>NC_135505.1:139375001-140763660 GCF_052857255.1 Amblyomma americanum | reverse complement strand
ATAGCCAGTCCAGGTTAGTCTGGTTGTCTGACTAGTTGTTGTCACGTGGTTCGTCACGTGGTTGGTCACGTGGCGTGGTGTGAGCACGGCGAATCTGCTAGTTCGTGTCCAATGTAGCTTTCTCTACAAAAAATCTTTGTACACGATGGGATTCGAACCACCATACTTCCGGTCTGCAGCTAAGCGTGCTAACGGCTACGCTACTTCCTGACAACGTGTATGTAGTTCTCCCTGTCTAGGATCCTGGAGAGGGTTTGCGGAAAGGCGTCTAATCAGACGGATGCCTTCCAAACGCCCTCCAGTGTCTCCAGCATTTAAGGTCCACAAACAATTGTGTACTTAGTCAACATCTTAACACCACATCAGTGACACAAGCAGCTACACCGCGCTAAATGCTTTCGCCTCACCGCACTTTAGGTCAACAAAGTTCCCCCCTGAATTTTATTACTGCTGTCCCCAGCTTGTGTCTGCTTGGTCATGTAACTGCTGACGTCAGCGGTCACCGCATCAGAAAACGTTACCAAGTCCGCATGACACACACTCATGCACAGAGCGTTTTCTCACCGACATGTAGGTGGGGATGCTCAGCTTTAACCTTAGTTGAGATTCAGCGCGTAATCAAGGAGGTGAGACGCCGATTTGATTGCAGCTGTCTGAGCGCACAGGAGCTCGTTCCGTACTGAATTCCACTTATTCGTATTCAAAGTAATCTCGCATCATATTCGTTTCGTAGTCACTTATCGCTGAAAGGACAGACGGAAAGCTCTTTTCGGTGGCTTGGAAAGAGGGTTTTTCGATAGTTTTTCACATAAGCTCCAAATGGGGACAGTACCTGGCATACGCCACGAACGCAAACCTGCAACGTTAGCGGACGAGAATTTTAAAGATGGGATATAATCCAGAGTAATACTTCTGCGAAAAGCAAGGCTTAACTACAAAATTCCGTCTTAGGTTTGCGGGCAATAAATGTAGATTTGAAAAACACCTAATATCAGGCCTTCTATCACTCTTCTCTCAGTTCCCATCGAAATAAATGTAATCCTTCGAAACCCTGATAGTGTAGCAGTTTAAAATTTGCCTTTATTATATTATGGTCTCTTGTAACATGTACGTTTTATTTTAAGTTTCTGAACTTTAGTGAGGTTTTCGTATGTAGCAGACAATGAATTCCCTTTTGTAAATATTTTTCAGTAGTTTGCCTCACTGGTATAAATATATTAGCTGTAAATTTTGCTCGTGTAATGAGCATGCGCTACCTTTATCCGCTGTATGAATTGTCTGTTCTGACTCAGGAGATATCTCTGAGAGTTTTGAATTTGGAGACTTCCGTCAAAAGCATTTCAAGTGCACTCGAGATAGATTTATACAATAAGAAAAAAGATACTGCTCGGGCAAAACAACAAACAAAAGTTATCAACTTCCCGCTTGTCGTTGAAACCGGAGTCTGTAATGCAGAAAGCTGGTGGATTTATTAATGAACTATAATTGAAGCATAACTAACATGACAAAATTACGATAATTTCTCACTATTGAACACAATATGACTACACACACCTAATGAGGCACTCAAATACCCAGGGTATCTGCACCCATTTACTCAGTGTTTGACACCACCGTGGCAGATCATCACAAATGCGATCAATGAAAATCCAGAATACACGCCATGGGGAGGAGGATTCCCACAGTAGCCTTCATTATTGTTCTTCAATAGATTCCTCTACTCTGTTACACCGGATTATGTGTGTCGCTCTCGCTTCGCACGTTGGTGCTTTTTTGTCACTGGAATAGCAAAAAAAAAAGGTAAAACGGTGACGAGGTCATTGAATTTGCTGCTTAGCTCCCCAAATATTCAAAATTGCTAATATGTTACAAACACCTAAAATGGGCTGGCTTTTTGTCCTACTAAGAAGCAAACAGTTGGAGGGACACTTAAGCTCTGCCTTGAGGGTGTGACGCGATAGCGTTAATGGGTTAATTCCCATATATGCGCAGTTGGTCATTCTCTACATTCAAGTACCTCTGGGAGTCCTCATACCCCACCTGGCTCAGTGGCGATGTGCCACTGCCCGGTGATGGAAGGCGCTCCTAGCGTTGGGCCTTGTAGGTCCCAGGTTCATGCTCCCGAGCTACCAACGATTAATTTAAGTGCAAATTGCTACGGGGGGCTAATTTCTTGTCCACGATAATCTGAATGTGCATGATACGATGATGACCTCCAATTTTGGCCTCGCAAGTGATCCCTGCAAAGATGACCCTAGTCGAGCTGCAAACCATACCCAACTACTTCACGAACCACAAGATGGTGTTTGCCAAAATCGCCGTGATTCAAGAATAGCTTAATATAACATTAAACCTCGCAAGCTGAATACTTATTCCGAGTACATACAGAAGCCGCAAGCAACAAATTAAGCCAAAAGATAAAGAAAACAGCTAAATCATAACAGACGCAAGAATAGCTATCGCTCGAGCATTCAGTGTAAGAAAGGTGTACCGCTGCCTTTTTTTTTTGTCCAGGCACTCAAACGACAGCTTAACTACAAGCAAATACCGGCCCAGTACCTCTCTCCGGATGGATGCAACTTACAGGCCTGTACCGGTGCTCCAATGGCGCCAAAGACACCCTTATAGCATTGTGGGCTTTTGCGTGGCCCAGCGTCGTCGACCGCCACATGCTATCTTTCCTACCCCTACCCCTCTCTTAAAAAAAAACTTGAAGGAACTCTTAAGTTCCGCCTTAAGCGTATGACGTTGTAGCTTTAATGGATCCATACAGTGGCCTGGGGTCTTCATGGCGCACCACTTCACCTAGGTTTGCCTATACGCCCATATATGCGGAACTGGTCATTCTCAACTTTACATTAATAGATTACGGGGAGCCCCTATACATCTCCTGGCGCAGTTTTGCAACGGTTAAGTGATGCGCCACTCCACTGGCAGGTGACTGCTTCAAACACAACCACAGGTGGTGCTTGCGAGACTGAGGCTGCTTTTGCCAAACAAACATTCTCGATCAACCATTATTTTAACGGTGGGCAGTTTGTTCACAATACGGTTGGCTGTTTGGCGCCTGCCATGGTGAGCAGGTTGTGATGACGTCACAATGTCACGTGACCTAAATGGCAGGAGGACCTCCTGCTTCTTCGCTTACAAAGCCGGAAACGCCGACGACAGATTTTCTGCGGAAAGGGAGCCATAACGCGGACGCGTTAATTATGCCACCAAGCCATCCTTATTCGATTAAAGCAGTTGAATCAATCAAGTTTATCCCAGGAATGCAAAAGACGCCAAACTATGAGTAAATTGATTTCAGAAGTTTTATTTACACTTAAGAATAGAAAACCATTCATAATTCTAAGAGAATAGCAGACCACAACGAGGCTTTCTGTTGGGCTCTTTTCAAGACCACAATAGCAGCGCCCTCTTCTTAAAAAAGGGATGTTGACGTCCGTAGTAAGTGAGTGTTCCTTGTGTCGCGCAAGGAAACACTTACATGTATATAGATGCTACCGTTTTAAGAAACGTAATTTAATGTGGTGCGGCTCAAGTCTCGTTGCTGTAGCTGCACACGCCTGAGCAGTTCATTTTCGGACTCGTACGTTGTCTTGAGAATGCAGCTTCCGCATTTTCTGCGCAAAAATAATGAGCGTTTTTTTTCTTCGCCGAAAGAGTGCAGACGCTTCCACCGTGTGTTTTCAATCAATAACATTATTTATTTCATAATTAATACATTTTCATCAGTAGACGGCTTACATCCGCGGCTGTAGGGCTGATGGATGTGCGTTTTGTTGCAGTTCACTTTGAAAAACGTCTGGCAGCTTACTGAAGGACCTTCATTGACAGCCTTGTCTCGAATGTACATCTGGCAGGTTTCTACGACTGAAAGTAGATGTGGTTATATGCAACTTGTCAGCAATATAACGCCAACGGTAACATGCAACGGTAACGTAATGCAATGGTGATATAAGCGACCAATGCATGTGTACGAGCTCGCTACGGCTAGGCTCCGGATAGCGCATCACAATTGCCCAACAACTGCTGTGAACTTTGCGACGAGATCTGAGGGAAGTGTCTGGTTTCCCTTCCCTCTTGATTGCCTGAACACTCTGAGCGACCGAAGCGATGCCTAAGAACTCACAGGACAATTACAAGCTGTACCGACAGCGTCGGCGGGATGTCAGCGGTACCTACACCTCTCTCGTTTTTTTTTATAGTTGTAGCAGCGTGTATCGTGTTACCATTGCTGTACCGGAATGTCGGCAGCGCGACCGCGCATGCGCCGCCTCGTACCGTAAAAAGTTCTCGAAAAGCCTTTAGTATACTGCAGAGTCCTGACAGCAACACGGACGCTGGCAGGAAGTGACTAACGTAGCCTTAACTACACGCCCCGAAGGAAAAAATGGTTCGGTTGGTTGTTTTTTTTTACTTTTGTGACATGAATTTCAACGCTGAAAACAAAAGCGAAAGAACGCATAGAAGAAAAGAAATACGCGTATGAGGGTATCGAACAATAAACCATCAGGCAGGAGACGAAGACTCTACCGCGCAAATAAAATGCATTTTTAAATTGTCTGTGTTGATACCTTAGGAGTGAAAAAAAAACACAAACTAATGCAACTCAGAAAACACTGTATGCAGTTTAAAAATTCTCAAACGAAAACAGCAGGACTTAAGTGGCGACCAGATGCAAAAAATGCCTTAAATGCATGCGTGGTTCTGTGTGAAATAGCCATTCTGGTATCGGTTTCAAATGCCTCGATGTCTCAGCGCATCCATACGCTGAGTCGGAAAAATACTGTGGTGCCACGAGGGTAGAAACTTGGGAGAGTCGGTAACAGTGATCCATGGTATGTGAGTGTATCGCAAAACGGGACAAATGACAAAGAAACACGCACACAACACAGCGCCTGTGTTGTGTGCGTCTTTCTTTGTCCCTTGTCCCGTTTTGTGCTAGAGCCACATAGCATGACTCTGGGGCCAGCTGGGCATGGTGTATGTGTGACGCAGCCATGTTGTCGAGTACACAACAAGTGTGCCGACTGATGGGTAATATCACGTCAAAGGGGATGCCGTCTTTGTTTTAGACCAGGAGAAACCTGATCCCGTAATAGCTCAGCGTTAAGGCGTTTTTTAAAGTCCTTTGAAGGATATTGCAGAAGAGCACTTTTCAGCAGTCCAGTAAGATGTGTTTTATTGTGTCTGGCTTTCTACAAGTGAAACAGGGCACTCCCCAGGGAACGAATATTTTTCCTACATCCGTGCATTATGATGATGATGGTTTAGCCTCCAAAGTCCCTTTTAGCTGCTTACTAGAAGGTTGATATTGCTCTTGCTGCAGCGCACATTATCTTTACGCATTTTCATGCCCATTTTCAATTGTGTGGTCAGTACGAATTCCGGTGTAAGGCAGAATGTCGGCAGTGTCCTTACATAACTTCTTTCTGGTTACTGAACTTATACTCTTTGCAAGCCTAGCTCGTAGGTATCTACAGGTAGAAATGACTTCCATTAAACAACCACGTACCACTGTCGGCATGCGGTCGGAAGATTTAACAAAGACCGGTAGCAGTCACCACATTCTTAGTCACAAAATCTCACGTAAGAAAGGATGTTTTACATTCTTAAAAAAATGAAACGCCTTACGAGTTGTTAAATGAACACACGGGATAGCCCAGCCCGCATTTCCGACACCGTCAGATTAGATTCACCCGGCTTGTTCATTTGTACGAAAAACGCCATAGGAGCAGAAAAAACAATTTAGGCAGTTTCTGCGCATTAGCTCTAGAGAGATTCAACACATTAAGCACGTACCATATATTGGCAACGGAAAATAATTTACGCACACTACTCCGCGCAAAATTTGGAGCGGCACATAAGCTTTGTCTTAATGATATGATGTGATAACATATTGAGTTAATGCCCCTATATGGGGAATTCCTCATTCACAACTTTGCATTCATATGTTCATGCGAGTCCTGAAACCACTCTTTCTTCAATGGTGCAGGGGTTAAGGGATGCATCACTTCCTTGCAGTGGCAGGCGCTGCCACGACCGGGTGAATGCTATGGCATGTGAAGCGACAAAAGCAGCTCTGAACGCTCCTCCGAGCACAAAAACACCAAGCGGCTGACTTCACAGAATGCAAAACACCTAAAGTAGCGAGGGAGGCTATGCTTTCTGTCCAGCGGGAAGAGAAGCGGCTGATGGCGGCAGCTTCTCAAGCCGCGAACGCAGCTAAGGAGGTCATGTGCGGTTCCCGCGTCGAAGAATCTAGCCGGGAGAAAGAGGCGGACCGTGCAGTAGTCAAAACAAACTCAAGATTGGCTACCTTCATCTTAGACCCATGCTAGAATGTGCAATCTCTCGGCATAGAGGTTAGCGCAATTTCACGAAAAGGCTTGAAATTAAATTCAGGCCAGTGCAGTGCACAATGGAGCTAAATATAAGAGACAAGGAAGAAGCTGATTAGTCTACGGAACAAACGCAAGTTGATGGTATCATAGTTGAAATCATAAAGAAGAAATGGACCTGGGCATGGCATGTTGCTGATTTATGGCAGTGCTGATTTAGGGCAGCGAAACGCATTGCATGGGAAGGCAATCGTATCAGTGGGCGAAAGAATTTCAGATGGATGAATCAAATTATGAATCTGCTAGGATAAGGTGTCGTCGGATGAAGCCGGACAAGGCTGAGGCCTTAGTCCTGCAGTGCACTCAGATAGGCTGATGATTACGAGGATGATGCGCACGCAATGATTTCATGCGATAGACAGGATTTCAGTAAAGAAAATGTTGCACAGCTGTCTCTGTGGAAACTGGGAAGGCTATACCTAATGTGAAGTCACTGGAGTCAAGGGTGACCAGGCCGACAGGATTTCAGTAAAGAAAATGTTGCGCAGCTGTCTCTGTGGAAACCATTTGAGTCTATAGCTATCGAAAACTTTAGCCACTTCAGAGCGTTCTGTTACAGGTTCGCATACGAGCGCTGGCCACCGATTGTACTTCACGGAAAGGGAGCTAAATTATGGCAGTCAACCACAAACGCACCGGCCAGTAACGAACCGCGCTTGCGATGGACGAGACGTCACGAGTGGCCTGGAGGCTTAAAGGCTGAATGAATAAAGAATTCAACTGCATTGTCGAATATAGCAATGTATAATATTGTTGCCTCTCAATATTTTTCAATTACAGCTTTCTTAGACATCACTTTTATTGGTGAGGAAAATGTGAAATACTGTAAAATACTGTTATGAACATATTCTTGAGAATATATTTCGGATGAGTAGCGAAATCTTGATTTTAAACTTTTGCGCTTGCACCGACGGTTAAAACTTTCACACAAAAGCAAAGGGGTGTATTGGCTGTGGAGTATTGTGAGAATATTCTGAGCACATTAATGGGAATGGTCTAACTGTCCGATGTGTAGCAAAATCTTGCTTTTAAAGTTTGTCTTGCGTTCACACCGGGTAGTTAAGAATGGCATAAAAAACCAATAGGGTGCATTTCTGTGAATAGATAGCAGAAAAATACAAGCGTTTCGTGGGAGCATCTGCGGATTTATTGATTTTTACGGTGCAATCGTAAGAAAAGCGACAAAACTGCGGTGCTAAAAAATTTCTCGCTCAAAAAATGCACTTGCCCAGAAATTTTGGGCATGCGAAAGTGATAAGCCGGAAAATGAGTTGTCGTAAATTAACTTAATACTCAACACAAAAGCGTCTATGCCTTACCTGCAACAAAACTTCCGAATATTAGCAGCAAAAATATATACTTTTTCTTGACCTAATGTATATGCCTTACCATGTGAAACCAGGGAGTTCAGGGAGTTAATAACAAACACGCTGCAGTTGAAAGTTTCTGGATCCGTGTATTGCAGCGTGTAAAGGTACTCAATTCCTGTGAAAAAACGAGCATGAATGTCTTATAGAAAGAGGAGCTTTCATCTACATCTAGTAAAAAGTAAAAGAGCACCTTTAAATTCCGATGACCTTTATGCAACCCGGTCGCCTTCTAAGTGCAGGCCCACAATAACCCCAAAACAGTGACGTACGACTGCGTTAGCGGTTGTTATAACCAATGAAATTGCCTTTAGCATACCGCAACTTCAGTGGCCGTTGAAATTTAGTTATCTCACAACTTATTACGCTATAGCGTATACAGCTCGTTCGGTCGAAAAGCTGTCGGCGTAGTAGTAATGTGCACCGCGTGTCGGAAATAACCGGGGAGTGCGTAAAAAAACTCGTGTAATTTGGGGTTCTGGTAATCGATGATTGATAGGTGTATGGTAAGCGACGACGAGTTATTGAAATGACTGTGATTGAAATGAGTTATTGAAATGACTGTAATTAATTGATTAATTAAAGAAACGAAAAAAAATAGAAAAAATGGGAGTCCTAAAGGTGTAAAATAACTTATAATGGGAAGCCAATGCATGATGATGCTAATTAAGAAAATAGAGTGACTTACTGATCAATTAATTAAATGAAACAATTGAAAAAATGATCACTGCGTTCAGAAATGCCAAACTGCTCAGAATGGGAAGCCAATGTTGCACATCGTTGTCTTAATAAAATAATATTGTAAAAAAATGGTAAAGAGTCGCTTCAACATCAGATTGCGCACCAAACGTCGTACGCTATCGCGTCAACAAATATGCACAACATAGGAGAACACCAACGTTTTTTATTCATTTATAAACTTAAGCTACCTCTCAATATACTGCTAGAGGGTTAAAACGGAAGGTAAAAGAGATGTCATAAATGTACATGATAAACCATAAAAAAAAATTAAATCACGCAAAAATAAGCGCTGAGGCAATTGTTACCACTTTTTATTCCAAGCAACAGAAGTTATTTTCCGAAATTTAAAGATATATGCAATTCAGACCATAAAGTTTGGATGCAGAACACATGAAAATTCTTAATGTAATATACATCATACATACCGCAAATACGAACTAACTGCGCAGGGGAAAACCATCACATATAATAGTGTAAAATTAATGTGCGTGTCGCTGAAACTAAAGAGCTTTATGAATGAAAGTATGAGCGTTTATAACGAAAATCATTTATAATTTTTAGACTATGTGGCAGTACTGAGCAGTGGAAAGCTCGTGTGCTACCATAATATACTAATATACATAATACACAACTTTCCCTGGCGTATCCGTGCATGCTTTAGTTGAACGACAAAAAGAAAATTGTCGTTGAGCCGGAGGCGATTCATTTGTGCACGCGCCGCCACCGAATTTACGTTCTTTCGTGGTAATTAAACTTCAATAAAAAATATCCACGCTGCTACCATTCAGTCGCTCCGTGACGCGCAAATCTGCGGACAAGATGTTGCTAGAAAACGGCTCGGATGCGTTCAGAGTGCAATGAAGATAATTTCACCCGACATTGGTGTTCCTTACAAGTAAAAATCACTTCTTACCATCATGCTCGGTCACTCGCATCGACTTCGGCGGGTGCGTGGGGAGTGTATCGTTGACAAATGTCCCCATGTATGCGTGGTGTACTCTGAAAAAGGAAACAAGCTAGAGCGAAGATAAAGCACGACCGGCTGCGCAGCTAGTGGAAAGCCGTTGTTTCGCGTCTTTTTTTTTTGTACAATGTGGCAGTGCTGAAACCTGAGGAAAAAAAAAAATCTCACAGGACTGTTACGACTATAAAACGTGACATTCAGATATAGCCGTTGAAGCGTTTAGTCACGTGACCACTGGTGTAGTGGTCACGTGATGCATTACTGCACTGGCAGGCGGCTGTTCCAAGCAGAGCCACCCGTAGGCTTATGCGACCCAGGTTGACCGGCGCAAGCGGTGGGTGCTAGCACACCCGACGGTTACGCCGACGATGCCGGACGACGACGACGCGCAAGCCTGGGACGGGCGCTTGACAGCTATCGCTGTAAAATATTCCAGACTTTTGACGGCGTGCCGATGTGAAGGAGGAACACGAAAAGGTTGCATTTCAGTCTCTTATGAAACCACTCGTCCCTAAGCCCATGTGTACATGACATTGTGACCCACCTGAATCGACCGAAATTTGAAAGTTCGTACTCAGCCATGATAAATTCTTTCTCGTGCGAGATTTATTTCATGGAAAATTTCAACAAAGACAAATACAAATAAATGTGATCAACTTATGGCCATAGATCGGTGATTTTAAAGCGCTCGAAGAAACTTTGAAATCAGATTTCGCATCTCCTCGATAGCAGCACCTCTTGTTCTTTTCGGGTGATTATTTCTGGACATCGCAGTCCAATACGAAATGCTCTCAGTCTCTATAAAAAAAAGTAAGAGCGGCCGATCGAACTGGGCGACGTCGGTACATTCAACAAATCCCAATGTGGCGCCGGCATGCAGGCAATGCGCGAAGGCGTAGACGCACAGTCAACATGCATGGTTTCAGAGAGTTGCGCGAGAACCGTTTCGAGCGCCGCAGAAGCTGCACACCGACAAGCTTCGCCAGTATGCGTTGAAGTCTCAGAATATTTCTTCGCTGCGCGTATCAGCAGCCGCCACGTCATGGTTGCACTTGCGGCCTGCGCAGGTATTGAAAAGTCCTGCATTTGTTACAGTACATCTCTGCTGCTACGTTTCCGGCGTGTGCGAATGCAGCGCCGATGTTCACCACTGCAGAGAGTATGAAAATGTTTATGCAAGGTGAAAGTACAATTATTTCGACGATCATAGTAATAGTTTCAGCTGGCGAACGTATCCGGGGACGACCATACTTATTTATTTATTTATTTATGAATACTGTCAACCCTCATTTGAGGGTCATTACAGGGAGGGAAAGTGAACAGAAAAAAAATGCATATATAACCATGAATGAACAAGCTTCTTTGAGCATACAATACAAGAGAGCATTGAAACGCAACACAGTTCACACCACTGTAGAACCACTTGCTATACAACTTATGACTAAGCTAGGAAGACAAGTACGCGGAAAATTCAACAGTATGTCTGCCAAGCAACTTTTTGTCAACGAGTGCTATGAGAGTATATTAGGGACGAACTTCGAAGGAAAAACTGAATGGGAATAGCTAAAATGCGCCGAACGCTGCGACCGATCGCGGTGCCAAACAAAGGGCTCTCAAGCATGTTGTGTTTCCGTCACGTGACCGCTATGAGCGGCTCGCTTTTTCGGCATGACAACGTCTCCCCCGGTTCAGTGTTCCCACCCGACCTTCGCACTACGAGTCAATGAAGGGAAGTAACTAGTGACTCCTGTTTTATAGCGACTGAGAGAACTCCTTGCTGGAGAACGATGTACAGAAATCTCCTGAATATAGCAAGAGCGGTTGCTATTGATGGGTTGTGAGATTGACTTCAGAGCACCCTAGAGCTCCTTAAAATCGCCAGTCCATTGGCGAAGTTTGGATCTGAACGAACAAAGCCAAGGGTGAATTCACTTACAGTTCTGTGCCCACTTTCTTTGACTGCGTAAAGTTGTAGTGATTTGATGATAAACCGGTCTTCTTGTTGCGGATGCAAGTGTCGCTTTTTTCGTCGCAGTGTCCTTTATCACACATTTCAGCAGAGTACTTAGTCGTCAAGAAATACACCCAAATGTCGTCAGGGGTATCAAGAACCTGTTCATGAGAATAAGGTCTTAGAAAGAATGGGGCAGAAATGCAAGAATGGCCGATATTTTTTCGACAGTGAACAAATCACATAATCCCTTGAGCCTCTTTGATTTGTGATGTATGGATCTGAAATTAACTCTTAAGATTACAGAAAAAAAAGGTACGGAGGCCAGGATGATTTTGTACAGTGAATACCACTTGAAAAAATTTAGGGTACTTCATTGAAATATTTGTTTCAGAGACAGATTGCTGAGTGGAAAAAAAGCACGCAGACATTAATTTTGATTTGCCAAGTGAATTTCCAGAGTTCAAAAAATCCTTCCGGCTTTTATTTCACAATACTGAACAATCCTCGCATGTATTGTTTACTATAAGCAGTTTCCGCTTCGAATGCGCCGAACGAAAACTGAGCAAAGGCTTTTCTGAAGTAGTATGCGAAGGGGGAGCATAGGTTGCGGAAATCCTTGGACGATCCTTTCCGATGGCACTTGGAACTTTCGCAATCTGCGCAGTCTCATAAGTGCAGTGTCCTATGTTTCGAATGTTGGACCACCCAAAGGGGCGTTGCAGAGTAGATATTTCTTAATTTTCTGTCGCTACTTATGGTTGGCTTAAGTATGCTCCCCTCCCTCACCTCTGCTGCCCACCCCCTCAGGTATCGCTGTGCTGGAGAAAGAAATTGCTTTTTGAGCAAAAAATAGACGCAGTCGCATCCTTACTTATCGGTAGACAGCTCAGCTGCGCCCTGGTGCAAGGGACGAAGGAGGGTACGAATAAGAAAAAAAAAACAGGCGTTGTCATCATCATCAGCCTGAATAGGCCCACTGCAGGGCAAAGGCCTCTCCCATGTCGCTCCAATTAACCTTGTCCTTTTCCAGCTGCGTCTACCCTATGCCTGCAAACTTCTTAATCTCATCCGCCCACCTAACCTTCTGCCGCCCCTTGCTACGCTTGCCTTCTCTTGGAATGCACTCCGTTACCCTTAAGAACCAACGCTTATCTTGGCTTCGCATTAAATGTCTGGCCAAGCCCATTTCTTCCTTTCGATTTCAACTAGGATTTCATTAACATGCGTTTATTCCCTCACCCACTCGGCCGCTTTCAGTCTCTTATCGTTACACCTGCCATTCTTCTTTCCATAGCTCGCTGCGTTGTCCTTAACTTGAGCTGAACCCTTTACGTTAGCCTCCAAGTTTCTGCCCGTAAGTGAGTACCGATAAAATACAGCTGTTGTTTTTTTTTTCTCTTGCAATTCAGGATCAGAGAGAACCTGCCATATGCGCTCCACCCCAATCTTATCCTCCTAGTTATTTCCCTCTCATGATCCGGATCAGCTGTCGCTACCTGCCCTACGTATACGTATTCCTTTACCATTTACAGCACCTCGTTGCCAATTGTGAACGGCTCTTCCCCTGCTAGACTGTTGCACATTACTTTCGTTTTCTGCATGTTAATATTTATACCCACCGTTCTGCTCTGTCAAACTCATTGATCATGATTTCCAGTTCATCTCCTGAATGACTCAGCAAGGCAATGTCATCAACGAATCGCAGATTATGAAGGCGCCGTAGGAATGATACATTAGGTGCTCGGCCTGCACCGGAGTGCCCGGGTTCGAACCCGGCCGCGGCGGCCGCGACTTCCGTAATGGCGAAATGCAAAAAAAAAAACGCCCATGTGCTGTGCTACGTCAGTACACGTTATAGATTCCAAGGTGGTCGAAATTATTTCGGGGCCTTCCTCTACGACTGCCGTGTCTATCTTTACTCACACTTTGCCTCACGGAGCGGTTGGGTTGTCCACCGAGAAGTGAGGCAGTTACTGTGCCATTCATTTCCTCAAAGCCAATATTTTAGATAAATTCTTGCCAATTGGTGTTCTTTACGTGCATTGATAGCGGACAGTCTACGGGCTTCATTCGGGTTTCTCCACCAATTAAACGTGGGTACCGTGGCTGAGATATGATCCCAATTGCCTGGGCCCAGCAGCCGAGCACCAAAGATACTGGGCCATCACAACGGCCACTTTGCTGCACCCAATGAAGAAGAAGGAACGCGAGGCGTGGATTTGCTTCAGTTATTCAGAAAGAGCGTAAGAAAAATCAAGAAATAATATTGATTCTCACAGGAGCATTTTTGTCTACCGGCCTAGTTGCGCCTAATCAGCTTGTTCTGCGCAGCTGCCTGTTGAGTTAGCATAAGAACATCAGGCATATGCTGTTTTTTTTAAATATCTGACCGTTTACAGCCTTCAGTCGGCAAACTACTATTTTGACAGCGGTAGATGCAACGTCAGTTCACTGAAATGCAATCTAATGTACACTAAAATGAACCATGGTTCTCTGTAACGATTGTATGTGTGATTGTTTACAGCGACAGCTGTTAGAAGCCTGTCCCTGGCTTGCGCGTCGCCGTCGGCGTAACCGCTGGGTGCGTTAATGACATCCGCCCGGTGGGTGGATGTCATAAATGCACCCACCGGTTATTAACGAACTCACCTTATATCGCGGTCAACCTGGATGGCATAAAACTACGGGTGGCTCTGTTTGGAACAGCCGCCTGCCAGTGCAGCGGCGCATCACGTGACCACTACACCAGCTATCGCTGCATCTCGCGTTGCATACTCGTAACCGTCTTGTGCGTTTTATTCCTTGCCTCGACATTCTCTACTTCCGTTGCTGAACATTCAGACAATATTCGGCTGTACGCTGCACATTAAGAGTGCAGGAGTTTTAACAGGCGGGACAAGTTTCTTGTCTACTTCATAATCTGACCAGTTCTTCAGGAAGATCCCGGCCGCAGCAGTCGAATTTCGATCGAGGCGAAATTCTAGAGGCCCGTGTACTGTGCGATAGTGCCCATTAAAGAACCCCAGGTGGTCGAAGTTTCCGGAGCCCTTCACTACGGCGTCCCTCAGAGCCTGAGTCGCTTTGGGACGTTAAACCCCCATAAACCATAAACAAATCTTCAGGAAGCCTTAGCCTGTAATGATTATCAATCAAACGCTACACCTACGTCAAAATTTGAACGTACGGGTCCCTCCAATATGAAAGGGATGAAAAGGTTCAAATATAAAAAAAAATAATCGTATCATTTCTGTGCTACAGTCATAACGACTTTTAGACATTATTCCTCATGAGGGGAAATAGGGAAATACAAGAAAAATAGGTGCTTGTCACACATTATTATTGACTAATTATTGATCCAATGCTCAAGTTTCGCTGCTTTTTATAATGGAGAGACCTTGTGAATTTTTTTTTGTGTCTGCAAGATCATGCCTATATATTTCCGCTTTAGCTTAAATAGCCCTTCACAATCAAAACAACTTGAAGTGAAGAGCGCATCCATGCGTGTCGTTAGTAGTAACCAGAATAATAGCGTAATCAAAATTACGTTTTTCATCCGTGCGTTCAAAGGAACGGATCTAGCGTGCGGAAATATGCGGGGTCACAGCCTTCCGTTTTCGCACACCCACACTGCGGATGCAACGTTACTGCTTGCTAACCGCGGAGGGGTTCATGCTCGAGGGAACAAGGGAGGAACGACAAAGCGTGAACACTCATATGATAACTATTACACTTGTAATTAATACACATCGCCGCGGTGACTCAGCGGTTACGGTGCCCGACTGCTGACCCGAAAGACGCGGGTATGATGCCGGCCACGGCGGTGGAATTTCGATGGAGGCGAAATTCTAGAGGCCTGTGTACTGTGCGATGTCAGTGCACGTTGAAGAACCCCAGGTGGTCGAAATTTCCGGAGACCTTCACTACGGCGTCCTTCATAGCCTGAGTCGCTTTTGGACGTTAAACCCCCATAAACCATGAATCAAACCAGCAATTAAAACACACAGCGGGCCAGCTAGCTACAAAACATCAACGAAGCATTCCTCGGAAATAGAAGGCTACGTAAGAAGGGCTTCTGGCCTACCGGCTGGTGCAGGGGCGTGACTTCCGAGATTTCGGCGGCGAACGTTTGTATGCGCCGACAATGGCGGCCGGGTTCTTCCGTGAGCGCCGCATTCTTGGGGCAAAGCCATTCCCGAGCATTTGCTGGGGAAGGTGCCGAGAGCGCGCGTTTGTTGCGCTCACTTCGCTGCCTGAAACCAGAAGTCCAGATGCAAGGCACGACGGTTCTTCGTGCACCTGCCGCGGAAGGTGACGAGAGCGTGTGGCTGCGACCGCTCGTGACGCTGGCCGGATCCCGAAGAGACTCTCAACGGCTCCGCGGAGTTCCGCGTAGCCTTAGAGGTGGCACTCCCGTCCCTGCTTCCGCTTTCCCCATGAGGGAGACTTCCCTCCTCGCCCAGCCGGTGCTGTCCTGACGCCCGACGATGAAGATGGGCCGCGTCGAAATGAAGGGGGAAACAGGTTCTCCACAAGCGGGAAGAAAACAAAAATAAAGTAGAATGCATTACTCATTTCTAATCATCTCTGAACAAGACACAAGGCACAAAAAGTACGTATCCGGCACACCGTACACTGCGTGCTTGCACACTCCAGACTAGTTTAGTGTAATCCGCTCATAGCGATACCATGTAGAACGATCACTTTAAACGATCAAATTCTTTAGATTTATCAATTCTCCCACTGCCCCTATGGAAAAATAAACTATATATAACGGTAAAATTATCCGCGAAATAAAGGCTATAGGGATTCTGACCGCACGGAAGGTGTTTACCAACAAAATGTCTGAAAGTTTGATAAAAAAAACCATATATTTTGAAGCGAATGAGGGGAAAACTCCTCAAAGGGACCGGCGTGGCGAAATCAGCGAGGGAGCTAAACCAACGGCATCGGGAACGACGTGCGGTCATCGTCGCAATGGCTGGAGGGAAGAGCTTGCTTGGAACCCACAGCGCAACACTTTCTCAAACAAATGTAGTTTCCGCCCTTTCCTGCTGTTGGTGCGTTCGCGAACTAGGTGAAAATGACGCCAATTAAGCGCTAGGCCATATCTCTGAACCCATCCACCCCGCAATTTTGTTCTTGAGAATCTACTTTTTTTAAAGCGTGAGGTTTCCCTTAGCTTGTCCCTCCAATTCGCGCTGTTCGCAAAGCATGCAGACCTTGGCAGCGCGCCAAGATGCTGTGCGGGAGCTCCTGTGGGGGTGCATTTCGCTCGGCAAACTTGGCAGAGCGTCAAGACGCTGTGTGCGCCCTTGACAAGAGCGCCGGTGGTAGTGGCTACATGCATGGACCAATACCTACATGCATGGCGGGAATCCGTGGGTGTGTTCTTTTGGATTCTTCAAATTTTTTGCCGATCTAGTTATAGCGATAATCGGCTATAACAATCTTATTTTCTGGTTTTCTCAATATTGTTATGAGTGGATTGCACTACGATAATAAGAGGGGCACAGCGCACAGACAGCAACCAGCGTTAATGCGACGTTAGCTTGTTACTCATTGTCAGGTTCCCGGAATGTTACTAGAACACAGCGTCACTCATCTTCGACTTTTAGCGTTGGGAAGATGAAAATATATAAGCATTGACTCTTAAACCTGCACTTATGGTCCGAGTACGAGCTCTTCATTGCATTAACTTTATTCCAGGCAGATAGCTGAGAGCTGCAGTCTCACCTCTGTAATGTTGAGATTCCCACCATTGTCGAGTATAGTGGCGGACATCCCTGCGCCCACACAAAATGTTATGGCAGTGTGAAAAAAGGCCCAGAACTCGGGTAAACGGCTCATTGTTGCAAGTGTATAGGAGTGCTGTTGCGTTTTCAACTTGTTCCATTCTCTTATATACGCCTTGATAGCATATTCAGTCTGGTGAGAAGGCTACGCAGTCACAGCGTGCGGTGCACTTCTCAGAAGCTCTATTTATTCTTTTTTATTTTTCTTTATCACTTCTTTCCTGAGAAAAGCAAGAAAAGTAGTGTAAGGCTACAATGCAAATGAGCTAAAGTCAGTACGACGGCGTTCCCACTGTTCATAAATTCCGTGGAAGGCATTGGACTTGTCAACTTATGTCAATTTTGTGTTTTGAAAAAAAAAAAGCGTGAAATGTCGCCACAGCTCCTCACGTTGACTGATTTAGAAAATGTTCTTGGCTGTTTTTCAACCTCTTAGCACAAAAAGCTTCGATAAACACAGAAACCATCTGACAGAGGGACAGAAATTTCGAGCGATCATTCACCTACTGATTTGAGATGTAAACAGGTCACTTTTGTAGCAGCGTGGAGTCAGACAACACAAAAAGCACAATACGAAAGCAATTTCGTGTGCAGCCTTGCTGTTGCCGTCGTCGCATTTAGCGTTGCTGAGCAACAGGCCGACGGGACTGGAACAAATCTATCTTTTCGTATAGCGTTATGAAGTTACAAGGCGACTTTACAGATTAGTATATTACACGCTATAAAATCAGGAAAGTACAACATTTTCGGCTGTTTCTGGGGGCGGACAACAGATACCAACAATTAGGTCAAGGTATAAACTATGTGCACGAAGGGCCTCCTTAGTGTGCATATCTTTGCGAAATCTATCTGTCCGAGCCTATGCTTATCAATACAACTTACTAACTTCAGGTTGATAGCAGCGTCAAAGACTCCAGACAGAATGAGTGGCAGAGAAATTCCTACACCACGAGCAGAAGACGGATGAGACGACGATGACGAATATAGTTTTGAGTCATTCGGCGTCGCTCCCGGCTATGGCATTTGCTGCTGCATTTTTTGTTGTAGATACTACCTGTAAATATATTGGTGTATAAGCACTCATCCGCACAGGGCTGTCTCCCAGGAGTAAAGGGTGTACTGGAGCATGGGTTGTACGCCGCCGGGCGGTGTGTGGCAGGCCCAAATGGAGTAGTATAGTGTGGATCGGGGTAGTCCCAAATGGAGTAGTATAGTGTGGATTGGGGTAGTCCCAATTGGAGCAGTATAGTGTGGATCGGGGTAGTTCCAAATAGAGTAGTATAATGTGGACCGTGGTAGTCCCAAATGGAGTAGTATAGTGCGGATCGGGGTAGTCCCAAATGGAGTAGTATACTGTGGATTGGGGTAGTTCCAAATAGAGTAGTATAATGTGGACCGTGGTAGTCCCAAATGGAGTAGTATAGTGTGGATCGGGGTAGTCCCAAATAGAGTAGTATAATGTGGATTGGGGTAGTCCCAATTGGAGTAGTATAGTGTGGATCGGGGTAGTTCCAAATAGAGTAGTATAATGTGGACCGTGGTAGTCCCAAATGGAGTAGTATAGTGTGGATCGGGGTAGTCCCAAATAGAGTAGTATAGTGTGGATTGGGGTAGTCCCAATTGGAGCAGTATAGTGTGGATCGGGGTAGTTCCAAATAGAGTAGTATAATGTGGACCGTGGTAGTCCCAAATGGAGTAGTATAGTGCGGATCGGGGTAGTCCCAAATAGAGTAGTATAGTGTGGATTGGGGTAGTCCCAATTGGAGCAGTATAGTGTGGATCGGGGTAGTTCCAAATAGAGTAGTATAATGTGGACCGTGGTAGTCCCAAATGGAGTAGTATAGTGTGGATCGGGGTAGTCCCAAATGGAGTAGTATAGTGCGGATCGGGGTAGTCCCAAATGGAGTAGTATACTGTGGATTGGGGTAGTTCCAAATAGAGTAGTATAATGTGGACCGTGGTAGTCCCAAATGGAGTAGTATAGTGTGGATCGGGGTAGTCCCAAATAGAGTAGTATAGTGTGGATTGGGGTAGTCCCAATTGGAGTAGTATAGTGTGGATCGGGGTAGTTCCAAATAGAGTAGTATAATGTGGACCGTGGTAGTCCCAAATGGAGTAGTATAGTGTGGATCGGGGTAGTCCCAAATAGAGTAGTATAGTGTGGATTGGGGTAGTCCCAATTGGAGCAGTATAGTGTGGATCGGGGTAGTTCCAAATAGAGTAGTATAATGTGGACCGTGGTAGTCCCAAATGGAGTAGTATAGTGCGGATCGGGGTAGTCCCAAATGGAGTAGTATACTGTGGATTGGGGTAGTCCCAATTGGAGTAGTATAGTGTGGATCGGGGTAGTCCCAAATGGAGTAGTATAGTGTGGATCGGGGTAGTCCCAAATAGAGTAGTATAATGTGGATTGGGGTAGTCCCAATTGGAGTAGTATAGTGTGGATCGGGGTAGTCCCAAATGGAGTAGTATAATGTGGATCGGGGTAGTTGGCCGCTCGAGCATATGCCGGGTACTGGGTGGGGAAGAATAAGTGTTTGTGATACATGTCGGGACATCTATGCGTCGAAAGTTGATGCCAAGCCGTGGTTTCAGTCTCGGTTGTTGTACGCGCCCCAACGACATCAAAACCAGCAGTCATCGAAACTTTTCAACTTTCGTATTATGCTTTAGGTTTCAAACTAAGTGATCGATGTTAAAGCTATTGAATTAAATATGCTCTAAGTTTTCTGAGCTGTAACGCAGTACCTGGCGTAACAATTCATAAAAGGCGTATCTTCGACTCTCGGTAAAATGAAGATTATGTGCGGCAGCAGTGAGCTGGAGTCCACTCACAATTGGTGGAGGGTACTGCAATTGAACCTCAATTTTTTACTGTGATTGCTAACTGTTATTTTCCAGAGCCAGGGCAGGAACTTGAGAATGACTTCTCGATGTGCTCTAACTTTGCTGTCTTGTGTTCGGCATAAGCTGATATCCAGACCTGTCAGTGTACGAACCTCTAACTGATGCATCACATGATAAAGATTGAAGCAATTGTTGTCCGAAATGTTCCTTTTTTGAATGTCTGTCGTCAATGACTTTCTTAACGTCTTTATCCCCGTCTCTAACCTTGAGTGTACTTCACAACAGTTGTTGTATTTAACTGAAAATGAACCGTAATTTTCATTGCTCTTGTCTAACCACGACAAATTTACATTTGTTCAATAAAATACACCAAAAGATAGTTCTAACCACTACGCGTTGATTCTTCGATAAGAGCTAGATGCAAGAATAAGAGTTCTATTGTACCCAGCAGCAGCGGGAATGAATCGATATTAGGAATATGAGTATTCATGATGCTCACTACAGCGTCCATTTCGAGCGGTAATGCATGCGACATTTGTCACATGCATTAATAATAGCTGTAAATATTCAAATCACCCACTTATACTAACGTGACCGCCATTTTTTAAGTTATGCAGCATGCTAATGTGGCAAAGAAAAACCTAACCGTATTTCTTGAGCATGATTTGTATTCAACACAGAGTGTATATGCTTTAAACAAAAAACCAGCCTCTCTACATCATCATCATCATCATCATCATCATCATCATCAATGAATGTATATTTCATCAAAACATCCAAAACAAGCTCTTTTTGCATATGCATGGCTACGCTCTCAACGCGTCCACAGAACCGACTAAAACCAAGAAACCCGCCGGCACGCGTCGGTGTTTTTGGCGCTCGGCTGCCCATCCCAAGATAGCTATTCCCATATCGACAGCAGCGGCCTTACTTCCATGGAGACGAAATACAAAACCGTACTAGTGCTAAGTGATGTCAACACATTAAAGAACTCAAGGTGGGCTAAGTTAATAAAAAGTCTTTCCCCTTCTCTCTCCGCTCCATAAGGCGTCCCTCATAGCCCCATGTGGCGCTTTGCAACATGAAAATCCACGATGAGCAATTTAACTATAACGACGATATCTATTTTTGTTAAAGTGGACCGGAGTAACATTTCTTGTAAACCATGTTTCAGTAAATAATAATACGTCCAAGTTTAAACAATGGAAATGCATGCAATGCATTTTTGTTGTTGAATATTTTCCTAGCATTAACGTCCATGGTTTCGCAGCCCGCTTCCGGTTCCTCGCTATGAATAAATAGGCGGCCAGCCTCACTCAGATCACACGACTACGACAGGGGCTACTTTCCAAATGTGCCCTCACCGAGGCCCAGCAGGTGGGAATTTATGAGGGGGAGGGGAGGGCGATTGACCCCAAAGCGTTAAATTTTACTCGGGAAAACAATGTTCACTCAAATTTTTTCAAGGAAAAAGTCGAAGAAATGCATGGTTCATATAGGACTGTCCCTTCCAAAAGTGTCCCATAAGCCCGCCCCTGTACCCTCATGCATGTACCTATATGCACTAGAGGGTAAAAAGGCCTGCGCGACGGGTAAGCGGCAACCAAAATGCATATTTGTTATTGCTCGGTCTTTCGAAACCTCACTTGTGGCGAAGAAAGTTTGGATTGATTTCTCTAACTTGTGGTAATGACATCAGGCGATCGTTGCCAAACATCTCTGCGATGGGCCTAGATCGCTATCATCTCGTCCTCGAGACTTTTGTTTCATATAGTACTTTAATTTTGACCACCTGAGGTCCTAAGGGCGCTCGGTACGTGAGCGTTTTACAGCGCTAGCTGTCCTGGGTGTCCGCGCCGTGAAAGTTTACCTTGACGTCACCTGGCCACGCACGGCAACAGCTCCCGCGTGACCGTGAGCGCGTGCAATTGTTAATGCTTTCGCCCACTGCTCTGCTCGCCGCGCTTGAGCTCGCCGTCACTCAGTCAATCGATATCGTGGAATACAAGATGGACCACCTGAGGCAGTAGCCAGAAGGAGGTCCACGCGAATTGTGCGGCGAACGCGAGTGCGAGACCTGGAGTGCGCCGCGCGCTTCGTCACCGTCTCGCCGCTCGATCACTCGAAAACACGTCGCATGCGCAGCATTGCGTATAAAGGGCGGAGATGTAACGGGCGTCTGTATCACAACGTTTGACATGGATGCAGGGAAGGAGAGTCCAGTCGCTGCTAAACGGCGGTATAGACGAGAGAAGATTAACTCTTCCGATGCTGACGTGGTCGCCTGGCACTTGGCTACTCAACAAAGAGAATGAGCGTCTGAAGGCGAAGAGAGCAGCGGAGACGCCCGAACAGAGAGAGGAACGGATTGCCAAACGGAGATGCTAGACTGCCGAGCGTTATCGACGGCGCATAGCCGCCGATATGGAGCCTATATGTCTCTCATTGCTAAACATACAGTAGCCACAGCAAGCTCAGCCAGGGAAACGTACATACCTGTCGCTACGTATATCCTGGCATAACCGAGCTAAGCCCCTGCCATTTTTTTTTCGCTCGAATTCACCCGGATGTCAGTAGTGATAAATGGGTCAGGTCTTACATTTAGCAAGTCCGTTAGTCTTTTGGAGTCAAAGCGACTTGTTGGAGATATTTGATCTGATTTATAAGGGTTTATCGTCCCAAAGCGGTTCAGGCTATGAGGGGCGCCGTAGTGAAGGGATCCAGAAATTTCGACCACCTGGGGTTCTATAGTGTGCGCTTACACCGCACAGTACACGGGCCTGTAGAATTTCGCCTCCATCGAAATGCGACCGCCGAGGCCGGGATCGAACCCGCGTCTTTCGGGTCTGCAGCTAAGTGCCATAACCACTGAGCCACCATGCTGCTTTTGTTGGAGATGAGTACGCACCCAAAAGCGTAAACGAAAGGATGCGCCTTTTCACCGTTAGGCAGACGTATTGGTTCTCGTTGTGGAGGGGAACCGTATCGTGCACATCGGTAAGCCCACGTCGATTGTAAATGATGACCATGCTGCCTCCTCTGTGTGTGGAGGACGCAAAAGCCTTGTAACCGGAAACTTGAAGAGGTCAAACAAAAGGAACAGGGAAAAGAACCGTTATGATCCACAGCCTCTGCTTGGCAACAATGTCGCCCAAGTTTCACGCCTGAATCACGTGCGAGCTGCTCCCTTTTTAATGCACTCAAAAGAACAAGTGTGGTATGAGTACAGCTGCGAATTTGCAGCGGCCATTCACACTGCTATATGACAGAGAGAATTAACTGCACATGCTTGTCGTTGCAAGCCAGTGTAGCCGTCAAAATGCCGAGTCGAAGTTGTGAGGAATCACTTTGCAGCGACGGCACTTTCTCCCGAAGAATATTGAGCGAAATTAAACTTCTCTTGTTTATATCTTGCGCCTTTAGGCTGAAGGCATGCACAAATATTTTCTTCGGCGTAAAGTTTGCTTTGTGGAAGAAAATTTGTGCGTGTGTAACTGGCGCAAAATTGACACGATGTATTGCTACAAGCGTAAATAACTTCTATACAGAGCGTTGAAAAACGTTCATATGAACTGCCCACGCAGCGCTGTCGTAGAAATGGAAGACACGACATTATAAATGCGAAAGCATTACTGGGCTATGTCGACGGAGTCGCGTCACCAAAGCGTGTTACCAAAACGTGACCGCCCCGATTGTGACGTTCTCAGAAAAGGCGCAAAATTGACACGATGTATTGCTACAAGCGTAAATAACTTCTATACAGAGCGTTGAAAAACGTTCATATGAACTGCCCACGCAGCGCTGTCGTAGAAATGGAAGACACGACATTATAAATGCGAAAGCATTACTGGGCTATGTCGACGGAGTCGCGTCACCAAAGCGTGTTACCAAAACGTGACCGCCCCGATTGTGACGTTCTCAGAAAAGGTAGCATCAGGGAGCCGTTTGTTCTCAACATGCGTTGAGTGTAAAACAATTAGGAAAATGCGGTTCTGATCAGACACACCCTTTATAACATCAACAAAAATGCACCCGTGAGCAGACGTAATCATAACTAGGTCAAAAATGTAGTAGCCTGAGATAGAGATTCGAGTTGGTACCTCAATAATCTGTGTACACTCTTCAGGGTACGTATTGACCTTATCTTTATGACCAGTACTAGACGTGATGTTAACGTTAATGGAGCTTGGGTGACGTTTTCCGCCCCACGTGATCCAGAATAGCGTGATTTTTCGCTGTTAAAGCGCGAGCAGGGTATTGCAGCCTTTATATGACAAGATAAGCATAAGGAACGGGTATATAGAATACGAATACAAAAATGTGAATAAATATGACATCCAACCGGCAGCGAAAGAGCAATAAAAAAATCTTTACAGGCAATGCAAAAGGGAAAAAGCAGTTGGTGAGGATCAGCTAACAGCAGATCTGTTGAAGGCCAATGGGAAGATTGTGCTGGAAAAACTGGCCACTCTGTATGCGCACCCCCTCACGGCCGCGAGCATACCGGAATCTCGGGAGGACGTCAACGTTGCAGTAATCCATAAGAAAGGGCACGTCAAGAACTTGCAAACCGATCACGTTGCTGTCCGTTACCTACAAAATACTAAGGCAATCGCATTAAGATCCCAATCGAGAAAGATGTCAGGCAGTGTGACATGATCTCTTGAATAATATTCACCGCATGCTTACAGAAGATATTCAGAGGTCCGGATTGAGAGACTTGGGGATAAAGGGTAACGAAGAAACATTAGTGATCCGCGGTTCGCCGATGCATAGCCTTGCTAAGTAACTCCGTGGTCGGATTGTGAAGCATGAGTGCGAATCTCGACAGGCAAAACAGAACGGCGGGCTGCTGACGGTGCGCTGAAAAACAGCGCCGTCAGCAGCTGCTGGCGCTTATCTCAGAACCGACAGAAACGGGAAGCTCTGTCGTGAGCTGCAGACTAGAATCTGGCAGCGCTTTAGCATGTCCGAGATGAGAGCACTGTGATCACTGCGCATTTGGATGCGCAGAGCGCAATAGTCAGCGCGTCTCTCTGGGGAACCTGCGCTGCCAAGGTGGCACCGCAGTTGTTCCATTCGGTGACTCAAAACTGCTTTTGTCAGCCGCTTGGGCCGCCGCAAACGCGAGAGCACATTCGGCGCGATGAGATACCCGCGTTTGGCTGACAATATTCATTGCCTAGCTCCTCTCGACGTAGCCCGGATAGCTGACGCACGGCACGTGCGCCTTCGACAGAGCGCGGAGGCTCACGCCAATAAGCGCCCGAAGGTGGCGCGGAAAAGTACTAATAGTACTACCCAAAATTGCTTGCTCTTCTCGCTAGACAGTGTGTTATGGCGCTGCAATCGGCACCGCAAACTTCAGCGCAAGTTCCTCCTAGAGCGCTGGAAAGGCCAGCTTTTGGCTGCACGCGCGACGCCTACCGATAACGCCTGGTTTTAGATAGCCTGCATCCGAGCATGCGCTGCCACACTAATGGCACTGGCTTCTATACTTCATCGCCGCGCCAGTACGCAGGGGCGAACGGGCACGAACGACCGCCAGCGAAGGCGATGAATTCCGCGGAACCAAGCTGACAGCCGTGCGGTGCGGACACATGCATGTTTCGATGCTCTTCGGATTATGCGTGGTGACT
Organism: Amblyomma americanum; assembly: GCF_052857255.1. NCBI lineage: Eukaryota > Metazoa > Arthropoda > Arachnida > Ixodida > Ixodidae > Amblyomma > Amblyomma americanum. The sequence goes on along the minus strand of NC_135505.1, from coordinate 140,737,949 downwards.
GGGACCGGACGGACGGACGACTGCGAGAGCAGTGTGACTACGTCAAATAGATCAGTTCTTTCCTTTAATATTTTTAAAGTAGAGTATGTTTAGATTTAGGCTAGTTAGCTGAAGTGCAGGCCAAAGGGCAGAATCTAGGTCAGTGACCTAAGAGCCGGGTCTATTCTGAGCGGCAGTTATAAATTTTGAGCCCTCAATTGTGAGTTAACTATTTCAGAAAGGCAGTTATTCGTTTTCTAGGTGATCGGCATTTGCGGTACGCAGGATGTTTCTGAGCACGTGTTTGAAAGTGTTTTTTTTTTAGTCTGTAGATATTCTAGCATTTTGTGGTACAAAAATCGAGTGCTACTAAGATGGCCAAGCAACTCCAGGTCAAATGCAAGGAATGTGAGGTGTCGGTGAATTTAAAGGAAACGTGGTTCGAATTTGTAGGGGAGGCCGAAAACGTGGATTTTATGTGCAAATGTTGCGTGTTAAGTGCACGCCTGGGTAGGCGGCAGCTAGAAAGTGTGGAGGTGATGGAGAGAAGGGGAACAAGCTAAACCCAAGGAATGAGGTCAAAGTCACTGATGCTGAGAAATTTACAGTAGAAATATTTGGAGTTGGAAGTCGGAATATTTTTCATGCCGTTACTCTCGATGTTCCTGATGTTGGCGATTAGTTGATTACGCTGGGTGTCATAGGCTGGCTTGCTTTTAGCCAGGTTTAGTTTTTTTGTAGGGGTGCCTAAGCTTCCATTCATAATAGGAATCGAAATGCAACTGTAATATCGAGGTGCGTATTCCAGCAATTTCAGTTCGTTTCAACAAAAAATCTCATCTGATGTCACTTCAATTCAGTGACCCATTGTGACATCAGCGCACTTTCGAAAAATTCTGGTGTTTACGGCTTCTGCCTAATTAGACAAAACATGGCAGAAAACAGGGCCTAGAGAGGGGACAGGAACGAGAGTAGGCATGGTCTACGCACTATTTTTTGCCGTGCATACTATTCACCAACGTGTCCAACTCCAGACCGTTATAAGAGCTCAGTTTCCAGTAAAATTTGCATCTTTTGTCACGTTAAGCTGGCATTAAATCATCATAGACGAACTTCATTTCGTCCTCAATATCCTCCCAAGCCTTCGCTCAGAGCTTTAGCTCTCTCTTGCCGGCACTGCAACGGCACGTATCCTACTGCCCGCCCACACTCCGTAAGTGTGGAATGTCCAGCTTAACATATGGCCATGCAGGACCGATATTTAAGAACGCCTGTTAACCGACCCAATATGAGGACGTACATTGCAAAGCTTGGGTGAACCAGACATACAAAGGTTAAGCTGCCGCTTACTGCTACATCTAATTACCATTCTCACATTCCGAACATCTACACGACATCTTTCGATTATACCATACGACGACGTCATTGGCTCCACATACGGCGGAGAATGTCTTAGCGATGTACAAACTACGCGTCGTGAATTCGCACGTCTAAGAGGTAATTGCGATATATGAGAGCCTTATGATCGGTACAGCATTTGTGGAATGGCCATTTGTCTTGAAGGACGCTGACATTCAGCTGCCTAAACGTCGCCTGCATGATAAGTCAATTTCACATACGCACACATACCCACTTAGATCGGAACATTAGATGTCAGTGGCCTATGAAATGAATTCAGCACGTCGTTTCCCATCCGAAGAGTAGTAGCAAGCTCTGTGACAATGTGTATCGATTGACAAGACGGTTTATAACATGTCTTCGTGCAGTTACGTATACTCCAAGATAATGTAATCCTTCCCTTCAAAATCGATTCCTTTGTTGCATCCGATCTTCCTCTTGAAGCGACCGCTAGGCACCGCGGATAAAAAGAATGCAGGGCAAACTGAGAGAAATTGTGGTTCTATTTTAAGCCGCTGTAGAGCACAGTTTGTTTCCCCTGATGCAGATGTAAGCTAATCCCGTTCAGCGTTGAACACTTGCATACTGCCTTCGAAAAGTGCCTGACCAGAGAGATTCCTTCATGCATCTTTTTCGGTCATGTGTCATGACATAGCTTGCATTTCCACATAATGCATTTTCTTTGCCTCTAAACAGTATGCCATTATTACTAGGAGGTGCTTCGCTCTTATAATAGCCCATCATAGCCACCTCCATCCCGGAGAAGCGCCACAAACTTCCATCAAATCCCCCATGTGACCTCAAGATGTCAGCCGCCCACAGGAAGCCCACACAGCAGAAGCCCATGAAATGGGAAAATATCATTGTAAGCACGAAATGTACAACCGCTACTCGTAATGCCTATTTGTCGGATCGCACAATAGGATCGCCCGCCGGACGGTAACCGTGGAAAGATGAAGGTATGGCAGGAGCCTAAGAACCACCCAGAGGATTTGTTACCGAGGAAGGTGGAGGGGTTGGCGAGAGCGTAGTAATGCATAATCGGGGTGTAGTTACCGTGGAAGGAGAAAGATACTGCGATAACGATGAATTTGCAAGTGAAGAGCGGCTGCCATGGAAACCATTCGAAGATTGGTTGCCCTGAAAGGAGGAAGAAGAGTTTGGTAGGGAGGAATATTCCACGCTCCGTCAACGGCAGCTCCTGCGAAACACGGTGTCCTAGTACAGGCTCAGCAGAAATGGCGCCGCGCTCCTGGAACGCCGGTATGGAGAGAACCGCTTGTCGAAAGCAAAAAAAAAATTGGCTAAACTAGGCAATGGCCCAGTTAAACAATCGACGTGAGGCCGTAACAAGTCGGCGGCTCCTTCACGCTGACGCCTCCTACGCTCTCGCTGCAATGCGGCCCTCCTACCCCTGCCCTCGTCTGAGATTGCAGTTCCTGAAGTTGGGAGGTCCACCCTCTAAGCATTGTCTCCGGCCTCGTTCTTGCTGCTGCGGTCTTCGTCGCCCGCCGATTTTTGGTCTGGCTACGCTGTCTATCGGCTTCTCGCTCAGTGACGAGCAGAAATGGGTCATGTTGAAGGCGAGCCTCGCGAGAACGAGAGCGACGAGCATCCTGTTCATTTATTTTGTGTTGGCTTTATTGCCAGGAAAGCTCTACTGGTCCAGGCTTCCTCTCTTTCTTTATACAGCCACACTGTTAGCCATTTACAGGCGGCGCCGTGGACCGAAGCGTGGCCTTGTGGTAGAGCATCCGCCTTGCATTCGGGAGGTGCTGGGCTTGATCCCCAGTGCCACCGGGTACCCACCGGTTTTTAATGGGTACAAGATTTCCCTAGGCCTGATGCTCGGCTCTTCTAGGGTGATATGCTTGGAAAAAGAGTCCCGGGCCAAACAGTTGCCTTGACGGATCAGAGATAAGTTCAGGCGTCAAGCATCCCTAAATCCACATCGTGCGGCAGAAGCCCAGCTTGTGGAACTTTTTTCTACTCATGGTGGGGTCAAAGACCCATTTTCCAAGCATTTCACCCCAAAGAAGCCGAGCACCAAGCAAGAAAAAGCTAGTACCCATTGTGTCACCGGTGGGTTCCCGTGGTAGCTTCCCTCCGGTTATGCCTTCCTTCGCTCCATATCTTCCCCCTTCCACGCTAACCATCCTCCAGTTGCGGATTCCTCCTCTCGCACCACACTCTCCTCCTTCCACGGTAACCGCCTTCCGGACGGCTCCCATGGTAACCACCCTGCGGTCACGCCTTGGCATGCTGTCGCCATGCTCTCCTCTTTGCAGGGTAACTGCCCTCCGGATGGTTTCTGTGACAACTACCAACCAGCTGAGCCTTCTTACACTCTCGCCATATTCTCCGCCACGGTAACCATCCTCTAGTTGGGGATTCCTCCACTCTCGCGCTACCGTCCTCCTATCCCGGCAACCACATTCTACGTGGTTCCAGTGGTAACCACTAACCGGTAGCGCAATCCTCCACTTATCTCACACCCTTCTCCTTCCACGGTAGCCACCCACTGAATGGCTCCCACAACAACGCACCAACCAGGATCGGAGATTACTCCAACTACTACTACTACTACTATTATTACTGCTATGAAGACTTCTATGAATGCAGGAACGGGCGCTTTACAGCTGTCGCTCCAAAAACTTATCATTGTCCTTCTCTTTGCATCATTTCATATGGATAAAACGAAGCATGCTCTTCAAAGTACATACGGAACTCTTCTTGAAATCTGAAGTAGCTCACTGCGCGATATCAATCGTACGTAGGCTTTTGTCGTGCATCTAGCACGCGGTGTGACCATAGGACACGTACGGGCCTCAAAACGTCGTGCTTCTTTTCATTTTTCTTAACTCTTTTCAGTGCACATTTATTATTCCTGCAAAGAAGATACTCCAGAGAGAACTCTTCAAGGGATGGGTGCATGACATCTAACTGCTTGGCTGGGATACCTAGCAAATACCCATTGGTTTGGTCGAACCATAGACGTAATGGGACGGAAGAATTGGGCGTTTGGGTCAGAATGGCTATTTAAGGAAAATACCCGTGAGCGCTCGCATGCCATTGGAGGTCAGAAAGCCAACTTTGAGACTAGGTTAAGCAGTACACGCGTATAGTCTACAGGACAACGAACGTGGTATCCTTATCACACTGCCCCTTTTTTGGCCCGCACCAAAATGGCACGCGCTGCACTTACCAGCCTGCATAGCCGGATAGTGCACTGCTTGGGTGACATATAGCTGCATAAGAGAAATACGCGAAAGCGCATGCTTTGGGGCCAAGGAAGGGCACCCACACTGAACCTTGGAAAAGCGGACCGAGCTCGACTGTGTGAGCATAAATTCAATATTTTGAGAACCTGCACATTTATATACTTAATCATTCATTTAACCATACTGCAGACCAAAGATTTGACCTAACAGGAGGAGCATTACAACTACCAATACCGGAAAACAATGAAGATATGTGACGAAGAGAGAAAGATCACTATCACAAATGATCTCTAGGCATCTGAGCAACAAAAAGGACACATATTTAGAACACAATGCAAATCAAGGCTCCTTTGTTTGAAAAAGAAAACATTCAATTTCTGTTATGAAATCGTTCGAAACAAAATGATCGGTGGTAATTCGTTCTATTCCTTCACTATTGTATGAAAAAAGAAAGAACTGTTGTTCTCGGAGTTTACTTTAGTAATAATAATAATAATTGGTTTTGGGGGAAAGGAAATGGCGCGGTATCTGTCTCATATATCTTTGGACACCTGAACCGCGCCGTAAGGGAAGGAATAAAGGAGGGAGTGAAAGAAGAAAGGAAGAGAGAGGTGCCGTAATGGAGGGCTCCGGAATAATTTCGACCACCTGGGGATCTTTAACGTGCACTGACATCGCACAGCACACGGGCGCCTTAGCGTTTTTCCTCCATAAAAACGCAGCCGCCGCGGTCGGGTTCGAACCCGTTTACTTTAGCAAAAAATCGGATCCAGTGTGTGTTGTGTAACATGCCTTTTTCGCGCGTTAGTAGCTTGATGAATGCAATTTTTAGGGTTTAATAGAAGTGTAGTGTAAGTGTGTAGTGTAGTGTAGTGTAGTGTAGTGTAGTGTAGTGTAGTGCAGTGTAGTGTAGTGTGTAGTGTTGTGTAGTCATTTTTGTAGGCATTCCACAGTACCGACGGATATTCCGACTTGAATCTTATACAAGCAATATATTCTAAAAGCTTTCAACTCACGAGGTAATTTTTAACGTTTCTTTAAAGTAGTTTTAGGAAAGCATAACATTCGAAAAGCAGAAGCACAAATGCGTGAAATATATATATATATATATATATATATATATATATATATATATATATATATATATATATATATATATATATAGCCCATGACAGATTATTCGTAAAAGTTACTCCTAGGTACTTATATTAATCACTTATAAATCGCACTTATAAATAGGCACTTGTATATAGCAGTGTTGCCAAGGTTACCTGGCACGCTTCTTTCTTGCGGCGCGTAGAAGATAAGTTATTCCCTGTTTAGTCAGTTCTGTGTCCAAGTCTTCACACCATCCAGCCTGAAGAGGCTCATGTACAGCAGCATGGTCTTTCGTGAACGAGATGTTTTCAAACATAACGCAGTCTTCTGCTGAGAATCTATTCAAACATCATCTGGTAATACACATATTAGACCATTTATATAAATTAAAAGAACAGTGGCACCAGTACCACAATCTCTGGGGAAGTCCGGAGGTAACATGAAGCATGCTAGATGAATAATTTGGCACTTCAACGAATTTTTGCCTCAGCGCAGCGGTGGCCATGTGGTTGAGCATCCGCCTCGCATGCGGGAGGTGCGGAGCTTGATCCCCAGTGCCGCAGTGTGCCCACGGGTGATACAATAGATACAAGCTTTCCCCTGGTCTGGTGCTCGGCTTCTTTAGGGTGAAATGCTTGGGAAATGGGTCTTTGACCCCACCTTATGCGATGAAAAACTACCTTATGTCATGGCGTTTTTTGGCCGTAGATGCTCTTGCGCCAAAAATCCACCACCATTATCACCATCATCATCACCAACACCACCACCACCACAACCATCATCATCATCATCATCATCATCATCATCATCATCATCATCATCACAATCATCACAATCATCATCATCATCATCATAATCATAATAATCATCATCATCAATTTTTGTCTCTCTTGGAGATGCGCAGAAACCCATCCCATTATTTCGGACGGAATACTGGGATGAGGAACTTTCGTCAAAGGCCTTAAAAAACCCAAAACGTCCACATGAAAGAGATACCAAGAATACTAAGATATTCATGACATGTTGATACTGATTGTCTGACTGTACAGAGACTTTTTCTAAAACCATGCTGGTGGACAGAAAGTGTTTAATGTTCAGCGAAGAATTTGTGGAGGTAACTTGCAATAACATGATCTAATAATTTACAACATAGACTGATGATAGAAGCAGGGCGACAATTAGTAACCAGAAGGCGACTCCCATTTTTATCCATTGGTACAATACATGACTTTCATCAATGGTCTGGTACATAACATGATCTCAGTGAAAAGTTAAAAAGATCCGTAAAAAATATAGAAAGCTGCTGAGCATAGAGCCTAAGAATAAATGGGGCAGGGATGTTATCTGGTGCACCAGTTTTTTTTTATTCATATTAAAAATCATCGCCAGGACACGACATTGTGAACACGAGTGAGAGTACGTGTGATTACAGTTTCGTGTGAGCAATAAGGCGCGGGGGTGCTATGCTCAGTTTTATTCAGTTCCGAAAATACCTTTTGGAAGTAGCGTTTAAAAGTTATCCGTGATGTTACACGCTTCAGTAAATGTTCCCATAGTACAGATTTAGCTTGGCCATGATACCTGCAAATCTTTAATGGCCACTTTTAATAAATTTTTCAGACTGATTATTGAAATGATGCGTCTGGCTTGCTTAACTTCTGTTAATAAATTATTGCTGGGTGAACTAGTTTCTTTCTATCTTAGCTTTCTTTCTCAGTCATTTAATTTCGCGCTTGCAATGAATTATGTCTCCTTGGTAATATATGTGTTTGAGCGACGTTTGAGAAGTTTCGGATGATAAACAATTTTAGGGAACGCATGTGATAGTATTACGCAACTCCTGCCATGTACTTTACTTTCAACAGTATGCATAGGACAACAAAGTTAAGCATATACATAGTCTATTAAAGCCACAACATCTGGTTGATCAAAATCTTAGCTGCGTTTTCTGCTATGTAATATCCCGCTAGGTAATATCCCGGCTTTACCAAAAGAATAAACGCACCAAAAGAATAAACGATTACAGACGGAAATTAGTTCTTTTTCAAGCGTTTACCTGAGTACTTTCTTTACTAAATGAAAGCATAGCGCACGAAAGGCGGGACTGAGAAAGAGACAAACACAGCGCTGACTTACGACTGAAAGGCTTTATTGCTCGCACGCAATAAATAGGCGAAAAGGAGCACAATCAACAGAAGAACTGCATCAGTGATGATTGTCAAAGAACACAAAAAAGCACACAGTCACAACCTACACAAGCGAACCTAACTGTTAAGATAGTCAATTTCTTTTTGTGTTAGCGCGACGGAAGGTTTGCTGACGCAGTTGTCAAGTCCCCGGTGAATTAAAAGAGCTTCCACAATTTCCCGCGTACGTTGGTCCTTATGTTTATACAGTATTTTAGTATTGCCGAAAAAAGGAGTGCATTTACAGGATAGCCAATGTATAACCAAATTGCTTTTGGGGGGTGGCTTTAGGAGCGTTTATGCTCACTTAGGCGATCATTAAGGCTCTTTCTCAGTCCCGCCTTTCGTGCGCTGTGCCTTCATTTATTACCATGTACCGACTAGCCCAGACAAACACCTTATTGCAGTACTTTCTTTACACCCATCGTTCGGCTGCTGAAATTGTACAGCACGAGAAAGATAGTTTCGAGTATGAATTATTTAGCGGTCGTAGCCGAATACCACGCAGTAATTCAAGTATACTAATGCATTACACATTGTTAAAAAGAAGAAAACATGCACCCAAAATTACGTCTCTATAATCCTTTAAATATTATACTAGGCAATTAGAAGTGACAATATTGTATCGATATATTCTACGTGAATAGCTTCAAACGCGATGTTGTTGGGTCCTCGCTACGGCGTATTTCCTGCACTGCAATTTTCAAACTTCCGCCAGCAGTATGCGCGAAACATTTTCAGAAATGACCATGCCGTAAGAGTCGCTGAAACAAGTTTTTCTTAGCACTAAGAGAAGCTACTGCAAAAATGTTACAGCTTTGAGGGTTACTAGAAATGACACGACCCTGCTTAATGTCATTGCTCTAGTAAAGCCTTGTTGAATTAAGTTTCCAGCCTTGATAGCTGCCGCATTCTTCACTATAGGTTTTGCTAATAACGATTGGAACTCACGGCATTCCAATGGTTGTACAGCGCATTGAGCTGAACAAGAAGCGTTGGAACTCTCGTCGAACCTTAAGAACAGTGAACCTTTGTGTTGCAATGATTTTTGAGAATTATAAATGCGGAATATATTACACAAAAATTTGACTTTTCTTGAGCGTGCTAATTTCGTTGGCAGCAAATGTCAAGCTCAGCGTCACTCAAAATGTCATCTTTGGAATAATTTCTGTTGAATTCATGTCGGATCAAACAAGGAATGTACAACCTTAGGCGAAAGTTTATAACCAATGAGGTATTCTTCTAAGAAACGCCATGTAGCTGATTATTGATACCCAGGCATTCCAAATTTATCCTAGTCATTTCTTCATTCGGTGTGCATGCATTGCCAGTAATGCATGTGCAGTACAGAGCGGTCACATAAAGGTAAAAAGATCGCGGTAAATTTCTTGAATACATCAGTTCATGCAGCAACGATTAAACACTGAAAGCAACAATTCTTCAAGACCAAATAAACAAAGAGTGTAATAAACTATACAGCAATAAAATTGAAAATGCGTATTGAACAGTTCGCGTCGCAGTAAAGGTCTTCAAATAAACCAAACCTTGAAAAACAAAAAATGCAATAAATCAGGCTCTCAGTGTTTATTTATCAATCTCTCGAAGTTTACAGGAACGCAGGACGTCACCCTTTCCGAAGGTTGCAACTTCGACAAATGCTACAAGAGCCTCACTACACAGCCTAGAAGCAAAACCCCATGTGCTCTCAACTTTTGACAAAGGCTCTAGGTACATAAAATGTTTGGTTTGTTCTTGCATGGTTCTTGCTCTCCGTGTTTTGTTTTGGCTATTGTTGTCGGCACAGAGCTTTATTAGTTTTCCCAAAATGAAACGTTGGGTTAGATGGTACTTGTTGCCGTGAAATAATTTCCATGGTCCTGTGTGTTTTCCAAGCTGGTCACCACCTCGCAGCTAAATAACCTTTATCACTTTGTTTACTTGCGTGCGACGAGACGAGATAACCCTGGAAGGATCATGATGATGCGCGGAAGTTTCTACGGTGTTTCAGATTGCTCTGTGTTTTTGGCACCTTATCTAGAATGCTTACTGCCGTCTCTAAACAGAACAAGGCCAAGAGCAAAGGCCATCCCGATATTCGAAGATCTGCCAGAGTACTTGCCGCTTCCCAGCACCTTCAATCGACCTGTATTCTTCTTTGTTTTCTTTTTCTTTGTGGGTACAAGGAGCCCCCGCTCATCGAAAGGGGTACTTAAAGTTTTGCAGCAGCGATTTTTGACGCAAACGGAAGCTGAACGGCTAAAACTGATAAATACGACAAAGTTTTGAGGGAGAAAAGGCTGAATTATGTGGCCAGAAGAGCCAGGTATCATGTTACACAGCTGTGCGACAGCATGTTTCAGACACCGTAACCGGCTACCTCTCTGATTACGGTGTTATGATGACGTACTCCCCTCGTTGCCTGTGACGCGGCAGCTTGACGCGCGTTCATGAAATCTGAAAATGAAGACATCACCAGAAAAATACGCAAAGTAGAGACATCTCGGCATAATCACCTACAGGAACTTCCTTTCAGATTTTTCTGCATGTTTTTAAAATTCGGTTCAGTATTCTTTAAGTGCCATGCCAGCCTACTCTTCTGATGTCCGAGATAACGTCGGTATCTTTAGCCACAGTGACACGGTACCTTGTAAGCTAAGCCTAGTAGACCTTATTATGTGGTGGGCTATAAGCAGTCAGGGCGAATTTAGTTCTCCTCTTCGGTCATGACATGAAGCCATTGTTTGGAAGGTGGCATCGAGTGCTGTTTTGCACATGACATGGTCGTTTTGTCGATGGCCGTTTCACCAAAATACTTACTTTTTAAAATGAAAAGCAGCGTCTTTGCTTGCCTCCTTTGGTCCGATTTCAGCGCCTTTGTCGGATCCTTTTTATTTGCGTGATATGCCTTTTCTTGCGTGCAGCGAGTAATTTAACACTTCGTACATTGCTGCCGGGAAAGAGCCTGTGACGGTCTCGTGCGTGAAATCACGGTCCCGGCCCGCTCTTGAGCCTTAAATGACGCTCCTGCAAATCCTTATCCACTGCTATAACATCATGCTGAAAAATACCAATATAGATGTAGTCAGTACTTTTAAAAATCTGGCGGTTGGGTTAGGCAGAACGCGAAGAAAGGGACCCAGTATTGAAGGTGCATTTGGCTTTGGAAGCTTGTTCTTCCCATCCGTGGACTTTGGTTTTCATGGTCGGCGTTTCTGCAACGAATATTGTTGCGGGCATACCGTGAGTTCAGTAAGTAGACGGCAGATACCGGGACCAAGATGAGCGCCATTGTGGTAACTATAGCACAGCAGTTAGCAGCCACTTGCTCAAATCGAATATTTCGCAAGCTGTGGCGGGTCACCGGTGGGAAAAGACGAAGACCTCGCTGTAGTTTACAAGTCATAGGGCAACTTTAACTCTTTCCAGTCCCAGGTTTGACTCAGGTCGTCACATTAAGCCATGATTCTTGCGATATGCTTGCTCTCATCCCTGACCATCGTGTCGATGCACCTTATAAACACTACCCGTTCCGGCGCGTACACAGATCGCAAATTTCAGCACTGCTAAGTGCCTTTCATTCCACAGGCAAGAAATAGAGCTTTACTGGACATGTTTCAAAGAGATCCGGTGTACGATGTTTGTGTTTGCGAGGTGTTTGTCACTCTTCCGCATACATGTTCCGGGCACTAGTAGTCGTCTTTAGAATTTTCACAGTAGAATGATATGGTTCCGGGCTGGTTGGTACGATTCCTATTTGCGCAGGTAATCTTCAACGAAGAGACAAGAACAGTGCAGGAAGGTGAACCGGGCACATTGCTCTACGCAGATGGAGTCCAACCGTTGAACTTGGCCAATCTAAACCGGAATTTTCTGCTGACCTTGCCAGGTGCCCATTTTACAGCGTACCTGTTGGTCGGCTCGAATACGCCTAGGAACGTAAAAGCCAATCCAAGATAATCTCAGCGTCCATAAAGCGCGCTGTGATTGCGTTTACCCTCTCGATCGGTACCGATGATATGGATAACGTGGGCTTCTTCATTACAGCCGCGATAACCAGGATTGCGATCAATACGAACAGAATGAAGATCCGAGAAAATCAGAGGTCGTGGGTTAGGATCCCACCAGCGGCATGTGGTTGTTTTTCTTCTGATTTTATTATCATCATATTGAGGAAAAAATACAAATTAGGAAAAATAAAACATCCTCTGTGCTCTTTGGCTCCTGTTGCTGTTGGCTTCCGTCATTTATGCCATAACGATCACCTCTCTTCCCTTCACATCTATGCTTAACATGCTGAGTAGAGGGAAGGAGATACAGAAACAAAGAAAGGTAAGGATGGTAACCAGGCAATGGCCTGTTTGCTATCCTACACCCGTGGCGAGAAAAATAGGCGAGAGAGAATGCAAGGGAAAGCTCAATTTAGTTCATTATACGAAGAGTACGCATGTCACATCCGTTGGTCAATCAAAGAAACGGACACGCGTTGTCTTTCTACAGCCCGGCGCTCAAGCATGTGGCTCGCGAATGCTTTAAGAACGCCTCAATAGCGTTTCTGGCGTAGGTCGTAGGCCACGATACCAGATTTTTAGCCTTCGTTACAAGACCTGAGTCACAAGAGCGAAGTGCTGCCTCTAGAGGCCTTGGTTGATTGTCCAAGCCGGGTAAGCGCCATACTAAATGGAGAGCCTTTTCTTAGCATCTACAGATTCTAACATTCACATTCAGTAAGTACCTACGACATGACGAGTGAGGTGTGTCTGTTGATTTTTTCATATTCAAACTGCACATACTGGTGCCACGGGATACACAAGGCAGCCAAGATTACACTTGAAGATGGGTTTTTAATGCACAAGCACAAAAAGAAATAATTTACATGTTTGAGACTGCAGAATAAACCAATTGGCATGAAAGAAACATCACACACAACGGTCAGAAATTGCAATCAAGGGCGAGAAAGGAGTAGCCATTATGTCAAAAATGTGACAAAGGGTATATGTACAAAGATTCTCCCTCAAAGTAGTCATTCTGGTAGCAAAAGGATACAATTCAGCAACAAAATGCAGCGCAAAAATGGCCAAGACAATAACTCGGAGGACCCAACACACACTTCCTGGTTACAACTATGTCTGAAAATTGCGCCAAGAGAGGATGCCGGAAAACGAAGCTCAAGACAATCTCCTTCCACCAGTTAAGTAGCCTAGCGCTAGCCAGGGACAACGATCAAGCAAGTGGACATCGAGCTTCGGTGTCAAAAAAGGCGATGGAATGCTCAATGCTCTTCTTTAGCAAGATAAAGATAAAATAGCAAGGTGAACAACATGGTATAAGCAGCTGATAAAGCCGGCGATGGCAAAGATTAGTAGGATGTCTAAAACGCCACAATTGGGGACCCATACAGGACAGTAACTTTCGGAATATGGGGCGCCCATGACGAAGAGATCGTTGGAGCAGTCAACTATCAAGAGGTTTCTTAGTGCTGATTGGACTTCTCCACCGAGACTGCTCCGCACCGAAACTTCGCTGCTCCGACTTCCCTTCGTGTGAAGCTTTTGTTTGGTGCATGAAGCTTCGCCTTGTTGCGTGGTTGTTTGGCGGTGATCTTGGGGCTGCTATAGGGATTCCCAGCTGTATGAGCTGTAAGCCCTGGCAGAGAAATACAATTGACTGATGAGCCCTTGGAGCGCACAAAATGCGGTCACTAACGGCTCGCCCTCACTGCCACCATTGTCGTCAGAACATAGCAGGATCACCCCTTTGCACTCTATTCGGAAAACAACAAGTGTTTTTGTCGTCACAACAGATTTCTTGTAATATTTTTGCCATGTACGTGGAGTAACGGCAAAAAAACTTTTGTCGCCACGACAGGATTTTCTCCAATATTCTGCGTCCTTCCCAGAGAAAAATACCGCAGTAGGTCAGAAAAATATTAGAATGCTAAAGAGAAACCTGTCGTTACGACAAAACCACTAATCACTTTGTCGTATTTTGGGCACAATTCTGTCGTTATTTTTTCTCAGTCCTCGGAGCGCGCACAATTCGACCACAGACGACCTGCCCCACAGCCACTAGCGGCATCAGAACTTAGCGGGGCAACCCTTTACGGTGATGCAGGAAATAAAAACAGTCAGCATAATACAGTAAAAATACAGTCAGCATAAACAGTTAGAAGTGAACGTCTCTGCACTGTACTGAACATTTTAAGACGAAACGGGAAAGAGAGAAAAGACATGCAGGCGTCGGCACACAAGTAGTCAGTTCGAAGAAAAGGCAATCGCTAGAACACCAAAGTATTCGACAGTCTCACCGGTTAAGAATTAGCTGCATACGGGTAGGGGATAGCGATGCAATTTGGAGTAATCCAGATCGACGGAGACTGCGAAGCTGCCGCCGCTCTGGTTGTTGCTTCGTTTACCGCACCAACAGAACAACTGCAATAGGAAGATAACGCTATGTCACGGCATCGTTCAAGGCGAGCCAAGAGTACGAGGCATTAGCCCATTACGCATTTCCAGTGCTCCTAATGGAGGTGCGTGAAATGCGTTTACAGTTTGCGAGATTCCGGATCCCATCGGTGAAGTCAAACTGACCGACCAGGGCCTGGCGGACGCCTTTGCAATGTATTTGGTGGTTTTTGAGGGAAGGAGATGGCGCAGTAACTGTCTCACAAACCGGGAGACAGCTCAACCGCGCCACAATGAAATGCATAAAGGAATAGAAGTAAAAGAAGGAATAGAAAAAGGAGGTGCCGTAGTCGAGGGCTCCGGAATACTTGTGGCCACTTGGGGATCTTTAGCGTGTACTGATATCGCACGGCGCACTGGCGCCTTTTTGCGTTTCGCCCAAGCCGAAACGCGACCGCCGCACCAGGTTTCGAGCCCGGGTACTCCCGCTAAGTAGTTGAGTGCTCTAAAATCTGAACCACCGCGGCGGTACGTACGATGCTTTTGCTCTCATTAAAGTGCATGGATTCCAGACGTCTTGAATGATACACGAATTTTTCTGAAGTGCTCTACCCTCCACAAAAGCCCAGTGCAGTGTTCAGCCATCCGATGTTGACCTTGAAAGACACGAACATTATAAGAATCCTGCGGAGAAGAAGACAAGGACGAAAGAAGAGAGCAAAAGAAACGAAGTGCACAGCCAGCCAACCGCGAGAGTGACGTCATTTCACGCGCAGTAGAACAGGCGCTGAAGCAGCAGTCAGCAGAACAAAGAGCCGCCACTCCCCCGCCGATCATGCGCTGCAAGTGTCCTCCGGTCCACAAACCAGGGAAGACCTCCTCGTCCAAGTTCTCGGAAGGAGCTAGCACGAGGGTGAGCCTGGCTCCGTCAGGACGCTTCCACGCGAAGCAGGGCCCCGGCAAGCCGCCAGACATCACGCGCACCAGCACCCGTCTAGGCCTCGCTCTATCGGAGGCCATCAAAGGACACCTCGCCTCGCTGCCAGTGATGAAGCCTTGGCGGGGAGCTGCTTCAGTGTGATCGGTATCACATCCCGTTTTAATGCTGTCGAGAACGACTCTTTCCAAACCAGCTGGAGGAAGACCTGCAAGCATGTGCCGAGACACCATGCTCCGGGACCTACAGACGTCACCCACATCGACGAACCGCAAGTTCGGAACCTACACCGTTCATGGAGACCAACTGAGGAAGATACTTTTTGCCCGGGATCTTGCGTGCCGTCCGCTTGCCAGTCTCCAAGGACTAGACCTACCACCTCCGGTTGGACAGAAAGTACCTGTCGGCGCGGCCGCCAACGGTGCCATGCTTGATATTCAACATCCTGACGTAGTCCGCTCACAAGGGGTTGCTATCGAGATGCTTGTTCCGGTTGAAGTTGTGGGTGCGACGCATGGCCTCGGGGATCGCCATCTCCTTGTCCTACCTAAAGGGGCACTCTGATCGGGAGACCCTAGCAGGGTACCCCGCGACAGGAGATCCAAGTCGGTGCCCTGAAAAATCTAAGGACGAAGACAGAGAAGGCGCTGATTCTGACATTTACCACGCTTGCGTCCACCCTGCGTACGACATGACTGCGACCGTTGCATCTGTAACAGCTCGCCGAAGGCGACCGGCCAGTCGACAGGCCTTCGGAAGGCTTCTCCACCCGAAGCCCATTTGCGTCCGGCAGATGGGGCACCAACGGCAAAAGATGTTGATGCCACGCCCATGCCTTCACAGTAGTTATGTCGATGCCACGCCCATGCCTTCGGCATGGGTGTTGATGTCACGCTGGCGAAATTGGCAATGAAATATTGACGCCACGCCTATGCCAACGGCGTGGTTATGTTGATGCCATACCCATGTGCCCCGGGAACATGTGTTGATGCCACAACCATGTTTTTGGCAGTGTAATTTTGGTGCCACGTCCATGTCTTTGGCGTCGAAATGTTCATGCCAGGCCCATGCCTGCCGCGCGGACATTGTGATGTTCTGCACATCTCTTCGGCTTGGAGATATTGATGCCACGCCCGTGACTTCGGCGTCAAATCCGCAGAGTGCTTTCGATAATATAGCGCAAAGCATTTAACTTCTTTTCGGAAGTATTTATGAAAACTAAAAAGATAGCAAAAGAAAGTAGAAAGCAAATAAATTGGTTCTAGTTTGGGAAAAGCCGTCGTTCATTGTTTAGTCGCGTAGTCAAGCACAGAATTCAAGAAAATGATGAATGGGGCAAGCAGGCGTCATTGAAGTCGGTTCTGCAGCTTCAATGCGCGCGTTCAACCACTGCCGAGATGGGCTAAATGCTTGCGTACTGCTGAACAGGAGCTGCATGCAGGCGCTGCCGTTTGAAGCGATTGGCAATGAAGAAAGGAAAGACAAAGTCTCTTAGACTGGGCGCCCCCACCGCGCCGTGAGGGTAAGGTTGCTGTGTAGCGGCGGCGCTTCAAAAGTGTGATCCCAGCATCTAGCCTTCCCAAACGAATGTTCAACTTTGCCTTCTTCGATAGCTAATCAGAATAGTGATCGTTATGAACGTAAATTACAGCGGTATGCGGCTTCATCCAATGAGTGCATAATATCATTTTAGACCAACTGCGGTCCTTTAACGTGTGTTGACACCGCACAGCACACGAGCGTGTCTTGCAGTTTTTGCTCAGCTTTACGACCGCATCGCAAGACAAAGCACGACGTGTACACCTGATGGCATTGGTATTTTTTTCTATGTGCGCTCATTAACTGCAACAAAAAGAAACACAAAATTCAAATGCTTTTTTCCTGAACGGACAAAACTTTTGAGCCCTTGCACTCGGAGTCAAGCTCAAGTTTTTGCATGCCTTTTGTTATGATATTATGTGTAATTTAAAAATTTTCCTTTTCTAGATCTATCGTTATTGTCACGTAGTGTTGACGGCAGTCCGACAGTGAAGAAGGCACTTAAAGGCTTTCAAATATAGCTCTTTATTGGGCTGTCTGGCGTCCAAAAGTACTGAACAAATCGATGGTTATAGGTGCAGGTCACCTATCCAACAAGAAATGTCCAGAAGGAATGTTGTTTGCCACACGTTTGTTTCTGATGCCGAGCTCAGTGACTTCTTTTCCTTGACGAGATCGTCATCATCATAATGCTCATGACCTTTAAGCAAGAAACATGCAACAAGGAAAGTACTTTGGCACCATTATTCTCTCGACAAAAAAAAAAAAAGCTCGAGATATGCGCTACGAAAACTCTCCTTCCTAGAACCCCTATAACGTCCTCATCAAGAGTTGCTCATAAATCCGCACTTCAGTATTTTACCTCGAATGCGATTCACAGCTAAACTGCTTAAATAGCAAAGGCTTCACCCGCTATACGCCGCGAGACACTGGTTAACTGCTGAGACGCAATCTTGTCTTGGCATGCGTCGGATATGGAACCAACTTTCCAGAGTTGCGGAGTTAGTGACACTAACATGCGGCTGATGGATACAGAATTTCACTCTATTCGCAGACGTATGACGCTAACCGTAAGGTACTTGCGACAAGTGATGTACTATACATAAACGGTCACTTTGAGTCAAATGACATATATGTTCATATATGCACGTCAAGAGAGAGCACTGTCGAGGAATGATGTCATATTTATAGCATGCTTTTGTCTAGGAAGACATTCCACGTGGTTTGAAAGACGAATCTCCGAGCATTTCTTGTAGTATGCGGGAAGATTAAAAACGTAAAGCACACATGTTGTAATATGGACAAAACTTTTGCGCGAAGAACCGCGTCAGTAGCATACTCTTATAGGATAAGTTCTTCATAGACTTTTAGCATGCATTGTGCAGTTACGATATACTGCTACGTTCAGGTTAATATAGAACAATCCATATGGTTACTTGATACTATGGAAAGCACGCGCTGATGCAGCGTGTAATGTGTGACGGATAGGTCCATGCGCGGAGATTTCATGTTTTTATTATTATTATTGTCATTTGAAGTACATCTCCAATGCACAAAGCTGAGCCGATCCATAGCGAAAGGCTAGTAACGGATCCACACACCTGAATATGAAAGAGTGAGGCGTAAGAGTGCACACACGAACACAAGACCACACCCTAAAAATGAAAAATAAATGATTACACGCCTCATGCAGCTATATCATAAAAGTAAACCAACCACATGATGACAGCAGCATTGTATAATTAACAATGCTATGCAGGCAATCAGACACATGATTATAAAAGTAATCTGCACTTCAGACACCACCAACAAAATACACTGTATAATCCACATTGCACTCATGTTAACCAATACGGTTAAACCACATAAGCTATGATTAAATTCTTTTACTTACAGTTTGCATAATAACAACATAGTTAAAATAAATCAAGCGCCAGAAAATATTTTTCCTGTGTTATGGTATTAGAAATATAGAAAGCGGGAAGAATGCCTAGGGGAAGATCACTAGACTACATTAGGCTGAGTGCAGCCGATGAAAACTTCCCTCAGTAGGCCGCAAGCTCACATCAGTTGTTCGTGGCCGAAAAGAAGGGGCATTCAAAATAGGGTCACACAATAGAAATCTATGCGGCACCCGTCACAACTAGACTTCACTGCAAAGTGCAGCTGCATATTAGCCCCATTAGCACAGGCAGACTGGGAGGGAGAGTGAAAATCCGCAACATTGAATACTTTCGACTGAATGTTTAGTACTGAGATCACTGCAGAAAAACAGCGCTGAAAGGAATTGTTTGCGATAGCACCAAAAAACTGAGAAATCCTACTCACACTTGAAATAATGATATCAAGAATTATGATACTGCGCAGCAGTGAGTACTCTGTGTCCTTTTTATTAGATCACGATGAGGAACGTCTATCATAGCGACAACGAGAATGCAATCCATGAAGGCAAAGACATCCTAGAATTATTGCTGTTTATTTTTTTTTTTGTATCCTGATCAATTTTCTTGCTCTTCTTCCCATGTCTGCTCTTTTTACTGCACATGAAGCGGAAATGCTCTGGTTCATAATATATTGTTTGTTTTTAGCAATAACTTTTGCTGACATGCATATATATTTTTTTTTCTCCCATTGCTTGAACCTCTCGTTTTTTTTCTAGCACATTCTGCAATACGTCAGCTCACCGTCACTCCATCAAATGCAAGAAGGGCAAGACTTGTGAAGCCCATTTTAGGCTTTTTGCTTGCTCCATCAATACCAAAACTGGTATTGGATGCAAAACGCTGCAAATAAAATTTTATGTTGACTTTCTAGCGTGGAGAACTAACAAGAGAGGAAGGGAACAACTAACGCCAGAGAGAATGTCTATGAGCTACATCAGCTTGAAGCACCAGTTGCCAAACAGAGGAACACCACTGCCAAACCGAACAATGGGCAAGTAAAGCTAGGAAAAACGAAAGAAAAACTATCGAGCATTAGTTTGCGAACTTAACGAGAGAAAGAAAAGAAGCTAACATAACCGCTTGAATTTGGCAGCAACAGGAACTGCATCAACATGTCTCTATTTCTCTCCGGAAGCCTACGCGCCTTGTGGGCTCTCTCGTGTGGTGGACAGACGAAATCACTCAGATTGAAAACTAATGCTAGGTGCAAGAAGGAATGAAGCGCATCCAGGCGCGGGTGCCTAAGAAACTTGTTTATTCGCGCGTTTTCTTGTTTTTATTATTTAACTATCGAAGAAAATATATGTATGCGTGCAACATTACTTTGACTAGCTTTCGCGCCGAGGAAACTTCGCTAAAAACCCCAACTACCGAAGTAAGCTGCTGAAAATCATGTACATAATATTTTGCCGGCTTTATTCTTCTCTCTAGGCTGGTCACGAAATATGCACGTCTGATGTTAAAAAGAGACCTAAACTAAGGAGGCATAAGTTTGCCCGCAGACATGCGTGAGCAACATCTTACGTGACAAAAGAGAAGGACCACGAAAAAAATTAAAAAAGTCTGGGCAGCGCTATCTGACGGCGCCTTCCTGGTTCTAGGTATGTGCACATAGATATTGCAAGCTGCGACTATATGCGACAGTTACTTTTCCAAAGCTGTCACTCCTGCGAAAATTTCGGCCTGCGGAGTAACTACGCCCTGCTGTTAAGCTCTGTTTGCAAGATGATACGCAGAGCGAATATTTATCGCCACAGAGGGCGGCCACGGATTGCTCCCTCAGAGACCCTAGCACAACAAGCCTACAAAGCTGTTCCATGCTAACGACTTGCACTATTTATGCATGCAGATAAAACGGCTCGTCCGTGCCGCAGACCCAGCATAACTGAAAAGCGCTGTATGCTGCCGAATTCTGGAAAACCCCGCTCCCAACACAAATGCGCGTATCTCCACGACGTATCTCGGTAGCGCTGTGCGTATCTCGCTAAAGGGCGCGATCCGTCAGATAGCGCTTCTGCAACAGTTTCCATCGCCTCTCCGTACTTCCTCACGCCTATAGCCGCTGCTTACCTAGAGCGTGCATACTGCTTTCAACCGACCGGGGCCTCGAAATGCTACCCACAATCGTCCTGAATTACTCCCGTGCCATAGAAGGAAATAGCAAGCCTTCACTCTAGTGTAGGTTTTCATTTATCTTTGTCAGTCATGAGGGCCATGATAATAACGCGCATCATATCTGCGTTTTTCGTGAGTGCCCGCAGACCTGCGTCATCGTTGCTAGTCGTTCTAGAGGAGAAGTGGTGAAAGCGCACATGCATGGCGCCTCAGATCCTTGAAGCCAGGGATGCCCATCCCAGAGTGCGCCCTGAGAAGACGGTGCCGGCGGATGCACTCCCCACTCTCGTGCGTCTGTGCTTAAAGTAACCGCAGCCTCGTCCATTTCCTGTCTGAGTTATGTGGGCTGGACGCAGTACTCACCGTCTCAAGGAAGTGGAAAGCGAACCTCCTCCACTGCAAGTCAAGGAGGAGGAACAACTTTACTTAAAAAAAGAACAAAACATCCTCAAAGGTGGGCTTTCACGGAGAGCTCTGTCCACTCGTCACGTTTGGCCAGTTGGTTGAGCAGCTCGAAGAGCAGCCTCCCGCGAGGAGAGAGATGGGTAGGGTATGGGGGAAACTGCCATAGTGTGGAGGCACTACAGCAGGTAGTGCATGAGGGTGGCCTTGGCCGCCATATATGTCCAGAAAAGTTTGAGGGTCAAGGCAGGGTGGTAGAAAGGAAGGAGGCAACTTGCAACGTAGCAGTTTGTCTGCAGTTGCCTCCAGACCGCGCTGTATTTCGAATCTGATGTGTGACGAGATCATGGGGGTGTGAAGCTGCTGTTTCTGTATTCGGTGGTTGTTTGGCGGCGTGTGAGTAGAGCCCGCGAGGTTTCCTGCTAGGATTTGGGGACTCGATCTTCAGGGGCCCGGAGGGATAGTTCTCGACATAGAGCATGAATGCGCCGGTTACCGGAGATCAAGGCATGCCAAGAAACCGACCTGAGAGTTGTCTCTTGGGTAAGCTTGTGATCCTAATGGCAGAATGCGTCGGTTGGCTGGTGTGATAATGTTTTGCTGATAGTGGCGCTACGCAGCTTGGCAGTCGGTGAAGATTTCAGTAACGTCTTGATTTTGTATAACGTGTATGAGCCCCAAAAAGACCGCCGCGCCCTCAGCCTCCGAAGGGTTGTTGGCGTGGAGGGTAGCTGCAGCCTTGACGGCGCCATCTTAGCAGGCAGTGACAGTGGTATAAGAGCTTGGTAGGGTGTTTTGGTTCGGGTTATGGGGATTTAGCTTCCAAAAGCGACTCGCGCTATGAGGGACACCGTAGTAAAGGGCTCGGGAAATTTCGACCACCTGGGATTCTTTAACGTGCACACATCGCACTATACAAGGGCCTCTAGAATTTCGCTTCCATGGAAATTCAGCAGACGAGGCCGGGACCAGAACCGGGTCACGCGGGTCAGAAACCGAGCGCCATAACCACAAAGCCACCGCGGCGGCGACCTGGTAGGGTGTGCTGAGCCGCGCCCGAGTAGAGGATGTCGGATCTGCCTTCGTAGTATTTGGTGTAATATCAACCCCGGGCGTGGTTTCTGCCGCTGTGTAGCTCGGTGTTCATATTGCTGGATAGAGGTTTGATGCGCACTTGGCTCTAGATTTTAGTTGGGACGATTTGATAAGTGGGTGCAGATGAGCATGTGGTGGCGGCGAGGTGCAGATGCCGTATGAAGTGTTGGCCGGTTTCTGTGCGAGCTATTCGGAGCATCTAGTTGTTTCGTCGGGTCTCGAATAACTCCAAGGTCGTGTTGTATGTGCCCGTTGCGAGTAAGCCATTAGGGGTAACGGATTATGGTAGGCGGAGAGCTGGGGTGGTCGCTTTTCTCATAAGCACATCAGCTTTGTCTTGCACCGTTTTGGTGAGCAAGTGATAAGGAAGGTGATAAGTCAATCAGCTGATGATGATGGCGTCTGTCATATCAAGGGTTTTTCTCTCCGACAGGCTGTGGTTGGGTATGGCCACTCTGAGGATATGACCCGTAATTTGTTTGGTTTGATTGTCTAGGAGTTGCTGAGTGAAGGCTGCCTCTAAAGTACCTTGCATATAGAGTGCAAAAACCTAGTGAGTGTTATGACATATCTGTTGCCTGCACACGTTATCCGCATGAGACGCCTTACTGCCTCAAATCGATCCAGATGATCACGCTTGCTTCAATTCCATCGCGTGGATACAACCTTACCGGCGATTTAGCTCGTCATGAGGAGGAAGCGTTGGGGATAATCTGGGTAGGTGCTGCGAACACTGCTATTTTGACCTGCCCCTTTCCCCTATACCGCTACAGAGGCGACGTTAGCTCACTTTTTGCTGACTTGCCTCAACGCCAGGGTTCGCGCCCTAACCGAACACCAGACACAAGAATCTGGACCCATGGGCCCCAGCACCAGGCCTTGCTACCATTTATACGCTACACAGGCCTGCACGTGCCTATTTGACTCTCCTTATGCAGGCGGGAATGTTAGCGCACTAAAAGAAATCGTATTCTAAGACGCAGTAGGAAAGCCAGCTGTTCTCAAAAAGAATCACCGATCGCCAATCTCGGCATGCTTTCCCACATTATTATCACCCTCCATAATCGCCACCCAACTACTCACCTCCCCTCCTTCATCCCCCGGCAAATGTTTGCCGCGTGTGTGAAGTCTCGCCTTACAGAAGCTATCACAGTGGTCATTTGGAGCAAACCAACTCCTGCCCTAGATGCTGTGGTGTTGCCTTTCTCCTCAGCCAAGGTCACATCCAGATCAGACAAGGAAAACTTCATAGCAAGACTTTTATGCGCTCGACCTTCTCGGCGCGGTACACTAAAAAAAATGGCTGTGGTTTAGCTCTGGTTAAACCTGTAGTGACGCGATAGCTACACTGGCCGAGTGGAACTCGATTAGTTGAATTGCAAAGTCAGTCTTTCGCCACTCCGTTTCGCTGGGCGTTCCTTCATCTTCGTCCCAATTGACACGGCGCATGCGCACAACTGTGGCAGCTCGGCATCACCGGCACGCCTCGCCGACGGCAGCAGCAGCTGCTCCGAACCGCGTGGCTGGTCACGTGACCAACCACGTGCTCAGCCACGGCGCCGGAAGCTGCTCCGCATCATGTGACCAACCACGTGACACCGTGGCGGCGCAGCCACCGCCACGGCGTCGTCACGCTGAAGGCTCGAAATGCTATCGTAATGTAGGTATTGCTACAAAAAGAATGCTTCAAACTCAGAAGCACGATATACACAGTTTTTATTGCCAAACTGTACGCCAATGCTGGAAACTAAAGAGAAAGTTCTAAAATGTGGGGTTTAAAATACTGAAGCGGCACATGGCCTTTGAGGGGTGATATAATGGACGGCTGCCGATTGATGTATACCACCTGGGGCTTTTTTTTCTGTATTTCGCCACCACCAACGTACGGCGTGTTGCTGGGATCGAACCCCGCTAGTGAAGGGCTCCAAAATTTCGACCACCTGGCGTTATTTAACGTGGACTTTCATCGCACAGTACAAGGACAGGAAACCCTTTCGTGCAGTGTACTGAAGATATAGTCTACAGTATCCCGCTTTCATGCGGCAAGGCGTACATTGGGCAGTCAGGCAGATGCCTTAATGAGCGGTTAAGCGAGCACCATAGTTAAGTTAGGGATGGCGGTTCCAGCAATTTGGCACGACACTGTCGGGCTCATAAATGCAAGGTTTTGAAGAATGCGAGGTGATTGGCAGAAATGCAGATAAATTAACAAGGGAAATTATCGAGGCTGCCGCAATTGAAAGAGCTGGACCTGAAAGCTGCGTCAGCAGTCCGTCATTGTCGCTGACAAAGAAAGATATGGCATTTTTAGACTCGAAGCAGTATGCCAACCGGTGAAATGTATTGCATGTGATTTGTAAGCTTTGTTCACAACGTATCTTGTTTAATCTGGCTGGTATCGTTCTTTACTTCATATATAAATTCTGTGTGCACCAAATAAAGTAGTAGTGGAAGTTTAGCGCTTGTGTTTGTCCCCTGTTTTGTTGCTGCTCTATTTATCATAACGCATACCCACTAGCCCGAACCATCACCTTGTTAAGTATCATTTTACATACTCATTATAAAATTGATATGGGGAGATAAAAGATGAAGCCATGTGTTAGCAGCATTTGTATGGTTCTAGTTTTTCTTACACTGTACCATGGAGTGCTGAGCCGAGGGTTGATAACATATCACCATCCAGCGGTTCATGCGGGGAAGATTTTTGAACTCAGACTGACAACCAAGACAGTGGAAAACAGAAGACTACAGATAAAGCAAAGCAACCTGAATGTATAAAGTCCTTTTTTTTCTAGGACAGGTGTCCGATTGTGGTAGCACATGATAAGAGCAACAGCAGAAAGTATAAGAACAGGAACGAGGCGGACGGAATTGTCTGTCTTTTCGTGTATATCGTGTGCCTTTGATGATCGACGGTTAAGAGTGCAAGCTGCGATGGAGCCGCCCTTACCTGTCTTTAGTGCGGAAGAAGTTGATTCGGTGCTGAATGCTGCACAAGAAAACGAACCGCCCGCTTTACCCATGGTCTACTCCTGCTACACATGCGGCTACCGTTGCGATACGCGAAATCTTTTGGAAGTGCACCGGCGGAGACAGCATCCCCAGAAGCTAAGGTACCACTGCCGCCACTGCGAGTACTCTAGCAATCACAGGTAAGCCCTAGGTTTGACCACGTTATACGCTTTGCAATTGTTCTAGTATTGATCGACAGCAGTGGTGGTGTTATACAGGAGCTAAAGTCATGCAATGTTTGTCACCTGTTGATCAAACGTAAACCACCGTCAGCAGGCTGAACACGAACGCTCGAGCGCGTGTCTTTCCCTGACATTAGCACTGCCATGAGCGTCGGCCGCTGCGTCGGCGCAGCGTAGAGTGGAAGCATGGCACGAGCTGTCTCCAACCGCCGCTAACACACCATGCAGGATTGTCTCAGATTTAGCGCCCAGCTCTCAGGGGCTGTAATATCAGGGCAGGAAGCGCATTCGAGCATCCCTGTTAAGCGTGCTGAAGGCGGTACATATAAATACACCCCACCCATACAAAAAAGTCCTATGGGCGTCTATGGAAAAAGCTATGTCCGTCTATGGCCTTTTATGAACGTCTATAAGCACCCATAAGGTGCTTATTGCCAGCTATTGAAAAATATATGCCACTAAAGCTATAGCTTTGGAACCATACAATTGTCTTAAGCTCTCTATTGAAAAATATATCAGCCTGTATAGACAGCTATAGACAGAAATAGGAAAGGTCTATAGCTATTTGGGCCAAAATTCTATAGCCGGCAAGAGGACATTCTTGTATGGGCAAAACGACGCATTTTCAATCATTTCTTTTATCTCAAGTTCGAAAGAGTGCCTTAACTCTGTGTACTGGTCAATCAACGCGCAAATCCTCAGTTAGAACAAGATCCTTGTCATGGCTGCCGTATCCCTTCAGAAGGAAGGATTGATTGCAGTGGCGTTTACATTGCAGAGACGTAGGAGCACCGAGGCGGGTTTTGCTGACGTCGGCGTGATGTAAATGGTATACATTCGGTTAGGGAGACTCATTGAGTAGCATGAACAGGCAAAGCGAGCGATGAACCTAAAACCGCTGCGCCTAAAATCCATCTGCGACACAGATGGTTGCCACCAACTTCGTTGAGCATGGAAGCGAATCGGACAATTCTGCGACGAGAGTACAAATACTCGTTTGCTGTGGATGCGAAGTCCTGTGTTTGACAAAGAACATATGCTCGTGGGCTAGCTCGGTGGTATCACACAACCTACACATGTATTAAGAGCACAATTTTGTCCCTCTTGTCTCAGATCAGATGCAATGAAAGAAAATGCTTCTATATGCTGGCTCATCACAGTATGTGCGATAGGTTTGTGAATGGCCGCATTAAGGTTGTGATACTCTCTCCTGTTTTCCTCTGTTCTCACGCAGATACAATATCACCACACACGAACGGATCCACACGGGTGAGCGTCCCTTCGTATGCAAGGTGTGCCAAAAGAGCTTTGGATGGTTGCGGAGCCTCACCCGACACCTGCTTCTCCACACCAGGGAGAAGCCGCAGAAGTGCCCCGACTGCGGGCGGTTCTTTGCCGATGCTTCCACCTTGAGGCGTCACCGTAAACGGGGAACTTCTTGCAACGCGTGTCGGCCGTTTCTGTGCCTCCTCTGCCCGCGGGAGTTTTCGCACTTAAAGGACCTCGAGACGCACTCCTTGACGCACCGCGAGGAAGGACCCCAGACCAGGACTCATGCCTCTACTCAAGCGACTCCTGATGCATGTCCGGGCGCAGAGGTCCGAGATTGGGGAATGAATCAGCCGCCACCCTCTTCTCAGGGCGCACCCCGGGATGAACATTCGTAGCTTCAAGGATCGGAGACGCCATACATGCGCGCTTTCACCACGCTTCTTCTGGAACGACTAGCAAGGATGACACAGGTCTACGGGCACTCAGCAAAAAGGCAGATAAGAATTGCGATAGTTTCTTGGCCCTCATGACCGATCTAAATAAAAACCTACAGTAGAGTGAAGGTTTTCAATTTCCTTCTATGGTACGGGAGTAAATCTGGACCAGTGTGGACAGCATTTAGAAGCACCGGTCGGCTGTGAGCAATATCCCCAGCAGCACAGGCCCAAAGTTGGAACCGTTTTGGCAAAGGCCAGCCCTACAAAGGACCAGGATGGAAACACCTTACTGCGATATTGGGCTGATTGTCTGTGCCGTTTGGGATGCACCCCGTAAATGAGCAGCGGCTATATACGTGAGGAAATCCGAAGATGCCATGAAAACTGTTGCAGAAGCCTTGTATGAGAGATCGCGGCTGTTAGCGAGATACGCCCACTGTTACCGAGATACGTCGTCGAGATATGCGCATTTCTGTTGGGCGCTGCGTTTTCCAGAACTCAGCCAGAGACACCGCTTTCCAGTTATGCGGAGGCAGGCTTTCTGGGCGAGCGCTTTAGTACAAGTATACATGAATAATGCGAATCGTTCGCATGGCATAGCTTTGTGTACGCTTCCTGTGCAACGGTTTATTATGGAGCAATCTTTAGCTGGCCCCTGTGGCGTAAAATATTCGCGCTGTGTTTCATCTTGTAAACAGAGGTCAACAGCGGAACGTATTTACTGCAAAGGCCGAAATTTTTGCAGGAGACACAGCTCTTAAAATGAAACTGTTCGCTACACTCGTAGCTTTCATTTCGCAACTGCGCATAGCTCGAACAAGGGACGCACCGTCATATAGCGTTGGCAAGCAGTCTTGCTATTATTTTCGTGGTCCTCCTGCTTTGAGAGGGTCAGATGTAACGCACGCATGACTGCGCACAAACACATGCCTCCTTAGTTTAGGGCTTTTTTTCACAACGAAAATGCATATTTCATGACCAAGATAGAGACCCAGAGACATAGTATATGCGATAGGTTGGTGAATGCCCGCTTGTGTTTTTAATTTTTTGACTGAATGGTTATTTCACTCTTACTCCTCTGAGCCGGCATTAAGACTGTGATGCTTAGCCTGCCACCCTCCCTCCTGTTTTGGTCTATTCTGATGCAGATACCATATCACAAGACACACGGGCGAGCGCCCGTTCATGTGCAATGTGTGCCTAAAGATATTCGCATGGTTGTACGGCCTCACCCAACACCGGCATCTCCACACGGGGGAAAAACCATACGAGTGCCTCGAATGCGGACGGTCCTACAGCCACCTTTCCAGCGTGACGCGTCACCGCAAACAACGGCGAACTCCTGCCGCCACCTGTTCGCCACTTCAGTGTCTCGTCTGCCTACTCATGTTTTCGCACGTAAAAAACCTCGAGACGCACTTCTTAACGCACCGCGAGGAAGGACCCCAGGGCAGCTTTCATACCACTGCGCAAGTGGATCCCGATGCACGGCCAGTCCCACACGTAATGGAGTGTGGAATGAATCAGCCGCCACCTTGTCAGGGCCCACTCTGGGATGGGCATTCCTAGCTTCAATGATCTGAGGCGCCATACATGTGCGCTTTCACCACTTCTCCTCTAGAACGACTAGCAACGATGACGCAGGTCTGTGGGCACTCACGAAAAAGGCAGACAAGTGCATTAGTTGCATGGCCCTCATGACTGACAGAGATAAATGAAAACGTACAGTAGAGTGAAGGCTGGCTATTTCCTTCTATGGCACGGGAGTAATTCCGGGCTAGTGTGGACAGCATTTCGAGGCCCCGGTCGGTTGAAAGCTGTATGCACGCTCTAGGTAAGCAGCGGCTATAGGCGTAAAGAAATACGGAGAGGCCATGGAAGGTTTTGCACAAGTGCTGAGGGGTCGCGCCTGTTTGCGTGGCATGCGCACTGTTACTGGGATACGTCGCCGAGATACGCGTATTTCTGTGTTTTGTCTTGCAAAAAAAGATCAACAGTGGGACGTATTTACTGCACAGGGCGAAATTGTTGCGGCACTCACAGCTCTGAAAAGAAACTACCCCTATTTTCATAGCTTTCACTTCGTAACTGCGCATACCTCGAAACCGGTACGCATTGTCAAATAGCGCTGCTAAGGAGCCTTGCCATTGTTTTCGTGGTCCTTCCTCTTTGGCGACATACGCCGCCGTGGTGGCTGATGGGTTGTGGCGCTCGGCTGCTAGCCTGGAAGACGCTGGTTCGACCCCGGCCGCTGCGGTCAAATTTCTATGAAGGCGAAATTCTAGAGGCCCGTGTACTGTGCGATGTAGTGCCCGTTAAAGAACCCCATGTGGTCGAAATTTCCGGAGCCCTTCACTACGGCATCCGTCATAGCCTGAGTCGCTTTGACACGTAAAACACCCATAAACCAAACCAAATCGACAATACTAATGTGATCTTTTGGGATATACAGAAAAAAAAAGAACTAGAACTCCTTGTCGCGAGAAGCGCCCGTGGTCTGGTTCACGTACACCGTTCCTTTCTCGGTTCCTTTCCCTTTCCACAAATATCATCGACTACTTACTTTTGTGAGTGGTTGCGGATTTATACAGGACATATCTTTTCTTCACAAGGGTGATCATCACAGGAGTTATAAAATAAAGCCTTAGATTTCGCTCTGGAACAGAAACTGTGCAACTACTACTGCAAAACGTTTTTATCAGACGCTTCGTGTTGTGCGCGGAGCTTGGGATATGCGGTCAATGCGGAAAATAAATTCGGCGGCCATACGGCTCGGACGAAGTGACCATTTCGTTCAAGTTCACCGTTGGAGCGGTAGTCACACGGGCTGCGCAAAGCATCGTGAATGTGCAGCTCGCCCTCCGGAGCATGGCTCGCACGCAGGCATCATTGGTCCTCGACATCTAGAGCAGCATGCACACTTCCTGGCTGCGCTGGTAGAAGGGCTTGTACTCGGTGTGCCCCGAGCACTGCTCCAGGGCCTTGCAGGACACCAGCGAGTGCAGGTGCCACACTGAGCAACTCTCTTCCTTCGGTGCCGAAGCGAAGCACACAGGAGTTGGAACATGCGTGTGCCCCTTGCATGTTGTGGGGCATAAACTCAAGATTCCGGAACATTGGCCTCAACTAACACATGCTAGCAAAGGCGTCAAGGCGCTCCGCAAATATTCTGAGCACAAATATTCTTTGGTCAGCCAAATGTTGTCCTACACCTGAAGACCACAAGAGAACGATCAGAACTGTGTTTGTCTATTTCGCTTTCGCCGCTTTGTCATCCTTCCCTTCCCACGTGGGGAGTAATCAACAGTGCGCTGGCTGGTTACCATCACCGCCTTTCCATTATTTTATTTTTCTCTTTGAACATGAACCCCAGACAGTTGCTGGTGAATGACTGACGACCACAACATTTATATTTTCATAAGCTCTGTGAAAAGCAAGTAATGTAGATCATCTGAAGATTCCGAGTGATAAACCTCGCGTATAGTCTGAAGCAGCTCCAGCTTCCATGACGTTTCATGCTCCAATGTAGTGAAAAACTGCAACCTAATGTGGAAAAATAGGCTCGCAATTTCACTGTTTTAAGAACTGTTCACTGCGCTCGCTAACAAAAGAAGAAGAGCTTAGTTGCGATATGAAAGTGCAATATTAGCTGCAGGAGAGCAAGTAGAAGCAGCACCTAGGAACTGTTCCACGGACCTCCTCGCGGCTTCAAAATGACAGTTGAATGCAAAACAGTTAAAACCTAATTTAATGAACCAAACAGCAATCTCATCCATGCTCTGTCCGAGCTGTGTGGGCTCCACGCAGAACTCACCGCCTCAGGAAAGCGTACTATGAGTTCCATCCACTGCAATTGAAGTGGAGGAAAAAACTTTGTTTAAAAAAAAAACTTCCTCAGGGGTGGGCTCCAACTTGCCCAGGAGTAAGCGGGCCAGGGCGTCACGCAGAGGTCTTTCAACTAGCCATGTCTGGCCAGTTCGTTGAGCAGCTCGCAGAGCGGCCTCCCATTAGGAGGTCGAAGGGATGGGTATGGGGGGAACTGCCATGGGTTGGTGGCATTCTCACATGTAGTGCATGAGGGTTGTCATGACCGCCCCACATGTTGAGCAAAGTGCGTGTGTCAATGTAGGGTAGTAGCAATTTAGGAAGTAAGGCGAAATGCAGAAGTTTGTGGTCAGTTGCCGCCTGACCTCATTATATTTCGACTCTAGAGCATAGTGAGGCAGTGGGGGGTGAAGCGGCTGCTTTTGTAAGGAGTAGTATTTCGGTGGTATGTGAGAACCCGCGATGTTTCCGGCGTGGGTTTGGTTTTTCGATATTCCGGGGCGCCGAGAGATAGTTCCCGACACAGCGCATGAGCGGGCTCATTACCAGGGATCGAGGCATGACCAGTAAGAAAGGTGACGGTTTTCTCTTGCGTAAGCTTGGGTCCTGATGGGAGGTGTTGGCCGGTTGGTGTGATAATGGCTTGCAGATATTGACGGTTGGCAGCTTAGAAGTCGGTGGAGAATTCATTGACGTCGGGATCTTGGGCAGCGCGTATGGGCGCCAGGGCGATGGCCGCGCCCTCAGCCTCCGTAGGGCTGTTGGTGTGGAGGGTGCCTGTGGCGCTGGCGGTGCCGTCCTCGTAGGCGAAGACAGCGGCATAAAAGCCTATGAGAGTTTAACGTCCAAAAGCCACGCAGGCTCTCTGGGACGTCGCAGTGAAGACCCTCAAAAATTCAACCACCTGCGATTGTTTAACTTGCACACATTGCACAGTACTTGGGACTCTAGAATTTCGCTTCCATCGAAATTCGACCGCCGTGGCCGGGATTTTGCCCGCGTCTTTCAGGTCAGCATTCCAACGCCATCCATAATCACTGCGGCATCGGCCTGGTAAAGTGTGCTGAGCCACGTCCCCGTAGAAGATGTCGGATCTGCCTGTTAGTGTTTCATGTAATATCCAGTTCGGGCCTGGCGTCTGTCAGTGTGTAGGTCGCTGCTCAAATTTCTGGGCTGAGGTTTCATGTCCCTTCCCTTACGGCGCGGTTCAGGTGTCCAACGATATATGAGACAGATACTGCGCCATTTCCTTTCCCCCCAAAAAACCAATTATTATTATTATTATTTCATGCGCAGTTGGCCCAAAAGTCCGGTGGGATTGTTGGACAGTCGAGTGCAGGTTCGCATATGATGGTGGCCACGTGCAGATGCCGTGCGTGGTTTTGGCAGGATTCTTTGCGGGTTAGTCGAAGTATTCGGTAACTTCGTTGAGATTCGGGTAACTTCGAGATCGTGTGGTAAGTATCCGTTGTGAGTAAGCAATTCGAGGTAGCGAACGTGGAAGGCGCAGCGCTGAAGTGGTTACTTTTCTAATAAGCACATCAGCTTTGTCCTGAAGAGTGCGGTGAGGGGATAGTTGGTACGGCATTATCAGAACAGTAATGCGCTCGTCCCGTGTGCTTCTTCTCTGGTGCTGTCTTTTGGCGCAGTTACTTATTGTTCTTATTAAGGTGTATTTTTCTGTTGTGAGCAAGTGATAAGGAAGGTGATAAGTGAAGCAGGTGGTGATGCTGGCGTTTGTCATATAAGATATTTCCCTGTCCACCAGCCTGAGGTTGCGTGTGGGCACAGTGCGGACAAGCCCGGCGATTTGTTTCGTTTGCTGTCTAGGACTTGCAGAGCGAAAGTTGCATCTAAAGTCCTCGTATACAGAGTCGAAGGACCTTGAGTCTGTTGACTAGTGGTATGAAATACCCGCTTGCTGTACTGAAGTTACCGGAATGAGAAGCTTTACTGCCACGAATAGAGTATCTCCGGTGATCAACGCGTGCTTCATTTGCATACATTTCCATGGGCGCGACTGCTGCGCGAAAATGGCGAAAATTGCTGAAATTGCGCCAACCTGCGCCAAAATGCCCCGACTTGCCGCAAAAGCTCGTTTTTCCAGCAGTTTTTTCTGTTATCAGAAGACACTCCAATTCAATATCTTCCAGCCGCAGAGAGGCAACAACGGAAAGGCACGTGCGTGGTTGGTGCGCGTGCCGAAATACTGTTTCGATCGGATTTTCCCCGTCGGTGTCAACCCTTCCTGTGCATGGCCATTCAAGATGAGCAAAGATGAGTCCGTTTAAAGTGCAAACCTTTGTTCAGAAAACGTCTGTGCCGCCAGTGTGTTCGACGTAGACATTGGGTATTTAACAGGCACTGCAAACACTGACGCCGTATATATGAGCGGGAATATCGGCTAGCAAAAGCGACGGTGTCGTCGTTTCCACTGCTTTATTTGAAGCGGCTGAACAGGCGCATGAATTATAGTGTCGAAGTTTTTACTGATAGAATCGTGTTTTGGGCGCCACACTTCCTTCTTTTAATGCACGGGTCGCTTGCCTTTTTTCAATGGCTTCTCGAAGTTGCGCCTATTCTGTTGCGCCATTCATTTTCCTAGACGTTGTTACTATGTTGCCTTCGTCCATAGAATCAAGTTTGCATCATCAGATTGTACAGCAGGTGCACCAGTTACGGCTACCGCATTGGCGCCAATATAACGTGAGAGAGAACATTTTAAAAGTTTGTTTGGGGTTTAGGTCGTTCTTAAAACGCGGAGCAGTCTCTCATTTTCAATTCAATATCGCCGCGGCGGAGAACAGGACCACCCAAGACTTTTCGTGGTCCCTCTGGGGCCCGAAAAAGTCAATCCTTGGGTGTAGTTAGGTTGCATTAGAAGCGAAATTACTGTCTTTCGACCTTTTCTTGGTAATATTTTTCTCTGAAGGGCGGTGCACAAAATTCAGCACTGCAGTGCTAAATGAAGTGGACTGCAACAGGACGTGATCAGCCTTTGGTGCAAGCCAGGCGTCAAGGACGCACATTCTTTTTGCATCCTATGCAATGTGAAAATCACCTGCGCTGAGCATGGTGCAAGCTGCCAAGGGCCATGCAAATATGAAAAAAGAACTGCACGCAGCATCAAACAAGAGGGATTCAACCGGTGTACTTCTAGCGCCCAAGCCTGTGCGAGCTACAATAGATTTCTCGCAAGGAAAGCCACGTGCTTCATTGCATGGTCAGGTGTGCGAAGCTGAAACCATATCTGCAATGTCAGTTGTTTCAAAAAGCATTCCCTACTCGTTGGGCGACACACAATCATGTATTTATACAAAGTTTCCTGACAGCGATGTGGCGAATAATTGCACCCGTGGAACGGCAAAGTTTTCCTATGTAATCTCAAAAGTCTGGGGCCTCACTGCAAATCGAAAATTGTGACAGAGTTGTGCCGTGCAAATATTTGTTTTTCTTTTATGATAGGTGAAACACCATAACCGGAGCAGCGTGTGTAGCAGAAAGATGTGGTGGTCACATATTTCTGCATACGTGTGTAGCAGGTTGTATTTGAGCACTTGAACTCTTTTAACCTCGGTCTAGCCACTGGAGATATAATTGTAGACTGCATAGAGGATGCCCTTACGGGGCTACCAAACCAAGGGCTGCTTTGTTTCTTCAGTGACTGCCCCAATGCCATGAAGTGTGTGAAGTCGAGACTTTAACAAACGATTAACGCGAATCGGTTCGATTTTGGGGAATGCAGACTACCCAAAGTGCACCATATATTTTCAAAGGGCTTGAATTAATTTTTCTCTGATGTCTATAAACGTGTAAAAGATGTCTACTATTACTTTAAGCATCCTGTGCGTGCTGACGGCCTGAAGGAACACCAAGAAATACTGGGAATAGCTCCTCCTGTCTTCCTCAAACATGTCTTTCACCGCTGGCTGACATTACAGGGCTCTCTAGCCCGTGTGCAGGAACAGTTCTCTGCAGTGAAATTCTTTTTTTAGAGAACAATACAAGTAGACAGCGACCAGATGCCTAGACCCAGCACAACAAACTCTCCGCAGCTCTTAGCAGCAAGACCCTTTACGCAAAGTTGCTGTTTCTAAAAAATGCTGCCGAGCTGTTCAGCGGGTTCCAGAACTTTTATAAAAGGCTGGAGCCTCTCCTGCATGTCCTTCATGAGGCGATTCTGGTATTATTGCGCCGAGGCTGGGATCCCGCAGAGAAGAAAATGTTCCGTCTTGGAACCCAGCAATTTTACCTTGTTTGTTAAAAGGCACTGCATCATAAGCTCCATCACTTAAAGACAGAAGAATCATGCTTACCTGCTCGTACATTCTAAAATTCCGTTCCTTAAAGAAACGTCCATGTTACCATATAGCTACGAAGTGGCAATCTCGACCGCTCCTTAAAAACAAACTTCAAGCTACCAGGCCATTGCTCTTACGATTCGAGGAGATGTGCCAGAATCATGGCGTCCTAAATACATTACCTGGTATTGCGCAATGACGAGATGCACTACCTCCTTGGCGCAATTTCCCTGCAAAATCCGATTTTTCTCTTACACGCTTCCGGAAGAAACAAACTCCACAACAACATATCATACAAGAACTTCTTGCTCTGGAGGAAAAGTACAGTACTTTCAGAGCTTTTTATACAGATGGTTCAAGAACAGATGGCTACGTAGGAAGCGCCGTGGTACAAGAGAATTGGATTGAAATAGTAAGGCTTCCACAGTGTGCCTCCATTTTCACTGCCGAATGTTACGCGATCTCTGGAGCCGTACAAAAATCTGTGAACGACAACCTCGCGAACATTATCATATACACAGACTCGCTAAGCGTGCTTACAGACCTTCACCCTAGAAATGCAGTCACTCCTATACTTGGTGATATGATGCACAACATAGAAATAGCCACTGCTAAAGGACAAAACGTAAAACTCTGCTGTGTACCAAGCCGTACTGTAATTAAAGGCAACGAAAGAGCGGACTTCTGCGCTGCTCAAGCTCGTTATCAGCATGTAAAGAAAGTAAATATACCGTTCAAAGATGGAATTCACTTAATTAATCGTAAAATAAGACAAAAATGAGAGTCCGCATGGAACAACGAAGTAAAAAATAAATTACACAATGTAAAACCAGCAATAGAAGAATGGAAGTCCTGCACCAACCAAGAACGTTTTAAGGAAGTGATTATATGCCGTCTTCGTAGAGG
Organism: Amblyomma americanum; assembly: GCF_052857255.1. Taxonomy (NCBI): domain Eukaryota; kingdom Metazoa; phylum Arthropoda; class Arachnida; order Ixodida; family Ixodidae; genus Amblyomma; species Amblyomma americanum. The sequence goes on along the minus strand of NC_135505.1, from coordinate 140,701,700 downwards.
ACACAAGCACTTCACACAAAATTTCCTACTGACGAAACAAGATCAATCTCTCTGCGAAAAATGGGGACATGAAGTTACGGTTAACCACTTTTTAATTTCTTGTGCGAAGCTGCAAAAACTAGGGAAAAAGTACTTTACTCAGTTTTATAACTAATACATTCCTTTTCATCACGCACTGCTTTTAGGAGATGATTCAATTGTTGATATATCACGTGTTTTTGGCTTTCTTAACAAAACGGGATTTCTCAAGAGACTTTAAATTTTTTACCCACTGGTATGTTGGAATTTTGGTACATCTCAGCCACTCTCTCATGCCTGAGAAGAAGGCTGAGGCTTTTACATTGATTGGTTGGGAGCCTCGATATCCTTGCACAGCCAATGAAAGCTACTGAGATTACCCAGCCCTCTTTTAAGCTTTTACTAGTACCTATTTCTACAATTGGTCTTTGTGTTCACTAGGTAGTATTAACGTTTGAGGGCCTCCACTGCAGAAATGATTTTTTCATTTTTATAATATTCAACAAAAGACTTTTTCTACAATTCGTTCTTGGCGCATGATGGCCTCAGTTGCCTATGTGCCATAAACCCCAACACACCACACACACCACAAGGCATCAGAAACTCCCTCTGAATAACAAAGAGATCATGCATGCACCGTTTGTTGCCTTACAGTATGAAGATTCTGAGCAAAAGGTGCGGTCCTTGCGCTATGTTGCGGGGCAGCTGCCTCAGAAAGTAACTGATGATCAGACGCCTGTTGTTGATGAATGGCACAAGCTGAAGTGTGATGATGACAGAGGCTCCGACCACTTGAAAGAACGGGTGGATGACTACTGAGCGAGGATATTTCGCCTGAAGACAATAACAGGCGAAAAGAGAAGTCCCCTTCTTTCAAAACTCCTAAGAGCACTTCTTTCTTTACCCCACGGAAATGGCGGCCTAGTACGAGGCTTCAGCGAAAACAAGCACCTCCTAGATGGTCGAAGCTCAGAGAATTGCTGGTAATAATGGAAGGCGCCATGTAAAGATTTTTTCAGCGCCATGATGGTGGCACAAGTAAGGTGCCTCTCAGCCTTGACCTTTTGAGGAATGTGAAGCAGTCTCGATGACATTATGCACAAAAGATGAGTGCCGATGAAAACGCAGGCAAACAGAAGGTGACGGAAGAGGCTACCTCGAAGCAGCCTACTCTTGAAGCACAAAAAAGAAAATTGGAGGTCCAAGTGGTGAGCAGAAGGCATTGCTCCCTAGTGCCGAGCAAATGATCAACTCAGGCATCATGCTGAAAAGACTTGAGTAAGGTAGAAAGTGGCCGCGTGATTTTAGCAACAGTAAATGCAAACCTTGAGAATGCACTTAATGAACTGAAGGAACTGGACAAGATAACGTCAAAGAAGGCAAAACATTGATGTTATGTTAATGACATCTGTACTAGACATATGTGCGCCGCTAGTGAGGTTAAAGTCGTGAAAAATCATGCTCTAGTCGTGTATCTAGTCGGGTGCTATTTATGTAGGCACGACTATGAAGATGATTTTTATGGCGCAAGGGCATCTATGGCCAAAGAGCGCCATGACAGAGGTTTTTTTTTTTTCTCAAGGTGGGGTCTAAGACCCATTTCCCAAGCATTTCCTCCTAAATAAGCTAAGAGCACCAGCCCAGGGGAAAGCTTGTACCCATTGTGTCACCGGTGGGTACCCGGCGGAACTGGGGATCGAGCCCCGCACCTCCTGCATGCGAGGCGGATGCTCAACCACTTGGCCACCGCTGCGGTCTGTATGCACGGCTAGTCTAGTCAGGACCTACTTGCCTTCAGGTACAAATATATTTGCAGCATTTATACCAGCCATTTTTTTTTATCTTTTGTGTTTTCTTTGTTGGTTGTAAATAATCAAGGCTTTGGATCAACCTGCTTTGCAGGTTTGTACAAATTGACCCCAGCCGTGTGGGTTTCTGCATAATTCATTGTTCACAGATTTGCAGTACCTTGCCCACTTAAGCTATGGCTGCGTGGTTATGGCGCTCGGCTGCTGGCCCGAAAGACGCGGGTTCGATTCCGCCCGCGGCGGTCGAATTTCGATGGACGCGAAATTCCTAGAGGCCCGTGTACTGTGAGATGTCAGTGCACGTTAAAGAACCCCAGGTAGTCTAAACTTCCGGAGCTCTTCACTACGGCGTCTCTCATAGCCTGAGTCGCTTTGAGACTTTAAACCCCCATAAACTAGCTAACTTGCCAACTGAAGCTAATACATCTACAGCGAACTTGGTATTATGCAAGGTACGTGAAAAAAAATCCTCTTTTTTCTTATAGTACGTAGCTTCGTCGCATTGATGGAGTTAAGTTTAAATAGCTGCTCTAAAATTCACATCTCCATTTTTTGTTCTACAAAGTAAGCTTTTTTCCTGTTGCAGTGCCGGTGCTCTCCAAAATGCATATTTTTTCCCGTCATCTCTTCCAAATCGGGACTTTGGTGCTCCAAAACGGAGTTCTTTGCGAATGACCTGCTCGAGATTTGGATTTTCCTGCTCCAAAAACTGCTCCATTTCTTACTGTAGCAGTTGCACCCTTGCCTTTCTGGCGTTTTCACTCGTCGGGAGGAGGCTTTGCTGAAAATCCGCGTGTGTGCTGCGCTGAGGCCCTCGGCCAGCACCTCCCTGAACTGGCAGACTAATTTTCTGACGTGCCCCTTCTTTTCCGCTACCTCGGCACAGGAGACGTTATATAACTTTTTGCTAGCTTGCCTCGACAGCCAGACTTCGCACCCCAACCAACCACCAGACACAAGAATCTGGACCCGATGTTCACATTTGACTCTGCTTATGCTGAAGGGAAAATTTCCGCAGTAACAAAAGTCGTATTCAAATCCGCAATAGCAAAGCCAGCTGTCCTCAAAAAGAACCACTTATCTCCACCCTGCATAATCGGCACCCAACGACCCACCTCGACACTTTTATCCTTTGAAAAAATTTTTTCTTGTGTGTGAAGCCTCGCCTTAGAGTAAACCTATCACAGTGGTCATGTAGGGTAAATGCAACTCATGTCCAGTTGCTGTGCTGTTACCTTTCACCTCAGCCTGCTGCACGCGGCAGGTCAAGCAAGGAGAAATTTCAAAGCGAGACTTTCTTATGCGCTCAGCACTTCTCTGGCGGTACACTGAGGAAAAATAGAATGCTTCCAAATGACAAGCGCTAGAGACACACTTTTGATGATCAAAATGTACACCAATGCAAGAAACTTAATAAAAAAAAACTCTAAAATGCAGGGTTTAACATCCTGAAGCGCCGCACGGGCTTTGAAGGGTGCTGTAGTGGACTGCTCCAGGTTGATGTTTGCCATCTGTGGTTCTTTTCGGTTTTTTCGCCTCCACCAACACACGGACGCGTGGATGAGATCGAACCCCGTAGTTAAGGGCTCCCGAAATTTCGACCGCCACGAAAATTCCCTTGTCGTCGGCAATTTGTGCACAGTTAGATGAGAAAAACAAAATACATTCCTTGCATATAGACGCCAAATATTGTGGCGCCGTTCTTACCGAGCCCAGAGAATGGCAATTAAAGAAATTTAAACTTATGTTGCTCGAGGTTAATCTGTTAAAACCCGCAAAGATGAGAGGAGTCTATTAAAGACCTGAGCTTTGCAAAAAAAGATCAGTGGTTAATTTCTTTCTTTGTCGTGTGTCCTAAAGCGCCGAAGAGATCATAATATTGATACGTATTGAATTTATACAGTGCGCATAAAGCGTATAGCACGCATTGTGGACGTCTGGAATAACCGATAATATATCCTTTAGACACCGGAATCTTGTTTCTACAATATCTGGTTGTAATTCTGCCTGCTTCCTTAGAAGTCTTCAGAACGCAGAGATTTACTACCATCATTATTGCTTACAACGTTTCCTACTTACCTGGAACTAAGGGCGATTATTGCTGATTATTTTAGGGCGTACGTGGATAACCTGGCAAATAAAAATAGCAAGCCGTCTTGTTCGCCTAAGTGACTTCACATTGCGTTTATAAAATTGATGTATGCAGTTAAAAGATCAAGGACTGTGCTCGCATCATTTTTATGATATTCTTACTCTTTGATTTTACATACTCTTTATAAAATTGATATTTGGAGATAAAAGATGAACCCATTTGCTAGCAGCATTTCTATGATTTTAGTTTTTTCTTACACTGCGCTTTGGAGCGCGGAGCCTAGGGCTGATAACATATCGCATTCTTGAAGTTCATGGGGGGTGGGGGGGTTTGAACTGAAATTGACAAAGAAGACAGTGACAAACAGAAGATAACAGACATATCAAATCAACCTGAATATGTAGTGTTCCTTTTTTCTGGGACACGTGTCCGGTTGTGGTAGTACCTGATACAAGCAACATCTGAAAGTATAAAAACAGGAACGAGGCGGACGCAATTGCCTGTCTTTTCGCGTACATCCTGTGCCTTTGATGGTCGACGCTTGAGAGTGCAGACTACGATGGAGCCGCCCTTACCTGTTTTTAGTGCGGAAGAAGTTGATTCGGTGCTGAATGCTGCACAAGAAAACGAAGGGCCCGCTTTACCCATGGTCTTCTCCTGCGACAAATGCGTTTACCGTTGCGATACGCCAAATCTTTTGGAAGTGCACCGACGGAGACAGCATCCCCAGAAGCCAAAGTACCACTGCCGCCACTGCGAGTACTCTAGCAATCACGGGTAAGCCCTAGGTTTGACCACGTTATACGCTTTGCAATTGTTTTTAGTAGCGGTCGACAGCAGTGGTGGCGTTGGAGCGAAGCGAACGTCAAGCAATGTTTGGTACCTGTTGATAAAGCGCACCGTCAGCACACTGAACACGAACGCTCGAGCGCGTGTCTTTCACTGCCATTCGCGCTGCCATGGGTGTCGGCCGCTGCTTGTGCGTAGCGTAGAGTGCAAGCATGGCACGAGCTGTCTCCAACCGCTGCAAACACTCCGTGCAGCATGGTCTCGGACTCAGCGCAAAGCTCTCGGGGGCTGTAATATCAGGGCAGGAAGCGCATTCGAGCATTCCGGTTAAGCGTGCTGAAGGCGGTACATATAAATACACCCCAAAACGAGGCATTTTCAATCATTTCTTTTATCTCAAGTTCGGAGAAGTGCAATAACACTCTGTACTGGTCATTCAACACGCAAATCCGCAGTTAGAACAAGATCCTTGTTATGGCTGCCGTATTCCTTCAGAAGGAAGGATTGATTGCCGTGGCGTTTATATTGCAGAGACGTAGGAGCACCGAGGCGGGTTCTGCTCGCGTCGGAATGATGTAAGTGGTATACAGTTGGTCACGGAGACTGATCGAGTTGCACGAACAACCAAAGCCTGCGTTGAACGCAAACTCGCTGCGCCCTGAGCCGGACCTGGTAAAGCAGCGGCCTAAGGTCCAGCAGCGACATAGATGGGGACCACTAGTGTCGTGGAGCTTAGAAACGAATCAGCGAATTCTGCGAGGAAACCACAAATGTTTCCTTTTCATGTCGGTACGAAGTCCAGTGTTTGACAAAGAACGTGTGCGCGTGGCCTAGCTCGGTGCTATCACGCAACCAACACATGTATGAAGAGCACAATGTACGTGCCTAATTTTGTCTTTTTTTTCTGTGATATAATGCGAACAAAAAGATTTGGCATTTTAAACGCTCTTCGATGCTTCCTTATGCTGGCTCATCGCAGTGGATGCTACAGAATAGTGAACGGCTGCATGTGTTTTTTTGTGACGGAATGGTTATTTCACTCTTCCCCTCATGGCCGGCATTAAGGCTGCCATGCTTATCGCCCTACCTCTATTTTCTGTTTTTATCTTTTCTTACACAGAGGCAATGTCAACAGGCACGAGCGGATGCACTGCAATGTCAACAGGAACGAGCGGATGCACGGCAATGTCAACAGACACGAGCGGATGCACAGGGGCGAGCGCCCTTTCGTGTGCAGTGTGTGCCAAAGGACCTTCTCACGCCGGGATCATCTCACCCGACACTCGCTTCTCCACACGAGTGCCCCGACTGCGGCAGATGCTTCTCCCAATCTTACAACTTGACGCATCACCGTAAAAAACGGCGAACTCCTTGCACCACGTGTAGGCCGCTTCAGTGCCTCCTCTGCCCGCAGAAGTTTCCGCACGTAAAGGACCTCGAGGCGCACTCCTTGATACATCGCGAGGAAATGTCTCACCCCAGCTTTCATGCCGCTGCGCAAGTGGTTCCTGATGCATGGCCAATCCCACACGTCCGAGAGTGGGGCGTGCATCCGCCGGCCCCCTCTTCTCAGGGCGCACTCTGGGAAGGGCATTCCTAGCTTCATGGATCTGAGACTTCCTACATGTGCGCTTTCAACAATTTTACCCTGGAACGACTGCCACCGATGACGCAGGTCTACGGGCACTCACAATAAATTTATATAAGAATTGCGTTAGTTTCACGGCCCTCATGACTGACAAAGATAAATAAAATTCTACAGTTGAGTGAAGGCTTCATATATTCTTCTAAGGTACGGGAGTAATTCCTGGCGAGTGTGGACAGCAATTCGAAGCCCAGCTGTGTTGAAAGCAGTATGCACGATCTAGGGAAGCAGCGGTTGTGGACGTGAGGAAATACGGAGAGAACATAGAACGCATTGCTGAAGCGCTATCTGAGGGATCGCGCCTGTTATCAAGATACGCGTAGTGTTACCGAGATACGTAGTCGAGATACGCGCGTTTCTGTAGGCCACGGCGTCTGCCGTAATTGAGCCGCTGACACCACTTTTCAGTTATGCGCTGTCTGCGGCACGGACGAGCCGTTTTATCTGCTTGCATAAATACTGCCTGTTGTTAGCATGGCACAACATTGCACGCTTTTTTGTGCCATGGTCTTTGAGGGAGCAATCCGTGCCCGGCTTATGGGGCGAAAGTTACTCGCGCCGTGTATCATCTTTCAAGCACAGCTCAACAACGGGATGTATTTACTGCCCAGGCCGAAATTATCGCAGGAGTCATAGCTCTAAGAAGGAATGTAACGCATATATTCGATGCTTTCACTTCGTTACTGCACATACCTGGAACGAGGCACGAACCGTCAAATAGCGCTGCCAAGCAGTTTTGCCATTGTTTTCGTGGTCCCTCCAGTTTCGCTATGCCAGTTGTGCAGTTATGTACGTCGACGTTGAACGAACATTCCTGCATTGTTTGTTTCATAACTTTTTAAATGCATATTTTATCACCATGCTAGACAGACCGACATAGTCGCTAAAATACTATATACATGGTTTCCGGCGGCCTACTGGGACAGTTGTTTTCAAGGAAAGTTGGCGTGGTGCGAAAGCTAGGAAAAGTATTGTTCCTCAAGAGTATATATAATTATTTACAAACGTAAAGAGGCACACAAATACGGACGAATAAAGAATTCGTAGACACCCGTGCCTGCATGCGCCTCATTTCTTCTTGCCGTTGGTACAAGTTTTGAATCAGCGTTAAGGGATGTAAGCTCTGCAGCCCAGAGCCAACAAGGCCCGTAGACATCCGAAGAGGACAAACACACCGAGGTGTAGTACACAGAGAAACGCTCATTTTAACTCGGCGGGACGCCCAACTGTATAAGTGGCCAGGGCAGCACAAGCGAAAAGAGCAGAAGCGACTTCAATAGTTATCTATTCCCTCTATCCGGAAAAAACTTCTTAACACGAAAAAGCAGCCGTGGTATGGTTCACCTACTCCGTTCCTTTCTCGGTCCCTTTCTCTTTTCACAAATGTCATTCGCTACTTACTTTTGGAGTGGTTACGGATAATTAAAGAATATACCTTTTCTTAAAGTCAACACCCTCATGACTTATAAAACAATGCCTTACATTTCACTATGGAACAGCACTGTACGACTACCGGAGGAAAACATCATTATCGAGTGCGTTGTGTTAAGCGGTGAGCTAGGAATTTGTGGGATATGCGGAAAATAAATCCGGTGGCCAAAGGGCTGTGCCAACCATACACTGTTCTTCAAGTTCAACATCCTGAACGTGCAGCACGTCCTCCAGAGCATGGCTCGCACGCAGGCATCGTTGGTCGTCGATATCTGGAGCAGCATGCACACTTCCTGGTTGCGCTGGTAGAAGGGCTTGTAGTCGGTGCGCCCCGAGAACTGCTCCAGGCCATTGAGGAAGACCAGCGAGTACAGGTGCCACACGCCGCAACTCTCTTCCTTCTGCGCCGAAGCGAAGCACACCAGAGTTGGAACAATGCGTGTGCCCCTTGCAAGTTTTGGGACATAGACTCAATATTCCGGAACCTTGGCCTCAACTTACGCTAGGAAAGCCGTCAAGACGCTGATCGAATTGAGCGTCTGACTGTGGTCAGCGAACTGTTTTTATAGACCTGAGGACCGCAAGAGAACGATTAGAACTATCTTTATATTTTTCTCTTTCTGCGCTTTATCCACCTTCACCTCCCACGTGGAGGGTTACCAACAGCACGCTTCCTGGTTAACTTCTGTGCATTCCCTTTATCCTATGTTTCTCTGTTTTTTTTCTCTCTGATCATGAACGCCACACTACTGCAGGAGAAAGTTTAAAGACCAACCCATTTATTTTACACAACTTCAGTGAATACCGAGTATTATGCCATCTCCTAATCGTTTCGAGTGCAAAACCTCGGGAACAGTTTGAAGCACCTGCGGCCTACTAGAGGCGTGTTGCTGTCATCTAGCGAAATACTGAAACTTGGGGATGTCGAAAAATGCGCTTCCAATCTCTCTGCTCTGAGAATTACTTACTGCTTTCAATAACGAAAGAAGAGGGGCACGACTGCGATATGAAAGCGCAATTTTCCTCTTATGGGAAAACATCAGGGCCAGCTGCACCACATTTTCAGAAACCCTGCGTGTCCACTACGCATGCGATGGCGTGCTGCGTGGTGCAAAAACGCGAACGTAGAATTGTTGCGGTCAAAACAAGAACCAGACAATATTAGCTGCTGGAGAACAAGTACAAGCAGCATCTATCAACGCTTCCGCGGGCCTCCTCGCGCCATCAAAATGACAATTTAATACAAAATAGTTAAGACTCGAATTAATGAAGTAAACAGCATTCACATCTGTTTCCTGTCCGTGTGTTGCGAGCTCTATGAATTACACACACTCTCAGGGAAACGGAAATGGGTCCCATTCACTGCAAGTGAAGAAGGAAGAACAACATTTTGTAAGGAAAAACTAAACTCCCTCAAAGGTGGGCTCCTAATTGTCCCATAGTAAAAGGCCCTGGCCTCCACGCACAGCTCTCTCCACTAGTCATGTTTGGCCTGTTGCTTGTCGCAGAGCGGCCTCCCATGAGGAGAGGGATTTGTAGGATATGGGGGAAACTGCCGTGGTTTGGAGGCATTCCCACAGGTAATGCATGATGGTGGCCCTGATCCTCCATATGTTGAGATAAACGGGAAGGTGAAAGTAGGGTGTCAGCAATGATGGAGGTAAGGTTCAATGTAGATGCTTGTCCACAGTTGATGCCAGACCACACTGTATTTCGAATCTTGCTTACGGTGAGGTAGTGGTAGGGTGAAGCGGCCGTTTTTGGATTGAGTAGATGTTTGGCGGTATGTGAGGAGAGCCCGCGAACTTTCCTGCGTGGGTTTTGGTGTGCGATCTTCAGGCGCCCAGAGGGATAGTTCCCGACATAGCGCATAACCGTCTGATTACCGGGAATCGAGGCATGCCCAGGAACCCAAGTGACGGTTTTTTCTTGGGCAATCGTGGGTCCTGACGGGAGAAGGTGTCGGGCGGTTGGTGCGATAATGCTTTGTATAGAGTGACGGTACGCAACTTAGGGGTCGGTGCAGATTTCAGTGATGTCGGAACCTTGTGCACCCTCTAGAATTTCGTTTTCAACGAATTTCGACAACCATGGGCGGGATTGATCCTGCGTCTTTCGGGTCGGCAGCCGTGCGCCATAACCACTGAGCCACCGCGGCGGCTGCATGCCAGGGTTTGCTCGCCGACGATGTGGGATCTGCTTCTGTAGTGTTTGTTGTAACATCAATTTCTGGCCTGGCGTCTCCCACTGCGTATATCGGGGTTCGTATTACTGGGTAGAGATTTGATGCGCAATTTGTCCTATAGGTCAGTTGGGATGATTTGATAATTGAGTGCAGATGACCATATGGTGGTAGCCAGTGGCAAATGCCGTAGGAGGTGATGGCGGGTTTGTGTACATATTAGTTGAAATATGCGGTTGCTTTGTTGGACTTCGAGTAACTCTGAGACTGTGTTGTAAGTCCCCGTTTGAGAATGGCATATGGGGTGACGGATTGTGGTAGGTTGAGAGCTGAGGTGGTCACTTTCCTATTACGCAAATGAGCTTTGTCTTGTTGCGTTTTGGTGAGCAAGTGATACGGATGGGGATAAGTCAGGCGCCTGGTGACGAGAGCGTCGGTCATATTAAGAAGTTTGCTCTCTGACAAGCCGTGTTTGCGTGAGGCAAGTCTGCGGATAAGGGCCGCGATTTGTTTCGTTTGCTTCTCTAGGACTTGCAGAGTAAAAGTTGCATCTAAATAGTCTTTTATATAGAGTCCAAAGAGCTTGAGTCTATTGGCCAGTTGTATGACTCGCTCGTTGCCTGTAATAAAGTTATCTGCATGAGAACTTTTGCTGCCTTAAGTTGAAGTAGCGCCAGTAAAGCATCTACGCGTGCTCCGCGCGTGCTTCTATTCCATCGAGTGGATACAACCTTCCCGGCGATTTAACTTGTCGTGAGGAGGAGGCGTTGCGGGTAATCCGGGCGTGTGCCTTGCTGACGCCTGCGGCCAGCGCCTCTTAGACCTCGCAGACTCCTCTTCTGAGCTGCCCCTTCTGGGTCTCTGTCACTACGGCGGCGACGTTAGATCACTCGTATCTAACTCGACCCGACATTCGAGCGACACGCACGTGACACCTCGACAGCCACGTTGCCCACCCGAACCGACCACCAGACACGCGAAACTAGACCAATGGTCCCCAACATATGGCCTTGTTAGCGTTTATAGGCGCCACATGCCTACATATGGACATATGACTCCCACTGTGCAGAGGTGAACATTTGCGCAATAATAAATATCGTATTCATAGTCGCAGTAGGAAAGCCAGTTGTCCTCAAAAAGCCTCACCCATCGCCACTCTCGACATGATTCTCCCCATTATCATCACCTAATCGCAGCTCAACTATTCACCTCCCCACCTTCATCCTCCGGAAAAATTCTGTCGCGTGTGTGAAGCCTCGCCTTAGAGTAAACCTATCACAGTGGTCATCTAGGCTAAATCCAACTGCCGCTTCAGTTGCTCTGTGCTTATCTTTGTCCTCAGCCTGCTGCACGCTGCAGGTCAGACAAGGAAAAATTTCAAAGCCAAACTTTTACGCGCTCGGAGCTTCTCTAGGCGGTACACTGAGAAAAAAAAACAGGATGCTTCAATATTAGAAGCACGAGAGACAAACATTTGATGGTCAAAATGTGCGCCATTGAAGGAAATTAAAAAAAGCGGTCTATAAAATAACAGACATGGCCTTTGGGGAGGAGAGGGGGGAGGCGCTGTACTGAAAGCCTCCGGATGGATATATATCACCTGGGATTTTTTTCTGTATTTCGCCTCCACTTTCAAACGGCCGCGAGGCTGGGATAATAGTGAACGGCTCCGGAAATTTCGACCATCTGGCGTTCTCTAACCAGCACTGACACCGCAATGTACACGGACATCCAGAATTTCACCTTCGTCCAAATTTGACCGCCTCGAAAATTTATTTCTTGTTGGCGATTCCGGCATAGTTTGGAACTAAAAACAAAATACATTCCTTGGATATGGACATCAAATATTATGGCGCCCTTCTTAGCAAGCCGACAAGAAGGGTGTTTAAACAGAAATTCGAAGTGAGGTTGCTCGAGGTTATTCTATTAAAACTCTAAAAAATTCAGTCGAGTCTTTTACAGACCTATGCTTTGCAATATAAGATAAGCGGTTAATTTCTTTCCTCGCCGTGTGTCCTAAAGCGGTGATGAGAAAATTATAGATAGTTTATTCATTTTTAAAGTGCGCATTTAGACTATTGCGTGCATTGGAGATCTGTCGACAAACGTATAATATACTATATGCTATCCGACATTTTTACGGAGGTATGTAGTGTCCCCCAAGGATCTGTACCGGCGCTTATTTTATTTTTCCTATTAATGAATGATAAAACACACCAAAACGAAGTACAAATGGCTCTTTGCAGACGATTGGGTCTGTTATCAGGAAGTTAAACATCTCTCTGACAAGATAAAACTAAAGAGCGCTTAGACTAAATTTTTTGAGTGGCGCCACGATTGGCGCATGATCATTAACAATGAAATGACTGTTTCTATCTCCGTCAAAAAGAAAAAAAAATCCGTTTAATTTCACTGATGGTTGTGTTAGGAATCCGCTACCAACTGTCACGTATCATCGATATCCGGGTATCCTTATCTTATTGGACCCGATTTGTGCAGCAAATCAGGCAATGAACATGCAGTTTTTCCTCAAGCGTGCCACAAATGATCGTCCTCCGGAATAAAGCTTCTGGCATACGTTTCGCTTATACGTCCGATATTAACATACGGTAACATTGCATGGTTCCCCACTGCAGGTGCCAGCTTAGCCGCACTCGAAATTGTACAACCAGAAGTCGCGCGATTTATCAATAACAGGTACAGATGCACAGATTCACCTACTGAACATTACCATCGCGCAAGGTTTACCCTTTATCTATCCGACCGTAACTGCGCTGCATGAAACTCTTGCACTTACTACTGCACAAATCATTTAAGATTAGCTCTGACAAATTCATCAAGGAGGCGACTCCAGAATCACCCGTCACAAATACCCTCTCACACTTGAAGAACTTTTTTGTTGCAATAACACCTTTTCCTTTTCCGTTTTTCCGCGAGCAGTGCAAGAATGGAATGCACTTGAAGCTTCAGTTGTAATGGAGGCGATAGTCTTCAAATTTTTGAAACTTGAACAAGCTCAGTACATTGCCTTAAAACTGAGAAAGATTTGTGAAAATGTTGGTGATGTATACTTCGTATTGTGTAATTGGTGACCTCGAATTTATTGTTCTTCTCTTTGCATCAACTAGACTTATCCTTTTCATTGTATAAATGCTAACCGTTCTATAACGGATTGATCTAGAAGTTGGTTTTTTTTTTAAGTTCACCTACCCATGTAAAAACTCCGGCTAGGATTGACAGTCTTGTTTGCTAATATCACTACACATAGTCATTATAAAATTGTTAAGCGCAGGTAAAAGAACTGGCAATGTACTAGCAGAATTCCTCCGATTTCCTCACTGTACCTAAGAGCCAAGCCGTGATAGCATATCAAACAACACAAGAAGTTCAGGCGGAAAAAGAATGTTTGAACTCATTGACAAACATAATGGTGACAAACAGAACACTACAGATATGGCAAGGCATCTCGGATACGAACTATTTTATTTTCTTGCACACGGGTCTGGTTGTGGCCGTACCTGATAAGAGAAACAGCAGAAAGTATAAGAACAGGAACGAAGTGGACTCAAATGCGTGCCTTTTTGCATACATCTTGTGCCATTGTTCATTGACCGTTAAGAGCGCAGGCTGTTATGGAGCTGCCCTTCCCTGCTCTTACTTATGAAGATGTTGTTTCGGTGCTCGGCACTGAAGATGGTAACAGATTACCGGTTTCACCCGTGGTCTTCCCTTCCGATAAGGCACCTACGCAAGACCTTTCTAAAGTTCATTGGTTGAGGCAGCAGCCGCCGAGGCGGAGACACCAGTGCCGCTACTGCATTTACTCCAGCAATTACAGGTAAGTACAAGGTCTGGCCTCGCTTTACAGTATGCAATTAGTTTTCGTATCGGTCGCCAGCAGTAGTAGCGTTAGGCACAAGCGAACATGAAGCAATGATGGCAGCAAGCCATGGAAAGAAAAGTGATAGCTCTAACATTAAGAGACCGGAAGCGGGCAGAGTGGGTGAGGGAACAAACGCAGGTTAATGACATTCTAACCGAAATCGAGAAATCAAGAGGAAGAAGTGGTCTTGGGCAGGGCATGTAGTAAGAAGGCAAGATAGCCGCTGGTCCTCTGTAATAGCCGCTGGATTCCAACAGAAGGGAAGCGTAGCAGCAGGTGGCAGAAAGTTATTTGGGCGGTGATAATAAGAAGTTTGCGAGGTAATAATGGCCGCATCTGGGAAAAGGCTAGGTTAATTGGAGAGACATGGGATAGGCCTCTGCCCTTCAGTGAGCGAAGTCAGGCTGAGGATGGTGGTGCTTGTCATACATATAAATGCTCCCCCCAAAAGGACGAATTTTCAATCATTTCGTTTCTTTAAAGATGGTGAGTGTGCTCCCTGTGTATTCTGCTCATTCAATTGGCAATTGCGCTGTTAGAACGGGATGCAGGTCGTTGCCTTCTATAGCGGAACTTTCATGCCAGTCGTCTTCCTCCAGAGGGAAGAATTGATAGCCATGGCGTTTATATGGTAGACGCTAAGGAGCACGGAGGAAAGTCTTGCTCGCACAGGCGTGATGTACATGACACAGTAATTACGCAGACTGATCGAGTAGCATGGACAGGCAATGCCAGCGATGAGGCTAAAATCGCTGCACCCAGAGGCAGATCTGATCGAACAGCGGCCTAAGGTATAGCTGCGACACAGATGAGTACCACCAGCGTCTTTGTGCGTAGAAGGGAATCGGCGACGAGAACACAAATAATTTCATCTCCCGCCGCTGCGAAGGCCTGTTTCTGACCGAGAACGCATGCAAGTTGCATAGTTCGGTGGTATCCGATATCCAACGCATGTATTTAGAGATAATATGCCTGCCTTATTTCGGTTCTGTTTCTCAGTTCTAATGCAAACAAAAAGATATGCGTTTTAAACGCTCATCAAAGCATCATATTGTTGGCTCATCGCACTGCATGCCATAAACTGCACGACGTACGCTTGTCTTTCTTTTTTTTAAGCAATGGTTATTTCACTCTTCCTCCTCATAGCGGGAATTAAGGCTGCCTTGCTTAGCGCGCCTATTCGCCCATCTGTTTTATCTTTTCTTACACAGATGCCATGTCATTAGGCACGAGCGGATCCACACGGGCGAGCGCCCCTTCGTATGCATGGTGTGCTTAAAGAGCTTCGCATGGTTGCAGAACCTCACCCGACACATGCTCCTCCACACGGGGGAGAAGCCGTACAAGTGTCCCGACTGCGGCCGGTGCTTCGCCGATGCTTCCACCTTGTCGGGTCACCGCAAAAAGCGGCGAACTCCTTGCGCCCCGCGTCCGCCACTTCTGTGCCTCCTCTGCCCGCAGAAGTTTTCGCACGTAAAGGACCTCGAGACGCACTGCTTGACGCACCGAGAGGAAAAACTCCAGGCCAGCTCTCATGCCGCCGCGAAAGTGGTTCCTGATGCATGTCCAGGGCCAGAAGTTTCAGAGTGGGGACTGCATCCGCCGCCTCCCTCTTCGCAGGGCGCACTCTGGGATAGGCATTCCTAGCTTCAATGATCGGAGACGCCATACACGTCCGCTTTCACCATGTTTCTTCTGGAACGACTAGCAAGAATGACGCAGGTCTATTGGAACCCACGAAGAATGCAGATAAAAAGTGCGTGCGTATGCTGCATAGCCTTCATGATTGACAAAGATAAATAAAAACCCGATAGGGGAGCGAATGGTTGCTATTTACTTGTATGGTACGGGAGTAATTCCGGACGAGTGGGGAAAGCATTTTGAAGCCCGTGTCGGTTGAAAGCAGTACGCACTTTGTATACAAGTAGCATCTGTAGACGATATGAAATGCGGAGAGGCCACGGAAACAGTTGCTGAAGTGCTATCTGAGGGATCGCGCTGGTTAGCATGATATGCGCAGTGTTAACGAGATACGTCGTCTAGATACGCGCATTTCCGTTCGCCACGGCGTTTCCCAGAATTGAGCCGCTGACACCACTTTTCAGCTACGCGCTGTCTGCGGCACAGACGAGCCGTTTTATCTGCTTTCATAAACACTGCCATTTGTGCAACGTTGCGACATGGTCTCTGAGGGAGCAATCCGTGTCTGGCATATGTGGCGAAAATTATTCGCCATATAGTCTATAAAATACTATATACATGGTTTTCCGCGGGCTACATGGGTACTTAGGGTTCACAAGGAAACTTTCCCCGGTGCGAAAGCTTTTGGAAGTAATGATATCTCATGAATATATATAAATGTTTTACATATTTTACATATAAATAAGCACAAAACAAAACGGGTGCTTCAATGGTATCGCGTGCATACAACTTTTTAAGGGTTGCAAGAGCTGTAGCAATAGCGCCAATTTGATACAACTGTGAACTTGTGTTCCAAGCTGCACCAAAAGGGCGAAAATTGCTGAAGTTGCGCCAAGCTGCGCCAAAATGCTCCGACTTCACGCTAGGTTTAGCGAAAAATGAGAGCAACATTGGCAACCAGCAGTTCTGCCAGTTATCAGATGTCAATCCAATCCAATCCAGTCCAGTCGCAGAGACGCAACAACAGAAAAGCACGTACGTAGTAGTCATGCGTTCCGAGCGACTGTTTTTATTCGGATTCTACCCGGCGGTTGCAACCCGTCTTGTGTATGGGCATTCCAGATGAGCAAAGGTGAATCCATGTAAAGCGGAAGCTTTGTTCAGGAAAGGTCAGTGAGTGCAACCAGTGTGTTCGACCGAGACATTGGGCATTTCACTGGTGCTGTGAACACTGACGCCGTCCATTTGAGCGGGTATATCTACTAGGAAAAGCGATGGTGTCGTCGCTTCCGCTGCTTTAGTTGAAGCGGCAGAACAGACGCGCAAGATTTAGCGGGTCGTAACCTTTACTGATACAGTCGTAGTTAGGCGCCACACTTCCTTTTTAATGCACGTGTCGCATGTCTTTTTTCCTCTCTTCTCGAAGTTGCCGGTGTCCTGACGCACCGTTTATTTTCCGAGAGATTGTTCCTGTGCTGGGGGGGTCTTCACCGATAGATTCACGTTTGCATCGCCGGACTGTACAGCAGGTGCATCAGTTGCGGCTACCGCTTTGCCACCAATATAATGCGAGGGAGAACTTTTTAAAAATTTGTTTCGGGCCTCGTCCAGTCTTAAAACGTCCAGCAGTCTCTGATTTTCAATTTCATATCGCCGCGGCGGAGAACAAGACCTCCCAAGACTTTTTGTGGTCCCTCTGAAGCCCGAAAAAAATCGGTCCTTAACTACAGTTAGGTTGCATTAGAAGCGAAAATACTGAGTTTCACCTTTTCCTTTGGTAAATTTTTCCTTTCTAGGGAGGTGCATAAATTTCACCACATCAGGGCTGAATGAACTGGACTGCGACGGAGATGTGAATAGCCTTTGGTGCAGGCCAGGCGTCAAGGACACATGCTTTTTGCATCCCATGCAACGTGAACATCTCCTGTGCTCAGCATGGTGCTGCTGCTGTCAAGCGCCATGCAAGCATGAAAAAACATCTGGAGGCAGCAGCAAAGAAGAGGGATTCGAACGGTGTACTTCTAGCGCCCAAGGCTGTGCAAGCTACAATAGATTTTTCACAGGGAAAACCACAGGCCGCATTGCAAGAATAATTGTGCGAACCTAAGCTATATTTGCAATGTCAGTTGTTTCAAAGTTTTCCTAATCGTGGGGGGACACAGCAACATGCATTTATAAAAAGAAGTTTCCTGCCAGCGATGTGGCGAAGAATTTCACCCTCGGAAGGGCAAAGATTTTCTATGTAATCTCAAAAGTTTGGGTTCTCACTTAAAATCGAAAATTGTGTCAGAGTTCTGTCGTGCGAATCTTTCTTTTTCAGCAGCGTGTGCAGCAGTAAGATGTGGTGGTCATATATTTCTGGTGCGTGTGGAACACGTTGTATTTGAACACTCGAACTCTTTTAACCTCGGTCTTGCCACTGGAGATGTTATTTTAGACTGCATAGAGTATGCCCTAACGAGCTTCCAAACCAAGGGCTACTTTGTTTCTTCAGTGCCGGCCCCAATCTCATGAAGCGTGTGAAGTCGAGACTTAAAGGAACTATTAACCCAAATCTGGCCGATGTTGGGAATGCAGTCTGCGCAAAATACACCATGCATTTTCAAAGGGCTTGGATTCGTTTTGCACTGATGTCGGTGAAATTATGAGATATGTCTACTATTAATTTAGGCATCCACTGCGTGCAGAGGGCCTGACGGAACACCAAGAAATACTGGGAATAGCTCCTCATGTCATACACCCACATGTCTCTAACCGCTGGCTCACAATACAGGTTTTTCTAGTACGTGTGCCAAAGCAGTTCATTGCACTGAGATTCTTTTTGTTAGAGAACACTCGTAGACAGCGTCCAGATGCCTAGACCCAACAGAACTGTCTTGCCGCAGCTTTTAGCGGAGAGACCGTTTGCGCAAAGTTGCTGTTTCTAAAAAAATGCTGCAGAGCTCTTCAGCGGGTTCCAGAACTTTTATCAAAGGCAGGAGACACTCCAGCATGTCCTTCATGATGTGAATCAGGCTATATTGCGCCGAGTTTTGATCCGTGGTGTAAGAAGCGATGGGCTCAGTAACAACAGTAAAAAAGCCCTGACCAAATTAACCTGAAAAATGCATCCGTCTGGAAAGCGGGCGGAAATTGGCTTTGACACAGAGAAAGCAACTGAAGGCTGGGAGTGCGCAGAGAAAAAAATGCCCATCCCTGGAACCCAGCAATTGTCCTTGCTTGTTCAAAAGCACTGCTTCCGAATCGGCCTCTGACTAACAAAGTGATCATGCACGCAACGTTTTTTGCATCTTAGTATCGATATTCTGAGCAAGAGGTGCAGTCCTTGCGCTATATTGCTAGTAGCTGCCTCGGGTTGTAGTTGATGATCAGGTGTTGTCTGTCGTTGAAGGATGGCACATGTTGAAACGCGATGGCGAAAGAGGCTCCCTCCAATTGAAAGAACGGTGGATGACCCCTGAGCGAGGATATTTCATTTGAAGACAATAACAGGTGAAACGAGATATCCCGTGCTTTCAAAACTCTGAAAACACTGATTTCTTTACCATACGGCAATGCCGATCTAGAACGAGGCTTTAGCGAAAACAAGCGCATCCTAGATGGACGAAGCTCTGAGCATTGCTAGTATTATGGAATGTGCCAGGTTAAAAGCTTTCTTCAGCGCTGTAATGGTGACGCAAGCAAGGCGCCTCTCAGCCATGACCTCTTGAGGAATGTGAAGCAATCTCGATCGAAGTACGCGCAAAGTGTGAGTGGCGAAGAAAAGACAGGCAAACAGAAGGCGACGGAAGATGCTACTTCGAAGCAGCCTACTCTTGAAGCACCAACAAGAAAATTGCAGGACCGAGTGGTGAGCAGAAGGCATTGCTCAATAATGCTGAGGCAATGATCAACTGAGGCATCAAGCAGAAAGACTTGAGTATTTTATAAAGTGGCCGCGTGCTTATAGCAAGAGGAAATGCAAACCTTGAGCATGAACTTGATGAAGTGAAGGAACTGAAGAAGCTAATGTCAAAGAAGGCAAAGTATTGATGTCATGGTAATGACATCTGTACTAGACATAGGTGTGCCGCTAGGGAGGTTAATTCATGCAAAAGCATGATCTTGTCGTGCATCTAGTCTGGTGCTATTTGTGTATGCACTACTAGTCTAGTAAGGTCCAACTTGTCTTCAAGTACAAATATATTTGCAGTATTTATACCAGCCTTTTCTTGTATGTTTTGTGTTGTCTTGGTTGGTTGTATAATCTTCTAGGCTTTGCGTGAACCAGGGTTGCATGTTTGTGCAAATTTGCCCCAGCCGTGTGGGTTTTTGCAGCATAATTTGGTAAAAGATTCGCAGTACCTTGCCCACTGAAGCTAAAACATCTGCACCGAAATTGGTTTTATGCAAGGTACCTGCTAAAAAATCAGCCTCGTTTTTGTTATACTTTGTAGCTTCGCCGCATTGCTGGAGTTAATTTTAAATACCTGCTCTAAGATTCAAAATTCAATTTTTTGTTCCAAAAGTAAGATTTCTTTCCTGTTACAGTGCTGGTGCTTTCCAAAATGGAGATTTTGCGGCGATTGCCTTTGCGGTGATGGCAAAGGCAGGGGTGCAACCGCTACAGTAGGGCTTGCAGCAGTTTTGGGGCCGGAAATTCTTAATTTTTGAGCAGAAAAATCCAAATCTCGAGCAAGTCTTCAGGAAAGAACCCTATTTTGGAGCACCAAAGTCCAGAATTGGAAGAGATGACAGGGAAATAATCTCCATTTTGGAGAGCACCAGCACTGTAACCGGAAAGAAAGCTGAATTTTGGAACACGAAAGGGAGATGTGAAAACTAGAGATGTGAGCACGTCGTGAGGAGGAGGCGTTGTGTAAAATCCGTGTGGGTGCTGCCCTGACGCCCTCGGCCAGCGCCTCCCGGAACTCGCAGACTACTTTTCTGACCTGCCCTTTCTGCCCCGCTACCGCTGCACAGACGACGTTAGATAACTTTTTGCCGGCTTGCATCGACAGCGAGGGTTCGCACCCAAACCGACCACCCCGACACAAGAGTCTGGAACCACGGTCCCCAGCAACAGGCCTTTCTACATCTATACGCTACACAGGCCTGAATGCTCACATATGACTCTGCTTATGCAAAGGGAAAATTTGTGCAGCAAAAACGATCGCATTCAAAGCCGCAGTATGCATACCAGCTGTCCACAAAAATAATCACCCATCGCCACTCTCGACATGATTCCCCACATTATCTCCACACCGCACAATCGGCACCCAACTACCCACCTTCATCCTTAGATAGAATTGTGTCTTGTGTGTGAAGCCTCGCCTTAGAGTAAAACTACCACTGGGGTCATCTAGGGTAAATCCAACTCGTGTCGCAGTTGCTCTGCTGTTACCTTGCTCCTCAGTCTGCTGCATGCTGCAGGACAAGCAAGGACCAATTTCAAAGCCAGACTTTTTTATGCGCTCGGGACTTCTCAGCCGGTACACTGATAAAAAAGAATGCTTCCATATCAGAACCACAAGAGACACACGTTTAGCAGTCAAAATGTACGCCAATGCAATAAACTAAATACAAATGTTCTAGTATGCTGTGTTTAACATCCTGAAGCGACGCATCGACATTGAGGGTTGTTGAAGTGGACTGCTCCAGATTGATATATACCACCTGAGGTTCTTTTCGGTATTTCGCCTCCACCAAACGACGGCCGCGTGGTTTGCATCGAACCACATAGCGAAGGGCTCTGGAAATTTCGACCACCAGGGGTTCTTTATTGTACACTGATATCACACAGTAG
The DNA here is from genome assembly GCF_052857255.1 of Amblyomma americanum. Taxonomy (NCBI): domain Eukaryota; kingdom Metazoa; phylum Arthropoda; class Arachnida; order Ixodida; family Ixodidae; genus Amblyomma; species Amblyomma americanum. The sequence continues at coordinate 140,680,426 of NC_135505.1, read as the reverse complement.
ATGACCCTTTAGAACTTCGCCTCCATCGAACTTTGACCTCTACGTAAATTCAGTTGTTGTAGGCGATTTCTGCACTCTTTGGAGACAAAAACAAAATAGTTTAGTTTAGTTTATGGCGTTTAGCGTGCCAAACCGACTCAGGATATGAGAGACGCCGTAGTGAAGGGCTCCTAAAATTTCGACCACCTGGGGTTCTTTAACGTGCACTGACATAGCACAGCACACGGGCCTCTAGAATTTCGCCTCTATCGAAGTTCTTCCGCCGCGCCCGGGATCACAAAAACAAAACACATTCCTTGCATATCGACATCAAATATTATGGCGCCCTTCTTAGCAAGCCGACAAAAGGGCAATTAAACAGATTTAAAGTGATGTTGCTGGAGGCCATACTAATAACACCACCAAACGTGAGTCCAGTCTTTTACAGACCTAAGCTTTGCGAAATAAGATCAGCAGTTTATTTTTTTATTTTGTGTGTGTCCTAAAGCGGTGATCAGAAAATAATGGTTACGTAATGCATTTATAAAGTGCGCATAACACCCATAATACGCATTGTGGACGAGTAATACCCCATAATATATCCTTTAGATCCCAGAATCTTGCCTCTTCAGTGTCTGGTTGTAATTCAGCCTGCTTGCTTCGAACTCTTCAGATCGCAGGGATTTACTGCCGTGATTATTACTTACAGCGTTGCTTACTTGCCTCGAACGTAGGGAATTTATTCCTCATTGTTTTAGGGCGTACGTGGCTAACCTGGCACATATAAACAGCAAGCCGTCTGATTCGCCTAAATGACTTCACGTAGTCATTATAAAATTGATATATGCAGGTAAAAGATCAAGCATTGTGCTAGCATCATTTCTATGATACTCTTACAGTACTATTTCGCATACTCATCATAAAAGTGATATGTGGAGATAAAAGGTGAAGCCATTTGCTAGCAGCATTTCTATGATTTTAGTTTTGCTTATACTGCACTTCGGAGCGCCGAGCCGAGGGCTGATAACATATCACTTTGGAGCAGTTCATTAGGGAAGGGGGGGGGGGATTTTTGAACTCAGATTGAAAAACAAGACAGTGACCAACATAAGACAACCGATATCGCAAAGCAATCTGAGGCACGTGTCCGGTTGCGGTAGTACCTGATACAAGCAACACCAGAAAGTATAAAAATAGGAACGAGGCGGCCGCAATTGCCTGTCTTTTCGCGTACATCCTGCGCCTTCGATGATCGACGCTTGAGAGTGCAGACTACGATGGAGTCACCCCTACCTGTTTTTAGTGCGGAAGAAGTTGATTCGGTGCTGAATTCTGCACTAGAAAACGAACGGCCCGCTTTACCCATGGTCTTCTCCTGCGACAAATGCGGTTATCGTTGCGATAAGCCAAAGCATTTGGAAGTGCACTGGCGGAGACAGCATCCCCAGAAGTTAAGGTACCCGTGCCGCTACTGCAAGTACTCTACCAATCACAGGTAAGCCATAGGTTTGTCCGCGGTGTACGCTTTGCAATTATTTTAGTATCGGTCGACAACAGTGGTAGTGTTATACAGACGCTAATGTCCTGCAATGTTTGTCACCTGTTGATCAAACGTAAACAGCCGTACGCACGCTGAACATGGGCGCTATAGCGCGTGTCTATCACTGACATTAGCGCTGCCTTGGGCGTCGGCCGCTGCGTCGGCGCAGCGTAGATTGCAATCAATGAACGAGCTGTCTCCAACCGCCGCAAAACACACCGTGCAGCATGGTCTTAGACACAGCGCCCAGCTCTCAGGAGCTGTAATTTCAGGGCAGGAAGCGCATTCGAGCATTCCTGTTAAGCGTGCTGAAGGCGGTACATACAAATAAACACCCAAAACGACGCATTTTCAGCCATTTCCTTTTTCTCAAGATCGGAAGAGTGTAATAACTTGGTATTCTGGTCATTCAACTTTCAAATCCGCCGTTAAAGTAAGATCCATGTCATGGCTGCCGTATTCCTTCAGAAGGAAGAATTGATTGCCGAGGCGTTTATCTTGCAGAGACGGAGGAGCACCGAGGCGGGTTTTGCTGGTGTCGGCGTGATGTAAATGGTATACAGTCGGTTAGGGAGTCTCATTGAGTAGCATGAACAGGCAAAGCGAGCGATGAATCTAAAACCGATGCGCCCGGAGGCGGACCTGGTGAAGCAGCGGCCTGAGGTCCATCTGCGACAGAGATGGCGACCACCAACTTCGTTGAGCATGGAAACGAATCAGAGAATTCTGCGACGAGAGTACAAATACTCGTGTTAGCTGTTGATACGAAGTCCTGTGATTGACAAAGAACGTATGCTCGTGGCCTAGCTCAGTGGTACCACAGAACCAACACATGTATTAAGTGCAGAACGTGTCTGCATAATTTTGTCCTTCTTGTCTTAGATCTGATGCAAAGAAAGAAAATGTTTCTATATGCTGACTCATCACAGTATATGCGATAGGTTGATGAATGGCCGTTTGCGTTTTTGTTTTTATGACTCAATTTTTATTTCACTCTTACTCTGGCATTAAAGTTGAGATGCTGAGCGTGCCTCCTTTACTCCTGTTTTCCTCTATTATCATGCAGATCCGATATCGCAAGACACCAGCGAGTTCACACGGGTGAGCGCCCCTTCGTGTGCAAGGTGTGCCAAAGAAGATTCTCACTATTGCAAAATCTCTACCGACACCTACCGGTCCACACAGGGGAGAAGCCACACAAGTGTCCCGACTGTGGACGGTCCTACACCCACCCTTCCAACTTGTCGCGTCACCGCAAAAAACGGCGAACTCCTCTCACCACGTGTCCGCCACTTCTGTGTCTCCTCTGCTTGCAGAAGTTTTCGCACCTAAATGACCTCGAGACTCACTCCTTGACGCACCGCGAGCAAGGACCCCAAGCCAGCTTTCATGCCACTGCGCAAGTGGTTCCCAATGCATGGCCAATCCCACACTTAATGGAGTGTGGAATGAATCAGCCGCCACCTTCTCAGGGCCCACTGTGGGATGGACATTCGTAGCTTCAAGGATCTGAAGCGCTATATATGTGCGATTTCACCACGCTTCTTCTGGAATGACTAGCGAGGTTGACGCAGGTCTATGGGCACTAACGAAAAAGGCAGACAAGAAGTGCGTTAGTTGCATGGCACTCATGACTGACAGAGATAAATAAAAACCTACAGTAGATCGAATGCTTGCTATTTCCTTCTAAGGTACGGGAGTAATTCCGGACATGAGTGGACAGCATGTCAAATCCCTGTTCAATTGAAAGCAGTATGCGCACTATAGGTGAACAGCGGCTGTTGGCGTCAGGACATACGGAGAGGCCATGGAAACTGTTGCAGAAGCGCTCTCTGAGGGACCGCGCCTGTTCGCGTGATATGATCAGTGTTAACGAGATATGTCGTCGAGATACGCCCTTTTCTGTTTGCCACGGCGTTTTCCAAAATTGAGCCGCTGACACCGCTTTTCAGTTATGCGGTGCCGGCGGCACGGACGAGCCGTTTTATCTTCTTGCATAAATACTGCCAGTTGTTAGCATGGCACAACATTGCACGCTTATTGCGCCATAGTCTCTAAGGGAGCAATCCGTGCAAGGCATATGTGGCGGAAATCATTCGCGCTGTGTAACATATTTCAAGCAGAGCTGTACAGCGGGACGAATTTACTGCACGAGCCGAAATTATGGCAGGAGTCACAACTTTAAGAAGGAATATAGGCCATATATTCGAAGCTTTCATTTCGTAACTACACATACCTGGAACAAGGGATGCACCCTCAAATAGCGGTGCCAAGCAGTTTTGCCATTGTTTTCGTGGTCCCTGCAGTTTTGCTACGCAAGATATTACGCACATTGACGGCAAACAAACATGCCTCCATGGTCTTTATTTGCATCCGATATGCATATTTCTTGACAAGTTAGACAGACCCACATGGTCGCTAAAATACTGTATAGGGCTACATGTTTTTTCCGGGGCGTACTTGGGTAGTTGTGATTTTTAAGTAAAGTTTGCTCGGTGCGAAAGCTATGGAAAGTATCGTTATCTCATGCATATATATAAATATCTTACATGTTTTACATATAAATAAACAATTCATTTGATACCCATGCCAGCATGCGCCTCATATCTTCCTTCCGATGGTACAAGTTTTGAATCAGCGTTATGGCGTCTAAGCTTTGCAGCCTAGAGCCCACAAGGCTCGTAGGCGTCCGGAGAAGCCATATGCACAACGCACACGGAGGTTTAGTACGAAGGCAAGCGCTCACTTTAATTCGGCGGGACGCGACAGGTATATAGGTGGCCAGAGAAGAACAAGCAAAAAGAGCACAAGAAACTTCAAATCTTGTGTTCCTTCTATCCGGAAAAAAGAACTTCTTATCACGAAAAAGCACCTGTGGGCTCGTTCATGTATTCCATTGGTTTCTCGGTCCCTTTATCTTTTAACAAATATCATTCACTACAAACTTTTGTGAGTGGTTACGGATAATTATATTATATACCTTTTCATTACAAATTCAGCATCCTCACTACTTATGCTTGCATTTTGCGCTGCAACAGACACTCTTGCAACTACCGGAGTGAAACATCTTTATCAGGCGCTCAGTATGCAGCGCTGAGCAAGGGATTTACGGTCAACGTGGAAAATAAATCGGGCGCTCAAACAGTTCCGGTGACGTGACAGCGTAGTCAAGATCCGGCGCTGGCAGCGTATTCAAACGGGTCGCGCAGAACATCGTGAATGTGCAGCATGTCCTCCGGCGCATGGCTCGCACGCAGGCATCATTGGTCCTCGACATCTGGAGCAGCATGCACACTTCCTGGTTGCGTTGGTAGAAGGGCTTCTACTCGGCGCGCCCCGAGAACTGCTCCAGGGCCTTGCGGGACACCAGCGAGCACAGGTGCCACACCGCGCAACTCTGTTCCTTCTGCACCGAAGCGAAGCACACCAGAGTTGGAACAATGCGTGTGCCCCTTGTTTGTTCTAGGCATAGACTCAAGGTTTCAGGACCTTGGACTCAACTTACGCTAGGAAAGCCGTCAAGGCGCTGCTCGAATTGAGCGTCTGACTGTGGTCAACGAACTGTTTTTATAGACCTGAGGACCAGAAGAGAACGATCAGAACTATCTTTATCTATTTCTCTTTCGCCGCTTTATCCACCTTCACCTCCCTCGTTGAGGGTTACCAACAGCACGCTGCCTGGTTAACTTCAGTGCATTTCCTTTATCCTATGTTTCTCTGTTTTTCTCTCTCAGAGCATGAACGCCACACAACTGCTGAAGAAAGTTTAAATGCCAACCCATTTATTTTACACAACCTCAGTGAAAACCGAGTATTATGACATCTCCTAATCGTTTCGAGTGCAACACCTCGGGAACAGTTTGAAGCACCTGCGGCCTTCTAGAGGCTTGTTGCTGCCATTTAGTGAAATACTGAAACTTAAGGATGTCGAAAAATGCGCTTCCAATCTCACTGCTCTGAGAATTATATGCTGCTCTCTCTAACGAAAGGAGAGGAGCTCGACTGCGATATTAAAGTGCAATTTTTCTATAATGCTACAACATCACGGCCAGCTTCACCAGATTTTCAGGAACCCTGAGTGTTCGCCATGCCCGCGGTCGCGAGTGCCATCAGCGTGAGACGAAAACACGGAGAAGCGTTGCCATCAAAACAAGAACAAGAAAATATTAGCTGCTGGAGAGTAAGCACAAGCAGCATCTATCAACTCTTCCACGCTCCTCCTCGCGCCATTGGAATGAAAATTTAATGAAAAACAGATAATATTCGATTTAATGAAGTAAACAGCAATCACACCCATGCCCTGTCCCAGTTCTGTGGCTCGGCGAAGAACACGCACTCTCAGGGAAACGGAAACGAGTCCCATTCTCTGAAAGTGAAGAAGGGGGAAAAAATTTTGTAAGAAAAAAACTTAACTCCCTCAAGGGTGAGCTCCTACTTGCCCCATAGCAAACGGTCCTGGCATCCACGCAGAGCTCTCTCCACTATCAATGTTTGGCCTGCTGCTTCAACAGCTCGCAGAGCGCCCTCGCATGAGGAGAGGGATTGGTACGGTATGAGGGAAACTGTCATGGTTCGGAGGCATTCCCACAAGTACTGCATGATGGTGGTGGTTCAGTGGTTAGGGCGCTCGGCTACTGATCCGGAGTTCCCGGGTTCGAACCTGACATCGGCGGCTGCCTTTTTATGGAGGCAAAACACTAAGACGCCCGCGCGCTGTGCGATTTCAGTGCACGTTAACTATACCCAGGTGGTCGAAATTATTCCGGAGTCCTCCACTACGGCACCTCTTTCTCCCTTTTTTCGTTCACTCCCTCCTTTATCAATATCCTTAAGGCGCGGTTCAGGTGTCCAACGACATACGACACAGATAATGCGCCATTTCCTTTCCCCCAAAACAATACATTATTATTATTATTATTATTATTATTATTATTATTATTATTATTATTATTATTATTATTATTATTATTATTATTATTATTATTATTATTATTATTATTATTGTGGCCCTGGCCTCACCATACGTTCAGAAAAATGGCAGGGTCAAAGTAGGGTGGTAGGAATGAAGGAATTAAGGCGACATGTAGCAGTTTGTCCGCAGTTGATGCCAGACCGCAATGTATTTCGCATTATAAAAAACTGGAAGCTTATATTAGAAACACGAGAGACAAACATTTAATGGTCAAAATCTACGCCAATGCAGGAAATTAAACAAAGCGGTCTATAATATAACAGACTTCTTCTTTTTTTTTGGGGGGGGGGGAGGGGGGGGCGCCGAAGTAAACGCCTCCTGATAGATATATACAACCTCATGTTTTTTTCTGTATTTCGTTTCCACTTTCAAACTGCCACGTGGCTGGGATCGTAGCGAACGGCTCCGGAAATTTCTACCACCTGGTGTTCTCTAGCCAGAACAGACACCGCAAGTTGCACGGGCATCCAGAATTTCGCCTCTGTACAAATTTGACTGCCGCGAAAATTAATTTCTTGTTGGTGATTCCGGCACAGTTTGGAGATAAAAACAAAATACATTCCTTGGATATGGACATCAAATTTTATGGCGCCCTTCTTATCAAGCCGACAAGAGGCGTGTTTAAACAGAAATTTGAAGTAATGTTGCCCGAGGTTATTCTATTAAAACTCCAAAAAATTCACTCGAATCTTTTACAAACTTAAGCTGTGCAATATAAGTGGTTAATTTCTTTCTTCGGTGTGTGTCCGAAAGCTGTGATGAGAAAATTATAAATACTTAATGCCTTTATGAAGTGCGCATTTAGATTATAGCGTGCATTGGGGATCTGTCGATCAATGTATTATATCCTATATACTATCCGACATTATTCCGGAGGTATGTGGTGCCCCCCAAGGATCTGTACTCACGCTTTTTTATTTTTGCTATTTATTAATGATACAACAAACCAAAACGAAGTACAAATGAGACTCTGCGCAGACGATTGCGTCCTTTATAAGGAAGTTAGCGCTTCCACTACAGTTTTTAAGTGGCGCGACGATTAGCGCATAATCATTAACAATGAAATGACTGTTTCTATGTCCCTAAAAAAGAAAAAAAATTCCGCTTAAGTTCACTGATGGTCCTGATAGGATTCTGGTACGAACTTTTACGGAATACCAATATCAGGGTATCCTTATCTCATCCGACCTGAATTGGGCAAATCACGTTCAGTATGCAGATAATAAAGCAATGAACAAGCTATTTTTCGTCATGCGTGCCTCGAATGACTCGCCTCTCGGAATAAAGCTTCTGGCATACGTTTCGCTTATACGTTTTATATTAGAATACGGTAACATATCATGGTTCTCTACAACAGGTACCAGCGTAGCCACGCTCGAAAGTGTGCAGTTAAAAGCCGCGCGTTTTTCCTATAACAGGTAGAGACGCACAGATTCACCTACTGAACTTTACCATCGCGCAAGGTTCATCCTTTATCTATCCGATCTAAACTGCACCGCTTGAAAATCCTGCAGTTACTCCTGCACAATCCTTTTAAGATTAACTCCGAAGACTTCGTCAATATAAACCGCTCCAGAATCACCCGCCAAAAGTACCCTGTCACACTTTAAGAACATTTTTGTTGCAATAACACCTTTTTCTTTTTCTTTTTTCCGCGAGCAGTGCGCAAATGGAACGCACTTGACGCTTCAGTTGTAGTCCAAGCGATAGTCTTCAAAATTTTAAAGCTTGCCGAGCTGAGTATATTGCCCTAAAACTGACCAAGTTTTGTTAAAATGGTGGTGATGTATACTTCGCATTGTATTACTGATGACCTCATATTTAACTGTTCTTCTCTTTGCATCAACTAGACTCATCCTTTTCATTGTATCATTGCTTACCGTTCAATAACGGTTTGATCTAGAAGTTGTGTTTTTTTTAAGTGCAGCCACCTATGCAAAAACTCCGGCTTGGATTGACAGTATATCGAAATAAAATTATGAAGTGCTATCCTTTAGGTCCCAAAGCCTTACTTCCAAATTATCAGCTTGTAAATCTGCCTGCTTCCAGCTTGCAACGTTGCCTTCTTGCTTGGAAGAAGATGGCAAGCATTCCTGAGCATTTTTATGCCCATATCTTGATATTCTGGCCCATCAACACAACCAGCCATCTTGTTGGCTAAAATCACTTCCCATAATCATTGTAAAATTGATAAGCGCAGGTAAAACATCAGGCATTGCGCTAGCAGCATTTCTGTGATTTCCTTAAACTGCACCTAGGAGGGCCGAGCCGTGATAGCATACCAAATAACACAATCAGTTAATGCGGGGAAAGAAATTTGTAGCAGCGACAGACAAAACAGTGCAAACAGAACACTACAGATATGGCAAGCCACCTCGAATATGTGCTGTTCTTTTTGTTCTTGCACACGTGCCCAGTTGCGGTGGTACTTGATAAGAGAAAGAGCAGAAATAGTAAAAGCAGGAACGAGTCTGCAGAAATTGCATGCCTTTTCGCGTACATCCTGTGCCTTCGATCATTGTCGGTTAAGAGTGCAGGCTGTGATGGCGAAGCCCTTACCTCTCTTTACTCACGAAGGTGTTGTTTCTGTGGTCGGTACTGAAGATGAAAACAGGCTGCCCGCTTCACCCACGGTTTTTCCCTGCGACAAGTGCGCCTACCGCTCGCCTACGCAAGATATTTTGAAACTGCATCAGCAGAGGAATCATCCCCAGAGGCTAAGGCACCAGTGCTCCAAATGCAATTACTCCAGCTATAACAGGTAAGCGCGAAGTTTGACCACGCTACATGGTGTACACTTACTTTTCGTATCGGTTGTAAGCAGTGGTAGCGTTAGATCGGAGCGAACACGAAGCAATGATTGGCAGCATGCTGTGAAAAGAAAATTGATGGGTGTAGCATTAAGAGACCAGACGCGGGCGAAGTGGTTGAGAGAACAAACGCCGATTAATGACATCCTAGTCGAAATCAAGAGGAAGAAATCGACTTATGCAGGGCATGTAATGCGAAGGCCAGATAACCGCTGGTCCTTAAGGGTAACGGAGTGGATTCCAACAGAAGTCAAGCGTAGCCGGAGGCGGCAGAAGGTTAGGTTGACGGATGAGTTTAAGAAGTATATGATGGCCGCACCTGGCAAAAGACGAGGCTTATTGGAGACACACGGGAGAGGCCTTTGCTCTGCAGTGAGTGAAGTCGGGCTGATGCTGATGATGCTGGTCAAACAGATACACTTAAATACACCCCCAAAAAGGACGAATTTTCAATCATTTCGTTTCTTTAAAGATGGAGAGCGTGCTCACTGTGTATTCTGATGATTCAATTGGGAATTGCGCAGTTACGACGGGATGAATGTCGTTGCCTTCCATGGCGAATCTGTCATGCCAGTCGTCTTCCTTCAGACGAAAGAATTGATAGCCGTGGCGTTCACATGGCAGAGACTGCGGAGCACGAAGGCAAGTTTTGCTCGTGCAGGCGCGATGTAGATGGTACAGCTCGTTACGGAGACTCATCGAGTAGCATGGACAGGCAATGCCAGTGATGAGACTAAAATCCCTGTACCCAGAGGCAGATCTGATCGAGCAGCGGCCTAAGGTCTAGCTGTGACACAGATGGATACCACCATTGTCTTTGCGCATAGGCGTCAATCGTCGAATTCTGCGGCGAGAGCGCAGAAGCTCTCGTTTTTTGTCGGTACGAAGTCCCGTGTATGACAAAGTGCGTATGCTCGTGGCATAGTTCGGTGCAATCCAACAACCAATATATGTATGTAGAGCACAGTCCGTCTGCCTTGTTTTGTCTTAGTCCTAATGCAAATAAAAACATGTGGGATTTAGACGCTCATGAAAGCTTCCTAAAGCTGGCTCATCGCACTGGTTGCTATAGACTGCATGACGGCCGCATGTGTTTTTTTATGTCGCAATGGTTATTTAACTCTTCCTCCTGAAAGCCGGCATTAAACCTGCCATGCTTAGCACGCCACCTCGCCCATCTGTTTTATATTTTCTTACACAGAACCCATGTCACCAAACACCAGCGGATCCACACGGGCGAGCGCCCCTTCGTGTGCAGTGTGTGCCAAAGGAGGTTCACACGGTCGCAAAATCTCTCCCGACACCTACCGGTACACACAGGGGAGAAGACACACAAGTGCCCCGACTGCGGACGGTCCTACACCGACCCTTCCAACTTGTCGCGTCACCGTAAAAAATGGCGAACTGCCGGCATCACGTGTCCGCCACTTCAGTGCCTCCTCTGCCCGAAGAAGTTTTCGCACGTAAAGGACCTCGAGACGCACTCCTTGACGCACCACGAGGAAAGACCGCAGGCCAGCTTCCATGCCACTGCGCAAGTGGTTCCTGATGCATGTCCAGCCCCAGAGGTTTGAGAGTGGAGAGTGCACCCGCCGCCACCCTCTTCTCAGGGCGCACTCTGGGATGGGCATTCGTAGCTTCAAGGATGTGAGACGCCATACTCGTGCGCTTTCACCAAGTTCCTTCTGGAACGACTAGCAAGAATAACACAGGTCTATGGGAACTCACGAAAAAGGCAGATAAGAATTTCGTTAGTTGCATGGCCCTCCTGGCCTGAATAAATAAAAACCCACAGTAGAGTGAAGGCTGCTATCTCCTTCTATGGTGCGGTAATAATTCCGGATCAGTGTGGACAGCATTTCCAAGCACCTCTCGATTGAGAACAATATCCCAAGCAGCACACGCAATTTGCCCCAAGTTTCAACCCTTTTGGCAAAGGCCGGCCCACTAAAGGAGAAGGATGGAGCCACCCTGTTTCAATATTGGGCTGATTACCTGTGCTGCTGGGGATGCTTTCCGTGGAGAAGCTTAGAGCGGCAATATACGATAGGAAATACGGAGAGGCCACGGAAACCGTTGCAGAAGCCCTATCTTAGGGATCGCGGCAGTTAGCGAGATATGCGCAGTGTTACCGAGATACGTCGTCGAGATACGCGCATTTCTGTTGGGCGCAGCGTTTTCCTGAATTTAGCCGCGTAGACCGCTTTTCAGTTATGCGTTGGCAGGCTTTTTGGCCGAGCGCGATAGCACGCACGAGCTTTACTTGTATACATCAAGGTTGCAAATGCTTAGCATGGCACTACTTTGCACGCTCGCTTTGCAATGGTTTCTGACATATCAATCTGTGGTCGTCCTCAGTGGCGAAAAATATGCGCGCTGTGTTACATCTTCCAAAAAGAGCTCAACTCTGGGACGTATTTACTGCACAGGGCGTTTTCAGGAGTCACAGCTCTGAAAACAAGCTGTCCCTTATACTCGTATACCTCTCATTTCGTAACTGCGCATGCCTCGAACCAGGAACATACCGTCAAATAGCGGTGCCAAGCAGTTTTGCCATTGCTTTCGTGGTCCTTGCACTTTTGATGTTACGCACGTTGACGGCGAACAAATATGCCTCCTTAGATTAGTTTTTTTTTTAAACAAGGAAATGCATATTTCATGACCAGACTAGAGAGACCTATATAGTCGCCAAAACACTATATGCATAGTTTTAGGCAGCCTGGTTGGGTAGCAGCTGTTTTTAGGGAAAGTTTTCTTAGTTCGAAAGCTATGAAAAGTATTGTTACTCAAGCATATATACATATAATTATTTATACATGTAAATTGACGCAAAAATACGGACGAATAAACAAGTTTTAGCCACCCGTGACTGCATGCGCCTCATTTCTTCTTGCCGAAGGTACAAGCTGCGAATGGGCGTGATGGCGGCTTAGCTCTGCAGATTGGAGCCTACAAGGCTCGTAGGCGTCCAGAAAAGACAGACGCACACGGAGGTTCAGTACACAGGCAAACGCTCAATTTAAATCGGCGGTACGCGCCAACTATATAAAGTGGCCAGAGCAGCACAAGCAAAAAGAGCAAAAGAAACTTCCATAGTACCTATGTGTTCTTTCGCGATGTCCAGAAAAAGGAACTCGAACTCCTTGTCGCGAAAAGCGCCCGTGGCCTGGTTCACGTACATCGTTCCTTTCTCGATCCCTTTCTCTTTTCACAAATATCATCGACTACATATCACCACAGGATACACCTTTTCTCAACAAAGTGAGCATACACACCGCTAATTAAGCAATCCATAAAATTTGGCTCTGGTACCGACACTTGTACAACCACCAGCGTGAAACATCTCCATTCGGGTTCTTTGTGTTCAGCGCTGAGCCAGGCATTTAGGTCAATGTGGAAAATAAATCCGGCGGCCAAACGGTTCCGGTGACGTGACAGTGTAGTTAAAATCCAGCGTTGGCAGCGTAGTCGAAGGGGCCACGCAGAACATCCTGAATGTGCAACACGTCCTCCGGCGCATGGCTCGCACGCAGGCGTCGCTGGTCGTCGACATCTGGAGCAGCATGCACACTTCCTGGTTGCGCTGGTAGAAGGGCTTGTACTCGGTGCGCCCCGAGAACTGCTCCAGGGCCTTGCGGGACACCAGCGAGTACAGGTGCCACACCGCGCAACTCTGTTCCTTCTGCGCCGAAGCGAAGCACACAGGAGTTGGAACAATGCGTGTGCTTCTTCTTGTTCCAGGGCACAGACTCAAGATTCCGAGATTTTGGTTGGCCTCAACTTGCTCATGCTAGTAAAGCCTTTAAGGCGCTGCTCAAATATTTTGAGCATGAACATTTTGTGGCCACCTAACTCTTCCTGAAGGCCTGAGGACCACAAGAGAACGACCAGAACTGTCCTTTTCTATTTCTCTTTCGCCACTTTATCTTCTTCCCCCGTGTGCGGGGTTAACCAACCGCGCACTGCCTGGTTACATTCACTGCCTTTCTTTTATTCTACCTCCCTTTTTGTATTTCTCTCTGAGTATGAATGCCTAACAGTTCCTGGAGAAAGTCTGGCGTCCGCAGCATTTATTATCCACAAGCTCTGTGAAAACCAAGTAATATGTCATAAGCTAATCATCTCGAGTGCAAAACCGCGTGTACAGTTTGAAGCAGCTGCGGCCTCCAAGAGGCTTGGTGCTGCCATCTAGCTATGTTCTGCAACATAAGAATGTCGAAAAATGCGCTCACAATCTCACTGTTTATAGAATTATTTACAGTTCTCGCTAACGAAAGAAGAAGGGGTAGCTCGACTGCAATATGGAAGTGAAAATTTCCTCTAAAAAAAAAGCAGCACTGACAGCTGCACCACATTTTCAGCAACCCTGACGGCTCGCCACGCACGCGGTCGTGTCTATCATCAGCGTGAGCCCAAAACGCTAACAGAAAACGGTGCCATCAGGACAAGAAGGAGAAAATATTAGCTTCTCGCGACAAAGTACACGCAGCACCTATTAACTCCCTCAGATCTCTTCGCACAATAGAAATGGCAGTGTAATGCAACATGGTCAATACTCGATTAAATGAAGTGAAGAGCAACCATGTTCGTTAAATCGAGAAATTCGTAAAATCAAGGAAAACATTTTTTTCGTCCTATGGAAGCTAACATCGTAATGTAGCGGCACATAAAAGCTATCGCAGCGTCCTGTTTGCCGATAGCACGCGCCTGCGCGTATGGATGGATGGGTGGATACGGCTGAACCATTTAAATTGGGTCGTGGTTCAAGCCACCTAGCCATGACTTGTCAAATTTTACTCTTGTCTTGATTTTATCCACCAATCAGATAACCTTCGCTTGGTTACTTCTACCCGCTAAAAATCTACTTTCCCTTCACTGTCCTTGAACGCCAATGCTTTGGATAAATCAGCCCCGCGTCTTTCCACTGTAGGGTGAAGCCCTTTACAGTAAAGTATCAAGTGTTCAGCCGATTCCACCTCCTCTCCGCACGTTGTTGTTGTTGATGTTGCCCGAAAGATGATGGCACATACCCACGGTGGGGGATTGGCCAGGGTTTGGTGCAGATCCAAACAGGGAAGGTCTAATCCAAGTTTATCTCAAACGGCTTATCAATTAAGATTATTGTGAGTGAAAAGGAAATCATTAATTTTGATTGAGCATAAGAAAATCGGATCGGAAATCAAGGAGACAAAGCGGTGCGAGTAGAATTACTAAATTTTGAGAATTGATGAGAAAAAAAATAATTTTGAGAGAGAATAAAAGGTATCGAGAAGTTAACACAAAAATCTCCCGGTTTCAATGATATACTTGTGGAGTAGCCGACACACCTGCCAAATGACACGTCCTTTGAAGGTTGCACCGAATGAGAGAACGGGAAGAGTAAACGGCAGTCTTAATTGAGTGAGAGGATTTACCAAAAACTGAATTCTCTGCCGTGCGAACCGCCGGCAGTAGAGGATGAAATGATCTATTCATTCAACGTCCTCGCATGATGCACATAGATTCGACGGCGTGAACCTCCAACGGCATAAATTTATATTAAGGCGAGGAATCCTACAGCGCAGCACCGTCATAGAAACCTCACATTGTCTTGATGCGCAGTAAAGTATACTCCATGGGAATTTCAAATGTTCGAAATCCGCTGTACCAAGGATGGGCTCGTGGCTCAGGTAATGGTGTCTATCTCGTGGTACCTGACTCTATACGTCTTAGTCCGCAAAACTCCAGTCCTGGCCTCAAACAACAAAAAGCTTCCCCTACAATTATCATATTTTCTTTGGCAATTTCCTGCTTAAAGATTCTGTATGTTCCCACTGCCGATTTCGTGAGCATCCGTGTTTTCCACAGGGTATGAAATGTGATGAAAGCGCCATCTGGCAAACGTATTCGAAACCAAAGGTGAAAAGCATTACCGGCTGCTGAATCCGTTGTTCTGCGCAGCGGTGGAGTTTAAAGCCCTCTCCAAACAAAAAGAGGACCTTGACTTGGGCTCCTAGATTGTAATGCTGGTGCCAACAGACTGCGAGACATCATGGGCGAAATAAGAAATCACCTCTTTATTTACCCATTTCTTCTCGTAAAAACTTCGTTAAATCGGATCTAATTGTCGTTTGTTTCCTTATTTCGTGTTCATTAGAGCATTTAACCGTGTGGGTACTTTCCAGGGGTTCATAATTTGTTCGTTACATCAATAACGTCCTAAAATCGGGTTCAGTTAAATCGAGGTGCAACTGTATTAGTCTTCCTTATATGGAATCTTTGTTTTGATGCTCCCATCTCAACTGTTTTCTTTCTAGTTTTCTACGATGTTGTTATTACATAGCGTCCTAATTCGTTAAAGAGACACTCAGACCGAAATTAAGTTTGCGTGTTTCGATACATTGCGGTGTTCTAATGACACCAGGGCTAACTGTACTGAAAATGGAGCTCTTATAAGCTAAGAAAGATGAACAACAGAAATACATGCATCGGAACAGCGATGACTTGACCCGCAAGGAAGCGGTGCATTTTGTGAGCATTCGAGTCACGCTTAATAGCTATGCGTCAACCGTGTTGAGTACAAACATTTTTTTTTAATTTCTTCTCGCAACCGATTAGGGTGACACCTTGCCTCGGGTTCTTAGCCGCCCTTACCCCGATGACGTAAGTTGGGGAATCTGGGCGAGCCTTCTCACTGGGTGTGTTTAAGTGACTTGTACTGGATGGACCGCGGTGTGTTGCAGTCCCGACTTGTTTTCTTTCGCTTTTCTGGCTTGTCGGCGTTTATTTATTTATTTATTTATTTATTTATTTATTTATTTATTTATTTATTTATTTATTTATTTATTTATTTATTTATTTATTTATTTATTTATTTATTTATTTATTTATTTATAGCATATCCTGCAACGCCGAAGCATTACAGCAGGAGAGGGGGCACAAATAATGAAAACAACACAAAGAAGCAGCCCGTCAGTATATAAATGAGACATTCGCAATTTTAGAACCTGTTATACAATCCACAAGAACAACACAGTGCAAGGAATATTCAAATAATTACAAATTATGGAGAAGTTGAGCGAAGTGGACACCGCTAGCTGTGACAACCTCTTCTGGTAAAGTGCTCCATTAAGATATCGTTTTTGCGAGGAAATTTCGTGTATTTTTTGCGACATCTAATTTCTCCGATTTTGAAGCCTTGATTCCTGCTGCTTGAGGGGTAGGGAGGGCGGGGGGACTAGATATATTTAAATTTGTCGATACGAGTTGAGTTATTACAAATTGCATGCATCGGATTCAGCCGGTTTTCCTTCCGCCTTTTGTCAAGAGGTTCGATTCCAATGCTAGACTACATTTGTGCGACACTATAGCTCCCCGGGAATATTATTTTTATATGATGTTTTAATATGGCTTTAGGGGAGAGAAAAGAAGCATCATTCATATACGGTGATATCTTCGGTGTTGATGCAGCTCGCTTAAACAATTTTGCGGGGCGGCGATGAACGATGGAATACCGATCACTCGTGCGCTTTTCCTAACCTCAGTAACTATAGTTGCATGGCCCCTTTAAGACAGGAAGTGCATGTATGTGAAGCGGCGTACTGGCAGGTAGGTGAGGAATCCGACCAGGGCGTCGATGGACACCATCCTGCGGACTGCCAGCGCCACCATGTCGTCCAGGAAGAGCGCCCTGGCGGTCTCCGACAGGACGGAATTGTTGTGCAGCAGCTGACTCGTCAGCAGCGCAATGTTTTCCGTGTCGTACTGGACGCGGAAGTAGGAGACGGTGCCCGTGTTCAGCAGCAGCCACGACGATGTAAGGGCTGGAGGCAGCCTGCAAAACGCGAACGTCGGAGGATTTGCTGCACCATTGGCTCCTTGCCCCCGCTGTGCGAGTTATAGCAGTGCTCGATGCGCGTGCAGTCTACCGCAACACGTTCTTTGGTTCTTTCTTTTCTACATTGCGTCTCTCTACTCCCTACATGCTCTTAACACTAACACTGCTGTGGTGCCTCTGTTCTTGAGGTGCGCGACGTTTTCTGGTTCATTTAAAGTGAGACATGGCGGCAGTGTTGACAGGGAAGGAGAAAAAAACGAGCTGTACATCGCAAACTTTGTTAATATCTGGTTATTGAGATCGAGCTCGTCTTTTGTCCTCGTCTGTCAGCGAAGGCAACGTGTTTCACTGCGTTCAATGCATCCAGATAACTCAGCTGTATGCACTGTATGAGCAATTGCATACAGAGGCTGTTTTTGATATGACCTCATGTAAAAAGTATGCAATGAAGTCAGTCGACCTCGGAGGCCATAACATAGGCCCACCGAGGCCTCTCTACCAACAAGTAAAATCAATCAATCAGTCAATGTTCATTTTTTAGTTTTTACAGAGCTAAAAATGCAGGGAGCTGCAGAACTTTATGGACTTAGTGTAATTATCTTCGATCAAATTATGCTTATTTAGCACTCTCTACCGCGAAAGGCGAATGCTTCCAGAATTTTACACGACAATTCGTCAGAGGCTGGGTTCGTGGTGAGGTCGTAGGTTGCCCATTAGTCCGATTGTAAGTTGCCATCCTGACAGCTGTCTTCGTTCTTTTTTAGCATCCTGTTAACAGAATGGGTTCAAAGATTTTGGCGAAAGTACCGCGCACAAGGACTGGCCGATCAAGATAACTTCCTTCTTTACTTCTGCGTAACCTAACACTAACTACAACCCTTTGACCCGCCACGTATACGCAGCATTTTTTGAGAGTGGGCAGCACCTAGCAGTGATTTCTTTGTTTCAGGTGAACTTCGCGTCCTTTATATCTTAATTAGCTGGTCGTTTATGAAATATGAAATACAGCGATCGTAGTAAATAAAAATTCATGGGGGGGGGGGGGGCACTTTGTTGACCTAAAGTGCGGTGAGGCGGAAGCCTTTAGCGCGGTGTTGCTGCTTGTGTCACTGATGTGTGGTTAAGATGTTAATTAAGTACACAATTGTTTTGAATCTTAAATGCTAGAGACACGGGAAGGCATTCGGGAGGCATCCATCTAATTCGAAACCTTTCTGCAAGCACTCTTCAGCGTCCTAGACACGGAGAAATACATATGCTTTGGCAGGAAGAAGCGTAGTCTTTAGGAAGCTCAGCTGGGAACGTAAGGATGGTGGCTCGAATCCCATCGTGCACAAAGATTTTTTTTCTTGTCGAGTTGAAAAGTGCCACGGACGCACGGACGGACGGACACCGCGAGTATGAGCCATTAAAGGCTTTCGCATTTCATCAGTTGTGACACCTAGTACAAAATTTCGCACACCCCCCAAAAAAATCATTGGATAGTATTTTGCCCTGGAGATATAATAAATTAACTTTCTTATTGCATCAGTTCACTATTTGTGCGGAGAAATGTTACATTTCGACGAAAAAGAAAAATGGCGTTTCATTATGGCTGACTCAAGCACCTCGAAGATGTCTGGAAAATGTCGATCATTCGCGTAAAGCGCCCACTGGTCAAGTGCGGATATCATGATTGAAACCATCCCCTAAAGGACCCCGCATTCTTTTTATCTTGTTAATAGACTTTTTTTTTACTTTCACTCTTGTCTAATCCAACAACACTGCGGGAGGCTGCAGGTGGAAACGTGAAGCAGCACTCACTTGTAACGCTGTATGGTTCCCCTCAAAAACCGGGCGCCATTTTGAGGAAAGCGGAAACGTCCTTCCACGGTCACCGTAAATGGCACCGTCCACACGAGCGTCTCGTTGCACTCGGGATCGATGAAGCAGTGCCAGCCCTGGGGACAAAGAAGTTTTCCTACTGAACGGCCGAGAAGCGGCAGATAAAAAAGCAAGCCCTGCTGAGACTTTCCATGTGACGAATTCCATAATTGTATGTCTTTCTCATGGGGATCGCATGGAGTCTATTTGGGGCATATGGAATCAAATAGAATATATAAATAGTGCATAAGAAAGATAACGAACTTCATATGACGTCACGCACACTTCATAGGAATCTAGAAAACATGAGGAAATATTATTGACACATAGTAAAGTGGGCGAGTTGGCATTGCATCTTATAGGAACCAATCAGCGCAACTAAAACGAAGGACCAGAAAAAGACACACGAACACGCGCTGGGTTTTCGTTTTAGCTTTGTTGTTTCGTTTATATAAGATGCAATGCCGACTCGCCCACTTTGCTATGTTGCTAGCTTGCTACAAATTATTGACACCTTATAGAAAACCGAGAAGACACGGCTCTCCATATGTTTTTCAGTACCATAGGTAATGTATACAAATACAGCATATATGAAATCGTATAGAATATATCAATAGCGTATAAGGAAGCTTTCCGACTTTATATGACGTCATGCAAGCTACATAAAAATCTAGAAAGTATGAAGAATGTTTATTGACACTTTATAGAAAACACAGAGAAGACATGGCTCTCCAGATATTTCAGTATCATATTGAGTCCGTATTCCCATGTTTCCATATTAGTGGCTCCTGTGGAACCTTTCAGTAGGAAAATTTGGCAAAACTTTCCATTTCTTAATATCCTTTCAAAGCGATAGGTTTAAGAGACCCGTTCTCGCGAAAATCCGGCGGCGTCCGTTGCGAGCTAAAAATCCGGAGGGGTATAAAAGCTGCCTACGTCACATGTGGAGCGGCAGACTTCAAAAATGATTAAAACGTGAAAAAACTGGCGACTACAACCAAGGTCACACTATGACACAACCGTCATAAGAACATGTAAGTATAGAAAGTAAATATATTAATAATAATAATAATTAGTTTTGGGGGGAAAGGAAATGGCGCAGTATCTGTCTCATGTATCGTTGGACACCTGAACCGCGCCGTAAGGGAAGGGATAAAGGAGGGAGTGAAAGAGTAAACAAAATTGGGATGATTAGTTGGGAACCGAACCCCTGACCATTAGTTGCTAGTCAGACACAGTACCCATGGGCCGCCAGGCATATTCGCACAGCTTGGTTAGAGTGTGGCTGTATATGTACGTCACGTGGTCTCCCACATACCCAGACAGCCAGCCTCTGCCATTCCCTATTACGCTCTCGCGTCATACTCATAAAGGCAGAGTTTAAATTGCTCCTCGGTTAATTTTTTTTAGAACTATCAGGTCTTCGTCTCTCCCGTGATGAAATATTATAGCGAAATATCAATAAAATAAAAAAGCGATTTTTTAAATGTCTGGTCGTCAGAAATTCTGAGTAAATCTCAATTCTGATGGTCTCCACGCATCGCCAATTCCGCGGGTTTCCGACGGTGGAGGTAAATCATTTGAGCGACACCATGGCGATGAGTAATCAGGAGATCCGAGCTTTTGTTGATTCGAGGCGATAAACAAGGAGGAGGAGGGGATAAACTTTAAAGTTGATTTTCTCAGCTTTCGCTTATTCTCCAGTTGCTATTACTAATGTACGGCAATTTGCAACGGATGACACTACAATGAATGTTTCCTGCACATAATCTTCAGAACACTACTTTCGTTCATTGACAGAGTCTCATCGGACTCCTGGTTGTTATCGGAGTTTTCGGGGTCGGCCTACAACGGCCACAAACAACCGACGTCACTGCACCCCATAAACGTCCTTCTTACCTCGGCCGTACACCGTCAAACAAAACACGCCGGCAGGCAAAGCATGCATCGTGGAATCCAAGTGTTCAGCTTGCACTAGTGTTTGCGGCCAACTTGGCGCACTGTTGATTCAAGCCCCTACAGTTCTCTTGGGCTCCCGATGATTCCCAAAACTCCCTAGAGCAAAGATGTGACAGCGACAAACGCCGTATCCTCGTCTTCACACCGCAAGTGGGCCCATAAGGATTTCCAGACCACAGGTGGCCCATTTAAACTACGCCCAAGTCTCGGTTCATGTGTCTCTTATGGCTTAGACCCACGTTGACAACCCTCTCTTCGGAGTGGAGGTGAACGCTTGAATTTTTACGTTTCTACATACAAACCGGACGCCAGAGACCGACGTCGTTTACCTAGAAGTAAGCGCCTCATACTGCTGTCATTGTAAAAACAACCGACCAACAGGTGTTCAGTCTCTGGCGCAAGTGTGTACACTGGCCTGCTTGAGAACGAGAGCTGGTCCGCGGTCGTCGGACACCCGAAGCGCGCTGAGCACGGGGTAGCCCCCGTAGTTGGCCCACGTCTCCATGTTCCGAGACAGGAAGCCTGAGGGGTGCAAGCTTCTCCAAAAAGCCCGGTCGTCGGCCACTCCGTACTCATTTGTGGTGAGGTACCGGTGAATGCCAGTCTGGATACTGCGCCCAGGAAAGGTAAGGATATGTGCATTAGAGTACCGTGAAATCCTTTAAGGTCAGGCCTCCTCAGTCAAGCCAGTGAAACAGTCACGTTTGTGAAAATACCTCCCTTCAAAAGAGAGTCGTAGGGCTGATCAGATTCAACAGCTTCATGGCACAAGGTATTTTCATTGGCTCAAGGTGGGGTCAAAGACCCACTTCCCAAGCATTTCACCGTTAAGAGCACCAGGTCAGGGGAAGCTTGTACCCATTGAGTCACCGGTGGGTACCCGGCGGCGCTTGGGATCAAGCCCCGCACCTCCCACATGCGAGGCGGATGCTCAACCACTAGACCACCACCGCTGTCTACAATTCATGTTCCGTGCCTGCTATTACTAATTAAAGTATGTCGCTTAATGCTCCTAGCTACCTAGCAGCTTCCGTACATTTCAAAAAAAAAGAAGCTGGTTTATTTCCCCCTCCCGGTACATTGCTTAAAATAAGTTGCTGGGCGAGCTGTGAATTTAAGTCTGCTACATTGCAGGTAGAAGGGAGCTGCAAGGAACAGCTGCCCTTAGACGACGTGTTCGCAACACCCGATTCGGAGCAGCTGCAACGTGAGGAAGAACGACAGCCAAGGAATAACCAGAACAACATTTTTTACTTGACATGTATTTTTTTTCAGGCGAATTTTATTTAGAGGATTCACTTTTTTACGATCCATGAGATTCAACTAGAACAGGGCGGCGAGAACATTCAAGAAAAGCAGACAACGGCCAGCCATAGCAGCTGACACTGTAAAAAAAAAAGGCGGCAACGAGTGTTCTCAAAGAACCGCGGCCCTCCCTATCAAAAAACACAACAAAAAACTTTTTTTTTTCACAACAGATATTGCTGTAGTATTTTTGGTACCTGACAACAGAAATTCTTGCCGTAACAACATGATTTTCTGTAGCATTGAACAGTCTCCTGTTGTAACGACAGAGCCAGTTTTGGCGCAACGACAGACAACTTCACAATACTACAGAAAAATCTGTCGTAGCGACAGAACGCCAGAAATTTCTCTTGTATCTTGGGACCAGCTGTTTCGTATTTCTCGACTGGCCTTCGCTTGGAAAATCTCTTAGCTCTATTTTTTCCTTGCGTCAAAGAGCGAGCAAGGCCCTTCAACGCACGTTTCGGGGCAGAGGTCGCTGAGCATGGAGAAGAGGAGCCGGGCCCTCAGCGCGCCGCCGTCCCGCCTGTTGTCGTCGGCTTCCATCGCCTTGCGCCGGTCCAGCAAGCGCAGCCGGTTGATTGTTGAGCCCAGACCCATGCGAGACAAGACCTTCCTCTGGTAGACGTACGCCAGCGACTCGGCTATCCATATATCCCGAATGGTGCTGCGCGGAATAGGCAGTGAATTCAGTTTGCATCACACATAGGTAAGGACAAGGCAGTAGAACAAAAAAAAAAGTTAGTCGGCACGCAGCACCAACCCTTGTTCGAAATGCCGTAGAAATACACTTTTGTATATTCCCTTTAGAAGATATTACATTCTATTTAGGCTCATTCTTAGTCGAAACAAACGACAGAATCGCGCCCAAAATGCAACAAATTGTTTTCTCGTCTTTGTCGCAAGGAAAAATTTTCTGCAAAAATTAGCATTTATGTGGAACATTTCTGCGCCATTATTCTGTAGCTCCGTCACTACGACTAGGGACAGCATAATACTAGAAACTTTTCTGTTGCTACAAGTTCATGGCCAAAACCACTGCAAAAGATCTCTTCAGACGCCAGAATTAATTTTCTGTTCTATCTTCCGACTGGGTTCTTACTTTTGCAGTCTGTTGATTTAACCGTTCCTCCTGCCTACGCATCCTTAAATGCGGTGTACACTTTATACGTGGTCCTTACACTGGCGCTCAGGCGAGGGCTACAGTGCGGACGAAGAAGCTGCCGCTTAGCACGGACCAAAAGTGTTATCTTGAGTCACTGTGCAAGTTATGTAGGTGAGGGCAAAACGCGAGGACAGCATCGTACACCACCTGCCAGACAAGGTGCCAATCACGCAGTTTTAACCGGGCCTGCGATCACAGCGTCATCTATCAGCCAAGCGATGAATTTTCAACGGCGGAAACAAAAACATACATAAGCCCTCCCGCTGCCATAGAAACTGGGTGATAACGCGAAGCGCTCGTTTCTTGGTGTTTGACTAGCCATCCACCGTTGAGCGCAACTATGCCGTACGTGTGCGGGAAGATTTTTTAATTCTTTCCGAAGTGGCAAAAAGACCGGGCGTGCAGTGATGGACGCAAGGGGGCGGCGACGCGTTTCAATATTCAGCCTCGCCCGCGTGGAGCCGTGCCGCCAAACTTTACCATATATTGCGCAAGAAACCAGTGCGATAAACGTTCGTGATATGCAACGAGCTCTTCGGCCAGGACACCGCCCCCCGAAGCGAGGAAAACTTTACCGCTTTGTCAGCAAGGCGCCGCCGATTGCCCGTGTAATAGATTCAAATTACGTGTGAAAGCAGGCCGCTGAGGGAAGAGTCATGGCGCCCAAAGGAAATATGGGACACTATCTGACTGCGGCGCCGGCCTCTGTGTCCACACCCATATGCCTTACCCCTGTCTGGAACGGTGTACGTAGCAGTGTTGCTACGAGTTGCAACACAAAACCAGCTTCGCGAAGGTTTGTCGTGGGATCTCTAGAACGTATTTCTGAGCGAAAAGGGGGGTTCAATCCTACAGGGAAGTCCACTCACCGAGGCGTGGCGTACGAGAGGAAGTACTGCACCAGCATGTGGTGTACGACGGTGATTAACCAGTTGCGGCTCTGCCAGGGGCGCTGGCTGTCGAAGACGTCCTGGCGCAGCACGATGAAGCCGGCGCCCGATGCGGCGAGGTGTACCAGGCGAGGCACCACGAACAGGTCCAGTACGATAGAGGCGTTCTCTCGGATGCCCACCAGTCCCTCTACGATCCGCATCGCCCGCGTGACAGTCGTCAGCACAGTAGACCGGGAGCGAGAGAACCTGGGAACCCAGCGAGACTCGCACATTGGCTCCAAGATGCACAAGTCCTCGGTACAAGCGAAATGCAATCTCTGCCACAGGCTGGATGTCTCTCAAGGATCACCTCGTGGTACTCCCGCTTATGAGCACGTGAGTGCGACTTTCACTTTCACGAGTATGGCACCCCACGGTAGCTTACCCGCTCAGCCGCTATAGCGTTGACTTGCTGGGACACAGGATGCGGGTGCGAATCGCGACGACCTTGGAGGCTGCGTTTCGATGGATGCGAAATGCAAAATCGCCTACGTGTTTTGCCTTAAAAGCGCCCGTTAAAAATCCCAAAGTCGTCGAAATTAATCCGGAGCTTTGCCAGAAGCTACGTTCAGTTATGGGACGTTAACCCGCACGTACCACTAAGTTCACCAGTGCGGTCTATAGGAAGCGAACACCAATAGAAACTGACACTTTGGTTGTCGAACAAGCGTTCTGGAGACCTTGGCAGCACAGCTGTTAAGCGCTTTTTCCTCGGGCTGAGCTTCCATGTTGTCGTTGTAGATACTGTGAGTGTTCACTATGTCACCTCCAAGATTGCGTTTACCGTTAATGTCGTAGTTACCAGAGTTGTTACATGTGTCTACCACGGTAACCACACTGAGGACGTAACCGTGGAAGAAAGTCGCTAACTTCCTGGAGGCTGCTACACGTCAGGGCCGATGGAGGTTACCGTGGAAAGAGGAGGAGGATTATTGTGGAACGAGAAAGGTATGACAGGAATGGAGGTATGTGGCACGTTCAGTCTGCGGCTGCTGCTGAGAGACGCGCCAGAGAGAGGCACACTGATGGTGGCGCGGCTCGTGACAGGAGTGATAGCTGAGGGTGCTGCAGAGACAGCGGTGCTCAATACATCGCGAAATGAAAGCACTTGCACCTGCGCCAGAAATTCGCACTACCTAGTGTCGTAATCTTCTAATAAGTCTTTTGTGCTGGATTAAATGCAGAGCCCAAAGTAAAGACGTGCTTTGTAAATTGATAAAAACTATAATTCCACGCTGCAAAGAATCTAGACAACAAAAGTGTGCACAGTGCTGTCACAATTGCAAGGAGATGCATGGCTTGGCAACTCTACCAGACTGAATCTTTCGGATTGGCTGGCGAGAACTGGCGTCAACAAACCGGGACATTAACATTGGCTGGACGGAAGTGACGTCGCCAGACCGGAAGTTACGTTACATCCGGTAAAGAAAGACATCAAAAGGTGTTAATGCTGTCGCATCTCCCAACACATAATGAAATTAGGTTCCCCTGCGAATACTTTTCCCACGTGAAGACAGGGGTGCGTTTACTCACGACAGGGGCGACCAGAGGTTGAGTCTCTCGCTCGAAACCATGCTGAAATTTGTGACGATGACGGACAGGAGGTACGCTGACATAGGGTCGGTCCTGCAACATTGGATATGTGAAGAGTCCAATGTTAAGCAATAAGCGCTATATAATGGACAGTTCTTGTGCGAATTTGAAAGGTTTCGAATACCAGCCGAATTTTTGACGCTTTTCGATTCGCACGCGAGGAGAAAATTAAGCATTAAGCACATTCACTTATCCCAAGATTCATCGAATATTAGGGCGCAGTGCAATTATCAGTCCTAACTGAGGAATTGATCTCCCAGATGTGAGAAGTGTCTCAATAAGCCTTTTGATGTTTCGTTTCACGACAGTGTGCCACAGCATTGTTCTACCATGATTAATATTCCTAGGTGCACTTAAGTAATCCGGAGTCCTCCTCCAGGCTGTTTCTCGTAGCCTCTGTGCTGTTTCCAGACGCTAAACCCTGCGTGTTAGCACCATATATCACGCTTTGTATTTTACAATCTGTAGTTCATAGTTGAATTTAATTTGTCCCAATGAGCTGAAGAGAAATTGAATATGTTCGCCGTCCTTCAACACCACACAGTACCGAAGATTCAACACACAAAGTACCTAAAGATACTCTGTAGATTAGAAGAATAGTTCTGCCTCAACACCCTGCAATAGATAGGGCTGGCGTCCCTATCGCTCCTGTCCGCATGGCAGTGCCTCCTCAGGAAGGCACTCCGCGGAACTAGTCGAGCTAATCCTGCAATTCTTCTTTACAACAGTAAAGCATTCGTTGGTCGGATTCACCACCTCTGTGGGACAGCTTAATGGCGAAATCTACTCCCTATTGCTTTGCCCATTGTACTATCGGCGTCAGATGAAATGCGAACAGCGGAGCACGTAGCCAGAGGCCCGTTTTACGCCATCAGCATCAAGGACAGGCACACTAATCCAGTTTGCGACAGTTTTGCTTCTGTTTCCTTCGACGTTAGTTTTCTCACTTTCCCACTGGAGCGCCGCATTCGTACTTTCCAGCGACCGCAACATGACCGGTCTTTTTCACTCTTGGCATCGCGGAACTAGTCGCTGATGATAACGCAGTGATGATGGAAGCAAAATCGAAGTGCCGCAGGTCAGCAAGCTAGGCGCGCTCGCTTCACCCACGCGGGCCAGAGCCGCTGCCAGCAGCGAAACCGAGCTACGGGTGTTGCGATTGTTGGAAGGTATGAATGTGGCGCTCCAGTGGCAAAGCGAGAAAAAAAAATCCTAAGAAAGATTAGGATACTCCCTAATGCGAAATTTGACCGCAGATGTATAGGTGTTTTGATTTTGCGATCTATTGTGGTAACGAATGAGATACGGGAATATATGTAGAGTTACAAAGCAATCTTTGTTCTCATGGACACTTTTTCTGCACGTAACACTCCTCTTGCAGCCTTTTATTGTAATTAAGGTGGCTTTGTGGACTAAGAAATGGATGGAGATATGTTCAGTCTGCGGCACCAGAGCATGGTTCATAAGGAGACGATTTATACTAGCAAGACAACGTTGTCAGTCGCAATTGAAACAGCAGCCAACGAGGGACAGCATACTGCAAAGAGGCACGACACGGTGCTGACTAACAACTGAGGTGGGCAATCTGTCGCGTGCAGCACATACCACAGCACCGCCCGCCAACGAGCCATTTACCCCACACATGCAGTGATGATTTATGACGGCGCGGACCACTAGCGCCATCTATGCGTGACCGGTCTCTAGGGGGCATGCTCACCCTCCTCCGCTCTTTCTCTCCCCTAGCACTCGTTTACGCCGACGGCGACGCGGCTCAACCCACGAGCGGGCGCATAAGAACGACGCAGAACGCAAAGAAAACAAACAAAACTGTCGTAGACCAGACGAGTTCCTCTATCTTTGACGACGACAAGGAGATGGCGTAAGATACACCTTTCGCCACGCGCTCCGGTGTTTGTATTTCATTTGAGGCTGATAGTACCAATTGCTGCTCTACACAAGATGGCATTTTTGGGGAAATTATTTACCCGCCGCGGTGGCTCAGCGGTTAGGGCGCTCGACTACTGATCCGGAGTTCCCGGGTTCGAACCCGACCGCGGCGGCTGTGTTTTTATGGAGGCGAAACGCTAAGGCGCCCGTGTGCTGTGCGATGTCAGTGCACGTTAAAGATCCCCAGGTGGTCGATGTTATTCCGGAGCCCTCCACTACGGCACCTATTTCTTCCTTTCCTCTTTCACTCCCTTCTTTATCCCTTCCCTTACGGCGCGGTTCAGGTGTCCAACGATATACGAGACAGATGCTGCGCCAAAAAATCAATTATTGGAAAGTTATTTCGAACTTGATACTGATTTTTCTCATTACCGCAGATGTTTTTAACGCGACAGCAAAACAAAAGAAGACTTATCGGGAAAAAATGTGTAAATGATGATGAAATTCGTCCATTACATAGAGGGATGTCACTTCACCCAATCGGATAATTTTAACTAGATAGGGGAAAGTGACGCAAGCGAACCAAAGTGACATCACCAAACAGAAAGTGACAACACTTCGTGTAAAGACGTCAGCAGTTTTTAATGAGCGCCATTACTGCCGTAACACTAGGCAATAAGGTGTTCCTATTTATTTTCTTTTTGGAAAATTCCATGCAGTACGCACGCCCTTAGTCAGCGTCTGCATGCAGTACCAAAGGCGAGCCCTCTCAAAGAATACAAAATTCGGCACACACACACACTTAAGACTGCTTACGTGTGGGAGTGAAAAAGCATTGCAGTCCCTGGCTGCATTCACCCCCGATCACTCACATACACATACTCGTTTATGGCACCACCGGAACGCTCTACGACGAACAGTTGCACCACAGTTTTGAAGTTGAAGTTTATTTTCCAACAAAGTGTTGCGAGGAAGGCCAGGGAAAAAGTTGTGTAAACAGCTTGAGGGATCCTGACTTCCCCTTTACACAGCCGCTTCCAGACGAAGGCATACCATATATCGTCGCATATATCGTCGGTTCGAATCCCTGTTCGAATTCCCACTTCACTAGCTTATGTCACCAGCATGCAACGAGAAATCGTATCACACCACCTGGAACGCTGCACGACAAACGGTTGCGTCACAATTTTGGCATGAATATTGTAAGGCACCACATGAGGGTTGGTCAGCGGAGCCTATATATAGAACAACATGTACAGGATCGTCTGAAGTGGCGGTGTTCGGCTTGCTGTGTCCGCCATACGGCCGCTTGATGATCTCGCCATATTTTTCTTGCCAACGCCGGAATTTCCTGTACCAAGTGCGAGTACACACACTAACACGTCACGCATCCGAGATTTCTCGAAATGGGATTAGGTATGCTTTCCCATTAAAAAGGAAGAGTAATGAATCCTAAACATTATCCTCACAAAAAAAGCCCCCAGGAATCTACCGAAGCAACCAGCCAGTCAACAAGGGTATAGCGACTGGGTCCGCCTCGAGTATACCTGTGGAAGGTGTGCACAGCAGTTCCGTTGCTGTGGGAGGAGACGTTCCGCAGGCGCGCCGTGGAGGAGGTTTGCATGTGCTCGCTAACGAGCAGGCGCACGTCGAAGGTGGTCTTCCAGCCTGGGTCGCCGAAACACGGGAAGCTCACGTGGGCCTCGAGGTCTCTGCGTTGACATTAGAACTCTGCGATAGCTGTGCAGTTCATGGAGACGTTCTTCAGTAAACGTGTGCATGTCATCTCAATGCCTTGTATAAGCAATGATTTCACCCTTTATTGTGCTCAGAATTACTAATGTGTTTTTTGACGTGGTCGCCACTGTCGGGTGGTCTTAGCAAAAACACTGGACCGCGTCAGTGAGAGCTGGTGTTTTATATGAGACCTATTGTGTTATATAGGTACAGATCAAAGCGAGAAGAAAAGCAGATGCTTCGTTAGCAGGAGTTGAACAATTACACGTTAAAGATTCCCAAGTGATCGAAATTATTCCGCAGACCTCCACTGCGGCATCTCTTTCTGCCTTTCATCTTTCACTCCCTCCTTTATCCCTTCCTTACGGCGCGGTTCGGGTGTCCACCGAGATATGGGAGACAGTTACTGCGCCATTTCCTTTCCTCAAAAACCAATTTTCATTTTTTACCCTAGATATGACTGAGAAGTGAACTTTTTAGTTGGCCACCTTCTTCTGGATGCATGAGTTCATTGGTATTTTTTAGCGGTTTATGCACCAATAAAATATAAGGGCGGCTATTTAAAGCCAACTATGCTCTCAGTACGATATCACTCGAGCCTGCGCCATACTAGGAGCCTGCTGGATTATTCTTATCATTACTAATAACACAGATAAGCAAAAAAAGTTTATTAACACGTAGACAGCGCTTATTCACGAGTGATGAAGGATTTTAGGTCCAAATGCTCTTGCTTTAGAAGCCATGCTCTATTCATTTATCTGCACCGACAAAAGGCATTGTCGAAGAAGGGCGGGATACATGAATAAAGCAAGCGGCACCTTTTCAGCCTGATACAAAAGTAAATATACGTCTTTTTTTGTTGTTGTTGCGATTATATACACAATGCCAAAGGTCGGAAGACAACCGGCTTGCCCGGGCTGCTAACATCAACACTGATAGTATTCCGTTGAAAAGGCATTGCAAAAACCGAAGCTGAAGTAAAAAATCTTCCATCAAACTTTCATCACCAAGTAAAGAGAAAAAGCTGGGCTAGTTGGTGGTTTGCTCGTCCTGTCTACTTCTACCCATTTGTCCCAGTCTATTACGCTGGTCTTTTTAATCACTCACCACCACGCATGTCCTTCTGCACACTAGAATACGTGTAACAATATTTTTTCGACACTTGCTCACAAGAGCCAAAGTTACTATACTCCGTTTCAAACATCATGTGCAACGCTGTCAATGCTAGCGCTCTTGTTTCCACTGCCTGCATCCACGACCAAAAAGTAGTGCGTTATTTGTAGTGACGGAAACTTAGTAAATACTTTGCCTGTGGGCTTACCACATGACACATTTGTCATGATCTTGATTAATTGCACTATTATTGCTGACAACTCGCTGTCGCTTTCTCGTGTCATAGACCACTCGGGCACAGAGCAAGCCCGGAGTAACACGCCTCCCTTTATTTTCCCGTTCGGACTACTTCCGTACCTTTCACAGCGTTGCACCTGATGAATGAAACGGAGCATAAGTGGGTGAACTCACCGGGGTCGCATGAACAATGCGACATCGTTACCGTCCCTCTTCAAGACAAGGCCGTGTCGCTGGTGGAATCGGCCACGAAACTGCACCGTCAGATTGTAGCTGCGTTCCAAAGAAGTTAATTATGAAATCAACATAAGCCGCCTAAAACAAAAAAGAAAACAGGCGCATAGTTCCCCCACGCGTTTTCCATTTTATTCTTTGCTTATCAATTCTTTCTTCACATGATTGTTTGACAAAGAAGTAAATTGGAAGCGCTGCATAGCTTTACAAGAAGGGAAGGCAGGCAAGACGTTCAGAAGAGTTAAGCGCACATTACTAATGAAACGCTTACTCTTGACATGAGTAAAAAGAAATGCAAATAATAACGAAACAAGAATCACTTGATTACAAAAGGTAACTCAAAGTACAACAGGTTGTTTTCTGAAATGGCTGTTTCAGGCCCACATTGAGGCTCGCTCGTGTATAAAACTCCGCTCACTTGAACATTGAACGTCCTTCCTGGCGCCTCTTTTCTGTGCAGCGTCTGCATTCTACTCCAGTGTTAAACAACCACCGACCCAAACTATGACTACGCCTGCCTGCCTGCGCCTCCAGGCTGTCGTTACACTATTGTGCCGCCCTGTCCTTTTTTTTCCCTACAAAATATCACTCTTCTTTCTTTTGATGACCAACACCTTCTAAAGCAATAGATAAATTTTATTTTACGTCCTTCATGAAAAGTGAATATCTTAAGGCACCATTAGAGTTAGTTGGCACAGTGTAAATAGAGCAAACATTGCAATTGCGTTTTAGCGTCCCTTATTTCCACTATTAGGGTGCAAATGTTGGTTGCTGACCCATGCAGCCCTCATAAGAGCGCAAATTTCCTTGAAGTACAGGCATGAGCGCACAAAAAATCAAGTTGTTTTCTCTCCTGCTCCGAAAACGGGCGTTCACGCGTATATCAGAAACGTACACTGCCGGCATTGTTGCGCAATGGGCTTGAACGATTTCTGTACGGGCATCCAACAGGGAAGTTTTCGTGAAAGGCGGGAGTCCGGTGGCTCGATACTCTTTTCAAAGAGTTCTTGTCTCGTAATCGTGCTGACGGGTTACGAGAATTATGTGGAGGTTGATCAAGCAGAGCCGGAAGTCTCCCACACAACTTCCTGTGTTGACAAGGAAAGATAACACGGCTTACGTGCGGCCTATCCTGAGAAGGTGAGTCGTCTCCACGACGAGCTTGTCGCCCTGCCGGAGGATGCGCGTCACCCGGACAGGAAAGGACTTCCACCGAAGCACTGTCGTTGCGATCTCAAGCGTCCGGCTGGAGTCCAGTTCGATCTGGAACAAAAGAAGAGACAGGAATGCTAAAGAATGTGCACTCTTTTCATCGCAGGCTACGCAGCTTCATGCCATCCTTTCCGTAGGCTTGACGAACAAGGAGAAGACAAGCAAGTTTAGGGTCACAGTAAATTGCATAGACACAGCTACCCAGTCATGATGAAGAAGGAAAACCTGTATTTGATCACCAGTCGAAAAACACAAAAGAAAGCTTTCTGTCGACACGGCAGATGTCCTGTAGTATTTTTGCTCATTAAGTTGCAGTACATACCAATTTTTGTAGTCAAAGAAGAATTTTCGTTAGTATTGCGCTATCCGTGGTTGTAGTGATGAAGTACAGAAAAATACTGCAGTACTGCAGAAAAATATGTGCTTACAACAAAAGGAATATTTTGTCCTATTTTGGGCATGAGTTTTTTTTTATTTCGCACACTTGCCATAAAGGAATTATTTCGGTTGCCCGTATACTATAGAAATTCATTTCAGATATTTTTGTGCAGGAACCGGAGAGGGCTACCTCTTATTGTTGTCGGTAAGCCACTTGGAGAAATCTGTCTTTTTTTCCCGACTGGCTGTAGAGGCATAATCACAATAAAGCACTCTTTAACAAACTTCATCAAGCTGCATCTTATAAAACGGCATTCATTCCCACTCAAAGCCTTGAAGCACCTCACGAGATGTTCGCCCCTCCGTCGTCCCATCGGGATCTGTCGGCGTGCTTCCTTTCGTTACATTACGACTGTTTCCAAAAGGCTGGCGCTCACCTTGCGGGCGTTCTTCTGCATCCGGAACACGGCGTGCACGTAACCTTCGTACGTCTGGTTCTCCAGGTTCGGGTGCAGCAGCAGGTCGTAGTGCAGCGGTCGCCATGGAGACGCGTCTGCGGACACCACGACGGCGGTGGGGAGACATGAGGTCATCTACTGGCTCACACTTACGGCTCGGTTTACTCTGAGAGTTTAAACTTGCTTATTCGCTAAGGCCTAATTCTCAGGATATCCGGTGATGTTGAAACGTCCGTTTTGACACGTCAGAAATGCTTTTTCCAAAACACATCAAGCTCGAAAGCACCATGTCGCGGTTAATTTTGCGCCGAATAAAGATGTGTTGGAGACAACGAATATGGCAAAAGGAACGAGCTGCAGAGCTTGTGACATGTTGTTTTGGTACAACGGGTAGAAGGGAACCAGGACGTTTGTGAGCGGGAGTGAGGCTCCGTCAAGAGACTATTCAAACGAGACTATTCAAACATTAGTGCCCAGCCCCGAAGGGAACACCGTTTGCCTCCAAAACCAACAACAAAAGTAAGAAAAATACGACGAAACTGCGAATACCACCAGCCGCCGCTTCGAAGCTGAAAGCGAATATTATATGTCGAAGAGTCCCCGTCCTTCATACAAGAGCGCTTACATCCTCCCACGCATTTCCTGTCCTTAAAGGGACACTAAATGCGGACAAAAATATGGGGACAGTTCAGTCACATTAAGAGTGCAATGCAGTAGCACTAAACTTCACAGTGGTCACAGCTTGTGTTGCAACTTCTGCCAGAGTTTGCGTCAGTTTCTTTGCAATGGTCGGTCCATCTCCCTTTATTATCGGACTGGTAGCGGCACTAGTAGGTATCTGCTATGTTGTGATGGTGCCGACATTACTTCAATTCGCTATTTAGGGTACTGAGAAAGCGTTGGGCTGGTTGTGATGACGTCACAAGTTCACGTGACTTCACTCTACAAATCAGGGTGGCCCATGAGGGCAGTTTACGATACCCCACAAGGCCACGGGTCCTCCCTTCACCAATCTACGGATAGCGCCGCGGATATCGGCTGGATTTTGATGCAACGACTACTGTAATGCTATCCCATTAATTAGTAAAGCTACATTGACAGCTTTTCATAGTGGGACATCAAAATATGTAATTTTTACGGGAAACAGAGCTCTGATGAGCCAGGATATTGCGTAAACGTGAAGTGCGAGTGGCAACACCGTTCACAAATTGCTGCAACTGCGCTTTGCCGAAGCATCTCGACCGCAAAGTCTGTCGACTTAGTCCTGACACTAAAATTAAGCTCTGGTTAACATCTTGACATTTGTACGTGTAGGTCATTTTTCGGACCTCCTGGAGACTTCTGTCCCTGACAGTAGACGCAGCGTATACCTGCGATGTTGCTCCAGTCGCTGACGTTGGTCGTGCCGTTGGCTCCATCCAGCAGCGCCTCGAGGCCCGATGTCCGCGCCTTGAGCCTCAGTATCTGCACCACGCCCATGACGGTGGCGCCGACGAGCGACACGCACGTCAGCAGGGCCACGAAGACGATCAGCTTCTCCTGGAAATCGTCCGTCGGCTCTGCGCCAAGTAAACGGAGGATGCAGCTGACGTATCCCGCAGACTCGTAAACTACAGGATTCCTAGGTGCGGTGTAGGAGAGCATCTCCAGTGTAAAAATCACCAGCCAGTTCCGACATTAGCCAAGACTATCCGCAGCTGCTGCTACTTCTAGCCCTGTTCGTGTTAATTAGCTAATTAACTAATTAGTGCCAGAAGGACAGTCGCCATGTCGCGGACTGTCCCGGCGACTAAAACAGCGGTGCAAATGGTAGCACCATCGAGTAATCCCGATTAACGTTTTGAAAAATCTCGTGCTCCGCTTGCCGCAAAAAAAAAACGGAATATTGTTTACACTCAACTAAAATACATCAGTCGCTGTAACATGCAGAGAACAAGATCGGCCAATTGTTATATGCGCATGCATTAGCGGTAAACATTTCACCTGTCACATACTTAGAGCCACCTCCTATCTTTGTCCCCATAAAGCATTTCTTTTCTCACTTCCTATTCATCTGCACATTTCCTACAAACAACATTTATTTATTTATTTATTTATTTATTTATTTATTTATTTATTTATTTATTTATTTATTTATTTATTTAGGGACACACTGCTGGCAATGGTTAAGTCCAAGCAGGAAGGGCACTTTACACGGCAATTTATAAAGCAAACAAAATGACGCAAAATATAGAGCAATTCATAACGTCAACGGCACTTACAACACAAACAGTTTGCAGCGTATTAAAACCTAGAAACTTACGAGGAGCTTAGAAGAACTTTTTGTTGGGCTAGATGGTACATACTGTAACAAAAGAACTGTAGCGCGACCAAGACGAACACAAGAATAGAGGCACACAGGACTAGCGCTAAACTTCATCTATCTTTATTCACCGGTAGCGCAGCAAATATAAGGAAAAAAACCCCGATCACGTGCAGACACCAGAGAAGAAAATTACTGGAGGCATTTCATATAAGGAAGAGAGGCGTATATTGTGTTAGCGATACGTCCGTGAATTTATACAAATCGGAGATGGCATATCTTGAACGGTTCTGTTGATAGTGGTGTATGTGATCTGGTGTCTGCACGTGATCGGGGTTTTTTTTCCTTATATTTGCTGCGCTACCGGTGAATAAAGTTAGATGAAGTTTAGCGCTAGTCCTGTGTGCCTCTATTCTTGTGTTCGTCTTGGTTGCGCTACAGTTCTTTTGTTACGAGGAGCATTGAGGTGTATTACAAAAAATACAGAAAAATTGCAGGGCAGCTGTCAATATAGAAGGTCCTTGGAACAAGCGAGGAGCTGCAGTCCAACGAAAGCTTGCAACTCACAAGGAGCAGCGAAGCGTAGCACAATTCAGGAACTCGAGCGCTAGTTCATGGCGGTATAGTTAGACTTGGAGAAACAGTTCCAGTCCGTGACGGAAATGCGCCTACCTTTGCAGCGATTGCAGGTTTATGGGCAGATAACACACATATCGCTATCCCTTTGACGCCATTACTGTGGCACAGTTTCTCAGAGAGCCTTAAGTATAAAGGATCTCCTCATGCGTCCCATGTGTAGTTAATGTCAAAAAAAGTGGAAAGGACACCTGCGAACTCAGAACAATAATGCAAAAATAATAGGTGCTGAACAGTAAATACAGTCCTTGCGCAATAAAACTAGCGGCATTGCGGTATTGGCGACATAGAAGTGAACTTCAACGGTGCAAGTATTTAATCTCCGTAAATCTATTCTTTTCGTTTTAATGAAAAAGCATTAAAGGTCCTGTTCGCGGGAAAACCCCCGGGATATTAAATAAAAGTAGCTGACCAACCTGCCAACTACCTCACGTGACCTTGGGACGACATCACAACCTGGCCAGCAGATTGTGAACTCCCCACTGCTGTAGGTGGCATTTATTGATTGGCCGCGAGAGGTCGCTCGGGAAGAGCAACCTGTTTTAACAAGCACACCAGGTGGCTGTATTTGAAGCCACCACATGCTGGGGCAGTCATAATCGTCATCATCATCATCATCATCATCATCGCCACTAAAAGGCAAAAGCCTCTACACTTAACACTGTCATTTGCCCGCTGCACCCGCCGTATCCTCGCATACTTAATCTCATCACTACTCCAGCAGGAGTGAGGGCTCCCTGCGACCTGTTAATCTGAAGTATAAAATGACCAAATCCTGATATATGGGCATGTGAGCATAACCTCGTCGACAGGGGAGTACATGCGCGGGAGGGATCTCGAATGCTATCGCATTGTAGACCTAAGGGTAGTTTAAACTTTGTGTGATTGTGAAAGAGCAGTGTCCATGCCTGCTAAATGATACGCAAAGAGAACCCCGGGCCACTGAAAGGACCCGTTAACATTGCCGCGTCATGCATTTGAGGCGGAGCTGAAGTATACAGAGGCATTGTTCGCGGTTCCTTCGACGCCGATAGTACAGTCATCCACACATTCGACCGCACGTCGTAACGCTCGTGCGGAGAACCGGGGAGTACACTTGCATCATATACGAGTGGCCTACGGCTCGAAACAAGACCTTATTGAGCATGCACATTGCCATTGATCGCGTCTAAAACTCATCATGTCTTTAAAAGCAATATGGGGCCCGCCAGGAAGTGGTCACTGTCATAAATGGACATGAGGACTAGCCGTTCGAGTGTTCTAGACAGGTGTGTGGACGACTGCACATTGCCTGCTGGGCGAGCGGATTACCGTACTACTGATTAGTTCTGCGCTTTTCGCTGGTGCCTACTGTAGAGAAACTGCCTCGGGTCAGTACCTTCCTCGCTGATCTCGTCCTCGTCAAAGTCAGAGTGAACCATCTCGGATCCTGGTCTGCAGCACTCCGCCTTGAGACAGCGTGTGGACGGCTGTTCTTCTTCTTCCTCCACCGCTGCGTGTCAGTTTCTCGCTTTCCGCAGTTGTTTTTGATGATGGCGATAATGAAAACATTTTTAATCTGACCGAAAACTGATGGTCCGTCCCATTATTCGGGCAATCCGTTGGATCTTGCAGCCAATGGCCGGCGATGTGGATGGACATGCTGGAAAAGACACGTTTACCGTGTTGTTATTGAACTAAAGGAGTACAGACACCGAAATTTTGCTTGCGTGGTTTCTTCTTTAAAATGATTGCTTTAGACATTAGTATACATAGACAGAGACAAACACACACATAGACAGGCAGAGTAGAACGACAGGTCTGAAAATTAAAGTACAGAAAACAAAAGCAATGTTCAACAGTCTAGCAAGGGAACAGCAATTCACATTTGGTAGCGATGTGCTGGAAATGGTAGGGGAATACGTCTACTTAGGGCAGGTGGTGGCCACTGATCCGGATCATGAGAAGGAAATAACTAGAATAATAAGTGTGGGATGGAGAGCACGTGGCAGGTTGTCTC
The DNA here is from genome assembly GCF_052857255.1 of Amblyomma americanum. Classification (NCBI taxonomy): domain Eukaryota; kingdom Metazoa; phylum Arthropoda; class Arachnida; order Ixodida; family Ixodidae; genus Amblyomma; species Amblyomma americanum. The sequence goes on along the minus strand of NC_135505.1, from coordinate 140,642,299 downwards.
AGATCATGCCTGGAAGTTTACCAATATCCTCCAGGAGAAATGTATAAAACAACTGTATTTTACCGGTACTCACCTATGGGCAGATACGTGGAGGCAAACTAAAAGGGTTCAGCTTAAGGACACCGCAGCGAGCTACGGAAAGAAAAATGATAGGCGAAACGGTAAGAAACCGGAAGCGGGCACAGTGGGCGAGAAAACAAACGCCAGTTAATGACATCCCAGTCGAAATCAAGAGAAAGAAATCGACTCCCATTTGCTCCACATGCAAAACCTGAAGGTACAATCCAAGGATGACTCGATTTTATGAAGTATCGGACATTTTCTTTTATTTGCTAACATAGTTCTCTATACGGGATCGCAAACAGATGAGGCCTTGTTGAAGCGATGCTGACAGCGGAATTGAGATCCCATGTTAGCATCCGGTTTTCAAGTCTGCCTTCACCCAGTCGAACGGAAATTTCTCATCCATGTCACCCATGTCCGCTTTTCATAATGACAGCGGCGGAGCACCCTTTCTCATATGGTCGTCTAGGCACCGATTTGCGTCGGTCTGTTTGCTTCCTGCAGGAGCCGTGGCCCCGTTGACGAGCAACTCGACGGCTGAGCCGCTTGCACCTTCGACAGTTTTCTTCCCGTGCTTGGGGAAGTACAGAGTCCCTTCGGCCAGTATGTTCTCGCCACTACTCGGTCGGCCATAGGAAGGCCACAGGAGCGACGTGAAGTGGTTGAAGTGCACGGCGATGACCCCGGCCGCCAGCAGCTCGAAGGCTGTGCCCGCAACCCCGTAGACAACCATGTACTCTGGTTGCCTAGGTGAGCGGGAGAGGTCAGCTTGCGGCACCGAAGTCTCTGGACGGTCAGGGTCTGCACTGTCGATGGCGGCGGCCAGGCACAGTGGCTGATGGCATGCGACCACGGCGATTACCGGGGACGGGGCTCGTGGATTTCCGTGGGCCTCCGATCGCAGCCCTGGAAGTCGCAGTCCTGCAGCGAGGCTGAGAAGACGCGACCGTTCTCTGCCAAGGATTCTTCTTCTGTGCCGCGTGCTGCCGCGTGTCGTCCGGGTTTCTGTTTCCTTCTTTTGGGCCCCAGCACTAGCACGTTCCACGCGATGCGTCAACGAACCTTCCGTCGCCATTTCAGATAAAGAATTCTGCTATCTGCACAACCGGCTGCACCCTGCTTGTGTTTAGCAACATTTTTCTTGCCACGCGCATTAACTTGTTCCCACGTAGTTTTGACGTATGAAGTTTGAGGTGTTTACTGTAGACGTACTTGCTCGTTTTTTCCATTAAATTTCAATTGTTGTTGTTGCCTTAGTGACATGGCACATACCCACAACGGGGTAGAGGCCAGGATTCAGTGAGGAGAGCCAAAAGAAGAGGCTAAGCTGGTGCCAAGCTAATGGCTGCGAGTCAGTTCTAGTGGTGTCTCCCGTCTTGTTCTTTGTGCTCTGTCAGTGTGCGCTGCTTTCGACGTCCTGAAGCACATGAATTCCTGGACGAGTGCGATTAACATAAGTTGCAATTGTCGAAGTACTTTGCTCCTTTAAGAGATAAGTGTCTCCGGGACTGCTACGACAAATCCCGGGAGTGTTCACAGTAGCACACTGTTGAGTTCTAAATTCCCCAAAAAAACTTGGTTTCCTTCTTTCATCGTTCAATGCTCAGGTATAGAGCAGGTTTCCGCCGAGCAAACTTACATTCTTTCAGATTCAGCACCTCATATTGCCTACAAGCACTCGGCACAGCTGTGGGCACTAAAATGGCACCAAACTATACCAACACATTTATGCATAACACTGAATCCAACTGTATTCCCGCTTTTAAGAGAAAACCGGCTTTGTACTAAAGCTCCCTTGACATATTCATGACATGAACAGAAACCTAAAAACAACTCACAGAGTATATTGACCCATCTAAGAACGTAGATCGAAATCTGTTTCACGCATGCCTTCTTTATCAATCAAATTAACCTAATGACTACTTAATTGGAGTAGTACAAAAACCAACTGACAGGTAACAGTGCCTCCATTTCCATAGTTGTCACACACGTCAGTGCGAAACTGCAATTTTATACTCCCAGGCTCCCAAATCTAAACTCGCCTGCTTCCGCTCCAAAGATTTTGATGAAAATGGTAATCGCAGGCGTGGTGATACTTTGAAAACCAAAACCCACTCCTCCCCACTCGATCAGGAACCCGATTGTAATCCGGCCTATACCTTCAAAGATGTTACAACATACAATCAAGATAGTCAACGCCTTTAGTTGCGCCCATGTAAAGGCCTCAAAAAGCCGGAGGAGCGGCACCTTCTCCGCCTCTCTTTCAGGCAGAAGTTTGGAAGTGTCATATCCATAGCAGATGCAACCTTTGCGACCGATAACGAGGTTTCTTCATCATGGTCGCCAGTTATAGTCACCAAATGCTTTCTTCCTCTTCTATGCTCATTAAATAAGGCATCTAAATTGATGTACACTTAGGTACCATCGGCACTTCTTGCAACAAAGATTTGTACTTATGATTTGTATTTTTCCTTCCTGTGTGCTTACCCCATGCCGTTTCATTTCTATATTCACGTATCTCAGTGATCCTGTTATGAATGTATGCCACACGCTGTATGCCATTCTCGTGCTGCTGTCAAGTCATTGTAGGGTGCGTCGACCTCTGTCAAGCCTTTTCTCTGGCTTTTTGTCGGCGCAGCCAAGATCCTCAAGATGTTGAATAAAATTGAATTGAATAATGAGTGCCACTGCCTTCAGTGGCGGCGTTGGCATCGGTATCGCCAGCACCGAGAAGCGCTTGGACAGCAAGTGCGTCACGAGACATCGTGCCAGCACAGCCAGCCACCGCTCGAGCTCCCTCTTCTACGACCTACACCACGCTACGAGACTGTCTGGACTAAACCGGGACCCCGTCCTTCGTAATGGAGGTGTCGCCGACCCATGATACATCCCAGGGCCTCGACAACGAAGGAGACAAGGCAGGCAAGAAGAAGAGGCGTAAGAAGAAGGAAAGTGAGTAAGACGTGTGTTTTCTTGCAATGCTGCGAGCCGTTCCCTGTCTTTCCGTTTGTCTTTATCTCTCTCTTCTCTCTCTGCGAGCCGTTCGCGGAACACTTTTGGTCACATTGCCTTCTGCTACACACTTATGCGGTCGGGTTCGCCGCGTTTCGATGGAGGCGAAACTCAAAGGCGCCCGTGCGCTGTGCGATGACAGTGCACTTTAAAGATCCCCAGGTAGTCGAAATTATTCCAGAGCCCTCTACTACGGCACCTCTTTCTTCCTTCTCTCACTCCCTCCTTTATCCCTTCCCTTACGGCGTGGTTCAGGTGTACTCCGAGATGTGAGACGATACTGCGCCATTTCCTTTCCCCAGCAACCAATTTTCATTTTCCTTCAACACAGGTTTTGCTGCTTTCTGAAGGTACCGAGTTTAATTATTGCTTTTTAATCCTTTTTGTTTATTTCTCGTCCGTACGAGTGCTTTTCGCTTTCTGCTGCGGCCTGCGTTGTCAGAAACAGCCTAACGGCCTTGCATATGCCTTGTTGTGGTCGAGGAGTCACTGGTGCCTTTTCTAGCTGAGCAAGGTGCTGAGCTTTCATTATCGGCTGGTGAGGTCGAGGTAACTTTTGCCGCTCAGTGTACTGGGCAGAAAGCGGTGGAATACAAGGAGGTATCTAACCTAATGATTCATCTCCCTTTCTCAAGGTTCTGTTGCTCCTAGCCCCGAGTTCAAAGAAGAGGTCGATCGAAGCAAAGCGGCGACACCTGGTGGTGAGTTATCCTTGTTCCCGCACATCCTCTAAGCTCTTCAGCACTGTGCTTTTTGCTTGCTGCCTGATAAGAAAAAAAAACTACGGGGACGCTTAAGTCGCCTTAAGTTTAGAATGCAATAGCACTAGATTTCACATCTGTCGGTCCATCAGACGCCATATTCGGACTGCTAGCCGCAGTGGCAGGTGGCTGCTACGCTGTGACGCTGATGGCATAGCTCAACACAAGGTCACGTGACTTCTTTCGACCAATAATTACTTTAACTGCCGCCTGCCAAGGTGGACCCGTTGCTAGCTATCCGGCGGCCACCTTCCACAGTGGGCAGGTTGCGATGACACCACAGGGTCACTTGAGCTCTGTCAATCAGTCAGGGTGGATCATCAGGTTAGGTTGTGATGACGTCAGACGCTCACACCACTTCTCTCGACCAATCAGCGAAGTTAGTGACACCGGATGTGAGCAGGGTTTTCATGTGACAACTCTAATGTTATCACATTAAATGCAACTCGCAAACGGTTCATGCCAATTATTGTCTCCGTCCTCCATGCTGATCGTTTAATCCGCTTAATTCTCTCGGGGCGTTCGGTATTAGGACAATCATTTGTCCTGCAGTGGAACCAACTCTGCCGAGATGGATGCGCTTAACAAATGCGCGAAACTAGTGGCACAAAGAAAGGAAAATGGTGATAGTGCTGGTGCTTATAATAGTGATAACACTAAACATAATTTACCAGTGGACATTACTAGAGTAACGTGACAGAGTGGACGAGAAACCGCATACGCTTGGCGTGTACTACGTTTATCACGATTCGCAAGTCTAGACTATATCCTTTTTCTCACATGATTCAGTTAAGTATGACACGGATCTCGAGGGAAGTGGCGCACAACCCACCCTCGAGGAGTATTCCAAGTTTTTCGACGAAGAAAATGGGTCTGACCTCAGTGCTAACTATAAGACGAAAGTGCATTTATGTTCAGCCATATTTAGCCGTTGCGCTGAGGGACCAATCAATTCATTTCAGCTTAAGCATGCTGGACCTGGCCGCAAAGCTGAACACTCCTAGCCGCACAGGCCAACCGTGGAAGCATGCTCTGCAAAGTCGAAGTCATCCCTGTATTTGAGAGAGAATTGAAAAAAGCTGCGGTGTTCTCTACTGAAACGCGGAGGAAATTATTCCATAACTATTCGAAAATTCGAAAACGAATTTCAATTGTTTCAAATAATTTCGAGCATTCCGTATATGATTCCTTCAGCGGACGGAACAGAATGAAATTCGATTTTTAATTCGAAATTTCGAATAACTGCACACCTCTAATCGTATATAATTAACGACAGTTAGCGCTTGTCCGTGTCTTCTCCTTCGTTCTGTATTTTCTGTGCGCTATTTTCTTCACTTCAATTCAAGCAATTTGATGTAGAAAAGTTGCACCGGCCTTGTACAAATACTCATACAGTTTATTAAAAAATGCTGAGGCGGAGTGATGAGACTTGCGAGCTTCTAGCAGTGTGTATGAGTCTGCGAACTTAGGTAAAAAAAAAAATGAGCTGTAGACCGTTAAAAGAAGCATAATATCCTTAAAGCATTGACGCATATATGTAAGTGGGTCTTGTATAAAAGTGAGCGCTAGAATTCTGCTTCTTACGAGAAGAGGATTTCAGATTGTAGTGGGTCTTGTATAAAAGTGGCCGCTAGAATTCTGCTTCATACGAGGCGAAGATTTCAGATTGTTCACCACTTACCCGCTGAGTTGTCGAAGCGACACTACACGTCTCATCTGAATTCACCTTGTGCATCTCTTACAGCGGAGGAGAGCAAAAGTAAGTTCGTTCCATTTATACACTTAGCTGTTCACTAAATTTACAAGGTCACTTGTAAGGTGTTCGCACCATATGGCAATGAGATTCAAAGCGAAAATAATTGTCTTGATGTTACCATGGTGCATTAATAACTGTGCTTATTAAATTCGGAAAATTTGTTTCGTTGTTGAAACGACTACACAGAAGACTGCAAACCCTGCATTAAAGAATAAATTTCTGGCGAAATTATCAGCACAGGCACGGTTCGCCATATTTTTGGTAAAATAAAGAAGTTGCCCAGTGTGTTCGCTCTGCTACGTAAGGCGTCAAGCTCAGTGATAGCTGAAGCAGTTTTGCTGGTTCTTTTTTTCTAATGCATAATACGGGCACGAAAATCTAATATCTAGGAACTTCTGTGGCAACCTAGCCTGCAACAGCTATCTCATCGGGCACACTGTCACGTCCCTGGAGCTGGTAACGTGAGCGTGAACCCGTGACTGTCACATGACCGTATATTGACCTATAAGCTGCGCAGAACTTCCTAACACAATTTTCGGTGCAAAAAAAAAAAATGAATCCTCGAGACGTTAGCGCATAGAAACTATTAAAGTACAGCGTGACTTTTTTTTTTATTCTTGTCCTTATTTACCAGGAAAGAGACACAAGCCGAAAGCCGGGAGACGTAAGTACTCGATACGTTGTTTTCATAGTTGCATCGGGGAATTAAAATGCTCTGTAAAGTTTATTCTCTAAACGGGCGCATATTGACAACTGACAACAGCGTACGTATCAACGTGCACTAGTTGATCATTTTCGCAGCTTCCGCGAATGGTATATTCTTTTCATGGAAACAGCGCAGCAGACGGGACCAAGAAAGGAAGACACACACACGGGCACTGCCTTCCTTTCTTGCTTCCTTTCTTGGTCCCGTCTGCTGCGCTGTTTCCATGAAAAAAATGTACCAACAAGCCCGGCTTACTCCTTTGTTTGGCGAATGGTATGTTCTGTTCGCCAAGAACTATTTCCGCTCTAAGCGCACTTTATGCACCTAAAACAAATTCGGGTATTCAAGAGCCCGCAGTGGCAAAGAGACTTAATTTAGGATTGCTGTTCTCGTGACAACAGGGCCTGAATGGTCACTGCGCGGGAAATAACGAAAAATTTAGGCTTAATAGATATCTGAAGGGATTCGGCAACGCCTTAATTAATGAGGCACTAAGGAAAAATTTAATGTCGTTTGTACCGATAAACTACCACGTTTCAGTCAAAAGAGGCCACTTTCAATAAAATTCTCGCTTTTGCAAACTTTAAAAGCAACGTGATAAAAGAAATGCAGGTATCATAACCACCAGGTGTTTTCACAATTATTTTGTGTGACGTCCTGACAGTTTTTCAGGGATCCCTGAGGCTACGCGATACCGCTTTGACTCCCAAACAATGATCATGGAGGCCTTTTTGTTCATGACGTCACCAGGTTGACTCCAACAACGGGGAAAATTTTAACGCGATGTAGCGTTAAGGGTCCCGTTCATGGGAGAACCGGGCGTTAGCGTCGGCGTGTCCAGAAAAGCAGGTGGAAATGAAATTAAAATAAATTCAACGCAACTGTCACCTGCCCACCTCGGCACTGCGCACGAGATTAGCAGGAGCTCTGGAAGGATGACCTGAGTCTCACAAGTATTTCCGGTGGCTTTGTTTAAAACAGCCACCTCCTGTGGCAGTGGTGCATTGCTTAACCGCGTTACCACTTTATATATATGCCAGGAGTGACGTCAGGATTCCCCGCGATATATGGATGCATTGTAGACAATGACTAAATCCGCACATATGGGCATATAGACAGAATGTCGCGACAGTGAACGAGTACTTGCTCGGAAGGGAGCCGTAAAGCATTATGTGATGGTGAAATAAACAACATTGACGGTATCTGCGAAGTGAAGAGGACCCTGCAGGCCGCCAGTGGGGCCCCATTAATGATATCGCGTCATACCCCTAAGGCGGAGCATAGCTGTCCCTACAAGCTTTTGAAGTCCATGTATTTTTCTCGGCGAGAAATGCGCTTTTACAGCCGGGTAAACAAGAAAACAGAGAGAAAGAGCCAGGAAATCAGTTTAGCTGTCCTGAGTGTCTCTTTGAATGCCCACCGCTGGTAATTAATTAACCTCTTCGTTCGAGCCAGCTCGCAAAATTCTGTCGCCGAATTGTGTTTCATTTCAGCATGAAAGAAAATATCAACAAATTTTAGCTCGTGCAAAGAGCCATGTTTGAGGAACGTATTTACTGTCGGCATTCGAGAGAATAATCGCGCTAGCGCCACTCGTCCGGTGCACTGCTTAGCTCTCGAAAAGGCTGTGTTGCGCATTCATTATATCAGACTCAGGCAGCGAAACGCATCTAGCCATGCACACTAATCCTGACAAGTCTTGGCAAATTTCCGTGGGCTTCTAAAAGGCGAGAGGGTAGGGTTTGATAGATGGAGATTAACGACTCCGTTCGTTTTGCATAAAAGGCACATGATGTCATGCACTCTCACGCCGCCTGTTGGTTTTAAATTCGGAGTGCATTTATAAGCCGCACCCCTATATATCCTCTCCGGGTTTCGATGCGAAACTTTTCGAGAAGTGTAAGCACTTTTAACTCGCAAATGGAATGCAAGGAATGCACCTGTAGCAAGCAGCGGCTGCTGTCTACTTAACGGGACACTCGGTACAAAATGAAGTTGACCTGGGTCGATGGAGTAGCGTTTTCGTATCACAAAGAAACCAATCTCACCGAGAGCGGAGCAGACCACACCTCTCCATGATTCCTCCCCGACTGGCCCACATGAAGGTACAGACCAGGTAGCTTGAAGACATGTTTGAAGTTTAGTTTGAAGTTTAGTTTATTTCTTAAAATACATGAGAAATGCATGCACACACCGATTGATCATACAGTGAGAGGTATCACAGCAATATGCAGTAATGGACCTCTTATAATAAAATGTATGAACTAATGACAATTTTTACCAATATCAACCGCGAACATTAATGAGTTAATGCATACCAAGTAAACAGTATGGCATATTAGATAAAAGCACATATTGAAACAAAAAATAGAGAAACCACCGATAGGAGAAACACAAAAAAAAACAAAACAATTAGCCTAGTAGTTTCAAAGAAACATGTTAAGTTGGCGTTTAAATGACGACAAAGATGACGCTATTTTAATATCATAGGGCAATGAATTCTAAAGTTTGATTAATGAAAATCCAACTGCTTTAATTCCGAGGTTAGTGCGAAATTTCGGAACCAAAAAATTATTCCGATGTGAAAAGCGCGTAACATTTCAGGTCGTGATATCCTTTAAGAGTATCAATTGCAGAACATTGTGATTATTAACTACCCTAGAACAAAATACACCTACATTTATTGTAATGATATTATTAACATTGAGTATGTTAAGCTCGCTATATAAATGGGATGTAGGAAAATACCGGTTATTCCATGTTAGAATCCTGACAGCTTGGTTCTGAACAAGTCGAAGAGACGATAAGTGGGAACGGTATGTCAGCCCCCATGAAGTAATGGAGTAATTTAGATGGCTATGAATGAACGCTTAGTGGAGAGTCACTAAAGCACGCAAGACTGGGAATGCAGGTTCAGTGGAAACTTCTCCTCTTGCAGGGAAGCATCACGACCATCCAGCCTCCGTAGCCTCGGAGCCGAACCAGGAAAACGCCGAAGGAGATGGTATAAGTTTCTGAATTTCATTTTTAGTGGCCTGCGGTCAAAACACCATTAAAGAGACGCTTAGCATTTCGCCGCGGCATTCATGCTTATCAGCTAGCCGCTCGGTCAATCCCGCTTAAGGTGATTTACATATTTACGCAGGCTTAAGATTACTGCTGCTATCAATACCGTCCGTTACACGCGACAGCGTATAGAGCTCGTTCGGACGAAAAGCCGTCGGCATATTCGGCAACGCGGGTCGAAAAAAAATCGGGGGCTGCGTAAAAAAAAAAAAAGGGAGCCCTCCACTACGGCACCTCTTCCTTCCTTTCCGCTTTCACTCCCTCCTTTATCCCTTGCCTTACGGCACAGTTCAGGTGTCCAACGATATATGAGAGATACTGCGCCATTTCCTTTCCCCCCAAAACCAAATTAAAAAAAAACCTTATCACGGAAATTTGTGGGCCTAGGGATCGATGATTGCTTGGTGTGTGATAGGCGATGACGAGTTAATGAAAAAATAGTAACTTACGGATTAATTAAGGAAATCAAGGAATTGGAAATAGGGGGATCAAAGGTGTCAAAATTCTCAGAATGAAGAGCCAATACTTGATGATGCGAATTAATAAAATTTAGAGTGTGTAATTGATCAATCAATTGCACCAATTTAAAAAATATGCAGTGGCATAGCTCGGCCATGCCAGGATATACGTAGCGAAAGCTAAGGCATAGCTTGGTTAGCCTTGGTTAATCTTGATTGCAAGTCCAGGTTAGTCTGGTTGTCTGACTAGTTGTTGTCACGTGACAAGTCACGTGGTTGGTCACGTGGTGCGGTGCGAGCCCCACGAAACTGCGAGTTCGTGGCCAATGTAGCTTTCGCTACAAAATTAATATGTGTTCAAAAGTGTCAAACTGCTCAGAACTAAAATCCTAACCCACTGCGCTCTTGCGTCATAGCCTTAAGGCGGAGCTTAAGTCTCCTCCCCAATTTTGTATCTGCAGCTGGAGAGTAGGACTGAACCTGAAGTTTTGTATCTGGAGGACGGGATGGGACAAATTCGCTTTGAAAGGCGCTGGCAACTTTCCTGTGGGAGAGCAACCACAATGACACAAAAAGAATAGAGGGGCCAAAAAACAACCACATCCACATCAACAACCGGATTTAAAATACATTCCGCAACAAACTCATGATGCCAGGCGCATAGTAAGAAAATGAAATGAACGTCAGAACATATGGATAGGAACAAATATTTGGCACATAAGATTTCAGAAACTGGCGCGTATTTGGTTCAAACCGAATTCTCTTTAAAGTACAGAAAGACCGCTTTTAAGGCACTCACAAGCTTCTATCACTGCTTGCTTGCAACCGCGCGCTTGTTTGCATGCATCGAAAGCATAACACCACGATCTTAATGTCTACAGGTTGCTTGTGCCCAAGAAGGTAAGAAATGAAGAAATGTGAAAGATAGCAGCGGAGTAAGCTGACACTTCAAAAACCTTGACGACGCCTAACTGAACTTTAAGAGTGCAAAGCGAGAGGATTAGAGATCCCTCCCTCAAAAGTGATCTTTCTTTTTCAAATATGCATAGATCGCGGGGAGTCCTCATAGCATTCCTACCGCCATGGTGCAGCGGTTAAGCGATGCGCCACTGCCCTGTTGGTGGCTGCTTAAAACAGTCCCCAGTTCGGCTTGTGAGACCCTAGTTGCTTTTCGCCCCTGCTGAAAAAAGTTCTATTATGCAATAACCTCATTCAGGTTTCGTCGTACAAATATTATACAATTTGTATGATGTCTTATGACATCTGTATGGCATGTATGATTTTGGAGAAATGAAAGACATTTGTATAACTTTGATAACTGTATGACATCTGTATGAAAAACTGTACGAGTTTATTGCATTATAGAACTTTTTTCAGCATGTACAGCTCCCGTAAGGCTCATTTTTGTGCAGACACTTCTTCGGGAGGATGTCTATCTCTCGACCAATGACCGAATGCACGGTGCAACTTTGGGAAGGTGCCAATTACACTGAATGTGTTTAATTAATTTGATTGCCACCTGTCATGGTGGGCCGGTTGCAGCCTGCCCCGGTGACAGATGGGCCGCCTGCTTTCTCGTGACACGGACAGAGGGCGCTGGCTTTTCTCGTGAACGCAACCTCTAATGCTATCGCGTTATTAACTCTCTTCGCAGTGTCACCTATGGGTCGGGAAGAGACCCGAGAAGCGCAGGTTGGAGGCGAGGTTAACGTCCCCCATCAGCCTCCGGATGACCACAAGCGAAGTGTACCAGGAACGACGGATCCGCACGCAGAGCAGGAACTGCCAGCGCAGGAAGCCCATCAGCAGCAGCAGCGACCTGGCCAACAGGAACCTCAGAAGAGAACACAGGACGAACAAAAGAAAGAACAGCAACAGGAAACAAATCAGCTGAAGCAACCAGAGGCAGTTGTTCGTCCTGGTAAGTGGCAGAGGCTTTGCACGTACCGAGAACGACTTGCAAAGTAAAAGAAATGAAATGGAGAACTGATATACTAAGAATGTCATTTTTCTCCAAAAACAATAAATCATTTTCCCTTAAAGGCCCCAATGGGGCATTACATAAGGGGCGGGGGGGGGGGGGGGGAACAAATGGTAATAAGTGCCCCCAGGGAGTCTTTTCAGCAAAATGTAATGAATTTTTTGCTGCCTTGCTGTAATTTTATGGTTGTGTGTGTTTGTATTAAATTATGCTGCATTTTGTTTCTGTTAGTATTTTTTTCTCTTCTGTCCCTGCCACTATGACGTATGATTATGTTGTAACTCTCCCCCCTCCCCCCCCCCCGTGATGCCAAACTGGCGCTGTGGGTAATGTGATAAGTAAATAAAGGAATAAATAAATAATTAGGGAAGTAAAATGTGTAAGAGGGGAAATATTAAAGCGGGGTTTCGTGTACGGAGAAAGAAATGGGATGCCTAAATGAGGCTGTTCCAGAAGTCCTGAAAAAGAAAAAAAAAACTGGCATTCAACTTCTAGAGATTTTTGAAAACTCTACACATTTGAAAAAAATCTCCGCGTAAAAGTCAGGACCGCAGTGACGACGGAAGACCAACACATAGCGCACCGTTGTAGTGTTTTGGTGCTGCGTTTTGAAATTCATGAAGTGAACCAACTATGCCGACAGAAATCACTGTTGTTCTTCAAACAAGCGGTGTAGATTAAGCGAGGACCCTTCAAACGGTAGATCATATTGATCAATCAATAATTATTAAAGTATCTATCGGTAAAATTATCTACTGCTCGTAAGTAGGTAAACAGCAAAAAAAAAGCGTTGCGTAACTACTGGACTTCTGAATTCAGAGTCAGTTTATGCTCCGAAGGTTTGCTGTTCCAAGGTAAAGGAAGCACAGAGCTGAGACTCCACTTTACACCAGATAACATGTCTCCTAAAAGGAGGATTTACATTTGGTTCGAGATAACGTTGTTTCGATTCCATCCGCACTCCAGATATCGACTGAGGAATTAGAGAAGATTCATCTTTTACGAGTGCCGTTGTGTTCTCTTTTTATTCTTAATCACGCTGCTTGTTCTAAAGTGGTAATCGTGAAATTGGAAAACGACTTGAACGACACTGTTAAAATGAGCAGAACTTGCTGTGATCGCAAAAGCGGTTTCTTGTAATCTTATAAATTAAAGGTACTTTGAAAGCTACGTCCGGCACCAGCTTACCCTCCCCGCGTAATTTGCGAAATATTATATCCCCTGGTGGACTTGATAGATTTAAATAGTATATAATAAAGGTACTCATTTTATTTTTATTGATCATCTTTCAGATGGCAAAGTGAAATCCGAAGAGTGGGGGAATTTGCCTCCTTCCGAGAAAAAATATTCGCCACGTAAGCACATATTTCCTCGATAACTCCGGCAGCTAGCTAGCACTCAATGGTTTTCAGCATTAGATCAGCATGGCATCTTATTTTTCTAGATCTATTTCGTCTCTATAATTGTGGCACGCGTGTTATATGGGTTTTAAACTTTTGAAGCTGTTCATCTGTCATAACATAGGTTTTATAATTACTACGATTACATTTAGACGATCAGTCTCACTGAATAAAGGCCTTCCATACTTCATAGATTGCTGTACGTATATGTTAGTATATTTTCATATATGTAAAGTGTTCGGTGAACGAAAATAGGAAGCATAATTTCTGCACATTGTGCCTTCCCAGCGCTCACTTGTGCATTCGAAACCTGGTAAATGACAAAGAAGCATGGAAAAGAATGCTGAAAGCGAGGAAAAGAAAATGACTTAAAGAGAGTTCAAAGCAGTGCGGATTACAGAGAACTTGTACTAATTGTATTCTAGCTGAAATCAACTGCTGGTGTTGGTGTTATGGTTTAACGTCCGAAAAAGACTCACGCTATTAAGGACGCCGTAGTGAAGTTCTCCGGAAATTTCGATCACCTGGGGTTCTTTAACATGCAATGACATCGCACAGTACACGGCCCTCTAGAATTTCGCCTCCATAGAAATTCGACCGCCGCGGTCGTGGGATCGAACCCGCGTCTGTCGGGTCAGCAGCCGAGCGTCATAATCATTAAGCCACCGCGGCGGCCCCGAAATAAACGGCAAGAAGCCTACTTGACCGACGCATGTGACGCAGTGAACATATAACTGGCGTCCTCTTAGGTCAAAACAACCATATACTGCACCACGCCATATACCACACCATACCTTACTCTGCCACAGCATTACTTTACATAGGGTAAGGAAGGGACAAGCTCATCTTGCAAAATATATCAAGAACGCCAACAGCCATTGATAGCGAGAAACGCGTACTGGAATGGTTTTAATGGTGATGCTCACAAGATTCCAAAATGATTAGCATAACACTATTAAAGATAGAAACTAATTTCCATAAAGTAAAAGAAAAACCGCCTCGTGTGGCAGGCAAAAAAGATCCGAATCCACGATCTCCGTAAGTCGTGTAAGGTACTCTACCAAGTGATCTGCTGCAGTGGCTTTTTTATCTCCAGTCTATTTGTGTTTAGTGTTACCTAATTTTGAGCGAATTCGCGAGTGCCACCCCAGCCAAATGGCGGATGTGGAACGTCTTGTCATGCCAATATTCTCATCTGCACTTCCTAATAAATTACTTTCGCTTCGAAAATGATTACGCTATTAGCTTGCCGCTCACATCAACACAACTATTTCAGAAATTACCCCATATTTTCTCTGGTTTCAGTCACAGTAGGTTTCTTTCATATATCCATCTTGTCATGCACTTTGTACTCGTTTTCCCTCACTGCAGAACTTACCCCACACGCAGGCGATCTCTCTCTATTTCCCGGACCCGCGGCGTTATTGGCGGTTTGCCTCTTCTCAGTCTTGGGCATCCCTCTCAGCGTTCTGATCTTCAAGATGTTCCCCAAGCCTAGCTACCGCTGCCTTAACCCAGCCTGTAGCGAAGTGAGTGTACTCTAAATAGTTATTTTACTCCTCTGCTGGGGATTTTCTGCTATAGGTACAAAGCACTACCGACGGTATCTTCATATGTTATCGCTGCGAAACCGTTGCAAAGCACTGATGTAATCACATAAACCGCCAACGCTGTTTCCCACCTGAACAGCGCCGTAAAGGAAGGGATAAAGAAGGGACTGAGGGAAGAAATGAAGAAAGAGGTGCCGTAGTGGAGGGCTCCGGATTAACATCGACCACCTGGGGATATTTAACCTGCACTGACATCGCACAGCACACGGGCGCCTTTGCGTTTCGCCTCCATCGAAACGCTTCCGCCGTGGTCGGGTTCGAACTCGGGTACTCCGGATCAGTAGCCGTGAGCCCAGCTGTTAGGGCGCTCGGCTACTGATCCGGAGTACCCGGGGGGAAGTACCCGATCGCGGCGGCAGCGTTTCGATGGGAGCGAAACGCAAAAGCGCCCGTGTGCTATACGAAGTCGCACGTTAAAAATCCCCAGGTAGTCGAAATCATCTCGGAGCCCTCCACTACGGCACCTCTTTCTTCTTTTCTTCTCTCAGTCCCTCCTTTATCCCTTGCCTTATGGCGTGGTTCAGGTGTCCGCCGAAATGTAAGACAGATACTGCGCCATTTCCTCTCCCCGACAGCCAATTTTCATTTTTTTTTAGTGTTTAACGCGAGGGGTCTTGATAATGTGTGCCTAAAGTGGACGCTCTGGTGGTATTCGTTAAGAAAGGGAGGCCTGTTGGCGCAGGCCAGGGAAAGAGTACAACCTGCAGATTTTGTTAGAATAGTGTTATCCCACCAGGCACAGGAAAAGGCCACTTTGAGGCCAGTGCCGCAGGTCATTGTTTCTCAAGTGAACTTTAAATAGTTCGATATATAGTAGAGATGATGAGTCTTGTCGCAAGGGTGGCTGCTTCATGCGACGCTACTCATTGTACCAGAAGAGGGATGTTAGTGACATTCCTAGCTTGGAAACAATGTTGTACTGAGCGAAGCGGCTTCTCGACGCCTCCCATGTCATTGCATCCTAACGAGACTTCACAATTTGAGATTACATTTCCCAGCATCTATATAAAGGCGGATAAAGTAGCTTGCGGTATATACAGTTCGTCTTCAGGCCATCATCTCACTGATGAAATTTTCATGTCTTTGCCCACGTTGCTGTGACTTCACGTCCCCAGTGTATTTCACGCACTGCAGCGTGTACAGTCGCGAGTAAAAAAAGATTAGCACAGTGACGTCACCGGAGTGGTGAAAATACATCGCGTGCTTTGCGAACCCACCTGGCACATCTGTTATCAGCGTGTTCGTAATCGCAGCGCCGAGCGCTGCTATCTGCCGCTCCTGTGGAACGTCACTCAGTGCTAATCTTTTTTTGCTCGCGACTGTCGACAAATTTACCTGCCAGCGGACAGACAGCTCAGTAAGAAAGAGGAGGTTACGTGGACAAAATTACAGACGGGGGTTTTTCCCAACCCTGTACTCTACAGCAAGTGGCACCCTGAAGTATTCAGATTACAGGGCAAATTTCGTGACGAGGCAGCAACTTTGGTCCACATGGTGTGGACACGTCCGACTAGGTACGATAGCTCGTGCACTCCAGAATCCTGGGAGGCCTTGCTCTGCAGCCCAGACCCTAATGTCCAGCAGGACGTCGTCGGTCAAGCCTCTGCTGCTGCTGTGTCCCAAGGGGTTCCAATCGACGGCTGGGGGCGACAGGGGAGATGAACTTCCCTCCTGGCGTTCATTGACTGGTGTTTCATTAAAGTTGTTTCTCTCTCTCGTGACTTTACACAGGGCAATTCTGGCCAGTAGTACCGCTAACTTGGGCTGATCCGGGCCAACAGTAAGAAATTTCGTGCTTTTACATGTCGCAGTAGGATGGTTTAAGCTGTGTAGCACTAATGTGTACAGGCACCCACTATGCCGCGTACACTGCGCTCTCAACACACCGAGTTCCATCGTCTGTGTATTCCGACGCGCAGCAGGAGCGATGCACTACGCCCTGAACGTGTCTCCTTGCTGACGTCCAGGTGCTCGACTACATGGACGTCATCGTGGACAAGCGCGTGAAGCCGTGCCACGACTTCTACCGGCACGTCTGCGGGCATTGGCTTACAAGAACGTCGCAGACCCCAACCGCGTCGTCTTCGTCTTTCATGGCCGACGTACTGCGCAACTACACCGCCAGAAGACACCGCGAGATGATGGCAAAAACTGAGCTGGCAGAGCCTGCTGGTGCCGTGTCCCGATACTACAGCCACTGCGTCAACTATCTGGGTGTCCCGAGGAGTCTCCAGGACATCGTAAACAAGGTCTTCGAGGTAAGAGGAGCCCTTGGCGTACTATCGCTCAAAGCACCTTGTCCTGTTGTTTGCGAAAGCAGTCTTCCTGTTATCATTGTTTCTAATCCTTCATCAAGTACTTATGGTTTTGCTGCCAAGCTTTAAAAAAGTACAGACACAAAATTTCGAACGCAAACAAACGTTATCATTCGAATCATTGGTTTAAGGAGATTCCTTCTAGCAGGTATCAGTCGCAAGCGTTGAGTGTAACATGACATTCCGAGGACCCGCTTGGGATTCCCACCCACATCGAGTAAAGTCAGTTGTCCCAATTATTTTGACGTCACCGAATCCAGTGCTCGTTCTCAGGAACAACCAGTACTTTTCGGCGACGCCGTCGTGACCAGTGTTTTTGTAGACCAGGTTCGCCAGTCGACCGTTATGTCAAAGTGCACTTCAGGGCTGGTGCCGACCGAGACCGAAACTGCGTGCACGAAATCGTTTTTAATTATTAACGCTGCACACAGGTGTTTCAGCTTATATGCATAATTACTGGCCCATATCGGCCTCTTTCAAAGCAAAGTATTGGGCACAGAAAACAAATTGTCTCTTCCTCTTTAACAATGCACTAACACATCCTTCGCGCCTCGTCCGGAGCAGCCTTTATGCAGATGGCAGTGGGTAAGCCTTGCAGTGTAAGAAGGAAGGCGCGAGGGCAAAGCCATCCACAGGAGGAGAGAAGGAGTGAGACAGCGGGAAAGGAAGCCAGGAAAGAAGAGGGGGGCGATGAGGAGCATATTCAGCACAGGATGTTGACCTGAGTGGAGAGTTAGACAGCCGCGCGAGAAGAGGCTATGTAATATTCGCGAGCAGCTGCTTTTGAGTAGCAGTTGTAATTCCATGTTCTGCGGCTGAGATTGCGCTGTGCAGCAGTGTGGATATGTAGCTAATATCCTGTCTTGGGTTCCTCGTTGCCTAGTTCACAGTTTCCTTTGGGGGCGTTACGTAAGCAGCACTATAAACGCTATAAACCCCTCGAAGTCCGATCAGCGTTCCCTTTATTGCGATGTTAATTTTTAGATATGACGGACGTGAGAACTATGGCTCTTCCCGCCACTAAAGACTACGGCTACTGGAATAGCCTAGAATCTTTTCTTCGATGTTTACCTCTCTCATCAAGGATCATAAATGATCTAGTAATAATAATTGGTTTTGGGGGGAAAGGAAATGGCGCAGTATCTGCCTCATATATCGTTGGACACCTGAACCGCGCCGCCAAGGAAGGGATAAAGGAGGGAGTGAAAGAAGGAAGGAACAAGAGGTGCCGTAGTGGAGGGCTCCTGAATAATTTCGACCACCTGGGGATCTTTAACGTGCACTGACATCGCACAGCACACGGGCGCCTTAGCGTTTTTCCTCTATAAAAACACAGCCGCCGTTTTTATGGAGGAAAAACGCTAAGGCGCCCGTGTGCTGTGCGATGTCAGTGCACGTTAAAGATCCCCAGGTGGTCGAAATTATTCCGCAGCTCTCCCCTATCAAGATTCCCGCAAAACTCCAAAAGCATGAAAAGCTTTGAGGCAGTGATATTGGTAAACTAAGTCGCGTGGCCATTGTCTCCGTTTCTCTAAAGAAGGCAGTGCATACGTGTTATACTGTATTGTTTTTCTGTTTTCCCTTTTTGGATAATGAATTTACATCTGCATATCCCAGCTCACAAAAGCATCCGTTCACACACCGCACCCTATTTACCCCGTCTTACCGCATCCCTTCTTTTGCGCAGTTTTCGTGTCGTTGACGTGAAGTAGCTATTCTTAAGTCGTACAGGTCGTGCCGCAAGACAGCGACGAGGTTGTTGTGCGGTAGCCGTAACTTCAATACATTTCTTCAGTCGTCGGTGTTTCCCCTTCCCCTTCTAAAGTTGTTTATTCACATGAAGAAGCCGAGACCCAAGGAGGTATAAGGGGTTTGGTCTATCGATAATCAGAGTTTCTTCAAGATTTGTGAACGGCAGCCGAAGCCAATATATCGGCATTTAGCCGATGGCTCCATGCAACATTTCTGAAGGTAAAAGTCTCATTCACATGCTGTGGTGTATGGTAGTCAAATGAAGTTATCGCTACCAGAAGTTGCGCCTTTGCGCCTAATGCCCTTTTCGCAGGTATTGGAGACTTGTCCACGAGAATACGTGTCACAGTTACATAGATAGAAAGAAATTGTTCTGTGTGTACTTTGCACGTATGGCAAAACGAATCACGCCAGCGCACGCATCTCAATTGAAGCTTTATACGCTGAATTCAACTCAAGCTTGCATTCTCCGCAGGTCTCAGATACAAAGGCACTAACGTGGCACGGGATGTCCTCAGACCAGATATTCTCTCAGCTGCTTCGACTGTCTTTCGTGTACAGGCTGCACGCGCTCTTCAAGATCACTACCGGAAAAATAGAGAATAAGGTCTACATAGGAGTAAACAGGTGTGCTTCATTCCAGCAACGACTACCGAAGAAGGCCAAGAAAGATCACAGTATCCTTGAGGCTGTACTCAAAGCCGTCGGAGGCAAGAACGTCACTGAAGCTGTAATCGCATCTTGCTCGGCTCTCGACGATAGTATAGGGCTTAATGACACACACCGAACAGGATCCAGTACTCCCCTATCACCGGCATCAAGCACCGACTGCGCCGAGTTTCCGCCCGAGAAATGGGTTCAGGGTACGAGCTCCCAAAGCGAACTGAAGCTACCCAATGGCACAGATGTCTTGGCTAGAGATTTCAATGGTACATGCAGCGACCTCCGATCTGTCCTACTGCACGAGATGCCACTAGTGAAAGCCCTGTACCCTCTCGCGTTGCTAGTGGTCAACTTTCTGAAGCTAGACTTTATGCATACCTCAGAATCAAAAGTCGACACCGAGTTGGTCCAAAAGATCTGCCACCAAGACACCACGGCCACATTCAAGCACATCTGGCTGCCATCTTTAACAAAGGTGCTGTCCATCTTGCCGACTACTGCCCAAACAGTGGACGATTACTACTCTGTAATCCTTAATACTACCCAGCAAAAGGCTTCTATTTTCTTGAAGTGGATGAGCGACGCGGATCGTATCGTCGCACTGTCTAAGGTAAAGGAACTGCACATAACGAGGTTCAGTAACGGTAGTCTTTCTGCAGAGGAGGTCGACAACAGCAGGTACAACCCGAGCTTCGGCATGCGGGCGAACGACTGGATCTACAACAAGCTGAACGTGCTGAGAAGAACGAAGCTAGCCGACGACGTCGACGAAGACTCCACGACACCCGAAGACGAGCGGTTCTCGGAGAGTGTGGAGGTCCAGCTCTTGGGAGGCATCGAGACGAACACCCTGGTCGTCCCCCACATGTTCGCTGTACCTCCGCTCTTCTTCGACGTCATATCGCGAGGCAGCTATGCCAACCTCGCGACGCTGGGCTTCCAGATGGCACGGAAGGTGATGTCACTGCTCTTCAGGACCTCTGCTGGGCCCTGGTGGTCGGTCGAGGCAGCCAGCAGTTACAAAGCGGCGCGTACGTGTTACGCCAACTACTCCGGCCCTTTCCACGGGCCACTCAACGACGCAGAGTTTGACGAGGCATTCCAAGCGGCAGTGGCACTGAAAGTTATCTTTGAAGCCAAGTCCTTGCTCGCAGAGGCTACGCCGAAAAGCGAAGCCCCTTTCTCTTCGGAGGAGCTGTTCTTCAAACGGGCGTGCCTTTCGCTCTGTGCTGGAGCGAAGCCGAGCCAGGACATTAATTCTCTCGATAATGACACAGCTTCGGCCGCTTGCACCATCGCCGTCTCAAGCATGCCAGAATTTCACAAGGCATTCGCCTGCGGTGGTACTGATCAAATGACGCAGCCACTGCGGTGCAAAATTTAGATTTACTTTGATCCCAACGGAGCGACAGAAAGGACTGGTTGGCCCGCGTCACTTTACGGGCTGAAATCTTATTTAACGTCTGATGTGCACCCAATATTTTTTCACCCCAACCATTGACAATAAGGGCATGGAGTGAGTTTTGTTATATTTTACTCTGTTATGTTTTGTGCCACAAAGCAAAAATAACGTACTTGGGCCTTGCTGACGCGCTTCTATGATGTGCCATGCGTCTGTTCTGTTGCCTGCAAACATCATATATCAGCGTAGGGAAAATACATTATGTCGATATAAAGATTACATAGCGTTCAAATTCTCACGGCTCTACATTGTGGAGCTTGCACCGTTCGCGTATATAGGCCGTGATATGACAGGCCTGATACAGCCTGTGTTCTACTTTCGTTTATGACGTTTATGAGAAGGTTCGAGCAAATTCGCATACAGCTTTTATTCGACCAAAGACTGCTTGTGGTTACCGCTAATGCTCCTCGTTTTGTTTTGCCTGGAGTTGACGCTTCCCTCTTTATCAAAAACGCGAAAATAAACAACTAACGCGCTAACGCTTCCATGTTGTGGGTTGAGATTTTACTTGGGTTTTCCAGCGTGATTGCTCTGCGCGAAGACAGCGCCTGCAGAGTGTTCTCAGGCATGTCTTGGTGAGACGCCAATGGCGTATGCAGATATCCCTAACGCTAGGCAAGAGACAGGAAGTCTATAGACTTCCTGTCTCTTGCCTAGCTTTAGATATTTCCTTTTGTGTACTCACAGCCTGTAGGCAGTCTACTAAAAGTGTTTGGCCTTAAATATAGAGATTGTGTAAAAACTTTCTATAGGATTTGCATTGTCTATAGACTAGTCCAGGATTTCTCTTTTGACATCTGTAGACCTTATAGACAAACGCCTGTGAACAGTCTAAAGGCTGTCTAAATATCGACGGGCGATTTAGCGTGGCTAGACCAAAGGCTAATTAGGTGCACTAGCACGTCGGTTTACTTAGCTTCAAAGCACTCTAGCGCAAACAGACATCCCGGTCCAGGCGATCCAGGTGGAGATCCCGGTCCGCCTGGACCGAGATTGAAGCTATGAACTCGCGGTCACCACTCGAACACTACAGCCATTTACTCAGCACCGCTTGTTCTAATGACAAGGTGTAGTGCACTTATGAAGAAATAGCTTAAAGCTTTGTTGACGTTGATCAAAAGCAGCCGTTCACCATCATCATCAACAGCCTGACTGTGGCCACTGCTGGGTAAAGGCTTCTCCCATGTCTCTTCAATCAATCCGGTCCTTTGCCAGCTGCGCCTACCGTGCGCCCGCAGACTTCTTAATATCATCCTCCCACCTAAGTTTCTGCCGCCCTCTGCAAGGCTTCCCTTCTCTTGGAATCCACTCCGTTACCCTTAAGGACCGGCAGTTATCTTGCCTTAGCATTACATGCCCTGCCCATGCCCATTTCTTCCTCTTGATTTCGACTAGGAAGTCATTAACACGCGTTTGTTCCCTCACCCACTCTGCCCGCTTCCGGTCTCTTAACGTTACACCTATCATTTTTCTTTCCATGGCTTGCTGCGTTGTCCTTAACTTAAGCGGAACCCTTTTCATTATCCTCCACTTTCTACACGTAGGTGAATACCGGTAAGATAAAGCCGTTGTATACTTTTCTCGTGAGGTATGTTGGTAAACTGCCATTCATGACCCTATAGAGAACCTGCCATATGCGCTCCACCCCATTCTTATTCTAGTTATTTCCATCTCATGCTCCGGATCAGCGGGCACTACCTGCCTTAAGTAGACGTATTCCCTTACTGTGATAAAGATGAAGTGTGGCAAGTGCGCTGCACGCACTCGCGCGCATGGGGGGAGAGAAGACGACGAAGTAGGAGAATACAGATCGGCTCGACCGTATGCTACGTGTACTGTTTCATTGCTAATTATCATTACTACGATACAACATATTTTGGCGACGAGGATGCTGTTTTGATTCGGGACCTTCACGTGGCCTGCTCACCATCCGTCATGAGCTTTTCTGGGCTTCAGCCACCACCACCCTTCCTGCCGACTCCTGGTCGTCCTGCCCTTCCATCACCTCGATCACCTCGCTAACAATTGTGAACTGCTGTTCCCTTGCGATACTGTTGAACATCATCACTACAGCTGCCCAATTCGTCCTTTTCTGACTGCATTCTCACCCCTCCTCTTCGAACTGGCCTGCTTGCTGTGCTGGTATTAACCAGTGTCTCTTCTCTTGTCCTCTGAACCTGTTCAGGCTATTCATCACATTCTCCTTATCTCACTCCAGCTCGTGTGTATCCTGGGAAGGAAAGCCTGCTCTCGTCACCCAGGCCCACGACATACTGAACGCCTAGTCTGAGCTCTGTTTATAAAGTGATTCTCTTTCCCTCTCCTATGTAATGATCATGTGACCACTCCGCTTGGACCCTGGCAAATGCGCACAATTAAAGGAAAACGATGAATACAGACATACAGGTGCGGACATAAGTAAACGGAGCAGGCCATTCCGTGATAATTTCAATCACGCCTTTCTCTATCGGACACGAAGAACAATTATTTGTACACGACAGAACGCCCTTGAATCCGCCAGCAGCCTCCACATACCATAGATGCCAGTTTAAATTATGCAACTCCTGAAAAAAAAACGTTGGTAGTCAGTAGTGTGCTCCGTCCACTTTTGTCCGAACCTGTACAATGTCTACTTGCTTTACAACCGCGGCTGCGGATCGAAACAAACAAACGTGCCGTGGCATTACGTTGTTGTTGTTGTTGGCATCAGGTGTTGTTGTTGTTGTTCCCCTCACAAAATGGCACATACCCACAAGGGGGATTGGCCATAACCTCCTGCAGCCTCCTCTGCTACGGAAACAGAATTACACAATTTTTGTTAGGTCATCCCATGCTTGCCATATGCAATCTGCAATTTAAATAGTCACCGCCTGGTTATGGCATCAGGTGGAGTGGCACATACCCACAGTGTAGATTGGCTAGGGTGCCTTGCACGTTCAAACAATAGTGACGTATTGATATAAGTGTTCATGGGATGGCGCGTACTTTCTTTTCGTCTTTTTCGTTCGACTGCGCTTTTAGGCGCAGTTCAAGGAGGGCGCTACAGTACTCTATGCGCTTGAGGTATGTAGGAACGTTGATATACTGCGTTCAGGTGAATAGCCACCCGATTCTTGGCCGATCCCCCAGTGTGGGTATGTGCCATCTTTTGATAGGCTAACAACAACAACAAGGGGCAGAGTATCAGCAGTGCACCCTGGCCAATCCCCGGCCGTGGGTATGTGCCATTAAACCCGAGGACATCATCATCATCATCAAGGAGAAGAGCGAGCGTTCGGAGCCTTCATACACTGCAACGACAACACTGTCGTCCCGCCGAAACGTAAGAATGAGTGGCGAGGTGCCTGCAAGCTACTACTCCTGGGATCCACTGGAATACAACCACAAGCCGTCGCCGCAAACCATGCTGAGGGTCAAGAAAGATATCGCCGAGTTCCGCGCCAGTCCGCCCGCGGGAATCTTCATCTCGCCTGAAGAGAGCAACGTCACAAGAATCCACGTACTCATAGTGGGCTCGACCGGAACGCCGTACGAGGGTGGATTCTTCCATTTTCTGCTCCACTGTCCCCCGGACTACCCGCTCAGCCCGCCCCGCATGCGCTTCATGACCACGGACGCCGGCCGAGTCCGCTTCAACGTGAACCTCTACAACAGCGGCAAGGTCTGCGTCAGCACCATCAAAACGGCGCCCGGACCTGGATGGAGTCCGGCCCTCGGACTCGTCAACGTGTTGGTAAGCATCCGTTCGTTGATGAGCGAGCACCCGTACTTCAGCGGATTTCAGCAGGAAAACGAACCAGGTGACTCCGACAAGTACGACGACTTTATCCGCCACGAGACGCTAAGGGTGGCCGTGTGCGACCAGGTGGAAGCCGCCTTGAAGGACGACCCTAACTGCCCGCCTGCCTTCAGGAACTTGATCCTGGACTCTTTCCTTGAATCGTACAGCAGGTATGAGGATATCGCGAAGTCACGCCTTCAGCTGTCGGGTACAGAAATGAAGGACGCCTACAGCTTTAGTTCGCCCGGCACGTTCCAGATGGAAGCACTCCTCACACGGCTGAAGATTCTCCGGGAAGAAGTTGAGAAGAAGAACCAAGCGGCCGCCTCAGAAGCTGCTGCGCAAGCTGCTACACGAGATGCAGCAGAAGTTACAACTCATGGAGACGACGACGGGATGTACATCTAAGCAGCAACTAGCCTCTGCAACACTGACTTCTCGAGGACTCGTGATGCGCTTGGGAACAAGCTGTGGCAGCGGCTCATGACGCTTCTGCGACGAGAACGGTACGGCGCCTATCTCATCGGCGCTGAAGTGAGAACTCCGGACGACAGTTTCGGCCATTTTTCAGCATAAATTTTTGGTAGAGAGGAACCACTATCAACGTGGTCTATCAGTGCGCGTAAGAAAATTAAATAGTGTGCCAAATGCTTTTTGCTAGTTGAGCGTTCCACAAACTGACAACCTGGTAACACACAGCGAAGCGAAAAGCGTCGTTTCGACCGGCACCTCCCATCTCCTACTTTATAGTCCCAAGCGTCCGCGTGTGTGACACAGGATCACACGGGTACTCAGTCATAAGCAGTTGTACATATCTGGCGTGCAGCACCAGTTATTTCGACCCATGTGGTCACCATCGGCATCATTTCGCAGTAAATATTTTGAGAATCGTAGCGTTGTCTGGTCGGGGTTGGAAGCGTACCGAGAACACCTGTACCATTGCTAGTTACACAGTCGTTCCTTTCTCCTCGAATGTTTTGTGAACAGGGGGCAGGTTAACTCTGATACTGCTGTACATATGGTACAGCCTACGTCAAAAATACACTGACCAAGGGGCTTCCTGGTAAGCGGTATTGTGGAAGGAGGTGCTCTAAAGCCATTATAAGTCCTACGCTTCCTTTGAACGCTGCCGCGTTCGAGGGTTTCGTAAAGCTGCGATGCCAGAAGAGTCGCACTGCGTGGCCTGGAAGCAATCCCTATGGCCTAATATTTCTTTAAAAGCGGTACACAGTCTGAAGTGAATGTACATGACGCACATCTAGGAAGGTTCAAATGGGACTTGTCGCCATATTTGGTCAAAGCGCCAAAACGGTTAATTACTTCGTAGGAAAATGGCCTTTAGTTGACGTCCCTTTACAGTTAAACCTAAAGAGCAATGTTTGCTCAGTGAGCAGTTAATGGTTGTGGCAATGTAGTCAGTCTTCAAAGGGCTAAGCGCTGTTCTGTTGCACCTTTAGTGTTTACCGCTTATGATACGCAGCCACTGTCTGTGTGCTCTGAGAGGAAACTGTAGTGTTCACCCGATGTTCACGTCATTCCGGAGGTCCTGGGCCACAGGGTCGTTGCTGGGCAGAATTTACGATGCTGATGACGATGGTGGGGATGGCGTGCGACTCTCATTGACCACGTCGCCTGGAAGGGGCTCGTGCCGTGGGCATGTTACGGAGCTTATACAGTCACAAGCACGGAATGTGCAGTGATGCGCTATAAATTATGTACATAATGTACGTCAGACCTATTTTAAAATTTGTATCTGTGTTATTTTCAGGCTCGGCTGCATGCAAACTTCGCCCTCACGTGAATCTCGAGCGGAGACGCTTCGGATGTGGCTTGGCCTCCGCAAATTATGTGGCCTTTAATTGTAAAAATTTATAACATCCTTCCAGCGCTAAGCGGTTGTTTTCGACGAAATTACCTTCAGGATGCAAATCTTCTGCCACTCCGTATTCAAAATGGATTAGAAGATCATTTAAGGGACCTTCTGCAAACATTGCAATAGTAGCCGACGACTCGAAATGCAGCGAAAAGGCAGCCGTGGAAATATATTCTGTCCGCCTTCAGTGCACTTCAAACGAAATAAAATAACTTCGCGAAAGCAAAATTCCTTGCTGTTTTTCGTCTTTGTCAAGGATTTTTTGCACAAGTTGTATCCGAACATAATTTCCCCGGATTTTGGCAGGCAGTTTAGTTTTGCGCGAATGCAACAACGCACGAGCTGCGTGCAACGTGCCAGCTCGAGAAGTACAGAAGAAGAGCAAAGAGACGGATGCCTAAAGCCAGCCCTACGAAGCTAGCATTCCAGCGGCGACAACTCCTGCCGTCTGGTCTGCGCCATGCTAAACGTGCTGAATTTTCTCCAGTTCCACTTAGGCGCGGTCGGATCGCAGCTGAGCGAGACCTTCGACTGCGCCGATGCCTTCGGCTACGGCAACTTCCAGAGGGGTACACTGTTCTTCGCCATACTATCCGTGTGGGCCATGCACTCGAACACGCTCGCCTTCCCGCTCATCGCCAGCGAGCTAGACCACTGGTGTGCGAAGCCGGCGGACGTCAATCTCTCGATCGCGCTCTGGAAGGAGACTGCCATCCCTGTCGAAGACAGCGGGCGCCGAAGCCATTGCACCGTCTACGCGAATCCGACCGATCCCAAAAACACCGAGGTCGTCTGGTGCGACCAATGGGACTACGACGAAGAGGTCGCCCACAACGCTATCGTGAGCCTCTGGAACCTGGTGTGCCACCGACGTTGGCTCATTGCCATGGCCAACGCCGTCTACATGGCCGGCGCCTTGGGATCCTCGTCGCGTCCGGCTTTGCCACAGACGTCGTCGGCCGCAGGCCAATCATCCTGAGCGCGGCGTGCGTGCTGATGGTTGCGGCCCTCGGAGGCTGCTTCGCCATCACGTACCTCGTATACCTGTGCAGCCGGTTCCTCATCTCTGGCACCTCGAGTGCGCTCACCATGGTGGCCTTCGCCCTGGTGACCGAGGTGTCGACGAACCAGCACCGGGCCGTGCACGTGAGCCTCATTGGAACAGCGGGTCTTTTGCTCGGCGAGGCCTGTTTCGCAGCTCTTCACAGGCCCGCCTCAAATGGATCCTGCTGCAGCTCCTGATCGTGGCACCGACACTGTTCATCCCCATAGGCTGCACACTGCTCACAGAGTCACCGCGCTGGCTGATAGCGCGCCGAGACCTCAAGGGTGCTGAAGCGGTGGTCCAAGAAGCTGCCAAGATGAATGGCTTCTCAACAGAACACGCCTCGGCGTTCGTCCAGCGTCTGAGGGTCCTGATGCTCGAACACGCCAAACTGACGCTGGCCTCCACAACGAACACCGAGAGACCCGTCGCCAGCAACGTGCTACGTCGTGTTTCGGTCATGTTTTCGGCGTCCTTCGCCGTCATGAGTGCGTACTACGCTGCGCTCCTGGCGTTCGCGGCCCGCAAGAAGCCCTGGATGACCTGGACGTCCGTGGCCACAGACGCTGCGCTCTTCGCGTTGTACCTCCGCGTGGTGAACGCAATCGATAGAGTGACCATCGCCACCGCCGTCTACCTCCTGGCCGGAAGCAACTGCTGCTTGCTGGCCGCCACGATGGTCAGCAGCGTCCCGGAGGTGTTCTCCGCGCTCCTGTTAATCCTGGACAAGGCCGTCAGTGCCGTGGCCTTGTAATCACATCGCTGTGTGCCCTCGAGGCATTTCCAACACTCGGCCGCGGCTTCTGCATCTGTCTGTACCTAGCCAGTGGTCGCCTGGGCGGCGTGTTCGCGGCAGTCGCGTCTAACCTTCGCCCGTCCGGACGGGAGGATGTAATGGCGGTTATGGCGGAAGCCGTGCTCTACCTCTCATCCCGCATGATTCAGAGGCTGCCGCGGGAGGGCGCACCGTTCGACCAGGATGTATCGCGTACAAGCGTAGCAAGTGCAGGCGATGTCATGGGGGCGATGAAAGGGACTCTGGAACCGCGACTCAAAGCCAAGGTTCGCAGGAAACGACGCTCAACCACCTCCGCCAGTCAGCGCAGTGTTTCTAGCCAGCGATCACTGGGCCAGCACCATCCACCTAGCGGAGTGAGCCTTAACTAAGCACGACTTCTTAACGCACTCGCTAGACGTACTTGTTCGGGGCGCTCATCAACGTTGCTATCTTATATTGATCTGGTCTTACTTTATTAGCTGAAAAGGCTTTTATACCTGTTCAGAAAAACTCTTGGCTTGACAATTCTTAAGCATCGCGAAAAGTTGATTTGTTGTATCTTTTCAATCACGTTTCTTCTCTCGTCTTCTAATTTTCTTTCTTTTTCTACCAAGCTATTCGTTTTATTCTTCGCACCGCCAAAGCTTACTACATGCACCTTAGGCCACTACAGCAGCCCTGCTCGACAAAACGTTTTCACTCCTGCTATTTTATTTGCGCATACTAGAGTACTTATTCTGATTTAAGAGTTTCTAAATTAACCAACTATGGTAAGAATAAAATATTTCTCCATAACATACAGAGCCGACAAGCGTAGGAAGATTGGGTCCATATGTTCATTATATTTAGTGTTCTTAGTACGAAGTCTGTGTTACTAAAATGGCTTTCGGGTCGCAAATTGCACTTCGCGAACTGTTTTCGGAAATAATGATTATTTTTATTTTTCTGTCGTGCAGCCACCTTTCGTTACTTTCTCAATTTTTTCTTTTACTGTGAGAGTTCCCTGCTGTTTTTCGCAACCATCTTACACCAACATCTGGAAGTCCTGGAACCTGTATCTGGAAGTCCTCTAACGACCGAGATAATGGATTCACTAGTTACATGCCTCGGCTGATAACGAAGGCAGCACTGATTTTCATTTATAGACAACGTGGAATCGAAATGTTTTCTTAACGTGTTCATAGTGCACCACATCAAGCAAGCCCGTGTTTTCAGTTCAACCGAGACCAGGTTGATTTTACTCTATTATGCGTAATGATCGTAGCTGAAGCAAGTGTCTAACGCTATGGGAATAGCCAATAACAATTAGGCAATTTAAAACAATAATTTGCTCCACTTCATCCGCTTTTTACGTAGTCCAGCACCGTGGGACTATTTTCTTTGGTTGGTGCTGGACAAAATTGCTCGAGCTTGCGGCCTATTGAGGGACGTTTTCATCGCCTGTGTTCAGCCTTTTGTAGAAACACTGAATCTCCGTGCATGGACCTATCCTTCACTCATCACATGCTCCAATGACTTCCTACGGGCTCCACCTGCATCAGCCTGTGCTTGCCATAGTTCCAAGTTACCATGTGTACCAGTTGCATAATGCGATGAGCGTAACTCCGCAATGCACTGTGAAACTCTATGGGAGTCTGTGGATTAACTTATGCTATGAGAGCATGTAATTAAAACGGTTCCTCGGCCACACTAGTTATGCCAATTTTACAATATGCATGCTTTGTAAGATATGCATTGAATATTTTGGCGTGCTACAAGGATTGCTTGAAGATTTTTCGTTCACAACATAGGATGTTTTCCTATTTGAAAGAACGCCATACCTAAGACATTCCTCGTCGACGTCTATTAACATAGATGCTGGATCGTGTCACTAAATACACACCACATCATTTGAGTCACCAGTGACAGTTTATAGTGTATCATTTCTCGCACGAACCCTGAAGGCTAGCGCCAGACAAATGCGAACAGAGTGAAAGTCTGTGTCCAGCAGCCGCTTGATAAGTGTTGCGATCCCACAACGCTGGAACATTGGTTCCAACACGCATGTCAAGGCCAGATGCATTCTCAACAGATAAGCAGTGTCGCACTACGTATCGCCGGTAAAGCCTTTGCGATTCAAGCAGTTTAGTTCTGACATTTTCATTCGAGGTAAAATACAAAAGTGCGAATTTACGAGCAACTCTTGAAGAGAACGTTTCGAGAGTGCAGGGAGGGAGAGTGTTTTCGTAGCGCATATCTTGAGCTTTTTTTGTCGTGAGAACAAAGGTGCCAAAGTATTTTTTCCGATTGAAAGTTTCTGGTTTGAAGGGCATGTACATTATGATGATCTCGACAAGCGGGAACAAGTGACAGAGCTTGGGGTCCGGAATAAACGTGTGCCGAAGAACATACTTGCTGGGCATTTCTTGATACGTAGGTCATCTGCACCGCGCATCTTGAATCCATGGGCAACGCGTTTAGTCTATTTATACCTTCACTAGAGCATTATACTGAGATGGCGTTTGCAACTTAGCGGTGCGGATGTTTGTTATGTTTGCATGATGATTCTCAAAGCCAACGGCAGGCGGCTTCATCACTTTGTAACGTGAGACGCGACCAGATTTGCCCCGAATGAACACAGCTATGCGCAGCTGATTATACGATGTTCGAAATTGCACTGGTTGATTTGCGTGCCATATCTCGAAGTTCTGTGCCAGGTATAAATTGACCTCGGCCGAGAGCGGCTGGGATTCTGGCCGGTGACGACTGCCGAGAGAGTTATTGTGGAAGCCCTTCCGTGCCTTCCCCACTACCGCTCTGCCATCACCACTAGGTGACAATAACAATTGACGTAAAGAAGGAAAATTTAAAAACAGCACTTAATATCAGAACAAAAGCCGTGCAAAAACTTGAGCTCGGATCCAAGCGGAAGGACTAAAAAAATTTCTCCCTTCGGAAAAGAGCGTTTGAATTTTGCCTTTCTTTTTCTTGCCGTTAATAAGCCCACCTCGAAAAAAATACCAAAGCCATCGTGTGCCGAATCGTGCTGCGTCTTGCGGTGTGGTCCTGAAACGGGCAAAAACCTGAAAATACACCCGTGTGCTGAGAAGTGTCGGCGCACGCTAAAGAACCCCAAGGGGTCTAAATTTTTATTATGCATTCTTTTGATCACGCCACATCCTGCTATCCGCCTCGATCCTCGCCCATTAACAGAGCAAAAGATCGTCGGTCCGTGGCCACAGCAGTCGACTGCCCTCAAGGCATACAAGGCACTCTTTGCCTACTTGAGAGCGACTGGATTGAGTGACAAATTGTGACAGCGTTGTGCGTGTGTGTGTTATGGCTTTTTTTCCTTCTCTCTTCCTCCTTTTAGTCCCCTAATCCCTCTTCCCCAGTGCAGGGTAGCCAACCGGAACCCCTTTCTGGTTAACATCCCTGCCTTTCCCTCCTCCTCTTTATCTATCTATCTATCCACATCCTGCTATAATCAACCACTCATGATGATCACTATTATGATATGCCTTCGAAGAAGGAAATGCTAATTGGTTTGGCAAGGCACGGTGGCTGCAATCACTTGTGAACCGTCGTCGCTACCTAGCGACCTCTAGATGACGCGTAACAAAATCAATGACTCTAGAGCCACATTTACAAATTTTTTAGCGCAACAGGGTCTCGACAAATATGCAATAGATGCTCCCTACCTCTTCTCAGTCGTATCTGGTCTCGGGTAACGGTTCCTTGTTTCACTAAAATTTTCGTATACAGGGCAAATTTCCCAAGCAACATCCATCACTAATCTCGAGCACTCCACTACGTAATCTGCCTCTGTTTACTCCCTATGTTACCCTTACTCTCACGGCGCAGTCAGAGTGCTCACTCTAAGAGAGCTTGTGTCTTTTCTTTCTTCGTAGCCAATCGCTTCAAAAGACAGCGCCTGCATGCTGTTGCTATTGAAATGTTCGCGGACATTTAGCCCCGCTGAGCAGTGGCTGCATGCGTGCATTGAAACTGCAGCACTGAGGTCAATGAGGCCTGCTTGCCCCATTCCTCATTTTCTTGAAGTCTGTGCTTGACTACGCACCTAAACGATCACGAACGCCGGTTTTACTAAATTAGAACCAATTTATTATGAGCGGCGGTTTTCGTAAATACCTCGGAAGAGAAGTTCCAGTGTTTTGCGCTCTCTTATTGAAATCACTGGGTGGATTTGACGCGAAGATCAAGGAAGTGGTATCAACATCTCGCCGAAGACGATAAAAATGTCCAAACGGCCGCCATGGGCGTGGCATCAACTTTCCGGCGCCAAGGGTATGGGCGTGGCATCAACATCTCCTTGCCAATTTCGCAAGGGTGACATCAACCCCCATGCCGAAGGCATGGGCGTGCCATCAACAGATCCTCCTGGGAGACATGGGCGTGGCATCAACATAACCTCTCCGAAGGCATGGGCGTGGCATCAACATTTCTTGTTGTTGGTGTACCATGTGCCAGACGCCACTGCGCTTCAGGTGGTGCACAGGCCAGCACGTACCAGCAGAAGCCTCCCGGAGGAACCACTGTCGACTGGTCGGTCGCCTTCGGCGAGCTGTTCCAGGTGCAGCAGCCGCAGTCATGTCGTACGCAGGGTGGATGCAAGCGTGGAAAACTTCAGAATGAGCTAATTCTCCATTTTTGCTCTTAAGTTTTTCAGGGCACCGACTTGGACCTCCCGTCGCGCGGTGCTCTGCTAGGGTCTCCTGACGGCAGGGTGCCCCTTTAGGTAGGACTAGGAGATGGCGGTCACCGAGGCCATGCGTCGCACCCACAACTGCAGCCGGAACAAGCATCTCGATAACAACCCATTGTGAGCGGACTGCGTCAGGCTGTTGAACAGCGAGCAGGGCTCCGTTGGCGACCGCGCCGACAGGTACTTTCCGTCCAACCGGAGATGGTAGGTCGAGTCCTTGGAGACTGGCAAGCCGATGGCACGCAAGATCCCGGGCAAAAAGTATCTTCCTCAGTTGTCCTCGATGAACGGTGTAGGTGCCGAGCTTGCGGTTCGTCGGTGTCGGTGACTTTTGTAGTGTCCGGAGCATGGTTTCCCGGGACATGCTTGCAGGTCTTCTTCCAGCTGGTTTGGAAAGAGTCGCTCTCAACAGCATTAAAACGGGATGTGATACCGATCGCACTGAAGCAGCTCCCCGCCAAGGCTTCATCACTGGCAGCGAGGCGAGGTGTCCTTTAATGGCCTCCGATAGAGCGAGGCCTAGACGGGTGCTGGTGCGCGTGATGTCTCGCGGCTTGCCGGGGCCCTGCTTCGCGTGGAAGCGTTCTGACGGAGCCAGGGAGCCAGGCTCACCCTTGTGCTAGCTCCTTCCGAGAACTTGGACGAGGAGGTCTTCACTGGTATGCGGGCCAGAGGACACTTGCAGCGTACGATCGGTGGGGAAGTGGCGGCTCTTTGCTCTGCTGACTGCTGCTTCAGCGTCTGTTCTACTGCGCGTGGAATGACGTCACTCGCGATTGGCTGTGCACTTGTTGTTGTTGTTGTTGTTAGCCTATCAAAAGATGGCACATACCCACACTGGGGCATCGGCCAAGAATCGGGTGGCTATTCACCTGAACGCCCATCACATTTTTGCAGGGAATTGCCATGCCATCTATGAGAACATACGCATACTGCACGAGATTCGTCCAGGCTCCCAGTCTTGATCTATCTTTTACGTTCCACATCGACCATGGGGTAAATGGTGCAGCCTTCATGAGAAACCTATACAGACCAAGGGGTCCGTTTTTAGGCCGCTCAGCAGGCCTGTCTAGTCTCTAATATATTTCGCAATCCTAAGCTTGCGATGTTTGAATACGCGGTTTCCTCCCGCCTCCGAGAGATTAGGGTTGCTGAGAATCCAAAAGGAACCATGCTGCAAGGCTCAGAATCAAAAACACTTGGGCTATATATACTGAAAGAAACGACTTTGCTCGCCAAATCTAACTGAAGCAGCTACAGAGGTTTCTTGAGGCTGCTAAACTTATTGTACGAATTCATAAGCAAAGCTGACCTGTATCAATGGCTCAGACGCTTCGGCGGCTGAACGAAAGGTCACGGAATCTCAGCTATGGCCGCCGCATTTCTACGGCGGCGAAATGCAAAACCGGTTGAGTGCTGTGCAACATCTATGAGCGTTCGAAGAACCCGGTTTTAGAAATGAATTCATGTGCCCCCCAGTGCTGCGTCTTCAAATCCTCCATGCAGCTTCGGGATATTACAGCCCACGTACCGTATCATGGAGAGCTCTCGAGTTTTGAATGAAATTAAAAAAAAATGGATGTACGCTGTTGATCAGATACAGTTCGAGAACGAAGCTGCAAATGCCCATCGAAGAAGGTCCTCCAGAGTGTGGTATCAACCGATTGTCACCGCGCGCACATGGTGACGTGGCATATAGTAGGGCCCGGCTGGTGCAAGAGGGTTAACCATGGACTAACCCTATTAACCACGACGTAGTGACGATCACTCGGCGCCGTTGGCTGGAGGACCTTCTTTGAGGAGGATTTGCTGCCTAGTTCTTGAGTTGTATATTTCATATGTATGATCGTCGGACACTATGTATCCCCCCCTTATGTAATGTCCCTACGGGACCCTTAAGGGTTAATAAATGATGAAAAAGTTGTACGTGACTATGCATTTTCCTCTGGTCTTGTTCGTTTCCGTGCATATCAGGGCAGGATCTTAGGTGAAAGGGATTTAGTTCAACAAAGGCACCCTGTGTGTATTTCTGTCAGTTTATTTGCAATAGCAAATCCATCAATCGCCGTACTTTGGCCTGCTAGTTGCAATTGCAATATATGCGCTTTGCTGTGACGGTGGCCACATTTGCATATATCACATTTATTTTTGGTTTGGACTCTCTATCCATATGCAGGTTGCTTACAACCAGTGAGCAGGCTGTGATGACGTCACTAGGTCACGTGACCTCACTCGGCCAAGCGAAAGCACGCACATAATACACCCACAATTATGCCAGAGAATAGTGTAGTACATAATGCCTTCTACAATGCCTAATTTAAAAACACCAGCAACACCCAACAACGCCCGTATTGCGGGGCCCGATTAAAGCTTGTCCGCCTCACACAAGAGCCTGTTTCATTTTCAGACTTCAGCTTGTTTTAATTCAAGTGCCCATGCGCTGATATAATGGCGCTACTTCGTGTCACAAACTACTCGCAACATTTGAATTTTATTCAGTGGCGGAGGCCACGCAAGTGCTTAGCTTGTGCAATTTTCTCAGCTTCGTTTTTGCGCTCGCTTCAGCGATACTGTCCTTCACAGAAATGCATCAGTAAATTGTTTTTGCTACACCACAACACACGCTTCAAGCAGGTTCCATCGCTTGTTCGCTCTCAAATCGTCGAAGAGGATGTGGCCAAGAGGCGATTTCTGAAGCATCATCCAGGCATACGGTGCCTCCTTCAGGGCATTCGCACAGGTGAAAACTGACTCGCCTCCCTCGGGATAAACATCACCCACGTGCAGTAATAATTCTTTCTAACGCCCCATAAACGTCCATATACAATAAATGGAACGTATTCCAAAACCGCACTTACTTCAACTCGTTTCTTATAACATGCAAAGCGACAATTTTGAGGACAAGTATTCTAATGAGCATCAACATGTAAGATATAAACAAAATAAAATATGCACTTCGCTATCGGTTGAAAACAAGCGCATTAAATGACTTCTGGAAAGGGTGCACATGGAGCTTTGAGCTCCGCTTCCTGCCAAACCCTGATAAGATGGGAAATTATATTGTGCTTCCAATCGTCGATTTTATCTGAATTCTATAGTGCCTTCTTCAGCCTGGCTCCCTGCAAAAAGTGTGATACCGTAGGATCGAGCGTGCTGAAGTAGCCTGCGAGTGCATCTGCTGCAGTAGGATAATGCTTCATCGAGTTTCTGCGCGTGGAGACGCTCATTTGTCTCGACGCATAACCCTAACGGTACGCGCAACAGAAAAGTCCGCAGCGCGCCATTCCTGACGACCACGAAACGTGCATCTACCGAGCTAACAAAGAGGACCCACATTAATTTCATTGCTCTAATCATAGTGCGGCCTCAACTGCCGGCAAAAGACGAACGTGTTAGTCGTTCTCCGTTGCAGTGTCGTCAACGGTGCTCGAGCTTTCTGCTGCTGTGGTACTGGCGTCGTCAACGTTCGTGAGAGCTGCGTCAGTAGTCGGACGCGCTGATCCTCCTTTGATCACCCCGTGGGCTACAGCAGGAATGTGCCGCTGCGCTATGTTTGCGACGAAGTCATTCGGGGGCGCAACCGTCGGCAGACCAGTGGTCGCCGGATCACCTTCCCTAGCGTGAAGGTCGCGGGCAACGTCGCTTAGGTGGAAGAAGGCCATCATACACAGGATAGATGCCACGAACATGAACAGGCTCAGAAACAGAGCCTTCATCATTTGCGACCTCGATTCGTCTTCGTCACTGCCTTGGGTCTCCCGGCTGGAGGTAGCGCCTGCATCGCTCCTTTTCACGATGTACGACGAGGACGTTGAGCTCTTCGTCACGTCGATATTTCGGGCACGTGATGTTGACGCCACCAGCGAGGGAGTTGACGTGCGGGCCGATTGAGACTTCTTGAAAACCGGCCGCAGTAGCCGTCGGAAGACCGACCCCCGATTTGTTGGAGGCAGCACCGAATGAGACTCATCGTCCATCGAATCCTGGTCATGCGTTGACTCTGTGGCAGACGTCTCTGTTCGGCGACGTGGCTTAAGATCGCTGGCTTTGCTCAGTCGACGCCCTGGACAAGATGACTGGCTTGTAGTTCTTGTTGCTTTAAACTCTGACGAACTACTTTCCGTGCTAAGATTGGAGGTGTGGGAGGCAGCATTGGCAAGTCTTTCATCGGACTCTTTGGACTGGGCTGCTGCAGATCGCCCAAAAGGACTCTGCGATAACGTCTGCCTAAAATCTGGTTTTTTCCACAGCGATCTTGGCGGTGGCGGTAGAACGTGACGTTCCTGGACGGGAGTTGAAAGAAGTGGGCTTGGCACAGCGCTTGGGCCAGTGGTCTTTGGTTGCTTGATGCGAAGCTGTTTATGATGAAAGCGTCCCAGTGAGGCCTGGCTCACTCTTCTGGCAACCGCTGCCGGGATAGCTGGACCCGATGATGTTTTCTTCGGTTTGGGAGACGGAGGGCATTGCAGCTGAAAATTAGGCAGGGAATGAGATGCACTTTTTGGATCGAATGACTGCCTTCGTGCCTTGGTCGATGGTTTTGCAGGTACCGGCAGACTGTAGGGGTTGGCTGCCATAATTGTTCTTCTGCCTCTTCTTCTACTGTCACATGCAGCAAACCAATTGCTAGCGATTACAGAAAACGACAACGCGAGGTAATACTTCACCGTCATCATCAGCCTAATTGATTGCAATGCAGAACAAAATAAGGCCTCTCAAAACTATACATAAATTAATTGGTTTTGTTGAAAATTGGTTTTTCGGGGAAAGGAAATGGCGCAGTATCTGTCTCACATCACGGCGGATACCTGAACCGCGCAGTAAGGGAAGGTTTAAAGGAGGGAGTGAAAGAGTAGACGTAGAGAGAGGCGCCGTAGGGGAGGTCTCCGGAATAATTTCGACTGTATCATTAGTAAATCGCACAAACTTAAAAGGGTTTGTGCGATTTTGAAAAAAAAAAGGCTGAACAAAACCTAAAAGAATCTGAAATAACCGGTGGGGTTAAGCACGAAACAAAGTATGTGCCATGCGCAGAAGAGGTAGTTTATAAAATCCTAATGTCATGCGGACAAGTGTATATCGGGCAGACCGGGCGATGCAAAAATACACGTTTGAAAGGGCATGGAAATCATTTAAACGCTAACAACTCTACTATCTCGTTGACCATGATCGTTAGTGCAAATTTTGTTTTCCTTCCTTGCACTAGTGTGATATCCTGTACAAGCACCCGTAACACTTGACACGTGAGAATATGGAAGCCTTCCACATGAGGAAGAAAACAAGGTTGTGCGTTATAGTAAGCCATCTATTTTATTACATGATAGTGAGGTTGCATGCCTTGATGCCACGTACAAACACAGGTTTTTGTTTGTCTGTTTGTTGACAGGTTGGCCGCTTTTTCCATGTATTGTGTTGCTTTCTTCGTATAAACTTTCTGTTTGGAGTCAGCGCTCGTCCTGTGTTTCCTCTGGTGCGGTCTTCGTCTTTGCGCTATTTGCCTATCTAAACGTTGGGCAGAAATGGTACTGCGCTGCCTCTTCCCACGATCCTCTTATTGGCGTCGGCCATCATGCTCGGTCCGTACTTACGTGTACAGACCTGCAAAGACCCGCACAGGTCCGTGTAAAGACACGCAGCCAACGCCTTTTGGGCGACCGCGCTGAACCACGCCGTTGCACTACGTTAGACCCGCAACAGAAACCGAAACTGAAAGTTTGGGGAGAAAAGAGTAGTGGTCTATTTGTTATATGTTACTGCAAGTCTGGAGCGGCTTTGAATTTAATACCATGCCATAACGACTAAGTTAAATGAACCAGTCAGCACAAGCAAAAAGATCATAGTGTTTAAACTAAATTTTTCTCTAGCATTTTCCTAGTAATCTGTTTTGCAGAAATCATGGCAGAAATACACACACGGAGATTGGCCACACTGCAAGCGTGGAAGGGGGAGGAACGCTTCAATGGCTTTCCCCCCAGTCAAATGGTGAATGAGCACTGTGATGTTTGGTTGTCATTCCGACCTGTCAAAGTGCAGGGCGTCAG
This sequence comes from Amblyomma americanum, assembly GCF_052857255.1. Taxonomy (NCBI): domain Eukaryota; kingdom Metazoa; phylum Arthropoda; class Arachnida; order Ixodida; family Ixodidae; genus Amblyomma; species Amblyomma americanum. The sequence goes on along the minus strand of NC_135505.1, from coordinate 140,603,071 downwards.
TTTGTTTTAGTTCTTGTCACTACCAGCTCAAGTAATGGACTGACAGCCCAGTCGGTCGTGTGTGCAGCCAACGGTGCCTTCGAGAAACTCGCTCTGAGCCACGACCACGATTTCATTCAATGTAAACAAACTGCGTGCGCTAAACAAACTAGTGGACCGGCTAGTTTGTACGCTGCACTGTAGAGTGTCATGCGTGCGCTCGACGCCAACTAGACGATGGACATCAAGACAATACTCAGAAACACCGTCGGCGTGCGGTCGAGCCACATCAGGGTGATCGGCGTCGATAAAGCGACATGCCTGGTGAGTACGGATAAAGGATCTGTGAAGTTCAGTTTTGCCCATACTAGCGGATTGAAGAACGAACGGTGGTGGTGAACTGTCAAAAGTGCTGTTTACCGAAGTGCTTGTACAGCGATGTTCGCGGGTATCGCTCTGATTCACACTGCCTCTGCAGCTAAGTACATATATTTTTTTCATAAAAGATATTCTGGGGCTGTGATGTGCCTAGAAATGGCCATGCTTGGTGATGGCCTGCAGCGAAATTGAATATTGTTTTGGGGGGAAAGGAAATGGCGCAGTATCTGTCTCGCATCTCGGCGGACACCTGAACCGCGCCGTAAGGAAGGGATAAAGGAGGTAGTGAAAGAAGAAATATCCTGCAGCGAACCCGGCTGATTCGGGCTTGGGAGGGAGGCGTAATTAATATCTGCTGCAGAAGCCTTGTTTGCAATCAGAAATGCACTGCACTTCTCGTTGAAACATTTTTTTTTATTGTCATCAACAGTGGGAATTTGTTTTGTTTAAAATAGGCGCAGTTTTCGCGAAACTACTAGTTGGCTTGGGAGACTGCTTGGAATGCTGTGAAAGATATCCGGAATGTATATTACCAAAAAATGCAAAACTTTTGCCACCGAGTATTCTAAATGGTCTTCTAGAAGATCATCTGAGGACCCTACCTACAGATATAGCAATAGCCACTGACGCATCGCAGTGCAATGAAAAAGCAGGTGTGGGAATATTTTGCTCGCATTTAGACTGGTCCTTTTCACTGCGCCTTCCAGATTTCACCCCTATTTTTCAAGCAGAGTTTCTAGCAGTTGTACTTGCTCTACGCAAGCTAGACCGCTCTATTACAGCAGTTGCAGTAATTACTGATTCTTTATCTTTGTGTTCGTCCCTCGCTGCACATGTTGACGGTCCCATTTTGACAACTTTCTTATCCTTACTTCCTCGGCATTTGAGCCTTGTTCATTTAGTATGGGTTCCCGGTCACAGCAGTGTGACAGTAAATGATATCGCTGACAATCTCGTAAAGGCTTCCCTCAGCGGCCCCGTGTTGCCAATCATCCCGGCTACAGCCTATATTACAGCATCTAGATTTTGGCGACGTGTGTTTTTAAGCACGCAAGACACATCACTTTTAACATCGGCGAATTATGAGCATCTTAAATATTATGGGAACAGGAAAATTTGTTGCTCTCGGCAGCTTGAAGTATCACTGACGAGGCTGCGCTGCTGCATCCCCCCTCTAAATTTCTATTTACACCAAGTCGGGTTTGGCGCTCTCTCCCCTTTGTGCATTTTGCCGTGAGCCAGAATCTATCGAACATTTTTGGCTGTATTGTCGCCGATACAACTCTCTGAGAAAAAGGTTGCTGGAGGAGCCCTTGCAGCATCTTGGCCTTAGTTTGAGCAGCCCGCTCTTGCTATCATTTGGCGCCACCACATTTGGGTTCAGCCACAGATCTGTTTGTACCGCTGTTCTAAATTTCCTGATAGAATCTCACCGACTGCCTTGCTAAGTGTTCCAAACTTTTCTTTTCTATTAATTATTACATTTTGACTAAAACATTATTAGTTAATCCCTCTCTTTATTATTATTCTTATAATTTTGAAATCAAAACTCTCATCCCTTTTCTGTTCATGACGAAGAATTCACCGGTGTTGCGCTCCCACGTGCTTTTCCTTTTTGTTAACTGCGTTCAGGTGAATAGCCACCCGATTCTTGGCCGATCCCCCAGTGTGGGTATGTGCCATCTTTTGATAGGCTAACAACAACAACAACAACTAATTCTGTCACTGAGAAGTAGAACAGTCTTCTCGGCTAGTAAGTGCGACTGGTTACCTCTTGTGCAGTAATTATTCTACCATCCGGTAGCCTGCTTCTGTACAGTGAGGCTCTGTGGCCTGATTAGCTGTTGTGTTCACCCCATATCCCTTGCCCTGAGCTCGTTAAATCCGACACTGAAAGATTTCATCTGCTGTCCATGTTCGAAGGTTTACAAAGAATGGCTGAGCACGCTGCTCAAGGATAAAATCATCCCTGAGTTTGTGCACCAAGAAGACCTGACCGATGCAGAATGTGCTGTGCTGATGCACGAGTCACCCTCGACCCTTGTCAAGGACTTCACCTTTGTCACAGTGATGAGGATAGCCAAGATGGAAAACAGGCGAGTAACTTGTGCCGTAATGCTTCAGCTGGAATTTCTTTTGTGAGTACATGACGGCGCAAAATGTTTGGCTCGTAGAGCCTTAATTAGGAGGGAAGCTGGAAACGCATATCAATTGATAGGACAAACGAAATTGAGCTTCACACGTGTAAGACAGAGAATTGGCATAGAAGTGGAAGGAGGGACACGTGTTACCAATGATAGCAGCATTTGACCACAGGTGCTTGCATGCTCAGCAGCTAAAGCTAAAGGATCTTTCGGAACTTTTTTCGTAACACAATCGTTGCCCTTAGTAGACAAGTAATCACAAAAGAGCCTGTCAGTTGTCAGTGAAACCAGTTGACGGAAGGCAGGTTGTTTACTGATGTTACACTGATTGATGTTTTGGGGCTGTCTTGGCCATAGAAGAAACAGTTATAGCCAATTTTTGTCCGTAGTCTGATTCCATCAGCGGCTTTTCGCGGCTTTGTTGACGTTCATTCAGAGCAAGTGACGTATTCATTGTTGAAAAATTTGGAGTTAAAAATGGAACATTTTTTGTACCACTCAATACCAGTAGGTAACAGTGACGATGTTGAGATATTGTGGATTTTGTGTACGCTTTTGTAGCGATAGCTACATTACGCTAGCATTTCGAGCCTTCAGCGTCGCACCCCTTCAGCTGCGTGGCGGCGCCGTGGTTCGTCACGTGGTGCGGAGCAGCTGCCGGCGAAACCATGTGGGGGGTAGGAGGGGGGGGAGAGTGAATCCACTAAAAATGAAGAAGGAACGTCCAGCAAAACGGAGCGGCGAAAGACTGACTTTTGCAATTCAACTGAGCGAGCTCCACTTGACCAGCTGTAGCTATCGCGTCACTCCAGGTTTAACCAGAGCTAAACCACAGCCTTTTTTTTTAAGTGGATGGTGGCATTATCTAACCTCTCAGATGTCCATGTCACAAAAAAGCTAGCATTTAATTTTTTTGCCTTTTATAGCTTATACAAGCTCCGTTTTCAGTGGAATTAGTCTGTTTGTGAAAAAGCTTAAATCTGTGCGTGTACGTAGTGTTTGAGGTGGTCTGTGCTTATCACAGAGCAAAAGTGGGCCCCATGCTGCTTTTGCAGAGACCATGTTATACTGGGCTCACTTGGCTGTTTTCCCACTGCAATTCTGAATGTCTGTCAATTAGTCTGTCAATGTCTTGTCAATTAGAATGTGCCTGCAGTTTTCAGATGTGCATGCCAGGCTCATGTTTGGCCTTGAAAGGGCTATTGCAGTGAGATCTAGATACTTTAAACCCAATTACCCCATTTTCCGGTGTATTAGTAGTGTGTTTTTTTAAAAGAATTTTTCATTAATGTGTCTTGCACAACGGCGCGCCTCATATACAAAAAGTTACAGGCCATCACGTGCCATCTTTCTTTTGCTGATTGAATAGGTTGAAAAAGAAAAGAGGAAACGATAGAGGGATTTTCAAAACGTTATCATATGGGTAGAATCACGTAATCTCCCCACGGTGTGACTGATTGCAGCATGTGCCCTGCAACTGCAACTATCCTACCATATTCTCAAAAATTTTGATTTTGATGTCACATCTTTCTGGGTGTGCTTGCATCATGCATTGCGGACTGGTGCCGCACCTTGGAGGTCAGTTCTCGTCAAGTTCGAATTACCAAAATTTAGTCATTTGACTGTCGTTTGAACAGTATGCTGGAGACATACCCACTTTCAGGTCTGTGTGTCCATTAATTTTTTTTTTTTTCCGTTTCTAGTTCTGCATGAGAATGATTTTACTGCACAAACATTCAGTGCGCTGACTACTTTGCTTTCTTACAATGCTCACTCTGCAGGTATGTGTCCCTTCGGTTGAAAGAGCCCTGGACTCGTTCTCACGACATGGGCTATTTGGAGCTCATCCGCTACGTCTCGGAGACCAACTACCGGAACATATGGAAAGAAGCCAACAGCTCCAGTTCGAAGACTGCTGACAAGCAGGATGAGAACTTTGTCAAGCTCAAACCGTTTAAGGTATTTACCTGCACAAGACATGTATTCGCTCGGTTTTTGAGCATGAAGCACTGTAAAGCTTTCCTCAAGTTTGTGAAGGTGTGTTTAGTCCTTTCAGATGCCTCTTGGCATTTCTCTTCAAAAGCAATGTTTTCACATAGTCTGTGCAGGCCTTAAGAAAGCGTATTAACATCGCTGTTATCTTTTATGCCTAAAGTAACCGAGCACCGCCGATGTAGCTCAGTGGTTATGGCGCTCGGCTGCTAACCCGAAAGAGGCGGATTCGATCCCGGCCGCGGGGGTCGAATTTCGATGGAGGTGAAATTCTAGAGGCCCTATGTACCATGTGATGTCAGCGCACTATAAAGAACCCCAGGTGATCGAAATTTCCATAGCTCTTCACTACGACGTCCCGCATAGCCTGAGTCGCTTTGGGACGTTAAACCCTCATAAACCAAACTAAACGATCATCAGTGTTGGAAATTAGTTGCGTAATCAGTCTAGGTATGGGACAGTTTCACAGAAAGTAGAAGAAACAACAACCACGTGCCACCAGTGATGTCCAAACCCATGGCCACCTTATGTCCCATGCATTGTTCTATTATTAACTGAGCACTGGCATAAAAGTAATATTGCCTGAGCCGACTGAAAACCTTGTGTTTGGTGCTGTTTGGCCTTAGATGCCCTTATGCTAAAAGCCCAGCATCATCTGAAAAATAATAGAAGAATAAAGCCTTCCCATATGCTTTTCTTGGTTTCAGTGACTGTTGGCTTCTTTTGTGTACTGTAAGCAACTATTCATGGAGACCTAATTTTTACATTTTTTACGAATGACATACGCCTTGGGAAAAATTGGCTCTATGGAATAATTTGGGCAATAAAACCGCTAAAAGGTAATGTGCTTCACATATTTAGTATGTATGTGTGAAATGATTCAGTATTGCAACTTTGCCTGCATTCGCGAAAATATTGAGCTCGCGAAAAGAAGTTGTTTACAGAATATGTCGCAACGAGTCCCCTTATTTCCCTGTCACTCTGTGCAGTGGAGTCTCATCAGTACTGTGCACGGTAGGGACTTGACACCTTAGATGATGGCTGATTAATGTAACTGTTGTTTTTCTTTGATTAAATTTCATTCACATCATTCGTTACACCGGCCGGCTGAACCCGGCAGTAACTGTCGGTGGCTCAAGAAGTGCAGAGGAGAATCGAAACACTAACGCAGCCCAAGAGTATTAAACTTGCATAAGGTACCGAACTGCATAATTATTTCATAGCTCACCAGCCATTTGCGTTGTTGGGGAATGTAGGAGATGCGGAATGAACGTTGATGTGATGCGGATTGTGAGAAATCATTCAGGAAAGCACCACAAAACAGGAATTGAAAACAGGCTTATTTCTGGCGGCACTCAGTCCACTGTGCATTTGGACCCAATGCCACATAGTTTTGCTGCAAGGGATATTCACCTGTGCGAGCTGATCCTCACAACAAGCTGCTAGCGCATACCAGTAATTGTTCTTCAGCCTTATTACTGTTGGTGTGGATTTCAATAAATTACCCGAACTGGCTCTAAATAAAGCAAAATTTTGTTTTAAAAAAATCTCTCTGATAAATTCTCAAGGAATGCGAAGCACACATTTGACGGAATTAATTGGGCTTTCCATTTTGTAATGTAATATCAGCTGTGTCGTGGTTTGTGAAGCCAGAAAAATATTGCAGTTTGATCTTGTTTCGTTCTGTACTCTGATCGTAGGACTACAACAGCGCTGTTCGAGAGATAATCGCCCGTCTGTACGGCTGTCCAATCATCAAGACAAGTGGAGGTGGCCCTGAAGAGAATCCTGAAAGTAAGCGATTGTCTCCTCAAACCAGAAAATCTTTTCAGCGAATTCATTAATCGTTTTCTATAGCTGATTTGGATAAACCTCGTGGCCGCAGACGTACACCATTTCCCATTTTGGCACTCTATGTAGTCCTGATGCATGTAGAAATTATGCTAGCAGGTCATACACATTGCTAAACGAACTTCAAACCTCACAGTGATGCCAGCCTAGACCAACGTGAACTATATTTCAGGAATATGCAAAAAAAAAAAAACACAGCTCTCCTAACAGGGAGCTTTTTTTTTTTTTTTAAGAGGGAAAAGGCACAAATAGTCACTGCACACTGTTTTTATATAAAGGCCCACCAGGTACAAATTGCAGCCTCTTCTTTTCAGTAAGGCCACCAGGCACAAATTGCAACCTCTTCTCTTCAGTTAATATACTGTATATTATAAGGAGACCTGATCCTAGATATTGTTGGAACAGACCTATTTACCCCGTCAACGTGTATTTTTATTACACCTGGCGATGTGTGTTCATTTTTGTTTTCGTCCTTAGTAATTGTAGTGTTTGCGTGTGTGTCTGGTTGTTCTGATTTTCTGTTTTTTTTCACAAGTTCAGGCTCCTCACAAATGTGCTTTTTTTCCCCTTTCTCCATTGTTTTTCTTCCCCTTTTTGCTGTCCTTAATCTTTGTGGAGCAGGTGATGAGGAGCAGACTTCGTTGCACCCACACCTTGTTCCCGCACACTGCGCACTCGAGACGCCGACCGAGTTCCTCCTGTTCCTGGAGTTCCGCGAGCACACTGTCGAGCACTGTGGCATGTTCAGTGCTTCCGCACTGGTCGGCTCGCGGCTGCTGTTTGTCGTGTACCAGCTCCTGCGAGTCCTGCGCTACCTGCATGACTTAGGCCTGCCCTTGGGTCCCCTGACACTTGCGTGAGTCATCAATACACCTCCTCCTTGATTTGGCTGCGCTCTCCCTACACCTGCTCAGCGAGTACAGCGCTTTCACGCTGGTTATGGCATCGCTGCTCGCGCCATTCACTTTGGCCCGCCGTGGTGGCTCAGTCATTGGCCCGCCATGGTGGCTCCCTGCCATTTGGCAGCTGAGCTCAAGGCGGAGCTCAGGCCTCAGCTGCCGCCACTGGGTCTCGGTCCCGTGGCCTTGAGCTCAGCAAATCGAAAACCAAAGCCCCTGAACCAGCACAGCTGTGTTTCGATGAAGGCAAAATGCATTAGATGCCCATGTGCTGTGCAATTTCGATGCGGGTTAAAGGACCCAAGGCAGTATAAATTAATTCATAACCCTCCATATGCCGCTTTGGGACATAACTCCCATACAATACTGCACTGTACTGTGCCATACCGTACCATTTGCATTGTTGTTCTTGACTTCAGGCACAGGTGTTGAGAGAACAGGAGGAAACTTCGGACTAGATAGAGAATGGTTGTGAGTTGAGTGTGTTGCGACTAAAATTTGTTTATTGGTCTGGAAAGAAAAATGTTAACGGTACTGTTAAGATCCTGAAGAAGTTGAGAGTGGGTTATGGAACAAAGTCTGCTTACTGATATATCACACTGAAAATCTAGGAGAGGAAATCAACTTAAATGGGACATGCAGTGTGTAGAACTTAAGGTTTGTTTGAGTAACATAGATGATTCCGTGTGAGCGTAAACATATCCATGCTGGCAGAGCCTGGAATGGAGAAGTGCGGTTAGGAAATTTGTTCAGATTGGTTGGCTTATTGGAGATCAATGCAGGCCCATGTAGGGGAGTAGATGTGACGAGAATGATGTTGACTGTGGTTTTCAGAGAATTATGGATTAGATTTATTGTTAGGACCAAAGCTGATGTGGTGCATACGTGTTTAGAGCACTATGGTCTGTAATGCATTATTTTCATTGGCCAGTTTAAAGTAATTTTCGCGGAGAATCACACGTTTTATGTTTATGACAATTCAAACAATCTCAACGAAAAAAAAACTCCTGTTTACGGACTGTTCTGCACCCATTCAGGAATTTTTTTTTTTTTTCACAGGATTAAGTGAGCCATGCACTTATTTGCTTCTTGGCAGTGACCTGAGCTTGGACCACCGCTTCTGGCTGCAAGTTACGCCACCCTGGTGGCTGGCTCTGCAGGCCGACTCCTGGGAGGAGTCATCACTCACGGGGCAGCTACCAGCGAGGAGTGCAGGCTCGCGCAGGGTGTCGCGCATGACGGTGGTGCCCTCGACGTCCATCCAAGAAGAGAACATTGTCCAGCAACCTCTTCCACCGTTGAATGAGCTTGTCGACAGTTGGGTCAGGGGCAAGATGAGCAACTTCGACTACCTCATGGCACTCAACCAGGTCTGTGTGCCACAAAAGCTGCTTTACCCTTCCTAGTAACCTGAATGCCCCAAATCTTTCCGGTGGTTGCAGAGTAGATGCAAGTTGAATGCCATTGCTGTTCATCACTGATCAGCGATGTACGTCGTCATCATAACTGTTATGGTGAGGACAGTCAAGGTTGTAGTTAAACAATAACAAAGTTATCATAACTGTTATGGTGAGGACAGTCAAGGTTGTAGTTAAAACAACAACAAAGTTATCATAACTGTTATCGTGAGGACAGTCAGGGTAGTAGTTAAACAACAACAAAGTTATCATAACTGTTATGGTGAGGACAGTCAAGGTTGTAGTTTAACAGCAACAAAGTTATCCTGAATTATATCAGTCCATATAATGAACGTAGGGCATAATAATGTTTCTCTAAAAATAAAACATGACTCCCAAGGTAAAAAAGATAGTTTGTTGGGTTATTTTTGAAATGTGCCCATTCTGTACCGTAAAAGCAAGTAAATTGAAACCCTGTCAATTCGAAAATTGAGCAGGCAGGCAGGCGGGCGAGCTGGCACGCCGAAGTGTCTACCCGTCTGAATTACATCCTAGTACAATAGGCCCTTTTGCGTGTTTTGTGGATCTTTCGACTGTCGTAATAGCGCTTTGTCTGTCTTCCTGAGCCCTCGTCTTTTTTGCACCGTGTTTTCTACCTTTGTATTATGATTGCTTCAGTGCCTTGTGGCCCATCTCTTTTTCTACAAAGCACTGCTCTGATTTTATTCCCTCCGCACTCCGCATCCGAGAGAGGATACTGCCGCTGCTCAGTCCAAAAGAGTTCCACGCTGCCCTGCTGACTCAGTGACCATACTGACTTGATGGCCATGGGAGCTGTCCGTACAGCAGCGTTCATCATTGAATTGTGTTAGATCAGTGAGGCTACCAGTTTAGTGCCTTCAAAATGCTCGTTTGACAGATCGTCTCTTGTCTTGGTGAATTTGTGTTTGTGGTTCTGAGCAGCTCTGTGGCCGGACAGGAGCCAATCCTCAGCACCACCCTGTGCTGCCGTGGGTGCGGGACCTATCACAAGCTGACGGTGGGTGGCGAGACCTGAGCCGGTCCAAGCTACGCCTTACTCGGGGTGATGACCACCTGGATGCGACATATGGTTCGGCCACACAGTCACAGTCTGGCTCACAGCCCCAGGGGTACCTGCCCGTGGATCGAATGGTGCAGGTGGGCGAGCTCATGTCCTGCATGCTGCCCGTTTTGGTGGAATGAGACTTTGGGGCACCAAGAATTTCACCTATGTCAAGTCTGAATCAAGGAAAGCCTTTTTAATTAATACACGTTGTAGTTTTTTTATTTATTTATGCCTCAAATGCCACTGTTGAGGTATATGAGGGGTGTGTCGTTAAAGCATGATGATGGTTTCTTTATTGGGCACCTTGAATGAGTGTAATGAACTGCATTGGAAGATTAGATTGACTTGAGTTTGGGGACGCTTGAATAAAAGGAGTAATAGGAATGAATTAATTTTGCAGTATGATGACACCGTAGCGTCAGTTCGAATAAGCGGGGTGTTCGAATTGAGTGAGTTTAGGTAAACTGTATATTTGTCATTGCCAGGCCAGGTTTTTGACTCTGTCAGGAGTTCATTACTGTGTTGTATTGAATAGATTTTTCTGATTCTCCCGATGGTGTTTCATTTTTGTTTTCTTGTGTTGAGGCCCATGTGCTGTTCTTCTCAGGCAATGTATGTTTATGAATTCCACAAAACCGCTTTCTTTTGGTTTTTTTTAAATCTGCTCCCCTTTTTAAATGCCGTTCGCTTTTGGAGTCTGAAGATAATTAGCTGAATAAGTAAATCTGATACTTTCTTTAATGGATGCTCAGAGACAGAAAAGGGGCAGCATGGATTAGAGATCATTCACCAATCAATGATACCTTAGGTGCAATCGAGTGTACGAAATGGGCCAGTCATGTAGACTCTAGAGAAGCTCAGGAGTCTTTTTAGCAGTGTGATAGAATAGGCGCCAGTTCAACGTCAGTGTAATTGGTTGATGAGGTAGAATCAGGTTGAGACCAGAGTGGTTGCAGGCGGCTTAGCATCTCAAATTGATAACCACTGGGAGAAGCCTTTTCCCAGCTGTGGACTCAGTTGTGCTGCTGCTGATGATGATGATCCTGAACATCCCAGGTCCCCCACCACTTGTCCGAGCTGCTCGCAGACATCACTTACTACGTGTACTTCGCGAGACGCCTACCGCGGAGCATCCTCTGCAAGCATGTCCGCCACAAGTGGGTCCCTGCGGAGTACCCGGCTTCCATGCAGCGACTTCAGGTATGGACAGCGTGTCAACCTGTCTCAGTACGCTGCAAAATTGTCTAGAGCTATGCGCTTCTTGCATTTTTTCACCCTTTTGATCCATCCGGCGGTCATTGCCGTAGAAAAAGACTCAGTCGTAGACTTGTGGTGTGCGCTTCTTCTGAAATCTCACACGGAGCATGTTTGTCCAGAACGGTGGCAAGGGGTGTGGGTTGCGGCAAGGCCTCGCAGACAGTATTGGTAGCTTGCGGTGCGCTGCGGACAACTTAGGTCCAAACATAATGGAAGCATGACCATGACTCTAATACTGGCTGATATTATCACTTCATTGAGGAACATCGCAGGAGGGTTTAAGCCGCCGCGGTGGCTCAGTGGTTATGGCGCTCGGCTGCTGGCCCGAAAGACGCGGGTTCGATCCCGGCCGCAACGGTCGAATTTCGATGGAGGCGAAACTCTAGAGGCCCGTGTACTGTGCAATGTCAGTGCACGTTAATGAACCCCAGGTGGTCGAAATTCCCGGAGCCCTTCGCTACGGCGTCTCTCATAGCCTGAGTCGTTTTGAACGTTAAACCCCCATAAACAACAAACAACGAACATCGCAGGAGGGGTCATGCCAAGTCCGAAAAATAGGGCGGTGACCTTAAATTAGGCAGGAAGGAATAAAAGGCAAATACACGCGAGGTTTCTCAGCAAGTTCTCTGAGCTACTGAGACTCCCTGAGGCTAAAAAATTTGAGGGCCCGTGTTTTTGTGCAACATTTTATGCTTGCTGAACATTGAATTTGGCACGATCCAGTTGCTTGCTGTTAAAGCTGCATTTAGGGCTGAGCCCTTCCCTGCACATTGGGCTCGTTTCTAGCAGGTCGGGTTCTTTATGTTTGCGATGGTGCGTTTTCAAAGATCGCAGTGATTCTCCGTGATTTGCATTCTTCCAGATTGTGGAATGTGGCAATTGACTCTCAGTGCCTCTCCTCAACCTCTGTAAAAATCATAGGTATCAAAATGGAATTCCTTATCTCTGGGTTTAGTCTCATTTCATTTTAATCAAAAGTGCTCGAGGGCCTTTCAGGATTTCTTGGTCTCAAATGATCTCTGGACCAGAAGTTTTCAAGTGTGCCCTCAAATATATTGTATATTGCCAGGGCACCTGAAGATGTTTGCTTTCTATTGAACTTAGATATTAATTTTAATTGGCTCAACCCTTCCCCCTTCATGTCAGTGATTATTATTTTGATTTAGGTGTTTTTTGAAGGAACCTTGCTTTTTTTTGCATGCATCCCAGCCAGGGAGGGATACGAGCCAAGATGCGTGAAGTTCCTCAGGAGCATTTCAAAGTCACTGGGGTTCCCGAACAAGGCTGAACAGATTGAGAATCCCCTCTCTATAAAGAGCTTTTTTTCTTTTTCATATGCCAGTTTTGTGATCAAAACTCAGTGTTGCATGAAACAAATTGCAAATTTGGGCATATTGATGACTGCGGTAACTCTCATTCTTGCTCATGCAATGATGCCAGGCGTGGACAGTGGACGAGTGCATCCCGGAGTTCTTCACGGACCCATCGATATTCGAGTCCATCCACGATGATCTGGGTGACCTAGAGGTGCCGGCCTGGTGCTCCAGCCCTGAGGACTTTGTTCGCAAGCACATGGCCATGCTTGAGAGCGAGCGTGTCTCGGAGCACCTTCACCAATGGATTGACATCACGTTCGGCTACAAGGTGAACGGCCTGCTCTCTCTCACTTTCACATCATGGCCACTTAAGAAAGAAGAGCAAAAACAGATGCGCTATTGAAAAAAAGCATGCAACTTATGAAGTCCCTTTCTTATGTGTGGAAATGCGTGGCATGAGGAATGGGTGTGTGTCACCATTTTGGCACTGTCATTCAACATACCATATTTACTCAGCTTTTTTTATTTCAGTTACACTGTCTTGAAGAAAATAAGAGCAACAACATTTGCCTGTTTATCGTTTTGTGAAGTATTTTTTTCATGTGAACAAATATTCTGTATTTGTTGGCGATATGATATTTAAAGGCATTTTTCTTCATATTTGTATCCAGTTTATACAGTCGACGACTGATTTTTCGACTCTCTAGGGGCTGCGAAAAAGACCGAAAAATCGGGCAGTCCGGAAAATGAAATTTCACGAAAAAAATCGCAAACTTATTACCATTATGCCGGAAGAAGTGTTCAGTTGTTTTGCACACATTCTAAAGCTCCTCATGACTAATCTAAAGCTCCTCATGACTAAATTTAGCCGTGCGACGTGTGCACGGACGGCGGGCGGCGACCGCTTTCACAAGCTCGGCCTAGCTGTGCTGCCCTCGTCATGTCGCTGATGAACGCACGGGTTGGGACAAAATCTAAACGGGAAAGCAAACATGCCGCTGCGGGAACTGCGCTGCGTCCGCAGTACGATGGGCCGGAACGAGAACGCAAAGATGGCGAAACAATAAGAACCGAGAAGCGGGCGAAGCAAGCGCTCCGTCGGCGTTGGCCTTCATCATTATGCCTAGCAACTAAAGCCAAAATCGGCATCGTATCCGGCGATGTGCACTCTGCAGTGGCTTGCGTATAATGAGGCGTCTAGCCTGTACATACATCATACTTCATCATCATACATACAACATACATCACAGTGGTCAAGATATACTTTCCGAGACCAAGAAGAGCTATCAAGTTATTTAGCTGAGAACTTCATTAATAAGTTTAGTATTTGTTCGCCATGCTTCCATTCTTAAAGTGGGTAACTTTTTTTCTTGCAGCTGACAGGACCAGCTGCAATAAAGAGCAAGAACGTGTGCCGCCCTCTGGTGGACGGCCACACCTCACTGCACAGCTGCGGCATGGTGCAGCTCTTCACTGCACCGCACCCGCACCGGGCCGCGTCCAGCCTATATCTGTCACGTTGCTCGGCACCAAAGACGTTCCGGCTCCAGCACAGCTCTGGAGCTGCCCTGGGGTCACCCCAGTCGCGGGTCAGTGCAGGACGAGGAAGGCAGTGCACTCACTAGCGAAGCGACTAGGAAACGATTAGGCTGGCGCATGTGGTGTGGTGCTATACAAAGAGTTATAGGCAGCTTACAGAATCTCTGCTAAATAATACAATAGGCTTTTAAGATGAACTCGAAGGGACCAAAAAATTTGTTGTCTTATCAGAAGTTTGGTTTAACAGAAGTGCCGATAAATAAGATGTGTGAACATGCTAGGTGTCTTCATTACATGAAAGCAATGAATGAATGACATAACCTCCTTGAGAGAGAATACAGTAAAACCTCGTTAATTCGAACTCGAGGGGGACCGGAAAATTGTTCGAATTAAGCGGAGTTTGAATTAACGAGCGGGCGCTAAAAAAAGCGGCCATCACGCCCGGCAGCACGGGCCGAAGCTAAAACAGGCATATCTGAGATCGTTATCTCTTACTACGCGCTACTACACATTTGCGGCGGGCGATTGCGCGAATTAAAATCATAGAGCCCGAATGTCGAAGGAAATAAAGTTAATTTGTTTATGCGGTTGGAGCTAACATCAAAATGCATTCGCGTAAGCAGCAAGCTTAATGATTAAATATGACACTATGCTTCAAAAACATGTTTATTAACAGCAGATTGGCAAAGCATATCAAAGAGAAAAATAATCGGTGATGCGCATTTGTTTTCGTTTCCTTTGCCGTGACTCGACAAGCATCGTCTGCAACTTGCCCAACAGCTCCAACGCAGCGTCCGAATTATCATCGGCGGAGAAGTAGCGCGCAGCCAGATCGAGTGCTGACGCTGTTTCACATGCACTCGGGGGTGGCAATGGATCGTCGCCTCCGTCGGACTCGTCGTCGCTGTCAGCTGTGCTCGCCACGCCCGAGTTGTGCGGCATCTGGTCACCGCAGGCCGCTTCAATAATCTCGGCATCGCTTAACTTCGCTGCTTTGCCAAAAGCAAGCGGCACCGTTCCGTGCCAGTCGCGTTTGCGCACACCAACACCGTCACTCTTCCCTTGCTTCTCTTCCCGCCTGAACACGTGTCGCCTTTGTAACTGACAGTCTTGTTCGGCAGCAACTTGAAATAAAGCGCGGTTTCATCTGCATTGAACACATCGCTGAGCGAGTAATCGGCAAGGTAGTCCTATAGTTGACCTGCTGCAACGGCTTGCGCCGGAGCCACCGTGGCCGGAGCATAGGCGGCGCCCGCGGTAGGGTGGCTACCCGCGTGACCGCGCGTCAGCCAAAAATAGACAAGCCAATGCTTCGACGCTCCGGCAGCGAAAACCTGCTACGGCATGCACCGGAGGGTTGGTTCGGGCAACGAAATTCACGTCTCACCTCGTGCGTGCTGACATGCGTGCTGGCTTATTTTTTTTCTCATCATTCTGCATTTTTTTTTTAATTTTCAGCGCATTGTATTTGCTGCGAGGTGACTTTATATGCGAGGAACAATGCCAGCCATCGGCGCCTAGTTCGAATTAACCGACGTGGATACCGGCATATTCGAATTATCGGGAGTTTTGACCCATTGAAATACACAGGGCTTTGCCGGGACCCGGCCGTCAGGTCGAATTAACCGGCAGTTCGAATTAAGCGATTTCGAATTAACGAGGTTTTACTGTATCCTACTTGAAAATGGCATCTGTCTAGTCTTCTGGTTTGTTGTTGTTGCTGCTATTTGTGTTTCTTTTTTTCTGATTTTTGCATTCAATCCTGCTGTGAGCATTTCGAAGGTACCCAGCAGGGTAGTCGCGTGCTGCTCTGTTGTCGCACTCCTTCCGCAGCATAGCTGTTACCAACCCTACGAACAGGCACACTATGTGCTTTTCCTTCTGTCGCAGGCAACGCGCACAGCTTCAATATCTGGCCATCTCTGTGCCGTGGTAACGCGCATTGCGACGCTATGTCAGTTGAAATTGCGGCCTCACAGCTTTTAAGCCCCAAGTCAACGAGCGGGTGCACTTTGCACATACACGCCTTTTAGTCTGTGGAAATCGGCGTACGTGCGGTGCCAAGATGTGACCATGTCAGATGTCAGATCTCAGCGCCAGCTCAAAGGTGCCTTGCCTTTTTCTGTATCGGCAAGAAAGCTTCCTCTCAAGAACATGTGCTTCCGCAAGGTTGCTTCACCACAGTTTGCATGAAGTTGCGCAGAAGCCATCTTGGAGAGGGCAGAGAAGCCATCTTGGGGAGGGTGCGCTTTCTTGCATAGAAGCATTTTGTATACTTTTTCTTTTTTTTAACAGTGCTGAGAGGACAGCCTGCAAGTGCGGTTGTGCGGGTTGACCGCAGTTCGTGGTCACTGTGAAAGTTTGTCTTAACTTAAGGACGCGCGAAACTGTTCGTCCTAAGCAGAATTATTTTTTACACTGAGACCTGTGGGAAACCAGCCTAATGGTATAGATTGTTCATATTATCCGAGAATTCATCTGAACTGATTTCATCTTAGCAGGAGTCTTTTGTAGCTTCTTATATTGTTCCTTCTCAAAAAAACACAAGGGACAGAAAAAAAAAAGACACGAGTACAATGTGGTGGAACGATATGAGCGAAAACTGACTCTCTCAAAACTGGGTATTGTTGACTAGTACCATTACTAAAATGACTTTTTCAAATATTCTAGTTTAGATTAATGGCCGTGAATGAGCAATTCAGGGAAATCAAAGTGCACTCTTCTGCAAAGGCAACCTTTGCCAGATCTGTATTTCGGTTTAGTTCTCCGTGTGAAGTTTGGTAGTATGAATAAGTGTCTAAGTTTTGGCTCTTGTATTCATTGGAGGTGCAATGTCTCTAAGGGTCGCTGCGAAATTGCGCGTCCGCTCATTGTCGCCATTTCTACAAATTTTTCAGCCTCCATCAGGCTCGATGTCATCTCGCAGGAAGAGCCGGCAAGATAGTATGGTTGACAAGGAGCTCAGCCTTGTGAGTTTGCTTTAGTAGTCAAAGTTTTTGTGCTTGTTAATTTTTCTGTCTTTACCATTAACAGCTTTTCATCCTCTCAAGGGATGAACGAGATTAAAGGGGAAAAAAAAAAGTTCTGGTTCTTGGCTCTTGTACCAGATCTGGAATAAGCATCACATGATGTTATTTTTGTTACCAAGCACACTTGAAAGAAAATGTGTTCGGCAAACGGGCTGCAATTTGTCCTTGCGCATGGCCTTTTAGATTGCAGTGGTTTTTTGTGGAGTTTTGAAAGCAAGTTTAGTTGTAAGTGGGGTTACTTGTGAATGCCTGAGAGCTCTGGCAAGGGCATTGGCTTATGATACAATGCCATTTCCGTGGGTTTTGTGAAGGCCCATCCTGATGTTTGAAGGGATAATAAAGGGATAATGGTGATTGTTTAAAGGCATTCGCCTTCACCCTTGTAGAACCCTATTTCAAACCTTTAAAGTGAAGCCAGTCACCTGTCTTGTGTACGTAGAGAAGTTTCAGGCATTAGAGCACAAAGCCAGCTGTTATTGCAATAGCGTTGTTGCCATCAGGGGTGGAATTGGGGGGTGGGGTTTGAAATTTTACGTTGGAGGACCATGCTGAATCATATCTTATTACAAAAAAGTTAAAACAAAACTGCTCCCCCCCCCCCCCCCCAACCCACCCACCCCCCTCTTCCAAGAGTAACGCATATGTCTTCACCTGGTTACCATTGCAACTTTTTTTGTCATTATCTGCAGCATGTGTTCTAACTTACACATTCGATGTATTGAATTGGATTGGAATTTATTTTGTTTTTGGAATTGTGCAAGCAAGAAATTAATTTGAATAAAAGGAAATTTGAAACTCTGCATAAAAGGCACATGGGACAAAAAGAACACCTAGAGCTGAGTAGTCATGCAAGTCTTATCTTTTGCCTCATTAAAAAAAATAGCCCCCCGAAGCCAAAGACAGTGCTGAAGACGATTCCACTCCAGAGGCTCCCCAAAGCAAGAGGAAGTCATCGACAATTGTCAAGTAAGCCTGCACGCAGCCTTGAGCAATGGCCTCATGGTCAGCATGTTGTAGGTTGGGCAGGAAGCACACAGAGCTGTCACTTACTCTTCTTCATGCTTAAAGAATGGTGGAAAAGTCTGAAACCATTCTGAAATAGTAGACTTTGGAGTTTTTCCATAGATTATTTTGCATTAAAGGAAAATCAGCCATGTGAAAAAAATTTTAATGCAGTGGCATATTAGCAATTCGCTGATTGGCTGAGAGAGGTCACATGATCTTGTGACGTCACCACAACCTGCCCACCTTGGCAGGTGGCAGCCCGGCCACCAGTTTCTGCACAACCTGCACACTATGGCAGGTGGCAGTTAAAATGATGGGTTGAGAGAGGTAACATGCCTTTGTGACGTCATCTCAACCTGCCCACTGGATCTTTAACCACCTAGTTTCTAGACAGCAAGCTAGATACAGAACTGAAATTAAAAATGCAAAAAAATGTGATATATATGCAAATGTCTGCTAAGAATCTGATGCAGAAGTTGCAGCAGAAGCTGCGACGAATATGAAAGCTAATGCTATCTCATTTCACTGTTAAGGTGGCTGAAGCGTTCTCATAATTTTTTTTTTTAATTTTTGAGTCCTGTCATTGTTTTAACTTATCAGCCATTTGAAAAATGGTTGTTTAGGTGTGTGAAGCTGTCCGCTGTGGCATCTCTCATAGCCCACATGGAGCTTCAGAAAGTTATTATAGCCCCTATTTGAAAAGCTTCCAAACATTTCCTCATTTACATACTATTGCACCTTCTTGGTGTGTTTGCTTAACTCTTTCTATACCGAGCCTATTCAGATCGTTCAATTCGAATGATAGCACGAGCCGTCCCATTCAGAGCAATCCGGGCCGCTTCTGGAAAATTAATGCCACTTTGTGTGTTGCAATACGGCTTGTACTTCAATTTCGAAATTGGTTTTTACTTCAGCCATACAAGGGAGTATTTTTGAACTTCACACAAAACCTGTTGACATGGAGCAGTAGCGACGAGCATTGGCGTCCTCGCTTCACGCTGACCCTGCTCAGCAAGGACGATGTTCTCGGGATTTGATAGCATCGGCACTTGACTTGCAACAGAGATGATTTTTCCGCCCAGCCTTGACTTTCGACAGGTGCCCGTCTGTAACTTTCATGTTGGCCATTGCTAAGGAGATTCATTGCTTTCTGGGCCTCTCTGAAGATGCCGGGCATATTCTAAATGATTCTGTGCCACCAGCACTGTAACGGACAGTTTTGTGCAAGACAGCCCTGAGTCCACCTTGACTGCACTACGGAGTAGCCAAAAGCGCTGTGCGCAAGCAGTATGTTATTTTTTGCTGACTGGAAAGTTTAGCATGAAAAGTTCTGTATCTTTAAATGCTTATTTTTGCCTTAGTAAACCACAAAGTGTATTTTCTAAATTTTTTATTCTTTTTTTCAACAGGATATGATTAATATTTTTGTTACTTTTGTGCGAGAGTCTGAAATTTTAACAGTCAAATTTTTTTTGTTTCGAAAGCACGACATTTTTTTCTTTGTATCATTGAATAGGGACTCAGTTAGCTGCACTACGATATGCTGTAGTGAAGAAAAATGTTTAAATTAATGGATGGGAAAGAATTTTATGCACACCATCCTGAAATTGTTTTTCTGCGGTAAGGCAAGAGTTCATGAGGTGGCCTTGTTTCCCCTTTGTTTGTGAGCATGCCAAGACTCCCGACCTTCAACACACAGGTCAAGGTCGGTCGGCCAGCAGCTTGCCTCAACCACCAGCGGCTCAGTGCCCGCTGAGACCCAGGTGATCGTCCTGCCCAAGGACTACTCGCCCCTGTCCAAGCTCCAGCAGCTGGAATCACTCTGCACCTTCTGCCTGCACCACTCGCCGCACCGCCTGCCTCCATCCGTCAGTCTGGCCTCGGCTACCCAGGTGGGTTCTTCCTGATGATGCTAATTTGCTTTATAATAGCGCTAGAGAAGCTTGGCCAGTGAGAGCAAGGGAGGCTGAAGATCGCTTTGTAGCGATAGCTACATTACAGTAGCATCTAGAGCCTTCAGCGTAGTGGCGCCGCCACCCTGCGGTTGTGCCACCACGCTGTCACGTGGTTGGTCACGTGGTGCGGAGCAGCTGCCGGCGGCGCGGCGCCGTGGCTGATCACATGGTTAGTCACGTGGTTGGTCACATAACCAATTTCCACTCAGCCAGCTGTAGCTATCACGTCACTCCAGGTTTAACCAGAGCTAAACCACCACCAATTTTTTTTTTTTTTAGTCATCTTGTCCCAATGAAAACAAAGTACAGTAAGTAAAAGTACAGGAAAGTACAGTAAAAGCTCGTTAATTTGACACTGACGGGACCGCGAAAAATTGTCGAATTAACCGAATGTCAAAATATCGAATGAACCACAAAGAACATGAAATTTGCCCCAGCATGACATACCTTTATTTGGCAAAGAAGTTTGTTATCGTCGTCTGCTTTTTCGGGCGAATTTGAGCGGCTACAATAGCTCTAACAGCTGCCAGATGCTCCGCGGCCCGCGTAGGCTTCACTGTCAAACGCCTCCATAATGCTGTTTTCATTCTTCACGTAAGTGGCCAAGGCGGTTCTTTTAACATCATACTTGACCATCACGTCAGAGCGTGAAACACCATCCTTCAGCACCTTCAATATTTCCACTTTCATGGCTAGGTCCTTCGCCTGGTTGTACTTCGGCCGCTTTGCCGGTGTCGCCATCGGAGCAGGACGCGATGGCGAGGCGCGCAGGCATGGCGCGCTACGCACTCGAAAACAGCAAAGTAAACACGCTGGCAAAGCACGCAATATCCAGAAAAGGCGTGTTAGGGTTCAATAACCGCGATCGTAGCAGCAAGAAACACGGGGCAACGACGACACACGCCAAAACGAGACTTGCTGAAGATAGGGTTAACACGACGACTGAGCACGACTGCAAGAGGCAACGAAGCACAAAGAAAGACACCGGGCGCTTCGGCCACTGCTAACCTTGCTTCCCTCGCCCTCTCTCGTACTGCTGATGACGATGACCGTACGGATGGCCTACGCTACATTCTTTTTTTCCAACTTTACAGTAGCGCCGCTCTTGGCGGGCCGTGGAACTAGGTCGAATTAACAGATGGGTGGTAAAATTTGTCCGAATTAACGAGAGTTTTGCCCCATAGACTCCTATATATAATTGTAAGGACCATGCGTGCAGGTCGAATTATCCGATTGTCCGAATTAACGGGGGTCGAATTAACGAGCTTTCACTGTACTCGGTACCTACCGGTGTAGTTGGTTGTGCAGAAAGTTGTTAGTTGGGCGGATGAAATCTGGAAGTTTGCAGGGATGAGATGGCCACAGCTGGCACAGGACAGGATTAAACGGGGAGATATGGGAGACGCCTTTCCCCTGCAATGGGCGCAGTCGGGCTGTGATAATAATGATGATGATGCTAATGATGATCTTCCAAGTACCCAGTACCACTGTCGCAAGAAAAGCAAGGACCAGTCCAAGGGAAAGTACTGGATACCCACCAGTAATCTGGTGGCACTGGGTGGCAGAGGGGTAGCGGCAGGGTATTATCAAACTCGTATGTTGGTTAAAATATTGCTTCTAACATTGGGTTGGAGGCTCGATGTTTCCTGTTTCTAAAAATAAAATGGTTGGAGAGCATGACTTTTGAGACCCAAGGCAAATCAAAACGAGAAGAGTTGAGGCTCGCCAAAGAGAAATTTAGACTTAGACGGTGCCTAGATCCAAACATAGACCAGCTTATTGCAGACACAGAGGGTCTTTACGTACAGGTCGATATGAGGGCAGGGTTATTAGACTGGGACAAAAGTTTACTCAGTAGGCGAATCATAGAGAGGACATGAAACGTACAAGACAGTAGTGATCAAGTTGCGTCTATTGGGTGAATAGCTGGGATGCCATGAAGCCAGTAAGATGCACTGCATGAAAGTTTGTGAGCTTAGCACTGTTTCAGTGAGCAACGAGTGTAAGGTGACCATTATGACAGCGGTTATAATAGTGTAACAGAGGAGCAGTTCATGACTAATTCGATTTATTGTGCCCCAGGTTCCCAAACTGAGTTTCATGGAACCCTTGGTGTCCTTGCTTTGTCTTTCCCTAGCATCTGAATCCACATATCCATGGATCTTGTTAATAGCGATGGTGTGGCTTGTGATGAACACAACGCAAGAGCATGTCATGTTTTTTTTTCTTTCCCTTCTTTCCATCTTCTTTTCTTCTGTCTCTGTTGCCACAGCAGCCTGCCGATGATGAGCAAGATGGGAGCTTTCCCCGCCATCGAAGCCAGACATCCCACGCCGCCGACATGTACCTGCTGGGGTGCCTACTTGTGGAGATGTCAATCTTTTCAACAACTGCGCCGCACGCCTCGAGGAACCTTTCCGAGCGCTATATGCATGCCCTGCAGGTGCTCAGGATTCAGTCGTCCAAGCTGCCCAAGTGAGTTTTGATTGTCTTTTTTTCTTTAATGCTTGTGTAGTTTCTGCCAAAAGTGGGCTGACAAGGTGCCAACTGAATTAGCAGTTTTAGAAAACACTGGATTCCGTATCAGTAAGGTCTTTCTAATTATCTACTAAAAATTTTCCTTGAAAACAACCAGAAGTGACTAAAAAATGTTTTTGTGATCATAGGTAGTAAAAAACTGGCTGAAATATCCGTGTTTTCTGGAGTGGGGGGGTTGCTATTTGTGCCTTCAGTGTCCTAGAGGACGCACATGTTGGCCCACTTGATGGAACTGCAGAAAGTATTTGTTGTCATGTAGAGCTCTCGCAAAGCAATGAATGATTTCATTTTTCTTTTTAAATAATAATAAAGGTAAGTGCTTATAGTATACTGTTTGTTTCTTTTGGTCCTTTCTATAATTTGTCATTCGGTTAATTTGGACATTTCTTCTTGTCCTGCAAAACCCAAATTAACAGGACTTTCCCAAGCAGCACGCCGATAATGGCCCGGCACTGGTCGAATACTGGGGAAAAGTGGCTCCAATAAAGGCCTATAATGGCATCTGACTAAAGTGCTACCCGATCCAGTGTATGAGCCAATGCATTGCACTGGCTGTCCAGTCAGCAGCCATTAATGGCATACAAGGTTGCTGACTGGCTTGAATGGCATTCCTTGGCAATTCAGTATTAGCCATCCAAGATTCCTCATTGGCATATCTATCATAGGCAGCCAGCCCAACTCAATGGCTATCCAATATTTACCGCCCAAGCTTATTCACTGGTTGTTTATCACAGGTGTACAGCAACACTCGCTGGCTACCCAGTATTGCCCAGCCAAGTTAATGCACTGGTTATTCACCAAAGTCATCCAGTCCTGGTCTGGGGGACAAATTTTTCTTTAACTGCGAAGTTGCTGAGAAAGCTGTATAGCTTTCCTTTGTAGCCGTATGGCTGCGCTTCGGTGGATGCCAATGAGTAATTACTCCCTTATTACAAATTTACTCCACCTTGTGGGCTTCCCCTAAACACTTGACCGACAGTGTGCGGGCTTGTGTTGCAGAATTTATACGCGTCGTCAGTGCACGTGGCATGGGTGCAGTGCCTGTGGCGTTCTGTTTTCTCATTGTTACGCTTTCTTGTCGAGGCTTCGTTCGGGATCGCACGGCTGCGGCGGTCGATGCTTCCGACCGATGAAGGGATGCTGGAACTGTGTTCTGCGCTCAGCAACGACGCATGGGGACTGGACGAGTTTCTTTATGCAGGTGATAAAGTAGAAACGTCCGAGAACCTCACTGACGAGGCAATCGTGGCAAATGTGCGAGCGGCGGGCAAAGACAGCTTATGACGACGCCGCTGACGGCACTGCAGATCAGCCTCTCCAAGTAGTGTCCTCACACGAGGCACTGCAGATGATTCAGTCCCTCCGGGATTTTGTTTTTTTCAAGGGGCCTTTCACTTGATCACTTCAAGCAATTAGGTGCTCTCGAGACAAATGTCAGGAAGCTTTCTGTGAAGCTAGCAAAGCTCACATACCATGGTTTTTCTCTTAACTAGTGGACAACGTTTTTTCTGCTTGATTAAAATGTTTGAACCTTATCGTGATTGTATTTTTTGGCAAACTCGGTTATAACTGTTATTGGTTATAACAATGACATTTTCTTGGCTCTTGAGTATTGTTATAAGTGGGCTCAACTGTATATTATACATCATATATCGTCGTTACACTGGTTACACGGCATGGCAGCATGGACTGCATTGGTCTCTTCCTTCCAGGTCTCTGCAGAATGCTGTCCAAGTCTTGTTGCAGACAGAGAAGCCGGTCACTGTGCCAGCCACCAGGGGCAAGGAAATGGCGGGTGCTGGCAGTGCCGGGCGTGTTGAATGGCGATACCCCTGTGTCTGCGATGGTGGCCTTCCGCCACCTTCCGCACACCAGCTTCTTCAGCCACTTCTGTCGACCATTCCATTTCCGACCTACTACCCGGCCCTATACGACTTCCTCGTGAAGCTCGACGCACAGGCTACTGCTCCTGAGAAGGTGTAGATTTTGCGCATTTACATATTGAACAAACTTCTTTTTCAGTAGATCTGTCTAAATTTGAGGGGGTGCAGTGGGTTTATTGTGGGGGGTGAAATATTCATAAAAAATTTCAAGTGTTAAAAACGGAGCAAAATTTAGGCTTACAAAATAAATTCATGTGGTACGACTCACCGTCTACATAAAAGCAAAACGCGCTCTTCAGCACTGCTGCGGTGCCAAAGCATAGTCAGTAACTTCTATTTGAAACCCTTTCGTATAACTCATGTGGTCAACAGGAGCTAACCCTAGCACAATTGACAGCATTAAGTGAATTCAGAATTCAGCCCACAAGTTGCTATGGCAGATCTAACAAAGAGAGCCTCTGTGACCTGGCTTTGTTCCTGCTGATTCTCGGATTCTTTGTGAAACGTTTTTATTGGCCATTCATCTTGTATGGTAAGAGGTAGTAGCCTGTGCTGATGATGATGACAATGAATAACTGTGATTCCATCGCCTTCCAGGTGTACTTTGTGGCACGCGAGCTGCCGCAACTTTTGACCCAGCTGAGCCAGGTCGACCTCGACCTCGTCATGAACCATCTAAGTGACCTCTTCTCGAACCCCGAGTCCTCGTTGCTGGCTGTGTGGCAGCTCTTTGACCTTGTTGGGCTTGCCCTGGGGCCAAAGACGCTTGCTGAACGTCTCCTGACAGTCCTCATCGGCCTCATGTCGACTGACCAGCCAACAGTGCGGCACTTCCGGCTTTTCCACCGGTCCTTCTTGCTCAAGCTGCAGGTGAGGCTTGATTGGCTGAGTGGTTGTTAATGATTGATCTCTGATTTGTGAGCAGTTGTTGACTGAGTGATCATGTTAATCATTAGGCTTGGAAATGATGCATGCACATAGGAATTACAAAATGGACGTGTGGAAACAAAAATACAAAATGTAATGCTAAACACTTTTACTTTACTGAGAAAGATTGTAGCTCTAGAAAAAGCGAAGATTCTGTTTGGATCATTTCAATGCTTTCTACTTGCTTCGTGCTTTTTTTTTGAAGCACAGAAGTTTATTTTTTTTTTATGCATGCAGTCGATCCTGGATATATATCGACCTTGAAGGGGATGGCGAAATAGTTTGATATATTCCATGTGCAGGTCCGCCTTGGAATGCGCACCTTTCTGCACTGCTTTGTGACCCTTCTCGTCGAAGCGGTTGGCGGTTACCGGGACAACAGTACTGCCCAGATGGGGTGAGAGTCATGGTTGAGCCTTTTTGCGACTCGTTTCATGTCGTTCTGTTGCAAGCCTCTTTCCGACAGCAGTAGAGGGGCTTGGGACATGCAGTATAGAACAGGCGAGTGAGTGTTGGCCATTGCCTTACCTGACAAGCTTACAACTGGCATGTCTTCATCTCCCACCTGACCTCGTTGGAGCTCTCTGCACCTCAGGTGGCCAAAGCTGAAAAATCAGCTGGTTTGTCATAAAGCTAGTGAATATGACCAGCGGTTCTCAGTCTTGCCAGCCTTGGGGAGCCCCCCCCTATGGCTTTCAGAAGCTGCTGAGAAGCCGCGCATGTCTTCGAGGCCGAGGCATGCCACTTAGTGCCTGAACAGGTGCCTAAGAGCTGCGCTTTTAAATAAGAAGTGTCTGTTGGAGGCTTCGAGTTGGTTCGAAGCATTTGATTTGGCTTTTTACGCAACATGGAATAGATGCACAAAAGGGAACAAATGGTGATTGTTGCTAATTGTCAACACTGATTTCTCAGATTTCAGCAGTGCTAATGAAATTTTGATATTAGCTTTTGATTGTGAGTACGTTAGCTAGCATGATGTGGAGGTAATGATTGTCTGCTTTGATTCCTTCTTAATTTCGGCATTAAAAGCTTAGCACTTACAAATGAAACTTTTGCTAAGGTCTGAAGAGTTGTTCATAGCCCCGCTTACTCCTCACTTTCAGAACCTGTGTATTAGACATGAACTTGTCTTTGCCTGTTCGCATCGTTTTTAGAAATGAGCTCAGTGACATACCCCCTTTCAACAAGCTGCATGCTTCATCCCTTCTTGCTTTTGCAGTGAAATGCCAGGCGTTGTGCGGAAAGGCTCGCATTTGGACAATGCGGAGCTAGACCCCTTGCATCAAACCAGCGCAGCGTCGCGGGAAGCATCTCCAATGCGTGGCCCCCACGGAAGTTCTTCCGAGCGTGACGCACTGCCATCTGCTTCGCCGGAACCGACAACATTCGGCGAGCCGGAGATGTTTGAGCTTGACCAGGATCAAGAGCTGGAGCAGTCCTCGTCATCGTACCCGTTTGAGCGAAAGGTACGCAAACTGTCTTAGGTCCAGTCCCATCATAGAGAGCAGGTCACGAAGTGTGAAATGGAGCCAGAATCTGTGGCGTAAAATTTTGTGAAGAACACGTGCAAGAGCAGCACAGTTTAGTGACTAAAGTGGTGACAGTTCAGGAGACCCTTACTAACCTATTTATTTATTAGTGCGAAATCACTCGTACGCTCACCAGCACCAACCAAGAATCTTGTCACTATACATATTTAGGATCTTGTGCCGTTGCCATGCAACCCGAGTTACTACCCAAGCTTACCTGTGTTACCCAGGTAAGCTCGGGTAAGTTCAGAAGCGCGTCGGGTTAGCTGCATGAGAGGTTGCTCGGGCAGAGCAACATGGGTCGCACAATCCCTACCGCTGGCTGTGATAGGAACAGCCACGTTCCAGTACTGTGGCGCATCTCTTAACCACTGCGCATTAACCCACTAATGGTATTACTACGTCATACCCTTAAGGTGGAGCTTAAGTGTCCCTCCAATTGAAGAATGAACACCTGCTTTCGCACTTCTATTTGGCGTTAAGCCCCTAACAATTTTTAATTTAGTCAACATGCTCATGAAGGTCTTCTTTAGAAGGTTTACAGCCGAACCTCGCTATAGCGAAACACGTGAAAAAAATCGCAAAATAGTTTGATTTAGCCAAAATTTGTAATATAAAATTTTGCCGAAAACTAACGCACTAGAAGTGAAATTTAGTCATTGATAGGGCGGCAACTGGGGGAGCCCTTTTCAGAAGCTTTAGTGCCGTGTTGAAGCGGCTTGCAGTTATTTTGGGGGAGGGGGCTACAAAGTACTGAGCACCAAACAAACGTTTGGTTGGCTTCCCTGCACAGCACTGCCAGCACGTGGCGGCTGCTGCTCAGACGCCAGCTAGGGTGGCTTCCTCGTATTACAGTGGCGTCTCGTGAAAAATGGACCACCAGAACGAAAGCTAGCGTAGTTTTCACCACCTCAGTGGCAGCTGACGTGAGCACAGGATGGCTGCCGGGAGGCCACAACCGACCATGCCGCCGGTCCCGGGGCAACATCGACGGATGCGGAAGGTGCAAATGAGTGCCAACTGCCTGGCTACCAACTGTTCACGCTGTATATATATCCTCCTTAACGCTGTAGGCATGTGCAAGATAAAGCATGAATTGTGGCACAAACACATGCCGCACCACCATTAGTCACTCTTGTAGTGAGGCAAAGTCAGATGCCCGCCATTCAAGCAGGCACAGCTTGGCGCTCGATAGTTCGATATATCCATTTCATGGCCAATCGCGTTCAGTATATAAAGTTTGAATTTAATATGTTTGTCAAAAATATTTCGAGACAGTTCAATATGGCCAATAACTTGTGATATCAGTGTTTATTTTATTGAGGTTTGGTTGTAGTATGTTGCTATCAACAAGCTAGTTATAACTTGGTATAAATTCAATACCTGAGGCTAAGTGTAGAAACATGCAAGAATGAGAACATTATAATGCAAATCCTAGATAGTCAGTGGAGGAATAAGTCATTGCAACACATGCGAAATGTAGTGGAGTACGCTATTTTGGGTGCAACATAGAGGGAAGCATTCGTGAAGGCACAAAAAGCTGCTACAACAATTATTTAATGCTGAACTGAATAAATGCTACTCGGTTTATTAGTAAGGATGGAGAGAGAACTTTCCAGATTCTTTAGCATCATTCTGAAGGCGCTGGCGGTAGTTCCGGAGGCCACGAAAGACAGAGCGGCGGGCGGCACTGAAAAAACGGTACCTTTGTCATTGTCTGTAAGACAGAATTGGGCATTTTATGCCTGTGCTTCTAACTTACACCTCAAACAGACATTAAAGGTGAAGCTAACTTGGTTGGGTTACCCTTTGGAGGCTCTGCCAACAGCGCGAACAAAGACGAGCACCGTGTCGTTCGCTTTCTTGTCTTTTGTGCTCGTCTTTGTTCGCGCTGTTTATTCAAAATCTGCCAACAATTTTTTTTCCGCACAGAAAAGCTTCTGTACAGCTTGGAAAAACCGCAAGTCAGATGTCCAGTTTCTTCCCCTGTTCAGTATAGCATTCTGCACCATAAGTGATACCTGCCCTGTTAACAAAGTGGCAAGGCAGCAGTTGCAGAGTGGAACGACAACCAGAAATGCCTGTACTGTGGTGAAAAACACACAAAAAAAAACTTATGGCTCTTGGCAAAGATTTGTATTCATAATAGACCAAACTGCACCTCCATTTCTCTGGTTTGTCTTTTTGCTCCAAGGAGACGGGGACGTTTCCTGAAGGCACGACTTGGCCGCCATCTAGTGACAAGCAACCAAGTGATGAGCAACCAGGTGTAACAAGTCGTCCGGACCGTTCTGAATCCGAGGTGCCAGATCCATCGCCACAGGGGCCGACCATCTCCAGCATTCCAGTTACAGTAAGCCCTGGCATCATTTTTCCTTTTTCTGTGCGCAGTTTCCGGCTCATAGCTTAATTGCAGGAACTTTTGTCCAAAGTTTATACCAGGTGTAAAAGGAAATAAAAGAAAAACATATTTGTTTTCTGAAAGGTTATAATTTAATGGCATGGCCAAAAAATGCTGCCGGTCCTTAGTATAGGAAAGTGGGCATTGGTGGGGCGATCATCGTGGGTTTCAGAAACGGAGCATTGAAAAACTGCACGGGTTGAACTGCATGACAGTGAAGGCGGCAGTCAAGTGAAACAAGACGCAGCAAGCGCTCTAGTTTTCTTATTCCTAGTCAAAATTGGTTGCTTGGCCCTTTCTATGTTGGCATTTGTCTGGCAGCAAAGAACACGCTCGCAGCAGGAAAATTGGGTCTTAAAATTTGTCCGTGATGTCCGTATCGAAAAGAACTCCCCGACTGCTTTGGCTTTCTTGAAGTGAATTCAAATCTGGCTCCTTTCGTTCTAATACTAAAACTACGTTTCCCGTTGTTTTAAGCTCGAATACTCGTTTTTAGAGGCAGTGTTTCCCAAGCTCGGGGATCTGCGCGGAAAAATCTGTCTCGATGCACCACAGCTTGCTTGTGAAAACAGACAAGGGTGGCGCCACCTGTATTTCATTTTTTTACCCTTTTCCGTGCTTATAAAAGCTCTGTTTTCAGTGAAAGTAGTGCCATTATCATTAGAATGCGGTAACCTATTGAAAGTGGTCTCAGGCGGGAGAAGCTTTCACTCTCACCCTCACCCCACCCTCCCCAAATGTTGCCAGGAAACGTACGAGATCACCGCTCAGGAGTCCAGCGGGGAGAGTGCTGGCGGTGGCTGCAGCCTCAGCGACATCGCTGCGGAGAGTGTCGTGTGGCTGGCGCACCGGTTGGGGCCGGTGCTGACGGCCAAGCACCTGAGCCGGAACCTGCTCCGCATGCTCACCCTGTGCTACCTGGGGCCGCAGCAGCTGAGCCCGGCCAAGGGCTCCCTGCTCGAGGGCGGTGGGTCACAAGGAGCCACACCTTCTGACCCGTTTGTTTGTTTTAGAAATGGATTGGCATACAGTTTTTATGGAGGCGAAATGCAAAGGCGCCCGTGTGCTGTGCGATGTCAGTGCACGTTAAAGATGCCTGGAAATTTTTCCAGAGCCCTCCACTATGGCACCTCTTCATTCCTTTCTTCTTTCACTCCCTCCTTTATCCCTTCTCTTACGGAGCTGTTCGGTGTCCAAGGATATATGAGACATACTGCGCCCCTTCCTTTCCCCAAAAACCAATTATTATTATTATTATTGGCATACAGTGGGAGGCGACTGGAGGAAAGAAGTGCAGTCTGAAAGTGTGATGAAAGGGTGGGTAGCGATGAGGGTTTTTTTTTATATACATAGTAAACTGCGAGACACGTCCATCCAAACTTTTTTCATTTGAAAATCCTGACGTTTTGGAGTCAAGCCAGCTCTGAAACATTGGGATTCTGGAATAAAGTTATCAGACCCAACCAGGGAGCCAGTTCTGTCAAAATTTTGTTTTCACGCTTTTTCTTTGTCAAAATTTATGTTGTTATTTTACAGCGAGAGCTGTTGATAGGGGCCCACCCTGGGTTGTGTAACTGAAGCCCGTTTCAGTTATGGAAATCTATCTGCCAAAGGAAGCCATGCTGGGGGAGAAAGTGGAGAGACATGACAGCTCTCACCAAATGTTTTCATTGAGCCATTGCCTAGTTTTTTTTGTTGTTTTGTATATTTACTCAAAATTCCCTTCCAAGGCGTTCTGTTGGTGCAACATGAAAGGGGACATGAAAGAAAAAAATTTGCCATGCAGTAACAATGAATTTTTGTGCTGTTTGATTGCCTTGCTTCTTCTGCTGTTATGTCTGTGTGGTAACCTTCCCTGGCAGCATTAGTTTTTTTCCGTACTTACAAATTACACAGTGGTTTGCCACCATTGTTGCTTATCTTTTTATACCACCCTCGTTACTTGATGCACCCCATGGAAGCCTCTGAGGTTTACTATTAAGTATGTTCACAGAAACGATGAACAAATCTTGTCAGCCATAAATTCATTTGTGTGGAAGTATTTCCCACGCTTCAGTCTATTTATTTTGTTAGTTTTTTATCGTATAAATACTCTTTGTGACGTTGCAAAATTCGTATCGTTGAGGTTCTCCCGTATTCGTTGTTGCAAATGGCTCAATATACAGGACCAGAGGAAAATGGAAGTAGTAGTCTGAAACTCTTTGTGAATCATTACTAACGTAGCTTCCATAGCAAGGTTACTTGTAGCAGTGGGCATTTGCCGAAAGCAGATGGTATTGCCAGGTTGTTCTGATTCTTTCCATCTGGTCCTAATTCATCTGTGCAACACATTGGGAGAACTTTCTGTGCCGTCTGAAGTGACTGACTGCGCAGTGGCATCATCTTGATCCGAAAGCACTACCGTCTCTGTGAAAGGAGACTTGTACCATTCAATGCAAGCATGGCCTCGCAGATCGCCAACTTGTTCTCGTTAGTGGAATGCATGCAAAAGCACAGGGAAAGCTCTGAACATCTGTTAAAATTGTGTTATTTCCGTTTGAAAAATAAATGGATGTGCTGTATTGCCTGGTTGCATGCCACTATGTTCTTAAGTATATTCAGCTGGCAGTTTATGACCCTGCTAACACAGGTGTCTTGCTTTCTTTATGCTGCGATTTTTTTCAGGGCATAACGGCAGGTTGTTACCCTCAAATGACACTGGTGCCTCTGTAGTAAAATGTAATAGAACAATTTGTGGCTCGTAATAGGGGCTGGTTTGGTTTGCAAGAGCTGCAGTAACATGGTTGTTTCATTTTATCTGGCTCATCTATCTTTCCAGATGTGAGCCTCTTTGAGCAGGGTGTGATTGGGGATCAGACAGCTGCAAAGGTTCTCGAGACGCTAGCAAACCTCGCAATGCTCTATGGGGAGAGCTTCATTACACGGCAGTACTTACCCCATGCTGTCGAACTGGTAGGTGGCGTTACTGTGTAGCTGCTTTTTAATGCGAATTGCCTGCATGGCTGTCATTAGTATAGTACGTTATAACTAGGGGTTGGATTTTGCGGTTTGCTTTTAAAAAATTCGGTGGACTTTTTTTAGTGTTTATTTATGAATGCAGTTTTCTTTTTTTTCTCCGGAAATATTATTCCGTACGGATGTATAACTTTTTTTTTTTCGGTGATATAATGTGGTACATTGCTATGCGGTCATAAGTCACTTGGTGTTTGCCTTGGCTTTTTTTTTTTTCTGTCAGCCTGAGCATTTGATTTGGTAGTAATTAACACGTTAATGGTAGTTAACTACTCGTAAAGCACTTATAGCAGTGCTTAATCGCACAAGGAAATGCTGATGCCAATAAAAAATGTAACAGAAGTTAAATGGTACAATCTTTGAACAAAAATCGCAAGCAAAAGTTGATTTCTAAAGCTGGCTTGCCAAGTTGTCGCCGAGTTGTTAAGCAGTGGCACGGGGAATCTCGCGGTTTGTGTGTTGACGACTGTGAGGGAAAACTGCCACTGAGCTGTCGCCCCTCAAAGTGTCGCCCCTGAAGTGTAGACACACATGAGTTTCATAAAGTACGGATTCGAATTTGTGTCTATGAAATTTTCACAAGCTTTTCTGCATTAAGTACTTCTTTAACAATTGACTTGGAAGGTTATAACAGCGCTTATGAACTGATTCGAAGTTCCTGGCGGATTTAATTTGCCAACGCTTTCATTTTACCAGCCTGTTTTTGTTAGCAATGTGCAGCATGTTTTCCCCTGGTCATCCTCGCTTCAGGTCATTCTTATCACCTTTTCATTTCTGTATGCTTTTCACAGCTGTGTATGTGCAAGAAGCACCTTACGGAAACTTTGGAAGCTGGCCTTATTGGAGCCATTACGATGGTCAAGCATGTGTTGCCATTCCTATCCGACACAACTCTCATGAGCCAGCTTCAGGTCAGTGCTTATTGTCGTTATCAGCTTTTACTTGAGGGTTGTACTTTCTTTTAAATGCGAGTACCCACCTGGCCTGGTGCTCAGGTTCTTTAGGGTGAAATGCTTGGAGAAATGGGTCTTTGACCCTACCTTGAGTAGCAATTCATGCCATGGCACTCTATGGCCGCCAATATCCTTGCACCATATTTAAAAATCTATAATTGTCATGCTTCTTTTAGGTGCTATGTTCACAGGTGTGTACATATTGAACTTGCATCATTTGCTCAGACTGGGCTACACTTAGGCGAAAATAACGAAGCGCCGACCAAAAGGTGTTTTCAAGATGGAAGGACGTTTCGACTTCCACACGGAAGTCTTGTTCACTGAAGGAAAAATTTCGCA
Organism: Amblyomma americanum; assembly: GCF_052857255.1. Classification (NCBI taxonomy): domain Eukaryota; kingdom Metazoa; phylum Arthropoda; class Arachnida; order Ixodida; family Ixodidae; genus Amblyomma; species Amblyomma americanum. The sequence continues at coordinate 140,569,661 of NC_135505.1, read as the reverse complement.
CACAAAGCTTAAGTACATTGTGCTAATCGTCGCGGGCATCTAGCGTACGAAGGCGGTAGATTGCCGATGTTACGGTTGAGCGTCTGATCTGTTGTCTGGATAAACAAAGACTCCAGATATTGGCGTGACATCCAGTTTTTCTCACGGCCGATAATTGCCGCTTCTTCCCAAGCGATATCATGCTTCGTGTTTTCAACGTGTTCAGCCAGTGCGTTGGAACAAGCCTTTTTTTTCTTGACATCATTCTTGTGCTCATTCAGCCGTCTTTCAAAGTTTCCGCTTTCACCTATGTAGGAGTGATTGCAGTCTGAGCAGGGGATTTTATAATTTACTCCGGGAAACTTTTTCTTTTTTAGCTTGTCCTTTACGGACACCAACTCGTGACGAAGCTTGCACGCAGGCACGTGAGCTATATGCACATCGTAGGTGCGAAAAACGCGGGCCAATGACTCGCTCACGGCAAGGTAGGCGAACGGGCTGAGCTGGTCTCGTTGTCTGCTGTATTACAGCGTTCACGAAGTGCTGTGGGTAGCCACAATTGTTGAGCTCGCGTCGCACTTGGCGTATGTCAGAGGCTTTTTCTTCGGGTTTCGAGCATATTCTTTCCGCACGACGGACGAGGGTAGAAACGACGGAGCGCTTATGGCACGTAGGATGGACTGAATTAAAGTGAAGGTATTGGCCTGTGTGCGTGTCCTTTCTGTACACCTTGAATGATAGGCAGTCATCACGTCGCTCCACCATGACGTCCAGAAAAGGAAGACGGCCAGAAATCTCCTCCTCGACGGTAAACTAGATGGAATCTTCTATGCTGTTCAAATGGTTCGTGAAAGCAGCCAAGGCATTCTTTTTGATTATGCAAAAGCAGTCATCAATGTACCGCAGGAAGACCTTCGGGCGCGGCTCGAACGAAACCAAAGCGCGGCTTTCCAATGCTTCCATTGTGAGGTTTGCGGTTGTGACCGAGATAGATGCTCCCGTACATTAATGACTGCTTTTGCATAATCAAAAAGAATGCCTTGGCTGCTTTCACGATCCATTTGAACAGCATGGAAGATTCCATCCAGTTTACCGTCGAGGAGGAGATTTCTGGCCGTCTTCCTTTTCTGGACGTCATGGTGGAGCGACGTGATGACCGCCTATCATTCAAGGTGTACAGAAAGGACACGCACACAGGCCAATACCTTCACTTTAATTCAGTCCATCCTACGTGCCATAAGCGCTCCGTCGTTTCTACCCTCGTCCGTCGTGCGGAAAGAATATGCTCGAAACCCGAAGAAAAAGCCTCTGACATACGCCAAGTGCGACGCGAGCTCAACAATTGTGGCTACCCACAGCACTTCGTGAACGCTGTAATACAGCAGACAACGAGACCAGCTCAGCCCGTTCGCCTACCTTGCCGTGAGCGAGTCATTGGCCCGCGTTTTTCGCACCTACGATGTGCATATAGCTCACGTGCCTGCGTGCAAGCTTCGTCACGAGTTGGTGTCCGTAAAGGACAAGCTAAAAAAGGAAAAGTTTCCCGGAGTAATTTATAAAATCCCCTGCTCAGACTGCGATCACTCCTACATAGGTGAAAGCGGAAACTTTGAAAGACGGCTGAATGAGCACAAGAATGATGTCAAGAAAAAGAAGGCTTGTTCCAACGCACTGGCTGAACACGCTGAAAACACGAAGCATGATATCGCTTGGGAAGAAGCGGCAATTATCGGCCGTGAGAAAAACTGGATGTCACGCCAATATCTGGAGTCTTTGTTTATCCAGACAACAGATCAGACGCTATCGGCAATCTACCGCCCTCGTACGCTAGATGCCTGCGACGATTAGCACAACGTACTTAAGCTTTGCATGCGAAATTTTTCCTTCAGTGAACAAGACTTCCGTGTGGAAGTTGAAACGTCCTTCCATTTTGACAACACCTTTTGGTCGGCGCTTCGTTATTTTCGCCAATGTATTCACCCGACCAGATGAGATTTCGTCGAACCTTAGATTTCATCGGGCTACACTTAACAGTGATTTATTTGTTTCGGGGCACGAATAGCAGTTTTCATATTGCAACTGGGATTATGTCTGATATCAAATACTGTAAGTAATATTTCTCTAAACAGCGAACTTGGTAGCTTTTTCCCCTGTCATTTTAATACTGTCTGATTTTTGTCACCAGTAATAATATCGCTACAAGTTGGCGTTTATATTTTAGTAGGACAGGGCCTCTGGAAGTCAGCTGTGTTCTGCTTTCTGTCCAAGCACAAGCGTGGCCTCTGTTTTCGTGCAGACTCGTTTTGTGGGGTTCTAGTGTCATGTTCATCTTGGAAACAGAAAGTGATTCCACAATCTCTTGGGTGTTTATTTCACAAATCCTGGCATTTCGATGCTGCATTTTCCAACCGCTGTAAGGCTTTGTACACAACTTCGTGCATGCTAGTAGAAAATTTACAGTTTGTGCTTTGTGTTGCTAAATTAACTGGCCCTTCTTGACGCTTTTTCTTTTGATTTAGATAGAAAAATATTTTTTTTAAACTGAAGTGACAAGGGGCAACTAAAAGGGTGTGGGATTAATGGTAGGGGCATGCAAATATTGGGAACTCTGAATACTTTGTGCAAATAGTATTTGCTATACAGAGCTTATCTCAGTGTCACAGCAGCCGCCATGCTGCTGGCAAACCAGGAGCACTATGAGAAGGTGCACATTTCTGTAAACCACTTTTTGAAACCTGTTCTGGCCTGCACTGCCAAAGCAATGTATGGTTCACCATCATGGTGCCCGTGACGTCAGGTATCTGTTGGTTTCGCACTGCAGTTTCAGTATTCGAAGCTGCTAAACCTTTAGAAACAAATTTTCTTTTGATCTAAACCCACAGCTAAACATTGCGAAATTCCCAAATGGCAGTATCTTGCACATGTCACATGGGTAAACTTGCTCTTTCCTCGTAGAACCGACTGCCAGCACGCAGCAAAGGACCGCGCACAGTAATGCTAGGCCTTGCATAAAATGAGTGTGCTGACGGCCATCGAGAGCTGTCACAGTGCGTTTGTGGGTCTGAAAATGAATTGCAGAACCACACAGTACTTCTTTGCGTTGTTCCACAATGCAGTGGCCTTTGAACGCGACTGGTAGTGATCCTCTCATTTTAGATCACTCCGATAGGCAGTGCAGCACACACAGCAGCAGCCCGGCCTGTAGAGGATAGCGGAGCATGCGAAGTTGTGGCCCGCGTGCGCTGCTGTGGTTGTTTTGCAGCGACTGCTTTGATTGTTCTCAGTTTTCGTCAGTTTGAACCTAGAAACTGCGTATCTTAAGCAAGTGTTCAACAGATACATCTGCCTCAATGCCATCCCACCCAATCACACCGCGCACAGTGCCCCATTCACCCTGGGGGCGTCTAAAACCTTGATTTCGTTTTCACGCCTTCTAGAGGCCAGTGACTTGTCGTGAACATTGCTTTTCGGGCGGCATTCCACAGCCGGCATTTTGTCTTCCGGTCTCGCGAAGGTGCGGGGAAGGGATCATCCCACTCGCGTTGCAGCTCGGGTTGCTGATCTTGTGTGTGTTTATTAAATATGAAGTTTACCATACTTGTGGTGATGATGTGTGACAACAGTTTGTACAATTTGTTTGCATTATCGCACACTAATTAAAGGTGCTGGTTCAGGAGGCCAATGCTTGTTTCACACTGTGGCCTGTGCAGGATGGGTTTCTGTTAGCCATGGGTGCTTTCAGCTTATTTTCACTTCGGAATCACGGTGACGACTGTTCAGCAGTGCTAATTGATGCTGCCTGTATCTCCTATCCAGAAGCTAGTAGATTGGTGTTTTTACATTTGAATTTGTTTTTCTGTTAATGTTGTCCTGTTCGATAATAACGGTACCTTTGTTAGCATATTTTTTTATTACTATCTTTATAGTTTGTCAAGTGATTGTTTATATAGTACCAGAAAACTGCTTGCTGGAAAGGGAGGTCACAAGCTTTTTCCTTTTTTTTTTCTTTAAAAGTTCTATATTTAAAATTTGTGGTGGCCTTGTCTGCCATTTTTCTGCTCATCTTGTCAAAAGGAGGTGGTGCTGAAGAACATCCTGTACCCACTGGTGCAACTGGCCTCATCAATCCAGCACTGCTTTCCGCGAGGGGTAGCCAGCCGCCAGGTCCTCACAAGGAAGATTGCTGACACGCTGTACCTCGTCGGACTCCGCATCGGATTCCAGATGTCCCGGCGCCACCTCTCGGTGCTTCTGCGGCGTTTCTTTGCATCTTTCAACCGCGCTTTCCCGCCCGGAGACATTGCGGATGTGCGGCACCTGACTCCACTGCCTTCCGCGGCAGACAAAGGTGTCGTGGACGTTCAGTGCCTTTTACATTTCGTTCGACTTTAGATCAACCTTCAGCTTTTGTTTAGCACTTATGGCATTTGGCTGCTGAGCACGAGGTCGTGGGACTGAATGCCTGCCTGAATGCTGTCAGTGCACGCTTAAGAACCCGAGGTGCTCGAATTAAGCTGGAACCCTTCACTACAACAAATATTATTATCCGTCCCACCTTTTCGACCCTTCCTTCATCCCTTGCTTTGTGACATGGCTCAGGTCTCCACTCTGGAGCTGGGTGCTGGGCCTGTCCATTCCTAATAACTTTTTACTGCATTAGCGGTATGGCCCTTGTTTCTTCAAAACTAGAGGAAAGGAATGTGAGAGGGAGAGGAGAAAGGGCAAGGAGGAGGCTCTGCTATGGCGGGAGGAGGGGGGGGGGGGAAGGAAAGGAGAAGAGGATAAATAAGAGAAGAACTAGTGCTTGGTAATAGGTTTAAGGATAGGTGTGGCGATAATCGTCGCCTAGCTATTAATTCATAGGGCACCAAATTTCATTGGATTAAATGCCAATTTTTTTCCCCTTTCTAAACTCCTTCCTTGCCCATCACCAATCCTCTGGTTGCCTCTTCTACTTTTGAAAATTGCTCGTGCCCTGGCTGCTCGGACCTCTGTGGCGCTGCGCAGCAGTAGCACCCCTAGCGAGAGCGCAGTGAACTAGCGCGCGAGTCGAGTGGAGCCGCTGCTGTCGGTGCGAACGAAGGAGTGCGAGAGAAAAGGAGGAGGAGGCGCGTTGCAATAGCACCCCTAGTGGTAGCGAGAGGAACTAGAGCAAGGGAAGAAGTGGGAGAGGGAAATGGAGAGGAGGCACCCAGCAGTAGCGCCCCTACTGGGAATGCATGGAACTAGCCCTCGCGGCGGAGTGAACAGAGGAGTTGGAGGAGAAAAGAAAAGGCTCGCTATAATAGCACTCCTAGGAGGAGCGTAAAATTGGAAAGACTCAGTTAAAAGGTTAATATTAAAATGACATTTGAATAAACAAATTTAAAAAATTGCGCTGTGTTGCAGAAATGCTGCATCACATTGTATGATCCACACATCTGGTGTCCTTATAATTGAATAAAAAGCATCAGGCATTGCTGCGTTATAGACCGATGCCGTGCCCTTGCTGTAGAGCATCCGCTTTTAGTGCAGGGGGTGCTGAGTTTAGGCACAAGGTTTCCCCCCGTCCTGGTGCTTGGCTCTTCTTGAGTAAAATGCTTGGGAAAGGGCCTTTGGTCACCTCACGCTCCCTCGGCGGAAAATCTATTCCCAAGGGACCGAAATCCTTTTGTGTGGTGAAGCCCATTGTGGTCTTTCTTTTTTTTTTTCTAAGTGCCTGCTCAAGCCCACTACGGGATTTGAAGGCGCAGGCCTCTTTTCCAAGTCATGCGACCCTAGGATGCCAAGCACTAGGCTGGGCCGTAGCTTGTACCCACTTTGAAAGAAAAAACAGTGAGTGCCCGGAAGGCAGCGCTTTGTCTCATGTCTTCTTCCCTTGTCCTTGTGCAGGTGCGCTGTTTTAGCCTTATTATGTTGTACCAACATGCCAATCAGTCTGCGTTTTTGGGCTTCCAGAAGTTCTTTGGTGTTTCCTTTGAAGTCTTTTTGTTTAAGTATGAAGACGCCTTCAAGTTGAGGAAATAATTTCAAAGTTTTTAATGTGTTCTTAAGTCTTTCAAGGTCTTTGAAGATTGCAGTCATTGGTGCTGCATTTGGGTGAGCTTTGCAGGCAGCTTCATTATGATGCTTTATCGAAGTAAAAATGATTTTTCAAATCTCTTCAAATCTTTGGAGGGTCCTTGATATTACTGGTTGCTCGAAGAATGGTTGCAGTCTTTCGAAGTCCTTGAACTCTTTGATGTTTTCCTACTCTTTTGAGGTCTGAATGTTTATAGACGAAATATTTGAGAAAGCCTTTCAGGTTTTTACCTACATCAATATTAGTGACCAAAACAGTGGTTTAAAGTTCAGCTACAGAATCGCTTGCTTGTAATTCAGATACTTCTTGCCAGGAAATGTGTGATAGGCATGTAATGACTAGATGGGGGGAAATCGTTCATGAAACACAAATTTGTTCTTTGCTGCTGAAACTTGAGCTTAATGAGTTTCTGTCAGGTCAGCTGCTAAACAGTGATTGGTTCGGTGACCTGTGTCCTCCTCCTCCCACCCTTCCGCAGAAGAGCTGTGCCGATCGGTAGAGGATTATCTCCCCATCAAACGGGAGAATGGTTGTAGTCTTTCGAAGTCCTTGAACTCTGATGCTTTCCTACTGTTTTGAGGTCTGAATATTTATAGATATAAGAGAAAGCCTTTCAGGTTTTTACCTACATCAATATTAATGACCAAAACTGTGGTTTAAAGTTCAGCTATAGAATCGCTTGCTTGTAATTCAGATACTTCCTGCCAGGAAATGTGTGATAGGCATGTAATGCCTAGATGGGGGGAAATCATTCATGAAACACGCATTTTTTCTTTGCTGCTGAAACTTAAGCTTAATGAGTTTCTGTAAGGTCAGCTGCTAAACAGTGATTGGTTCGGTGACCTGTGTCCTCCTCCTCCCACCCTTCCGCAGAAGAGCTGTGCCGATCGGTAGAGGATTATCTCCCCATCAAACGGGAGGCTGACAGCCAGGAATTGAGGATCGGCACGCCGGTCAAGTTGTCCAGTGTGCTCCAGTACCGGGGTTCACCGCCCTACCCTCCCACTCCCCCCTATGAGGAGAAAGAAGGTGCCTCAACGTGTGCCTCTCTCTCTTGAAACTCTCGCCACCGTCTGTGATTATCACCAGTCTGTAAAAACGTGTGTAACGTAGTGCATGTTGAACGAGGATATGCAGAAGAAAAACTGAAATGCCTGACAGTTTCTTTGGTACTTTCTAAAGGCATAAAGTGTGTTCCGCAGTTTTGCGTGGCATAGAAGGCTTCTTTCAGCTAAACCAGTGAAATTTTTTAACTCGAATTCCGCAAAAAAAAATGGCATTTTGTCAGCAGTATTGCTGTGTACCATTTTTGTTTGGGGTACTTGCCTGATTCGATAAGAAGTCAGATATTTGCATCGTCTGCGGTGACAGCGAAGCAAGACAAGCTGCTGTCATAGTGATAGCACCGGTGGTGCCATCTCATTTTATTTATAGCAACTTTACTTAGAAATTCGGCGGAAAGGTTGGGGGGTTGCAAGATGGCATCCCTAGTCCCATTACTGGGAAAGTGGCTTGTTTTATTGACCATCGCTGTAGACAATGTGAATATCCGACTTTTTCTGATTGAATCAGGCAAGTACCCCAAAAAACTTCCGAGATCTGCACCTGAGAATCAGGTGGGCAGGTGAGAGAAGTCTGAAGGATAGGATGGCCACAGCTGGCAAAGGACAGTTTCGTGGAGGTCAGTGAGAGACACTTGTTCTGCGGTGGACGTAGTTAGAATGATAATGATTGTGATGATGATGTAGACCGGTTTGCAGGGGACGATCGCAACATACCCGAGCGTGCCCTCCAAGAGGTCAAGGAAGTGTTCACCGCTGAGCTGGCTTTTATGACCTACATCCCACTGTGTAAGCTGGCTGGAGGGTAAGAAGTTAATGTTTGTAAACACACTTTTGGATTTCTTATTTAATGCATCAGCTGTTGCCGGGGCTAAAGGGAAATATCGAACCAAGCAAGACAGATAGGTTATTCCTCGGGAACACTACCGAAGTTTTTTTTCTGCATGGAAAGGTAGCTGCGTTGCTGAGAAACTTGCGATTAAAAGCCCTAATACCTTTTCACATTCAAAGCGCCTGCAAAAAATGAGCGCAGTTACGTCGTTTCTGCGACTGATTTGCAGTGGAGCCCTCCAACCAATCAGCGCCACTTCCAAAGTCCAGGAACGCGGCCAGAAACCGAAACTAGTCTGCCGGTCTTGTGACGAGTCGAGTTTGCTGCTACAACAGCAAGGTGCAAGTTCAGGCTGCCTCAAATGCTCCACTACGCCCACCCCCTACTGAAAGGCGCACCGCTGCGGTGGCTCAGTGGTTACAGTGCTTGGCTGCTGACCCGAAAGGTGCCGGTTCAATCCTGGCCATGGCAGTCTCATTTCAGTGGAGGCGAAATGCTGGATGCCTGTGTGCTGTGCGATGTCAGTGCAGGTTGCAGAGCCCCAGGTGGCCGAAATTAACTGGAGCTTTCCACTATGGTGTCTCTCATAGCCTGGGTCACTTTTGGATGTTAAACCCGATAGAATTTAAATACAAGCCCACAGAAAAGCAAATGCCCTCTGCTGCATCGTGTGTGTCGGCATCTTGTTTCAACGCAAGCATATACTAGTAGAAATAAGCTTCTTGGGTGCAAAAGAAACTATATGATGTTATCGAAGCAGCTGGCAGACTTCAGAACAAACACTGCTAATCATGCTCATGCACATGTTCATCGAAAGTAATACAGGCATGTGACATTTGTTGTGTGCTGTCGTGAAGTGTACCCGTAAACTTGAAGGGATCCTAAAAAGCACGCGAGCAGCAGTCATGCTCTAATGTATTTCACTGGATACCACATCTGAGTGAAAAACTGCGTCACTTTGCTTACCAAAGGTGTGTTGTGCTGTTAGTTATCGCATGTTTGTTGACTATTTACACAGTAAGCATGGTCGCAAACGTCCTTTGTGATTGCCTATGCGGTAGTTGTTGCGATTTCTACGTTTGTAGATTGTTCCCTGTGGGTTTTAACGAAAACGAATTTGGGTATTTTCCGCCCAACTATAGTCTGCCTGCTGGCTATAGCTGTCGGCAGGTAATGCACGCATAACTTTGACAAACATGCATCAGCTAGCTGAACGTTTTTGTCGCAGAAAACCCTGCCTTGCATGCTGGCGCCTTACGTACTGCGTGCATGATGACCCCCGCTGGGAAACGTTTTTCTTTAACCTGTCTTCACTGAAACCATTGTGGTCACTACAGCTTTGCTGCATTTTTCAAGCACAGAGTCTGGAGCTGAAGGTTTGAGCTTTGTGAGAGAAGTGCGCAGTCACTGTTTTCTTTTTTAAGTAGCTGAATGAAGGAAGCTTACGTGCATTTTTTTTTTTTTTCAGTATCTACATGGAGCAGACACTGCAAAATCACGAGCTCATACTCGAACTGTGTGCTGTCCATGACTCTGCGCTTGCCATGGGTGAACCGGGGAGCGACGCGTCCAGTGGCTCACGGCAGTTCAGGAAAGGACACTACCGAATGCCTTCGGCAGGTAATTTGCCAGCAGTGGGGTTTCTGGAAGTACCAAGCATGGCATGCACATGGGGTCCCATTTAACTTGAACTGAAATAAGGCAGTGTTAATTCATCAACACCCACCTGAGTGCAGTCATTTTGCTAAGAAGAAAAGAAAAAAGGAAAACCATGCGATGCAGGACCTTGTGTATACAACTACAAGTACTGTCGGGGACAAAATTGGTATACTCCATGCAGCGGGAGCCGGAGCAACGGAAAAAATGCATCGTAATGCCATCTACAGGCGGCATCTGGGATCGAGACAGCCAATGGGAGCCTTTTATTAACTGCAGGCATGTCTCTTGATTCGTTTCAGTGTTTCGTGCCTCAGCTCACTAAAATGCCGAGCAGCGCCACAGCAGTAGCAATCTGGTGGCTGTCTTTTCATGTTGTGTCTTCTTTTTTTCCACGCATGTTCGAGATATGGCTTGAGAGCCGGCGCGCACGGCGCCGCTCGGAATTTTGGCGAGCTCATGCACGAAACATTGAAACGAGTGAAGTGACAAGCCTGCAGATAATAAAGGGCTCCCATTGGCTGTCTCGATCCCAGATGCCGCCTGTAGATGGCGTTACGATGCATTTTTTCCGTTGCTCCGGCTCCTGCTGCGTGGAGTATACCACTTTTGTCCCCAATAGTACATGTAGCAGCTGAGAATGCTGGTATTGATGTTTCCTTTGCACTGCTTAACTGAAGCTTGATTGCAATGGGAATTACCACATTTTATTTATTTGTTTCGTTTTTAATGCACAGCATCACAAATGTATTGATGCACTGATTGGTGTACTGGTAATGAATTGACGTGCTTCGTATTACTGTAGCGCTGAATCGGTTTCCTTTTTTTCCTGTGAACATATGCCGATGTTTTGCTGTATCAGCCCTCTTCCGGTTGGGCATGTTCTGTGTCTGGAGTATTTCATAAATAAAGAAATATAAATTTTTGCAGGCCAGGATGAAGCCATCGTGAGTGGCGAGTTTGGCAAGAATGTGGCCATGGTTGGGAACAGGATTGATGTGCAGCTCGGCGAAGAGAGTCACCTGGTCCCCGCCGGTGAGCTGCCAGATGCAGCACCGAAGTACGACATCAACCTTCTTATGAGGTGAGTTGGATGGCACTGTCGACAGTTCCTTTGGTTTGAATAGACCAAAAGTTTTTATAAACAGGAAGTTTTTATAAACCGGAAGTTTTTATAAACCGGAAGTTTTTATAAACCGGAAGTTTTTATAAACCGGAAGTTTAATAAACCGAAAGTTTAATAAACCGAAAGTTTAATAAACCGAAAGTTTAATAAACCGAAAGTTTAATTAAGCTGAAGTTTAGTAAAGCGGAAGTTTAATAAAGCACAAGTTTAATAAAGCAGTTTTAATAAACACGAAGCTTTAACAAACAGGAGGTTTGATTAAACAGGGGAGTTGATTAAACGGTGTTTGAATGAATGGGAAGTTTGCACCAGAAGTTCAAATTGAGCACGTTTGATTTAATTAAGGTTCTGTTGTACATTGTTAGTTGGACTCTCCGCAGCCTCACTTTTGTTCTTCCTGCGGCTCGCCCTCTCCTGCAGGAAGATGACCAATGGCCAGCGGCACCTCAAGGGCAGCTGGCTGGCCTACTGGGAGCACGAGATTGGCTGTGGTGTGGTCAAGGACGGCCACTTTGACTTCAAGCAGATCCGGCTGCAGACGTTTGCCGGCCACGCGAGCAGTGTGCGCTCCCTGGAGGCGCTCGAGAACGAGAACTCGTTCCTCTCGGGCAGCAAGGACCGCACGGTGAAGCTGTGGTCCCTGCGCAGCTGTGGGGACGGCTCGACGGTCGTGGCGCCACAGTGGACCTACCCGCACCACCGCAAGTCGGTCGCCTCGGTCGCCTTCCTGCCTTCCCTGCGACTGGTGGGCTCCAGCGACCATGGCGTACACGTGGGTGTTCCTCTCCTTGCCTTCTTGTTCTCACTCATTTGTAAAAAAAAAAAAAAATGCTCTTTATTGTTACTGTGAAACTCAAATTTCTTTTCGCCAGTTTGGGATGATGTCTCCTGAACAGAGCTGCGTGTTCTGTCTAAATACAGACTAAATGCAAACAGAAAAAAAAGGCACAATTATTAATTTCTGTTGAGTAAGTACAGGCAGGAACACAGGTGTAGTTCATTACCACTCCAAAGAGTGCATTTTGTGCCTTTGAAGTGAAAATCAAGTGTGCTTGTATTTAGCCTTTCTTGGTTATGATCTTATTTCATTGTTTGCATTTTATTGTCTTGTTTACATTTTATTTGACGCTGATGGTGCTTTCAAGTTAATTGTGCTTCTGCCGTTTTGTTTTTGTGCAATCGTACTTTTATTGTCACTGCACAGTGCCCAGTTTGGACAAGAGATCTTGGGTTAATAGTTTAGTTAATGGCTAATTTGATATTATATGCTGAAGCTAGACCATAGGTTATGAGACACTATATAGTGAGGGGCTCCAAATTCGTTATAATCTGGTATTCGCCGTGGTGTCTCAGTAGTTTCGGCGTTCGGCTTCTGATCTCAAGGTCGCTGGTTTGATTTCATCCATGGCGGCCATATTACAATTGAGGCAAAATACAAAAATACTTGTGTGCATTGCAGTGACCAGGGCTGGGCATGATACATTATAATCTCGTTGCAACGGGTCCGGTTATAACAGACGTTCAGATATAACATACAGATTCGTAATTTTTGGTTAGTTTTCCTCTTTTTTTTCATTGACTGAAATGTAGCTGGAAATGAAGCCGTCAGCCATGTGTTGAGTTAACGATAGTCTCAAGAGAGCTAGCTACGGGCAAGACGGTAAGTTCACATCTGCACCACAGGATATGCCAGTAGCTCAAGTTAAGGCAGATCAACATGGTGGTTTCTATGTATGCAGCAGTAGCAAATATGACATCTAATAGGTTCGTTATAGTGGAACTGCCTGCAGCACTGTTCAGTGGTCATAGTTAAAGAGCACAAACAATACAACGGCGAACAAAACAAGACAGCACAAGCACTTCTTTTTTCCATGATCATCTTGTTTGTGTTTATTAATTATGAACACCTACAAACTTTCCCAGGTTCTCTATTCAGTGCAAAAAGTTGGGTGTTCTATCGCACGGCACTCAGGTTTAAAAAAAGAACAATCTGTCATGTGAGCCATCCTTTACTGGACATGCCAAGTTTGAAAAAAGTGCTCCTAACCTCTAAACTGCGCAAACATTGGAGAGTTGCATTTTCTTAGTCTACAATAAAATTTTGGCTGTGAAATTCTTTTTGTGTTTTGTATTTGTACTAGCTATCACCCATGTAGTTTTGATAAATTTGGAGCAGCAAGTACCGCACACGCTTTGGTGTCCTTTCTACTGTTCTGTTTTGCACCTCTGCATTGTCTTGCACTGTAGTCTGCGTAAGATCATGAGCATAATGTAATGTTTCAGAGGGATGCCACAAGATGCTTACCATATTGCAGATCTGGGATCCCTTCATGGGGTCATGCCTGAAGCAGTTTGACTCGAGCAAAACCCAGCCAGTCACAGTGTTGCTCGCAATGCCATCTCCAAGCACCACATTCCTGGCCGCCACGTCAAACTCAACTGTTCGGTGAGGGTACAGTCATACTGGCCTTTGCAGCAGCTGCTATAATGTTGTCATTCCAGCTGTCTGTAGCCTGATTCCAACTGGCAGTTAATGTATTGGAATGGACGCAAATGCAACCTCTGAACGTCAAGTTTAGATTTGTATCAGGGCATTGCCCCCTTCCGTTGCAGCTTACCTCACAGTGTACTAAATTGTATGTATTATCTATATATATAACTGCAGTGAGTTATGCATAGTTAATAAAACTGCAATGTTAGGGGCAAGTCAAAGCATGTTGTTGAACCTGTAGATTGTCAGCTGTAATTTCCTGCCTGCATTACTATTGAGCTATTGTCTCTGAGCTTTTCTGTTTCCCACCATTTTATTCAATACATAAATCGCTGCTGATATTTCATTCAGTCCTATTTAACCCTTTAACCTATACTATACTCATCATGGGAGATTGTACCAATATCGCCAGTGACAAGTCACACTCTCTCGGCCTGATGTTGCGTTGCTCCCGCCACCAAAGGCAAGTAACGGTCGGCAGCTGCGTTGGTTGCAGTTTTCAACACTAGAGGGCGGTAGTCGTCCACGAAACACGTTTTGTGCCTTTAGCGTGGGTTTTAAGCCTGACAGCAGTCATTTTCACCAGAAATCGTTAAAACAGTTTGACAATTGTGGTGCGTTTTTAGGAAATTAATTTAGCAGTTAAAGGGTTAATTGAAAGTGTTCAGTATTATCATTCTGTTCAGTCAGTTGTACTGAATTAAAGGTGCACTAAAGAGGACTTTGAGCTCGTCTTTTTACCGCAGGAACTCTAGCTACACGTTCCGACCATTGGTAGAAACTTCGAATTATTGTCCTCTGCAGCCGACTTCCTTATTAAATCGAATTAAGCATCCCGGCTTCCGCCTTTTTTTAACTCACCTCCGAAAGTAGGAGGAGTCAACCGACGTGTGCAGTGCCTTTCAGCCTGTCGCTTTTGCTTTTATTTTGTTTTTTAGATTTTCGCAAATAAATAGTTTCAGTTGCAGACAACATAGCTGGCTTTTGAGAATGCTTGGAGCGTGTAGATCGAGTTCCCGTGGTAAAAAGACCAGCTCAGAATCATCTTTAGTGCACCTTTAAATTCAATTCATTTCAACTAGTGTACAGAATTCTGCTGACAAAGTTGCATCATTGCAGCTGCTGAAGTCATGTCTGCCTTGAGAGTTATTGTATAAGTTTTTGGTTTTGTTTTGTTTCCTTGACTGCAGCTTCTTGGATGCCCGCACCATGCGCTACACCCACGAGCTGCGGGTGTCGATTGGCTCGGCCGGGCTGATCCGGTCCTTGGCTGTGGGTCCCAGCGGCAACTGGCTCGCGGTGGGGCACAGCTCGGGGGTCATGTCTGTGCTTGATGTCAGGACGGGCTTCATGCTCGGCTCGTGGGTGGCCCACGATGGCGAAATTTTACAGGTATGAAGTATGCAGCTCGTCAATTTGAAGTCTGTTAATTCGAACTTACGGTTAATTTGAACTTACGCCCGGGTCCCGGCGTAGCCCTGTGTATTTCAATGGGGGAAAACTCCCGATAACTCGAACAAGTTGGCGTCCTCTACAGTTAATTCGAACTAGGAGCCCCTGTCTGACACCGCTCCTCGTAGATGGAAGTTGACCCATAGCGAGTACAATGCGCTGCAAGTTTACTAGGGATGTAAAACAGTGGAAAAGAAAAAAAAGCCAAGCGCACGAGGCTAGCGGAGCCCGCACATCGGTGCATGCCGAAGCAGGTTTTTGCTGCCAGAGCACTCGCCGGCACCGCCAATGCTTCGGCGCTAGCCATTGCAGGTTTTCGTTGTGCCGCGGTCACCGGGTCGCGATCATGTGATGTACACAACGCAGTATGGTGGTTCGGGAGCCGGCAGTCATGCTTTTTTTGCCACGAGTTGCGTGGACAGCAATGTGGAAAAGTTGGAGCCCTCGAGTAACGCTGATATAATTGAAGCAGCATGCTGTCAGCAGACGCCACAGGGATCACGGGTGGTGAGCACAGCCGACAGTGATGAGTCTTGACTGCAGCGACGAGCCTATACCACCGCCAAGTGTATATGAAGTACGTAGCATCGGCGCCCGATGTTGCAGCACACTACTTGTCTTCAAATGATAACTCTGACCTTGCGCTGGAGCTCTTGGGCAAGCTGCAGATGATGCTGATGGAGTCTCTGCAGAAGAAACGCAAGCAAATGCACATCACTGATTACTTTTAATTTTGACAACACTTCCCTGTAAATAAAGATGTACTGGAGCATAAATAGTGTCCTATATTTCAGCACTAAAGCTCGCTGCTCACACAAATGCATTCCAGTACTCGTTTTTGGTGCATAACTGGCCGATCAATTTATTTCATTTGCATTAGGACCGCATGAATTTAATTCCCAGAATCGCCCACCACAAACCTGTAGCAGCGCCTAGCTCGCGAAAACGAGTCTAGGTGTGACTGCTTCAAATCCTGCTGTGCGGTAAGGCCCATTCGATAATTCGAACTTTGCTTAATTCGAACAATTTTCCAGTTTCCTTCGAGTTTCAATTAACGAGCTTTTACTCTAGCTTAGCTAAAAGTTCTGCTGGAGCCCATAATGATGTGCAAGACAGCACAGCCACAGTTCATTGTAGCACAGCTCACTGCATTCAGCATGATACCCAACTGCAACAAGTTGCTATACTTTGCTCCATACAGCATATTGAACAGTGAAACCCTTTGTGGCCTGGCGTGGTTTCTATTGGTTCGCGGGTTGCTTGCCGGACATTCTTATTGGCTGTGCATGCCATAGGGTGATGTACGGGTAGTCTTGACATTGGGCAGATGAGGATTTCTTATTGTGCAGTTCTCATATGTGTTCATAAAAGGGTGCTTGCTAGCATTCATTACCGTTGTCTTATCATCACACTTCGTGCCAAGCAGATGGGGTGTGTCTGTTATGCAAGAGATGAAAAATTTTTACTCTTGGACAGCCAGAGTTAAGGGTGTATTATTATGCAAACGGGTTCATTGTGCGAGCAAATACAGTAGTCAGTGTGAGATCAAACTTGTGTGCCTGTGTTTGTTTTATGATTATTCTAGACAAAGGCCTTCAACGACACCTACTTCATCTCATCGTCACTGGACCATTCCATCTCTGTTTGGAATGCAGCGGAAACGAAACTTCACTACCACCTCAAGGGTAAAGCTCTGTTTGCTTACTATATTACTTAGAGGGGATGACAATTAACCAAAACGTGTCATCAGATTATGGTGGAAATACAAAGAAATATAGAATAAATGAGGATTTATAATTCTAATTTGGCATCAAAAATGCATTAAACAAGCTTAAGCGACATCTTGCGTTTGGGCAAAAACTCTCAGTAAAATAGTATGTAGTATACCTATATATTGTTCAGTGCATTCTGTTTTTTGTGTTTCAGTAGTGTTTTTTAATATTTTATTATATAGTGCATGCTCTCTCCAGTATACTCTGATGAAAACCTTCAAATCACAAATGAAGGGCTTTAAGCTTTTGTTGATAGATGGCGCATCAGTTTTTTTGCATTTATTGGTTGAAGCAGTAATCATGCTTCACTAAAACCGTTGTCAACGAGGCAGATACATCAGTGTGTCGTAACAGCTTCGGATGGGTGGAAACTAAATGGACAGTAGTACACTATACTAAAACTGTCTAAATACTGTCTGGCAGCAGGGACTGTATTAGTTTTTAGTTCATCGCTTTTGCTGGCGTGCAATCGCTTCGGCGCTTGCTGATCTTAGTTTCCAATGTCAGGATACATAAAACAGGCGCATGCATGCATTGATCGAAATATTCTCAATAAAAGTCCTCTGCAGTATTCAGAACAAAGCCGTAGGGAAATTAAGGACCTTCAATGCCAAGTTTTGTAAAATACCATTGTAAACAATCTGTCAAAATTAAGACTTTCTTTGTGTACATATACTACCAGCAGCTCTACTTGAGTCAAAAGAGTTTTTTTTTAAGTGCAGTGTTTTTTTTTCAACCATGAAGTTGTCATGAATACAAAACGAGTTTAGCCAACAGCATACACAGAGGAGGAGTTATGCTGCAGAAAATGAAAACAAATTTTTAAAATGTTGGTAGACGTGATGCTGAGTAGACGTGATGCTTTGACCACAAAATGCTGCTTTCAGCCGCATGGCTCACATTTTTTTCTGTACCTTTAGAGGGTGCAAAAGTGTTTTTACATAGCATAAACAAACTTGACTTGCATGCCTATTTCTGACTTCTTGCTCCTTTTTCCTCTGCCAGGTGCAACAGAACCCGTGACTTGCCTAGGCTTGCACAATGCTGGCGTTGTGTCTGGGACCACTGCAAACAAAATCAACGTTCACACTACTATTGATGAAAAGGTTATTGACGCCGCTCTTGTTCTATAATGGCAGGTGCTTTTAGCCCTGCAAAAACGATACAGTTAAGCATGGATGTAACGAGCCGCCACATAGCCAGCTGCTCGACGTTACGAAGTTTCTCAATTCCCTTACACTGCACTCATTGAACTGCATGTATTTGTGAACACCATGTAATGAATCTGTTGCGGTGGGTGACCTGGCTATAACGAACTCGCTGCTTCGACTGTCTTCTGTTAGGTAGCAATGCGTTACTTGATATTTGGCTGAACCACAAGAAAGTTTCAGTATGATAAAACATGAACTTCCATAAGAGGAACCGTAGAAGAGAAGGTACGGGGCCAGCAGTGCACACCCATCGCCTCCACTTGGTGGTTGCTTGTGTGATCCTGGCAGTGACAGCTGATGCGCACTGGGTTTGAGGGCAGCGGAGAGTGCCGGTGACGCGAAGGGTTTAGTATTGCACAGAACAACAGCTGCCAGGTGAGCCGAGGGAAGTGACATGAGGGAAGAAACAGGCGCCACCAACTTGTTCCACTTTTGCGCTATCCCCACCCCATGCATAATAGTATTTTTTAGTTTCACATATGTACAGAGTTTACGTACACAAACGTGAGAAGTCTACATAGCATACGTGCATGTCGTTTCAAACCCTTTTAGTTGCACGTATGCGACGGATGCCGCACGTTCTTCCTAGCGCCATCTACTGACATATGAAGACACTGCTGTAGCCACTCTAAGACAAGACGAGTCAAAGCCAAGCCAGTCGAACTGCGTCGGAGCGCTGCTTCGTTAGGCTTAACAGCTGGGAAATCGCCCTTATATCTGAAAAACAAAAGCTACTTGTCGCCTGAAACTTTATGTGAAGGTAAGAATGGGCAAATCGAAGGCGAATACAACAGTTTAGAACATGATATCTTGTCGAGGGATTAGCGACGAAGCTGTTATCGCTGTGAAGCGGGCGGGCAGGGCGCCGCCATGTTTGTCAACGCTACGTACGCAAGTAACGCAAAGACCACAATGTAAAAACCCGAATCTCACGTACGTACGTGAGACTCGCGCATATCCTTTGCGTTCTGCGCATGCGCACTGGTCACCCGTAAGAGCTCTACGTACGTGGAACTAAATCTCCCTAATGAATTCATGTGAGCCCCAACAGAAGAGGTGGGGGCTGCTGCTGCTGCACTTGTGTTATCAGTGTGATCGCAAAACATTTCTCCACATTTGTGTCTTTGAGTAATGGGGTTTTTGTGTGAACATTTGTAAAGTGATTTAACCTGCGGTTTCTTATTTTGGTTTCTGTTGTGCATTGCCCTTTCTAGTCATAACGCAAAAACTGCATGTCACAAAAGTCCTCATGTAAAGAGAAATAGCTGCCTTTTCTTAATTTAATTATATCCAGGCTTAAATATATGTGACAACAACTTCATGATGATCGGCATTTCTGCAGTGTATGCACTGTGTAGAACTGTTTGGCTTTCACTTCTGCACATCTCTGCATCAAGCCAGTTTAGTTTTAAACCAATGTCTGTTCAGTTGATTTGTTTGACACTTGAGGGATAGTCGAGAAACTTGCACTGGTAACTTAGTATGACTAATGCAGGATTGTAATAAGTCATCCTGTGTCTCTTTTTGCCTTTGATGCACTTAAAAGCATGTGCTATTGTCTCGCACAAGAAAGTTGAGGAGTATCGTTTCATTGTCATTGACAAGCTGAAATTGTGCAGGAAACTTCTTCAGGGTCATCTCAGTAGTAAGTGTATGTTTTGTTTTTTTAATTTCTCTTGCTTTCCTTTCAGGCTGCATTCACGAGCACTAAACTGCGGTCGGAAACATTCCGTGGAGTCATCGCTTCGATGGCTGTCCTGCCCCTGAATCGCTTGCTCCTATTGGGCGCCGACAATGGTGGCATTTCATTATTGTGTTGATGAACCCTCTACGTTGCTGTGTGCAACGTTGTTACATTGACCTCACTGTGATGACTGTACTGCTCGCCAGTGTGTGATGTCACTTTGTATAGCGTTAAGTGATGTTCCCGTAGCAGTGAGGTAACGTTTCAGTGACTGTACCTGCCGCCATGTTTCGTGGGAAGAATCGTCACATCGCCTGGAGCGTGGTTGCGAGTGGCATTGCTAGCAGTGAAGTTAGAAATGTTTATTTTGTTGCAGATAGCCTTGCCAGAGCATCGTATACAAGTAACTTGCTTTCGTCTGCTGTTTAGTGATCAGACATCAATCTGTTCGTGAAGCGGGCCTCAGTAATGGTTGTTGTGCTGCAGTTGTGTTGCCTGGGGATCTTTGTTTTAGCTGGGGCAGAAAAGTGAGCTAGTAAGTAAGGAAATTTGCTACACTCCTTGATGTACAATTCTGTGGCAGAGGGATGGCAAAACCTGCAGTTGCGTTATGGGATGCGGGAATTTCAATATTTTTTTAGTTCGAAAAGCACTTCTAGCCGCACCCCCCGGTTTGGGTGGTGTGTGTCTGTGTGAACCCTCTGAGTAGCAAGTGTAACTGGGCCAGTGGACACCTCAATCATGCTGGGAGAAGACTGCAGTGACCAGCTACAAATTGAGGCAGTTATGCGCATTTTCTTTTCTCAAAACCAGTGTAAATAACTGGCTTCCTGGGTCAGTGGACAGTTCAATCGCATTCTGATGTACATGGCAGTGGTGTCCACCTGCAAAAAAACCACGCTTTTGCACAAGATTCTGTGCTTAGCAATGCTAAACTACCAGCTATTTTTTTTAACTGTAATGACAGTCAACAGGCTCGTAGATATGCTACTAAGCATACTGTCATCAACATGACCTTTAAGAACATAGTGATACCTTGTAAATAACACAAGGCTGTGAAAAAGCTTTCTGTGCTTTTGTTTCTTCAAGTATTCAATGCCGGAACTTCAAGCACATTTAAGTGAATAATGTTTGCATACTTGAACCACGTTTTGGTGCAATGTTTTCTTTGCCTGTAATTTGTGAATGCATTACCATATAGAAGTGGTTGTTCATTTCTTTTTAAAACAAAACCATGGTATATCGAGTGAAGATGCGTACTTATTTTAATGAAGTATGATTTGGTGTCTGTTTCCAGTCAATCGGTGCTTTTACACGTTTCGAAGTTGTAAGAAAAAAAGGTGTCATCAATTTTGCATACACGAGTTTTTAATGAGTGAACTGTGCTTAATCGAGGAAGAACCATTCTTGCAGTGGGCATTTTTGCCGCAGCTTTGTTTTTTTATTTCAGGCCTTTATTTTAAGAATATTTTAACACTAGTGTAGGCAGTTATTCCATGCAGAGAGTGTATCGTACTTGTGATATTTTATTTTTTTGCACAGATAAATAGCCTAGCAAGCACAATGCTTCATACCAAAGACATGAAGACTTCTTTCCATTCCTGGTCTTTCGTAGATATTTATTCCTGCCACATTATCTTCGTTTTTGAATGTGTATGCAGTGATATCCGGAAGGATGTGATTTCGTTTCGTACACTATATGCTCTCTTACTGAAATAAACTTTGTCGCGAGTTGAACCGGAAAACATTGAAAAAAAAATGCACAGGCAGTCAGTGTGATTGATCCATCAGAGTATTAGTGTTTATCGAGATGGAGTAGCCACTGCTGCTGACGGGTTCAGACTGTGCGAGCAGATGGTGTGATTCAGTCCGTCAATCGCCATGTGACAGGCTGTTCTCCCGTTCCACTCTCCCCACACCACGATTTTGATTGATGAAGAGGTGTCCCTCTCACTACCCATCACCTCCCACACTCTCCTCCTCTTCCCTACCGCACTTTCCCTCTCCCACTTTCCTCTATTCTGAAATTGGAGAGGGGAATTCGTCTCTCCAATTTGCCTCTGCCAACCAAGGCTTCATGTGCCAGCGCCAGACACCTTTAATGCGACAACATCAAGGATCCCGTGTCGCAAAAAAGAAGGGGTCCTCCTTGTTGGCTGTGAGCGGAAAATCCACAGAAAATCCCAAGAAGCAGCCTAGGTGGCAGGTGGGCCTCATAGGTCACGTGACCTTGTGACATCATCACAACCTGCCCATAGGACTGTGAGCAAACTGCCCACCATGGCAGTTAATGATCGGAACCGAAAGGTTGGTCAGGAAGACATTACTTCCACAATCCCCACTGATGGGAGTACCTGCCATCGCAGGGCAGTGGCACATCGCTTAACCACTGCACCACTGCACCAGAAGTGGTATGAGGACCCCCAGGAATCTGAATGTAAAGCAGAAAATGGCCAATTCTGCATATATGGGCATTACCTCATTAAACACTATTGTGTCATACCCTTACAGCGGAGCTTAAGTGTCCCCTCCTGGTTTTTTCAATAATGGACATTGTGATTTTAACAAAAATATTGATGTTCTGCCTTATTTCGCTTAGCAACTGCATGCCATCTAAACACGATTAGGCAAGTGCGAACTTCTTTTAAGCCTTTGTTTTTAAGGTGTTAGTAATGGGAGACAGTGATCTTAGCTATTTCTGCTGTTTCTCAAGAAAATGAAGCAATAATTCTATGAAACTTTTTTTTTTGCCGTTCTGAAACATGCCTGCGATTTTCTTGGTTGGCCATTCGGTTCCCGGGTCTACATAAAACACTTCGTAGTCGATTATAAAAACGACAGAAAATTTACGTTTTCAAAATTGTTTACAGATGTATGGCTGCCTTCAAGAAAGCAGAACCATTGCGATCTTTAGCATCATCTTAACATGATTACATCCACCTCAGGACAGTGACTTCTCCCAATTGCTCTCCAAATATCCCTTCCCTGCGCCGGTCGCGGCGACCCTATTCCAGCAAACTTTCTAACCACACCGCTCCTTGTGACTCTTGGCTGCACACGTTCGCGTTTTTTTCCCCCTTAGAATCCGCTGTTTCTGTAGCAGACCGCTGTCGCCACTTTACATGTTCCTCTTCAGTCATTTTTTACCTCTTATTTTTGCAGGGACTCATATGTTGGACCATTAATTAGTGATCTCAAGCAGTTCAGAGCTCGATGTTTATTTCTATGGTAGGAAACAACTTGAGAAGAACTGCTGTTGGTAGTAATGGGTCATGATCCGTGGCGTCCTGCACTACTGTGGTAATCAGTCGACATTAAACGGAATCTGCTTTTTAACGTTTGCTATATGAAACTAGCCCACCAAGATTCTTGAGCTTATAATTTCATCTTGTGATGACCTTGTTTAAGTGTCAAGAAAACCTTAAACAATGGAGTACTTTTTTGTGGCAGAGGAATTGTGTATGCAGGTCCCGAATGTGGGCAGAACTTCACTGCAAACAAGTTGCATCTGACCATAGGGTTCATGGTATACCTAGTGCTTTTTAGCAGGAACTGGCAGCAAAATTTACAAATAGGGCTTTTGAGTTAAAGGGGTAGTTTCTAGCAATGCAGCTATAGGACACAACTTAAGAAAACAGCATGTTCACAATGGTGAGCCTTGGCCCACGGCGTCCTGTGTTACTCCAACGACGAAACACAACAGTCAACGAAGTCAGCTTTTTAATGTTTGACTATATCAAACAAGTCAAAGACATCAATATTCTTGCGCTTACAATTCTGTCTGGTGGTTATATTTCTGGGGTGGGGGTAAGAAAAGCTTTAACAACTGCCTGCTTTTTCATTGAGGAGGAATTGTGTGTGGCGGCCGGGAATGTGTGCAGCGCTTCACTGCAGACTTGAGTTGTATCCAACTCTAGACATGTTGGCTACCAGCAAAGGCAATTAATGGTGTAGTAATTTCTCATTAGCATCCACCCAACTGCAGCCATGCGGCTACAAAGGAAAGCTATGCAACACTGGAACAACTCTAGGGGTGTGCGAATATTCACAATTTCGAACATGTTATTCGGTTCATATTCGATTCGAAAACCATGCACAATATATCTGCAAAAATATCCAGAAATCGAGTTTAAATTGTCATGAAAGCAGTTCAAAGGCGTCATCTTCGGTTTTTTTCTGTGTCGCTTATCCCGCGGACCGCTCACATTCAGACGCTGCTGTAGCTTGAACCGCATGCGACATTCCCAAGTGGGCTTTCCCACATGCCACAGATGAAAGCAAGATGACTGACTACCCACTTTGAACAATCGCACCGCGAAAGCGTGCGGTGACTTGTTTTATCCTTCCATCGTGTTTCATACTTGACACCCACACCCATGACGCTTGTCTTGTGGCCTTAAACTCTACTGCATGTTGTTGCATATATGCAACATAACCATAAATGGCTCCACGAACAAAAGGAATTTCTATTTGGAGCTTCCTCTGCTCGCTGTTGCATTTCTGCAACATACATTTCAAACGCGCGCCGTCTTATGCTGCCATCTCTACTTCTTCAGAGGAATTATTACCGAACAAACATGGTGGAAACTTGGCGAGCTCACGTGCAGTAACACCGGTAAGTTTACACAATTTTATTCAGTTCTTGAACCAGATGAAGTGCATGAAACTTTTAGGGCTTTGATACTTGTCAATCTTAATGTGTAGAAGCCACGAAACTTTATTTTGGAGCGGTTAGTTTTTGACATGTGAAAGTTGCTATGTTGCGAATATGCAACGTGCACATGGAGTCTCTTCTTGTCAGAACAGGTGATGCATCCTAAAACGTTCTATGGCCGGGCGATTCCTTCGGAAAGCGAAGACAGTGACCTTTCCGGTAGTTACGATGATCCTGAGAGTAAGTTTCTTTCCTAGAGTATGTTTTTTTGTAGAATGCCTGAATTTTTTGGTACGGGTGCTACTGTCGGGGCCAACCACACCCACCCACAGGATGTCGGGCTCGATGAGATAAAATTTCTGGAACAGGCGATTGTTTCAATGCTAATAATTGCATTTATATTTTTCAGGTTGGTCACTGGGTCCTTTGAAGCCAGTAGAGGGAGCATTGCAAGTTTCCCAAATGCACAGCAATCTGTATGAGCTTCTGCTCGAAGCGTACTATGCGTATCTGCCCGACTAACAAGAGCAATTGTTTTCTCTAGTACCACACAGCGAAGTGACGCTTTTGTTGTGTTTGATTCAATACTCAATATTTGTATTTCATTCTCACCGAGCGCAGTATTCATTTTTTGTAATGTGTTCTTTATTTGCATGTTGTTGCAAATATGCAGCATACCTATTTTGGGTCAATAAGAACTGTACGAAACCATTGAACCAATTTTCCATGTGCACACATTGATCCGTTTGGCTGCCTGTCTCTCCTGAAATAATTTCGTGATGAAACAGAAAGTCATGCAGTAAAGGGTTAAAAACTTTTCTAGTGTGAGCTCCGCCGTCTTGCATTCATCAGGTGTGGTATGCTGGAAAGCCCTCTTGCGGAATCGTCCTTTTTCACAATGGCGCAATTCCTCTTTGTGACAGGCGCATGCGACAGATGGCGGCAGCTGTCAAGCACGCAGTTGCCACTTCGTAGGTGCAGCTGGCTCCTTGTGGACAGATCACGCCTGTCTCCCACGTGTGTTTGTTTTCAGTCAACAGCAGACAAATTTTTGCCACTCCGTAGAGGGTGCACATACTATGAAAAAGGCGGCTTACGTATGGAGCTCCTGAAGAGGGGGCCTAGTCGAGGTGTCACCGGCAAAGCAAACAATCATGCGGAAATCCCGCCTGTTGCATTGCAGCCCATCCACATCCGATGTGTGCGGAAAGGAAGGCGTGACAATAGTAGGGCCCTCGCTGGGCCAAGAAATTACTTGGCTGCATAGTTTCGGTTTATAAGCTTCCTTGCTAGCAGTCTACCCAGCTGCGCGCTGCTTTCGGACACCAACTAGCGCGTCACTGGTAATTTTTTTTTTTTAGAAGCAGTCTCGCCTTTTTGACGTCGATGTGTGTTCTTCTCGCTTAGGTCCGCATTGTTCTTCGAGCACGCCAAAACTGTGCACTCGTCACGGGCTGTTCATCTTTTTTGCGATAGAACCCACACACAAAACTTCAGCACATTTTCTGCAGGCTGTTTTTTTTTCTTTAGGTGAGGGGAATTTCATAATTTCACCTTCGGATAACTCTAGAATTTCTTCCGGCCTCTTCAAGTCAGAGAGGTTTTACTACCAATCATGTTATCTTAGCTGTCACTCGTGTTACTTTTCATGGATTTCATTTTAAATCGTTTTGCTTGACATTTAGTTTCATACTGTTATGCTAATCAAGCAGTATACATAACTGTGCATGACATTTTTTATGGTGCTGAGTCAGTGTAGTATTAATTTTGGCTGCAAATACCATACACCGATTTGAAAAAATTGGGGCAATATTTGCCTTATCATTAAAAAAAAAAATCTTTTTTGTGTTGAACACACATTCAGTATATTTCAATATTTGCACACCCCTAATAAACACTAATTGACCTCTGATGTAAAACGTAACACTAATGTAAAATCACTGGCAACTCTATTAATGCTCATATTGCTTAAGTTATGCTGGTTTCAGTACGCTGGCATAAAAATAGCTAAACCCAAGCATAACTAATTTCACCCTTAACTTGCCCATAGTTCCTGCACAACAAAGGCATAGAAAAAAAATTTATTCACAGTATAAAGCTTCACAACGTTATGTACAGTCTGTTTTTGTTAGGTATAACGTGTAAATGGCGTGGTCACTCTAAAAGAAACACATTTCAGGCTAGCGCAAACTTTTTTAATAAAGATGCTTTTATTCATTGGTGAACATTCCCTTAACAACCGGTCCGTGGCACTTTTCTCATCTTTGGTTGTGGCTTGCGCACGAGACCTTGTTCACTATTAATGCAGCAATTCTCTTCATATTTAAAAACTGTATTGCACAATGACAAGTACTACGTACCACTGATATGTGTTGCAGGCGTTGGTTTATTAACAACACCTAGGCTAACACTCGTGCCTCTGGCATGTTATTGTTCGCAAAGATTTGAAATCTCAGCAGCCTGTAGCAAGACAGTCCACACAGAATATGCTGTCACGCAGAAAATACAGTTGTTCAAAAATAACAAATTCATGAACACCGAAGTTGAGTACCTTTGAAAGAGATTTGTAAAAAGGGCTATTAATATAGAAACAGCATACAAAGAAGGAAATATGGAATGCAGGCAGAAAGGAACATAGTAAAGAGTGAAGAAAGCCTTCGCTTCAAAAATTGCTTGTACCGACGACACGGTCTCGACTACTTTCTTCAAAGACGTATTGCACATCATATCTTGCCAAAGGTGTCGCTCAACCGGTTATTATATGCTTCATCAATGCATCAAGTGAGTGATGCTAAAACATACATTCGCTTTACTGTTTCAATCTTCATCCTTGAAATAAGGGTCTCTGTAGAACAAACAATACACACACACATTGTATCTTTATAACAGTGGAAATCGTCACAAAAAAAATATTGAGTGAAAGGCTTCAAAAATTTTTCTTTCTGCTAAAAAAAATTTCTTTGAAGAAGTCTCACTTTCAGAAACCAGTAAAATGCAGATGCTGCATAGAATAAATATGCAGATGGGAAACGTTTGAATACAGGGTGGTAGGGTTTGTTCTCGGGATCTTTCTGGAATGCTTTCAAAAGAAACACTTCACAATATGCTTATCAGTGGCTAAATTTCTTTTTTTTTTTCTTTTGCAGCCTTTATACCTAGAGGTGTTTATGTTACAAAATAATTGCAGGGCCGTCTTTGAGATATGTTACTTCAGTATGCTAATCCAAGATAACTTGTTTTTCTTATATTTGAGTTACTCGCAAGAAAATAGTTCTCCAGTTTTTTTGGCTCGTGATATGTCATAATAAGACCACTAAAGGTGCCTGTCTGTTCATTTCACTTCAGGCAAAACCCAATAGCCTGAGCTTGAAAAAAATTATGAGGCCGCTTGTGGTCTTTTGTTCAGTACTCGTGCTTTGAAAAAGCAAGCAACCTACAACAGACATAACAATGAATTACAACGCTAGCCAGAAAACAGCTGATAAGTTTTAGCTACAAGATGACGGCACAGACCAGTACAGACGTACATTTACAGAAACCATGTGGTCAAGAAATGTTCAATATACAATACCATTCCCTCTACCAAAAAGAAATTATAAAAATTATTCAGTTTATACAACTGGTTTAGGGCTGCAATGACACTTCACAAGACAATGGCAACTGTACTACAAGAAGTAAATTAAGCATGTAAAGCAACCGTGAACACAAGAGAACATCCTGCTTTATAATGTTGATCAGTGGAATGAGAACTGCCACCTGAACTGACACCTAATACAAGACAAAACTATATATATATATATATATATATATATATATATATATATATATATATATATATATATATATGCTAAAAGCTGCAAAAAATGAGTTGCACGCAGTCTTTAAGCAGGCAAAGTTGAAAAGCTACAAGGAAAATAATCTTAACCGGTTGAACAAAATGTCGAAAACTATCAAAGCAATAAATGGCAAGTCCAAGACGGGCAAGCATTTTTCAACTAGAGCAGATCTGCCTCGAAAATGCATTCAAACATCACAAGCACACTGACGCCAGCCAGTGCAGCACAAATAACCAAAGACTGCACTCGCAAACTGTGACGGTAGTGGTAAAAGCAGCAGACAGCAGTCCTAAACCACGACGGCATTAACAGCGGTGTAAGCAAAACTTACATTATTAAATATCCGAAAACATCATTCCATCAACTACATTCAGTTTAAAGAGGGTCTTCCGGAAGTTCATGCCGAAGTGCAGTCACAACAAATAAAAATATCGACCAGAATCGATTTAAGAGGATACGTAGATTCCACCAAGTATTTTTTTTTAAACTGGGACACAGTGTGCCCTCCCAGTTACTGTGCTTCTCTAAAATGTGCACGCAAAAAATACTTCGAATGCTTCATTTTCGCGAGCTCTGGCACAACATCTTGGTTTCGCTATTCAAAATAAGTTGTATTGACTGCTTGTGAAAAGCTATGTGCTCATCGTACAGAAAAAATGGGGCAATTGTTGCCTAATAGGCAAGTGCAGAGCAAAACACTTCCACAGAAGGACAACACCCGCCCTCTTCTGAAAAACTAACCACTTATATCTGTGACACTGTCACTGTTAAGAAATGCAGCTTAAGTACTACAAAAGCAAGTTATTCCCACACTGGCCGAAGACAATATGAAAGTTCACCTCACCGACTTGTTAAACAAAACTTGATTTCAAGTGCAGCTTATTTAGTTGGTAGAACCATATGCGGAACAAGAAAACGGCTAACCTGTCAAGAGTACAGCAACTAGCAGGCAAAAACACTCGCAAACACACAAGAGATCCCGCAAACTGGCAGAAGCTCATAGAACCTCAAGAAGAGTGGTCAGAAGCAGAATTTGTACTTCAGTATGAACTCCTGTTCTCCCATTACTGCTTATTGCTTTTCGGCCAGTGGATTGTTCAAGCAACAAAATTTAGGCTGACGCTTATTTTACAGAACAGACGTCAGTCAGCTAATAACTAAACGAAATATTTCTCCCGTTTGCAACAGTCGCAGCGTATATTCAACAAGCCCCATATACCTGAGACTGAAGATTCACCAGTCAAGACAAGCGGCATTTTGAGAGAAGAATGGCGTAACAAACACGCATTACGAAAGCGGAAAGCGATAAGCATCGACCAGCTATCACAGGTTTTGACAGCTTGGCTATCAATGCCCTCAATGTTTCACACAAGTCCATAACCACCATGCCGGCCATATCAACGGGGAGCTGTCCAAAAGCACCAGTTCCCCTATTCAACGGATATAGCCGCAGAACACACGCGAGTGAAAGATATCTTCCATACTATATTCAACTATGATTTCGCATCAACTGAAGAGGCTGCTGTTGTTTTGCATTGGAAAAGCATGAACTGGCCTCTTCAGTTAGGACAAATGTGTGGTTTGATACGGGAGGGGCCAATGGAAGGGAGTCCCGTAACTTTCGTTCATAACTGTACAGGTGTGAACAGAAGCAAACGGTGCACATCCAATTGTTCCAACAGTGTTAGTGAATTTATGGCATGTTGATGCACCAAGTGCATATCAGCAACTCTGTCGCCAGTGTATGGGCCATGCCTCTCAATCTCGGCACTACAGGGCACAAATGCAGTTGGAACAGCGAGCTCTATACACAGGCTGGCACAATATAAAAGGAAACACCTCATCAATATGCATACAACCAGCAATACTTCCCTTTTATGACAGCCAAGCACACTTTTCAGTGTTTTTCAAGTAGTTTTACCACGAACAAATGAACCTTGCAAGTAGTTTATGTTCTGAACAATCAAACTTTCTGCCCTTTTTGGTATCTCCCAGTAGATATTCTAAGTGCTCAGCATTCATGGAGCCTCTGAGAGCTGCATCTATAGAGGAGACTGCAGGATTGGTGTTAGGGCCAGAATAGAAGTATTTTGCAGATGCCGCAACTAGCTGTCTAAAAAGTATTCTCCTCCTCGCTCGGGACTACCTCTCACCTCATTTCCCCCTTCTAAAGGCTTGCCTCTTCTTCTAACAAAGCTATACCCAAGAACATCCATCGACAAAGTGCTATGCATCTGATGTGCCTTTGGCTGCTCAGCATCTACCAAGGTGTTCCCTTTTATACTGAGAACAACTGTACTCCTTTCCACACCTGAATACTGCCTACTACAGACTTCCGAGGTTGGAGAACCTTTTCAGTTTCTCCGGGAAGTTATCCTTGAAGAGCACAGGGTCCGCCCGGAACTCGACTGTCTTCAACGGCATTCCGCCGAAGGCCCTAGCGAAGACGTTGACACACTCCGACCTGGCTGCCATGTGCTGCAGGTCATTGGAGAGGTTGTCAAGACGGGCACACTCGGGGCATTTGAACTTTTTGCGGGGCGCGACCTTGATGGGGGCCTTGCCCGTGATGTTGGCAACAAGGAAGTTCATGGCGATGTCCTCGCAGTTCATCCGCTCGTCAACCCAGCGCCGGATGTCGGCAGGAAGGCGGTCGAAGTACTCGTGGCTGTAATGCTGCTCAGGCAGAAGAGTCAAAGAAAAAAGACGCTATTATTACTACTATTACTATTGGCACTATTATCACCACCATCACTGTTTCATACTGTATACTTGTTTTCTTTAGCAGTGCAAAATAAGCTATAATGCTAAGCTTTTGGTTGCGTGTCTTCATTGTTGTAATGATGCATAAGACATCAGTTGGTTTGTGGGGTTTAACGTCCCAAAGCAACTCAGGCTATGAGGGACGCCGTAGTGGAGGGCTACGGATAATTCTTCAACATGCACTGATATCGCACAGTCCATGAGCCTCTAGCATTTCGCCTCCATCGAACGTATGTCTTTCGGGTCAGCAGCCAAGCACCATAACCACTGAGCCACTGCGGCGGCGTAAGACATTGGTGAATAATTTGTAGTTGAATTTCTTCTCTCATCTGTTTCAATTTCAAGAGATGAACAATAGCTGTGTCATCAAAGGTTCAGAATAGGTCACGTGAGGCATGAAAAGGCTGCAATATAAAAAGCAAGCCTGCCTCAATAGTCCGAATCATGATGAAAGAGGAAGTATTAATTACACAGCATTTTATTCATGCCTCATATGACCTAATACTGAAGTTCATCAAAGGCATCATTTGGTAATTGAAGCTTAAACCATACCAGCATAAAAGAAGATCTGATTCAATTATTAATTATCAATTATCTACTAGTGGCAGGCCACTATCACAATGTGATCCGTGTATACTTATGTTCTCATCATTATAAAAAATAAAACATGAAACTAAAATTTCATGTCTATACTCCTTTAAGTATTTCAGGCAGACTTTTTTCTTCGCTTCGATTCGCTGTAGCTTTGCCTTTTGTTCAACATGTTCTGCCAGTACTGAGCTGCCACTTATTACAGTTGATGACTGAAAATTCGGACGCCTTATTTTTCCGACATGCTTGATAATTCGGACTCCTTCGCAGCACCGCGACATGGCCCATAGAGCAAATGTACAAGAGCGCCTGAAATTTCGGACGCACCGCAACTGACTGCTCGATTTTTCGGGCCTCGTTTACTCGCCACCAATACCCAAGCTACCATGTAATGTGTACAGTGGAACCTCGTTAATTCAAGCTGCAGGAGAGATTGAAAACTTCATCAAACAAAACGAAACTCTAGCTTAAAAGGAGCCTCTTAACTTGCGATGCTGAAATTCTGTGCGAGTCGGCACATTGCACCCGCGTGGTTTCGAATTCATACTGTTCTTGAATGTCTTCCGCCCCTCGAATTTGAACTGTAGTCAGAGTTCGCGGAACTAATCTGTGCTGAGTCTTTCAACCTGAATACGGCAAGAGGTAGCAGGGAAGCGTGTGAAAGGCGTATAGCCTCACGGAGACAGCGAGCGCGGGAGGAAATGGTGGTGCATTTCAAAGCAAGGTCAGCGTACCTGCGGCAAAATTCCCCGAAACACTGACTCTTCTATAGTAAAACTGTAAACAGCTGGCGTTTAGATGACAGGCAAGATACGCAAGCCACCGCAGAGTGCATATCGCCGGATATGATGGATTTTGGCTCTAGTTGCTAGGCCTAATGACAAAGGCCAACGCCGACGGAGCGCTCGCATTGGCCATTCCTCGGTTCTTATTATTTCGCCATCCTCACGTTCTCGTTCCGGGCCCATCGTACTGCGGGCGCAGCGCAGTTCCCGCAGCGGCATGTTCGCTTCCCCGTTTAGACTTTGTCCCAACACGTGCGTTCATCGGCGACATGCCGAGGGCAGCACAGCCAGGCCGAGCTCGTGAAAGCGGTTGCCGCCCGTCATCCATGCACATGTCGCGCGGCAAAATTTAATCATGAGGAGCTTTAGAATGTGTGCAATACAACTGACCGCTTCCTCCAGCATATTGGTAATAAGCTCATTATTTTTTTTCGGTGAAATCTGATTTTCCGGACTGCCCGATTTTTCTGTCGTTTTCGTAGTCCCTAGAGAGTCCGAAAAATCGGTCGTCGACTCTATATGGTTAAGTGCTGGAACCGCCTGTCTGGCCTATAATAAAACTAGAACATGCATATAAATAAAATACAATCATCATTAAACGCATATCCATTAAATTAAGAACACTGATAGCCGCATCAATGCACAGATGAACAGCACAGCAGGCATACCTTGTGGTAAAACGCTGCACCGGTCAGAACCATGGAGATGTCATTGGTCCACTCTGACTCGTACTTCCACAGGGATGTTGCATTGTCCCATAGATGGACGCGAGACGGAAAACCAACTATCCTGTCTGGGAACTCTCGCCACACCTGTTGTCATTCAGAAATGAAAAATCGCGGACATCAGGTGAACTTAGGTTCATAATGAACAAATAAAATACCTAAGACAGGGCACGGCAGCACACCGAGTCATTTAACAGTTATCAATTCCTGCGTCATTTAAGTCAAATTCCTGACAGCAGCTGACAACTTAAGAACAGTTATCAAATGATGTGAAAATACAGTAAGAGAGACATAAATCCACATCCCAATACACAACTAAGCGGAAGAGAACAGTACAGCAAGGCTTCTTAATTTATAACTACAAATAATCTGCAACAGTCCAGCCTTCATTCTAGTGTTCTTTGCAACTGAAGCAGTAAAGTGCTTTGCAATTGAACAAACTATTAATGCAATGAGTAGAAATGTAGAAATGCAATAACTGCAGAAATCTTAGCATTGGCTTTATGCACAGTAAGCAATAGATTTACCATTAAATCTTGATAATTTTAACCTGAAGGATCCCAAAATTTGTTCAGATCAAACAGTTGGAATTAAGCGAAGCAATTTAACAAACCTCCATGTACCAAACACCTTGATGTATGAAAGTTCTCCATTCCCCCAACGCCATACCCAGTGAAGCGTGTATATTTGAGCGCTCAATGTAACAAAGGTAATAATACAGATGATCGATGTGCGCAAAACATTAGACAAACCACGTACACGAGAGAAACAAAAGGACAACAACTAGGCCCAACAGAAGTGTTATTGAAGTAACAAACGTGTTGCAGCGATTCACCTTCATATAACAAACTTGCTATGCCAACTAGCTGGCGTTGCGTTACTTGAAATTTGGCCAAACCACAAGAAAGCTTCACGATGTCAAAACACAAACTGTCATTAGAAACACGTCAACGAACGTAATGAGCAAACACAGTCAATACAATGCTGTACTCAAGCACTATCACCGCCTCTGTGTGGCAAACACAGTAGCCTCCACAGTTTTCGTTTTTGCAGCATCACATAAAGCGGCAGTTCACGTTTCAAGGTCGTGCAGAATAACTGCATGCAGCGGTGCGTGCTCATCGCTGCTGCTGCTTGGTTGTTCGTGCAATTCTGGCACCAAATGGAGATATGTGGCAGGAGCGGGGACGATGGAGAATGCCAGTAATGCAAGGCGAAGAGCCCATTTGCTAGGGCAACGGTGGCTGAGGCGACTGAGATAGGGGATGTGCAGGAAGGGTTGGCTGCTCCCAACTCTTAATTCTTCCCATACACTCCATATCCCATGCATAACAGCCTGTGGTAGCTGCTGCTGCAGTGACATTATCAACGTGATCGTGAAATGTTTCTCCGCATTTACGACTTCGAGTAACGGGCGCTTACAGGAATCACCTGCGAAAACCTGCATACAGGTAAAAATAGTGCACTTTTCTCAATTCATATCCATGTTTAACTGTTCTCTACTTCTATGGTTTATGAGGCTTTAACGTCCAAAAGCAACTCGGGCTATGAGGGACGCCGTAGTGAAGGGCTCCGAAAATTTCGATGACCCAGGGTTTTTTAAAGTGCACTCACATCGCGCAGTACACGGGACTCTAGAATTTCGCCTCCATCGAAATTCGACTTTTCATTTTCAGAATGGCTTGTGCAGAACACTCTCTGATACTCAGTCCACATTCAAAACGCTAAGACGCTAAGCTGGCACTGCTAAATCAACACCCGCTAACCTCAAAGCCAAACTCCAGCTCGTCCGAAGTGAGCATCAGGATGTCGTCATCGATGGCTAGCACTGCTTCTGTCTCGATGTCCTTGTATGGGTAGAAGCGGTTGCTGAGCTTGTTGGCCTTTGTCCGGATCACCTTTAGTGGCTTGCTCAGCTTGGGCCAGGCAGATGCTGTTTTACCATGAAATCAAAAAGGAAAAACAAATTGAGAACAAAAAAAGTTCAGACTCGTTGCTGCCACAGTGGTCATCATGAAATGATTTTTTGAACGCCTGAAGTTCGGACATCTAGATTATTCGGGACAGCTGCACAGTCAGAAACACTATACAATTAGGTGGAGTCTTGTTTTTTATGGACTCCTAGATTTCTAAAAAATTT
Organism: Amblyomma americanum; assembly: GCF_052857255.1. Taxonomy (NCBI): domain Eukaryota; kingdom Metazoa; phylum Arthropoda; class Arachnida; order Ixodida; family Ixodidae; genus Amblyomma; species Amblyomma americanum. Next base: position 140,534,842 of record NC_135505.1, on the reverse strand, counting down.
TTTTCCATACCTAGTGAAGTTTGAAAAACTAGACAGCAAATGTGCACCAGTGACTCTCAATGATATGGAGACCCTCGAGGTCCTTACAAGCAGTTCAAAGGTCTGCAAATCTTTTCAAATTTCCAGTGAAGCCCCTAACATTTAATTGGCCAGAAATGAAAGTCATGCATGTGAGTTCGACTAAACACATCCTGAACAAATTAAACACAAACGCATGCCACTGGCAGGCCTTGAGGAAGGTACAGATTAATAATGTTTCATACAGCGCAGCTTGGTATATTCCTATTTTTTTCTTGAATACTGTACCAAGCTTTTGAAAGGAGTTCCTGCTCTTACCCTAGCACTGAAATGATAAAAAGTCTTCTGTGAAACATGGTTTCTGTGATGGCTCCAGTTCTAGCATTAATATATAAAATCTCTTTAACTTGAACTTCAAAGGACCGGAAAAAAATGCTTGAATTATCCAAAAGTTCGAAACATCAAATGACCTTGAAAAAGAAAAACCAACCACTTGTATCCAGGTGCATTTTGTGAAAGACTGGACAATTGCTGCTTGCTTCAGACATTAGAACAGAGCGACAATGACTATTTTTAGTAGTGGAGCTCCACAACTACTTCGTTACACACCTCACAAGCAGTAGTTTTGCGTGTGGAGAGGCACATGGCGTGCACGCAGCTTTGGCGCACTGGAAGAACCATGCGAACGGAAGCAACAAGCGGTGTCGAAGCGGCAAAGAAAAAATGCTAGAAAAAAACTAGCAAAATGCGCCAATCAGCGCCCAAAGCGGCGCGCAGCTAGGCTTGGTTGGCTGGCTGATGTGGGCTGCTGCAAAGCTTAGGAAAATCAAACCGAAACTTTCCACTGTGACTTGTCGGGGACGGGGCCTTCTGTTTGCCATCATGCCACCACTGTGCACACGTCGGAGGCGTGCGAGCGATTCTGCAGCAAAAAATTCAGGTTTTAGTCAGGCCGTCTGGACTATCGCTTGCCGTGTCAGTTGCATCTAGACACAGCCCTCACTCGGAATCCCGCAGCGTCCAAATTAGTCAGTGTGTGACGCCCTTGACTTACATAGACGTTTAACAGTACATTTTGCTGGTCTAGTTGGTGGAGCATTGTCTAACAAAAGGTAAAAACAGCGCTGATTTTACACGTGTAAAAACCACACAGAAAGACAGACACCCATCCTGTCAGTCTTGGATCTGGCTTAAACACAGTCACAGGCATTCACGGGGCCAATTTTGAAGCGAACATCAGCCGAGGCCAAGTTCAAACTTACCTGGAGGCGGTGATTTCCTCTGGTTGTTCCAAACGACGACGACCTTGACCAGACTGGGCACCTGGGTGAGTTGCTGCACGACCTTGAACAGGCTGTTCACCCGGTCGTAGGTAAGAACCACAGCTGTGAAGCCGCGGCTCCGTGGAGCCACAAATGGGATGGCAAAAGGTGCTGGTGGCACAAGCTGTTTGGGAAAGGAATACACAGTTTGCATCAGCCAAGCATACAAGGTGTGCCCGGAAATTATTTTAAAAAATTTAGTACATTAAACATTAATTCGAAGTCGTAAGTACGGAGAAAGATTCTAAGGTAATGGAGTATAAAGACAACTGAAGCAATACAGGTATTCTCAATGTACTGACTATGCCCTGTAGAAATTGGGCCTATCTATAGCCTCCTTTATTCTGCAATACAACTAAGCCTTTATTACAGTTATATAAAGGAGTTATAATAAAATCTATATTGTTGAATAATTTTTTCCTCTTCCACAACACCGTGACCCTTGCATTACAATCTTGTTCACACTACATTTCAGTAAGTATATAACTTGTGTCGAGACCCACCCTCGGTATGTCTGGACTTGACTGCAACATTATCACAATGACTTCTAATGGACATATGTGACACTAATCAAGTTTAAGCGAAACGCAAATAAAAATGTGTACAGAAGTATCAATCATGTATGGCAGCTACTAAGTGTAAGCGGAATGCAATCGCAGTTTAAGAAAAAAACGCGCATGAGTTGAACACGTATATGGCAGCATTTAGGTGGAACCCGAGAGCAATCGAAGAAGCGCACAAATGTCGAGCGACAAAGGATGGCATACCCCGGGTGGAAGGTCATTCCAATCTTCATAGCCTTTCGCGACATGCGGGAACAAGCGGTCATTGACGACTTCCAAAGTTGTCATTGTGATCTTCGCCATGTTGCTGAAGTAGCGCTCCCAAAAGAGCAGTGCCTGGGACCTCATCTCTGCCACCCGGGCCTCCGAGAAACCCCTCAGGATTCCAACAACATCCTGCAACTCGTCCTCACGGATTTGCACTGCTGCCCTGTGGGACAAAACGGATTAAGAATAATTGGTTTTTTTTGGGGGGAAAGGAAATGGCGCAGTATCTGTCTCATATATCGTTGGACACCTGAACCGCACCGCAAGGGAAGGGATGAGAAGGAGTGAAAGAAGAGAGGACGAATTAGGTGCCGTAGTGGAGGGCTCCGGAATAATTTCGACCACCTGGGGATCTTTAATGTGCACTGACATCGCACAGCACACGGGCGCCTTAGCGTTTTTCCTCCATAAAAACGCAGCCGCCGCGGTCGGGTTCGAACCCGGGAACTCCGGATCAGTAGTCGAGCGCCCTAACCACTGAGCCACCGCGGCGGGTAAACGGATTAAGAAATACACCCTATCTGATACCCCTATTTTATTTTATTGTCCTTTCATGCACAAGCCTCACAGTTTCAACACTCGCACAACATATGAACAAAGATGCTGTCACCATGATGCGCACTAAGGCTATAAGAAGAGTCGCAGATTGAAGAGATGAAGACTTTAATAACAATCAAATCAAGACACTAGAAAAGAATGAACACCTGCTGAGACAAGACTCAGTTATAGCGAATGCAAAGGCATTGCGAACTCACTTGCATACAGATGCCGCACGGCTGCTGCCTTTGCCTGCGGCCAATATTTACAATGTAGCCTCAACACCTCTTGGTCTTAGAGTGTGAAATGTGTAAAATATGCAAGTTATGCAAGTGCGATAAAAAAAAAAAACGCTTATTGCTCCCTTCCTTGCTAACAGTAACTGATGCAGGTAGTTTAGTGAAAGCACATGCGCCATCATATGGTACAGAAAAATGTTTTGGCAAGTCTTATCAACATACACTAAGCGCATGCCGAACAAATTAATTTGCCGTAAGCAAAGTAGGCAACATCTAAAGAAGATTAAGTTATGCAATAAACTATATATATATATATATATATATATATATATGTATATATATATATATATGTATATATATATATATATATATGTATATATATATATATATATATGTATATATATATATATATATATATATATATATATATATATATATATATATATATATATATATATATATATATATATATATATATATATATATATATATATATATATATATATATATATATATATATATATCATGTGGATGGATATATATATCATGTGTGGATGATATATATATATATATATATATATATATATATATATATATATATATATATATATATATATATATATATATATATATATATATATATATATATATATATATATATATCATCCACACATGATAACCCATACCATCTGCAATGGTGTGCAAGTAGACTTATGAGCAGGCAGTGAATGTGCACACTTGCCTCTTCCAATCAAGCACTTCCGAGAAGGGCAGCACATATTCATCGGCCACCACGATGGGAATGCAGCCAGCCGAAAGGGAGTCGGAAAGCGTCATTTGACCAAGCCTGGCCGCACGAACGACCAAGCAAAATTTTCCCTCCTGAAAAAAGAAAGAAAAAGTACACAGATGTTTCTTTGCAAGCTAACTAAATGTTTTATAACATCCGGTCCAACAGGCCTCTCAGCCAATCAGAAAACAGGTCCTTCAATGCTTCCCAAGTTTCCATCAACATGGCACCACTGACCCAGGGTTCGAGTTCTGCATCCACAAAGGGTGCAGTACTACTAAGAGCAGAAAGTTTCACATCCCCTAGCAACACCCAAGGAGTAAATACGAGCTACACAATGCCACCCAAACTGCCAGTCAATGGCGGCCTTAACCCAAGTTCTTGGCAAGCTACCATGAACTTTTCCTTTCACTATACTTACTGTAAAGGATGCTAACAGCAGCAACAAGACAAAGTTCTTGCATCTCACAGTCACCGTAATTTAATGGAAACAAGACAGTGAACTTTGACAAGGGATCCATATATTCCAGAAAAGGCCGGAGGACACCGTGGGAACTTGATCATGCCTTTCCGCTTCTACATGTTCTTTATAAAATTCAGAAAGGAAGATGAAGCTTCTGGCAATACCAATAACATTAGTGTGAACCACACGAAGGACATGAAAATACATTGCAAGTTGGTCTCGTCACATCGGTTTGAGTATGTTAGCCCAATGCCGTCGGCTAAGCCAACACACTACTATGTTGCGACTGCAAGTCACAGTGCTCACTCCTCACTTTCAAACCACAGCCAGAAGAGCTCACCGTCAAGACCTCCGGGTACTTGTAGTGTCTGTGGCCGTGGCAACGCAACCTGCCACTCGTGCCGTTCCAGGCATGGTGTCCGCAGCTGGTCAGATTGAGCACGTCGTGGTGTGCTGCAGCCAATAGCGCCACCTCAGCACGGAACTCGAAGTGAATGTGTGTCTGGGACGAGATCATCAGCCATGGTCGATCAGGCCTACACAGATGAGTGAGAAAAAGCAAAACGAAGTCAGCAGTGTTAATGAGAATCTTCTTGACACACCCCCTTCCCATTTCCTCAGTCCAAGCTTACCAACAAAAAAAGAGCCTTCCTTCAGAGGTGGTGCTACTCAAAGGTGACCCACCATTACTATCATCATCCAATGCAGGACAAAAGCCTTTACCACTAGTTGCCAACTGACCCGTGTCCTGCATCATCTCCAGCCAACCTATGCCCACAAACTCTCTAAGTTCATCTGTCCACCTGACTCTATGTTGCCTCCTGCTATGCTTTCTTTCTCTTGGAAACCACTCCATTATCTTAAGAAACCAGTGGTGTATTTGCTTTGTACTACATACCCTCCCTGCTCAAGCACAAATCTTGATTTCGGTGAGAATATCATCAAGTGCGGCTAATTCCCTAACCCATCCCGCCCCCTTCTCGTCTTTTGACATTGCTTCCTATCATTTTTCTTTTCATAGCTACTACCTGAAAAAGGTCCTTTAGCTTAGATTCAAAGCGAAATGAAGTAATGATCTGAAATTGAAACTATAAATTCCCGCAGGTTCCTCTTCATACCACACACTGCTTCTGTGAAAAAAACTGCTCACAATGCAGTCTAGACTAAGCTTAAGTGAATAATCAGTCAAATAGTGAAGTAGTCAATAATCAACTTTGCTCCTAACATACCTCCAGTGGGCTATATAGTCATCATGGTACACGCAACTATACTGACAACCATGCGACAACACACACTTAAGTGCAGCAGTCGCAGGCAGGTGGTGATGAAAGGCAATAAATAGGTGCAACTTCCGTGCCTTCACTTCGCACTCAGTATGGCCTATTATCAAAGCAGCAATCCCAACTGCCAACGGTCTTGTAGTTTTGGATCCTGGGGCCGAATTACGGAAAGATCACAATCTCAAAGCAGTCACAAAACGGTCAAAAAGCCCTGCTTCTATTGGTCGTTATATGCTAGCAGACACATCTTACAATCGCAGCGGGGTAACTGATGTGTTTTCGATAGGTTTGTGATTTGATCATTCCGTAATTCAGCCCCTGGCGTGATGCATGCTTCGGAGGTTAGCGGAAGAGCTGGGCATTTGGGAAAGTGACCGCCATCACGAACAAGCCAGGCATACGGTGCGCACTTAAAATTTTTTTTACTGGAACCGATCTGTGTAGAATATTTAAAGGTGACGTTATCTGCCAGTTTATGCCAAGGTGCCCGACGCTTGCCGTGGTCAGAGATTATGCGTGTATGACCTGACAATCTTTTTCTGGCACGTGGAGGTCCATCAACGACGGTAGAAATGAGAATCGGCACGTCGTGCTTGATACCTGTGGCTTAGCTAAACCTGCCTCAGAAACCGCAAATAGGTCGACTTTCCCAATACTGGATGGCCATTTTTGCAAAAAGATAGACAGCTTCAATGCTGTATATGGCTAAGTGTTATACACATATTCGGAGACATATTACCGTATTTACTCGAGCAATTTGTGCAGCTTTTTTTCCTAAAATTAAGGCTTCAAAATGGGGTGCGTAAATTATGCGGAGATTTCGTGAACACGTCCTAAAAAAAACTCTGCAAAGGTCATAACGAGGAATGTATATGGTACATTGCCGCATATGAGTCGACCCCAAAGCTCTCGCCCCTCATTGGCCAAAAAAAAGTTGACTCCAAATGTAAGTTGAAGTATACCTCCTCTAATATTATTATTATTATTATTATTTACAGTACTAACAGCAGTCGTAGTAGTGGTAGCATTGGCAATAATTCGTACATATACACTTTGACAAGCAAGCCCAGCGATATACCTCTTTGCAAGTGATGGATCGAGATGATATCTGGCTGGGTTAAACACAGGAATGCCGACATCGTGGGACCTGCGGAAAGTCCACGAGTCAAATCCGCCGCCAGCAACCAGTGCCTCTGCGGTGTTGACTTCAAGGGATGTTGCATAGCTCGGTGACGTTCCGGGAAGCATGTTGAAGAGCAAATGGTTTGTGCCATTGTTCCAGCTGCACAAAAGGCAACAAGATCAGTCAAACGTCATTTTCCAATGATATACTCACATCTTTTTACTGCAGAATAAACTACGGAGTGAAAAAAATATGGAGAATTCTGTGGCATAAAACGAGTGTTTCACTTTGCAAGAAACAAAATTACTTCTTACTTCATTTTTGACTCCTTAAAAAGCCAAGAAAAAAAAGAAGCTGCAGAGAGTGAAAAATCACATAGTTTCGACCTTTTTCAAGCGAACATGGAAACGAACTGATAAAGTGAAATGTTCGTAAACAATATTGCTGAATAATTTGTTTTAAGAGTACAGTTGACATTCGTTACAATGGATCCAGATAAAACGAACAGCTGGATATTACAGACATTGACTAATTTTGTTTGGCCATCACAAACTTTAAATCCAACATGTTTCTGTTTCAACCGACCCGGTTACAAAAGACCATCGCTTACTTGCAGTGGACTAAATTTGTGGTAAAATTTGCTCCACAACATTTTTTACAATGGATGTTTGTGTTGGGTTGCAACTCGTCACCAAGCAATACTTCACAGTAATGCCCCAATCCATGTCGATATCGGAGCCTCAATAATCAACACCACCAGTAATGTGAACCAAAGCGCTTGAAGCCACCACCTTCCATAGTAGGCAGACAGAGCATTTCCTATCCCTGCCACTCTCGGCTTTGGCACCTACGCATTAGCCGAGCATGGCCGGCAAATCGAGGTCAATCGAAACGAACACCTGCCATTTCCCGTGACGTAACAATAAACGCTTCTTTCCAACTGTCATTCGTACAACGCTGTCGGGAGCAATTAGGGCCTACACCACCGACTTGATCTCTAACTTGACCTCTAATTACCAAGGTTCTCAAGCTACGCTGAACAACATGCAATGCTTACTATGGCAGCGAGTTGAGAATCTGGGAAACAGCATTCAAATTCAGGCCATCCTGGCTGAGCACATCCAATGAGGGAATAAAGAGGCAGGCCTTCGAAGGGTCTGGAGTGTAGAACTTTGACTGATGGATCGTTTCCAAGACTTCCATGAACTCCCGGGAAGGCTGGCGGGCGAGCTGACTCCCATGTTCATCGATGTAGCTGCGACAGGCAAGAACGACAACAGTGTCGCTACACGCATTCCCAAGCAATGTCAAAATGTTGGCTTCACAGCACTGACACATATTACATTACGAATTAAATGAACGTTGAGGACACAGAGAGTTTACCTGACCTGTCAGATTACAGCGTTCCAGTGCTTTAGAGGCTGCTTACTTTGAAAATGGAAGCCATTACAAGCTAGGAAAGGTAAAAAAAATGACGGTCGATTTACATACTTGAGCCAAATACTAATTAGGTGCGGGTCTTGATGCCTGGCTTCTTACAGTTACAGAAGCACTACACAAAGCAAGCCCGCTTCTGACGCACTGTGATATATGGTGTTGCCATAAATCACTCCTAATAATAGCTGCAGTTTAAATACCTTTTTTATTTTTGAATTACCAACAAATGACCCGTAACCTTTTCCTCACAGTATCAGTAAGTCAGAAATTTTGAGAAAAAACATGTTTCAGAGTAAGTAAAAAAATGAAAGGTGCAAGCATCAAAAAATGAAAACTGCACGAGAGCTGTTCAATGCTTACAAGGAGGAGGCTGTGTATGAAAAAGGAGAGAAACAGAAAAAGAGGGAAGGAAGAAAACATGATGCATTTTACAAAGTCATCAAACAACATTTCAGCACGCAGTAAAAAAATTTTACATGATGCTATTTGCATTCAAACCAGCCTATACGCATTCTAGGCACCTTAATGAACGGTATGAGAGTTTTTAATTCGTTTGGCCATTAAATTAGGCTTTAACTATCCTTAACATACAAACTCTTGTTTAAACAAAAGTTCTGAGTACTTTAAAAAATTTTGCTTTTAACACCTTGCACAGCTTCAGTACTAGCACACCAATGTTTGAAAATACCCTAAATACATTCAGCACGCATAGTTTATCTGGTCTGAAGTTAAGCATCATTACTGTTAGCAGTATAGCATGGAATATGCTAACAAAAAATGTGCATGCTAAGCATCCACACACAATGTTGAAACAGTAAGCATCCACCCAGCTTCACTAGAAAGAAATCAAAGCAGTCAGTGGCACTAATTATAACATTGGAGAGTTTTAGCTTTATGAGAACATGTTACCGATGAGTCTGGTAGCACACCATGACTATGCCATAATGAGTCGATATACAATGTGCAGTTTGGCCCATAGAAACAACTCGACGCATTCTTCCCCTAATTCTTACAGGATGCTGCCCCATTGTCAATATATTTAACACTTTCCTAACATTGTATCAAGTGGACACCCCCTAAAAACCTCTTGCAGTGAACACCCTGTGGCAGCATTTGGTCACGAAGACCTTCGCAGAAATAATACTAAAGCAAAACTTCGGACAGTACACAAAGCTGATGCACAGTCACTAATCAGGTCCAGTAGCCTTCCTTGACTGCCATTAAATGTAGCTTCAAGAGATGCCACAACTAGAGCTGTCCCTTTTGACTACATCTTATAAAATAGTATTAAACTAACAATACTATCAGAGCATGCCTATAGATACAAGCTGACATCAACAGAGAATGAGTGCATAACTAGAATTTTGTTTATTCAATTTTAAAATAGCAAAAAGACGACTAGCTAGAGGTAACATTAGTTAGTTGGAACTGCAATGGCAATCATGATGAAAGTCGATCATAATACAATAGACAGCAGCTTTCTCAAACTTTCTGCACTAGTTTAATTTAATTATCAAATATTCCTCTGAAATTTCTGTAATCTTCGCTTGCACATCAATAAAGTGGTAGCTAAAAAATAAAAAAAACACAACTTGGTGAGCACATCTGAAATCTGATTTGTAAATACTCTTCACAACATAAAGTGCTCATACTACAGGCTTTCTTTTTTAAAGCTCTCTAGCCCACATACACAATGCACACAATTCAGCTGCTTGAACAAGCTCTGCTTCTGGCATAAGGTTTTATTTATTTAGTTATTTAAAATGCATCACATGTCCTAATTATGCAGCATTGAGTAGGTGGCGCTACAACTGCATAAAAGACAACTGATCAGTCAAAACATTTCGTAAAAGACGAATAGCAACAAGACAAAGCACGAACACACACAACATATATGTTTTGTCATCACATCTACTTCAACATTATCTGTCATTCTCACACTTACTTGACTAATGGGTAGATGTACACCGTAATGTGATCGTGCTTGTGCCCACATCGGTAGACATCAAAGCATGTGTAGTACGAACAGGACTCGATCCTCGCATCCGCCAAAGGGCTGTTTGATGGCACTATGACATCGAATGAGGACTCCAGAAATTGAGGCACAAACTCAGTTTCCACTCCGCGCCTTTCAAGAGGCGCGAACAGCCACAGGGCACATCCAATAAGGGCAATGGCTGTCAAGACATAACAGGCCACCGAACCCACACTGCAGGCCTTCCATGATGGGCTTGCACTCTTCATCGTGGTGTTCGGATGGTCCTGTGACCCTGTGACAGATGAAAAAAAAAAGAAAACAATAGATGAAAAGGGTTACCCTCATGGCCTTAGTTCATCTCTTAAACTTGTAACACAGAGAAGTGATGCAAGGAACTGTTTGGTTTATGGTTGATGGTGGTTTAACATCCCAAAGTGACTCGGGCTATGAGGGATGTCGTAGTGATGGGCTCCGGAAATTTTGACCACCTGGGGTTCTTTAACGCGCACTGACATTGCACAGTACGCGGGCCTCTAGAATTTCGCTTCCATAGAAATTCGACCGCCACAGCCGGGATTGAACCCGCGTCTTTCGGGTCAGCAGCCGAGCGCCATAACCACTGAGCCACCGTGGCTTGCAAGGAAATATGTACGCTCAAAAGATAATGAACCGATTTCACTAAAATTTTCGTAGGATGCCAGTAGTTGTAATCCTTAGCACCTGTACTGTCAGAGGCCAAGTGGCTTCAGAATAATTTTTCAAGCCAGTTTCCATGCTCTCCCAACCAAAGAGTGCATTAATCTGCAATAAATTCATCCCCTAGCTATTCGGATGGTTGTCACCGTCAGTTTGAGCACTCCTGCATCATTAGCAACTATGAAGGAGTATGCGCAAAATATCTGAGGAATTGAAGGTCCAAAGAGAAGCCATGCGCATGAGTGCACCATGCTGAGTGGTCAGCATGGCACATATGTGTGTGTCCTTACAATATCGCGAGAGAAAGAAATAGGCGTGCTGAAAAATGAGACGAAAGTAAGTGAATGTGCTCCCAGATGGGCATAATGGCAGTTGCAAATTACCTTGGTCAGCGTCTTTACGGTTGGTTTGTGAAACTTTCATAAAAGAAAAGTTGAAAAGATGGAACAGCTAGATGCATAAAGAACAAAACAGTGAAATATTGAAATAAATAATTGATAATGGTGCTACGACGAGTATGTGCTTTGTACCTTTTGCGTTTGGTCTCAATGTCTGCCATTTAGTCAGCACCTGTCAGAAGCTACAAGCGTGCTGTCGTCAGCCCTTACTCACAGAGCCTGCTAACCTAACTACAGGCTTTGTTTGTTTTCTTGCCAGTATTACTAAGCTATCTGTACGCCTTTCAAACACGTTTCGATAAATGCGATCAATTTCTCCAGCGCACAGCACTGAGGCATTCGTCACAGTCAAGGCACTGCTTCGGGGTGCGAAGATCCAGACCACCAGTTATAAGAGGTTTCCTCGCTACGGCACTTTAACATAATAAATAGAAAACCGCACCCTGCTCATGCTACACCATCAGGAGTTTGCTATGGCATCGAACACATTTCTTCTCAAGTCCCGTGCTCGGCTAAATATACGACATTTGCAAGCAGATCATGGAAGTAAAGCATGGCATTTCACTCACGTTCTTTCGTTCCTCACCCCCGCGCGCGGATTAGTTAAAGGTGCCGACGCCCAATGTAACACAAAGACGCTCGATCCATCAATCAAACCTGACATCCCATCGCATGCGACACTTCAGCTGTATTAAGCGACTGCAGAGTTTGCGGGAAGTTGCGGCATACTCTCTATCTCGTACCACAGACCACACGGAACACCTTCAGCGCCGCTCATGACTCAAAGTTCACGGGGCTTTTGAAGTTTCGGTTTATGTGACCACCTGATTGAGACAGGCCCGCGCGAATGCACAATTTCAAGCGCTCCGATCTTGAGGAACTCTGATGCGAGCGCTAAGTTTCTGTGTTACTAGCCTCCCGACGTGCCCAGCTTCGAGTACGCGGAGCAAAATATTGACGAACTCACCGTCATTGAGTCAATGTAGTAGATTCATGAGCCATAAGCTGGCCCGATCGCAGAGTACGTCCATGAACTTCAAATGGCCGACGTACTGATTCAGGCGTACTTCGCTTCACGATCAATTCTCCTCGTCTATTCTATCCAGTAGTCTCTATTTTGTTGCAAGCAAAAATTTTATAAAGTTTTATTGACATTTACTGATGAGTGTACACGCTAACCAATGCAAATATTAGGAAATGTCAGGATTCGCAACTGCTGTTTTATTGTAGGCACGGCTGACGTCCACCACTCTCCCGAAACTGAAAATATGGCGATGGATTTCAACGACGTGCTGGATGACATAGTGTTGGCCGAAGAAAAGTGCGTTTTTTGATTTCCTCTTCTTAAAATTTCTTTGGATTCTCGTCGTAGTTCCTTGTAGGGCGCTTTATGTTTACACTTAAGTGCGTTTATAGCGTTTTCTCGTGGCCTGAAACGATCAAAAAGCTTGTGCACTAATGCTACTGTACGCCTCGGTTAGCTAGCGTTGGCTGGAAAAACATTTCACGCTTAATATTTATTTCCCTGTGACCTTTTCTCACGCGAACGTGCCTCTTGCTTTTGGACAAAATATTCACCTTTCTGACAGGGCCAACCATATATGTGAACCGGATTGTTTTCTGTAATCGATTGTGTCAACAGATAGATGCGCTAGGGGAATGGGATACCTGTCAGCTTTAATCTGACGGCTCGAGTTGCTCATCCTTCGATACATATACCATCGTTCTCGTTACTCTGTTTTGTTTTTGTCACCAGGCGTTCCTTCCACTCCTTGTGCCGTAGTAACGTGTGGTGTGCGGAGTGTGTGTGTCTATCTGCGTGCGCTATGTGCGTGGAACTGTTGTGAAATCGTAAGGACTCGTTCCAAAACATTGTTTTCACTTCGGGATACTTTGACGCTAAGAAAAAAAAAAGCTTCGACTCCTAGACACCTCGAATACTCCACACCAAGAAGAAAAATGGAATTTCAGAGGTGGGTTCGCTTCGGCGTTAAATAATAACGCGTATATCGGTGCATTTTTTTTTTTTCACTTTTTTATAACTTCGCACGCAGTTCCTTGCATGACATAATACCGTTTCAGCAGTCATGTACTGATGTACAGAAGCTGTATTTCTTTTGGTTTTTTTCTCTCATTTTGCCAGACCATGTCTTACGATGCCAACGTACTGCGAGCGCTTTCTGGTCGTAGCACCTCAACTTCATTCCATTACATTACGATCGTAGCGACATTTGTTCGTTAACTGAAATGCTAATTTTAGTGCCTGGAAATATTATATCTAGGGGGTCTTTTTTTCGCTACTTTGGCCGTTTATTATGCTTACTCACGACTGTGCAGTGAAACGATACTTACCTCTGCCTTTTAAGTTTCATTCCTTGCAAAGCTTGGGCATTTGATAGGAGCTCTTTGCAAGGCCATTATTATTAGATGGAAATCGAAATACCTCAAGGATACCAGGATGCAGGCAAAATTAATATCCGTTAATGATTTATTTTGTTTCGAAATGATTTAAAAAGGGCGGTAAGGGGTAATGTTATGCTAATGCACGGTGTAATTCTTTGAAGGGACAGTTCCAACACTTGAGCTACTGTGAAGTCTTTTGTCGGATACTAGCATACCAGAGGCATGCTTTTTCTGCGAGGTTACCACAGTTTATGGATTATTTTTCTTACTAGATGGCACCACTTGGTTGACCGATGGTGCCATCTACATTGGAAATAACGATAGGTGGGACCGATGGTGCCATCTACATTGGAAATAACGATAGGTGGGACTGTAGTTCAAACTTGCTGTTGCTATATTATTGGTGTGAGCAGGAACTAACCATGTATGCATGAAAGCCTGCTTTTTTGGCATGTGAATGTCCCACGACTGCACTGAAGCACCTGCTGGAACAAAATTTCATATTTTAACTAAAAGACATTTAAAATTGACTGCCTATTAGCTGCAAAGAAAATCTGCACAGTTTTCTCAAATGATTTGGGAAATTCCTTCTGATGTGTAAGCAGGTGTTCGTAGAACACAAGTTAATCTGGATAGGCAGATTATAGGTAATAAGGTCCAACTGGTCAACATGTTAAAGGCGAAGTTATTCTAATGTGTTATGCTTGTCAGAATCCTTCATGGTGACCAGAATTCATCCCCAGACTAACAAGGATCTTGTTCAGCCATACCTTGAGAAAGGTGTGCAGTTTTCTTTTTAGGTTAGCTAGCGTTGGCCTGAAAATAATAGGTTCGCCATTGCACTCAGGTTGTTTGGTTCCCCTGTTAGATTTTTACTGCATCTTCGGGATTCCCCTAAATGCATCTTGCCACTTAGGCTTTTTTGAACAAATTTTGGGGACTGGTGAGCTCCCAGTTTTTGTAAAGTCCATAAGTACTAAGACTCACTGGGGACCACCATTTCCGAATTCGACTCTAAACTAGTCGAAACCTTCCTCTTCATTTTTTGGGTCTCGCGTCACCTCTGATTCTTTTTGTTCATCACCATTGGTTGGTTCAGGGTTCGGCACCCTAAACCGAAACACAGCTATTCGGAAGAAGGCCCTCCCGTCGACGCCAGGTAACTGTGCGCCGACACTGTCACTCAACTTCTTGCTCTGTCTTTCTCGGTACCTGTCATTGCAAGATATTTAGGCCTGCTCAGAGTTGTTTGTTGATTCTGGTTTTTATTTGAAGAATGCATTGCCTGCTCATTTGACCTTCTGATTGGTTCTTCTCATTCTATTCTATACAGTGGTTAACTGCCTCTGCGGGCACTCTTTCTTTTTTTGATTGCACTTTGCATGGCATTGATTACTTGCTTTTGGAGGCTCTTGAAGGAGTACTGACATAAAAGCCCGAAGAGCTAGGATATCTGTGTGGTCTTGTTTTAGTTATACATGTTGTTACTATCGATAAAGCACTGAGTAATGAATACTACCCAGAATATATTTACTACCTATAAGGGAGTAGATGTCACATCAGCATACCAGAATTCACACTGTGAGGTCAATAATCTTTTCCAGCGTTCAAAAAAACAGCGCTGATGTTGGCAGTTTGCCTGCTTATGGCAACTTGTCCAAGGAGTGAGCATGTGGTAAACCTGTGCTCTGTTTATGCAGTTATAGAAGGCCCTATTTTCAGTTTTGACTTATGGGTCTCCTGCTATATAGATCTGTAACCATGTAATGTACTCCAAATACGAAATTAAAAAAAAAAAAGACATTGAAACTTTGCTAGTCTGCATTGCGGCCATTTGTGTGGCCATTTGTGTTGCCAGAGTGATGCCATGCGGCATTACAGTGTACTTGGCCCACTACAATGCGAGCTGGCCATAAT
The DNA here is from genome assembly GCF_052857255.1 of Amblyomma americanum. NCBI lineage: Eukaryota > Metazoa > Arthropoda > Arachnida > Ixodida > Ixodidae > Amblyomma > Amblyomma americanum. The sequence goes on along the minus strand of NC_135505.1, from coordinate 140,519,411 downwards.
GAACAGCAGTGTAATAAATTATATTGCAGGCTAGAACAAGTAGGATTCCAGTAATTGGTTGGCTTTAGTGCAAAAAAGAAAGTTGCTGGGTCAGTTTCTTGGAAGTAGAAGAAAAAAAATGAACCAGAACTCGAAAAAATTTTTCAGTACTCTTTTGAAGATTCCCCATCAGTTTACATGAAGGTGCCCAGCATATCTACTTTTGCTTTATAGGTATGCGTTGCTTAGACTATAGCAGCAGCCGCATTTTTCTGCACGGTTTTTGAATATCATTTTGAGGCTCAGACTGTGGCATGGTTGTCAATTTGCTGGCGTCTTTTTACTGTGAATAGTGGTTGGCTCCTTTGAGCGCAGAATTGGTGCTTTCAGTATAGCTACTTGTAGGTATTTTTTTAGTAGTATTCTTATGATGCTGGTTACAGTGTTCCTAGTTTTGATCCCTTTGTTTTGTTTCTTGTGCACGGATTGTTTTTCACTTTTCCTTTTGCTTCAAAAGTAGCTGCACTGTCTTTTGTGCCTTTCTTCTCTGGCAGTCAGTGTCAGGAAACTTTTTCCTTCTCCTGGCAAACGATGATTCCCTCTGTATTTTGAGCCTAGCATCATTGTACCAACAACTTTGATGGTACTTTTGCATTTTGGTGCAGTCAGACTTTTTGGTCGCTGTTTCAGTCTTTTTTTTAACTGCTTTTGGCTTTTTAACGCCACTTTTTTTGACAATTTTTGTGCTGGCTATATGTGAGAGACATCTTTTTTTTTTTTTAGTGCTGTGTCAGCAGTGTAATTTGTGAGATTATTGTAAAGTTTTCTTTGAGAAACCTTTGCTTTGCAGTGTTGTTGGAGCCAGGATGCTTTTTCATTTGTGAGGGCACGCTGAAGGCTTGTTCACTCACTTTCTTTTTTTGCCGTCTTACTCGCACCGTAGCCCTGTAGTCTCATCAAGCACTGTCTTTCTCTTTTGTCCCTTTTTCTCTCTTTCCCTTCCACCTCTGCCTTCCCTTGTGCACCCGACCTTTTCTTTCCCACTTCCACCATCCCTTCATTCTCTCTGCCCTGTCTTCACCCTCCTCCCTCATCAATGCATTAGGCCTAGGGCTTATCCCAAACCTAGGCATAGCAACTCGGAAGAAGGGCCGGCACCTGTTGATCAGAGGTACGCAAGGAAAGCACAGTCGCCTTGTGTGCCATCGTCCAGCTGTTCTTGCTATTCCTTTACAGCGACAGCTGTTAAAGGCACGCTTCCCATTTCTGCGGCGTCGTTGGCGTAGCATGGAGGAGAAATGAAGGGCAGAGACAGGTCTTTTGTTACGCTATGAATTTTGTGGCATCCTCTGTTCCCAGCAGGGGCAACTAGTGCTTGCGCTATACTCACCTCCGAGCAAAGAGGGCACCACCATGTTGCATGGCAAACGACGCATTCATCACAGCGTCCCGCTGCCACTGAATGTCTTGTCATACAGCCTTATTAACCTCCGTCGAGTTCCTAACAGTTGGAGCACATCCAAGCTTTGAACAGAGCAGGATAGAAGGTGGTAGATGAAGCCTTTGTGGAGAGCTGAATGTGGAATGGAGATTGGTGTAGAGGCTGTGGGTTGACCAGGGCTGTATTCTAGCATTTGGACCAGTTCTGGTTAGAACTTGCATGACAGCAGTGTTTGGGTACACAAGGAGTGGTGCGCTTTTGGGCATGTTATACACAGTTTGTTCGTCGCGATCGACTTAGGCTCTTGCATTTATTAGTTTCTGCAACTGAAACTAGGCGCTCTTTATGGCTTGTGGGATCATGTAGCTGGTGTATTTCACTGCATACAATAAGGCAGAACAGAGAGCAGCTACAGTATACAGACTTCCAATGAAACTATTCTGAAATTAGCAGCATTCTCTTGCTGCTCATCAGTTATATTCTTCTAGTACCTGCACACGGAGGCTAATAAAAAAATTAGCTATGGTTTAAACTTTGGTTAGCCCTAGTGAGAAGCGAAAGCATCCTTTGCATGGCTACGTTCACAAACGTCACACACACTGCCGAACGGATTGTCTGTAAGGCGTCGATGAAATGCACATGTAGCCAAGTCAGACTCGCTGAGTCTGATCACAAAGTCAGTCTGCCGGCGCTCCGTCTCACTTGAAACCAACTCGGCGTCGCTGGTTAGACGGGATGCTTCGAGATCACATGGCTGAATCAGCAGATCAAGTTAAAAGGTCATGTGGCCTCTCGGCCAATCATCAATTCAATCTCCACCTGCCATGGCAGGGAGGTTACTTACAGTCCGATGGGGCAGTTGCCACCTGCCACGGTGGGCAGATTGTGATGACGTCAGTAGCTCGCATGACCTGCCACGTGACACCTGTCACGTGACTGCGCTGCTGCTGCCCTCTTGAAAACCTAGCGTAGTGAAGCTTTCGCTTCAAAATTTGAAAGGGGCCCGGGAACATCATAGCGGATGATTGAGGGAAAGTTTAAGCGGCATTCACATAACATGATACGCATTCCAGCATCAGCTATTAATGGGTCATGGTGCATAAGAAGATTGTTGGGGTCATAATCATGTGCGAGGGGGTTTAATGGGTCACATGACCCACTGACTATGGACCCCATAACTCATGTCCCATGGGTTGTGGCTGGGCATCGTCAGTGGTCCAAATATCTCATAAGGTCATGTGACCCATTGTCAGTGGGTCATATAACAGTGGGCCACTTAACTTATGACCCATTAGTTTTGGGAATTTAACAATCAGTCACATAATCCATAGGTCACATGACCCATGGGTTATGGACCATCAACAATGGGCCACCTAACCTTTAGGTCGCATGACTTCTTAATTATGTATGTGGCCCATTGGCAGTGAGTCGTGTTATAGTAGGCTAGAACTCATGACCCATGGGTGATGGGCAATCAGCATTGGGGTATATAACTTATATGCCACATGACCGATAGCCCAAAGGTTATGTGGCCCAGTGTCTGTAGGTCGCCGAATGTAGGCCAGAACTCGTGACCAATGGGTTATGGGCCATTAACAGTGGGCCATATAACTTATAGGTCACATATGACATGGGTTTGGTGCCAACTGGTAGTATGGGTTGGGTGCTTTGTTTTTATTTCTTTTTATTACCCAATCTATGTGACCTGTGTTTTTGATGATTTCGTTTAATGTGGACAGCGATCTCAGGCAGGGGGGCTGGAGCCTGTCATTAACAACTAGTATTGTGGTAAAAATATCATTTGTAGGCATAACTCTAAAAGGCAGATTGTGAGAAGTGCAGAAGAGAGAAAGTATGGGAGTTGATAATTTGGATGAAGTTTAGGAGATGAAAATAGACTTCGCAGGACACATCACATGTTGATTGGACAGATTGATGGGGGTTAATTTAGGGACAGAATGGACAACTGGGGAAGGGAAACACATTTCCAGCAGTAAAGAATCCACTGCATTAATTGAATACAAACTGGGGGCATAGGGTGGCCACAATCTGTGCAAGGTGAGGGTCATTAGAGGCCTTTGTTCTGCGAGAGCGGCACCCACCTGGCGCTGGTAATGATAAGTTACCAACTAGGCCACGCTTCTACTTAGATGACTATACTTACTGGATTGCTAATACCGCCATCACATATGGTGGCATGTTGCAGTGGTCTTTCCACCAGTGAATGGATTAACCATTATGAGGCAGGGTATGTCTGGTTTGATGGTCTGAACTAATCTGGCTTCGAGTTAGATGCCTTGCTAAAAATGGTCTTATTTCAAATGAGGCAAAGTGCAAAATGGCATATGATGAAGGAGCTTAACATTCATTGTAAAGTGCACTGGCTGTCATGTTAAGAGATCCCCGTGACATGTCACCGTTTCCACTATGCTGTGTTGAACGTTCAGGCAGCAACATCTCACTGTGATTATTGAGGTATGGCAGTATTGATTATTGCAGTACCTTTTCTTTGTGAGATGCTACTACCCCTCTTTTGAACCATAAAGCCTTCCAGGTGTGTTATTCTTAGGGGGTCTCGTAAGTAGGCCGGGCCAACAACCCTTGCCTACCTACCTTTCTGCGGCTCACACTGCATTGTTAGAATACATGGCCCTTTGTCTTTTGTAAGTGCCTGGATAAAGCGTTAACTGTCCTTCACAGTTTCAAGCAGACTTGCAACAACTGAACATGCATTGCGTTGTACTTGCACACAGCACCCCATTTATTTATTTTTACATACTGCTGAGGCAGTGCAGTGGAGACGGGTGCAGGTAATGTAGTAAAACAGTTTGATTCTTATAAAGTGAATGTTAAGCGATAGACACGCTTGTGCATTCAGTCAGTGCATTATGTCAATTCGTCATTCTCGGAAATGTGTGCAGCCCATCATAAAGATTCTATATTACGTTGTCGTAATGTTCTGGGTTGGTGGTGTAATATATTGTTCTCTTCCTGAATTGATTCAATTTTTTGTTTCCTCCCCTTCGCCATTGGCTGAGTGAAGCCATGCCCTAGGCTTCAGCCTATAACTGAGAGCGAATGCAGAGCATCACTTAGCCAATGGTGAGGAGCAGGAAATTCAAAAATAGCGTGGAATCGGCTGGGTAATCATACATTATACCATCCCTGAGCTCTTTTAGGCCGTATTCGAGTACGTAGGAGGGGAGCTACTGCAAAGCACACTACAGCAGGCCAGCTTGTATCCCACCTGAGAGGTGGTTTTTATTTCTTTGCTGTTGCTTCTCTGAGTAGCCGGAATGTTCCTAATATCCTCTTTCGTGTCTCTGTCGCTCCTTCTATCTGATTTGAATTTGAAAGGGCTTCAGATTGGAAAGAAAAGCAAATTTGACGGGGCAAGAATGTACTTGGCTTTTTAGTCGTCAGCAGCATCGTATCACTACGCTGATGCAAGTCAATGCACAAAGTGCTAGTGTTGCAAAGCTTTCACATTTCTGGGCACTTGCTAAGGTAAGCTCGAAAGACCAGCTGGCCTTTTAAAGTCAAGTTTCGCTCTGTTGAGCTACAGGGGGCGGAATGTTTGCTTCTGCCTTTGGCAAGCATTCAAGGTGCTTAAGTTGGCATGTCCGTTTTCGACGATGAATTATTGACCTTGCAGAGAGGGCAAGACAACAAGGTAGCTAAATGACGCGGTGCTAAACTTTTTGTGTGTGTCTGCAGGCTACCTTTTGAGGTGTTACGCCAAAAGCACAAGACATTTGTGTGGGACTTGTTATTAGAATGATTAATATTGTGTACTGTAACAGGTGAGGTTAATCACACTGATGCTGCAGTGTGACCCTCGGTATGCTGTGTAATGTGCAGTCAGGCCAGAATGAAACATGAACAACTCTGGTCAACGAAACAAAATATTTTTTCTGTCTGCTTTCAGCTGCAATGTACAACTAGCCTGATTCATGTTTCTGGGTAAAGAGTCTACTGAAGTACATATTCATAAACCAGTTGTAAAGGAATATCTCGCTGTAAAATTGAGAAGTACGGCATATGTGTCTTCGCTTTGCATTCCAGCTTATTGCACATGCCTGCAGCAGTCACGTGGAAGTAACTACATACGATTTCATAGCATTGGAATACAAGTTAGTTGTGGCAGTCACAGAAAAAGCAGCCTTGAACTCAGATTAATTGGGCCAATCTTAAGTGAAGTTGCTGCGCACACGTGACATTCCTTTTTATGTTTTTTTTTGCATGCTGAAGGCAGGTTGAATGACCAGTGTCATGTTTCCGGAATGTTTTTTTTTTTTTGAAGTGGTTAATGCCGATGAAACATTCAAGCCTGTAGTATTATGCTGTCAGTCCTCGATAATTCGAACTCGAAGGAAACTGAAACCTTGTTCAAATTAAGGAGAGTTCAAGTTAAAAAGAGCCTTTTTGATACACTTGATGTTGTTGGGGCTAAAGCATCAATTTGAAGAAACTGATAGTTCGGATGAAGCGAGTCCGAATTAATAAGAGTTTATTGTAATTACGTTTGAGCAAACATGTGAGCTGACTCTCGTCTCTTGATTTCTTGTCGCGGAGTGGAAGGAATGCCTTGGTTGCTCTGTGAAGGTATCGAGACAGAAAGCCTATATGTCACTCTGTGTCATAGGCACCGCACAACATGTTCACTTCAATCTTGAATGAATGTGCTAGCAATTAGAACAATAGAGCCTGTGTTGCCATTTTGTTTCTTACGTGTTTGTCCAACTTTAAAGTAAGGCATTCATAGAATACAGGAAGTTAATACATAGTCGAGAAGAGTGAAGTTTTAGCGCGGTTTGTCAGTCGGGTGCTGCTCGTTTTTGAAAGTCTTTTTAACTGTCAGACCCGTAGCTCACCACACTTGTTTTCGGCGCAGATATCGGCAGATGGGCTTTACTCGTGGTTTCAGCCTCGGAGAAGAAGTTGGATGGAGAGACGGCTATCAGCTCGGATTGCAGAGGGGCGCACAGATTGCCACCGAGGTTCGTCTCTTGGTGGATTTCGTTGGACAGGTTTTGCATATTTTTTTTTCCCGGGTGCCAACCTAGTGATTTGGAGGGGGCTGAGCATGAAAGAAACAAGGACAGGAGAGGGACACAGGATGAGCTCTAACTTGCAACTGAAAGAATTGAAAGTGAAATGACGTGCACGATGGACCAAATGTTCATGCCCAGCTATCCACTGATTTGAGGAGGCGGCTAGATGTCAAGGTAAACTGAACTAAGATAATCTGGGGGCTAAAAAATGATCAACGGAGCATTGAAAAAACAGGAAGCACCTCATATCCTTGTTTCTCACACGCTAAGCCACCCTCCAAATCGTGACTTACCAACTAGCCCAATTTTTACTGCCCAACCTAATGAGTTAATGCTGGAGAATTAAAGCTTGGCAAGGAAGTAAAGCTTGAAATAATGAAAAATTTTACCAATATCACACTTAAAGGTCATTTTAATGCACATTCTGAGCACTAATTTAGGCTTTGCAAGAATCCAGAGGACAGGGCTAAGTGGAGGGGTATGAGAGAGGTTGTTGTCCTGCAGTATATATAGGCTGATGATGATGATTGTGAGGATGAATAGCCAAAGAGTAAAAAGTCTTCTTAGTAAGTGTTGCCTGGCGTAGCCATCAAAACTGACATCCTTGTGCCTTTGTATTGGCCTCTGTTTTGCTTAAGGCAATTGAAAAGTGCACCTCTAGCACCTGATCTTAAGTGGTTGCTTCATAATGCACTCATTTCTTACTCTTCCTGAAAGTATGGGCTAGGAGCATTACTTTGGCTTCTTGCATTGCAAAAATAGTAGTCAAGTCTCGGGTGCATGCAGTTCATATAAACAGCCACCTTATTACCTGGGTGTCTTGTGCTGAATTGAGGTGTTTATTGCAGTGTCAGAAAAAAAAAAAAAAGAACACTTCCCTGAAATTCAGGCACTTGTTAGTGTATGCGTTTCCACACTGTTTTCGTTTTATCAAGTGATAACCATCAGACTGCATTCTCTTAACCTCTTGTGCATTCCTGTGCATTGTTTCAGCTGGGGTTTTATCAAGGGTTCGTTCATGCGTGGATCACAGTGTTGGAACGTGAAGAGATTGCAAAGCAGAGGTGTGTGGTGCATTCTCTTGGGCTGCCCGGTGTGCTCATAAGCACCCCTGGGGGTTGCTTTTGAGTGACCTGTAGCATTCATACAAAATGACCTTGGTTCAGGCTTGAGAGTGTCTAATTTGTCTTTGCACTGCTTTCAGAAAAATGGTGGCCTTAAAGGCACTTCTTGAGATGACGAAGAACTTTCCCCAGGTCAACATAGCAGATGAGGACATGTTTGAGAAGCTACACAAGATCCGAGCTAAGTTCAAGCAGGTGAGGAAGAGTGAAATTTTGTTGCAGAGTTGGAGCGGCAGTAGCCAATCTTGAATGAGGGGGAAGGATTTTATACAATTCTGGGATTATTAAATAGTGTGTAAAACTTTTCGTAGTAAAAGTACTATTCAGAACTCTTTTTGGTGTCATATTCTATGGCTGAACGGTTCCAAATGGAGCGCATGGAACTGTTTGCATTAGCTAAAAGAAAAAGCACATAATCCTAATGAAAATGTCAAACTAATCCCAGTTGAACTGGCTCGTACCCTTCTCAGTTGTTTCATTTGAGTGGGCTATGCTTGTAATTGCCACCAGTTGAACTGGTTTCACTCTGTATGGGTTTCAGATTAGTTAGCTGTAGTTGGAATGGGCACCAGGGATAACAGCTCCTGTTGAACTGGTCTGGTCAGAATGGGTCTTATGAGGAACTGGCCCTAGGCTCGGTTAGAATTGCCAGTTTGCAGCCTGTAGGTCCCATTGTATGAGATATCTCGAACATGATATTCTAGCATATCTGTTTGTCAAAATCAGTGGTGCTTTTGTTCGTCAGTGTGTAGCCAGTTTTATAGCGAATGGTACCTACAGATGAACACATTGACTGCAAAAGTCTCTTTGAAAATGCACTTTTTAGGCTTTAGTAGCCAGTGTGAGAATATTAAAGTGTATGTGATAGCCCCAGTTCGAATGATTTAGCATTCCAATTAGTCCTGCTAAGGGTTCTTGTTACATTTACTGGGAGCAGCATTGGTCCGAGCTGAAAATACTGTATCTCACACCAGGCAAGCTGAGGCATAAATCGAACCATAGGCTGAAAAAGCTGATAAGGCTGGTCACAGTTGCAAAAAGATGTAGTGCAGTTTGGCTCCATCTGGTTCCTAGTGGAATTGCGCAGTACTGAGTGGGTTTTCTTGTTCTAGTGCTTTTACATAGGCACAATGTCCAGGTTCATTTAGAAGTATCTCGTTGGCAGCAGTAGATTTTCAGCCTGTGCCACCCGATCCCAGCTGGAACCAGCCAAACCCTAAGTTGAGAATTCTCCCCTGAGTGCAGTCTCTCAGCCTGTGCACTGTGAGGTGTTTGAAGTCTTGTGTTTCGTGCAATCACTTCCACATGACATGCCTTTCACCATATGACCGTCTTTGTCGTCCTCCCTGATATGCAGGTTGTGTCGATATTGAACATCAACACGCAAGAGTCTGAACTTCACCCGGAAGGGGAGCCGTCGTCACCACGACCCGAGATGTCCTTCTGATGACCTTTGACCTCCGGGGAGGCTCCCGCAGAGGACGGTGCGGGTAGCGACAGCCCCGAAACTGAGGAGGTCCCACCAGTGACGTCATCGCCGTCGCCGCCAACAGAGTCCGCACCTGCCACCACCACTGCCGCTGTTGTTGTCACATCGCCGTCGCCCCCCAATGCTCAAAGAGTGACGCCACATCCCGTGAGACCTCAGCGGCGTCGGTTCTCAGCGCCGGCTTCGACGAGTTCAACACAGCCGTGCTGTGTACTCTGAGCATGGTGGCTCCTTCTTGGACACTTTTGCTTTGACTCGACTGACAGGAATGACGGTTCTTCTGGTAACGTTCCTGATGGGGGCGAGATTGGAATTCAAGAGCGTGCAGTAAGTTTTGATGGTGGGCGTTTTGAAAAAGAGGAAGAGAAAAATTTGAAGAGGCTTCAGGAGAGGATTTGCGTCTGTAAGTGTCGTGAGATAGCCAGAAGCGTTTGGACTGCCGGGAAGTAATGCTTAGCTCTCACTGATATGAGCAGAATGGCTCGAAAGCAGGCAGGAAGTTCTTGAAGACTTGTTTTCTCTGGTACAAACATCATCAATGTAGTTACATCATGAGGATGCTCCAGAGTTGCATGTCGGGAGATCATGGCATCTGTCATTGCATTTTTGGTGGCTGTTGTTATTGGAAATTACAGTTCTGGTAAGGGGCACTGGATTAAATGTTGGCATTGAGCCAACAGTTATGCTAACTGCAGAATGTGCCATCTTTAAATCTGAATTTTTATTGAGTTTTTTTTTTTGCGTTTCGTGAAGTGCTTCTGATTCTGCAGTATTGCATTCACTCAGTGTGGCAATATGGGCATTCATTAAGAAAGGTGTCCTAATGATTGATAGTAACTTCCTTGCAAGCTGTTTGTAAGAGCTTTGGCTGTAGAGAGTTTATTGTGCAAAGTAAATTATATGATCAACAAAATAAAAAGAACAAAGCCGGGCATAGTTTAAAGATGCTGCTAATGTAGAGTTGGCATTTGGGGCTTGAAACACTGCAAATTGCTGATCTGTGAGAAGGCAAGTGCTGAAAACCTCTGCTTCTTACACAGTCAAGTGAGCCCTTGTTTGCAGCAGTATAGAGCAAAAGACAGAGGAAAAGGTCTTCATAAAAGTGACGAACATGCTTAGGCTGATTTTTTTTTCTTTACTAGATTTTTCTTCCTTTGCTTGGTTTGCTCATTCTCTCCACATTTATCTCTGCTTTTTCTGTGATATTTGACGCTGTTTTGCTAAGATTTGTTTTTGATTGTTTACATAGGTTCTTTGTTATAGGTTTTTATCCTTCTACAGTTTCTTTTACGAGTTGATGCTTCTTTTTTTTTTGCTTTCTCTGTTGACACTGCTGTACTAAGATTGACTTCAAGATGCTTGCTATAACACCCGCCTCTTTATGCCTTTCCTCTACCACTTTTTTCTCTCTGTCTTCTGCCTCTCTATGGCAAGGCTGCATGTTTGTCATTTTATTAATCTCTCCACATGTGGCCAAAGTGTCGTAGTCTAGAGACAATTGGCGGAGCCTTAAATATTTCTAGTACTTTGCTCCTTGTACCTTTCTAATGTTTTTTTCTTTCAGTTTGGCAGATCACTTTTGTCCAAGAGGCAATGGCTTTGGCTGCAGATTGACTGAAGGAAAACGCTGGTAGTCAGCAGCCATCTTGTCGTATGTGGGTCTTGTTTTTCATGATCTCGAAATATAAAAAGTATGAACCAATTAGTCCAGTTAGAAATTTCAGTGAAGTCAGTGTCTTCTTGAAAAGAACGATGAAAAATTCCATTGGCAAGCTGTTACATAGAATTTCTGACAAGTGGTTTTCTTTTGTCATTTTTGAAGGTTTTCTATTGTCATTTCAGAAGACACATGTATTATTAAACTTTGTTTTTGCACATCTGCCAGTTTCTTTGTTGTGGGTGCATTAATGGAGTGCCACCTGGGTTATCTCTCAGTGTGGTCTGTTGCGGAAGTTATTATTTATTGAGTATGAAAGGGATTTTATCTATTAGGGTGCTGGCAGATCATTGAGATGGATAACTAGCTTGGAAAAAGATAATTCGGTTCTATCACAAGGAGTGTATTAGTGCCACTGCCTGCCTCTTTTTTTTACACCTTATGACTTACAAAGTTGTGTGCCAAAAACTGAATACTGCTGAACACTTTGTGATATTTGAGCCTCTGCCTCTAAACACAAATGCAGAATTATGAATTTGCTTGTGTTAGAGTGAAAAATGCTTCCTTTTATTTATTTGTGCGTATAAAGTATGTCTTCTCAACATTTCTTCTAAAGTACATGTTTTTCCATTTGTTATGTTCTATTTATGATTTATCTAATTACTGTATATTATGTCACCTCAAGGGCATTATTTTAGGAGGGTAGACAGTAGATGTGGTAAATAACATTACGCGTGCTTATGTCGCATAAACAAAGAAAGATCTACGAGGTCAGCAGAAGCCTTCTGTTTCTTTTTGTATGCAAAAACTGGAAGAGTAGTTCCCATTCTATGGATTGCTTACTGTATTGGTTCAATTCAATGAGTGTTGTTCATTACTGCACATTGTGGCACTGCACTAGTTTCCAGTTTTGCATTTGGTCACCAGACAAGTTATTGAGGAAGAACTGATCCACCATTGATGGCTTTAACTACTCTGCCTTACACAGCTGTCTGCTGTAAAGTGTGTGTTGGTTCTGCACGGTCTGTTCTTTGAGCTGTGCTCAATCGGCCCCACTTGTCTAGAGGGCCTCACAGATGTAACGGACAACAGCAGCAGCAGTAGCGCGCAGTGAAGCAGTACCAAAGCACTGAGGTGTCATGTCCTGTTGCAACACTTTGAAGTTCACTTTACCATTAAATTGCAACATACGTTTTTAAGCCGCAGCGGTGGCTGAGTGGTTATGGTGCTCGGCTGCTGACCCGAAAGACGCAGGTTCGATCCCAGCTGCGGCGGTCGAATTTTGATGGAGGTGAAATTCTAGGGGCCCATGTACTGTGCGATGTCAGTGCACGTTAACCCCACGTGGTCGAAATTTCCGGAGTCCTTCACTACGCCGTCTCTCATAGGCTGAGTCACTTTGGGACGTTGAACCCCATAAACCAAACCAACATACGCTTTGATGTCTTCTACTGGCCATCAGCATTGCCTGCTACCAAAAGAACACATCCTGATTTGGTTCTCAGGATTAATGCCACTGACCAGCATTAAAAGGTACACATGAATGTGGCCACGCATGGAAGCCTAAAGAATGTGATGGCACGACATTGTTAGGGCAAAGGGTGATGGCATTGCACTGCCTTCCCCTTGCCAATGCAGCTGTGTTGAAGTACCACGTGTTTGGGGTGCCATTCTGTTAAGGTATCGTGCAGTTCAGATACAGCTTGGTTACAGGCTAGTGGTTTGACCAGTGGATCAATTTGTGTGCGCTGCGTAGTAACAACTTAATACAGGTGAGGAAGACACAAAAAGGACGAGCCACATGGACAAGCGTGCGGCTATCAGTGCTGCTTATTCTTTTTTGTGCCTTCCTAACCTGTATTAAGTTAAGTTGTTACTATGCAGTGCATGCAAATTGTTCCACTTGCAGTTGGGGTGCCACATGTTTGGGGTGTCATGCATTTGTGGTGCCGTGTGGTTGCTGAGGCTCTTTTTCATTCTTCAGATGTTCTAGTGAGCTGGAGCGAGCAAAGAAGTGCCATACATTCAGGATTTCTTCAACAGGCGCTATGCAGGCTTTTGGGGGGGTGCATGAGAATGGTGTGCTTCAGGACCAGGCCGGGAAACCGCAACTGCTGCTGCTGCTGTTTTTTGTACCACCAACTGCGCCGCGGCGTTGCGTGATGTCATTGTAAGGTTCCCCCGTACTTTGGTGCCCTTGCCACCAGTGTGTACAACAAGGACATGTATGCACGTCTTTGTATGGTGAGTCGCTAAGCTGTTGCGTCAAAACTATATTATATACATATATGTATATGTATACAGACTGCCTTTTTTCTGATATGACCCATAGTACACTGTGAGCTCAGTATATATCCACTGCCTCACGTTTGCCTGGCGGGTGGTTCGGCAGCTGAAGTAGCTTAACTGCTAACATGTACAAACATTTTACACACTTCTTGTCACCGAATGGTTCCCAGAGTGTTTTTGCTGCCAGAAAGAGGGCTTGACTCAATGCCTGCATAAGCACTAATCTTTGCTTTCTGACCGATGTGTGTCACCAGCTTGTGCTTGAGTGTACATTAAGCTGCTGTCGAGAAATAGCAGTGTTGTGCGCCAGCAGGGCTCATCTTTTCTGTTCACGCTGCAGTGTTAGTTGTATTGAGTCTTACAGAAATTCAACTCACCCATGTGAAAAGGCTTTTCTTTTTCCTGTGCTTCTAAACTGAAATTCCGGATCCCATCCCCTTCAGCAGCAGAAGGACACAGGGTGTTTGGGCCATCTCCAGTACCAAAATTTTGTTGCACTTAGCCTTCTTCCTTTGTTTGAAATTATCTCTCAATGCATTTCGTTCTCTTCTGAGATGGTAGCATGGTCTGGCAATGGTCGCCATTTGAAATCCTAGGCCAGGATGAATTTTAGTTCATTTAAGGGACTTGGGACATTTGAATGGCTCTCATTTTTTAGGCGTATAGTTTATGCAGGTCGACGTTCCTTTTGTGGGGTTTGGTGAGAGCTTTAGTGGTCGAAGGCGGCCATAACCGAAAAAAGCTTATTTGCTCACGACAGCCAAAATGAAATTTAGAAAAAAACTAGTGTGTTTCAGCACCTGCACTGACACTTAGATTTATGTCCAACTCTTTAGTTTTCTTATGCAGTTCTTTTTTTTTGTGGTTTGTGTTTGAAGTTTCATTGATGTCTTATTGTACTTCATACTTTACCTGGAACTGCAGAACCCATTTCTTGCACTATCGGTACTGCTTCTAAAGGTGACTTAGGGCATCGAAGTATGCCCATTAAATCCACAGCACTTTGCTTCAGCGCAAGACTGTTCAGCCACAGAGCGTTTTTCATTCTGAAGTTGCTGCGCACAACACACGCGTGAGGAGAGTTTCAATTGTCGCATGGCGTGGCAGCTGGTGTGCTTCTCTCTGGGCCAGCCTCCGTTTCGAAGTGTTCCATTGTTTCTGACGTGTTGCATTGTTTCTTGTCCGACATGTGATGCACCATGTTCACGCGGCCGCTGCCACTGCACTATTTTTTTTTCTCTGCACTTGCTCTCTTTCTCTCTGATGATGTGCTCAATAGAGCTGGTTGTACTGTATTGTTGGTCATATTCTTTCGTGTGCTGTGGTGGTGAGGTATGTGTGCGCGTGTGTGTAGTAGTCTTGTGGTCATGCTCATTTTTTGCGGGGCTTAGTTCTGCCGGAGAGAGGCCTGGAACATCTGGTGTGACAATTCCTTGCTTTCTGTTATGGTCATGATCAGGTTTATTTGACTGCGACAGCAAGGGCACGCTTCGTAATTCTGTGGTCATGTTGGCGTAACACTAAGTACCAATAAGGTGCAGAAGGGCGTGACACCCTCTGTGCTCAATGGCGCTAATATTTGCAGGGCTAAGTGGTTGGGGCACCCAGCTACTAAGCCAGAGTTCCCGGGTACGAACCCCTGCACAGTGGCCATGTTCCAATGAAGGCAAAACACAAAAGCGCCCATGTGCTGTGATGTCAGTGCACGTGGTTGAAATTATTCAGGAGCCCTCCACTATGGCACTTCTTCCTTTATACCATCCCTTACGGTGTAGTTCGGGTGTCCACCAAGTTGGGAGACAGCTCCTGCACCGTATCCTTTACTCAAAACTAATTTTCGTTTTTTTTTTCACTTGCACCTTTGCAAACAGAAAGTGACGTCGCCACGAACAAGGCATTCATCATTGTAAATAGCTGTCACTAAATCTCTCATTGCGCAGGCGTGTCTACTGGTGGTTGGTTTTTTTGTACAGCCTTTTACTTGTAGTGGATTGGCTATTTTGCATCAGACGGCTGTGCTGTGGGCTTCTTGTGTGGTTCAGCACTCTTGAGATGATAAAGAATTGTGTACATATCGAATGTACAGTTTGTAGGTTTTTTTTCAAGCATGTTGCACCTAGCAGTGGTTTCATTGTTTGAGGTAAGTTCAGCACTCCTCCTACTGCAACTGGGATGCTTTTTGTTGTTAGTATACACAGCAAACAGTATAACATAGTTCAAAATTGTGTGCATGTCAGCATGTCCTTCAACATGTCCATGCAGACATTTTATAATTCATAATACTAATATTATTTTATTCAGTTTCTGGCACCGTGTTCTTCATTGAAAACAAAGTGATTTCACAATCTCGAGTGCTTATTTGCTAATCCAGTTGATTTCTCTATTATAATTTTTAGTCATCTTGACAGTTAGTACACCATTTTGTTTATCCCTGTAAAAGATTCAGAGTTGGTGTTTTGTGCTGCAGAACTTGCCAGCTGGCTTTCAACTTCAGGGGCTACTTAATTGGGGAAGAATGTTCAAAAAATAAAAGTGTCGAGCAGCACGTAAATGTGTAAATTAAAACTTTTGACTCGTGATGAAACGTTGTAATCCTAAAAGCACTGTGTTGTCTTTAACAGGCCTGTTTATAAATTAATTTGACACGGCAGGTGAGTGGTACGTCGTAGGCTTAATATGCCCACTTGTTAACAGCGGTACTTGCTGTCCAGTATTATAAAATTGTGCATTCGACTCTGTCTACCGTGATGCCATTTCAGACTTGTTCCGACATCTCTCTGGCAGTCTTAAGCCTTCTTTGCTCCATAAATTGTTGGTGAAATGTTATCCGCCTTTGCTGCTTAAACCATTTGGTGCAAGCAGCTGTAGTGGCGTTCTCTGTAACCAGTGCACCATGTAAGAGGCAGTAGATGAAACAATATTGTCTACTTCACTGCCATCTTTTGCGCCAATTTGCCGTGCACACAATACCAGTACAAAAGCGTGCATGTGTGTAAAATGGCTGCGCGAACTGAAATGGTCTGATTGCTCCAGTAAAATTTGACCAGTTTATTGTTCCTTCGTGCTCGCAATATCAAAAAGTTCAGTTGTCCTGTCATGCTGCAATTTTTCCCTGAAATTAACTCATGCTGTGATCAGAATCGGGTAGCTAGAGCTCTGACTGACCAAGAGAAATTCTTTTGCATTTATTGTGAAGATAGTTACTCTTAAAGGGGCCATGAAACGATATTTACGAAGGTTAAAAAAAAGCCCACAAGCGATCAGTATTCCATCACTCGTCACATCAGTGAAAAAATTCTTAAGCTAGCTTCATGAACAGTGAAAATATCAACGATTAAATCCGTCTCTTCCCCCTGAACTCGAGATGCACTCAAGCGCCTGCAGAAAAATTAAGAAAACATGTCAATTGGCCAGGCTTAATGAAAAAGCTCTCCCAATTCCCTCCTCTATGTAAGAGGGGGAGGGCCAGCTAAGAGCGCCTGGCGAAGTGTCGCCCTAATTGGTTTTTAACAAAAATTTGTAAACTGTAGGGTCTTTGCAGAGCTTTTAAATTTGACTCAGATATTCACAAAGACCTTTTCTACAGATTTTTGCATTAGAGTGTGACCATCAAAATTATTTCACGGTCCCTTTAAATTGCTCACCTGTGTTTATGTAGGTTTGGTGTTTGGAGCAAAATGTTTATTACTGGCAGCTTTAGGTAGCCTTGCACTTTCCATGGAAACGCTCTTAGAACACTTGATTTGATACTTGTCCTGTCATTCACCGTACATCATACATCTATTAATTTATTACATCTCTATTGTTGCATGCATCATAAAAATGAACTTCCTGTTTGAATTTTTCTGTGAAAATTTTTACTGGAGCTGTGGTAGTGGCCCAGCTCTACTTTCATTTATTTTTTTGTAACGCATTACTAGAGCTACTGCCCTGAAGCTTGAATAGCTGTTACGGCTTATTGATGCCTGGCATATTGACCTGACTTTGTGGACGCAATAAGGATTAAATATTATGGGTAGCCATGCATGGTGTTTCAATTTTGAGCTAGAAATGACGAACGCCCAGGGAACTTTTTACAATTCTGCATTTTCTCGTCATCTTTGTGTGGTTAACAGTTGAAAGCTAAGCCATGGAACATGTGGTAGCCCCTTTGTGCTTGGACCTCGATTTATTGCATGACTTGATTGACTTGTTGCATGTTAATGTCGAGCTTGGATTTGCATCAAGCGTGTTGAATGAATTTTCCATGCAACAACTGCAGAAGCTTGTATCAGATACATTAGGCACAGAAATTTTATTGTTCTAGCCTCCAGCATCATTCTTTTTGGAATTCTAAATATTGCATTGTAGTAAATACTTTTGTGCAACATTCATTAAGTGTAGATTTTGAGAGGGCAATGCTTGACGTCCAAGTGGTCATAAAAGCAAATGGAGCAGGCAGGCTGTAATTGCGTTCATGCCTTTCCAGCAGAAATTCCAAACCTTAATGTATTAATTGCCAAGCAGCACATGTGGAGTGTTGGAATTGGGCAGCCCGCTCTTTCTACTTTTGTCTATGCCTGCACATTTCTTCATTTGACCTAAAAACGATACCGCATGAAGTGCTTCATATAGGAAAAACTATAACTTTGTGTTTTCATGAAACACTTATTGAAGGGACTATTTGCATGGACTTTATGATAGGGCTGATATTTGAAATGCGTGCTTGGTGTTTTCACATTAATATCACTGTGTGCAGCCTGTCATGCTATTGCTGATGCATTATCACAGTGGTTTGTCCTCCATGCCCCATTGCCATGTTCAGCCTATACAAGCAGTTATTAGCATTGATAATGACAGTGATCAGAACTGAAAGCACTGGACTGAAATGCTGTGAATAGTGTGATGTTGCTGTTACATTGCTGTAACAAAACTCATGGATGTACTATAGCGTACTGCACTGTTAAGCATGACACCCTCTTCTAGTCTTGACTGCAGCTATCGAGCCTGTAAACCTTGCATTCCAGTATTCATCTGTGCCCTACTTGAGGAGCACTAAATCCTAATGAAAAAGAGCAGAGAAATCTTTTGAATGACAAGTTTTATGAACAACAAAGAGTTATCTTGAATGCTACATGGCTAATGCTATGAATGGCTTGTGGTGACGTCGCTGTGGCCGCAATGATGGTAAACCAAGCTCAGGACGGAAGTCGAGGCATCTTGCTAGTCATCCTGGCTTGCACAGTGGAAGCCGCAAATGGTGGACCATTACGGCCTCCGTGGCGTCAAGATCAAGTCGTCTATAGGGGCCATGTGTTGGTCGAAGACTAGTGTTTACAGCTTCATGTGGTATAGCTTAATGTTTCCATCATGTGAGTTTGAAAACCAGTTCTAGGTCTCACATTCTGTATAGCAAATAGGTGGAAAGGGATAATGCAGCTCGAGTTTCTAGGAAGTACGACTTAAGTGGTTCATCATACACGGCGTGATGTGTTCGCAGCATAGAAAGCACTGTGTGTATTATTGCAGAGTTTCTTGTGTAGAATTGTTTCAGTCGATGGTAGCCAAGAGCTTGAGTGAGCCTTTATGTGGACTCGCAAGCAGAATAAGCATTCCCTGCTCATTCTACGCATACCTGCATGCGTTGGCCCCTGCTGCAAGTTGGCATTTTGTTTCTTATAAAACACAGAGCAACAGGAGCTGTCTATCTCATTTTGAACAAAGAAGAAATGTAAAGAGATGTGATAAAACATTGCCGCTTGCTCAAATTCAGCCTTTAGGATCTTCTTGCCGACATCTGTGGCTAGCAAGTATCTTGCTTCTAAGTTTTTCCGTTAAGTGAGCTAAGCACTTCAGATGTTGCGGAAGCGTTTCCCTTTTCTGGTGGAGAAAGAGCACAGCCCTAGTAGCGTGTCTAGGATGGGCTTTGCTATGCTTTTCTCTCAAAGAATCTTGTTTTGTGGTGTGGCCATGGCCTTCCAAGGGGTTGAACTCTGCAAATTTGTTTGCATAGTCAAGTCTCGAATTGTGCACTGTTCTGTAAAGGTGCAGTGAAAAAAAGACTGGTGGTAGTAATTACAGCGCAGTTGCTCATCGTTCCAGCTGTGTCTGTTGGCATTGGCATAACAGCATTGCTTGTCACGTAATGACTAACTGTGACTTCACCTGAGCAAGTGCTCCATGTGACCGTACACCGTGAAGACAATGCAGACAGAGCCCTCCCAACAGCCACGTGGCACCAGAATGTCGCCGCGAACATGCCTCGAAACGAAGATGAGCAATCGCAAATTCACAAATCGCAGAAGAGTACAACAGCTGTGCTGGGTAAACAGGTTAATACGAAACATCACCACCCAGGCCATTTTTTTTTTGCCATTCTTTGTGATTGGCTCATGCGACGACACACCCTGTGCTCCCTCTTCGTCACTTACTAAGGCCGATCACTTGCGGGGCCTGCTGTCGCATTAGCCAATCACAAAGAACGAAAAAGTATAGGCATTCAAAATGAAATCGTTATAACTAAAGCCCGATTTTTTCAGTTTCTTTAGGGCCGTTATTTTGTAGAGTGATGACAGATAGAGAAGTCGACAGGTCAACCAGCTGTAAGGAAAAAGACCTGATTATTCTTTTCAAATATTGCTTGCTCTTGTCTCCTAACAGCATTGGTTGAACTGAGATGCCAAGTGTCACCACCTCACATTTTTAACTTATTTCCTTCAATGCACAGGCTGGTTGGCTGGAAGCAGATGACATTTACAGGGCACTGCTATTGTTGGGCAGCTCCGCAGTCTCTCTTGGCGTCTTTCGGCGTATAGCCCCTGTGATCAAAATTAATACAGAGCTCTCGACTGCAGCGTCTCAAAATTAATACAGAGCTCTCGACTGCAGCGTCTCCCTTGCGAGAGTTTTAGCACAGCCTGGGAGCCTTACACCAGATACGGTTATGCATAGCCATCACTACCATTGCTAGGCTTGTCCAGCCACATTTTCCACATGGTCGCAGTTACTGTGCTTATCATATTGCGGTGCTAAAACTCTGCGCCATCTGTAGCCCATGGCCAGCTTTGCTAATGAACTCCGAGGTTGTTTTTTTTGACGTTCACATATTTTACTGAAACTTTCACGGTAGGTCCTCTGGAGCATTCCGATCCTTTATGCGAAATTTCGCAGCTGTGCGGCGTTGTTTCAGTGCAAATGAATTTTAAAATTTTCCAGTTTCATGACCTCAATCGAGCCAGGTTCTACGTTGACCTTGGGTGTTTGACGTCACACTCTGTATGTCCATCGATATGCAATGCTTAGGGGAAAAAAAATTCAAGGTTGTTTTTGGTTATTTCAGACAAATGATCAATAATTCACCTGCAGTCATCAGTCCAGCCATTAAACATGCAGACGAGAGGTTCGCACTTTTTGGGAAACAGCTTTAAACATAAATGAAAATATGAATGGTGTGGTTTAAAACGTAGCTAACCAGTGCTAATCGTTCACCTCGTCATTTTCTACTTTTCAGGTTTTTTGTTGTAACTGCAACTTTTAAGCATATTTTCTGGTTAACTAGTACATTTCTGAGTCCAAATGCTGGGATTTCTACTTGACAGGTGTTGCAAGTGCAATATGTGGCTTGCAGGTGAGAAATTTGTTTTCACCAGGAGAGTTAAGTGTAACAAAGCCCTGTTCTGCATGCATGGGTGTCATGGTTAAAGCCAAGCTGGTCCGTGAACGATTTAGTATGTAAACATGCGCCACGATGAGGTTTTTGTGTACTGTTCTTGGCACAGATCCGTGTATGACAATGCCTCAAAGTGTAGCCTGTGAAAAAAAAAACACGAACATGTAGTTAATCGCGTCTTGTACGGCGATCGTCAGCAGCTCTTTATATACGCTCCGTTTTCAGACGGTATACTCCAACACCATTTCTATATGACGGGTTTTGTGACAAACAGCCAAAGAAAGGGGAATACTGCTGTGTATACGTGGCATACGTGTTGACTTTTACAGTATAAGGGCACTTGACAATTACAAATTCTTTGTTGTAATGGACATTGCTTACATATTCATAGCATTTCACTATTTGTGTTTGGTTGTACAGTGGAATTTTGTTAAATCAGGTTCGCATAATTCAACATCCGGTTTATTCGAATGTGTAGTTTAGACTTGTCAGCATCGCTTGCATTAAAAATACCCATTTAAAAACAAATTTTAGGTTTGATTTGAGTTGAAATTACTGGGAATTGAGTATAAATTGTTGCCTGTTGTATGGAATCCTCGGTTATGTTTGTGTTTGTAGTGTAGGATAGCTCAACAAAGTTGTGATTTATGACTGTGCGCGGTATGTTCATGGTTTTTGTTTTTATTGTTGCTATTGCTAGGCGTGACAGTTGGACTCTGAATCTCTTAATGTCTTGCAGTGACGGAAAAAGTACCTGCCTGCAAGGATACGAAAACTAGCCATTATGTGGGCTATAAACGACTCCAAAATTCGTTTAAACAGTGACTAAAATGCATTACTCCTTTATTAGTCTCCTGAGTGCTGGGATTAATAACTATAACAGTTTTGCAAAAATTACTTTTTTCACATTGACTTACTAGCTCTTGTACAGAAGACATCATTCCACTTATTGTCATTGCTAGATATTTTGAGTTCCCGTTTCCAATATGTGCCGAGCTTACATTATTTCTCTTTGAATCAACCTTATGTGCAAAAGTGTTGTTTTCACCATGTTAATTATGGCAGTTCCAAATGTAGAAAAAAAAGGGAACACTGGACTGCCAGCACGTTTATATTCCTCTTGATTGTGTAATAAAAAGGATTCCATGATTGCCACAAAATGCGTTTTTGCATCGTTCTTCATCGTGAGGCTTTCTTGTATCTGTAACACGTGGCTTGTGCAGACACACTGACCGCCATGTTGGTGGACCATCAGCACACTGAAGGCTATGCACCATCATGGCGCCTCTGACATCACATGCACACCCCCTTATACCACTGTTCCTTGACTTCGATCAAAAGGCGCCCATGTGCTATGCAATATCAGTGCACGTTCAAGATCCCCAGGTGGTCGAAATTATTCCGGAGCCCTCCACTGTGACACCTCTTTCTTCTTTCACTCCCACCTTCCCTCACGGCGCTGTTGAGGTGACCATATGGAAGTGAGACAGTTATACTGCCTCATATGCGGGAGGTGCGAGGTTCGATCACCAGTGCTGCCGGGTACCCACCTGTGATGCAATGGGTACAAGATTTCCCCTGCCTGCAGGTGCTCGGCTTCTTTAGGATGAAATGCTTTGGAAATGGGTCTTTAAGCCCACTTGAGCAGAAGAAAAGAAAGTCTTGTGCCATGGTGCTCTTTGGCAGCTGATGCCCTTGCGCCATAAAAATTGATCATCATCATCAAGTGAGAGAGTTACTACACCATTTGTTCAAATATTTCCCCGGTGGTCTATGTTCCTTTTAATTTCGCCGGATCTGAGGAGCTGGTGCATGTTAATATGACAGGACGACAGACAAGAAGAGGTTAATGGCTAGTTTCCACCTAGTATTCCCGGTCATACTCCTGTCTTGTATAGCACTGAGATCTATAGTCCAGATGGCCTGCGCTCTCATCGCCTCGTGGCGTCCGAGAAACGGCCGTATTTCGATACCAGTGAAGCGCAAAGACTCCTGTGTGCTGGGAAATATCGGCGGACGTTAGAGAACCGCAGGGGGTCAAAAAAAAAAAAATCCGGAGCCTTGCACTACGGCGCCTGTTTCCCTCGTGCCAACGCTTCGTTTAAGGCGCGGAAGTCGAAACCTCGGGTGAGGTTTGGGCTTGAAGAGATCGGCTTCGGTCTCAAGTTAACCTCATCCCCGGCGTGAGGGGAGGTGGTTGCAATCGGTGAGGTCAGTGATCTCTAAAATTTTAACCCTACGTCAAGTTGAGGCAAGGTTAGAATTGCCGCTGAAAACTGTGGTGAGTGTGGGGTCTACAACTTCAACGAGGTGACGTCGGGCTTTGTGAGGTCCTTAATTTGGCCGCCTCTGATTACGCGCCATAGCTAGAGGGGAAAAAAATTGGCTGTGGCTCAACTCAGCTGAGCCAGGTTGTACAAATAATAATTGGTTTTTGGGGAAAGGAAATGGCGCAGTATCTATCTCATATATCGTTGGACACCTGAACCGCGCCGTAAGGGAAGGGATAAGGGAGGGAGTGAAAGAGGAAAGGAAGAGGTGCTGTAGTGGAGGGCTCCGGAATAATTTCGACCACCTGGGGATCTTTAACGTGCACTGACATCGCACAGCACACGGGCGCCTTAGCGTTTCTCCTCCATAAAAACGCAGCCGCCGCGGTCGGGTTCGAACCCGGGAACTCCGGATCAGTAGTCGAGCGCCCTAACTAGGTTGTACAAATCGAAAGCTCGATTAAGTATGGTTAGACACGGTTTAGCTTTGGCGCAGGGGTGGTACCACATTAGCCGCGAACGCTGTCCTTTATTCAGCAAGAGCGAATCACGTGACACAACTTGCGCGAGCGAGAGGTGGAACGAGCGATAACAGCTGCGACAAGTCACGTGATATGACGTCATAGCCACAGCTGCGGCGAGCCTCCAGTTAGAGGTCAGATCCAAGCATCATTTGAAGCGCAAACTTTGCATGCGAGAAATGCAGCTTTCACTCCAAAGATGTTTGAGGGCGCCACCAATAGCTGACACTGCCATTGATAGGGGACGAATTCTGCGTACTCACTTCCACAGGTTGTAGGTCATGTCCCGATTTGATTTGTTCTGTTGTAACCGGTACGATTAACTCGGCGAGTTACAGTGCAGTGGTGAATAAAATAGACCTGAAAGTGCCCTGCGTCTTCGCGTGGGCGCTGCCTGAATTCAGGCAGCGGCACAGCAAGCGGCACACTATTATTCCGGTTGATCATGCGAAGCCGTAGCGTGCATCCTGGAATTCTTTCTCCCCTGACGGAGCGCGAGCCCCAGTTCATTTCCGGGCTGTTGCTGTTTTGTTCGGGAGTACCACGTACATGCGAATCATCGCGGCAAGCCTTAATTTAGGCTTCGATCCTGAACAGAAGTGCAGGGAGACGGAGCGGAGCCCCATATCTGCAGAAACGGATCGCTTGATCAAGAACACGTGCAGTTCGTTCCCACGCTATAGCAGTACGTGCAGTTTCCATTGGCGGAAATACGGGCGGCTGCATACACAAACGGAAAATCGGAAGAGACCAGAAACAAAGGGAAATGAAGATAACCCGGACGCTGCTCATATCTTCTTGCGCTGTTTTCGCTTACCTATAGCTACCGCTTTAACTTGCCTTCCTCTCTTTTTATTTGTATACTTTTGTCCTGTCTTCGAAGAAAACATATGTTGGACTAGATTTGTAAAAGCTATAGGTAATGCGTTTCGGCGAAGGCAGGAAAAAAAAAGCCAACTCGTTTGAAAGCAACGTGCAAATGGCTGGAAGGATTTAGCTAAAACACGGGGAACAGCTAGTAGCAGATTGGAATAGACTGGATACAACGGTGGATTGTCACGCAACCTTCAGTTTCGAGTATGCCCGTCCTCCGAAATGCGCAAAGCGTATCTAGCTGAACAGTCCTCACGGTCGCAAACACGTTTCCTGTTGTTACCGAAACTAATGGAAATAATAGAGTAGTAACATTAATCGCGGCTACAAAGAATAGCTCTAAAGCTTCCACAGAAAGTTCGTAATTGAAAAGAGTAGTCTTGGTCCGAGGCTCGAACTCAGAACCACCGTCAGCCCAAGGCAGTTGTTATATTCCAACAACCGGGACGGCTAACTGATGGAAGGACGAAGCCGAATTGATCAGCAAGAACAATGTAGTAGTGGTGGTTTATTATTGCGAAAAGAATACAAAAAGGAAGGAAAGATGTCAACCGGGGCAATTACTATCCAATGTCTTAAGCACCCGAGCTGCGGCCGGCGGGACAGGGAGAGGATAGCAAGGCGAGGTACGGAGGGGACCGATAGCGAAAAAGGCAACGATATTCGCCCATTGCGTTTTGGAGATCACCCAGGAGGAGTAAGATTTCAAATGTTGGCCACAAACACAAATGACGGTCTATGCTTCCTCATTCGCATCTATCCAATTGTCCCAATACGGAGGGGTGGATGCTAGTGTGAAATTGCTCCATTATTTCAAATCTTAATTACTTCGCCTTGGGGGACTTCCCTAAAAAACAGATTGTTCTAAACGGATATTACTCTTGATCTACCTCGTACAGCCTAAGGGACGCTTCATGTTTGATGAAGTGTAGGCTGTATAGTCCGTGCGTAATCAGTCTTCATCGGGCAGTCCTCGCAATACTTTATCGAAAATACGCTTGTGGACGCGCTGTCATCGCCTCTTGTGCGAAAAATTCGGCCATTGGAATGATTTCATGTTCACCAACATACCCACCACCCGCTTCGGATATAGTCCCAAGGCCCAGGCTCATTTAACAAGAGCATAGACTTGTTTTGTAATTCTTGCATTCTTGCGCCCAATGACGGAAACGAAGATTCTCGGCCACTGGCCGCGGCGGTCGTCGGCGGTGAAGGCCTCCAAGGCACTGCTCAACTTTATGAAGACTTCTGGCCTGCACGATAGGCTGTGACTTTACTGAACGCGGTGACTTTACATAGTGACTAATTTCCTGCAACTGTCTTTTCTCCTTCATCTTTTTCTCCCCTCACCCCTTTCCCTCCGTGCAGGGTAGCAAACCGGTTATTCGTGTGGTTAACCTCCCTGCCTTTCCTCCTCCTCCTCTTTGCAACCCTCCACATCCACTTTGCCATCCTATAAAAAGAACCCAAGTGTCCTTGCAGTATTACTGCAGAGCCCGATCGGCAGTGTCATTACTACCTACCTTAAAGAGAACAATTAATAACTTAGCCGCATCCATATTAGAGAAGCCAGAAGACTGCAAATAAAAGCGTATACCTTAGCAGGAACCTCGCAATTGAACGAGGTATGGCATCGGGATCGAACCCGAGAGCATCGCCTATCCGGGGCATTCGGTTTATTAACTAAGCTAACCAAGAAGACGGCTAGCAGATGGCAGGGCGCGGACGAACTGATCGACAACACGAAGAGGAAATGGTGTTAGTGCAATTTGTTCAGGGGAATCTCCCTAGCTGGAGCACATACGCTTTAGGGAGACTCCATGTTGCAATTGTCGCCTAAAACATATTCTACTACACTTGTCATTCTGGACACGTTTATTGCGGCAAGGTGTGATGGCACGAGCTGTTTTATGAGCCTGTAAACGTCACATAGCTGGCTGTATCATTCACTCACTGAATCAATAGCAAACTCTCTTATTAAGGAACTTTCTAAATAGCAGAGTTACTAAGCAGCTAACTTAGTAATTATTGTGACTACGTCCGAATACTGAGATGCCAGAGGAATTAAGGATTCTTTCTTTGTGGCATTGCCTGCCAAATTAATTAAAGCACCTACTGTTAAGTCGACCGTGGCATTTCAGTCCCTTGATATATATATAAATTCGATCACATTTCAGCTTGCTTTTTTTATTTGTGAAACTGCCCCCGAAAGGTCAAGGAATGTAGATTCTTCATGTATATATATATATATATATATATATATATATATATATATATATATATATATATATATATATATATATATATATATATATATGTATGTATGTGTGTGTGTGTGTGTGTGTGTGTGTGTGTGTGTGTGTGTGTGTGTGTGTGTGTGTGTGTGTGTGTGTGTGTGTGTGTGTGTGTGTGTGTGTGTGTGTGTGTGCGCGCGCGCGCGCGCGTGTTTAACTGCAGAGAGAGAGAGCAGCGGTTGAGAAATAGGTTCATATGTCGATTTTTTGGCTAAACAACTTCGCGTTTTCATTTCAAGCGAGGCACGTCGGGCCACTTGGTTACAGAATATAAGGTTGATTCTATCAGAACATAATGCGGGCGAACGTCTGCAGCTGTGGCCTTTGTTTCTGGGTTGGTTTTCCGCTAAGACAGCGATTCTCGGAGCGTCTCTGCCAGTCTCGAGTAATTTCATTCTGGCTTACAAAAATGGGCCGAAATTTAATTTCAGCACTCCACATTTGCGCCACCATTTTCTTCACGTTTTCATCAGAATTGATATTCAATATGACCGCAGAACGGCTACTGCCTGTATCGCGGACGGCACACGTGTGGGCACATGTTTAACCGTTGTCCTTCAGTGGGCGTTACTTTTTTGCTTGCTTCGATTGGCGACCCACGCCAAGTAATCAGATACACTTAATAATACGCCTAATTAAATTCTGCGCGCCTCCTGAACAGACTTAAAGCAATAGTACGCGTCTATTTTTGGGGGGGCTAGAAGTGGTCTAATTGTATGTTTCACGTATTTGAATTCGCACTTTGTACTTTTACTTATTTCTTAAAATATTACTTTAGTCTTGTGCTCAGTGCTTCGCACAGAAAATGCTATAGAAAATGCTTGCTTGGTAGCTGATTATTAAATATAAAGATAAACAAAGATCACTTGAAAACGGCTAGTCCTCCAGTCGAAACGTCGTGTAATAAACTGTTACGTTTTTTCTCATTTTTTGGTGATTTATACATGCACTGACTTACAAGAAATTCCCTCCTGAATCATTAACTCGTGCCATCGTTCGATCAGGCAATCAAGGAGTACGGCTCCGGTCTTTAAGGACACTCACAGAAAATAGAGATTTGAAAGAAGCAGAGACAAAGGAGGGCGAAGCCAACACACGAGGCCTCGCCGCAATTTGCGAATTCCCATCGCTGTAGTGTTCCCGTAAGGAGCGGTGCGGTCGCCGGAGTTTATATTGTTGTACGGCAATTGCCTGGCAACTGAAAAAGAAAACTGGATGAAAACCGAATAAGCAGCGAATAAGCAGCCGCTTTTTTGAACGTCGAGCCCGCAGAGTCTCATTTCTGCACTTAAGCCCGCCGTCGATCTAAACTATATATAGCTTGTCGGTACTTTCACCCCTTTTCAAAGAGTCACGCTTGTTAAGTTGTTTCAGTGCCTATTGTGAAGGCTTTAAAGCGGGGTGCTCTTAATGATGCGTCACGAGCTGGACTTTAACGCCGGCCATCAGCGAATGATTACTGGTTTCGCGTCCTCTTCGAAAAGGGCAATTTTCTCTTGCGCTCATCGCTTTTCGCTCTGCCGCCGTTTGCGTAACATTCGGTGGTCGTGGAGTAATTTCGACAGGCGAGCGCTGTTTTCCGGACGGCAGCCTTCCTCGACATTCACTTCTGCGGTAGTCACTTGCTGCTTCGCAGTTCGCTGTTGCGTGCAAAACGATCCATTCGATCTACCGTTCACTTAGCTGCCCATGCAAAACCCGCAACGTCTTTGTCGACGATCGATTGGCAATTTGGTCATTTGGTGGAAGGATCAGCTGTCAATTACATATGCTGCGTATTTTACGCGTGTGAGTGAAAATTGTTTTTTGGTGAAAGGAAACGGCGCAGTAATTGTCGTTAGTTGTTTTTGAGCAAAGAAAATGGTACAGTAACTGTCACTTCATGGTGGACACCTCAACCGCGCCGTCAGGGAAGGGAGGAAGGAGGAAGCAGAAGAAGAGATAGAGCAAGAGGTGCCGTTGTGGAGGGCTCCGGAGTAATTTCGACCACCTGGGGATCTTTAACGTGCACTGACACCACATAATTAGCACACGGGCGCCTTAGCGTTTCACCTCCATCGCAGTACACACGATATGTGGTCAGTTTGTGCAGCGGCCCTATGAAATAACTGTACTAATCAGTTAACAGGAAAGGAAATGCGTAGTAATTACGCTATCGGTAGACATCCGAACCGTGCCGTAAAGGGAGCATTTCAAGCAACACCGACGACAAGCTGCTGTTGGCCCGTATCGATACAGATGACTTCGTTCCAATAACGTAGATACTAATAATAATAATAATAATTGGTTTTTTGGTGGAAAGGAAATGGCGCAGTATCTGTCTCATATATTGTTGGACACCTGAACCGCGCCGTAAGGCAAGGGATAAAGGAGGGAGTGAAAGAAGAGAGGAACAAATAGGTCCGTAGTGGAGGGCTCCGGAATAATTTCGACCACCTGGGGATCTTTAACGTGCACTGACATCGCACAGCACACGGGCGCCTTAGCGTTTTTCCTCCATAAAAACGCAGCCGCCGCGGTCGGGTTCGAACCCGGGAACTCCGGATCAGTAGTCGAGCGCCCTAACCACTGAGCCACCGCGGCGGGGCACGTAGATACTATTTTAACTGAATTTGGAGATAGAAGAGGTCAAACAATTAAATGCAGGTGTCGCCACCATCGCCGTTCTTGCAAGCAAACTGTGGTCCTTCAGTGCAGTTTTAATTCTCGGATCCGTGAGGCCACAGGCTGCAACACCATTCACTTACAAACGGCCATCACGGAGTCCTTTTTGGAATTGATGTCACAAATTTGAAACGAGTGGTGGGAAAAATGTTCAATTAAATTTGAAATTAAACATTTCAAGTCAAGATTTTCTCTGCAGTAAATTCGTTTTTCGGCCGCGGACAATCATCGACATAGCCAGAAACGGACAGAGAATAAATTTTTGCTAAGTATAAAATTTTGATTTATATTTTCTCATTGTAGCAGGCGTGACAGGAGACGGACTGAAAGAGTGGTCGTAAGTGAGGGGTTCGGAATAATGTTTACCAACTTGTGTTCTTTGTATTGTACTGACTTCTGAGAGTTAGTTTTAGTTAGCTAATGTTATTGTAACTTTCAGTGATAACCCAAACACAAGCTATTCCTGAGTGCCATCCCAAAATTATCTCCTTCCTTGCATTCAGCGAAATGTGACATTTCCCTCTTTGTGTAAGAAAATTTCGCGCAACAAAGCATTGATGTAATTATTATTTACGTTTCTAACGATATACCTTTCCTGGGCATCAGTGTTACAAGAACAGTCTTGTGGGTCTCTGGTGTACTCCGTGCCATGAGGCATTGCTTAATAATAATAATTGGTTTTTGGTGGAAAGGAAATGGCGCAGTATCTGTCTCATATATCGTTGGACACCTGAACCGCGCCGTAAGGGAAGGGATAAAGGAGGGAGTGTGCAAGTTAGAAATCTGAGAGCAGCATCACATTTGCCATATTTCAACAGATATACGTTGTGCAAACATTACAATTTTACCGGCCGTTCTCAACCTTATCTCATCATTCGAAACCAAATTGCCATACACTTGTACATAGTATATAATGTTTTGCTGGCCGCCTCCTGCTAACACAACCAACAGAATTAACCTGACCTTCCATTCCGGCATTCGCAGCGCGTTTGTAGTGAAAAAACAAAAACAAAAAGCAAATAAAATAAGAGGCAGGAAAAACTTTCTAAATGATGTATCGTGAGCTGACCTCTGTTTCCTGCCACAGGGGAATAATGATTATAGCTCTCGACGTTTGTGAAAAGAACGTTATCTTGTATTTTTTTTAAAGCTCGTTGTTTTGCGCTTTGCCTGGTTTTCGTAACTTTCTGAGAACACGCAAGAAAAGTTTTTTTTTTATGTGTGGGCGCTCGTTTCGAGCTAGGAGCTTCGAAACGTACGCTTTCGAAAGACGCTGTCAAACCCTGCGAGCTCGATCGTTCACTGATGCGGTTCTGGATGGTCGAACGCTTATAGCGCCTGTCTCAAGCAATGTAGCAGCCAAGGGCTTTCGCTGGGATAAGTATTTGCTATGCAAACATATTCTATAGACACACTTATTTTCTTCACAAAAGAGTAAAATAACAACTGTTCGTCCATTTGCCTAAGCTAGTCTAGGCCCACAGGTTATGCATACACACAAGCAGCAGCAAACAAGACAAAACTTGAGAATTTTGTACTGATTACAAAACCACTAAGAAAGAATACTGCAGTGAACGCTGGTATAATTAATTTGATTACGACACAATTGTAGTTTATAGGAGCAGTGCAACACATTCACTGTTAGCATGAGTATTTCTGAAGTGAAAAATTACGCAGATAGCTTGGCCTTGCTTAGTGTAAGTTTATTTGCCCTTAACCTTGATGAAGTACGAATTAGTTCCTTACTTATAGTGTACTTTATATGATGAACGGAGTCACCTGAACAAAAAAAAAATGGTGCGGTATCTTCCGCGTACATGTCACCGCGTAGTTGTTTTTGCAGAGGTAAGGACCGAGGGAAAATTGTTAACATGGGGGGACAATAAAAAAAAATACCTGGCGATCATGAAGCCTGATGCGAGAAAGTTGTGATAGCAGTAAGATTTGTCCTCGATAATTATTTCGAAGCGTTTGCTCTAAAGGTTGCGATAGAATTTTTTCTGGCGCGTGAAGGTGAGTGGAGGTGCGTGGTGCTTTTGCAAGGTGGAGGTTTCGCTCAAGGAGGCTTCACACAATTAACGCCAGCATTTTCGCCAAGCGCCACTGGTATAATGCTATCGCAGTGATAGGTCCCTGGACTGATCTCTGGGGCACATCATTATAAGAGAAGAATACAAAAAGTAGTGCTACTAATTATAACATACTGATATCGGCCAGTTATGTAACTAGAAAAGAAGTCGAGGGTATTCGCACTGAAACCGTTGTGATCAAGTCTCTTTTAGGACTAAAAATATCGCCAAAATATTATTAGTCTAACACGTGTGGTCCCAATTCATTGAATGAATGCTTGAGACAAAAAACTATCAGCCTTTTCCTTCTCCCGAGCTGCAAAAGAAAATTAATTTTTACTTATGCGAAGAACTTTAAATATGTAAAGGACATAATGCGTTGCAAGAATAATTACTCGTAAACGCCTTATAGCGAACTTATTGTTTTACGAGTAGCAGGAAGAAATGGGCTTGGGCAGGGAATGTGATGCGAAGGCAAGATAACCGCTGGTCCTTGAGGGTAACGGAGTGGATTCCAAGAGAAGGCAAGCGTAGCAGGCGGTGGCGAAGGTTAGGTGGGATGATCAGATTAAGAAGTCTGCGAGGATACGGTGGTCGCAGCTGGCATAGGACAGGGTTAATTGGACCGACATGGGAGAGGCCTTTGCCCTGCAGTGGGTGCAGTCAGACAGATGAAGATGAAGAGTAACAGGATCCCCTGATACCTTGAAAAGTATAACAAAAACCTTGCTACTATAGTATTTTTCACGTACATTAGCCATATTAGTTTACCGTTCCGCCATTTGTTCTTTTGATTAGGATGCATTTTGGATAGCTTGTAACATGCCGTATTTTGTTCTTGCTTTTCTAACTAGCCAGGAACTCTCGCCGCCGGTTCTCGCCCTTTGACCGCCTGCTGCATAGTTATCTTTAGATAACAAAAGTAAATGTATGTTAAAAATAAAGTTCAAATCGTATGCTTCTTGTTGAAACCTGTGAAGCAACCGTTGACTACACGTTTGATAAAGTTCTCTCTTTTATAATTATGCGGCATGTGCAGTTTTTACCTTCACGCGCTTTCGATCACGCAGTTAATCAGATTACGAGACATTTTTATCTCGTTGCACTATTCATTTCTGCGCTGTGTCTTTAGATAAAAGCAGTGGCTTGACGGAACGGTACCCGCTGAAGTGCTGCCGACCCTTGTGAACGATTTCTTTTGATTTGCCTGTGATAACCGTATCAGCCTGTGATAGCCCATTATGCAAAGCGCTGCAGCTACGTTTCATTAGAATGGGTACATCCTTATCAGGAAGAAGCAGTCGGAATTTTTTATTTACCGATATAAGTTGTGCTAAAGGTTGTCTCCCGTATCTCTCTGATTAACCCTGTCCTTTGCCAGCTGCATCCACCCTTTGCCTGCAAACTTCCTAATCTCATCATCTCACCTAACCTTCTGCCGCCCCCTGCTACGCTTACTTTCTCTTGGAATCCACTCCGTTACCATTAAGGAGCAGCGGTTATCTTGCCTTCGCATTACATTCCCTGCCCAAGCCCATTTCTTCCTCCTACTCGTAAAACAATAAATACAATCGAAGGCGTTTAGGAGTAATTATACTCGCAACGCATAATGTCCTTCACGTATATTGAAGTTCTTCGCATAAGTAAAAATTAATTTTCTTTTGCACCTCGGAAGAAGGAAAAGGCTGAAAATTTTTGTCTCAAGCATGCATTCAATAAAGTGAGACCACACGTGTTAGACTAATAATATTTTGGCGGTATTTTTAGACCTAAAAGAGACCTGATCACAACGGTTTTAGTGCGAATGCCCTCGACTTGTTTTCTAGTTACATAACTGACCGACATCAGTATGTTATAATTAGTAGCATTGCTTTAATTAATAGCTTGGTGAGGCCTGTTACAGCAAGAGTGCGTGGCGAAAAATTAGCCGCATGCAAAAAAAAACACACACACACACACACAAAGAGATGACTAGCTATTTCTTCGGTGCAAAACTGAGACACTCTGAATAATGCTGCACTAATAAAGAAAACTTTTGAGATGGGGGGACAGAGAGTGTGAACTCTAACTGCCGTTTCCACGAGGAAGCAACTAGTGCGATCAAATTTTTTTTTTAACCTTCTGTTCTAGCAGCTGTCTAGAAGTTTATATCACCAGTTCCACGGTTTGATTTGCCGCTAGGGTGCACTTTTCTCATCCATGGCAACAACATGGCGTATGACAATAGATGCAGTTGTCTCGGGGAACCTACAAGGCATTATCGAACGTTCTAAGCTGTTCTACAGTATTGGAGGCGTAAAGAGAGAAGGACAGTTTAAGCTATTCGATGTAGTTCTGTGCAGAAAACGGTACGCAGACAGAGAAGGGACTCACATATTACGAAGGCTCACTGCCTCTCCTTTAATTTTATTCTTAGTGTTTCCTTCACAGAAATATAAAATGTCAAGGTCGGTACCAAACGCACCGAGCGTCTGACTGTCCTTAGACCTTTTACATAAGTAGGGAGCCCTACAATTTCGTGCAAAAAAAAACACATACACACAACCAGTGAGTTACAAAGCAGTTTCTTGAAGATATCATAAATAAAAAAAATGCAAAGGACATCCAATAAATAGCATGCAAATAAAGTTCCAAAAGTGGTCACATAGGCCACTAATTTGCAACACATTGTCACGAAGAGCTCACACGTGGGATGAACACACAAGCACATACGCATACATAAAACTGAACAAGCTTGCGGAAAACAGTATTTCAGCGATTCTACCATAATAATTTCATTTGAAGAAGTTTGCCTAGCGTGCGTGCTGTTTCCTCAGCGTAATGCTTCACCGGCTAGCATATAACTGAAATTTTCGGCAAACATAGACATTAGTATTTTCACAAAACTTCGAAAGAAAAAATTTAGGGGTGACCAATTGGATTGATTCAGAGGAAATACGCTTCTTTAACTCCAGTTCTAATTGAATTCTAATTCTGACTTCATTGTCTTTCATTCCCCAGTCTATTCCCAATTCTGATTCTATTCCAATTCCGACTACGCGACTATGCTAAATGCCAGGCCTTCTCTGTCCGCCATAACTGCTGTCATTTTCAGGCGAAGTTGAAGCAGTGCCGCAGGCAGAACATTTTATAAAGCATCCACCTCGCAGTACAGACAACGATATTTATGGATCAATATCATCTACTCAGTACAGTGCTCCGCCAACAGGTAAACGCTGGAGTTTGTAGCGATAGCTACATTACGGTAGCATTTCGAGCCTTGAGCGTGGCGGCGCCGCCACGCTGTCACGTGCTTGGTCACGTGGTGCGGAGCAGCTGCTGCTGCCGGCGGCGCGGCGCGCCGACGACACCGAGTTACAACAGCTGTGCGCATGCGCCGTGTCAAGTGGGACGAAGATGAAGAAACGCCCAGCGAAACGGAGCGGCGAAAGACTGACTTTGCAATTCAACTGAGCAAGTTCCACTCTGCCAGCTGTAGCTATCGCGTCACTCCAGGTTTAACCAGAGCTAAACCACCGCCAATTTTTATGTTACAACATATCACGCCGTTTTATCAGCTGAAAGTTCCTCTTACGGCTATAAAAAAAAGGACAAGGCTGGACACAAGGTGCTGTCACAGCTCTGCTGCTTGTTTTTCGTATTGGTTGTTCAATTAGGGAACGGAAATGATCGTCGACTTCCAGAGAAGAGGATGCGGTAGGCGGCTACTGTTCCGACTAATTAGTTGTTCGTCACTGAGTTTCGGGAACTGTGTCTAATTGCTTCCCTGAAACTGATCCGGTAATGAAAGGAGCGAGGAGATGGGATACCTTCTGTAACTGACGCTTACGCACGGGATGCAGAGCATTTTCGGACGAAGCGATTCAAGGCATTTCTTCCCTCAAACTGGAAACTGATTACTAGTGATTACTGATTACTATTTAATGACTTCCCTGTAAGTTGGACCTCCTGATTCCATTTAACCAGCCGCTCAATAGTTTAATAACAAAAATTATGGTTACGTTTATGTCAGCTTAAGATTAAAATGCGACGGCATTAGAACCAACCTTGCTGCTACATTTCTATGCGTCTGCGTCGGTTTTTTGACCACATACACAATGCTGTCACTGCCATCGCATCTTTATTTGCACACGCTTGAACATGCGCTGAGTGAGTCCGCCTAGATTCCGTTAATTCCAACCTGTTTGTGTCACCCTTGCCTTTTTTTTTAGTTTTAAGTTTTCGCTCCGTGGCCACGTGACCTTGTGACGTTATCACCGTCTTAACCAATCGGAGACTTTTTTTACTAATGCAGGACGCGAAATTGCATGATGTGATGGCTAATGCTGTCACGTTAATAATTTCAATTGTGCGCGCTCTCCTGCGTAACGCTTTGAACTCAGCGAAAGCTGTCGACGCATACATAGCCGGCTGTCTCTTGCTAATGCCTAAGGCGTAGCGTGCAGTTCGAACTTCGAGGTAATCTGCCAACCACAACGATCGCAACGGAAGCGTGGTTCCGTACATGGTGCTGGTCACGTGATTGTCACGTGACCGGGTGTTGACAGTCTATACCGTTGACGGTCTACGCCACTGAATCCGCCGTGGAATCGTCCGTACAACAGCTTTCGCTGTAATAAAATAATTCAATTTGTTATTTCATCCGCAACACATGAGAATGGGAGAGTCGCAAGAAAATGGAAGTGCCATCCAACTGGTTATCTTCAAACCTATATTTACATGATTTATTAAATATCTTATTTTAATGTGTCAAAGGAACACCGCGGGCCTTTGAGGTACGCAGTTGTATACATACCAATGTTTTAATGACACCATTATGCAATGCAAAAATAATGCGCTACACATTTGACGTAACACGTACTGGATAAACAAGCATTCGTCATTCTTGCATTTTAAAAACTGGCCTGATGCTGGCGTTTGGTAATATAATTCGCGCGGATTCATCAACCATGAGGGTGTTTGAGCATTAAAGGAGGTTCATAGCAAAACATTTATTCACTCAACTTGGGACGTGAAAAATGCATTTCCGTGTCCTGCAGTGTCGCATTTATGGTATTGATTCATCGAGAGGGCGAAGAATCAATCCTGAATTCGGTTTATCCTTATCCCCACGTGGTCGAAATTATTCCGGAGCCCTCCACTACGGTAGCTCTTTCTTCCTTTATTTTCTTAGTCCCTTCTTTACCCTTTTCCTTACGTTGCGGTTCAGGTGTCCGCCGATATGCGAGACAGATACGGCGCCATTTCCTTCCCTCCAAAACCAATTTTCAATTTCATATGGCTTCCTGCTGACAACAAAGCTCAAAAATTCATTGATAATAATAATAATAATTGGTTTTTGAAGAAAGGAAATGGTGCAGTATCTGCCTCACGTCTTGGTGGACACCCGAACCGCGACGTAAGGGAAGGGATAAAGGAGGGTGTGAAAGAAGAAAAGAACAAGAGGTGCCGTAGTGGAGGGCTCCGGAATAATTTCTACCACCTGGGGATCTTTAACGTGCACTGACATCGCACAGCACACGGGCGCCTTAGCGTTTTGCCTCCATAAAAACGACCCGCCGCGGTGGCTCAGTGGTTAGGGCGCTCGACTACTCATCCGGAGCTCCCGGGCTCGAACCCGACCGCGGCGGCTGCGTTTTTATGGAGGAAAAACGCTAAGTCGCCCGTGTGCTGTGCGATGTCAGTGCACGTTAAAGATCCCCAGGTGGTCGAAATTATTCCGGAGCCCTCCATTACGGCACCTCCTTCTTCCTTTCTTCTTTCACTCCCTCCCTTATCCCTTCCCTAAAGGCGCGGTTCAGGTGTCCAACGATATATGAGACAGATGCTGCGCCATTTCCATTCCCCAAAAAACCAATTATTATTACTCCATAAAAACGCAGCCGCCGCGGTCGGGTTCGAACTCGAGAACTCCGGATCAGTAGTCGAGCGCAGTAACCACTGAGCCACCGCGGCGGGCAAAAATTCATTGCAAAAAGAAGGAACGCGTAAGCGTTCGGAAACATCAAGCAACGTTCTGGCTAATCTGGTGACCGAGATTTCCTACGGGAGATCGCATCGGTGGGCTGTCACAAAATTATATTTAATAAACGCGTTTTCCTGCTTGTACCAGACACATCGATGACGAATGATTGAGAGTTAGTGCACCTCTTAGGAAAGAACAATTCGTGCCCAGCCTCCCGCCATCCCCATCGTTGCTCCCTTTTTCCCGCCTCGAACCGTGATTGAACTTCCCCAATTGAAGCTGTTCGTAGTGTGGCGTTCCCCTTCCCGGAGCTCCAAGCTCCGAGTGACCCCTGGTGTTCCGGTTCCGAAATTGGCTCCTCCCGACATAGCTGGCGGCGAGAAGGACAAGAAAGGGGGAAAAAGGAAATCGATCGATGCCTAGGGAGGCCGGGGAAAAATCGCCAATAACAACGCCGCATCCCGTTGCCCGGCCAACGGGCGTCCCTCGTTTTCTCCCCCTTTCCCCACACGCACTCCCTTCTCTCCCCATGTTCCTCTCCATCCGGGACCTCGGCTCCGGGAATGCAAAGATGGCGTCGTCGGCTGGGCGCTGAACGCCGTCTGCCAGACGACGACGGGGTCGGTGAGCGCCGGGGGCCTCGCCGTCTCTGCCACTGCGGTCTGCGTTCCTTTTCTGCACCGTGCTCTCGGGGGCGTTCGGGAAGCGTTCCCTCCGTGCTCTCCCGACGGCGCCAGCCCGGATTGCGTTTCAAGTGAGCAGGTGAGCATCCACATCTTTCACTCCTTTTTTCCCACCGTGCACAGCGTGAGTTGCAACGGCGCCGGACGACTCTTTAATCTGCCCGTTTCAAGCCGGTAGCCGAACTGGCGCCGTTCTCGAGTGCGCCAGATGCAGACGATTGCAAGATAAGATAACGGTGGGTTTGAATTTCTCGAACGCTCGTTCGCATAGCCGGCTAAGCTGGAAGATTTTTGCTTTGTTATCTGGAGCACGTAGCCGACTAGGGCGGGAATAGACCGGGAAGAGGAAGCGAACGGACGGCACGCCTCGGAGCTGAGTGCAGTGGGTACCGGGTAGTTATATACCTTTCCTGGATCGACTTGTGGATCGGTCTTTGAGGAGGCGCGCGTTTTTTTGGATGCAGCGGATGAATTTGCGCACTGTTTCAAAGGGTGTTGGGCAACTCAATGCGAGGTGGTGGCTAGGACGTGTTGCTCGGCGAATGCCACTTGTGGCGGTGGCAGACCGATGAATAATGCACTGCTTGGCGAGATTTATTCAGCTCTGTCCAAGTTACGTAGAAGGAACGATGTGGGTTTTTTGTTACCATGATTGCTCAAAGAGGGAGTTTCTTTGAGATAAACGCCGTTGGTCTCGGAGTTTGTTTTAACTGAAAACTCCGGCTGTCACCTGTGGGCCGGTTTGTAATCGGTTGAGGATGGGTTTGAGACATTACGGCCATGTGGGTAGTGGAATGGGTGCTCAAGAGGGCGTGCTATCTCCGATGGGGTGAGCATGAGGTCGAGTTGGGATTGCTGTGAGGGGGTGAACGCACGTTGAGAGTATACCTGTGAGAAAAGAAGTGGAAGGATAAATGTCTCTACTTTTCTCCGATTCACATGCGTTCCCTTTTATCAATCGTTATGTTACACGGTGTTCGTCTTTCATCCCAGCATGCACTTAAAACAGCGCCGCTTAAAACGACATAGAATGCGGGAAGAGTTGATAGCGAGCGCCTAATTGCCTGAGCTTCTTATAGCTTACAAGCGAGCGCGTGAAAAATTAACGCTTGCCTCGTTAAAATTGCCTTTACGAAAGCGCGTCTAAATGCAGCTGATGAAGTCTGTTCATGGAATGGGCAGATGAAAAGAGGGCTTCATTCAAGCAAATCGCGTGATTCGAGCTCTTTGTTATCTCTCCTAAAACATGCTTGCCACTGTTTTCTTTTCACACAGTATGGGCGTACAACTCAAAGGCTGTTTTTATCACTTCAGTCATAAGAAAATTACTGAGCTGTGCTGAGGGTTGAAACTAACTCCAATGGAGGACATCGAACTAGTCTCGAATCAGGCGGCATGTTTTTTTAACGCATGCTGCTCAAAGCTCAGCACCAGCAGTAGAATGTGGC
This sequence comes from Amblyomma americanum, assembly GCF_052857255.1. Classification (NCBI taxonomy): domain Eukaryota; kingdom Metazoa; phylum Arthropoda; class Arachnida; order Ixodida; family Ixodidae; genus Amblyomma; species Amblyomma americanum. The sequence goes on along the minus strand of NC_135505.1, from coordinate 140,479,943 downwards.
GCGTGCATTATCACCACAAATCTAAGTAGTGAGAGAGAAATGAGCAGGGGAATAAGAAGCTCTGAAATTGTATTGAGTAGGTTAGCCACACTCCTGGAAAAGAAAGCATTTAACCAACGCACAATATGTGTCATACTTAGAGGGAACACTAGGAATTGTTAAACCGGCTCTTAACGCACAGAAAAGTAGGTTTCAACCAGAAGCAGGAACGCGGCTTCAGGCTGAGTGCACGTTGAAGAACCCCATGTGGTCGAAATTATTCCGGGGCCCTCCACTACGGCACCTCTTCCTTCCTTTCTTCTTTCACTCCCTCCTTTATCCCTTCTCTTACGGCGCGGTTTAGGTGTCCAACAATATATGAGACAGATACTGCGCCATTTCCTTTCCAAAAAAAAGTATTATTATTATTATTATTATTATTATTATTATTATTATTATTATTATTATTATTATTATTATTATTATTATTGTTATTATTATTATTATTATTATTATTATTATTATTATTATTATTATTATTATTATTATTATTATTATTATTATTATTATTATTATTATTATTATTATTATTATTATTAATATTATTATTATTATTATTATTATTATTATTATTATTATTATTATTATCATTATTATTATTCACCTTTCTATTTCTCTGTGCCATTCTTAGATTCGAGGTAAAACTTGAATTCTTCGACACAAAAGCCAATTTCATTATTTCTCAGTTTCCCTGTTAAGTACGACAGTCATTATAATGTATGACGCGATTAGAAGGTCACCACTTCAAGCTTAACCTGACAAAGTTAAAAGGTCTTACACGGTTTATTTAACAAAAAGTGTGAAAGAAATAAAAGAAATTAACTAGCCGAAAAGTAGCTCTATATTGCGCGATTCATTTTATTCCTGATCAGTCGACTGTAATTACAAGAAACATTTTTGGTCCTTTCCGCCGGAACGAGCTCGATAGCCTTTTAATCGCGCGACAATTTATGTTGTATCTGTCCTACAGGGCCGAAACTTGGAGGCTTACAACTAGCCCATAAATGGAACGAACACTGCGGTTGGAGGTTGGAAGGAACTTGATAGGAGTGATACTAAAGGGCGTAAGGAAAGCAATGTAGATAAGGAATTTTAAAATATCTTTGGTTCACTGAACTGGTCTGCAAATGGTGACGGTGGCAGCTGGAAGGTTTCTGTGCGAGTAGTGATGGAGTGCTCCAAGCACGCAGAGCTGAGCCACAAGTAGTCGACCTTAGTTCTTGTCTAAGTGTCGGTACGTAATTTCCGGCAGTAATTAGGCAGGACTTGTCTCACTTATAGCTTACAAAAACCTAAACTCCAGCTGCTTAGAGCGCAGACGCGAGGTGAGGAATTTTTAGCTGGGAATAAAAACAGGAAGTGGACATGAGCAAAACATATGATGTTCAGCACAGAAAAACAGTGACCTTTTGGAATATAGTGGCGCGGTTGGTATAACAAGAAAGGGAGAGCATAACGGAGGTGGCCCAGAGCAGGATGGAATGACTACTGCTTGGCATATTTGCCCAAATAACTTGGCCGCATCTGGATAAAAGTAGGCACAGTGTGAAGTCACTGACAGAAGGTTTTTTCCTGCAGTAGATTTGGTTTGGGCGGTGATGATGATGATTGCATTTCGGTGCCGCGAAAGGTTACCAAACTCACGACCTCGTGATCAGTGCAGCACTGTTTTAGCTGCTTATATCGACCATGGTGTAAAGAAAAGAATTTTATTCACCTGTTAATAAACTGACGGCGATCTATTTCTCGGTTAATTTTGAGAGTGTTTGTTTTGAATGAATGAATGAATGAATGAATGAATGAATGAATGAATGAATGAATGAATGAATGAATGAACGAACGAACGAACGAATGAATGAATGAATGAATTAATGAATGAATGATCAAACTTTATTTAGATAAAGCTTTAAGCACTGCGTAATATCAGGACATGCTAATTTTGCCATGGTGCTTTTGTTTATTTATTGCCGTTTCGTAGATTAATGTGTTTTAGACAAGTATATACTTGCGATACAACTTTCGTTAATTTTTCTGCTAGCCGCTTCTTGCGCTACAAATTATGGCGCAGTGTAAAGACGGAGGCAGCACTCCTAAATTTGTTACCTCGTAGTTGGAAAATTTTCTTTCATAGTATTTTTTTGCTGCAAAATATTCAATACAATGCATTTAAAACGCGATGCGATCAATTGTTACAGAACATCTACTTAAACGTTTAATTAATCGACAAAGCACCTTTCACTACAGAATGCCAGTTATGCGGGGAGAAGGCGGACCTATATCGTATATTGTGTCGGCCTGCAAAGAAAATCCACAAGTTGAACAAATAGCTCATTCAACGACTGAGGGTTAAGAGGGGTCTCTGTCCAGCTCAAACATCGGAAAGCAGGAGCAACTCCTCGAGAGAGCACGGGCAGCAGCAACAGCCAATGGAGTCCTGGGCTAGAACCCCAACCATATCAATCCCTCCCCCAAAGTGTCAGTTAAACATTTTTGCCACCACCATCTACAGGTTATCATCAGGAATAAAACTTTAGTTTCATTCTTCCCAAATATTCCACTATACAGTCGAACTTCGTTACATCGAAACGGTTTATAACGAAGTAATGGTTATAACGAAGGAATGAAGATTCATTTTGGAAGCTCGCTCAATACGGGTTATAACGAAGTAATCGCCGGGCTCCTCCAACTTCGTTATAACGAGGTTCAGCTGTGTATGCTTTAAAGTTAATTAGTGTTCGCTGTAGATGAAGCGCCCCACATCATAATCTGCGCTTATACGTTCATTCCAGCTACTTGTTGCAAACGTATAACTTTTGCAGCCTAAGCATGATGATATCAGCAGTACAGGCGATATACAGCGTAGCACGCAATCGGCCCTTTGTTTAAGTAGCTTTGCGCAACGGAGGCCTCAAAATCACCAACACCACGCGAGGCCGTTCAGGCGACTACGTCCTCGGCTATGTGTTAGACGACCGCCGGAACACTGCAGTTCAGGCGCCAACTTAGCGTGTGCGCTCAACTGTGCCCCGTCGATCTTAGAACGGTGCAGCGTTATGGAAGGTACAACAGGTGTCGGCTCATTAACGAACCCCTAATTAGACGTATCAATTTGCAGGTAGCACTCAGTGGTTCACGCTGTATGGGTCGCAGAAACGGCTGCACGGTATTGTTGGCGGAAGTTTCAAAAGACCGCAAAATTTGCCCTTTCAGGGTGCATGCGTAGACTTACGGGAGGTCAGTGCGCCGTAGATACCGCCGGATGATTTTTTTATAGACAGGGTTATCAACAGGAATAAAAATTTCAGGTAACTGTTCTACGTGTACTCTCATAATTACTGTTCCTTCATAAACACTAATTACTGTTCCTTCATAAACACTCCTACCCGCCGCGGTGGCTCAGTGGTTAGGGCGCTCGACTACTGAGCCGGAGTTCCCGGGCTCGAACCCGACCGCGGCGGCTGCGTTTTTATGGAGGAAAAACGGTAAGGCGCCCGTGTGCTGTGCGATGTCAGCGCACGTTAAAGATCCCCAGGTGGTCGAAATTATTCCGGAGCCCTCCACTACGGCACCTATTTCTTCCTTTCTTCTTTCACTCCCTCCCTTATCCCTTCCCTTACGGCGCGGTTCAGGTGTCCAACGATATATGAGACAGATACTGCGCCATTTCCTTTCCCTCCAAAACCATTTATTATTATTATTAAACACTCCTTGAATACTCCTTTTAAAGGCTTACTGCGGGTTTTCTTTTGAACATTTAGAGTTGATAATAACATCACATTCCTTAGAGTCTTCTCGCTCTGGTCCAGAAAAAAAAAACGTTTTAACAATACCATGCAGATTAACTTTAAAAGATCAAAAACCAGTAAACCGAAACCAAAACTGCGTTTAAACCGAATGATGACGTCATGGGAACTGTCACAAAACCTATCGTGTGCGCGTTGATTGGCTAAACTGGACTGTAAGCGAGATCTTGGGTCATCGTTTGTCGGAAATGACCAAAAGACGGCTCAAAATTTTGTACGTCATCAAACAGAGCAAATATCAACGGCCGTGCGCCCAGCGACGTCACGTACTCAAGGTTGCCCGTAGAAATCTCTCCGATTGAGACCACGAAATGGGAAATTTATAAATTCATATTCGCTGCAACAAAACACCGCTCCGCTGCGAAACTTCACAAAGAGGACCAGAAAGCGGCGGGGAACGTACCGTGAAAATTTAAGTAATATCAGTCAAGATAGAAAAACCGTCGGCATTGCCCTTTAATACGCGAATTTAAAATTATTCAACGCGTCATCGACAACAAGTCGTTAAGCAACAATTATCGTTATGTTGCAAACAACCTACCTGCCTCGCGATTCTTTCTGTATGTGTTCTGCGTTCATGTAGCGTTTTGAACTTTGACCTGAATTTGTTTTTGTTGTTGTTGGATGTGAAACAAATTTCTCTTGCTGTCTTTCATGCTGCCCATCTTTTGCAGTTGGGTGTTTATATCAGCCTGTTATATGGATTCCTAGCTTTTATTCGCATAATCCCTGTCCTTCGTGTTATAGTCTCAGAACTGACGATAAAATACTACTGAAATAAATACCAAATTTGCAAACGCTCCATTAAATCTTCTGTAATCTCGAAGGAATTGTCTTTGTTGCAACTATAAAATTTCTGCAATGGCCACAGATCCCCTTCTTTTTGTCTGGCTGAGAAATTGGGGGGGAGGGGATTCTACCTGGCATTCATTTATTTTTTCAGCTATATACAGGTCTATTCGAAAGCAGGGCACCTATCCTTAGTGAATGGTATAATTGCAAGATAAATCTAAAAGCATAGAAGGCCTACCAGTTTAATTAACCCATAGGAGACTGCCGTTCTTCTGAAAGCGTCGCTACGACAGGAATTTTCCTTAGCTTCGCCAGGACAGTGGAAAATTTTGTTCTAATTTGGGACAGTCTCAAGCCGCGGGTGAATGAATGAATGAATGAATGAATGAATGAATGAATGTGATAGACTGCCCCTCCCAAATGCTAAAAGAAATGTCCTCCATACTACTTAAATTCATTTTGAGAGTCTGAAGACACTCTGTTGACTCTCTATTGAGATTCTTTTGAGATCGGTGAGCTGGTGGCTTGTTTCTATAGCTTTCGTTATCCTGCACTCTTCTTTTCACGAGAAAAAGTCCGCTGTGCTTTCCCCTCACGAAGACGTTGCGCGCGGTCAGCACTCGCGCGCCAAATAGCGGGACTCCTTGGTCGTCCTTTTGTGAGGCTCCATTGTCTCGATCAGAGGAGAACGCCTCAACAATGTCGCTTCTATAGCGCCAGTCTCCGTCCCCTGTAACAGGGCCGAATGAAAACGGAAGCTGGAACTTTTTCTTGTAGCCTTCTTATCGCTATAGTACATAAAAATGACCCGTCTATTGTTTGGCGAGCATGTCCTGTGACGTCAGAGCATCGCTGTAGGCTTCAGCCCAGCGTGGCTCAAATAATGGCTCCAAAGAGGGCAGTGTAGTGGTTTTCAAAAGGAAAGGAGGTTAATCAGATTTACCCTGCAGGCAGTCGAGTCGTTGTCTTTTTCGACCGTCCCCCTTTATTTACGCATTTATTCTTGTAAAGACTGTTGTACAGGAATCTTGTCAGGGGTGAACGAAGTTGCTGGCATAGTACAACGTAAAGAGGAAACCTGTCGTTCACCCGCTGGGCATATACAGGGGGTTACCCTTAAGATTTTACACAATATTTAAAAGTAGCCTTTCTGAGTTATAGAAGAGCCCTTTTTTCGGCATAGCAATGTCTGCAATGTAGTACATCACACTACAGCGAAGGCGTGCTAACCAGCAGGCTGTTTAACGAATATTTAATAGCTGACTTAACTATTACAGTTAGGCTCCTTAATTACTGAGAGCTGTGCAGCCCACCGTTAAGTATTATTCATGTCAGTTTCTAGAATTTCGAAAACGCCGTTACCGTCACCGCTGCGGCCCAACAAATTTTGGATGCATCGCGCCAAAATACATCCGCTTTCGAGAAGCTTGCAGGCAAAGCAACCTCTCCAGTGCACATAACTCGTCGAAATAGCCAAAAGGGTAACCGCGTTTTCAAAATTTTTTAAACTGATATCGATATTACTCACGGAGGCTACGCGCCTGTTAATAACTAAGGAGCCTAAAGGTAATAGTTAAAAAATAACTATTCAGTATTAATTAACTAACGAAGATTTAGCATATCTTATCTATATTCTGATGCACTACACAGCTTATAAAGCTATGCCGAAAAAAGCGCTCTTCTAACTCAGAAAGCCTATTTTTGAAAATTGTGTAAAGTCTTAGGGCGAAACAACCTGTATATGTTAGTAGGGTGAGGTCTGGGTATAGTGCCCATGTTAGGCGGGAAGAAGGCCCTCAAGACAATGTGCCATTTGTAGTGATCCGTTCGAAAGGGTTTTGCGACTGGGCCTTCCCGCTGGGATCGTAGCCGTAGCAGAAATTGCAACAGTATCAGTTGTAATAGTTACTTTAGTATTGGTATCAATTATTATGAGATCAAGCATAAGAACAGCCTGTGAATATATCCGTCGTGACGCTTTTCAATCGACTTCAATCGGCCTGCTCTTGGAATAAACGCCTTTACAGTAATATTATTTGTATTATTACTATTATTATTAGCAGTAGCAGTTGTATCGGTGGCAATAGTACTGGTTGTAGCTGCGGTTTAATAACCCAGTGGCAGCTGAGGCCTAATACGCCAAACACAAAATGGTGCAACATTGTAATGTGGTTTATTCGTGACTAAAAGGTTTGAAGGCCTTAATTTGGGGGTTTATAGGTTAACAACTATAAATTCCACTTGAAGAGAGGCTGTAATAAGAATATAAGCTGGTATCAACTTCTGTGTAAAATACAATGAACACAATTAAACCGAACAACTCATAGGGTACCACAGCACTAATTTTAATTCAAGACATTCGGAATTCGAACTAAAGAGAGCCCGGTACACAGACGTTGTTTTTGGGGCCATCAGTTCGAATAAACCGAAAGGTAAGACGAAGCCAGTTCTCATAATCAATTTTCTCTTAATAGTTATAACGTGCATGCAGAACGCCAAAGTTAAGAAATTTAGGTGTCTGTTCTGCCGACTGAGTGGATCATCACACACAAAAAAAGATCTGTAAAACGGGACGCGTTCTTTGTAAATATTGATGTACTAACCGCGTCGTTTTGACTAACGAGATGTGCATGAATTGAGCACGGGTGGAACTAAGCACCATGACGGTTGCAGCAGCATTCATTGTCACTTTGTCCCTGGCGGAGGCGAAAACGTTACAGTGAGAAAGAAGCGTATAAGATTGGGCAAGTTGGTCAGACATGCTTAAGGGATGTCGATATCGACTTTAGAGTATTTTGTTTCGTAAAAAAGGCTGAACAGCGAGCTACTCTCCTGTTTAATTCCATCCAGGCTGCCTGCAGATTAATCTTCACTAACTCGTTTTGCATAATGAGTGCACGATGTAAATGAGATGTATTTATTTGTGTAGACTGAGAGGGTATGTTGCATATCGAATATGTTCCTTGAGTGGGTGTTTTTAACGAGCGAATGGCTCTTAAATAAGTTAGTATTTATCCGTACTCGGTATGCATCAAAGGTTAACGCGCCTAAACAGCGCTCTAGGTTCTTGCATACTGAGAACACATAGAGTAAACCTTTCGATTGTGCTGCTTTTACTGACGGCCGACTGTAAATGAAACATGACGCGTGCCCATTACTAGACTCATGGACAGTGCCCAGTATAAAAATGTCTTCGTGGGAACCCATGTGACGCCGCTTCGTTCTATCCATCATAAGTTGTAAGCAGTGACTGCGTGAATATTAAATTTATTTTTGTCATCTTGAAGAACTGTCATAACAGATATCACGTCTCGTAAAGAAAATCGGTTGAACGGTTCCGGTAATTCTCGTACAGCCCTTACAAAAATTTCTTTAGACAGGCTATAGACTGTTCATAGACTTATGTCTATAAAGTCTATATACTCTCTATAGACAAACCCTAGAGAACAGTCTATAGGCAATACAAATCCTATAGATAATCTATAGACAATCTATAGATTTATGGCCACACACTTTTAGTAGACGTTTGTCAATAGACAGTCTATGGACTATCAATAAGGAAAAAGAAATATATATAGGAAGGCAATAGAGACTATGAGAAGTCTATAGGCTGTCTATAGACCATTTTTATAAGGGAGGAGCCCTTTTTGAGTAATGTAGTTAGTGGACGTTGCTACGAAAGTTAATGAGAGTAAAAAATAAACCTCCACCTGAATACTGATCTTGACCAAGCTTCTTAACTGATAACCGCTCAAAATTGTTGTAAAGCGCAATTCTGTTTTAGCTCCACTGCTGCTCAAACAGCCCGTCTCCGCTAATTCAAGTTGTTAAGCCAAACTCATTAACTTGTGTTATCCGAGCACCTGGCTCTTCGGTGTTGCTAATTGAAATTTATTATTTATTGCTCCTCATTAGCTGTTTTGCTTTAGTAACCTCGTCGTCCGTGCTGAGGTCTGTCCTGCGGCTAGCATTTGTGGATCACCTCGTTATAATAAGATACGATTGCTTGTCCCGCATCTAAATTAAAACTAGGTTACGTAAACGTGACTGACTAAACGAACCAAACAACCAATTAACGAAGGATATTGTTCGCTGTGGGCAGGGGGTACTGAAAATCCACAAGAAAAAGTCAGCTTATTAGTAGTAAAGAAATTATTTTTTTATTTCTGTTAACCTCCCTTTGTTGTGTTTCAGTTTGAGTCTGGGCTTCTCCTTAATGAGTCTTCAGAAGTTCGCAGTATAGCTCAGCGTAAACCATGACCCATCTATCCCGCCTACAGGCCCGCCATTAAGTGGGCTCACAAAGTAAACACACTCTTGAAAGCAGTTTCTTTGATGGCCAAACCTCGTCGACACTCACTTGAAAGCTCGTGAAAAGGACATTGAAAAGTCTGATTGCTCTAATTACACAGGTATAGGCTCTTCGGCCACATTCCTAAAATGATATTTTGTAAGATTATCCATCAAAAACAAGCTAACAGCGCATCTGGCTACGCACTGTTAAGACTGTAAATGCGGTTGAGTACTTTCGCATAACAAGATAACAGGCAAAGATAAGAACTCCACAGCCTGTGCACTGCTACAATCATACTTCACCAGAAAAAAAAAAGGCAGTAAGCGCATAAGCGATATGATCTTGACTTTGCTTAGCTGCGAGATAAGTTCTTATCACGCCCTGATGTGGCATTATAGCAGACCCTTTTTATCGCATATTTATCTTCACTGCTCCGGAGTGATCACTTGCAGAGCATTAGTGGGTGTTCATGCACCGTCTCTGCAAAAAGTTACCAAGCTGCAGGGTTTGCTTTTCAGTCGTATTTCGAAGCGCTATGCCACGCCTCAAGCTCTAAAGTTACGTAAGGTAAGGAGAACCATTGTCCTCACCTTTTAAGACATTTAGATCTTTGGGAAACGGAAAGGGCTCCACTATGCGAGACATGAGCAAACAATGCAACTTGGTTACTTATGGCAAAGATGGTACATAGCTAGGCCAGTGACCATGCCCAGTATTCTGGAAGCGTCCAGCATCTGCAAATGCGAGTTACTTCTGCTAAACAAAAAAGAAAATAACAGCGAATGCTGCAGTAGCCTGCACGAGTCACGATTGATTTAGTTGTGTGAAAGCTTCCACCGCCATTCGGTTAAGCACATTTCGCCTGTTTTTCCTCTCGAATTAATTACTATACGTATGTAAGTCGTATTTGTAGCACAAGTTTTGCAATGTACACTTTTACACCTCAGTTATGGATGGAACGGTAATGTACATTTCAGTCGAGGTGACATAACAGGAAAGATGGGTCAGTCTGTCATCGCGCAATCGTCATCTTCCATTCGGGTCTCCGACAAAAATGGATCTGACAGAGGTGACATGCCCACTTATTGGACAGTTTCAGACTCGGGTCAAATATAACCTTAGCAGCAGCAGAATAGCTGGCTGACCTGGCCGTTCATCGATGAGGCGCAATGTTTTTCGCGTTTAACGTATTATACGGTACATGTACTTAGACATCGAGTGAAACTCTAACGCAATACAGCACAGAAATTTTACCTTTAGCATAAAAAAAAAATTAATTTCACCTGAAAAGAAATAATGCTAAAGAAACTGAAATACGAAAGGAGTGTTACAATTTTCAAAATGTAGTCATCGCAAGTTAACAGTTATAACCACGCAAGTAACTGCACTATTTTAAGGTTTACCTTATTTAGCTTACTGAGTTTCTATTCTCCCGTTCGCATCTCGTCTGATACCAACTATAGCCTAAAGTTAAGGCCGGGGTTAACGACTGTCCACGGCAGTGCATGGGTTGAAGGGGAGCTTTGTAATTTCGAAGCTATCGCAGATTGCTGCTGAAAGTGCATGCTTGTACAGTCAGGGACAAAAGTCCCTGGACCACGTGCTCTGTTAAAGAAGCCGATAGCTCTATTATTAGCCGCTGGCTCGAGACCTCACTCGAGGAGGTCAAATCTAAAATCCTGTTCTTTCTCCTCTGCAAGTGTGGTCTGCAGCTGGCAGCTAATATTAGAGTAATCGACTTCGTTTCCGGAGCACGTGGCCCAGAGACTTTTGTACCCGACTGTACAGCAGTGCATACAATCACCACGCTTTTCTTCATTTTCGGGCACTGATAATAATGCATGCAGCACTTGTTAATTTGATAACACAAATAGCTTTTCTACGCCACTAAAACTGTGCACCATTGTTGAAGCTGTTGTTGAAGGTTCAAGCTACTTTTAAAGCAGCTATTAGATCGAAAAGAAACTGAAAGCACCTATCACAGAGACATGTACATGTTTATAATGCAAGCAACACTAGACAGTTTTAGCTGTGCGTACGCAACGGCTTAGCGTACGCAAGGAGTTTGCGGAGACGGTAGTGCGCATGCGCAGAACGCAAACGCACGCCCTGCGTCTTGCGTGCGTACACTAGCCAGCGGACTTTGCGTTGCGGCGCTTGCGTGGCTTGCGTACGCTAACTTTGACAAGATGGCGGCGCCCTGCTCGCCCGCTTCGGAATAAATACATGTCGCCGCTGGATTCTCCGACGCAATAGCTCGCTCAAATGGTAGCGGTTCGCTTTTATTTCGCCTACTCTTGCCCACACGTAGCGGTATAAGCGATAACTAGCCCCTGTTTTTCAGATAATTTGGCGATTTTCAAGCACCTAGGCCTAACTGAATGCAGTGTGGATGGATGGATGGATGGATACGGCTGAACCCTTTACATCGGGCGGTGGCTCAAGCCACCTAGCCATGTCTTGTGAAATTTTACTCCTGTCTTGCTTTTAGCCACCAATCAGATAACCTTCGCTTGGTTACTTCTAACCTCTTAAAATCCACTTTCCCCTCACTATCCCTAAACCCCAATGCCTTGGGTAAATCAGCCCCGCTGCCTTCCACTGTAGGGTGAAGCCCTTTACAGAAAAGTATCAAGTGTTCAGCCGTTTCCTCCTCCTCTCCGCACGCAATGCACAAAGTGTCTATCTCCTGGTACCTGACTCTATACGTCTTAGTCCGCAAAACTCCAGTCCTGGCCTCAAACAGCAAAGAACTTCCCCTACAATTATCATAGATATTTTCTTTGACAATTTCCTGTTTAAAGGTCCGGTATGTTTCCAGTGCCGATTTCGTCAGCATCCATGTTTTCCACAACGCTCTCTCTGTTCCTTTAACCTTTTTCTTAACCGATAAATGCTGATTTGCCCCCTTACTGCTGTCCAGATATTTGCTTGTCAATTTTCTAGTTTTCCTCGTAGCAACGACACCTGGCGAACCAGTTTTCTAAATTTTAGCCTCATCTTACATTTTCTTCGGTTTGCATAGTTTTTCTTCTTGGAACAAAAAAACTCCCAATGCACTCACACTAGTTATCAGTAATCACGGATGAAATTTTCTTCAACCGAGCGTTGATGTGCTTTGACGTCTTGTCAATAGATGGCGCTACGTGCGCCTGACAGACGGTACCGCTCGGTCAGCTAAAACTATACTTCGGAGCGGACAGCGTAACGCACGCAGCGCCGTAGCGCTTTGCGTACGCAAGCACTTGCGTACGCACAGCTAAAACTGTCTACTGTTTTTGAGTGCGCACGCCGGGTTAGAAGTGTCGTTCGAAAGTTTTGGAACCTGTGAAAATCGAAAAACGGTACTCCGGAGGCACATGCGAATTCGCTAACAAACAGCGCTCTTCATGCGGAACAGGCTTAAGCTAGACAACACCAGACCTTTTCCGTATGTCGTTTAACGCGAAGAGCCCGCACATTGACTGCTCCGCCATTTGCAGCTCCGGGCGCTCAGACAAGTGTACAACCACAACACAGGCGAACTCTACGTACGGGCTGGGGTGCATCGCACTCTATCTGCCACCTGGAGCGACCCGTACATGGCTTCGACGTCAGTACTCTAGAGGGTAGGGGTGAGTATTGACATCTTGAATCAAAACGGCAGAGGTGGAGTGAAGAGGTTCTTCATTGACAGGACTCGACGTCACTTCCTTTGACGTCATTGCAGAGGTACGGGGTAAGAGAAATGAGTCGGGGAGCTTCGCGCCGACCATGGACGAAGGAAAGGATAGGATAGACCTTCGCTGTTAGATTTGCACGATAAAAGATGTGGCGGAAGTAACGTGCTTTCTCAAGCACTGCTGGGATTATTTGGTGCATCGCCGGCGGCGTCGTCTGCATCACCGGCGAGTCTGTCGGCTGTGGCCAGCCCCATAGAATTTCTCAATATTACCCAGAGGGAAAGCAGGCGGCACTGCGGTTCATCCTTCATCGAGAAGCGCAGAAATGCCGGGAAGGTAAGGTTTCGCATTTGGCTTGGCTGTTGTTGGATGTGAAAAACGTGTATTCATACGACTCTCCTGTGAAAGTTCCTAACTAGCCTATAGCATTTGTGTTACATTTATTGAAGAAGTGAAAAGCCCGCTATTGAAATAATCCCATCTGCACACAAAGAAAGCATCGAGTCGCACATCCGCGTAGCTGCCGATTCAAAGGCAGAATCCACGTTTTCGGGTCAACACTAGCCAAGCCAAGTAAGAAACCTTGTCTTCCCGGCATTCCCGTGGTGGATGAAGGGCTCTTTAAGAAACCCGCATAGCTGTGGCGCTAACTTTCGCTCTAGGTAATATTGAGATACTCTATGGGCAGCGCGGCGCTACGCGTGACCGTCTGCTCGCCTGTCATTGCGGCGCATGCGCAAACGTGACGAGCCAACTGCCATGGCGGAGTCCTCACTTCCGGCTTCGAAAACTGTGACGTAACGGCCTCTCCTAAATTATTTCCTGCCTCCTTATCACCGAAGCTATATCGACGCTAGCAGCGCAGACTCGTCTTGCCATACGCCATTACTCGTCGCTGGGGTCGCCGGCACGCCGGCATGCGCAGCGCCGGATTAGCGAGGCCCCAATCGGATTACGCCGCTCGCTCTGTCGCCTGTAGGTGGCGTTGTAGCGCATGACGATGACGGCAGATGCAACGGAATTGGCGGTGGAGAGGGCGTCTGGAGGCAGGGGAGTGAACTTTCAAATGCGTTTCTCCCTCTCCTAATCGGCTTTACATAATTCGGATGAGTGCACTGCAGAGGGCGCCGCGAGCGGGAGCGTCGTCTTCGTTGTCGTCATGCGAGAATCGTCTGCGTCTCGCGCCAGTTCCAACGAGGCGCTTGTAAGCTTTCGCTTGGCGCGTTCGGATTCTCGTTTATGGGTGCGCTCGCGGCGATTTGGCGAGCTTCGGGCGCAGTCGACTGCACTTGGGCCTCAGCTTTTAAGTGGTCTTAACTCGCGTTCCAACAGCCGGGATGATATTCAGACTTTGTGCTTATTTACAGCAGATACCGATTGCGTGAACTCACCTGGTCGCATTGGATCTGGTACGCACGCTCAAGATGCGTTGGGCGTATTTTGCGAATTAAGAAGCTCGGAAAGAAGCTTCTAGCATAAAAGACGAAACGACAATGAGGGAAACGCCAACCAATTTTAGTTCTTGCTATAATCGACTGCCTGGTGTCTCGTAGTTCTTTTGACGTTTGTTCGGCGGCTTTTTCCTCATGCTTTTCGCCATGGCAACCAAGTTGGTTGACTCCTCCGACTCTCCGAGGTCAGTTAAAAAAATAAAATGGTGGGAGCCGGGACGCTTAATTCAAATTAATAGAGAAATAGGCCACTCAGGATAATAATTCAAAGTTTCTAAGAAAGATCGCATCGGCTAGATCAAGTTCCCGCGATAAAAAGACGAACTCAATGTCGTCTTTAGTGCGCTTTCAAGATAAAAATGCATTTATTTTCCCACTTGGTTTAAACTCGTGCGTATAGCCTTAGAGTTGTGCACACACAGAAAAAAAGAAACATGTAGGACAAAATAATTCGGCCTTCATATTGAAGTCGCGGAAGTTTTGTATACGTCTATATGGGACTCCTCGCTCTCTCTTTGGTAGATGGTGTCACAGTTGTATTTGCCGAAATCGATGATGTAACTTCCGCCATAACTATCTGGCCAATGAAATCGCTGTCCAAAAAACGCAGCCACCCGACCGCGGCGGCTGCGTTTTTATGGAGGAAAAACGCTAAGGCGCCCGTGTGCTGTGCGATGTCAGTGCACGTTAAAGATCCCCAGGTGGTCGAAATTATTCCGGAGACCTCCACTACGGCACCCCTTTCTTCCTTTCTTCTTTCACTCCCTCCTTTATCCCTTCCCTAACGGCGCGGTTCAGGTGTCCAACGATATGTGAGACAGATACTGCGCCATTTCCTTTCCCTCAAAACCAATTATTATTATTATTATTATTATTATTATGGGCTCTGACTGTAAAGAGATGTTGATCGTCGAGTGGCCACTCTCGAATATTTTATATGTTGTTTTGTTGACCAGGCTTTTCATAGTCCATTTTTCTGCCCCCAAGTCACATGACAATTGCTATCCACCAAACTTCGGCCCAATCAGAGCGGCAGATTTTTTTATAGATTTGCAACATATGGAGTCACGGAACTAGGTATCATCAATGAGCTCTGCCTAGTAGAGGACGGTTAAGCTGCGTTAAAGTCATCGCTGTTATCTCTTCGCCCTGGGCAAGGGGAAAAAAATCTGCATGTTTTTATTTCTCTCGTTGAAATTCAAGTATATCAGGGACTCCTGGGCAAATCAGCGATTGCTGGGAAAGCACAGGGTCATTGAACTTACTGGAATTTTATGTATTAGCTTTTTTCTTCTGAAGCGACGTGTATGCGGCTATGCGAAACGTATGGAAAGATGAATGCACAAACAAGCGAGTCCCTGTTGAAGAAGAATAGGGAAACACAGGGGGAGGAAGCGACATTGTTGAGGATTTGATTGCCATTTGTATAACGCCTTTTATTTGCTCCGCTCAATCTCGCATTCCACTTCACTTTTTTAACAGCGCTGCTCGACTTAGGATGGGCAAACAAACAAAAAATACTCGCGCTTCTGCGCTCGAGGCTCATTAGTGAAAGACATGGGCGGGTTTTCTCCCGCGCTGTCCCCATTTCCATCTAGTTTTTCTGCCTGTAAATACCTCCTCTGCCCCCCCCCCCCCCCCTCCCCTTTTATTTTTGCTTGTAAGCAGTTTCTCCCACGAATCATTTATCCATTTGCATCGTTTGTTTGGCTAGCATTTCTGTCTTGCTAGCTTTCCTGGTCTTTCTGTCGCTCTTTTGTTCTGTTGTTCTTTCCTTTTCTTCCCTTTCATTTTCTACTGCACTGAATTCTTTCCTCTTGTATTCCTTCTTTCGTTCTCTCCCTTTTCTTCTTTGCCTTTTTCGTTACCTCTTCCTCTCTCTTTCTTCCTTAATTCCTTATTTCCTATCTTGCTTTATCCCTCCCTCTCGGTCTGTCGTTCCCCGTTTTCCCCCCTTATTTTTATCTTTCCTCTCTTGATTCACTTAGTCCGTTTGATTTGCTTCCAGCTGAAATTGCGAATTCGACTTCACCCGAGCAGCCACCTGAAAGATCGACCAATCACCGTCGATTTCGTGCCTCAGTAAAAGCGTGCAGCGTCGCGGGGTGCGAAGCCGTTGTCGGCCAATCAGGGGCCGGGTCTGTGAACCTTGTCGCACGTATTGATGGTTCGGGATTGGCCGTCGCCTCTCAACCTTGACCAATCACGAGAGCCACCCCGGTCGCTGAACAATCAAGGCTCGGATCCACAGGGCATCTTGCCCCGAAAGAGCAAGTCGTGACTGGCCGGAGTCTTTAAAAACCTGACCAATCACACGCCGTTACTTTGTGCGACCAGGTTCCTGGATACATCCTCTGACTGGATGGCGGCAGTTTCCGCTGTGCTGCACGCTTTTGATGCAGCAGTCGGCAGTCTCGTTCTCGATCAGCACGGTTTTCCTGCTTTGGGATTTGGTTTATTCAATTTGACGACACACATTCTTGCTTTTATTTTAGCTCGAACGGAGCCATTTGTTTCAGCAGCGGCCCGAAGACGCGTACTTGAAGTTTCATTAAAGTTTAAACGGAAACAATACACCGTGCCTACGCGCTTTCGGCGCGAAAGATGTTCTCCTGACGCATTTTCTGCGTGTTGAAACTTATTTAGAGCTTAAGGTAATTAGGGCACGTATCTTGAACAGGACTTTGTGACAGCTTAATCTTTCAAAGGTAGAAGCATGCTCCAGCTTGTTACTCAGCGTTGTATCACTTCTTTTTTACCTTTTAGAAACTTGCTAGTGCAGCACAGGTGTTGCATGCTTTGCTGTGAATTTTTTCCAGTGCATGCTCTGCAGTGACCATAAAAAAGAAAACGTTGTGATCGACTCAAGCAGGAGACTTAAATTTACAGGCGGTGTTCGCCGCCATGCGCTCTGTAATACAACCTCTTTAAGGCAATCCCTTTAAGCACATCTAGCTGCCCGTTTGTTACAAAGTGGACAGTTGGTTTTGACTCTGTGGACTAGATGTCAAAGATTCATCCCTTACAAAAATTTCTTCAGACATTCTTCACACCGTCGACAGACTTCTGTATATAAATTCTATAGACTATCTATGGACAAACCCTATAGTGAACAGTTATGGGCATTACAAATCCTATAGACAGTCTTTAGACAATCTGTAGGTTTATGACCATACACTTGTGGTAGGCCTTTGTCTATAGACAGTCTATAGACTATAAATAGACAAAAATAAATATCTATAGGCAGGCAATAGTGCATAAGTGGACAGTGGCTTTCGAATCTGTGGACTAGATGTCAATAATTCATTCCTTACAAAAATTTCTTCAGACACTCTATAGACTGTCGATAGACTTCTGTATATAAATTCCATAGACTCTCTATGAACAAACCCTAGTGAACAGCCTATAGACAATACAAATCCTGTAGATAGTCTTTAGACAATCTATAGATTTATTGCCATACACTTTTGGTAGACATTTGTCTATATAGACAATCTATAGACTATAAATAGACAAAAAGAAATATCTATAGGCAGGCAATAGTCTATATGAAGTCTATAGACTGCCTATAGACCATTTTTATAAGGAATGAGAGTGGGTGGTACCGAGCGGAGTTCGGAATCTGTCGAAGGACCGGCGTTATCCATGATTTACCGTTTGCTGCATGGCACGTTCATCCGGCGACTTCGTCCTTCACATCTTCGTTGTCATATGCATGTGCAACCTCTCTCCACTAGGCTGCAGCTGACGTGGCGCCCTCCTCCCATTGGCTGCAGCTGGCGCGACGCTCCTCCAAGTTCACCCGAGCTTCATCCCATTGGTTGCAGCTGGCGATACGAACCTCAGAGCTTGCCTAAACCTATCCGAGTTACTCCGAGGTTTCATCTGCACATCACTCGTCTATTTCGCTAGTGACCCATCTAGTGTTTGCGCTCGAAAAAGTTACTAGTAAAGAGTGACGCCGTTTTAGCAGTGAAGTAACTGAAGTAACACGATTAATTCAGTTAGCTACAAAACAATAGTTTTTCTAAGTTATCTGCTGTGTTATGAACGTCGCTGATATTACGCTCATATTTTAGTGAACACTGATCGCACATAAGACGCATTAAAATGTACTCCTTGTATAACAAGATCTCAATATCAGTGAAGCCATAGTCAATAAGGAAAGTCTTTTGCTGGTGTAAGAATGGCAGAAAAAAAAAATAAACGAGCATTTCAACTAAATTGTCAATTACAAATATCACGTAGAACATTCTTGGACAAAAGTTTTGAATATTGCAAAAATTGCATGGCACTTTTACATAAATATTGAAGGTAATTGTCCATTCTTCCAATGCGTAGCAAATTCTTTCTTTTAAAGTTGTTCCATCGGTCGCATCGAGCAGTTAGGACTGCTGTAGAAAACCAATGGGGAACGCTTTTGGCGACAGCAAAAACGTTAATGGCAAAGAAATGCAAAGCTGCCGACGGGAAATCTGTGGATATAATGATTTTTACAGTGAAATCTTAAAATTTAAGAAAAATTGCGCGCATAAACAGTCACACAGCGCTGGGTGTCATTCTCGTCTTTGTGCCTTCGCCTGCAAACCCTGTTTCCATTATGATTGAAGGAAACAAACTAACCCAGCAACAAACCCTATAGATAGTAAGAAATCATTATAACTTAAGTGTGTTGTCAGAGGTGTCCGGGTCGTCCTTAGCTTGTGTGGCTGCTTCCGCACTTAAGAAAGGCCTCCAAATACGCGAATGCAGTACACGAGATCACTTTCCTCATCACGACCATGCAAGCTGTGCTTAGAGCATGATGATGTGTCTCTGTTGCAGTGTCCTCTTCGCCGAAGGGTGTCGTACCATCGGGACGGGAGGCGGCGTGGTGACATTCACAACAGCGGGCGACGTAGGCGCCCGGAGATGACTCCGCGATGCCGTGACGGTGAGTCAACACTGCGCCGTTCACGGCACACATAAGCGAGTTCATCATGCGACGCCATTTTTAAGTGTCACCTTTCTGCAGCGACAGCTGTTAGTGCCACCTCTTGGCGAAGTATGGAGTCCGACCTCACGTCTTCAAATCCATACGCTCCGACAAACTGCGCATGCGCAGAAAGAAACAAAATGGTAAAGGTCTCCCCTCTAAGCAATGCGCTCGCCTTCTTTTCTTTCATTGCTTCTGCGTCATCGCTTGTTCTCTTCCTCAGCCGCATGCATGATTTTGTGATTTGATCGCTGTTAGGACAGAAGCGTTTCAGCCTCTCCTTTCTCGCAACCAACACCGCAGCAAGTGCGATACCCCTGTCGCTCAAGTCTTCGCCAGATATCCTCAGGCCACGCAACGTTTCGCACACGGTCCGGTGTTTGGCAGCGCCTTCTGGGATGCACTGCGCGGAACAGGCGTAGGGATGCGGGGGCTGGAGAACGAATATGGACCATGGAGCACGACTGTAACGCACGCAAAGCTGCGGTATGCGATAAGCGTGTCATGACACTGAGGTCCGCGAGCCATATGCATCAAGAAGATACGAGCGCCGTCTGTATACCCCGACCTTTAGCATATTACGCGGATATCACTAGGCCACTCTCTTCATTGCCGAATTAGTTTATGTCAACAATTTCTCAGTAAAGAATTTCCATGAGGGCATCTCTCACAACGATGTCTCTACCATCTCTCCGGCCTTCCTTTGAAAAGCTGCTTCTGAAAATCATATTTGAACCTCTTCTGTAAGCAGCATCTCTCGAAACCTAATAGCAGGGAATATAGCAGCCATTGTCATTCGCAGCACAGTTGTGGCATCCTCTGCAATATTTGCTGAAAACATCTTTCTGTTACATGCATTTCAAATTAATAGACTACAAACCACACTGAAGTGTGAGCTTGAACTAATAGCCTGCTTTTCGAGGGTCAGGTCTCCACTGTTCAGTAAGGCAGCTACTGTGCCCATCGACACTCGCATTTTTCTATAATCTTGCTACTACTACTACTAAAACTACTACTACTACTACTACTACTACTACTACTACTACTACTACTACTACTACTACTAGCTACAACAGCTCTTACTAACCCTTACTATTAGTACATAAATGTCATAAAGAGCAGGACGTCGTCAGTCGAGCAATCAGTATAAACGTTCGCCAATGTGGATTGTAGAAAAGAGCTTTTTCGCTTCCAACTACCGTTTCAGAAACTTGGAGTGACCGGATAGTTTCACTGAGAGAGGACAATGAAAGGCTGGCAAGTTGAGTTTTCACTTATCACGAAGTCCTCTCATGAGCGGCCCAGCGTCACTCACGTTCAATATCCAGCAATTCTGGACAAAACATTTTTGCGGGCAACTGCTTATAAACGCATTTTTTTTCATATAATGTAAGATTTCACAATAACAGTCAATATATCCGCATATCACCCGACGGCAGTCTTACTTTTTTTTCCTATTACCGTTTTTGGACTTGAACATGCCCGCCCTTCGGACCAACTTTTGGGCGTACTTTTCACTGAAGCACGCTTGCGAAGCCTAGAAGATGACGGGAGTGTAAATCTTAGAGCCATCGAAACTCCACTGCCACAGAAGGGTTTCCAAGGAAATCCTTATTCAACTTATTCAATTTATTCACTTACTCTTATTGAAGATTCCTATTTCGGGAAGGGTTAGGAGAGAGGGTGGATAGTCAGATGGCTCGAAAAATGCACCAGGAAAGCTTGGCAGCTTGTTGCCAAGGGTAACCACATGGTTACACAGGTAAAGAAAAAGACCTGCGCCCTTATAAATATTGTCTATAGACTGTCTATAGACTTCTTATAGGCTCTATTGCATTCCTATAGATATTCTCTTTTGTCTATTCATGGTCTTTAGACTTTCTATTGACTAAGACCACTAAGGATACGCTGCCATAAATCTATTGATCGTCTATAGGCGGTCTACAGAGTTGGTATTGCCCATACAGTAATCTATAGAATACGTCTATAGAAAGTCTATAGACGTAATAGAAAAAGTCAATGGACACTAGCGGCAGAGCCAGAAAGACAGGGACGGAGACGAGACATCAGGGACGGTGTTGACCCTGTACCCAAGCAGCACAGATAATCTGCCCAATATTGGCAATATATTGGTAAATATTGGTATTAAACAGGACCAATATGAGGTCATCCCTTTCCAACATTGAGCCAATTACCTGTGCGGTTTGGGTCGTCCCTGCCTTCTCACCTCCGTCCTTGCCTCTTTTGAGCTGTCGTTTCTTCAAATATGCACCAACATGGCCAATTGACCACATTCATCTATGGACAGTCTATAGACTGCCTAAAGAAATTTTTTAAGGGCGGTGAATCAAGGAAGAAAGAAAGGATGGATGGAGGAACCACAAGGTTGTTCTATAACCGGTAGATATGACAGCGAGAAGCCTTCATGCGGATACGAAGCACGATAGATAAATGAAGCAAAGCCAATAGGCAACACGAAGGAAGGAAAAGACCATAAAAGCCACTAGATAAGGCAAGTAAGGCCTCGAGACAGAGACAAACCATTAAATAAACCACTAGACGCGGCAAAGCAAAGCTCAACGGAAACGGTTAACCTTGCCCCCTTAGTGACACCACCCTAGAAATCTCGGGTTCCTATACGTCCTTCCCTTCTCCGCACCACTTCCTCCTCTCCCTCTCCCTTTCGGTTCACCCGCGGCCACATCGCGGCAAAGAGGCTGGCCCAGATATCCGGTGTTTCGCATCTGCAGCTGCAGTGTTCGCTCGTGACTTGGGAGCGCGCAATGCATGCGTGCCTCCGGATCCTCGGAGCGTGGTGATGGCGAAATGGAATATCGATGCATGCAGCCGCTGCCGCCGAGTGCGCGCTGCGCGTTGTGTGTGGCCGCTGTGGCTCTTAATTGACCCACATGCTGCTGGGGTGGGGAAAGGAGGAGGGCTCAGTGCCCCGCGATCCCGTGCATGCAGTGCCCGCGCCAGTTTGATGCCACTGCGCGCGTCCCGTTCCGTTAACCACCAAGGCCGCGCGCCGCAACGCCAGCCATGATCCCTTTTCTCGATGTTCGTTGGAGGCGGCGGCTACTTTTAGGCCGGCTTATCTGTGCACGCATGTAGACGTTCAGGCTTCTGTAGACTCACAAATGGCTATGTAGGCAAAATAAAACTTACATAAACCAATAAAATTAATTATAGCAAATCTTATTTAATCATATCCTGTAAAACCTGTAAGATTAACATAACCTATAAATTTATTGCACCGTAGTTAAGATTTTATCTTATATACCCCTGTCAAATTTACACATACTTTTATTAATGTTTACTTGATATATTCAGATGGGTGTTGTATTTATCTATTGTGAGCTTCCCACTAACGGCCAATGGTCCATACTGTGGTGCGCGCTGTGACTAATGGAGAAGAGAATAATATTAATAGAGAATAAAGAATAGTTGGATAACAATTAACAGATATAGCGACCTTGATACGTTCCGCAAGTTTTACTTGAAAGCGGCGAAGTCCCGATGAAATAGATCAAGATCGGATGTTGTTGGAGGAATTCAGACGTGGGCCAACCCAGCAGATAGCCGCACCTGGAACTGAGTTCGCTGTAACGTAGGGTGGCGACAGCTTCGGTGCCGTTACATAGGTCCTGCGAAAAAAAAAATCCGTTGAGATGACACCACAGGAATCGAAGCAAAAAGGAGTATGCTCTTGTGAGCATACTTGACGGGGGGTAGGTAAGAGAAACGGATTTGGAATAGGGCGGTCACAGCCGGCGCAGCAAAGGGATAACTATTGAGAGGCCTTCAACCTACACTGGACATATAATCGATATAATCTTCGACGTATATTTAAAACACGACGGTCGATTTGCGCCGCTAGGCGAAATGAGATTTAGGTACGCTAGGACATCGATTTTCACTTCGGTTACCGATGTTCACTTCGGTTCGGATCCATTCTTCACTGATGGAAATTGGTCGCATAGCGATAATGAGTTGACGTCCATATATGCGGAATTGGTCATTCTTTCCATTCATAGATCCCTGGGAGTCCTCGTGCAGCACCTGGTGCAGTGGTGCAGGGGTTAAGCGATGCGCCATTGCTCTGCGATGGCAGCCCTTACAAAATGGTCTATAGACAGTCTAGGCATCCTATAGACTCTGTTGCCTTCCTATAGATATTTCTTTTTCTCTATTCATAGTCTATAGACTGTCTATAGACAAAAGTCTACTGAACGTGTATGACCATAAATCTATACATTGTCTATAGACTTTCTATAGGATTTGTATTGCTTGCAGACTGTTCTCTAGGGTTCCTCTATAGAGAGTCTATAGACTTTATAGACAGAGATCTATGGACAGTCTCTAGACTGTCGAAAGAAATTTTTGTAGAGGTGCTGCCACCAATGGGGCTTCCGAGACCCATGTTTACCTTCCCGAGAAACCTCTCGCGGTCAATCATTAATGGAACTGTTACTTGCCACGGTGGACAGTTTGCTCACAACCCGGTTGGCAGGTGAGCAGCCTGCTCTGTTACAAACCAAGGCTTCATTGAAACACGCAAACAAACATACTACTACGGCTAAATGCGGGCAATAGCCACTCTAAGTGCTAGCGCCTTAAAAAAAGCATATACGGACATAAGCTTACATAAACATTTGGATAAAATGCTCCCACGCTTTACCATGTTGCCCATTCCTCGCTGTAGTGTTGTGTACACTGTGTAGGGCAAGCACAAAAGCGTTAGCGCTAGCGTAGCGGACTCGCACATCACAGCCTTACGCACTTGAGTCGCACATATAATGACCATGGAGCTCAGCGTCCTCTCATAACCTATACAACGCTGCATGGTATTAGCAGGGGGAGTGTAATATAGCTGTGGCCATTTAAGCATGCATCACTGGCAGCCTCCGAACACGCGCCATCGTGGACGCACCCGCGCCATCTCGTGGTGGGTGTCCATTAGAGAATGCGCGGCCCGGTTGCGTTATATAGCACTTGCCGCACTATACGCTCGAAGCTCCCTTGTGTGTAAGCGTGAGTGGGCTTCGAAGCGCGAGTCCAGTCGAGCAGACAGTTGAGCGTGTTTCGAGCGGGTGATGGCCCTCACCGTTGTCCAACCCTGATGAGCGGTGTACCGTAACGACTGCCGTAAACGCACTCGCGTTGGGTGTGTGAATGTGTGGGCTTTGACTGAGCGATGCGATCGCGCCTTTACGTGGGTACGTATAGAATAGAACGATTCACAAGCAAAAGCAAATAAGAAAACTCTGCGCAAGTTTCTGCATTCCGCCGGGTTAAACAGGATCGGGATTCTCCACCCGCTCGTATACGCTGTGGCCCGGCGGTTTCGTGAATAACGGCTGAAAGAAGAAGAAAAAAAGGCTCTTTCTATACCGATGGAAGTGGAGAATGGGATTTTTTCTGCTTTTCTTTTCCGCTTAGACCCGTGGACAAGAGCGTGCTATGTAGGTTAACCGAATGCGCTCGTCTGTACTAATTCTTGAGGCGTACAAATCTGGTGCGCGTGTTGCGCGAATCTCGGAGAATGCAATTCGCTTAGTCTCGAACAGTGATGAGCCCTTGAGCGTTGTAACGATATTACGTTCAATGGCTGTGCTTTAACGTCCACCATCACCTGCAGCTCTGCGTATACAGGCGACTGGAATTTCAGGATAGCATTTTTATTGTCACTCCTGTCTGGCTGCAACGTGAAATGTGGTGTCTTAGTTTACGCCATTATAATGTGGAATAAGTTTGTTGTTTTCCCACAAAAGGTGAAATTACAAAGCGAAATAAAAACAAAAAGTAAGTGTGAGTATCGCGTAATCAACTGCTGCATGCACTTAAACTTTACAACGCCCTTTTATTAACAGCGGGCTGCAGACGCAATGCTGGCATTATACACATCGAATTGTGCATAAGAGTAGATTTTAAGGCCGTTATATGCGTAACTTTAACGCGAGGCTGCTCCAAGGAAATGACGTATAGGAGCGAATGTCCGCATTAAAAGCGGCGTAGAGGAGTTTCCCTTAAAATGCAAGTGTCATTCCTTTTTGCGATTTTATTTGGGTTTCACTCCTGACGCGGTTTCGGTGAAGCGCCATTTTCCGCGGGAATTCGTAGTCGGTGCCAGCACACTTTTATTCTGAGCATGTAATTAGCGTGTTCCAGGATGGCGCTATAGTTGCGTTGGTTTTAAGATAATGCGTGCCCATCTACATGGAAGATTCTTCGTTTGTAAGAGAGCCCGTTCACACTTAAAAGTAAAGGCAGCCACATGCGCCTAATGTACGACCATTACAGCGTATGTTGAAAAATTCTCACGAATACATATTTCCTTCTGTGCAAAAGCCTCGCAGTGCTTTGCAACGCTATTAGGAGGACTATGAACCCCAGTATAAAGTAAGTCTAGGTTGATTGTACCTACATTTAGCGTAGCGCGTACCGTTACTGCGTACCGCGAGACGCCACTCCTCATTCGCAGGTCGCCCTTAGGGCGCCAGATGGCGCCACGTTCCCGTCAACAAGCTGCAAGCCAGCCGCGTCGGGACCAATAAGCGCGCGCGCAGTGGCGGGGCGTGGTCCGTGCTATGCTAAACTCTGTTTCAAACATAGCAGGCAACGCTGCCAAAGCCAGCGCGCCTGTTTAGCGCAGGCCAAGTCCGCGCCCAAAAAGTAGTTCGCCATACAACCAAAGTGAGCACACGCATATTTCCTTGCGCCAGATATTAAGTGCCGTGAATGGCAATATCCTGGACTTTGTTTAACCTCGTGCCACTTTTCATCCTCCAACTCAGAGACTTCGAGAAGCAGGAATGACTTTGGCGGCATGATATGCGGTTGGTAGGGCGAGTCACCCTTAGTGCATCCGCGCCTAAAAAAGTAGTTCACCCTCAGCGCAAATTATAGCCAAATGAGCCAAGTACAGCTTCGACCGTAATTCTCAGTGCTACCGCTTCGTTTTATACCGCTCTTTGTTTTCTTCCAAACAGCCGCCGAGGCTTCGAGAAGGCCAAATGATACGTGGCGGAGTAATATGGTTTCGCGGCCTCCTCTGCGTGGCCTGCTATATATGAAACGGAGTATAGAAGTATCCAATCGTTCAAGGATGCCATATAAGTAAATTTGTCTAGAAATTTCTTGAAACGAAAAGGAGCGTGAACAGCATGTACCTGTTGCAAATCACTTTCCGCCTTTTCGTCCTATGAGTGATGACGCAGTTTTGAGACGGGAAAGTTCACTGGGCGTGTTTCTTGAATACTGTATAGAAAAGAGTGCACAGAGCGTCGGAAAGGGAAATACTGTACCAACACTCAGAACATCATAAACCGAGGTACTGGTCAGATTCAGGGGAATCCGCCAAGGTGGAGCAGATTTGTAACATTGGAGTAATCACTCATTCTTTCCTTCTTAATCGTACGGCTGCGATTGGGTGGATGTCAGTGAGTAATCATTACTTCCTCATTATAAAGCGAGATACCCCGTGGTTTAGATATTCCCGGAAGATAGTGAGCAGTGAAGCTGGAAGTAATGGCAGTAATGGCTCTAACATAAGAGCGGAGGGAAGGTTAGTCCACAGGCAAACGTTTCGACAGTAAGACTTGTTTTCGTTTGGGCCCAGATATATGGGCAAGTGCTGTTCTCGAAACGTTGCTCAGTGGCCCGCCGCGGTGGCTCAGTGGTTAGGGTGCTCGACTACTGATCCGGAGTTGCCGGGTTCGAACCCGACCGCGGCGGCTGCGTTTTTATGGAGGAAAAACGCTGAGGCGCCCGTGTGCTGTGCGATGTCAGTGCACGTTAAAGATCCCCAGGTGGTCGAAATTATTCCGGAGCCCTCCACTACGGACCTATTTGTTCGTCTCTTCTTTCACTCCCTCCTTTATCCCTTCCCTTACGGCGCGGTTCAGGTGTCCAACGATATATGAGACAGATACTGCGCCATTTCCTTTCCCCAAAAAACCAATTATTATTATTATTATTGCTCAGTGGGCCGAAATTTCCTTCTTTCCTCTAGTTAGTTTTGTTTTGCGTGTGGCTCGGAGTTTATTAAGATGCGTGTATAAGTCATACATAATCATACATCTTCATCATCGTATTTGAGCCTAACCACGTTCACAGCTGATCTTAAAGTAACCGTACAACAATCGGGGCAAGTGTACCTGGACGTCACTCGATGTGTCTGAAAATGCCGAGCCGCTCCTCGGACAACATTAAAATCATATTAAACTATGCCCCACTCAACGTCAGCGGCAGAAACTTGCTCGAACGCATTTCCTCACCCCCATGGAATAAACCACATCGTTTGTTTGCATTAGAAATTTTGTATCTGTGTCCTTTTAAAAGAGGTGTCATCGCACGCGGCCTGTCCGTTCATCGAGAATAACAGAATATGCAATCCTTTTCGAGTTCGGCACGTGTAACGGAAAGCTGCAAAGGAGAAGAGAATAATCGAAGCTGCATGCGGCGACCGATCATTTCTCGGGCGCCTTATTTTGACGGGGGGGAGGGGTGGGCCTTGTAGCTCGGTTATTTTCACGTCCTCGGAGGCTTCACCGCGGAACACAATCCAACCCGGCCTGGGGCGTGGCAAAGGGGATTGATTTCTCCCGATGGTCGATGGTCGTCGATGAAAGAAACATCAGGACCCGGGACGCCTTGAGGCGTCGGACGATTGATTTCGTGGGTTCCCTCGGGCTGCCATCGAATTCGCCATGTGCCACAGAAGCAGTTCTGACGACTCTCCTTTCCCTCCTCTTCCCCCTCGCACTCCTCCATTCATCTATCCATCCATCCCCACCTTTTCCTCATTCGTATGCGTCCGCTTGTTTGATATCCTCCCGTTGTTGTTTGTTGGGAAACAACTTTTGATTAGAGTGGCACAAAGAAAAGATAAAACGCCTCCAGTTTGTTGAGCCTGGCAGGCCATAAAGAGTTTCTCACACTATCTTAATTGCGAAACAAACTTTTACCAGCTGCTTGAAAGATTTGAGTGGCACGCTTATTTAATATGGCGGGGCGTTTGGCAATAGCCGGATGAGAAATTATTCCAGTTGTGCCCTGCTTCTCATGCACGATGCTGACTGTACAAATTTAATTAGTTTTTCTTTCCGATCGGCAAAAACAAATTATGAAATGTTAAGAAACCTGCACAAACAATATTTCCCAACTTATTTCTCAACGCGAATTTGCCAGAGTTTGAGATGCTAGCTACTATACAGAAGGTTTGTCGCAACATCAGTCGCTGCGAAAGCTAACGCTGGCAGCAAAGAAACCCAGATTTAAACAGGACGTATTGCTACATCACCCAGTCATGAAATGACTTCCATTTCTACTACTAGTTTATTTTGTCCGCTCGACTATGTTCGCGCAGTTTTCTTGTGTTTACACATTCGGGCTTTAGTCTGATTTGCTCGTTTCAGTAATACAGTATGAATATTTATCGCAGCAAACCTGGCAGTTTTATACATTTATGCAATGCGTAAAAAGTGTAAAATGAATGCTAACTTTAATGAATGTAAAAACGGAGTGCTGTGCATTCAATAATTTAATTCCACATTTTCACTGCCTGGTCATTTGACGGCCAACAACCCATGCAATCAATTTATTGACGTTTTTAAATTTTGAATGAGGGCCTTTTTTTTTGGTGCGTGCAGGGAACATCTGAAGTGTACTATATGGTAGTAATATACTTTATTAGATGTCATGTTTGTTTATAATATATTGTTTATTTATTAATCCGAAAGCATTCCTAGTATCATTACGAGAAAAGCCGGCGGCGTGTACTTAGTGTGTAAGTGTACTCGCAGATGGCATAGAAAATCCCACCGATTGCAAGAAAAATAGGCTCAAATCATCAAGCGGGGGCACGACGCCCACACCAAGCCGACTATAATGTGGCGCCAGTTTTCTGGAATACATTCGTACAAAATTATGACGCAACCGTTTGTCGTACAGCGTTCCGAGGGGCGGGGGGGGGGGGGGGGGACGTCACACGATTTCTCGTTGCGTATAGCTTATATGTGCTAGTCAAGTTGGAGGCCAGCTTGCGACAGGGATCTGAACCGAATACATATGCTCCTTCTAATTTCAATGGAGGCGAAATTTTAGACGCCCGTGTACTGTGCGATATCAGTGCACGTTTAAGAACCCCAGGTGGTCTAAATTTCCGGAACCTTTCACTATACGGCGTCACTCATAGCCTGAGTCGCTTTGGGACTTTAAACCCCCATAAACCAAACCTTCAATTGTATGTCTTCTTAGATCACCTCCTTCCCTTAAGGCGCGGTTGAGGTGTCCTTTGAGATGCGAGACAGTTACTACGCCATTCGCTTTCCTCAAAAACCAGTTTTCGTGTTAACTTTGCTATGCAGCCGTTCGCGGTACAGCTTTTCCGGGCGGTGTCATACGCGCGTGTGTCTGTGTAGGTGGTGCGTATGTGGATGGGTATCAATGCACTTAGGGAGTGTAATGCTTTCAAATTCCCACACGTGAGCAGTATTGTCTCTGCCAAACTTTTTTTTCGCATAAAAGTAGATGGCTACCCAAGAAGCAAAGGTAACTTGCCCAATATTGGAAAATAATGGTTTAACATTGGCCCTTTGTGGGACCATCATTTGCCAATATATCTCCAATATTGTTCCGATTAGTTGTGCTGCTTGGGTAATTGCCCTCCTGTTGGCTTTAAATTTGTTTTCTATTGCAGAATAACGCGGAGTGCTTAGACCTCAGAGCCATGATGGGCGAGTATGTCGTTAGAGTACTACCGTCGGATTTCTTGCGAAAGCAAGTCTCAGCTCGACTGCACGGACGGCTCGCCATTGAACGTGCGTAGGGTGTTGCCAGGAATAGCTCGCGGCTTTCGGAGAAGTAATCTAATCGGTAATTATCGGGTCTGCAGTCACATCGGCAGGTTGCCTTAATTACACCCACAGGACATGTACGCGATCAGGATCGGTGGTATGGCCTCTAGCTATATACTGCTTTTTATGGGTCTAATGCTCCTGTGATCTTTTTTTCATTTAACAAACATTATTTCTGTCAAATTAACGAACTTGGATTTCTATTGGGGTAGGAAATATCCACATTATTTATTGGCGCCAAAACATTTTAGAATCAATTCAGTATATGAAATCATTCGTTAAGAGCCCTCCACCTCATCTGAATATCGAAGTTTTTCTTTTTTTTTTGCGCGGTAATGGACATCCCCAAATACCTTGGTGAGATCTCACGCATTATTAGAGGCCACTTCATGTAATCCTGTTTTTAATTGTGTTATTAAATTTCCCGTGTAACAACTCCACTAAAAATAAATAACTGCACTTAAGACAGTTGTACTTTCAAATCTAACACTTCGTTCAACTCTAACTTGCAATTCTAACTTCGTTTTATTCAACGTCCATTTTTCAATAAAGTGTGCTATAATGGATATAGAGCAGAGCTTTTCCGAAAGGGTCATTTAGAACGCAGGCGCCCTGTTTAGTCATATTTATGACTGCTGACTGGCTGATTAATATATTCTGATGACTAATTAATTAGTATTGAATAAGATGAAACACACTGCATAATCGTAACCCAATATGTAAACCCTGTCAGTGCTACGTCCTTTAGGTGCTTATACTTACCAAGCTTAGTCATATTTGTTACCGATAACCGAGTGGCTGCTTAATGTATTGTAATCACTAATTAATCTGTATTGAATAAGATAAGCGCCCTGCATAATCGTAACCCAATATCTAAACCCTGGCAGTGCTATTTCCTTTAAGTGTCTCTACTAAATACAATACCTTGATTTCTGTGACAAAAATTGCCCGATGAAACCCACTGATTACTCGTTTACAGTACGCTTATTTTAAGAGAGAGAAGCAGCTTCAATGTCGTTTATGTGGTACTGAAGGCATTCTATTTGATGAGGATCGACTGATTGTTGCTAATTAATCTACCGTGTTAATTATCGCCCTTGATGCATCAATGTATCTTTGCTGTGTTTCTGCCAGTACTTTTGTGCGTTTGAGAATGCTGTCTTTCTTCGTGCAGAGAGTTTGTAACAAGATCGGGGCCGTTAGCTCTGCATAAAAATAGATGAAAATACAGTAGGACGCTGGCGCCTTTTCCACTGGAGGAAGATGCTTGTAATTCTACGTATGATGTACTACCCTTGAATTCAGAGGCACGTACGGGTCAGAGTCTGTCGTAGCACGGAAAAAATATAATTCTAGGAATGCCACCGTCAGGCCAGCCGTGTAGGGAGGATGTTTGCCCAGTGGCATTGGACGTGCGCAACGTCTCTTGCGGCGTGTGGTGGAAATATTAAAAAAAAACGACTCAGACGTCTACGTGCACGGCCACTGTCCAGCCTGAGATAACGGTGGCGACAGATAAGACTATGCTAGGGTGCAACAGGTGTTGAGACTTGCGATACGGATAACGCAGCACTACATCCGGATCAGAGGCGGATATAACCGGTGATAGGCTGAGACAAGAAAATTTGTA
Source organism: Amblyomma americanum (assembly GCF_052857255.1). Lineage (NCBI taxonomy): Eukaryota > Metazoa > Arthropoda > Arachnida > Ixodida > Ixodidae > Amblyomma > Amblyomma americanum. Next base: position 140,448,438 of record NC_135505.1, on the reverse strand, counting down.
TTGAAGAAGCACTTTGCGGTTCCCACCCTGTTTTTTGTGTACAATAAAGGTAAATCAAATGAAATTAAAAAGAACCATAAAAGTTTAGAATAAACCAGCTCACAAATAAACTTATAATAAGCGCTATAACCATAATGTTTATAAATACGCGTTATCAACAAATTAGAAAATGAAGGGTAATGCAGTTTTTAAAAAGTGCATCGAGAATATGGAACCGCATCTTCTCCTGATTGAATATTGATCTGCTGTTTTACACAAACGTTTTTCTTTTCCATTGTGCAGTGCAAGACTTACGGCGCCCATAAAAACTCAATGGTCTTGAAACATGACTACAAGGGTTTTCCACTACCTAACGTGATTCATTAGCGTTTTTGGTTTGCTGCAAGCGGTCTATTGTACGGCTGAAGAGCGAACCCTTTGGCCTTAAGAGTTCTGACCAATAGTGTATATACCTGCACAGAATTTGGCGCATCGAGGGTGATTCCTATTGCACGTGTACAAAAGTTACCTGCGCCAGATTTTGCCAAAATGGCGGTCTGAAAGACTACCACTGTTCCAAGTACACTTAGCTGTGTACAAAACCGAAACGTTCAGCTCCCTATAGTCACGTACGTTTTTGCGGCTGACCTCCACCATTCCTGATATTCAGGCCTTCTCTATTCCTTTCCAGAATGATAGGTAGATCCAGCGGCACGTTTCTGTCCGTGCTGGGATAGAGATTATTACGACGTACGTGCCAGAGATAGGAGTATTACAGCCCAATAAATAACGCCTGCCTCGCTCTCCCCATACCCCGTTTACCCCCAGAGAATTGGCTGAACAGAATTATTGCACACGCATTACTGCACCCGACTCGCTCGTTAAGGGTAACCCAAGTGCAACAAGGCGGAATAAAGAACGTCGTAAAAAACCGCATCGCGCCCATTCTACATCGCCGAAAGCATCGCATACGCAGTGCACTGAATGGCGCGTAAGCCGTAAGCGGAGGACCACGTTGAAAACGATAAAGCAGAAAAGATGAGATGCCTATCGTCTAACAACAAAAACGCCTATGATCGCAATCATAAGACAGCCAAGGGGGAGCCGGAATTCACGGCCTTCCGAAGCGGGCGCAAAGGCGACGGCAGCACTGAAATTTCGCTTTCACCCCCGGCAGCGAACTCCCGCCGAACGTTCACCGGGTGTGTTTCGCTAGGCCGGTCTCCCCATTGCGTGCGTGCTGTGCGGCGGCGGGGCGTGAAAAATCGATTGCCGGCTCCCGCCGCCGGCGGCGGTGTGGCGCTGCTGTTGTTTACCGGCGCAGTCTTGCGTTCCCACCGCGACGCGGCGCTGGGTAGCGTTCGCGCATGCGCAGTGTGGCGCCGCGTTCCTCGACCGAGAGTTGAAGCGTTGTTTCGTTTCGTCTGCTCCTGCGGCAGCGGGCAGCGGCTGCGTCCGCAGCGGACGAAAAGGGCGCGTGCGTACTCGTTTCGTTCGGCACCGTCTGCGTCGTCGGCTGCGTTTTTACACGGCGCGCGCAGTGGATTTTTTTGCTGTTGCCGCAGTGCCAACAGCGCAACGGTTTGTTTCTCCTGACGACAAAGCCCCCTCATCTGGTGCCCTCTTCACCATCACGCAGAGTGTTGTATTTACCCTCACGCCGCCTTTTATTTCAAGCTTCGTTTCTCCATCCCGACGTGCGAGATTCGTGGTGGGCGTGTGTGCGCAACTGCGCGCGTTTTTTTTTTTTTTTCCGGTGGTCGAGTGGTTGTTGTCACGGTGATACACACACACACACACACACCTAGATAACCCCTCTCAAGTCGTCGTCGGTGGTGACAACGGCCGGTGGATTTTTGTTTCTGCAAATCGCAACCGGAAAATGACGACGATGACGAACGTCGCACCGAACCCTCTACCGTCTCCTTCGCTGCTTCATCACCGTGGATTTCCGCAGCAGACCGGCGCTGCCGCAACGCTAGGATTTTGATCGAACGTTTGACGGGTGAGTGAGGTGTGTGCCTGCCGAGCGCCTTTTATTTTCTCTTTCTTTCGTGGTTTGCTTCGGGTTGTGGTTTTTGTTTTGTGGCCGGTTGGTCGACCGACCGTCTGCTGGCGCGCCGCTATCCAGCAGACGCTTTCCGACGCAGCTGCGTGCTTACCGTTTGTGTTTTTGTTTTCCTTCTGAGGCACAAAACGACGCACGCGCGTGGAGCTGCAAGCTGCGTGGATTCTGTAGGCATATAAAGCCTTTCACTTGCGTCGTTACTAACCGCCTCTCTAAGGCCTAGTATTTATGCTCCTGGTTTCTAACACGGTCCCGGTTTTAGGTACAAGGTAAACGTTCGTCACGTGCGTTTCGCGCTAAACTTGTTCTGATCTCTTATACTTGATTAATAAACCTTGCACGTAAACAATATTCACTATTTCATTCGGTTCACAGAAGACTGCTGGGGTTTAGTTTAGTTCATTTTCCACATTTAAAAAGTTGCATATTTAATGAATTTAGAGAAATAAATTTGACATCATCTAAGGTCTAACCGTGAAAAGGCTGACTTCATCTCATGTTCAGCTCAGGCTTTCCGTTAGGAAGTGTAGGTTCATATGAATGATCAGCTTTTTCATGTTAAAGCGAACAATTCCCAGGTAGCACACGTCATCGGCACGATATTGTAAACGCGTTGGCGATCTGTGGTCCTACGGTGGCACGTTCTTATTAATGCGTGACCAATAATGGAGATGCGATTCGAGAACACGTCCATTAATGGCCTGGCCATGCCATTCAATCCCCAACATTGGCATATATTCGTGAACGACGCTCAGTGATTGCCAACGAGAAGTAATGGCCCGCCAGCATCACGTACAACCTGGCATTCAATGGCGAATATTGTCCGGACAGTTGCAATGGCTAGCCAGGCTGACATACATTACGGCATACGTTGGCCGATGTTGTCATGCCAATTCTTATAGCCAGTGAACATCAGACATATCTTGGTATAAGTTCGTCAATATTGCACTGGCAGTTGGGAAGGCTTCCCGACAATGTATACAAACTTGGCTTGGCTGCCCAATATTGCTCTACCGGTTGTGATGGGTAGCCAGTGTAGCACATATATTGGGATGTGTTGGTCAATACTGTCCCACAAGTAACGATTCCTTCTAAGAAATGTGTATATCCTGGCATATGTTGTTTAACATCGGCCTGCTTGTTGCGATAGGCCGCCGAAATTGCATAGATCCCCGCATACCTTGGCCAATATTGTCCCACTAATTTTGATGGCCTGTCGACATTGATCATGGCACTACTTGGCCTGTACTTGTGATGTCGCGCGATCCGAGTATTGTAATATTCTACTTCATAAACCGCGCAAACTAGATTTTGCTTAGGCCGCAGTGCCCAATAGGAGAGGAAAAAAACAGTCGGAAATGTACCTTTGAGCTCTGTCGATTAGCGTCGAGAGCCATGCGCAGTGCGAGCTCTCAAATTAAACAGGGCCGAGCGGTTTGGCAGGTGTGTGCGAGCCGGTCGCGTTCATAAAATCATTTTCATGCTTTCTGTTCCGCCAAGACAATTCGACGTCCGCAACGCCATTATAGCGCTTGACGCGAGCTGTGCTGACGTCAGCCGCAGGTACGGAAGAGTCTGAACTGTCATTGACCTTATTCCAGTTTTTATTCCCGCGCATGTGAGAGGCGGACGTCCAACACATGCTATGCGCAGCTGAACGTTAGAACGCGAAAGTCATTGAAGCAATCATAATGTTCTTCGGCATGACATTTAGCGGCGTAGCCTGTCTGTCAGTTAAGCAGTTTGTGTCACTAAAACCTGTCGGACGCTTGCTAGTGTTCGGAACACGCGAGAGCTTCAGGTATCGCGTTTTCTGTGTCACGGTTTTGAAAAAAAAAAAGGTCATCCGTAAAGACTTTAGATCACGAAGGGCTTGCGTAACGCGATTCTGGTACTCGGTAAAGGCGTTCCGTAATGCGCTATAGAATCGTCGGCAAAACAAAACATAAAGAGTGCATATAAAGAAAGCAAGAGATAAAAGATTGCTGTCGGGATACGCGTTTCATTAGCGTGACATGCATTATCTAGTGCATCCGAACGTCGGGACTGTCGCTGTCGGAGAACTTCTGGGTGACTTCATTATGGGACAGTGCCGTGTCGAAAGGATCTCACCGTACAGCCTTTTGCAATAATGGAAGAACATTAGGCAGGCTTATGGCGGCCATTATCTGCGTGTTTCCTGCTTTGCTTTCGACTGTTCTGTTGAACTTGTTGGTAAAAGTTGCGGTATTATTTGTGCGACACCAAGCCAGAGCTTCGAGCTGTACATCCGCTGTCGAAAGTTTATTGAACGCAATTTTATAGCAGGAATTTAACTTCATTGCTGTATTTGCAAAAAGCCAGAAACACGTATATACATACACCCCAGTTCTGAGTGTGTGATTTACACGGTGCACCATGACACCTCAAGAAATGCGCCCAAACTACAAAAAAAGAAGACATCTTAATAGCCGCGTCCCTCATAGCCTGAGTCGCTTTGGGACGTTAAACCCCCATAAACCAAACATCTTAATAAACAAATTGGCGTTCTATAAATTTATGACGATTAGACTCATCATCGTCACCAGCCCGTCTACATCCGCCTCAGGACAAATGCCTCTCCCGTGTCCTTCCATTAACCCTGTCCTCATCACAAAATAACACTCTAAAGATGAAGTTGGAATGCAAGGATAGCTTTGTGCGTTTTTTCCAGCCGCGTGATGGGTATTCGGACGTTTTAGCTTTTAAGTACACTCTAAAGAGACATTATTCTATATGAGAGTAAAAAATGGACTGGGAGGGGGAACCGGATCCTTTTAGGGGCAAGATATGCTGCCCAAGCACTGGCGTAGGGTTCCATCTCTAAAAATGCGGAATACTTACAGTTTGCAAAAGAAGCAAATTCCCTCCGGAGAACATGCGAAGTTCTAGCAGCTTACGGAGATTTTAACCGACGTTTCAATCTCCTGTATTTGCTAACCTTAGGATCACCGGTGCGAGAATTTAAAAGCCCCCTCCCATTGATAACCGCATGACATTACTATGCTTTGGGGTCGGAATATGCCTCCGTTGCCAAGAGTAACCATTCCGTACATTTAGTGGTCGAAATTTACTCCGGGACTTGAGCACCATAACCTGCCCCTAATAGGGAGTACGGTACAGGGCAGCTTACTTAATTTTTGCACCCATACATACTAATTCGTGTTTAGAGTGCCGCTAAGTAATTTGTTTACAATTAACAGTTTTTGAGCGTATATAGTTCTCCGGCGCATCTGTTTTTTTTTATGGCGAATTGAATATCGTATCTCCCTTCGTTCTATACCGACAAAGCTGAGTGGACGTCCTAATCCACTAGGCCTTTGAACTAAATTAGGGATTAATTTCCCTCGGCGAACTTATACATGTTTACGGGCAACATTCGCGAGGAATATGCACCTCCACCAAGGATGTTACAGGGCAATACTATTTACATTTCTTTACAAGCGTAAGGGGTTCAGACTGAATAGTTCCTAGCAGGGAGCACCAACGCGAACAGGGAGTCGCATCAACCTCCTCTTCCTCACGCGAGAGGCCACTTCGTCTTCCGCTTCGTCGTAACAATATAAGACATAAACCAATTTCACGTTACACACCCATAGTGTCAGGTGCACGTACGACAGTCGTGAAAAGAAACACTTAAGTTCTTACTCAACACTCAGATTTGATTTTACATGTGCACCGAACGTGTAAATGTATTTAGAAAATCATGCGCATGGACCAAATCTGCTCAGGAAGAAAGCACTGCAGGAATTAAGGTTTTCATTTATACCTGGACAGAGCAAGCGCCGGATGCATATGCCCATAAAGCGTTCCCTTTCACTGTGCTCACGGCTGTACGCACACACACAGTGCATGTCTTTCAGCTGGTTGCTGTTCTTCCGCCTACCAGGAGTCACGGTGCTCAATATTTGCATCCGCTGCTGTAGATACGACCGGCGGATTGGTCTGGTCGGGGGGAGGGGGGGGGGGGGGGGGGTTTGATGTTGTGAGAAGCAGCAGGGTCTCACGAAGCAAGCACACGTTTATCGCGTTACGTGTCTACTGCTTCCTAACTGCTGTTTATATATCCGCCTTTTCTGGTTTCCTTCACTTTTTGTTCCCCCGGAGCCCTCTGCAGCAGGGAAAACCGGCGTGCAGGCAGGCTTCCCCTACACGCAGTTATGGTTGGCTGCGGCGAGCCTGGAACTTCTCAACCGTACACCCTCTCCCTTCCTCGACTCGTATATCTGCCCTGCTCCGAGCCCCCTGCCGTAAATCGATCCCACCTTCGTGATCAATAAGCGCCGGACACCAGGCGTTTATCGCGGACGACGGGGCGTGCTCCTGCAGGTGTGTTCTTCTTTTGAGTGAGAATAAACCCGCGCCATTATACGCGATGCCGGGTGATCAGGTTTAATGCACGCGCCCCCGGTGCGTATATCGGCGATGACTCAACAGGCAGCAGAATCGTGTACTGTGCGGTACGGAGCGGATTGCCCCGAATAGTGTTCCATGTCCTGTCCGAAAGGAAATAAGGGAATGCCTTAGTCCTGTGCCGGAAGGTAATTGAAGGTAAAATAAAGCAGTGGCCCCGTACGACGACTGACCCCCACAAAACCACTCCTTTAATATTATGCATGTCTCTCATGAATTTCAACTTACTTTTTAAAACCTTACTTATTTAGCTAAGCAGTTATCATGTACAGTCTTTGCCCAAAGTAACCATGCTGCCTGGTTTGATTCTCAGTCGTATATCGAAGCTATTATGCCAGCCCTCAATCTCTAAATCGCTGTATGTATAAGGAGAACCCTTGTCCTTACCTTCCGAGAACTTTTTTATCTTTAGGGAAGCCGTAAGGGCTTCACTATTCGAATGAGAAGCAAACCGTGCAGACTGGTTACTTTTGGCAAAAGCTGTACAAATCTTTCAGGCATTATTTCAAACGATAGCCACACACGAGTTTTGTACGTAAGTAGATGTACTGTATGTACGGCCTATAGTACGTATATTACGTTTCGAGGAAGAACTTGGCCGGCGGCAGTTCAACTACCATGGGATTGCTTGCGTCCATTCAGTACGTCGTTATTTTTGTGTTACGCGCTGACTGGCACTTTTGGAGCCCTCAGTACACTGTGTTCTTCTTTCTTTTTTTTTTGTTGCTTAAATGTGTTGTCGAGCCACTTCCGTGGCTAAGCCGGTCTTTCGGTCGAGAGACACCCTAACAGTGGTGCACTTTTTCTTGCGACTTGCGAAAGTAGATCGCAGACCGTACGAGCCATTATTTGTACTTCCTACGTCCACTAATACCCGACAAGACGAACACAAAGCAAACAGGCCACGTACTGTTAGCAGCAAAGGTTTGCAGGACGCGTGTTCTCGGAAAAAAAAAAAAATTTTGCGCTGCTTCGCGACCTAGTCCCTGGTATCGCTACCAGCAGATGAATTATGTGCATTTTACAATATCTTCATAGATTTCGATCGATTCGCTCACGTGACTGCTCCGAATAATTTTCTTTTCTTATACCTGAATCCCGTAACTTTTGTTGCCGGCAGTGACGTCCTGTCCGGTTCATGGTGGTTTTGCTTATTTCAAGGTTGCATTAATTTTGTCATGAATGATTACGAACTTTCCTAAATGTTATTTATTTATTTATTTACTTAGAAATACTGTCAATCCCTGGCGGGATTTCTATAGGCAGGACAGAAACACGCACAAAAAGTCAGAAAATATTTCAAAAGTGTTTTACGGCAAGAACAGTAATTTGTAAATGAAAGAAAATTGCAGTAAGAAATGGACGAAGAAATAAAATGTTCAGTGTACATTAATAACCACAATGAAGCGCTGTTAGGTGAGAAAATATTAAGGCAGAATAGCAGCGTTCGCTTTGACCATTTGCCGCCATGAAAGAACCGTATACGATGTTAAGATCAAAGAAACACATTGCGTGTACTAAGCATCATTAAGAACCAGGCTCTACGTTTATACGCTTGATGTACGATTGCTCGGGAAGCCGCAGAAACAGCTGCGATTTCGTCAAAGCGAAAGTATGTAAGGCGGAAAAATACGCCAGCAACGGCTTTGCTGGGGCGGATGCAGCCGCAGTAACAAAATAAGCAAAGAGCGCTAGACCCAGCGTTTTCTGTGGAGCGGTTGCGGACGAGTCTCGAAAGCCTATCGTGTACGTAGCATACGTATTTCGCGGGAAAAACTTGTTGCGCGTGGTGCATCCAAAGCCTGCTGAAGCAAGCTTAGTTTCCAGCCTCCAGCAAACTCAGCGGCTGTCGACGCTGAGTGTTGTAGAAACAGTGCTAGCGTGTGCATTCGAGAACCGGTGGAAAAAGCGCGCGAAAATGATATCGGACAGGTCGAAATTGACGGATACCACGAACGTTGATGATTAAGTGAAGCTTCATTCGGAAAAAGCACTGCGCGTCGAACCTCGTTGTTACGCGACTGTTTATAACGAAATAAGGGATATAACGAAGGAATGACAATTCCCATTGGAAGCTCGGTCAACACTGGCTATAACGAAGCTGCGGCTATAACGAAGTAATCGCTGGGCACGTTTTAACTTCGTTATAATGCGGTTCAACTGCTATGTATAAAGGTCACACGGCAGAGAAAAATTAAAACGAGGTAAAGATATTGTTACGAACGACAAGCTTAGTTTTGTCCCAGTTTCTTGCAGGGTTTTTTTTTTCTATTGGGTGCTATTGTTCTGTAGTACTGCAGTTTTCTACGACAGAACGTTTTTTCGTAACGACAGTTTTTTTCTGGTGTGTACTATATTCTTTTTTAGTACTGCAGTTTTTTTGTAGTAGTAGTTTTCTGTAGTAAATCTGCAAAATTCTATTACTACAAAGATTTCTGTTCTTTCTACGAATTCATGGATACGAACATTACAGAAAAATCTGTTGTGACCACACAAAATTTTCTGTTGCGTTTTTTTTTTCGACTGGGAGCGCAGTCGCCATTTTGTTGCACACTGCAGCTCCAGCGCTTGGGTGCAGTACCGCATTCCGGGACGTTACATACGCGCCCGGTAAATAAAGTATGTCAGCGCGGGCACTTTGCGCGTGACTCACCCGATCGCAAAGAGAATCCCGAAGGCATGAGGCACAGACGTCACCCGCCGTGCGTGTGGCGTGTGACGACGGCGCGACGAAGCACGCGCGCCATCTCCGATAACGTTTCAAGCTTCTCAGGTTACTTATCGGGGGGCGGATGTGATCGAAGCGACCGCCGCGTCGTTGTTTGGGGAACGGCGCGGCCGTGTTCGAACGTGAATACTTATGGCGGTGCCCGGCAAGGAAGCTCCCGTCGAGATTCTCTAGTCATAGTGCTTTAATACGGTGATGAACGAAGTACCGCGTCGTGTGCCGTATTGGAAGACGCGGTCTGCGAGCACCTGGATCCAAAGTTAGGTGAGCCGTCATAAAACATAGAAATCGAGTTTTCGTCACGAGAGCTGTGGCGAACCTTGCAAAAATTTCTTCATACAGTCTGTAGACTGTTCATACACTTTTGTATGTAGTCTTTAAACTGTCTATAGACAAATCATAGAGAATAGTTTATAGGCAATACAAATCCTGTAGACAGTTTATAGAGAATTTATAGATTTATGGCCATTCACTTTTAATAGACTTTTGTCCACAAGCAGTCTATAGAGCGTAAATAGACAAAAGGAAAAGTCTATAGGAAGGCAATAGACTGTATAAGGAGTCCGTTGAGTGTCTATAGACCACTTTTATAAGGGGACAACGATACTTTCACGACGATAAAGACGGCAGAAAATTTTCTAAGCAACCGCGGGCACTCGTGTAATGCCGTGGAGTGTCAGTAACTCAAATTCGCTTAATTCAAGCTTCAGGTTTATTCGAATGAACGCGTTGGTATCGTCAGCATCAGGTGCATCAAAAAGACGCTGCTTAGCTCGAACTCCTCGTAATTGGAACGAATTGTAAGTGTCTTTTGATTTCAGGTTATTGAGGGACGGACTCAAATTCGACACTTGTAACGGCAGGCATTCTTTGCAGTACAGCGCTTTCTGTAATATTTATGGCGCATTCACAATGTCCCCACGAGAGAACTTGCTGTGTGGTAACTGCAGCAGCTGTGCAACGTTAAAAAAAAAAAGCTGTCAGCACGACGGGACAACAGAGTTATATTTCGCATTTTTTTTTCCTAAAATTTAACTGGTGTGGTTACTTTCGCTGTACTGTTTGGAAAAATGAAACGCAAACAGGACTACTGAAGCGTGTTTAGGAGAATGGGGAAATTCTTGTCTGGGAAGTTAAATAGACTTTCTCACTTAATTAGCCCTTAGAAGGCGCAATGAATGGTTCTGGAAAATGGTAATGTAGTTCGTTTGTACTTACAATCTCTAGTTTTTGTTTTTAGTTTTCAATTAACAATGTTCCCCTTCGAATTTTATTCGCCCTGCGTTTACTTCCAACACCTTCCTGAATATATATTCGTCATTATTGCTAAATGTGCTTTTAACAAGTGAATAAAATTAGAAAAAGTGATTTTCCGAAGAAAGTGGCAAAATACTCATGGTGCAAAATCTTTGCGCAAAATATTTTGCCACAGCCTTGTCAGAAAAGACAGAAAACTGTGAAATACCGGAAGGAGCGAAGAGGACCTCTACTTGCTACATTTAATCAGTCCCATTCATGAAATGTAAACGTTCCAGTGATCTTCAGTGGGAATTTTTGGTTCTTTAAAAGATTATTTACTGAATTATGTACAAAATTCTCGTTTCATAGCGATCTTAAGAATTCCCTGCTTGTGTGAGCACATTCCTCCGTATCTTTTGTTGTTGCTTGAGTTTACAATTAATACACTTGCTTATGTTTTGGTTGCTTGGTTTATGTGTACCTTTTTTGTTTGTGATCGCCTTGGTTCTATGTGTTAATGCTAAATTTAAATGCTAAATTGCACACAATCAAAAAGTGATCAAATTATTTTTTTAGCAATTTCACTTGATTCGAAACCATTTGTTTTACAACTGTCAGAGAGTAGCGACCAAGGCAACAAACCTGAGGTGAGCATTCGTGACGTACTACACTAGTAAACGCAGCGGTTAATGTTCACACACAGCACGGTTTGCATTTACAGCTCGCTACGCCATATCGGAAGGATGGACGGATCAGTGTCTGACGAATCCGAGAATCTTGGCAACTTTCGCCGTTGGCGACCCTGCAAGAAGTAAGTGGTGTGCAATTAAGATAAATTAATCTTGAACCCAGTTTCTTGAGTCCAGTGGAGGTTAGCCACGCTAACCGAAGAAAATTGTGCCGAGCAAATTATGAACCAAAATAAGTTTGCTACAACGGGTAGATTCGTTAATGCATATAATGTTGATGCTTTGCTTATATAGTCTTGCTTATTGTACTTGTTATTTATTACTTATTATTTATGCCCTCTTTTGGGAGTATTAGATTAACAAATACGGAAGACCATCGGTGAAGTCAAATATTGGAAATAAAATAATATACCGCGCAAATTAGCCGTGCGCGAAGCAACATATGAATGAGAAAAACGGCCAACTTGCTTTCGCTTTAATATTTTTTTCAGCGTTTATTTATTTGTTCGTTTACCTAGGTATTCAAGACACCTCCACAAGCTCTCGATCCGGAGAATTAAATGGTGTACGAACAGTAGTACAACATGCAAGACGAATGGATCAATGAAATCGCGCAAAAACCAACCAGCGCGCATACGTAATGCGGAAAAAATTCAGGAATAACGTGATTAACACAGAAAATAAACTAAAGAGAACCAACAGTGGTTACTAAACTGCAATATCACGTTTTGCCGAATTCTTTAAATTCGGTTATGGTTAGTTCAGTTGCATCACAGTTAGTGATGGTTCGATGTATGAATTATTTGGCATAACTAAAGGCGTGTCATGTGGTGCGTTTAAGCTTGAAATCACCGGGTGGAAAAACTGCGGACGTTGAGTGAAAGAAATTTGTCATGAAGAAATGGACAATGGTATATTTCATGTTGCGCGGCCAACCTTGCTCGATGGGAGACCTTATCTAACTCAGCATGATATTTTAATGCCGTAGTATGAGGCGAACGTGAGTAATCCGCCAAGAGAAAGTAATCATGCGTAATCATTTTTTTGGATACGTGTGTGCATTTATAGATATTGTGGGTTTATGTGATACCGTTTTTGGAGGAGGCTGCATTATTGACTCCATTTCTACTGAGTCAGCGGCAAAAATAGCAAGGACACAGGTGTGGGCTAAATAGCAGTCCGTTGCTGCCAACTCCCGCAATTATGCCTAGATAACGGAGCGGCTCCTTCAGCTGATAACGAACGAGTCTTGATGAAGTGTTTACACTGAGGGAGGTTTACGCGTCGACGAATTCCGCCTTCGCGGCGCTCGACGCCTGAAGCGGAATTTTGGTGAGGTCCGGCGGGACGCGACCGCATACCAAGATAACGTCACTGGCGGAATATTGGGCCCTCATTGTAATCGGCGTGTGTGTTGTCATAGTAACGGGCTTCCGGAACGTCGGACAAACAGGTGGACCACGCCGGAATGTCCGCGTAAATAAAGAACAATGGCCGGGCAGCCACTCCTGTAATGATAGCGGTGCCTCTTACGAGACAAGTGAAAAGATAAGTGGCCCCAGTAATTTCCGCGCAAAAAATGAGCGCCCCGCCCTGACTTTGAATAACGAAACGATAGATGCAGTTGTCATTTTGCTTGGCTGAGACAGCCGTTTCGTTATGAAATCTAAAGTCTGACGAAAACTCGTCTGGTCGGGTAGAAGATTCATGTATGAAGAAAAAGGAACGCCGACCAAAAGGTTGTTGTTTAAAACGAAGACGTTTCGGCTTCCATGCGGAAGCCTTGAGCCGAAACGTCTTCGTTTCAAACAACAACCTTTTGGTCGGCGTTCCTTTTTCTTCATACATGAGCCGTTTGGTTAGCGTCACTGAAACCTTGTTTTGCCACTGCTACAATTTGCCTATATAGGTACTGCGATAACAACGCCACATATATGTTCGCCTGAATTGAATCTTTAGAAATCAGAGTGTCAGTCCTGTTTACGGTTTATTAAATCCTGGAACACGTCATTCATACGTTTCTGCATTGGAAAGAGAGAGAGGGCTCTGTAATGAGAAAGCAGATATTTTAGCCAGCGATTGGAAAAGCATATACGTTATTTCGCCTGCGTTTAACAGGCACAAAGGTCAACAGGCGCCTGAGTGAATGCAGAATCGGCGACCAACCTTTCAGCTCGGTGTCACGAGGTCTGTATGCGGATGCACTGTTTCCCGGAGAGCCGCGAAAACATAACAGATCGTCCTCTGAACGCGCGTTGTGGAGCTCTCACCGTGGGGGGGGGGGGGGGGGGGGGGGAGAGGGGGGGGGGTTGTCAACGACCACCTGTCGCACATGCTCACGCCCTTGCGACGTTAAACAACAGCCTGCGCGCGTGCGTTTTGTAGAAAAGTGGGCAAGTGACACGCGGCCTAGTTGTCATCACAATAAATAAAAAAAAGCGCTACTACATCGCTGCTGTCTGATTACGCGACTGATGTGAAGGAATTTAACCTACGGGAACGTGACGGCTTTGTGTTGTTATTTTTCGTTGTTTTGTGTCTGTGCTATCCGCGCTGCTTTCAACGGTGTGATTTGTGGGCACGGCTTCGCCGCTTCGCGTTGAGCTCTGTGTCCGGTTGTGGCAGGTTCGTGACGTGCCGGTTTCATGCATCATAAGCGAAAGTGAAACTTCGTAGACGCGAATCTTTTTGGACAGACGTAATCCTCTGACTGCAGGCGACTGCAGAGAACGGAAAAGTGTCATCATCGGTGCATCCGGGAACGCGTCTCTGCCATTAGCTCTGGTGTGGCGTGACAGTGAACCCACGCTGCGACGCATCCCTACGAGTACACTCTAAACAGAGGGGAGTAAAAATAGAGTAAGGTGTCCGCTAATGCCATTCCTTTTATTAAAGGGCACTGGAGGACAGATAACTCTTTTTACTCCCATGTAGGTGTATTCTTGTTTAGAGTGGAGCGCTGGTGTGTTCTGATAGTGAGCATACGCTGCAGGAAGGAAGGAAATAAGGCCTCAGCCGTTGCTGGCACATACCCACTACGGGGGAGTGGCCAAGACACAGGCGGTTAATTGCTGGATACAGGAAAGTTTTGACGGGAAAAGCAGTGGCAATAGTATGTAGTCTGAGAGATTGGAAGAGGGAAGGAAAGGGGTCCAGTTAACTTGGAGATCGAAGACGGGACAGTGGCTTAATGTGCATAATAGTACACAATGCCTGTAATGTTGCAATGTCTTACTGACTGAGGGCGGGAAAAAGAAATTAGAATGGGAGTCGCTGCGTTTCTTGAAGAAAAATTTGCACGGCAGAGCGCACACTCCTGTCGCTTCGTCCAAGCAAAGAAGCGCCAATGGAAAGAACAACCGCGGAAGACACAGGCAAGCCCAGTTGATGAAATGGAATTTGCAAAGGACGCTTCCTCAAATGAGAGAAGCGGCGGCAGAACAGCAGGAAGGGATCTATCGTCTCTATTGCCTCGAATATCTTCTTTTTTTTTCATCTGTGTTTTTTTTTACTTTTCTGTCTCACGCGCCGCTGTGGCTTTGGAGTACTGCTGCTGGTCCCAAGGTCGCGGGTTCGATCGATCTCTGCCGCGGAGGACGCGTATTTCGATGGAGGTGTACTAGAAAAACGTCTCTGTACTGTCGCGAGGTCAAGCGCACGTTTAAGATCCCCGAGCGGTCTAAATTATTCCGGAGGCCTCCACTGCGGCGTTCCCAACATCCCGTCCCTAGCGAAAAAAAGCCGTATGATTCAACAAGCTCATACGGTTTGTCGTACGAAAATTGTCATAAGAATGTCATTCATTTTGTCAAAAATCGCAATGTCATACAAATGTCACACAATATTATACAAGTTGTGTGACATTAGCATAACGAAGCCTGTATGAAGTTACTGCATCATACAACGTTAAACAAAATAATAATAATAATAATAATAATAAAAATAATAATAATAATTGGTTTTTGGGAAAATGATATGGCGCAGTATCTGTCTCATATATCGTACAATATCATACAAGTTGTATGACATTAGCATAACGAAGCCTGTATTAAGTTACTGCATCATGCAACGTTAAACAAAATAATAATAATAATAACTGGTTTTGGGGAAAGGAAATGGCGCAGTATCTGTCTCATATATCGGCGGACACCTGAACCGCGCCGTAAGGGAAGGAATAAAGGAGGGAGTGAATAAAGAAAGGAAGAAATAGGTGCCGTAGTGGAGGTCTCCGGAAATAATTTCGACCACCTGGGTATCTTTAACGTGCATTGACATCGCACAGCACGCGGGCGCCTTTGCGTTTCGCCTCCATCGAAACGCAGCCGCCGCGGTCGGAGGGTTCGAACATAATAATAATAATAATAATAATAGTTTTTTTTTGTTGGAAAGGAAATGGCGCAGTATCTGTCTCATATATCGTTGGACACCTGAACCGCGCCGTAAGGGAAGGGATAAAGGAGGGAGTGAAAGAAGAAAGAGAGAAATAGGTGCCGTAGTGGAGGGCTCCGGAATAATTTCGACCACCTGGGGATCTTTAACGTGCACTGACATCGCACAGCACACGGGCGCCTTAGCGTTTTTCCTCCATAAAAACGCAGCCGCCGCGGTCGGGTTCGAACCCGGGAACTCCGGATCAGTAGCCGAGCGCCCTAACCACTGAGCCACCGCGGCGGGTACGTTAAACCCCACAATTTACAATTTTACGGCGTTCTCCACGTTGAATGGTCGCTGCAAAAAACAAAAAAAAGCCGCGTGGCTCCTCCGTGCACTCTGCAAGCAGGTTTCCGTTGCGTATACCTGTCGCTGTGCTACCTGCCGGTGCGCACGTATGTATGCTTTGGCAGAATACGCGAACGCAGTTGTTCGTCGCAGGTGTTTTCCATAGCCTCCGCTCTCTATCTTTTTGTTTTATTTTCTCAAGCTGGCATTGTGTTCGAATCCGCGCTCGTGAAGCCCGGTACAGGCGCCATGGACGCCACCCGGAGCTCTCTGTTTAATGTCGGCGCTCTCGCAGCTGCGTGCGGAGAGGGGCTGTTCGCCTGCGTCACGTCTCTCCTCCTTCCCTCCTTTCCCCCGCGTTTACTCTGGCTTCTACTTTATTTCCTCGCTTGTCGCGCTTTTAGTTCATGCCTGCCTTTACAACGATTTTTTTAGATAGTCTATAGACTTTCCGTAGACGTCTGTCTATGAAGTGTATAGGGTCTCTATAGGTAATCCCTAGAGGACAGTCTGTAGGCAATGCAAATTCTATCGGCAGTCTATGGACAATCTATAAATTTTTGGGCATACGTACGCTTTTAGCAGACTTTTTCTATAGACAGTCTATAGACTACGAATGTAATGTAATGTATTGTAATGTAATGCCCTTATGTAATGCCCCATTGGGGCCTTTAAGGGAAAATAAATGATGATGATGATGAATAGACAAAAATAAATATCTATAGGAAGGCGACAGTCTATAAGAAGTCTATAGACTGCATATAGACCATTTTTGTAAGGCTGGCTTCCTGCGCGCAAGTGTGTCGAATTGCATGGGCGGCTCGGAAACCGTGGGCGTGTTGCTCAATCGATCGTGCGGTGGAGCTGGGTTTCAATCCCTCGGTATATCGAATACGCTTTATAAGATCTTTCCGCTAGACCGGTATTGCTTTTTTTTTCGTGAGGATATATTTTCTTATCCGGGCTCGATCACTGCTACCGTTAGTTCAAGTTTTTTTTGTGCGCGTGCAGTTCTTAAATGGGCCCACAACTGAGTTCTAACGACCTTGATTTTTTTTTATTTTTGGCCTTTGGGGAAAAGGGGCGCCCAAAGTACCCGGGCTCGCGGCGCTCTCCGGCCCGTACTGGGACGGTTATATGCGGTACTGTTTGCGCAGCTTTAAGTGCTCTAACGCTCCGCATGTCAACCGTCCGAGTACGCGAATTCGATGCACACTGTACATGCTGGCACGCGATTCCCGGGATTCCTGCACTTCCTCCCCTTGCAAAAATGGTCTATAGACAGTCTATAGACTTCTTATAGACTCTGTTGCCTTCCTATAGATGTTAATTTTGTCTATTCATGGTCTATAGACTGTCTATAGAAAAAAAGTCTACTTAAAGTTTGTGGCCATAAATCTATAGATTGTCTATAGACTGTCTATAGGATTTGAATAGGCTATAGACTGTTGAGTTGAGTTGTATGCTACAGATGGGATTAGCCTTGCTTATTCTGCCGGTGATTGCTCCACCGTAGCGTCACTTATATGTTAATAATGACCTAAAACCTGTCGGATCTGGCGCGCGCTATGCGCACAGTAACTTATAATAGTACATATTCCACTACCGCAGTCACCATCTATGTACACATTCACTCACAGTAGCACAAAGTCCACTCCAGAAGTCACCATCTATGCGCATATTCAGTCCCAGTAGAACATAGTCCATTGCAGTGCCACCATCCATGCGCACATTCACTCGCAGCAGAACATATAGTGCACTCCAGAAGACTCCATCTACGCACACATTCAATCACAGTAGACCATAGTCCGTTCCTGCTGTCACTAGAGACAAGATCAGTGTCCCGTAGAAATGTTAAAAGAAGGCGTGCGGCCTCCCTTCTGCATGTCTGGTTTCCACTCGGAAAGAACAATGTCCTGAACTGTAGCCTCCTTTCTGCATGTCTGGTTTCCACTCGGGTAGACAATGTCGTGAACGGTACTGTGAATGGCTCCTGTCTTCTTGAAGGAAGCGAACATCACATACCTTTCCGCGTTGTACTCTGGGCGGTACATAATATAATTTTCTATATCCCCGCGCACACCACAGTCCCTAGGGTTCGTCTATAGAGGGTATGTAGACTTTATCGACACAAGACTATGGACAGTCTACAGAATGTCTAAAGAAATTTTTGTAAGGGTCAGTGCCACCGAGCTCCGGTAGACCGCCGTTCCCGGGTTCCCTATAGTCTGCTGTGACTCTAGCGATCACAAAGACCGTACGTGATCGTACTTTTATCGTATACGTGAAGTGACAGCCGTTCGAACGTGCGTCAACGTCCGTGCGACCTTTGCGTCAACGCGCAAAGCAAAACAATGGCTTCGCGATATCGGTGCGGCCGAGGAATTCGCGACCCGCAACATTCCTCGAGGAGCATTGTCCCCAGCTTGACCCACGGCGCAGACCATCGTAGTTTGGGACGGTGCTTCCAACACGTAGCTCCCAATGGGGTGGCGTAATAGCGGCCGCCCTAACTTGACCCCTAGGTGTCACTGGGACGGACACCACTTTCCGGAGTCTCGCGCGTGCTGCGGTTGTCCCGTCAACAATGCGTTGCCAAGGGGCCGTCAGAGGAGGAGGAGAGACGATTAGGTGAAAGAAAGAAGCAAATGGGCAGTAAAGAACGAACAGTACAGAAAGACCAGTCTTATCTGACACCCTTCGATAGACAGATGAAGGAGAAGAAACAATATACGGTCCCTTCGGTCCTACGAGCTCTATAAAGTTGGCACCAAGGTCGTGGTCGTAGTGCATGTATAGTCTCCTGTTTCGCTCTATTTTGCGAAGAATACCCGAATACATTTCATACGGTGTAGGCATGCCAAAAAAAAAAACAAATAAACAGGATCTAGCGTTCATCAGAAACCCCACAATTGAGTAGTGGGAGGAGATGCTGACCAGCTCACGCCTGGAGGACCAGAAAGCACTGGTGCAACTGGCGAAACAGGCGGCCATCTACAATGGGGACCTGGACTGAGGATTCCACTCACTACTTCTTTTTGCCCATAAATAAAGTTTTATTCATTCTGAATCGCTATTCTACGCCGCCAGGTTACATGGTCTTGCCTCTCTGTATGCTGTATCTGTTGAATACAAGAACCGCCAACATACAGTGCCACTATAGTCGAATTAAACTCCAGAACGAAATGGCAAATACTCCTCAAGGGAGACCCTTGAGCCAATATCGTCGATCGACTGTCATGGCATCGCGGTTAATTCCATTTCACAGAGGCACCTTCCAGCCATCGGCAATGTTACGCTAGGGGATTCCCTTACAAAAATGGTCTATAGACAGTCTATAGACTTCTTATGGACTCTATTCACTTCCTATAGATATTTATTTTCGTCTGTTCATACTCTATAGACTGTCTATAGACAAACGTCGGCTAAAACTGTACGACAATACATTTACAGATTATATATAGACTGTCTGTAGGATTTGTATTGCCTATAGCCTGTTCTCTAGAGTTTGTCTACAGAACTAGTCTATAGACTTTATAGACAGAAGTTTTTGAACAGTGTATAGACTGTCTTAAAAATTTTGTAATGGTTAACCGCGACGTCATGGCAGATGGTCGACACCATTGGCTGGAGGGTCTCCTTTGAGGGGTGTTCGCGCTTCGTTCTTGTGTTGTTCCCGGCTATAGTAACCACCGTCGCAGACAGTCGCACGACGTCTCCGTGTCATTTTGAACCACCAACACAGCGGCTGAACTACCGTCCGCATGCGCTCAGCGTCACGTTGTCTCTATACATTATTTCGCTCCGCCTATAGTGTATGTTGCCCACGTCTTGCCTCCGGTCATGCCTTGTATCACTCCTCCGTTTGCAGTATGGCTACCGAATTGCCTGCTTCGGCTGTGTTCCAGGCACGCAGGCAGGCTTGAGGCAGCGCTTTTGTGATTCGACGCCTGCGGCTGTAGCTTCAAACGAGTGCCGGCTAGCTCGCCGCAGGCGCTGTCAGGCTCACCGCAGTGAAGAAAGGCACGGGGCACCCGCGGCGGCAAGACCGATTGGCCGTTCAATCATCCTTTGTTTATTTGCCAAACTACACCTTCCCTTTTTCTTTAGCTCTTTCATCTTGAATACGTTGTCCAAGCCCGCGCAGGCACAGGCGTGTGCTGACGTTGTGGTGGTTCCTGTATCTTTTGAAGATTCGCGGTGGCAGCGGTGTCTTGTTTGTGCTCCTAGGAGGTTCGATTGCAGGCGATATTTCTTTGTTTGACCTGGTCTGCGAGACAGTTTCTATCGTGGTCGGCTCGATTGCGTGAGACGTCTTTTTCTGTATTTGTTTGTTCCTCCCTCCTTTGTCTGGAGACCGACGTTGTGTCCGTTGCCCAGTCGCCCTGCGGCTTTGCCGCAATGCTGATATGTTCTGCCCTGAGCCGCTTGCGTTCATTGTAAATACCCTGCCCGGGCAAATTCAATCCAAACAATGGCCGTCTCAAATCTCCTTATTGTTTAGTTCCTTTTGTTTTGCCTGGATTTACTGTCTTTCCACTGCTTCGCTAGGGCGTTGTATGGAAGCAAACAAGGCTATTGCCTTTCTTGTTTCCTCTTGTTGGTGTGAGGGAGTCGGGCTGATTGGCTTGTTGCCGGTTGGCAGCGCGCATTTGGTAGGCCGCGGAAAAGGATTTGCTCTTGTGCTCAGTGATCACGAGTTACATGGGACCTTTGATCTTTCTCCTAGGCTGTCTGATCAGAGACCACATGTGCACAGCGGACGGTGCAAATAAGGTGTATTGATTTACGGACCTTACTTTGTGTCGATAGCGGATGGGTTCTTGCTAAACTTGAGAGTCCTTTGAGGCATTTTCTTCCTGGACTCATCGTCGACTACGGCATAGCACAGGCTGGGCTAGCTTGTAATTTATTAATGACAAAAGGAAATTACATTGAAGATGGTTTGGTTTTCGCGGCTGGAACGAATAGCGCATACTTGTGAATGCTAGTCATAGAAAACGCCACTTGAGTTTAAGATCAGCCTAGGAAAGGCAACTGCAGCGAGATGGTTCGGAGGGGCGTGGTCGAAGCATCGTGAAGTGTGATTCTTTCAGCATCAAACCATATCACAGATGAAACTAAATTTGAGCTCCATTCATCTTGTAAAGAAGACTGGAATGCAACTTGAAAGTGAGTTTCTTTGAAAGCGATTTCTTTCCGCTATTTGCTTTTCCGGCTATTCCCGCGGCTTTCCTTACGTCGGGCAGTTCATATAGTAGTTCATAGTTTCATGTGGTATACTTAAATATTGTCCAAAATTACTCCCCTTGGGGAGCACTTAGAGCCTGTCAATCGCTTCGCCCATGTGTTGTTCAAGTTTTTTCACATTTTGAACCACTTATAGCGTCCACTGTTCGGGTAGCACGCATGTCAAGTTTTCCCCACGTTGGCCGCCACTTACCTTTATACAGTTGAACCTCGTTACAACGAAGGTGAAGGGGGCCCAGCGATTACTTCGTTATAGCCCGTGTTGACCGAACTTTCAAGGGTAATCGTCATTTCTTCGTTGTACCCATCATATCGTTATAAAGAGTTTAGACTGTAGTTAGCTCAGCACATGACGTCAGTACAGGTCCGTGGACCACGTGGCTCTGAGAGGGTGTGCACGATAGCTGTAAGAAGCGAAAAGTGTGCGGCGCAGGTATTCTTAATTCTTCGCCCCTGGGAAAGCGTGCAGAGTCCAGGTGATTCGTTTCTTGCTCGTTATTAACTCTTTTTAGCAGCACAAATCGCACTAACGAAGTGAATAGCCCGACTCTCTCCCGAACGCGAGCTCTCGGCTGAGCCGACCCGGCGGCGAAAAAAATGATTTAACTGTCCAACAAATTCGCTCGGCTTCACGCTTCTTCCGTCAGTCTCGTTCCACAGAGCAGGGCATAAATTATTCCGAGGTGCTATTAGCGCAGTCATTCCACCGAAGGCGAAGGGAGAAACAGATCCGGCCGTTGTATGAGCCGCTTTTCACCCACTATCGCAGCGAACATCGCGAAAGCACTACTTGATCGATTAACTCCAGATTGCACCACGCTGAAGCTAGAGAGAGAAAGAGCGTTGCTCGCATCTCAGGCACGTACGCCTATCGCGCGCACGTGAAAGTGTTTATATCGAAGAAGGCTTCGCCTCGCCCTTCAAGGAGTGCTTGGTGAAGAAGATTAAATGCCACGTTCCCTCCGGGGATGCGTTGCTAACTTAGTTGCGAGGCCTCTAAGCATCTTTTGGCTCCGGTTCACAGGCACCGAGAAGGTATAATACCCGGAGCCGTTTCTCGCTTTTTTTTTTCTCTGGACTTTTTTACATGCCTGTTCGGTACGTGCAAAAGGTTCTTAGCTACACCTGGAGGTTAGGAGGGCCAATTTGGTTACTTCTATGGCGGGCCTTCGAAAATTGTGAAAGGACCATGGATTGTATAATGAGCGGATGCGCTCATCGACTCCGAAACTATGCGTGTCTTGTGTTTTTGTTTTCTTGTCCGGCTGCGTCGGTTCTCGAGCTCACTGCTGCTGCTGGGCCGAGCGATGTGAGCTCGATTATATAAGCGGGATCAAATTTCCGCTCGAGTTGAGCCGGCGGGTTCCGCCCTTGCTCGCGTGTTTTGAGCGCTCGCAGAAAAGAGCGCCTTGCTCGAGAGCGACCTGGTCGTCGCCGTAATCGTTCACGGCCGTTCGCCGGCTTTACGCAAGCGAAGACCGAGCGGCCGTTTCGTAAGCCTGCTCGAGCTGGCTTGGTGCGCAGAGGGCGAGGCGGCGGCTTTGAGATAAGTTTTATACTCTCGAGATTCGACACGGGTGTGAATTCCCGAACCGGGCGGCGAAGCGTTATTAAAGCATTTTCTTCGCTGCGTGAAACCGTTTCGTCAGAAACTTTTCTTACGTGGTTACGTTGCAGGATGCTTCGATTGGAAAGGGTATTTGTTTATTAATTTATTGAAATACCCTTAAAGGCCTTCTACAAAGGGTTTTACTTATCTGCGGGGGGGAGGGGGAGGACACGAAAAAACACTGTACGAGAGTAGGTTGTAAAAGTTCGGGACAACAGCAAGAATGTTATAAAGTACACGAACATTTGAAGGAAGACTACAAATCAAAGGAAGAAATTAGAAGAAATACCAAGCTTTGAAGATTCGGAGATTGAGAGCCGTATTGTAGATTCGAAATTATTCCGAGATAACAGATAAATAAAAGCTCCACATTATATATAAAACGATATAGAAAACGTTGCAACTATTATATTATGCCGTAATTAACGCGGTGTGATTTCTTGCCATCCGCGATTGTTTAATCTCTTATTTATTTCTCTTGGTTGTTGGTTTGAGATAATTTGGTGCTCGGCGTATTTATATTTCTCTTTTACAGGCAGCTTCAATAGGAAAGAGATCACTTAGTTCGCGCAAAAGAATGAATTTTGTTCATTATCCTACACGAAAGTTGGAAATCTATCACGGGTGGCGTCATCCAGAGATAAACTATTTAGAACAGACCGAAAAAGTTTTTTTGACTTGAACTTAGAACGTATTCATTGGCTTAATGCTCACAGTTTGTTTCCGTTCATATTAAATACAGCAGTTGTCAAAAGTATTGAGGCCAGTACTCCGAAGGTTAGGACTTCTGCGGATGTAACAAGATCCTCACTACCTTGCTTAGGTGCATGCTTCCTTAGCCTATAAACTTTCGACGAAGGCTGTACCTGTACTTTAAATAAGAAAGCTTCATTGTTTCTTGCCGCCTGCCAGGCGCTACCAGTCAAGCCCATTGTGTTTTGACCGGCTTGGATCTATAAGAGCAAAATGATCAACACGGAAATTGAGTATAAGATAGGGCCCCTCATCCATAATTTTATATATCCGTCAATCCGCCCAGACCTTAATCCAGTTTTGTCTCTTAGATCAGACCAGGACTCTTCCAAAATGTGCCTCTCTGACTTTTGTTCATAGCGTGCGACACATTTTGTGGCTTTTCAACGGCGTTCCTTCGTCTTTTTTATACAGGTATTTTTTTGTCGAAAGTGTGCTTCCGGGGTGAAACAACGGAAGTGGGCCCGCAGGACCCGGATAAGGAACATATTCCAATGAATAAATGCATTCTTAGGCGTCCTGTTCTCGTTTTTCTCCCCTTGTTCGGCGCATGTTCCATTTGGCGTCCAGCCAGACAAAATCTCGCCTCGCTTCCATAAGCGCTCGTTGTGCCCTCTATCGCTTCCATTCTGCTCGCTGGCACTTTTTATACCCAAATGTTCCCATGGCCCTCGTTTCCGTCAGCCGCCTAGAAAAAACTAACCAAGACAAAGAACAACTGTGCTTGAAAGCAGCAGCTGCAGCGACGGGCGTGGTAGTATTCATTCTTTGTCCTCTTCTTAAAGCCTATCGGCCATTTTCATTCTATTCTCCTTTTTTTCTTCTCCGTTTTCCTCCTCGGTCTCCGTACGTCGTCATATTCTGGAGAAGTCCGCCTCCACGACGTCGATGGCGACCGCGTAACCTAGAAGCCGATTCGCTCCCTAATCGCCCCCTCCAGGCACGAACTTGGTCAGATGCATTACCCGTGTATGTATATTGCCGACGACGCCGAGATCCAGGGACTCCCTTTTACTATAAAGCGTCCGTGCATGAACTGTCCAGGCTTCTGGCGTCTGGTCCTCTTTTTTTCTCACACATCCCCCCCCCCCCCCCCACCCTCCCCAGTCGGTCCCAAACCCTGGCACGAGCTGCCTGCTTGTCATCTTGCCTTGTGTCCCGGAGGGTCGTTAGGGGGGACTTGCAGGACGATGGCCTGGTCATTGCACCGGGACTACGCGCGCTGTGTCTCCCGCCATTGTGGAGTTTGGGCCCAGCTGTGTCGCAGCTGAGTTTCGTTGTCTTTTTCTTCTCTTGAGGAAGCAAGAAGACAGGAGGCGAGGAAAGTGATTGACCTCAATCGCCGTTCACGTTCGGGTTTCTCTCGGTATTCGGTTTCGGCGTCGACGTCCAGATGCCTCCAAGTTGTCCTCAAATGCGAAAGCGTGGCTCTTCGGGCAATACCATTCGTTGTACTCAGCACGCACAGACATACATACAAGGTGCAAACTGTGACAATGTTAAGATGACATAATGTTAGATATGACCATCTGGAAACCACGTGGGCCTAAACATAGGCCTAACAGGTTATTCAAAATTTCTGAGCTGTGTCCATTTTCGGCAGACTCCAGTCAATGCTTCCCAAGGTCCCTGATTTAGGTCGCCACTCGTGCACGCAAATTCGTTGAGCTGGAGTTTACTTAACCGCTGTGTGTTTCTTGTTTGAGTCGCCTTTTTTTTTTGCCTTGTTCCAATCGTCAAGATCATGTCTGGTGTACTTACACAAAGCGCGCCTTGTTTCGACAAATCATTCAAAGTAAAGGCTTCTCTGTCTACAGAGAGGTAGCTTGTCTGACACTCAGCCTTCAAATTTTACGTTCCTATGATTACATGGAACAGTCAGTAATAGCCCAGAGGCAATGGAGTTCATCACTCGCCCCCCACAAACTCCTCTGTTTGCGGTGACAATGGCCAATTTGTGATTAGAGGGCGGCACCGTCCCAATTTCAGTCCAACTTTTTTTTTCTTCGGTGTTCCTTTTAACCGCATACTTTTTATTTTCGTCCATGAAAAAATTCATCTGAGAAACTCTCTGTGCATCTCAATTCTTGGCCGATGCCCATGTGTGGGCATGCGCCATTTTATGAGGATAACAACAACAGCAACCTACAAGGCTTTACAGTTACCGTACTGTGCGGTACCATTACAATTTGTGCCATATTGCATATCGTACCGTAGCGCATTGTACTGTGAAACATGGTACCATACCATACCACAGTGTGCCACACCTTACCACACCTTACCATGCCATACCATACCGTGCCGCACCTTACGATGCCATACCATACCTGCCGCACCATACCATACCATACCATACCATATATACTCAATATCTGAAATTAGAAGGCTTCGGATTGACGCTTCAGTGTCGGACAGCAAGCGCTCGCTCGAAAATTGAAAACGGACCTCCAGGCTGCCAGTCCGAGACTGTGCGGCGTTTCATTGATTGTAAACGCCCGTCACGGCAATGGTTCGGCCTCGTCTAGTTGTATTCGACGCCCTCACGCATGCCAGCTACAATGCTTCGCCACGAAGGCCAGGAAGGGGGGGGGGGGGGGGCGTCAAACAAAGACTTCATCGCGTGAAAGCCGAGACCACTGGCCGCCGGGCCAGCCTGCAGAATCGACTGTAATACGGCGAAGGCGTAGTAGGAGGAAGAGAATGAGGAGCAGGCAATGCGGTATCAGCGTGGGAGAGGCGACGGCGAAACGCGTGACACAAGCGAACGCCGTTGATGGAGACGTATAGTATATACAGCGTGCCTCTGTGCCTGCCCGCAGGGGCGGCCGCTTTGTCGCCGTCCGCACTTCCGGTGACCCACTTCCGGCGTTCTTTGCTGCTCGCCCGAAGACCCCCCCTTCTGCCCCTTTTGTTCCTGCCTCGGCGCCCGCCGTCTTCTGGACGGTAGGAGAGGAGATTGCACACTTAGCGCCGGGCGCGCTCTCGTAAAGGACTCTGCCTTGTCTTGCCTTGGCTCCTTTCAGGCCCTGTGTCCTTGCAGCGCTGCTGAGTTGTCTCCTGCCTTGATTTTCTTTTTTTTCTTTCTCTTTCCTTCTTTCTCCAGCCTCACGTATCTCATAGTTTCGTTTTGGCTCTTGGCGAAACTTGCATTTGCTTTTGTTTATTTCTTTGTCTGGCACGAAAGCCCCTGGTCACTCGCTTCCTTTCCTGAAGCCAAGTCTCTTCAAAAACTCCTTCGGTCGCATCTCTTTCCGCTGGCAGCGCCCTCGGCTTTGCTTTGTATTCGTCTTGGCTGTGGGTGCTGCCCGCGCCGGAAAGGATCTCCGGTCGGTTGGAAAGCTCTGTGGCCGCTTGAGATCAAGAAGACCCTGAAATAATTAACGGCAATACCTTTCAGAAGTATCCAACTCTGTAGATATACACGGCGCTTCTTCTATCTTTACTTCACACCTACGGTTTCTGTTTGCTGGTTCCGGCCCGCTGACATATTCCAGACCCTATGCCCTTTTCATGTGAAGAAGTGATATAAATATTTGTCTTGTGTCCCTACCCACTTCACCCC
This sequence comes from Amblyomma americanum, assembly GCF_052857255.1. NCBI lineage: Eukaryota > Metazoa > Arthropoda > Arachnida > Ixodida > Ixodidae > Amblyomma > Amblyomma americanum. Next base: position 140,421,411 of record NC_135505.1, on the reverse strand, counting down.
ATTAGAACGTATACTATGCGTTCCTCATGGGCATGCAGACACAGCTGGAAATTGCAGGACGACATAGAACGCGTGCTGCAGGCTAATCTGGACAACAGCCCAGACAGAGACCCTTTAAAATATTTTTCAGGCAGTCCATAATCTTTTTCTATAAAGGCTGTAGACTTTCTATAGACAAATCCTACAGGCTTGCGTTTAGGCAATAAAGTTCTATGGACAGTTTATGGGGACCTTTTAGTTTTATGGCCATACACTTTGAGTAGAATTTTTTTTCTATATACATTCTATATACTATGATAGACAAAAACAAATAGCTATATAGGAAGTCAATAGAGACTGTAAGAAGTCTATTATTTTTATAAGGGGATAACCCAGACCCAACCTGGAAGACTTCATCAATGCCCTCTAAGTTAGACTATGGGTGCGTGGTATATGGCTCAGCGAGACCGTCCTACATAAAACGACTAGATCCTATCCACAATCTTGGTTTAAGGTTGTCTTCTGGTGCTTACAGAACTTCACCAATAGCAAGTCTGTATGTGGAAACGAATGAACCTTCCTTAGAAGATCGAAGAACTGCACTAACTTGTACATACATCCTCAAAATCCTTTCTCACCCCAAACATCTCTGTTACTCAATCGTCACGAAATGCCCATCCAGAATACTCTTCAACAACAAGCCTCACGCAATTAAGCCGTTGCTCTTGCGCTTCGAAGAAAAATGCCAAGCACTAAACATACTAAATGAGATTAAAAATATTGCCCCAAGATGCGAAGCGCTACCACCGTGGTACACTCTTCCCACAGTGTGTGACGTCACACTAACACGCCTCAGGAAAACTTGTACACCACACGACCAGATAATACAAGAATATCTAGCACTACAAGAAAAATACAGAAATTACACTCCATTTTATACTGACGGGTCAAAAACTCATGCTCATGTAGGAAGCGCAGTAATACAAGGAAAAAATGAAAATGCAGTACGACTTCCCTCATGTGCTACAGTTTTCACCGCGGAGTGTTATGCTATTAGTGTTGCGGTGCAGAAAATAACAAATGAAAACATCAAAAACAGCATCATCTATACAGATTCACTGAGCGTCCTTACAGCATTAAACTCTAAAAATGCCACGGAGCCACTGATTGGAAGCATCATACATAATATAGTAAAGGTCACAACACAAAAACATGTTATAAAATTGTGCTGGGTTCCCAGTCACGTTGGCATTCAGGACAATGAGAGAGCCGACATGTGTGCTGCACAAACCAGAACCATGGAAATAAAACATGTGAATTTGCCTCCTAGGGATTACATGAAATTAGTGCATAGCAGACTAAGAGACAAGTGGCAAGCTTCTTGGGAAAATGAAGGACACAACAAGCTGCATACCATAAAGCCCATTATAAAAGAATGGAAATCATGCCACCATAAAGAGCGTTTTATCGAAGTAATTTTATGTCGTTTACGCATAGGTCACACACACATCACCCATAACTTCTTATTAACAAAAAAAGACAAACCTGTGTGTGAAATGTGTGGTGAAGAGCTCACAGTAAATCACATTTTAATTTCTTGTTCGCATCTCGAAGAACTTAGACAAAAAGTTTTTACGGTATTTTACAATGAACACATTCCATTTCATCCCGCATTGCTTTTAGGCGAGCAAACACTCGTCGAATTTTCACTTGTTTGTAAGTTTCTAAAGAAAGCCAGTGTTTTAAATCTATTATAATGTAACCTCTGTACACTTGACATAGCATCATCTAACCTTGTGTTTGGCGCATGATAGCCATAGTTGCTTATGCGCCATAAAACCCCATACAACCCCAACTCATCAATGCCTAGCAGGGGAGTTTTCGGTTCTGGCTTAGTACGCTGACGACGAAGTGCCATATGCAGATGTCCCGTATACGTCCAGAATACGTCCTGTATACATGTGAAGTCCCATATGAAAGTCCCACATGTATCTGGACTATAACGGCGCTTCGCTCGACACACGGCTGCCGTTTTGCTGTTCCCGGAAGGAGCTTCCTTGAATAGGCCCGAACACGGTTCGATTGTCGCGCATGTTTTCACCTCTCCTTCTTCCCTTCTCTCCTTGCATTGTCTTTCCGCCTCGTGAGAGCGGCGAAAGCGGTTCCCAGCCGTTAGCGACAACCGTTTCCAACAGGAAGCGTTTGTGGGAACTGTCCTTCTAACAAGGCGCGCGCGTCCAGCGTGGTACCTGTAAAGGCAGGGAAAACAAAAAAAAAGTAACATAAAACGGAAGACTAGAGGCTGTCATGGATGGTCGCTTATTCGCTTTGCGCTCGCGTTTGTAGCTGCTACTTTCCGATGAGCACGACGACCTGAATCGAGTGAGCTCTATTTTGGCGGCGCTGTCAAGAGGAGGAAAAACTTTGAATGGTGTGTACCATTCTGAAACAACGCGCGAGCGAACTGTCCCACTGATGGATCTGTCGGTGCTGGCTGAGCTGGGCTGATATCTGCAAAGACGTTGAGCCCGTAATTAAAAGCGCGCAGAAGAGCCACCCTGAAGCTCATCAGACCAGAGAAAGACGAGACAGTTTAACAGCGATGACTCAAAGGCCTGCCTCAATGTAAAAGCTCTGCTCGTTTTCTGGAAGTCTCTTCCTCACTGTTTTGGAAAGAGAATCAGATTCCGTTACCAATCGTAGTGTTATTCGCTAGCTGGCCCAACGTGATCTCCTTTCGGGAGCGCCGAAAGAACTATACAAGACAGCATGTAAAGGCCTCAGTGAACGGGGGGCTGCACCACTTTATGAGCGGGCATCGCATCGGGCATGAATTGGCGTTATTTAACCCAGCTACTCTGCGCGGTTAAATCAAATCACCTTCCTTCTTTGATTTCTTCCTTCATTTATTTTTCTATTTCATTATTTTTTTACTTCTTTTTTATAGTTATTCTCTCTGTTCTTTCCTCAGTCTTAATTATTGTACTAGAAATATCGCAGGCTATAGTGCATCATCTTGGAGACTGCACATTCGCCGCGAAGGAAGTTGAAAATGCAGGCAGGCGGCTGGGAAAGCGGCCGTAAGCAGGGAGCGTGCGGCGCGTGCATGGTCACGTGGTCACACCAGCCCCGGCAGTGTTCAAGCGGGCAAGAGTCTTCCCTTTCCGACGGCTGCTGTTGCTGCCGCCGCCGGCGTGCTCCACGGCGCTGCAGGAACGTTGGCCGCTGCGGCAACATCATCCCCTGTGATTACGTGTACGCGCACGTTCCGAGGGGGGGGGGGCACCTAGCTACGACGTATTGACCTCGCTCGCCGGGTCGACCGACCCGCTCGGGCTCTCCGCATGCGACGGAGACTCCCCCGAGGCGGTTGCCACTGGCGCCGCGGTGCCGCCGCCACGCGGACTCGATCCGCCGAGAAGTCTCTTCTTGTGCGCTTTTACTGCGTTACACCCTGCACTTCGCGCAGGCCTAGTGACGCCGCGCACGAGCTAGGAAGCGGCTGCTGCTGCTGCTGCTAATACTCGGCACTATACTACAACAAGAAGACAAGTACTACTGCTCCTACTGCAACTACTGATATTACTACTATTTCTATACTTGGATGCAACTCAAGAACAAAGCGGCTTTTCGCTGTCAATGTACCCGCTTCCAGCCAATGGCGTCGGCCGATTCTCATGACCCTGCTAGCGTGACAATGCGGGGAGTGGCAGATGAAAGGGGACAGTCTCCTCCCTCCGTGGTCAGGGATAGTCCCCTTCCTGCATTGTTGCGGTGCACTCTGCATTCTCATACCAGCAGGGTCGTCAGAATCGGCCGACGCCATTGGCTGGAAGTGGGCCCTTTGACGGGGAACTTGAAGCCGCTTTATTGTCCAGTTGTATCAGACTGTAGTACTCCTGACTCTACTACTACTACTACTACTACTAATAATATACTACTACTACTATACTACTTTTTTCTCGTGTCCTTGTTCTTGTCCGTCGTTGTTCGCGCTGTTTTACAAAAGATGCATATATACCAACTCGCCCAACTGAACGTTCTGCTTATACTACAACAACAACAATTCATAGCACGGGGTCGGACGAAACATCCTCCGAAGAGGAGTAGGCAATAGTCCACCGTTTAAAGAAACCTTGTCCCGCGAGGAAAAGGGATGATTAAAGCATGACTAGTACTGCTACGCGGAAGGCATGCACTGTTGACAACATTATCCTTCGCTACTTTCTCCCGTGTCGAGATTTCCAACGGCGAGTTGCCTCTCCAGCTTGGCTTTGGTGTGCCTTGCATGCAGAGTGCACACGCAGCCGTGATGGCAGTGAGGTGCCTGCATGCCTACAATGGCTGCGAAATTAATTATCTCCTTTGTTATCTTGCTTCTCTTTTTTTTTGTCGACTGTAGTCGCTTTAGCGTGTTACACGGTCTTTGCTTTTCGCTTTGGATTCCTTTTCGCAGAACAGTGCTGCTGCCTTTGCTCCTTTTGCTTTCGCGTTTGCCGACTAACCCCTAATTGCTTCGTTAGCGCACGCCGCAGAATGAAGAAATGATAAAGAAGAAGCAATCGACGGTTTGGCATTGGAGTGCAACACAAAACCGAGGTGCGCGTCTGCATGCCTTTGCTGGGTGGTTTGATTCGTCCTTCGGTGTGCTATCCGGATTGATGATTGGAATCGTACCGTTGTCGATGTGGGCTTTCTTGAAGAGTGGAACAGGTGTATACGGTGCTGAAAAGGTGCATACAATGCTGAAAAGGTGTATACGTGCTTAAGGTGACCTTTCAGTGTTTCTGAAGCTGTGGCAACGTAGTGGTACGGAAAGTGACAAAGAGCTGTGAAGCGCCGTTTCGTGCGCCGAGTGGCAGTGCATCGTCACGCTGGCCTTTTTATCGCTAATTTATAATGTTTGCGGCCTCCCTCAAGTCGTTCGGACGCGACACGTTTAAGCCAAACTTAAAGTGAACGCTTGACTTGGTTTGGTTCAAGGTGTTTAACATTCCAAGGCGACTCAAGCTATGAGGGACTCCGTAGTGGAGGGCTCCGGAAAATTTCGACCACCTGAGCTTCTTTAACGTGCACTGACATCGCGCAGTACACGGGCCTCTAGTATTTCGCCTCCATCGAAGTGCGACAGCCGCGGCCGGATCGAACCCGCGTATTTCGAGTCAGCAGCCGAGCACCATAACCACTGATCCACCGCGGTGGCTGTGAATGCGTTCTGTGCTCTATGTGCAGCCCCAGGCACAACTTCATATACCCGAATACTGAGGCATACTGATGTTTTTAAAGGAACCCCCTTTTGCTACGGACTGACGCGCAGTGTATGTACAGATGCTTTGTCTCTACCGTCCACACTTACGCGCGAGTCTCAAAGGATGAACTTCTTCAGCTCGGCCAATGACTTATTAGCCCCTTCTATGACTTATTAGCAAGTCCCACGATGCAATAAATAGCGGGCCCTCTACAAACGTAGCGGCGGCGTATGCTTTTCCGGTCACTGCGTGTATAATATATGCAAGTTCACTGCAGCCCTCGCCGTCCGCTCACGCGTAATACGCCTCACCAACGAACACGCTTCCAGCAGTTCCCCGTGCCATCCCTAGAGGAAACTCACAGGCGTCCTCAATGCGTGCACGTCTTGTACAACTCTCCCCTCGAGCGATTGGTCGCTCACGACTCTGTTCGCGACTGCGACTCCGCCACTCAGCTACCAGTCCCGAGGATTCGCGATGCGAGGAGCCATTAGCGGGTGGCTGGGGGTAAATGAGCTTGTCGAGGAACGGAGTCTCGAGAGAGTAGGGGGGTTGCGGAACGAGCAAGTAATCGGGCAGAGTACGGCCGAGGCAGTCTGCCGTGGCACCTGCCAAATGCATGATCGCCAAAGCTATGTATATATATATATACGACGCCGACGCGTGCGTGTGTGTTATGGAGGGACGAGCGCCTGCCTGCTTCCCTGCGGGTCCTTGTCACTGTCCGTTGCGTACACGGACGCGGTCATTAGGGTCTAGTCACGACTAGGCCCGCGCTAAGCACGTGGAGATGCGTGTATCTTTCGAAGGTCTTGGACGTGATCATGCTGTTCGGAGTGGTTTATATGTTTCTATGTTACGCTCTGCTTCGGAGCCCTGGGCCAGACGTGAGGCGAGGGGGACATTGGAGCTGGCCGACGGTCGGTGCTTCTGTGCCGAAGCGCTTCCCTTTTCGTGAGCTTTGGAAGCCGTGATTTCACGGCAGGTTCTTCGCAGGTCGGTATCCCATACCTTGCCTTCAGTGGTATTTATCTACTTCGGTGCCGTCAATGTCCTAAGGCGTTGAGAAGGAAATGACTAGAGAAAATAAAAAACCGACAAAATTCAGCCAGTTATCGCTTATTAGGTGCAATAATCTGCGATGATGGTGGAAGTGATGCTGGCAATGAGACGAGTCGGCAGTTTCATTGATTCGTCAAGGCGGAACAGTTTGTACGGTCAAAAGAAGCACAACCTTCATGGGGATAATCACTGCGTGAGCACACAGACGCATCGAAGGCGCGTTAAGTAATCTTTCACGTGATTACTGTAGTCGTAAATCATGTGCGCGAAAGAAAAACTAGCTTATGTTGCAATGAAATGCTCAGTAAGGAGGAACCGTAATGTCTCAAATGCAGGGACTCACATTAGTGGCTTTCTTTCTTATCAATACATAATGATCAATGCAAAACGAATAACTCTAGGCGAACAATGTAATATTTTTGTGCAACGACAACTTGCACAATTTTACGAGGGGCAATGATCAACTGCTTTACTGCACGCCGTATAAGAGCCCTGTTCTGCGCATATCATTTCTTTTTAGCTTTTTATTACTCCTACACCGCCGCAGCGCTAGACCTCTCGAGCGTTTGTCCTAACAGATAATGCCCAAGATGAGAGCGCTTGTGTTGAACCTTCCCTGTCCGCCCTTTATCTCGTCTTCCACAGCGGTCGGTGAGGAGATATAGGACCTTCGTCCCACACGGCCGCACATTCATTAGACCCGGAGAAAGCTACTCCCAGTCCTTCAAACCACTGTGCGTACAGGCTTCAGGCAACTCTAACAATAAACGACCTAGCCAAGTGCATCAACCGTCGCTAACGTAAACACTCTTTGCTTTTTTGCCTCCATAGCCCTTCGCTTTCACTAGTACGCTTATGCTTATCGCGACGTAACCGACGCGCAACGCCTGCCGTCCGCTTTATACTGTCCCCTACTCGAGGTCAGTGTCGTCTGCGAGAAAAAAAAAGAAGAATGTCCGTGTAATTCTACGCATGGCTTCCATCTGATGTAAGACTCTTCCTCGTATGTGGGCTTCCGGGAAAAGCACGTCGCCGGCAGGCGCCCCAGGCGGCCCTCTCGTTGTTATAACGATAACTGTTGGAAGGACCTTGTTCGAGGTAAGTTAATCAGCGTCACCTTCGGCGTATTATGTTATCCATTCCCTGCTTCTTATCTAAAGAGAATGTTATTCCTGATGGTGGATTTCAATAAGGGACATGTGGATGCTCTCGAAAATAGTTCGTCTGCGGTCATGCGGCCAGATAGGCCGCATAAGCGTGTTTGCCACGTGGTCCAGATAAGTGCACTTGTTATCCAAGATTGGAAGAATGGTGCGGGGGAATGGGGAGAGGGGGGGGGGGGGGGGGGCTTTGGTTATCGCTTTTGTGGCTCATGTACTAACTGAGGGGGAGCAAAGTGTAGTTCAAGAACACTTGTTGCTACTGGGCTAGTTTGTTCCAGTTTGTTCTTAGCGCGCGTTGTAGACGGGAGTTTGAGAGGGGACAGCGCTTGTCGTGTGACCCAGTGAAGAGAGCAGAAATTCTCGCCTCGATTAGTTGCCTTTGCTGTACAGTGCGTAGTGGCACTGACTCTCCTTAATAATTAACCGTCGTTTTTATCCATCGCAAAGCGTGATATCATGCGGAAACATGGCATGAAGAGCAGCTTTAATACGGTTCGAAGGAAATAATTAAAGTGGGAGCGCTGTCGTACGCTGTGTTTAATTCCGTACCCGGCGATGAGTTGGCCGTGATGACTCTGACGTTGCCGGCGGTCTGCTTTCTCGTTAGTGAAGATTACCCCTTTCATTTGTCTGTTGGGCACAAAAATGAGTGTTGGCATTCATATTGGTATTCTACTTTGTTTTACACTTTGTATTAGCAAAGCCCGCAGCACTTCCATTTACTTAACCTGCGCGGTCATATCATAGGGACGTACGTAACTACATGCTGACCAGATATTTCTCAAAGAAAAATAGGAAATGGTCTGTTATTCGATAGCTGTACTGTATCTGCACATGCGACTTCCGAATGCAGCTATTCCTCCGGGAAAAATGGTTCATTACTGGGTGGGTTGAGGTACAAACGGGGCTTGGAGCGCTTTATGGGCAAGAGTAAGGCGGCATGGCTGGATCGATTCTCAAGGTAACAGTTTACAGCGCCCTGCCAAAAAAGTCCCACGGCCACCGCATAATGCATCGCTCCGTACGACCCAAGCAGGTGCATCGACCTCCAACGATGCATGCGCTCGCGTCTCTCTGCCTGGGAATATCAGTGAAAAACGACGCCCGAGACACCCGTCGGCTTATTCCGACGTCCCCTAAGTCACCGGCAGTCGCTTCTTCTTCCGACATTGTCTTCTTCCTTCCTCTATAAGTTCGCCGTCATCGTCTCCTTCTGCAAGCGGGAGGACGGCTGCACCCATTGCTCCACGCATGACTTCCTCCAGTCCAGGACAGATGCCGCCTTTCCTGGACTCTCCGGGGCTTCCGGGAAAAGTCGGCCACTGTCTTGTTTTCTCTCTTTTTTTGTTCCCGAATCTTCCACCCATCATTTTTCTCTCTCACCCACCGATATGCCTCGGCGCAAGGTCTTCTTCTGCGCCCTCCTCCCCTCTCTCTCTGCGGCTCGTGTGGCCCCGCCTTTGCCGCTCCGCGGACATCACGGCGGTGTCTTCCAGTCTTGCCGCGGTTTTGTTTGTTGGGGCAAACAGCGGGTGCCGTTGGCACCGGCTTCCGCGCGCGTCCGTTCCCGCAACGTGTTCGCCCTGTGTGCACGGATGAGCGGCGCTGCGCTTCGTGCGATGCTTATGGCAATGCAGGCTAGGCGCCGCGCGGCTTCAGGCACGTCGCCCAGCTCCAGACAAACACAATTGCCGGTGGTGCCGCGGGAGGCGCGCGCGCACACGGAAGCGGTGGTTGGAGATCGTCTCCCCGTGAGCCCGGTGCACGCGCGCCGCTGCTGTGTTACACACCGTCGAGGAAGAGAAAAAGGCGTCGGGCTGCAGGAAGAAGTGAGCGTTAAGATCTTAGCGTTCAGGGGTTCGCCGACGAGTGCATGGGAAGGGTGTTTGGTTCTTGGGACGGTGTATACAGCAGTGGTATGGCGCGCGCGTGACCGCGACTGGCGAAGAAATAGAGAAGTGTGGGCTGGTTTCCACGTCTCGCCGGACGCGCAGCTGCACCATTAGAAAGTCCGCGTTCGCAGGCTGTGCGTCGAAAAAGACACAAAAAAACTCCCCATTCTTTTGTCTTCCCTTAATGCCATTAGGAGACACTGATAGCACTATACGTGACAGTCGGCACCCCTCAGTGCTATCTTGTCTGAATAATTATGACCACCTTCTTCATATCAGCCGACAAGAATATTTGTAAATGATAAATGTAAAGTTAAGAGACCGGATGCGGGCAGAGTGGGTGAGGAAACAAACGCGGGTTAATGACATCCTAGTCGAAATCAACAGGAAGAAATGGGCTTGGGCGGGGCATGTAATGCGAAGGCAAGATAACCGCTGGTCCTATAAGGGTAACGGAGTGGATTCCAAGAGAAGGCAAGCGTAGCAGGGGGCGGCACAAGGTCAGGTGGGCGGATGAGGAAGTTTGCAAGCATAGGGTGGGCGCAGCTGGAAAAGGACAGGGTTAAACTGGAGAGACATGAGAGAGGCCTTTGCCCTGCAGTGTGTGTAGTCAGGCTGATGGTGATGGGACAAAGGTCTTACCAATCAATGACCAGTCAGCTTAGTCCAGCGCCAGCACTAAGCACCATTAGCACCGCAAGGGAAACCAAACCGAAGAATAAAACGTCGTCATCGGGCCTTGCCGCAGAAGAAGCTGCACGAATATGCAGGTAAAGACACGGTAAAGACACGGTGGCACGACGCGGAAGTGTCCGCACCTGCTGGGGCAGTCTTCTAGCTTTGATAACACCATGATCGACGGGTCGGGTCTGACGCGTCTCTGTGCTCGGAATTCTGCATTCACCACTCCGTTGTCGCCGTTTCGGATGCAGTTCCGACGCCGTTTTGAGCTATCTCCCGCACTCGCTGTTCGCTGGGCTGGCCGTTCTTCCGAGGTAGTCATTTCAAAGCCGGCAACACCCCCCCCCCCCCCCCCCCTCGCACTGGAGATCGTGTGCGGCGTGACTTTAGAGCGGCGATATTTTGTATCGAACCACTGCGTTCAGGACGATCGGGCTGTCTTTTGAGTGCACGTCACCGTGGTAGTGGCGTAAGTGCAGGCATGCGACGAGACTTACGCTTTACGTTTTTTTTCCTGCGTAGAATAGCGATGGATGGGGGTCTCGCGTGCTGTGGAGCGGAACAGTGATCTTTCTGCGGCATTCGTTCACGGCGCGACTTGGATGAGGGTCACCCATTCACCTGGAACCCTCACGGTCCCAGCTGCCCCTGTCTCCGCTGTATTGTGTTCTTTGCCTCTTTTCTCGAAGCTTCCTTCTTTAGTCTTGTTGTTTTGAGCCTCTTGTCTCTTCATTCAATTATAGGCTCAAGATGGTCCATCTTTGAGGTAAATTGTGTCGTATTATGTCCCGACCGATAACTTCCGCGTTGCTCCGATGGCGAAATAAAACCTCTCATCGAGGCGGGCCTTAAAGCAAAACCCGTGTCCCGGACAGCTTTTAACTAACCCTGCTGCACAATTTTCACTGGTATACTCTGCGCTCTGTTGTAACAGTCTTTTCAGGAGACACCTATACGAGTTGCGATGAAATAGAAGATCTGAGCTCGACCTCTGGTCATGCACTGACCGATGACGTTGCCTGCCGTTTTGGACCGGACGCTTACGCTAGAGGTGTCAAGGATCTTTGGACCACGACACCACAACCCCTCACAACAACTTCTTTAGACAGTCTATAGACTGTCCACATACTTCTCTCTATAAAGTTTATAGACTCTCTAACCACGAACCCTAGATAGCAGTCTGTAGGCAATACAAATCCTATAGACAGTCTACAGACGATCTGTAGATTTATGGCCATGCACTCTTAGTAGACTTGTTTCTATATACAGTCTATAGACTATGAATAGACAAAAAGAAATATCTATAGGAAGGCACTGGAGTCTATAAGAAGTCTAAGGGACGCCCGTCTCGTTTCGGCTAGAGCGGAGCCCGCTTCGCCCGCATGCCCGCTGCCGAGACCCAAAAATAAAAGCCGTCGCACTCGGGGGGTTTCAATTCCGGAGTGACACGCACGTACACCCAAGTTCACTCCTCGAAGCCCCATCTGCAACCAGGCTCTCCTTACCCACTCCTTCCCGCATCTTCACGGCCGGCAGAGGAGGCGTTTACAGCCCTCACTCCGCTCAAGGGAATCCCCGTAGGCATGCGCGTGTGTGCACTACGGCATGGGAGAAGCAGGCACGACGGTGCGAGCAAGTGTTCAACGCCCGACCGACGACCAGCTATGCGCCCTTCCGCGGATGGGGTCCCCGCCCTCCGCCTGCGGCACCCGTGCACGCTACACACGCGTAGTACTCCGCCCTCGCCCTCCATCACACCCCTCACTGCTTCCCCCGGGCTTCTGCTGTACGCTCGGAGAGAACTGCTTGGCTCTGGTGCAGGGGCAGAAGCGTTGGACCCTCCGGATCCAAGGCAGGAAAGGCCTCCTTCCGTTCGGGGGTGGGCTTGCTTTTTTTGTACCGGCCGCCATTCCGTGTCCGCGCACGCCCTTTTCTGCCTGTGTTCCTGATGTGGGGCTTTGCGTTTCCGCGTGCTAAACTTTTTTTTCCTTTTCATTCCTCTGAACAACTGCATTTAGTCGTGCCATAGTCCTGTGTAGGGTCGCATGTGTCTCTAGGTGCGATCAATTCTTCACTGCGGTACTGCCTAAAGTCATCTGGCCTTATGGAAGTGAAAAAGGAAACCGCTGGTCGTTGTGTCTGCAATCGGTTTCATTAAACTCTGAACACAAATACGCCTATATGGGAGTAAAAAAAAAGTTGTCATCTGGTGCACTACCTTTTATAAAAGGGAGCGCGCAAAAGGACAGCTTATTCCCTTTTACTCCTTTCTGTTTATAGGGTGTGGGCCCAAAGCGATTGTCGTACATTCGTCGCCACCTTGGGCTGTCGAAGCTGAAGTTTTCTAAAACTGTGCCTCAGTGCGACGGTGTTGCGACCGATTTGAGTGTCAACAACAAGCGACTTGAGGACAGCTCTGGTCTGAGTCGACGCGCTAAGCCAGTGCTTTAAAGTGCGCAAGCCAGCCAACACTGGGTGCTAAGGGCCTAGTCTTCAAACTAGTCCCGAAATCGACCGCGAAAAATACGAATACAACTGAGCTCACTGCTTGATGACGGCAGACCTGTACCACATGATACGGGCTTACGAAAAGAACCCAAGGCTGTCCAATATAGATAATGCGACTGAGCGATGGGAGGAGATCCTGTCAAGCCCGGACCTACAGGTGCAGGTGATGTCTACGGGCAGGACCAAGACTGTAGCTCAATCCAATGGACTTCTGATATAAAGTATCCGCACTTTTGTTTTTGGGCTGAATAAAGTATTTTCATCATGATCCAATCTTCAATATTTTGGTTTGGGTAGAAATTAAAGGCGCATTTACTGTACCACTTATCTGTGGACACCTCAACCATGCCCGAGGGAAGGCATAAGGAGCCAGTGAAAGAAGGAAGAAAGAGGTGCCATATAGTGGATGGCTCCGGAATGATTTCGGCCACCTGGTGATATTTAACTTGCACTGATGTTACACAGTACAGGGCCCCTGCATTTTGCCTCCATTACGCAGAGAGGCCCGAGTTCTGGGCGACTTGAGTGCGCGCTAAGTGATACGGAGGGCATGAAGAAGCAAAAAATAAGTGCGGAAAGAAAGAAATAAGAGCAGGTACGTCAAGAGGAGCCGATAAACTAAGAAAAAAAGTTTCATATTTGTGCTCCATGCAGCAGAAGCGCCTCGCCTTCGTTGAGGCTTTGGAGGAGCATGCTACACTGAATACATGGAAAGCTCCCGAGGGAACGGGGCAAAAACAAAGCCTGTTAAAGAAAAAAAAGGCAAAATGAGGACAAGATAAGGAGCCTCCGGCCTAGAAGCGTGCGCGTGTACTTCGCATGCGCTGTCGTTATATATCGGTGACAAGCTCGCCAAAGCGCGAGCGAGCTTCGAGGGCGTTACGCAAATCTCTGTAACACGCGAAGCACTCCCTCCCTCCGTGAGACTCTTATCTAGATTCGAAGCTCGCCACCAAGGTGTCGTCACGCGGCAGGGGGTCGCAGGGGGCGACTCAGGGTCGTATGATAATCGGGGGCGACTTCATTGACTCGTACGCCGAGACGGGTTTGCTTAGTGCGTAGTCGCGGCAGTTCGCATACACGTATGCGGGTATAGATAGCGCCTAAGCGGATCAGAAAGGTGCGCATACACCCCGGTTATCCTGCTTGGAAGTCTACAACGGGACGTTATGCTCGAGATGAGTACCGACATGATACGCGGGGACGCGCGCAGCTGAGTCGCTGTTGGGACTTGTGTTCAGGGTGCGAAATCGAAGAGTGTAGGCCATTTTAGACTGGATAGCATTATATGAGCTCTTTAACGGCAGTTGAGTGGCGTTACCCGGCAAAGCGAATTGCTGCTAGGTTTTCACTGCAGTTGAGTCGAGCTTAGTTCGCCGCTTCTATAGTTGAATGTTTGAGCTGACAAGATGGCGTTCGATGGTTCGGGGGCGGATTTTGGGTCTCTCTCGGAGGGGGCGGTTGGGGGCGGCGGTCCTATTTGGACCATGCATTTTTCAGGGTTTTTTTTTTCGTCGAAGTGTGGGGTTGAGAAAGGTTTTCCTATTTGAAATTTATAGCTTGGGGAAAGGGCGGGGGTCGCCCCTCTTCCCCTTTCACAGTAATGGCTGACTCGGGGGGGGGGGGGGGTATAATTTGCTCTCTAATAACACAAAGCTTTGCCGTGCTGCCCTGACAAGCGCAGCTAGAAGTCTGCATAGTTCGCTCAACAAAGAACTGCAAAGGCGCGAACGTGTGAAGAGGCATTTAGGAAAACTGCTATCGAACGTTGAATCTAAGCTCGCCACTACCCTAATTGTCTTGTCGGTGTACAGTCGGTTCTTACTTTAAGTTGGCGATCAGTGCGAAGCGGGTGCCGAAACTGTAAATATTTAAATTAAGCGAATGGCGAATAATTAAGACAAAGCGATTAACGAATGACACTGCATTCACAGTAACTAATGATGCAGGACGTGATCACGTGTTTTAGGGGCTGCACATTGTTTTAGTTATCTCAAGGTTATTGAGAAGAGGAAGTCCCCTTTCAAGTCGTCGACTATGAGTCGACGACTTCTGCATATCAATCTCTTATCATCAACTATATGACTAATAAAATTCTGATTCTGAACTGAGTTCCGTCGACGATGTGGCTTGATGCGTAACACTACCGTTCAAGTGATCAGTGGGCGGAAAGCTTTTACGTTGTTCGTATGAACGACAGCTGAAACCTTCCGCATGAGACTGGCGTTATCTTATCGCGGTGTCGGAGATAACATCGAGGCGCTACCGTATTCTTTCTGCGCGAAGTCCTTGCTTGCATGGCGTTGCAACCTCGGTGCTGAGGCGTTCGCAGGCTGTCTTATCGCGCTGGATATAAATCGGGATTACACAGTGCCGAGCTCTTAAAATGCCATATGTTGCTGAGTGTCAAGTTTACCTGCCCCATAAAAATCCATGATAACTATGATGTTGAATTTTTTATTGCTTAAGGGCACCTGTATATAACCAGTGGGTAATCGGCACCACTTGGAGTCGAACCCCGCGCCTTCCGCGTAACTGGCGGATGCTCGAACCACTTTGCACTCGAACCACTGCAGTCCCCTAAAAATCGAGTTCACCAAATAATCCATATCTTGCCGCTCCCGAATTTTAATTATTAGCCGAAAATCTGCGACTAATATGGTGCAAAAATTGTGGTCTTTTGACCTTGACTTATCCGGTCGCATACTCGTGCCATTTAATCTCTAGTCAAGCCCATGAACACTGTATACGGGTGTCGAACTTTCAGGTATACTGCGAGGCAAACGTGGGAACTGTTCAAATGTGTCGTCTCGAGAAGGTGCTCGTCAAAGATGTGTTCACTTCATGCTGGGTCGTGGAAGGGTTTCCATTTCCTCCCTTAGAGCTTTCTAAAATCGGACGTCACTTCTAGTGGAAAAAAACACAGACCTCGAGTATTCTGTTCAAAAACGAATCGAGTATTATGTGGGCCGCTTTATATTGTCTTATAGAATAGATAGAAAGACTACAAACAGACACAAAAAGGCAGACGACGAAAATAGAGCAAGCAGATGATTAAGAAAACATAACTCGGGCGTATGTTTTCGGTCGTCTGTTTTCGTATATATATACTTCCGTGATGGCATATGCGTTTGGAAACCACATCACGTTGGTATAACCAGTTCAGCCTTCGCTTAACTCGCACCTGATATATACGTTGGAATAAAGTTGCTTTTCCTTGATCCCTGCTTTCTCTCTCCATCTATGCCTCTATTTTTCACCCACTGCCTCTTTTTGCTTTGATTTTGCGACCACTACGCAGTCTCGGTTTCTTGTTGTTTTTTTTTCATTTCAGCACGTTTCATTGCCGTCTATTATATATAAGTCTCACTGCAAGAGCGGGTATGCGAGCTGTTCGGCCTTAGAACCCCCCCCCCCCCCCCCCCCCCTTGATCTTTCTTACTGAGCAACGGGTATCGTATCTGGACGGAGACTCTTAGGTCGTTTCTTCGCTGCATTAATTTGCGCTTTCGATTCTGAGCACGTAAGAAGGCAGAGGTAAGGGGAGGATGGGACGGAAGCATGGGGGCGAGGAGGTGGCTGTGGAATGGGTTTCTGGGGTCTCGAAGTCGCCGAGCGATCGCGCGCATAGCGGGACTCGTTCTCACGTGTATGTAGCCCGAAGCGAATGTCATGCAATAGACCTTTTCACATACGCAGTTTGCAGTATAGTGGAACAAGGGAGCATCATCTGCTGGCCCACTTTTAACTGCATAATGCTGCCGATAGAGAGAGTGCTTTCGTAACGGGTTTTTCTGCGTCCCCCGGGGCTGGTGGTAGTGTGTGTTATGGCGTTCAATGACTTCGGGATGCACGCGTTCAGCGCCATCGAGAGCTTCCGGCTATATAAGGGTCTTCCGGTTTGGGGCAGAGGTCTCAGGCTAATCTCACTGAACGAGTCACAGTGATGAAATGTTAATGGTTAAATAGGCTCTATCAAGAGCTCAGGAAATCGTGCACGTCATAGTAAGGAGCAGCTACGTTCGGACTGCGGAGTGCCCGGTATGCGGTTTATGGGGCGACTTGGAGGCTACCAAACGTGCCATTAATTCACAGATACTTGCAGATTTTAAGACGCGATGTACAGAATGACTGATCCTGGGAACTCTGGAGGATATTGTCAGTGCAGTAACTTGCAGATTAACGCGTCTTAGTTGCAGAAAAAAAGTACTATGTGATATGAACAGTATCTCACATTCCGCAGCACAGTCCTGTCTTGTTTGTTCCTTGTCTTCTGTGTGCGTTTTATTCATGCTGCGAAACTTGTCTCCATTATGAATAGCAACCAACTAGCCCAAACCACCGTGTTACTTCAATGATATCTCACATTCCGTCTTTCCAAAGAGAGCATCTGTCAACAGGATGACATGGTAGACAACGAAGATTCGATAGAGAGCCACGATAGGCTTTTCTTACGCGCTGCCTGGTGCACGACGTAGTATAAGTCATTGCTCATGGATTCATCGACGGCTAGAGTGTCAGGCTATCAGAGCAGCAAACAGCCAGAAAAAGTGTGTGTGTGTGTGTGTGTGTGTGTGTGTGTGTGTGTGTGTGTGTGTGTGTGTGTGTGTGTGTGTGTGTGTGTGTGTGTGTGTGTGTGTGTGTGTGTGTGTGTGTGTGTGTGTGTGTGTGTGTGTGTGTGTGTGTGTGTGTGTGTGTGTGTGTGTGCGTGCGTGCGTGCGTGCGTGCGTGCGTGCGTGCGTGCGTGCGTGCGTGCGTGTGTGTGTGTGTGTGTGTGTGTGTGTGTGTGTGTGTGTGTGTGTGTGTGTGTGTGTGTGTGTGTGTGTGTGTGTGTGTGTGTGTGTGTGTGTGTGTGTGTGTGTGTGTGTGTGTGTGTGTGTGTGCAGTTTCAGGCACTCGCATAGTGCATAGCTTGCTTAGCTGATGGTCTATAGCTTAGATAGGCCTTCGGGCGGAAGGCGATGGTCAAGCACTGAACACCAGATCATCGAGCCCTCCGGACGGCAGGTGGTCTCCGCGACGAAGGTTCCAGATAATCTCAACGCAACTTTTAAACGTCACGCGCTTTGTACGGCACGCCAGATGACCGGTCTGATTCGCGTCAGTGACCTGAACGGACTGGCAAACACTTACCGCAAATTATAAGCCGCCGGTTCTTTCATAACGATGCTGCATAACATATGCATTAAAAATACCTTAGGCGGAAGCATTTCCGACAAAACACAGAGAAATAGTGGCGAAAAATATGTAAATGTACAGAAAAGGATTCAACAGGGTTCAGCGCCAACGCTTCCTCGTGCACGGTTCAGCGCCTATGCTCATTCGCATTCAGAGCAACGCGTTAATAAGTCCGCCCCACTTTGAGCAAGGAAGGGTCACAACAATGCGGGCCTGCTTGGAGACGGAGTTTAGGGGCTTTCGGCCTTTGCCACGACGCGCCGAGAGAGCGAAAAAGAAAGAAAGAAATAAAGAAAGAAGAAGGAAGGAAAAGAAAAGAGTAGTTCGCTGGCTGGGCCCATTCTACCGCCTTCACTTTCTCCGTACTCTGGGCGACACAGAAACGGGGTGACCAAAGGCACTGACCAGGCAAGTTCACGCGAGCTGCGACCTTCTCCTCTGCCCGGTCTTGCGCTAATGGAGGCCGTTGAGACGGCCACACTGAGGTGTGTTGGAGGAGCGGCTAAAAATAACGACTCTGGCTTGTCTTTTGTCTCGGTGATGTTGATGATGACGGGGCTGTCTCGGGTTGAACGAGCGCGTTCGAGCCCCTCGCTATTGTTTCTTTTGAGCGGTGATTTGGTTTCGACAAAGAGCACTTTTGGCGCTTCTGAGCTTCCCCCACCCACCCATCAACTGACTCCTTTTTGTCGTGTGTGTCAAGAGGTGACCCTGCAGATTATTTTACGCTTGCGGTCGTCTTGCTCGTTTTTTGTTGAGGCGCGTCGCATTGAATTCAGTTGAGCCAGAGCACCGGGGTTCGAACCTGGCTGCGGCGGCCGTGTTTCGATGGAGGCGAAACACTAAAGACCTGCGTGTGCTTTGCAATGCCAGTGCGCGTTAAAGATCCCGAGGTGGTCGAAATTATTCCGGAGCCCTCCACTACGTCACCTCTTTCTTTCTTCTTTCGCTCCGCCTTTACAAAAAATGGTCAGTAGACAGTCTACAGACTTCTTATAGACGCTATTGCCTTCCTACACATATTTATTTTTGTCTATTCTTAGTCTATAGACCGTCTGTAGACAAGTCCACTAAAAGTGTATGGCCATAAAGCTATAGATGTATAGGATTTGTATTTCCTATAGAATGTTGTCTAGTGTTTGTAGCGAGTCTATAGACTTTAAGACATAAGTCTACAGACAGTCTATAGACTGTCTAAAGAAATTTTTGTTAGGGCCTTCCTCCCTTCTCTTACGACGCGGTTGAAGTGTCCACCAAGAAGTGGGACAGTTACTGCGCAATTTCCTTTCCGCGAAACCACTAACAAGCAGGCTAGTTAAAGCCGAATCCGCCACTTCGTGCTCACAAACAGTTAACTTGAACATTTCAGTCTCTGAGACGAAGCGGCCGGTGAAAATTGGTTTTTGGTTTTTGGGGAAAGGAAATAGCGCAGTATCTGTCTCATATATCGTTGGACACCTGAACTGCGACGTAAGGGAAGGGATAAAGGAGGGAGTGAAAGAAGAAAGGAAGAATAGGTGCACGCCGTAGTGGAGGGCTCCGGAATAATTTCGACCACCTGGGGATCTTTAACGTGCACTGACATCGCACAGCACACGGGCGCCTTAGCGTTTTTCCTCCAAAAAACGCAGCCGCCGCGGTCGGGTTCGAACCCGGAGTTCCGGGCGCCTTAGCGTTTTTATGGAGGAAAAACGCTAAGGCGCCCGTGTGCTGTGCGACCGTGCTTTGTGCGTGCTGGATAATTTGCTGTCCTCCCATTGGTCACTGCCAATCGTGTCGTCAGTGCGGGCGAGCGAAGAATTGGAATTGTGGCAAGATTTTTGTCTCCGCTTTCACGCACCTTTCTTTTCCGTGCCTCCGTGGGAAGCCTCGTTGACATGGGAAACCTGCCGCTTTCCTCACTCGCATCTTAACCGCTCGACTCCGTTAAGTGCACGCGAAAGAATCGCCGGAAAGAAAGAAAGAAGGCGGCACAGAAAGCAGGCTATCGATTCCACCCCCCTTTCCCCCATCTCCCCCACTCTTCCCCCCTGCAATCTCTCGCGATCAGCCGGAGAGTGGCTCGTGGCGTCCAAAGACGACTACGCCGACGACGACACGTGTGTATGTTGTGTTTGTGCCTGTCGGGTCGTTCGGTCGCCATGGCCGAACTTGTTCGCTTGCTGGGGGCTCTCGCGCAATCTTGCTCGGCTCGAGAGGCAGGCTAGGAGGAAAGAGAGGGGGAGAGGGAGGGTGCATCGACGCAAAGCCTGTTTTATTGCCACGCCGTATACGCAGTGGTGCGGTGTCCCTGAGGGAGGGAAGGTGGAGGAATACGTGACCGGTGCTGGCCTCCGAGATTTCGACATTCCGACCGCCGGGCCGCCGATCTCCCTCGTGTGTGTGTTATGTGCGAATTGGTTTGTTTTGTTTCTTTGTGGGCGCTTTCGCCGGGTTTATACCTCGATACAACGGTTACAGTGTCCTCGGGTCACGAACAGAATGAGATTCGCGCAGAAGCGTTTGCATTTACGGCCGTTCTCGGTAGTGTTCGCAGAAGCATTCGCGCTTTTAAACATGGACGCTTCTGCGAATTATGTTGGCGTTCATAAAGCGAACGTCCCTTTCCATCGCCGCCTGGCTGTACTGGCTTGGCGCTGAAGTTGACCAGCGTCGACTTGTCGCCCATGCGGTGGATATGCTCGGCCTGTAAATTATGGTCGAATAAATGTCTTATACTACTACTACTACTACTACTACTACTACTACTACTACTACTACTACTACTACTACTAATACTACTACTAATACTACTACTACTACTACTACTACTAAGCCGCCGCAGTGGCTCAATGGTTACGGCACTCGGCTGCTGATCCGAAGGATGCGGGTTCGAACCCGTCCTTGGCGGCTGAATTTCGAAGCAGGCGAAATTCTAGGCACGTGCAGGGCTGTGCGATGTCAGTGCACGTTAAAGAACCCCAGGTGGTCGAAATATTCCGGAGCCCTCCACTACGGTGTCCCTCATAGCCTGAGTCACTTTTGGAGGTTAAACCTCAGAAACTCAATCAAAATGTTCTCATAGTATACCATGAAATACTGCACGAGAGAATTCTGCAGCTCGTTTTCCTAATTACTTGATCATGTAGTGGCTTTGGTGGAAAATGCTGCCTCCCAACTCATTTTTCTTTATTACCTTTTTATTCTTTATTATTTCCTCGTACCCTGTTCCTTAACTGGAACACGGTGAATAAAATAGATTAAAAAAAATCAAGTTATGTGGAAGGATAACCAGCACCTTGCCTTGCTTCAGCGGCAATTTTTTTCTTTCGTGTCTTCGCTAATCTTTTCATACGCCGTCGAGTGGACACGGGGAAAGCAAAAACCTTTCCCGAGCGTGGCACATCGGCCGGTAATCTCGGATAGGTTGTTTTATTGCAGCTAGATGCGGAACAGTTTCTACGACTAGAGAAAAAAAGGGAGGGGGGGGGGGGGGGGGAGGTGAGTAATGTTGAGGAAACAGCGTACGAAACGTGACCTTCACTTTGGCGATTGCGTGGTTCTTATCCGTCCGTACTCCGGCGCACGTGTTGCCGGGAAGGCATCTTAGAAGAACGAGTGAAAGATGGTGGCAGAAGGAAAGGGAGAACTGCATAAAGATGGGCGCATAAAATTCAGAAAGAAACTAATCGTAAAGGTACGATAAAAATGCCACGAAGGAACCGCCTTTGACGAAGAGGTGAAAGGGTCGGTTGCTTGCATAAAACATTCTCAAACTGAAAAGGAGATGAACACAGGGGTGTTCAAATTATTCCGAAGGTCAACGGGCATTTCCTCAAAGGGTTGAAAGAAGAGGAAAACGAGGGACCGCTAGGAGTCAGTAAAAGAACAGAAAAAAAAATAAACGGAGGAAGAATCTGAGGCTGGACACAAGCGGAAGAGATCAGGAACCGGAAGCAGGCGGCGGAAGCAGAGGCGGAAAAAGGAAGCGTATGAGGGGGAGGCGGAGGGAGAAGGAAATAAAAGGGAAAGGATTACGAGGGTGAAAATGTGTAGAAAGCACAAAGGGGGTGGTGTTTATTTAAATTTTTGTTCGTAGCTGACACAATGCGCCGAGTGCCTTCTGACATCTCGCTGCCGTTGCGGACAGTGATCGAATCGATCCCCTGTGAATAAACCCGTCATCGAAATAAAGCGCTGTTTGGGCTTGAGGCTACTCGTAAAAGAGCAGGCGAGTGGGGACCTAACGATTGCTTAGGACAATCAGTTACGGAAAGGTGTATACATTTAGTAGCTGTCACTGCCACAAACTTGGTCTTTTCGCGAGGTATATTTACCTAAAACGCAGATTCTTCATACCCGCAAGTTACGAAACTGTGGGTCCACATTCGGGGACGGCCTGCGGCAAGTTTCTGAAGGTCAGCAGAGGGAAGCGTCACCTATCGATGGCCTAATCAGCTATAGATGGCGCCTTGAATATTTCCTTTCTTCACCATATACATGTTTTGAAAACAAGTGCGCAGTTCTTCCGAAAGCCGAAGGTGTCCTGGAAATCAGCGGCCCATAAAGCTTTGGGTCAGTGAGTGCGAGATTTCGATATCCAGGCTGCAGGCACAGTTTTACAATGGTGTGATCAATGCGGTCTATTGGTGAGAGTAATACTGAAATTTTAGTCCAATTGGCTTAAGCAACGCTATATTCCGTGATTGTCATGATGTGAGATTCGAAGCAATCCCTGGGTTGAAACCTTCGACAACGGCGTGCAACACAAAATCATGCGACTTCATTGCTCCGATTGTCTGATGTTTTGCTTATCAACCTGTGAGCTAACATGTATCTTGTATATGTAGATATTATAACATTTGTTTCTTCGTCATTTGTTTTCCGAAGCTCCGAGGGCAGTACCAGACGACACCCTTGCTGGCATGGCTTTCTTTCCTACGTGTGGCCTGCAGCCAGTAGTGTTTACAAAACTCGGGTGACCAGTGCCAGCCGTTTTCTAACGTCACCGTCACTTGTGCGCTCCTAGTAAAAAAATCTGCCTCCTGAACATCGCGGCTTACAGATACCTCTCCCTTTTGATCGGCAAATATGTTTTCGCCATTCTTTTTCCTGCACGAAACGGGGAAACTGCAAAAGCAGCAGAAGGCACCGCCGTTGCTTGCATGTGGCTTTCCTTGTTTCCTCCGTGTGACGTGCAGTTAATGCAATCGTTGGTTTGTCAGAAGTCACGTGATCAGTACCGGACGTTGCCTAACGTCATCGCCACTTGCGCGCCCCCAGTTATAAATTTCGCGTGATCAATAGCGTTGCTTGGAGATATCCCTGCCATTCTACCCGAAGATTGTATGTATTCGTCATTTGTTTAACTGTGCACAAAGAGACTCCAAAGGCTGTAGCCCATCATCGACCACATTGCTGGCATCGCACCTGACTTTTCCCGTTCCTCATGTGGCATGCAGCATGCCTTTTTTCCCCCTCCGGAAGTCACGTGATCTGTACAGGACGTGTCTGACGTCATCACATCTTCCGCGCTCCAGTTATAAATTTCACCTTATCAACAGCCAGTGGCTTGGAGATATTCCTACCATTTTACCCCGAGATATGAATTCATCATAGATAAACATACGTAATCATTTTTTTCTAACTGTTAACGAAGAGACTCTGAAGACAGTAGCAGACGACAGCATTGTTCGCATCGCTTCCGATTTTTCCCGTTCCTTCATGTCAGGGCGTTCCGCGTGGCGTGCAGGAGGCTTTTTTGTTTCCTCCGGAAGTCACGTGATCAGTACCGGACGTCGTCTGACGTCACCGAGACTCCCGCCTCCTCTCTTCCCCCTCTCTCCGTGCCCGTCACTTTTGCTCGCGACTGCTGCTGCGGCTCCAAAACGAATGGGCAGTGCACCCCGACTGGCGCCGGGCCGACCATGATCGATCCGGTGAGGGGGGGCTCGAACCGCTGCGCTGTCCTGCGCGCGCTCTCCTCAGGCGTTGCCCCGGAGTCCATTCCCTCTTCTTCCCCCATTCCCCCTCTTCTTATTACTCTTGGCGCATTTGTTCCCTTATACTTGGCTGCACCCGCAGGCTGGCGCGTCGTTTCGAAATCGTCGCGTGTGATGGATGAACCCGCCATTATCCACTGACGCCAAGCCGAACAAGTCCGAGGGCTTCGCGTGGTCGTATGCTGGGGGTGGGGACGTGACGTCGTCCTCGTCTGGTACGGACTGCTCGAAATGGAGCTTTGATCTGTCGTCGGCTTCTGGCGAGCTTCGCTCTTTCTTCTTTTGTCGCGCCGGATTGCGGCGACACTGATTTGGCCGATCCAGGGGCACGAGTCATTTGCCGCTAAGGCTCTGATCGCGTTAGCGCTGTCTCCCGAGGCGCCTGGGTCGTGCACGTAGGGAAAGGGGTCGACAGATACCTTGAGAGAGACTTCGCCTTTCTTTGCCTTCTGCCTGTTCCTCAATCTCGGTTTCGGTTCGCTCAATCTCTGTCTGTCTGTGGGCGCTGTTTGAACGTACACCATGGAATACCAACTAGCCCCACAAAAGGCTGTTCTCAGCCTTCTGCCCGTAGCGTTCCTACTGAAACAGTCCTGAGTGGTGTGCGTTTTTTAACACCCAGTCTGGTTGCCGTGTTGGCAACAGCGGCAGCCGCGTTTCGATGGAGGCGAAACGCTAAGGCGCCCGTGTGCTGTGCGGTGTCAGTGCACGTTAAATATCTCCAGGTGGTCGAAATTATTCCGGAGCCCTCCACTACGGCAACTCTTTCCTCCTTTCTTCTCTCAGTCCCTCCTTTATCCCTTCCCTTACGGCGCGGTTCAGGTGTCCGCCGAGATGTGAGACAGATACTGCGGTATTTCCTTCCCCAAAAACCAATAAAAAAGAGAGGCTGCAAGGCCAGAGCCTTGCAAGCCTATAGTGTTGAGACCAGGCAAGAAAAGCGATAACTTTGACATCAGGGTATTTCTTCATAACCTGGCTTGCATATTTTTTTTTCAAATAAATTCTCCTATCCACATTGGTACCTTCATTTGTTAACTGCTTTCGAGGCGTCGATCGAATGCGATCCTGACCGGAACGACACCCTATTCGTAAACGACTGGCGTCACCAGGTGCTCGGGACCGAGGGTCATTTTCACGCTGTCATCTAAAAAAAATTATTTGAATTTAAATTGTTTTTTGGGGAAAGGAAATAGCGCAGTCTATGTCTCACATATCGGCGGACACCTGAACCACGCCGTAAGGGAAGGGATAAAAAAGGCCTTTAAGAAAGTCATGTGCGTATTTAATTAAGGCCAGAAGTAAATCAGACGATGTTACCTGTGGCGTCTCCTTAGGATATTGCGTCCACAAAATCACTCGCTAGGTCTGAAAAGGCGTGACAAAGGTTTTTCGTCGGTAATAAACTTGCGTAGGGTTATTAGCTTCAAAGGAGCGTTGCTCGTAATCACTGTTCTCTGGAATTCTGTGCAAATGCGAACAAACAAGCTAGAAAGAAAGTTCGGCTAGACATCGAAGCAAACATTCTGGTAGACTGGCGAAAGAAAAAATGAATTACTCTGGAAAGAAAAAAAGAAAACAGACAGAAACGCATTTTGCACTTCCAACCCTCATTTATCGACCATCGCGCCCGCGTTGGTGGCGCGAAATTGCGTTTTCAACCCTCTTTTTCGCCGCCAATCAACTATTTTCAGCACCTAGTAACTTGAGAAGATTCGCTTTACGCAGAAATTTTTCGCAGAGGGAAAAAAAAATAGACAAAACTTTTACTAATGAATGGAGCGGGAAGGCAGGCAAGCAAAGGCTTCTAAACTGGAAAGAACTGAAAGGCTTCCGACGGCGAAGCCCTCGCGGCGGGCATAAGCTCTCACATTTCACGTATCGAATCCCCCATATGTGCCTTTGATTCGCCGCGCAACCTCACCGGATTGCACGCTACCCGCGTTTTTTTTTCTTTTTTTCGCGCGCTTTCCGGTCGAGCGAGCATGCGCGCGCAATTATTCGCGCGCCAATGAGGACATTGCGAAGCGCGGGAAGTTCGCGCAGACGCGCAGAGAAAGGTTCACCGGTGCAAAAATGTAAGTTGGGTGGGCGTTTCCGCTCGGCACGCTATATATGTGAAGTTGGCTCGCTCGAATGCGCAGCCCACGCGTCATCATTTCCGATTCCCCGAGGGCATTCCCCGCTTCAGTGCGACAAGGCAAAGCCCCCCACGCCCGGGCGCGCACTTCCCTACCGTCCCCACCGGTGCCTTCACAATCTCCCCTCCCTCCCCCGCCCTTTCCCACGCCTCAGTTCCCTCTCTGTGACTGGAGAGGAAAGAGGCCTATGTGTACAGTTTTCCATCCCCCTTTGCCCTTATTTGTCCCCATTCGTAGAGGACACTCTTCCCTTTCGGTCCTCCTTTCCCTATTTGTTCTCCCCATGGGGAGCGTTTTGGGGGACGATCCACGTTTACGCTCTGTGCAGTGGCTCTTGCGTCGGCAGTCCCGCCGCTGTATAGTCCTGCGCCTAATCACTCTTGTTGCGTGCAGCGTAGGATCAGCCAAGGTTGTACTCAGAACCTAGGGTTGGAGAATTTCTTGTCGTCCATGGGACGCATGGTTTATAGCTTTTGTCCACTGGACATACACGATGCCTTAGGGGTCCCACATAAAGATTTCCGTGCTTATGACGCTTTGCAGGACTGTAGAGGAATGACGTCACGAAAACTGCCGCATTTTTGCCGCAGGTGAGCT
Organism: Amblyomma americanum; assembly: GCF_052857255.1. NCBI lineage: Eukaryota > Metazoa > Arthropoda > Arachnida > Ixodida > Ixodidae > Amblyomma > Amblyomma americanum. The sequence continues at coordinate 140,394,980 of NC_135505.1, read as the reverse complement.
GTGGTGATTGTGAATGTGTAATTGGTCTACTCGTTGAAATATATATCCCCCAGGGTGATTGTCCCAATTGCATTAGACTGTCCATAGGTCTATAGGCCTCCTTCGGTTATGATACTGTCCTACTGCAAACACTATACGAGCCAGGTTATCATAGGCCCCAGGCTTGCATGGTTCTTATGAACGCACTCAGTCACTAATACGATTGGACGCCGTTCTATTTGGCTAAGAGGTGAGCGCAAGGGTTTTCGCTTCCGACATACTGCACCCTCATGGCCCTGTGACACGGCCCACAATAAAGCCATGTCATTGTACGGGATATAGCTTTATGACGAAACGGGTGTGGGTTACGTAGCGAAGAGGCAAAAGACCTGGCCGAAACTGGTAAGCAAACCTAGCAGCGAGCTAAACGTTCATCAAAAACATCAAAATGAAGGTCGCTTAGTCCGAAGTACAATGTTGAGTAATCACGACTGACGTGCATAAAAGTATACAACTTATCATTAGACGCTCCCTAAAACAGCGCGTGGTGGAGTGACAATAAATTGTTGTATTAAAGAAGCCCATCACAAAGATATAATTACTATCAGCAGTAACAATGGTGGCGGTAATAATAATAATAATAATAATAATAATAATAATAATAATAATAATAATAATAATAATAATAATATCGTGCGCATTTACCACCGCCTTGCACCCTTCTTCGGTTGGATAACCAAGCGTTCGTTCTTACCAGAGCTGCCCTTGCAAACATTTCTCTCTCTCTCCCTTTTTCCTATTTTCCCTCTCTCTTATTCCCTCTCCTCCGCCCTCTATCCCCAATTGTCAAGCCTGCATCCTTTCCGCCGCGTTCCCTCGTGATTCAAGCTGACTCATCCGGGGCCTATTACGCTGGCAGGCATCATCCGCGAGCGCGCGTCTGGCCTAAGCGTGCACGGGGCTTATGCTTACTCCGTACCACCAAAAGCGTGCAGCGTTGTGGACGCTACTAACTACTCCAGGCTATTTCGCAGTGCGGAGCAAAGCGCCCTGCTTAGCTTGCAAAACTCCCGCATCGTGCATTTTTTTCTCCGACGAACTTGAAAGGACTCGGAATGGTGGTCTCAAACCCCGCCTGCTAATTATCGTCTGCTTCTGTTCTCGATCAGACGACATCGCGTGCATTGTGGACAAAACACTCTCCCGGACAACACTTCCCAAATACTGTGTGTAGTATGTAGTCTATATAAGGGGTGCTGAGCAGGCCAGACCAGACGTCCAGTGACTCGCTTCGGAGGTAGTTTTTATATAGCCTCCCCAGCACTGTCCGCAATCTCTAGGTATCGTACATAGCCTCTTCCCTATGGCCGGGAAGCTGCTCCCCAGGTTTGTTAAGGGGTATGCTGGTCGGCCCTAATGATGTATATACTCCCCATGGTATGGGGATGGATGCTGGAATCAGGCGTCTTAATTATTCCTCATTTCGGTGCCGCACCGTAATTCCCCGCCTCTAGTTAACGAACCCCCTCCCCCGTCCTTTTCCCCGTTCCCTTCTTTCCCGCTTCCACCTTGCGGGACACCTGAGCCGCCATTAGAGCGACATTGTTTTAGGGAAAAGCGAGTTATTCATCAACCCTGTCGTCTGGTGCGGTTATACTTGAGGAAGGCTTGAGGGGCACCATATACACCGAGCATTCATGCTGCTGTTTTTCGTATGCTGGGCGACTGTTTGTCAAAGGCGAAGTCTTTTAATGAGTGGGGAGAGCTTTGTTCGTGTGACAACTTGGGAACGGGGAAAACCCGAGGGAATGTTGATGAACCCCGTCTGAGCCGAGTTGTAATGCGGTGAAGTCATTAGCGTGGAGACGGGTCCCGCCGGGGCACTAATTGAGGTTGAGTTTAGTACGCTTTCGTTGCGTTTTGTTTACTTGTGAGGATGTATGATGGAAATGACGAGAAGTCTGGGACGAAATCCTGTTCTACAAAAGAAAAAAAAATCTTACCCTGATATAAACGCGTGCAGCTGTAGCTGCACAGTGAAGGTATAGTTTGTGCTCCTGTGTAGCACGAAGTGTTTCAAAATTATTTTTAAAAAGCTGGCGGTAAGATGCGAGTCGTTATTTTCCTGATTCTTGACGCATGCTACTGGATTTAAACAGAGCAAAAAATGGGGAGAGCACGATGGAAGTGGGAAAAGAATTCTTGGAATATCGGTATACTAGATCTAGACGTATAGGTCCGGCGAATTTACCAGTGCGCATTTGATCTCTATTATGGCAGTAGTTAGTCATGAAATCTTCCTCAACGTATCCATACCAGCAGAGTAGAAAGCTAAGCAGCTTTGCGCGAAATAGACATGGGAGTAAATTATACGAACACAACATTCGCAGCCCTTGTCAGAAATTTATATAGTACAATTTTCAGGAATGAATTTATTTTCTTTTTTACGCGGGGCACATTCCTTGAGATTTAGTGACTCACTGTGCAATTTACTCATTCAGAATTAGGCTGGACGTATCTTTTCCAGGCTATATGCGAGAACGAATACACTCTATTAAAAGAGTATAGACGCTTAACTTTAGTTTCATGTTTTCTTCCCTGTAATTCATTCGTTCATTGATTTTCTACAGAATCAGGTAAGGTGTGCATGCCTATATACATTAAGTTTGTTCATGCTGTCTGCACAGCCCAGGCAAAAATCGTATTCAAACGCCTGACGAGGCCTCGGAACCTATTTGCATACAGCGCTTCAGACAACGGTAACGCGTAAGTCATTAGAGTAAGTCATTAGAAGAAAACATAAGGCTTAAGTCATTAGAATAGATGAATCACTGCGCTCTGTTCGCCTCCTACCGCTGAATAATTTACAACTGAATTTCTATTTGACTGCGTTCCCGTTTCAACAACCGAACGGTGGTTGTGCCGTGTAAAAGTGTTTAAAATACGTGTAACTTGATAACAAAATCTACTATATAATCGCTGATACGTCGTAGGTTGTCGTTTGAGCTCTGCAAACAGGCTAGCCTAATCTTTGAAGTGAATTCAGACTACGTATCCGCAAATACATTAGCCTTTTTCATGCTTCATGTGACCTAAATGCTTATTAAACGTCACAGCCATTGTTTGTTTCTTGAAATCAATACCGAAACAACGTCAAGGAGATATTCAGTTATCAGTTATTTAGCGGTCGGAAGCGAATACCAGCGGCCAATGCCTCTGTACAAATGTCTAACGCTTCATTCTGAACAGAACACGCAAGAAAAATTCGGTGCCTGTAATCTTTATAATCTAACCGAGCCTTAGATTATCGAACTTTCGTATTATTGCACTCACTTGAATCCGTTTCTTCCCTTTAGCTTCCGCTAGGACGTATATAATTAACTCGGAGTTTCTCCTGTAATCCCACCCCGCTCTCTATATGTCTGTCAGTGTAACGTCGAGGGTACCATTTTCATTTTCGTGGATGCGTGTGTTCGCTTTAATCTGTTCTGTGCGGCTCGGGCAAGTGAAAGCACAGAAAGCGAGATAAGAGAGCTCTCATCGTATTCAATCCGAACGATTAAGCCGGGACCAGGTTGCGCACTACTCCGGGTAATTGAAGGAGAAGTAATATAAAAAAAAACAATTATTCACGAGAGGCGTGGCACGTTTTATTTCTTGTCATCAAAGCCGGGGAGGGGACACGCTGCCTTTTATTTCACCTTCGCCGCGTACAAAAAAAAAAGGAAAAAACACGTTGTGAGTCTGTTCGTTTTATGTGCACTGTTTTGCAGCTTTGTTAAGCGTTTAATATGGACAGTCTTAGCGGATAATCTTCGAGCTTTATAGCGGAGGGCTTTGGGGGACTTCTTTTAAAGGCCAAAAGGTGCGCTCAGAAATCGAATACTCCTATATGGGATTAAAAAGGGAGTAATGTGTCACCTAGCATAAAAGTTAGTGAGCTATATAAGAGACATACTCCCTTTTTACTCCTTTCTGTTTAGGCTGTACTGAAAGGTGAAAGAGAGAGGGTTGTCTGCACCCTACAGAAATATGGAGCTTCTGCGGTGCCTCTAGTGTTGAATTACTTGGCTTTGAAAAAGCACACCGCGCGTGACCCAAGGACTTTTGACGAAATCTGTACCTACTTTCCATAAATGTACACATGCAGTCAGGATCTAGCCCCGCCGCAGTGGCTCAGTGGTTAGCGCGTTCGACTACTGATCCGGAGTTCCCGGGTTCGAACCCGACCGCGGCGGCTGCGTTTTTATGGAGGAAAAACGGTAAGGCGCCCGTGTGCTGTGCGATGTCAGTGCACGTTAAAGATCCCCAGGTGGTCGAAATTATTCCGGAGCCCTCCACTGCGGCACCTATTCTTCCTTTCTTCTTTCACTCCCTCCTTTATCCCTTCCCTTACGGCGCGGTTCAGGTGTCCAAAGATATATGAGACAGATACTGCGCCATTTCCTTTCCCCAAAAAGCCAATTATTATTATTAAGTCAGGATCTTAGCGAACGCAATATTAGCGAGAAAAAAAAAGAGTTCATCGCTGCTTTAGCACGCAGCTTGGAACAATTATATAAAGCCTGAGTGAGCGCCCCGAATTACACGTTGTACCACTGAATTTTACTTAATGCGACACTGGAATTTAAAAAAAGAAACTTAAATTTATTCACCGAACTCGCGTCTCGAATCGGGCTGTGCCGCGCTGGCATGCAGTATTTGACGTCCCCTGTCTAAAATAGAGGGCGTAAGGGGCGTTACGGTCTGTGCGGCGAGAGCCAGCGATACTTAAAACGGTTGCCAGGTTTTTACAGCCTCCCGTAAAAAGACGGCGCGGCGGGTATTCCTGGCGCATCGAACTGCACCACGTAAGCGTTAAAGGTGAGGAGAGGACGTATACCACGGTTTAATACACGTCCTAGCGCCCTCGTTTGTCTGAATAGATAATCAAGGTACCGCATTCACGCGTACGCAAGCGGATGATATCTGATCCCTCCCACGCCTTTCACGCACATGAAAAGTTCGCTTTGGGCAGGTTATTTATTTGTTTAATTTTTCTTGCTTTCTTGAAAGGAACCCAGCTCAAAACTGAAACGCACTTAGTTGGCATAACGCACTGCACGGCATGCGGAGGTTGTGGGTTCGGATCACACCAGCAGCTCGCGGGTTTTTTTACCGCCTGCAAAATCATCTTCTACATGAAATGTTCGCGCCGTTAATTCTCACCGTACTCAGCGCCACAATTAAAAAGAATAAAAATTAACCTTCCTCTGTGCTTTCTCCTTGGTTTCAATTACTGGTGGCTCTTTTGCTGGACATATCCTGACGCATGTCAAATGTGCTTAAAAGAGTATGTCTCTAGTGTATGCCGTGCTTTTTCTCTTTGTGAATTTCACTTACCACATTTTTCGCCGCTTGCTACAGTTCTTAGCTTAGTTTTAATTAAATATGCTGCTAAACAGCAAATGAAGAAACGAACAGTGAAGAGCCGAAGATCATGTTGAGCAAAGTTCTAGAAGCGTACACCTCGGCAAAAAAAAAAGAACAAATAAGTAAATAACATCCCGGCTTCCGCTATCCACGTAAAGGGGACATAAGGAAGCCTAATTAGTTCCCCGGCGCCAAATCCCACCGACTTAGGCGCACGCCGGCCCCACTAATCTCAAGACATGTGCCCGCGCGGATTTCGCATGTAATGCTCGAGGCCAAGAGACCTCTCCTACCCCCCCCCCTCTAAAAAAAAAAGAAAGAAAGACGTTCAAAAACACGAAGAACACCTTCCAGTTACGAAATAAGACATGCCTGTACCCGTGGCGAGGCTTATATAGTATGTGTAGACGTTGTGCGGGTAGGCCGGCTTGTTAACATATATGCGTTGAAGAAACAACCGGGTGTGCCTTCAGCAGTGCTGGGTTCTCGCGCAGCACATGCCTTCCTGCTTGGAGGGGGAGAGGGGATGCGCAGGAGGAGGAGGAGGAGGAGGAGGAGGAGGAGGAGGAGGAGGAGAGGCGGCGGTCTGAACGGCGCCGAGCGCTCGAGGGTTTTAATGAGCGTCCTGAGCCAGGGAAAAGTGAACGCGGCACACACACAGGGGGCTTCCTTCCTCATCAACGCAGCAGAGAGAGAGGAAGAGGTGGAAGGAAAGCGAAACACAGGGGGAGGAGGAGGAGGGTGATCTGAGGTAATAGAACGAAGGGAGCGGAGCTGAGAGGGGTGAGGGGGGCACGAAGTTGCTGCAGCGGCGGCGGCGTGACAGCGAATTAACCGCACGCCAGACCATCCGACGTGCATAAAAAAAAAAGAACAAGAAATCTATGCAATGAGATGTAGAGAAAGGCAGATAAGCTGAGGTTGTGAGATGAGGCGGCCGAGCCAGAAAACAAAATAAGCTCCGAAAGGTGGCGGCGGGACCGAAAACGAATCCCGCATCGCTGTCTTCTCCGGCACAAAAAACAAACAAATAAAAAAGAAACCCGTGCCGTGGCTTAGGAGAAGGTGCCTGTGGATGTGGTGGTGTTGCTGGCGCCACACTCCACTAGGCTTTCCTTGGCTTTTGCGCCGCTCTTCCTTCTCGCAGACCGGGGGAGAAGACCAGTTTCTTTCGGCCGCTGCCTGCTTCATCTTGGCTTTCAGTTTTACTATTATCGCTTTTGTTCTTGGCGCTCCGGGCGCGCCCTGGAGGCTGCGGAGCCGATGTGGCCTACGAGGAATGCGGCGAGGAGGTTGAGAGGAAGATGTTCCTCCTCATCCACTTCTTTTTCTCTCTCTCTCTCTCTTTGGGTATCGGAAGGTGCGGAAGCTCTCTTTGCCGGCGTCCCCCGAGAAAAGAGAAACACGTCTTCGTGGTTGTTCTCCAATGGTTTCCACGTGCGGCGGCCTTGTCTCCTCATTTTTCTTCGCCCTCACTGCGCTTGCTCACTGCTAGTCGCGCACTAATTGAGTGCAGTTAGGCGCACATACCGCACACTAAACAATTTCTCACCCTTTAGGGTGTAAATCAGCTGTCCCCAGACGAACACTCTTTTCCAATTGTTCGGTGCTAAAAAAGAGTGCAGAGACCCTTCCTTAAGGGTGCACTTAATGATACTTTAGAGGATGTAATGGTTCCACCCTCATTAAAGGGTACTATTTTTCCATAACACCTCTACGAATGTATGTTGGAAGGGTGCTCCACATTGATTCACCCATGAAGCAAAAGCCTTGGATTGATGCGCGCCGTCTGAACTTTCATGCTGTGCGCCCTTCCTGAAGGGTGCTGATTTCTGCACCCTTTTTAGCACTCAAAAGGGTGTTCGTCTGGAGACAGCTGATTTGCACCCTTAAGGGTGAGAATTTGTTTAGTGTGCGGCGTAGAGGCCGTTAAACTAAAATAATAATAATAATAATAATAATAATAATAATAATAATAATAATAATAATAATAATAATAATAATAATAATAATTGGATTTTTGGGGAAAGGAAATGGCGCAGTATCTGTCTCATATATCGTTGGACACCTGAACCGCGCCGTAAGGGAAGGGATAAAGGAGGGAGTGAAAGAAGAAAGGAAGAAATAGGTGCCGTAGTGGAGGGCTCCGGAATAATTTCGACCACCTGGGGATCTTTAACGTGCACTGACATCGCACAGCACACGGGCGCCTTAGCGTTTTTCCTCCATAAAAACGCAGCCGCCGCGGTCGGGTTCGAACCCGGGAACTCCGGATCAGTAGTCGAGCGCCCTAACCACTGAGCCACCGCGGCGGGTTAAACTAACCAAAACGGGCGAGTTTGGCGAGGCATTACAAAGTTAAAGCTAGGCAGACAAAGCGAAGGAGTATATCGCTCTAAACTGGAACACACCTATATGGGAGTAAAAAGGGAGTAAAGTGACCTCTAGCGCTCTTCCTTCTTTAGAATACGTGCGCTAGAAGAGAGTCTACTTCCCTTTCTACTCCTTTCTGTTTAGAGTACGGTGAAGAGCAGTTGAACGAGTTGTAGCGCTTCGCTCAGTCTTCTGCGCGAACTGTTGCACCGAGTCTTTTAGGGTTTGAGGGTCTTCCGCTGTTCTTACAATAACTTTCGGAGGAGATCCATTATTGCTATCAGCCATTAGTTTGGGCCAAAACTGTCGGGGCTCTTTTTGTTGCATACCGGCGTATATGGGTATTTCTGTGGTGTAGAAGACGTTACCGTTTCGTGTGACCACGAACTTGAGCGTTTAACCCCAGCTCAATAAGAAGGTCTTCGCGGTGGGCCCGTGTTATGAAGTTTCTGTGGGCCCTGGCATAAATTCTTTTAAACAGTTCATAAAGAGTGTGTAGACAGCCCACTGAAATTTACCGCAGCGGTGGCGTGGGGGTCTGAGCTTCCGCCTCATATGTTGGAGGTGTGGGGTTCGATCCCTGTGCAGCCGGGTACCCAGCGATGATACAATGAGTAGAAGCTTTTCCCGTGGCCTGGTGCTCGCCTTTTTTTGGGTGAGATGCTTGGAAAATGGGTTTTTGACCTCACCTCGTGTAGACAAAAAATTCCATGTGCCATAGTGCCCTATTCCCAAAGCTGCCATTACGCCAGTTAAAAAAAATATCATCATCATGTATTGAAATCTTGTGAGATGTGTGTCCGCTGCCCAATGTGTGCTATCTCTGGCCATGTGGTCCATGCGGGCTCTGGAATGTCCAGCCTCTGCCGAAATGATTGCAGCGTTTCCACCGTGCGCTCTATTAGACAGTCACCTGCGTTCTTGTGCTAACGGTTTTAACCAGCTGTTTGTTTGATGACGTTTAGCTTAATTAAGCGCTCTCCGCACTTACCTGTTCCCACCCTCCTATTAGTCCTCAGGCACCAGCAATGGGCACGTCTTCGCCGCGGAGGGTCGACCATTGCGATGTGCCCTCCTTACTATGGAAGACCGCGCAGAATCCTGTCATATTCCTTTAGTTTTCATCGTGTTCCATTTGGTTACGTGAAGTTGATGTTTTCAAGGAAGGTCCTCCACTTCATGTCACGCGCCGTATCCACTGATTGCCTTTAGACATCAGAGTATCCACTTCAAATCTATTTTGCCGCAGTTTCGGCACACCCTAGGAGCCATGCCATCATGGCTTCTTTCGCAAACTCTTATATCACCGGTAGCTAGCCTGTGTCTTCGCGTTTGCATTTGCAGCGCTCGAAGCGCTGCCTTTAATTAGCGAGACGCAGCGCCCTCTCTCCCCAACCGGAGCCATCGATGGGCGATGGAGAAGTCGGAGGGGAAGCGGAATTAATGGCATCGCCGACAGGGGGTGCGCTCACCGGCAGCCATGTCTGGTACCCTCGGCCTTCGAATTATGTGCAGCCAAGCGGAAACTAAGAAATCCCGAGCATGGCTGCCGGCTCACTATGATGGCGCAATGGCGTAATGACCAGAACTGGGAAGTCGAACTGGAGATTTCTCTTTGAAGCGCTCTAGCGGACGCATTCGGCAACTGGAAAGGCCCCCGTAATTTGAAAATTTGCAGTGTCGAAATCTCGCTTGGATGAGACAGATCGTAGCGAATCGTAGGAAGGCAGCGACAATCCCATCGGCCTACGCAGGCGCGGTGAACGTGGCCTGTCTAATGGTCCGCGGTGCGTCCTCTGGGAGCCTGAGAGGTAGAGAGTAGCTTTCTAACGAGCCTATAATCACGCTGAGCGCCCTGAACGCATTAGACTAACACAGACCTTTAGGTCGCCTCGAGTTTTCGATCGTTGTAGATCTCGCTCTGCCAAACTATGCTAGCAGTTCTCGGTACCTTCGTTCTAAGAACCACCACCTCTAGTCTGGCGATGTTTTTAGGTTGAATCTGCAGACCAAGGCTCATTTGGATTAAAATACGACAATTTTGTATCATAAAAAAAGCCTATGCAGCTACTCCTTTGCGGAGGCATGGACTGCCTCGGGAGGACGTGTTCGGAAGGATAATCCGTCATGTCTTCTTTGTCGGGATAGATCAGCATCATGGACTATACTCTTGTAACGAGTCATTATTGTTGGACCTCTGCAGATTGTGGCGACCCCTTGTGACACCAACGATAGTCGACTGAGCGCAGTGTCATTCGCTGATTGACGTATCAAAGACTGGAGCGATCAATGACTAGAAGGGCACCGAATGATCCAGAAAAAGAGAGGTCCAGCTTTGGGTGCAATGCACGGAACTTGTAAGACAGAATTAGAATGCCCATCGGGGGGTTGGGCTCTGGAGGGGGTGCTGGACTAACTCTGAGCTTTTTCTTTCGGCAACGCTATAGGGTATCCCCCCGTGGATTACGAGCTGGGCCAGCTGCGAGGAGAATTTTCGCCAAGTACGTACGGGGCTGAGCTTGAACTGAGGTCGCTGCCTTCTTTAAGCTTCACCTGTGTGTGTCATGCAGCGCTCCCTCCCAATACCCATAGTCATCCCCCTCTCCCGCTTCCGGGCGCTGTTCTGCCGCGCAGTTCTCCCGCGGTCTTGCCTTGAAGAGGAATTCCTCTCTGATTTGGGCAGGAACTTGCGGGCTGCCTCGGCTGGTCTTGATGAGAATCTAAGAGCTGTGCATGGCGTGATTTGCGCTGCGTTTCCTCGCTTCTGCTGGCGGCTAATCTGGGGCTTGGAGACTGTGGAAGTATTCAGTCTTTCTTTGCTTTCGTTGTTGCTTGCCGTCGAGGTTGCGTGCAGTGCGGCATATTACTATTTAGGTGGTTGTGCGTGCGTTTTGTAGAATCAGCTGAAAAGGCCGCTTCTTTCGTCGGTCTTCATGTACGCGTCCCACCGCATTGACGCTTGTTTCTCTAGTTGGCTGTTCACCTTGCTTATATTTTTCTAGCTTTTTACCAGCTGACTGGAACTTCCTTAACTGACTGCCGACAGCATAGTACGGTCGTTGAGAAGAATAATTAAGGTGGGCTGAGGAATGAATGGTGAGTTTGGTAGCGATTAACCACATGTGCTGGTTATGTGTCACATTCATCACAGGTGCGCAGATAAAAGTAAGCAAAAAATATATCGCCGCACGTACGATCGAGGTTACACCGAAATTTCTGATTTGTAGTTGTTTGTAAACCAAGGAACGGAAAAGTAAAGCCGGAAGATTTCTTTCACCATACCTCAGGAAAGCATATCGTTGCACATATATGGTATGCAAGAAATTCCCGTAGTTTTTTTTTATCTTGTTTTGTTGTTTGCGCTGTTCCCGATAGCAAACTGCTTGTTTCAGCGGGCCCATCGAAAGGCTTGTTGGCCAAGGAATAATATAAACAGGAAATAACTGCCGGGCTGTGAGAGGTTTAAGGAAGGAAAAAAAGCGAAATGAAAACAGATGGAGAAGTGCAGGTCATCAGATAAGAATACTGGGGCTGTGCCTGACAACATACCTCTCTGTCTTCTTATCTCGTTCTGTAAAAGGGTCTGCGCATAAAACTGCAGGAGCCCAGTGGAGGGAGTTCACTTTCGCCCTTAACACGCACTGCGGGAAGCCGGCGTTCGCCCCCTCCCCCTACATCACAACTTTCCCACATACCGGCGCGCCGCGCCTGCCCCCTGCCGTGAAGTTTAGGAGCGCCCTATGCGTTCAGGTCTTTGAGGTTCCGACGGCTCTTGTTCTTTGAACCTTGCGTGCACACCACGGCGTCGCTAACGATATGCTTGCGCGCGGCTGCTGGCCCTGACAGGCCCTAGCGGAGAAAAAAAAAAGGAATTTCGCTTATAAAATGAGGGGAGCGGGGCGCAGGGTCGCGTGAGCCGCCATGTATTCCATGGGGCCAGTATGGAAAGCGAACGCGTTTGTTTTTACGCGCTGTTACTTGATGTATGCCGTGGCCTGTGACACAGATGCGCAAACCAGATCCTTTAAGTTAACGCGCGTTAATCATGGGGCATGGCGCAGGGACATGAATCACGGCACCTGTTTCCGAGGGTCGACTGGAAAAAAGAAAGAAAAGGCTCTTCTTTTTGTAACTTCGTATGAATGGTTTCGCCCTTAAATTTGGCCCTATAGAGCCTGCCAAGCATCCCAACGCTCATGGCCGGTAGCTTCAGTTGCTTATGAACGCTATAAAACCTAACGTAAGTAGTTAAGTAACCAAGGAACATTTTTGGGATTGCTTTTGCAGCCATCAAGGGTCTTTAAGCCTGACTTTTTAGTGTTTCATCTCTTCATAGCAGCCTAAGAACCGCATGCACACGTACACATGTCCGTCTCTGTTCTTTCTGAGCTGACACAGCTTTGTTTCTTTTCTTGTGCAAAAACTCGCAATCAATCTTACAAATTTGTATTTCGTGTCACACTGATTCTTAGTTTTGTGACTGGCAGGACATCAGAACTGTGACGACATCAGTGAATGGTCTTTTCGCCGCTGTATTGTTGGTTTTCGCGCTTTGCACTCTGTCACTGATATTGCGCGAGTCTAAAGAAAGTGCTCAGAGTGACAATGTGCTTGGTTTTTTATGAAGCTCCCATTGTTGTTTCTTTTTTCAAACTTTTCATTCGACGCGACCACTGGACCTGTTGATATTAAAATGGTAATCACTGGTGCACTGCGAAAGAGTTTATGGCAGTTCACCAGGAATTGCTGAAGCTTAAGCTGTTCTTCGCTCTTAGCAAAATCTACCCCTTTGGTATGAAATGCACATTAGAAATCCTTTAAGTCTAATCAACCGATTCATACTTTATCTTGGTATCTGTAGTCCACTTTGACAACTGTACCGGCCTTGCTAGGCTTTGTATACGAGCCGACTTTGAGGCCCGCCACCAGGACCACAATGATATGCGTCATCCATGACTAACACCCTCGCTTGGATCTGTTTCAAGAAACACATTCCGTGCCAGACCTTCTCCGAAAAGGACCTTTCGCAACGTCGGGAGGTGGCGCAACGTCCGCGAAACCAACTTTCGCAAGTTGCGCTGCTGCATCCGCACATAATTAGTCACTTTCCTGCTCCTTATTATACCGCTGTTCAGCTTTAATGGCGAAACCTCGTGAGAATTAATGCTCGCTGATGTGAATAACTTCAGCATAGTCATCGCTGGTTCACCGCTTTTTTGATATCCGAACTCATTTTAGCGCTGCATGCCCGGGGGCAGACCGGAACAGACGACCAACAAACGCGAAGGCAGTTGAGAAAGAGCGGGGGGGGGGGGGGGTAACAGTAGAGTAGAAGTAATGCTGTAACCTTGTAAAGATTAATCGGCCCTAACGTAGCTGGGGCAGCGAGATTGTTAGCTGATTTTCGCAACGGGAATTCCTTTTTGGATTATTTACTGACTTCTGCAGAGCTAAGCAAAACTGGCGCCCAATGCTGGTTGAAGCAGACGGCCAAACAAACAGACAAACAAAAAAACCACTGGGGCAGGTCGGACGTGCAGAGGTCGAGAGGGGAGGCATAGATAGCAACTAACATTGTGAAAAAGTAACCCTACTGTAGGTAAATTCGCCTCTGGCATCCCTTACCTACTTCTTTTTGCTACCCGGTTTCATATTAGGGCCGCTTACTGACTTGTGTGGTGCGCGCTTGTAACAAATATGGCGTCGGTGTCCGGTTGGAGCAGACGACAGTGAAACACGGATGCGTGCTGCCGTTAATCTAGTGACGCAAGTCGATGAAAAATAACGTAGACGCAAGTAACTTCGGCGTTGTCATCGCTGGCCCACTGCTTTCTACAATACGAATTCATTTCGGGCCTGCTTACTGACATTTTTGGCGGGTACAGCAAACATGGCGTCGCAAGTCGGTTGGGGCAGACGACGAAGAAAAGCGCAGAAATGGAGGACGGATGCAAGAGACACCGCTTGCGCAGTCGTATACATATAGGCCTGCGTTTTATCACGCGCCCGCATGCGGAGTTTGAGCCGTATACCGAAGCGGGCTCGCATCGTCCCTCGCAAACGCACATAGGCCCCAACTCTGCTCTGGCGGTGATTTGTTTCGTCCCTGGCCGTTGGCAAACACGTACTTACAAAGGGAAAGAGAAACCAAGTAGAGAAAGTCGTGCGAACGAAAGCGCTCCCGCTGTTCGCGCCTCTGACAATCGGCGATAGATGGCGCTGCTTGGTCCTACCACCCTCCTCTACGTCATCCCCTTTCCCGCTCACTTTTGTATTTGCCTCACCAAGCGTGGCTCTCTTTAGCAATCCAACCAAGCGAGAAGGATGTATAGGCGAGGCTGCGGAGAGCGCTAGCTTTGGAACCCTTTGAATCGACGTTACGTAATCAAGAGTTCTATACGGTATTACGTCTTTGCACTTTTCGCTCGAATTTCGAGGGGGAAGGAAGAAGTGAAAAAAATAAATAAAAAGATGTTTAATGTGGCGTAATGGCGCTCCCGCACGAATTCGCGAGCCGAGGCGGATGTGTGCGGGGTGCTTCGGCCCGCCGTAGAGCTTGGTGTTCTTTCGAGTGTCCTCTGATGACCCCGCGCCTTTTGAACTCCTACGAAGAACCCGCGTGTAGTTTGAGAATGATGGTGGGGATGCAGTGATCCGAGGTGACGATCGAGTCATCGCGGCGTAACCGGGGAGGCGATTCTTCTTCGCGCCTGATTCCTTTGTTCCGTGACGGTGGTGTTAGCGGGATTCCAGCAGTATTTCGTAACGAAAAGAAAAGGTGAACTATTAAAAAGGGAAGAAAGAAGATATGAAAGAGACGGGAAGAAAAAGATGGAGAAATAGGGAAATAAAGCAGGGAATAAACGGGTCTTTTTTCAAACGAGTCTGGGCCTTTTTTGGGGGGGCTGTGGCGACGATCTTACGAAAGATAATTTATGATAGGTTTGATTCACTGCGGTCACAATGTTAACGGTCAGAAGGAAAAGTGATGCTGCAATAATAGGTGTGGAGGAGTATCTTGATAGAAATCTTTTCTAGATTCAATTTTTTTTCTTCGCCTCATTTTCCTTTAGCGAGCCCGACCCCTGGTACCGGAGTCGACAAACGATATTCCTTGGAGGCGTCAACGATGACGTCATAGACGTTTGCAACCAGAGCTTTTTTTAATAATTTCGCCGTGGTTGGGCAGTTCCCAATCGAAATCAGGCCTTGAAATACGGCGAACTTTTGGACACTAGCGGACTGCGGTACCGCTCCGCCTCCTATCAGCCACGCCATCCGCCACGGTGGCGCAGTTCATGTATATGGTTTTTCAGCTGCTGACCCGAAAGACGCGGGTTCGATCCCTGCCGCGGCGGTCGAATTTCGATGGAGGCGAAATGCTAGAGGCCCGTGTGCTGTGCGATGTCAGTTAGTGAACGTTAAAGGCTCCCAGGCGGTCTAAATTATCCGGAGCCCTCCATTACGGCGTCCCTTATAGCCTAAGTCTCTTCGGGACGTTAAGCCCCATAAAACGTAATCAAAAACCAAAACTGTGAGCTATGCCTTGAAATACACCCGCCGCGGTGGCTCAGTGGTTAGGGCGCTCGACTACTGATCCGGAGTTCCCGGGTTCGAACCCGACCGCGGCGGCTGCGTTTTTATGGAGGAAAAACGCTAAGGCGCCCGTGTACTGTGCGATGTCAGTGCACGTTAAGGATCACCAGGTGGTCGAAATTATACCGGAGCCCTCCACTACGGCACATCTTTCTTCTTTTCTTCTCTCAGTCCCTCCTTTATTCCTTCCCTTACGGCGCCTTTCAGCTGTCGGCCCTTATGTGAGACAGGTGCTGCGCCATTTCCTTTCCCCAAAAACCAATTAATATTAAAACAATTATTATTATGCCTTGAAATAGTGATGGCGCTCTGAAAAGCAGTGGCCGTCGAGCTACCATCGATAGTTCATCAGAACGCCGTACGCAGCGTGCGCCACACGAAACGCGGGTATATTTAGACTCTCCCAGATGTGTCAACAGTCCGGTCAGAGCCTGCAGTGTCCCAGCTGGAGATGCAACCGATTAGACCAGATGGACGGCGGTAGCTAAAACTCGCTGCTGTTCTATAACCAGGATCACTAACCCGAATGAAGCGAAAGCCAGGTGCCGATTGCAGCGCCACCGACGGACTCTAAATGAGCGCTGTTCGTTCTGCCTTATGAGTAACCCAAAATAACCATGGCCCCATCGAAGGGTTACCAGGCAACGCCCTACACCACCTGCAAAAGAACGTTAATAGAGCGCGCGATAACTTTCACTTCGGATAACCTTTTTTTTTTTTTACCACGCCAGCGGGGGGTCGGCGGGTGACACGTGTGAAAATGCCACCGAAAACGGGGTCAGCTCCGGCAGTGCTCCGTTAGACTACTTTACTGGCCACGCGTAGCTGTTCGGTCCGAGGTAACAGCGGATGGCCCCCGGCGAAGTTCGTGTGAGTCGCCCGCGGACCCAATTTGAAGCGGACGCCGTCGATGACCCTTTCCTTCCGCCCCGCCAGCTCAGGGCGGTAGTGGGAGTACCGTGTCAGCGCGGATTTAACTGGCCCTCGAGATTTGTTGCGCAAGGTGGCAGCTGGAGAGGACGCGGTTGGGTCAGAACTTGATGCGAGGTGTTCGAGAAGCCGCTACGATTGTTGAAATTAAGAGGTTGTCGTCAATAGCGAACAGAACCTTTCATTGCGACATAGGAGCGCCAGTATAAGGTTCCTTAAAATGCGCGTACTGCAGTTGATGTTAAATGACATTAAGGAATGTTAACACATTTAAGCATCCTAGACAGTCATCTGGCTGCTTCTATTGTAGTGTATACATGCACTACTGTGTAGTGTATACATCTGGCTGCTTCTGTTGTAGTGTATACACCACTGTGTAGTGTATACACTACCATGGATACACTAGTGTATACACTACTGTGTAGTGTATACACTGGTGTATACAATACACAGTACTGTGTAGTGTATACAGTACACAGTAGTGTATCTTCTGTGTACTGTATCCACTACACAGGATTTTTTTTGCATCTCGCATAGGAGAAAGTGGACAGTGATAATGAACGAAATTCTTTAGGATTTGGCCGGTTTCCTGTGCGAAGGAATATAGTGTTCCCCGCTTCTTTCTGTCAAGTACTGCGCTTCAGAAAAAAAGGTGAAAAAAATATCACGAAATACTTTTGAATTAATCTGTATAAGCTGCGGGAAAGAAAATTGAGGTTATGAAATTCGCAAATAAAAAAATATATGTAGGG
The DNA here is from genome assembly GCF_052857255.1 of Amblyomma americanum. NCBI lineage: Eukaryota > Metazoa > Arthropoda > Arachnida > Ixodida > Ixodidae > Amblyomma > Amblyomma americanum. The sequence goes on along the minus strand of NC_135505.1, from coordinate 140,377,938 downwards.
ATTTCTTGTTAATTACTGAAAGCACTGACTAATCGCATACTAATGTGAAGGACAGGAGCCATTCGGGATTTTATCTGAACACTGGGGAATTTACCCCACTGCGCTAAGCGAGCGCGTTCATTAGACGCAGCAATATCGACTGATTAACATCGGGATTATCGGAAGATAGGCTTTGCCCGCACTCGTGACCACGGGGAATTCCTACCACTCATCACATCACTTTGTTTTCTTCAAAGACCCCTTGTGGTGTGTTACATAATCGGCGGGATTTACAAGGTACGCGTTGACAGCAGTCGTAAACATTGATGGGCAAGTTACGGCAGCGATGTGGTGTTCCGGGCGTAAGTAGGGAATTATAACTTTTATGACTTTATGGGAGTTTAACAATCCAAAGCGACACATACTACGAGCGATGCCGTAGTGAAAGGTTCCGCAAATTTCGACCACCTGGGGTTCGTAGGGAATTACACATGGAGCAATATTGTAACCAGCGCTTTAAATGAAAGCCGTTAACTGTAGTATCAGTTCGCTCTATAGTTGCGTGGTGGACTAAAAACCTTCGACGCTTAATAATAATAATAATTGGTTTTTGGGGAAAGGAAATGGCGCAGTACCTGTCTCGTATATCGTTGGACACCTGAACCACGCCGTAAGGGTTGCGGTTCAGGTGTCCAACCATATATGAGACGCTTAAATTCGCGTTTATACGGTAACCGCTCGAGCCGATCCACCAGTCTCGCCTTCGGCTCGGCGCCCCTCACTTAATGCGCGGAAGTGTTTCCGAATAGCAAGCGGCGGCGTCCCGCTTAGGCCGGCGAAGCTACCACGCACCAACACGTTGTGTCACGGTGCACGGGCATTACGTATACGCTCTCGCATTGCGTACGGGGAAGGCACCCGGCAACTTTCATCGTTCCCGCTACGTCCTCTTCCTGAAGGTGTTTCTGCCTCGAGGCATCAGCGTCCTACCGCTTGCACGGGCTGGGCCTTACGCTGTAGATCTGCCCGCGATACAACGGTGCAATAGTACTTGTAAAAAGGGAGTGCGGAATGCGCCCCCTGCGAGGTACAGCCGCTGACTTCCTCGTGGTAACTCCGCTCTGCATTGATTAAAATTTTATCTCGCTACGTAGATCTGTGTCGGGGCATGCCAGTGAGTTCGGCGTGCCCGTGTTGTTGCCGGCTCAGGTGTATTCTAGTTTTCCCTTCGGGTCTTGCAAGAATAGGAGCTGTAGCTAGGTCACGATGACGTGCCGGAAATAGTGCGTAATATTGTTACGTTACGAAGGAAGTCGCTACGCTGTGCTAACTTTGTTCATTTGATCTTGTTTTCTTTTCGCAATGTAATCGCCTAAGTGTTCACTTTCCTGACTCGGGTTTTTCTGTTTGCAATAACTGTTGGGACCCTTAGGCACCCGTTAGTATTTTTTGCATAGTTAAACATGCATAAGTGTGGCTTGTCTGGGTTAGGTAAGTTCCCGGGTTATGAAAACGTTGACATTGCCTATACTGGTGCAAGTTAGAATGCTTGTCCTACTATACCGTGTTCTTTTCCGGTAGATAAATTTTTTTCGCGCATTACGAATGTTTTTTTTTCTTTGGCAGCAGCCGCAGTGACTGAAAAGTCGGAAAACGCGGCATTTAATGCTAGGAATAAGGCAATCTTGTTCCTTAATGTTATTAATTAGAATATCGACTCCACATGAAGCTTAGATATGGTGTTCGCGACATGCATTCCATTTTGCAAAGGCCAAGAAACTTCAGACTGTCGAGAAATCTCCGATGAACTGACAAACAGCACTGTTTTGCGGTGTATTGGGAAGAACTGATGAGAACAGCTAATGGAGGACACCTTAGAGATCTCAGATGTGCTAATGAAGTAACTAAGTGTTCAAATTGCAAATCATATCGAGGAACTAGCCAGGCAAAGCAGTAGAATGGGTCTAAAAATCAACGCGCAGAAAACTAAGGTAATGTTCAACTGTCTCGGAAGGCAACAGTCGTTTACAACAAGCAGCGAAGCGTTGCAAATGGCAGACTGCATCTACAGTCGGCAGGAAGGGAACAACAGTTTAAAGCAAGTAGCGGAGCGTTGGAAGTGGCAAGGGAATGCATCTACTTTGAGCGTGTAGCCACCGGACCAGGAGAATGAGATAACTAGGAGAGCAAAAAGGTGGTGAATTACATTTGGCACGCGCTTTCAGGCGTAGAACAGCAGTTTGCCGATATCATTCAAGAGGAAAGCACATGGTAGCTAAATATTACCGGTAATCACCTATGGGGCAGAAACGTGGTGCCTAACGAAAAGGGTTCATCTTAAAATGAGAAAGTGCAGATAGCTATGCAAAGGAAAATGACAGGTGTAACATTAAGAGACAGGAAGAAGACAGAGTAGGCCACGCAACAAACTCGGGTTAATGATATCCTAGCCGAAATTGGGGAAAAAGAAACCGGCATGAACAGGTCATGTATTGCGAAGACAAGATATGGTCTCTCAGTGTAACAGAATGGATTCCAAGAGAAGGCAAGCGCGGCAGGGGGCGGTAGCGAATCAGGTGGGCGGATGAAATTAGGAAGTCTCAGGGGATAACGTGGCCGCAGTTGAATCACGGGAAGAGTAATTGGAGGGATATGGGAGATGCATTTGTCCTGTAACAGGCGTGGTTAGGCCTAGTGCTGCTGCTGATGTTTCTTTTAAACTTATACTGCCCACTTTACGCAAACTCTCATGACAATGCTCTAAGCAGAGCGAGCTAGTAAACAGGGCATTCCGGTATCAACGTCCTCTGGCATTCCCCCAACCCCTCCCCCGCGAGCGAACGTTCGCCTTCTCCCAGCCCGGACACAAGGCAGCGTCGGCGGTCGCATTCCTTTTTCCTTTCCTCGGCAGTGCCACGGGTGGCGGCGGCGGCGGCGGACGTATGCGTGACATTGATTTCTATCGCGGCGAAGAAGCGCTGTCAGTGCCGCCCGCTGTCTCAGCTATCGTGCATGCGCTCTCGGCCCTTTCCTCTCTTTGCCCGGCCCGACCAGCGGCCAGTCACCTGGCGGCAGCAGTTAGAAGCCGCGCGGGCGCTCGCTGCATCAACGACAGGCCGCACACGGAAGAAGATGCGTTCCACGAGTTACCCCCTGCCGCCTCCTTCTTTCACGGCCGTTATCTCTACGCCGGCGCGCCTAGCGGGATTGAGACCTTCTGCACGACCCTGAAATCATCTCCGAGCGATGCTCTCGCCGCGCTTTTTTTTTCTCTGTGATGTCTCTTTGTTCAGTCGTTCTTCCGTCGCTGCAGGAGGAGGGGGTGGCTTCCTTCTTCTGATCATCTTTTCATCTCCGTAGGTTTGCTTTACCTGCATTCCCGCTTTTTTTTCTTTAGTGACACGCTGCCTGCGCTGCGCGTTCGACGCCCATTCCACACTGTCGAGTGCGCTATTCCGTCCTGTCGAGTGCGCCAGGGCATCCTGTCGAGGACGCCACTCCCCGGGCGGCGGTGTGTCTGTTCACTTCTGTGAGGGACTTTAATGTGCGGACCTGTTTCTGTTGTGCGTCTCGTCTTGGAACGCGGAGTGTTCCCTGTTGTAGCCGTTGGTCGTCGCAGATTGAAAGCTGCTTGTTGGAGGCTTGTCCATTTGTCAGCCCGAGCTTATTCCCTGCTTTGTTTGATTTTATCCGACGTATTTGTTATACCTTGCTTTCACATAGCTAAGTATAGAAGGGGACCGTTTTTTTGGTGATGCAATGTGGCGAAAAATGGCAATGCGGAAATGCAAGATTGCGGCCTGTCTTAGTACATTTTGCCCTACTGTTGCTACGTCGTGAATTGATGCTTCCATGATTCAGCGGTGCATATAGCTCACATCAATAGCCGTTGTCCTGAGAGCATGCAGTGCAGCATTTACCACCACATCGTCGAGCACGCGAGTACAATTAAACTCATCGAGTGTTTTGCAGCGTACCGCTGATGACAGGAACATATAATAATATGTTTAATTAAGTTGATAGGAAACGCGTTGCTTGAAATTCTTAGCTGGCAAGGAGAAAGAGAAACAAACTTACATCCAGTGGAGGGGAAGATGAAGCATGTAATTATTTTCCTCTTTGAGGAATTATTTTTATGGCCTTCTGTAACTGAATGCATGTATTACAGGTAAAGTTGATTTTCAAAATGTTACGGGTCACAAAATGAGCCCTGAAGATAAATTTTGTTACGGACCTGGAACCACAAATTCAGTCACCAGATAGGACGCTGACGACGATGCTACTTACCAAGGGAGAGGGTCACCGGTATAGCTGGCGCTGTTTAAATAGAATTTCTCAATTGATGCATGAGCCAAAAAAAACACGATGTCGTATTAGTTCATGCTCTGAACGCGTTTTGATGCCGTGTTAATTAGATTTTAGCATAGGCCTGGCTGCTGCTTAATCTTATAACATACCGTTATTAATATCAGTCTACCTTCCCCCTCCAGGGCTTAGTCACGATTGAGCACTGACGTGTCCCCAGAGCCTCGATCCTCTTGCGAAGGTACAGGGTTTGCAATAAGGCTACTGGACACGCAATTTTCTCCATTTATTTTTCCTATGTCCCCTTCTGATGTTTTTAGGCTCTTGTCCTACACACCAGTTCCTATGTATAACCTCTGTTATTAATTAACGTCATCATATCTGTACCTTCAGCAGGCGAAACAAACTTACCATGACGCTTTCTGGCGAAGCTGCCCTTGTACAAATAGAAGAAAATAATCACCATCATATGGTATGTCTATACGCTTATCTGCCATTTAATGCGTTTTCAGTATTAGTGTACGTCAATCGTCGAAGAAAACGTGCATTAAATAATATTTGCATTAATCTGCGAAGGAGTTTACGCTTAAGTTGAGCAACGTGCTATGTCCGCACTGTTCATTTACAGCAGCAAATGTGTAAGGAACTTGCTCCCGTGTAAGCCGTGTCGCCTAACATATCGCACCTGAAAACTCCCGCCTTCTCTGGAAACAACAACAGTTATAGTAATACTAATAACTATTATTGCATTTACTGCACATTGAATGAAGCAGTATTCAAAGGCCACGCCTGTCAAAGCCACGTTCGACTTGTATTTCGGAGCATGGCCAGTGGCCGTACAGGACTAAAAGCCGGAGCCTTTATGAATGAAATCACGCAAATTTGTTTAGAGTAAACGCCGTCTCAACCGTTTTCCACTTCCTCATTGCCTGTCCCAGGCGTCTTCGGCGTTCCAAAAGGAGAACAGTTCAGTCATCACGGCAAAACCCGAGGAGTACGCGAAGCGCGCCATTGACCCACGCGGCTCGAAACGTTCGCCCCAGTTTTGCGTCTCCTTCCGCGTGCAAGGAATGCAACGGCAGTCATCACCGCCTTATACGAACAATGAGGCGTGCGACCAGCTGCTGCCCCCCCCCCCTTTTTTTTTTCTTTAACCCACCTCCGTCCTTGCTAGACATAGCACTGCCTGTAACGCATTACGCTTCTTCCTCGAAGTCTCCGGCCGGCTCCTTTCGAACAGTTCCGCGCTGTTTCTGGAGCACGGCTCTGGTTCATTCCGCCATTCTGCTTTCCCCTTCTTAGGGACCTTGGAGGTAACGGTTTTTCCCGCCGCTCATTTAAGCTTTGTTCCTCCTAGGCTGCATTGTCGACCTGATCGCCGTGGCCGCCAAGCTAGGCGTGGGCGGGGCGCGAACCTTTAATCACCCCTTTGAGTAGACCACGCTGCGCGGGCCGTTCTGTAACGGTCTTCCCCCGATCTCCCTCCCGGAATAGACCAGACCAGACGTGTACGGGCGTTCCGTCGGGGCTAAGCGTACGTCCGTCGGTCTGAGCTTATACGGTCTTTTAGCGGTCGCGCGTGTGGACCGTAAGGCCGCTCTGACCTCGCCGTGTGATGATGCCCGGGTCGGATGGCCGTGTCCTCCGGCGGTCTCCATTTATGCGGACAAGGTCGTTGGAGGTCGGGACCCTCTGGAATTGTCGAGACGACTCCGCTTCGCTTGTGGTAGGGTCCGTGATGCGTGAGGCATATATACCCGTTAGAGCTTCACCTGGATGCCCGCGGTGACGCTGCTGTGTCAGGTACTTGCATTATAACGACGCCGCTTTGGGAGTTTGATGGCGCTGGGCGTGACACTTGGCCGTTCTACTTTTGGGGGTCATGGCGACTTTATTGTTCGAGGACTTGCAGTGCAAAGAGTGGTTTCCTTTCTGGCAGGCAATTTTGAGTGGTTAAGACTCAGATGCAGCGTTGGCTTTGGTAAATTATACGGTGTGAATCTAATGACCAAGAGCTGTGAGGCTTTCATAGTCCCATCACTGCGTGACCGACAGGGCTCTGAGATATGCCGTGATTTAAAAAAAAAACGCCGTTAAATTTTTGATGTGAGCTTAAGATGTAATGAAATTTCCCACTTAGCTTTCATATTTTTATTGAACAACCCGTTAGTAACAGCACTGCGCAGATTTTATGTGAATCTACTATATGTAGGCATCCTTTCTGTGAAAGGCAGTTTTATTCGCTGATGCCGGACGTGTTTTTCCCACGCATACTTCGTAGAGCTCGGACATGCCTTCCTCGCAGGTTCTGCTTTAAATCTAGTAAGATTCTATAGTTATAGTTATTCTATAGGTATAGTTAGAACTTACAGGGTTCTAGAGACAGAGGCGTGGCCAACAAATTTAGCTGAAACAACGATTATCTCCTGACAAACACAATCTCGTGCATCTTCATTCGCAACATATGCTTAAGGACGGCAACGGTCCAGAGCCCTCGCAATCTGTCTCGCGGGCCAAACGCCTTCATTGTAAGTTGGATACAACTTCAGAATGAAGCGGCTTTTCCCCCATCAAAGGACCCCCTTCCAGCCAATGGCGTCGGCATATTTTCATGAGCCTGCTAGCTTGTCAGTAAAGGGAGTGGCACACTAAAGGGGATGATGGTCCCCTCCTTCCATGGTCAGGTATCGTCCCCTCCTTACATTGTCAAGCCGCTCCCTGTGTTGTCCCGCTAGCAGGGCTCATGAGAATCGACCGACGCCATTGGCTGTAAAGCGGGTCCTTGGTCGGGCAAAAGCCCCTTCGTTCTTGAGTTGTATCCGGCTGTGCTCACATCGTAGCACTGCCGAGGAGAGACCTTTCGACACCACTGCACGCTATGCGCAAGCAGGCTGCGGGTTTTAGGGGGCGAGAAGAGGTATTCCGAGCTGCGCAGTGGCTATATATATATATATATATATATATATATATATATATATATATATATATATATATATATATATATATATATATATATATATATATATATAAATAGTTAGTGCGCGCGTGCGGCACCACTTACACTGGAACCTTGAAGGAGCCAATCTGAATCGCGCCGAACGGAGGCGGAGAGGCCCTTAGCCGGCCCTGCCACCGCACCGAGCATTTCATTGTGTCCGTCAACTCGTGCTCGCGTCTTTCCTTCCTTCTTCGTCCGCTCTCTTTCTTTGCCTCTCGGTGCTGTATATACAAAGCAGAGGCAGCACCGCTTTCTCCAGGGCGCTCTAATTGGCTCGCAGATTAACTCTCCACCAGCCTCGTGCGGAGCTCCGTTTCGTGACCGATTCGAGGGGTACGAATAGAGGGAGAGGAGGAATTTGGCTGCGTCGAAGGAAAGGGAAACTGAGAAATGAATAAGCACCGGAGCGGTTCAATGCGTGCGCGCGTGCTCGAGCAGCGATCCGTTTTGTCGATAAGCAGGTCCCCCCCCCCCCCCCCCCCCCCCCCCCCCCCCCCCGCCGGCCGAGCGCGCGAGCGAGCTACGGCTGGGGGAACTGTCGCGCAGTGCTACACTTTCCCCTTCGATTCTTCTAGTCGTCGATGGAGCGTGGAACGGCCGCACGGGCGCGCTTCGGTCGACTGCGTGGAAGCACTTTTGAGGAACGAGCGGAGGAAGGGGGGGGGGGGGGGGGGGGCAAGGAGATTGGAAGGCATTCGAACCCCCGGGCGTGCTCCGCGGACACACACGCAGAAGCACGCAGGGGTGCGAGTCTATTTGGTCTCTCCAGCGCCGGCTCGAGGTGGTGTTATGTAGGACTCGAGCGCACGACCTTGGGACACGGATTGCGCGATAACGCCTTGAGCCGAGCGCCGACTGTCTTGTGCGCGTGTGTTGGATTTTTGCCCCGCTAGGTGGTGATTTGGGGAACGTAGTTCTCTCCGCGTCAGATTGTGTGAGCGGGCTCCAATGCGTGTACTTGGCACTAGCGCCGGAGGTGTAATGGTGTCTTCGCGACGGTGCCGGCCGGCATGTTTTACGACGGGTCGGCGTGAAGGAGCAGTTGTTAAGGGTCATTTGAGATAAAGGCTTCTCCTTCTTGTCTCAGTCCGCTCTTTTTTCATTTTACGAGAGCCCCTTATCGCCAAGAGGTCAGTGCGATGTGTCGTGGCCTGGTTGGCGCTGAGAGGCAGGACCACGGCGTAGTCCGTTGCACTCGGTGTTCACGACTGCGCATTTGACGCTGGGGTTCTGCGGCGTTTTATTGAAGATATGGACGGGACGTCATTATTTCGAGGAATTCTCTTACAAAAATTTATTTACAACGGAATATGACGGCGGCCAGGACTCAAGTGTTCATCGCCCTCTGATTCCTTGACGGGAGGAAATAAACTCATTTCATCATTCACACCGTTTATAGACCATCCACAGATTGTGACTATACAGTCTATACACTTTATATAGACAAATTCGATATACTAGTTCGGTTTGGTTTATGGAGGTTTAACGTCCCAAAGCGAATTAGGCTATGAGAAACGCCGTAGTGAAGGGCTCCGGAAATTTTGACCACGTGGGGTTCTTTAACGTGCACTTACATCGCACAGTACACGGGCCTCTCGAATTTCGCCTCTATCGAAATTCGACCGACGCGGCCGGGATCGAACCCGCGTCTTTCGTGCCAGCAGTCGAGTGGCATAACCACTCAGCCACCGCGGCGGCCGATACACTATTGTGTAGGCAATACAGCTCCTATGGACAGTCTATAGACAATATGTAGATTTAGTAGCCAAACACTTTTAGTATACACTTTTGTTTATAGACATTCAATAGGCTATGAATAGAAGAAAAGGAAATATCTATAGGAGGACGTTAGAGTATGTAAGTTTATAGACCACATTTATAAGGGAACGTCCAAGATCAATCAGTTTTCTTTAGTCGACTGAACGAGTTACTGAATCTGTATTCACACGCCTCAAGGTTTGGCAGCGACTGCGGCGAAATGGACAAGTGCAATGTACTCGCCTGAGTTTTCAAGCGAAGCTTGCGTCTGTTCATAAATACCTGGAGAAAAGAATTAATTAAGCTCAGCGTTCCGTGAAAAAAAGAGGCTGCTTTAAAGTTCCTGCATTGGCAACTTTCTCCAATGTGCAGGAGCGTCCAACCAAGCCACGCAACTTCACTGAGCCGAGAATGAAGTTTGTGTGTACTCAGGGAAGGCGCGCGCTTTGCTCGACGTGCGAGCGGCGCATTCTTTTCGCGGCGCCAGTAACGGAGCGGACGCTTCGGCGCTTGCGGAGGAAGGAGCCGAGACCGAGTTGTTTTTAGGGCCAAGGATGGAGGGGCCAAGAAGAGCGCTTGCCCCAAATGGCTTCGAGATGCTCGCGCTTCACGAGCGGCGGCGTGTGTCGTACAGCCGGCCGATGCTCGACAGCGTGGGAGGAAACAGCGCGAAGAAGCGTTCGGACCTTTCTTTCTTTCCTTCCTGCTTCCATTTCATTAAATGCCGGATCTCGCTTCCCGCGTAAGATTTTAGTTTATACTCGAATGGGCTGCCCTCATATATATATATATATATATATATATATATATATATATATATATATATATATATATATATATATATATATATATATATATATATATATATATATATATATACCAAAAATGATTTCTGGCAGCTGATTTGGTCAATATAATATAAAATCACCAAAAATTAAAGAAACATAACAGGATTTAATTCACGACGTTTCGGCTGGAGGACCAGCCTTTTTCGAGTGTCAAAAAAGGCTGGTCCTCCAGCCGAAACGTCGTGAATTAAATCCTGTTATATTTCTTTAATTTTTGGTGATTTTATATATATATATATATATATATATATATATATATATATATATATATATATATATATATATATATATATATATATATATATATATATATTTAGCCACTGAGTGTTGACACGAGGGAATTTCTAAACGGTGACTTTGTTGCACCGGTGATAAAATTTTTATTAGGGAATAGAACCAGTACGCAAATTGACAGTAACAGAGCGCCTTTCATGATGTGGAAGCGAGAAAGAAAAGGTTCTCGATTTTGCCTTCTCCATAAGTTTTACCGTTCATCTTTAGCAGCATCAATCATATCAGCAGCACATCGCCTCTCCAGCCGCATTGACCACAACAAGACCGCGTACGCTTCCCTTGCAAGAACTACATCTCGTTTCCGATCTTTTTTTTCTTTCTCAAGACATCTCGGGACTGGAACGATCTGCCACCAAAAGCCGTATACACCTTACCGGCCCCGTGGTTTTCAAGAAAAAGATCGAGGCCATCATCTTGTAGTCTGTAATGCACATCCCTCATGTAATGCCCCGTCCCCGGGGTCTTTGAGGTAATAAATAAATAAATAAATAAATAAATAAATAAATAAATAAATAAATAAATAATCCAGGCCGGCTGCGCTCATGAATTTGGCCGCAGTATCGCACAAGATACAGGGTTGTCATTAAATTGTCCCTGTCAATGCTGTGCCCGGTTGTTCTTGCTTAAAATGTTAAATGGAAATCAGAAAAATGTACGGATTGACGTTAAAAGGAGCGGAGAACACATGACAGATACTCCCTTAGGACAACAAAAGACATGCCTAGAGCAGCCAAGCAGATAGCAGGGGGTGGCAGTGGGTATATAGTCCAGAGTTTGACGGAATACCGTCTGGCGAGGGGCGAACATTGTAGAAATAAACACACACTGGACAAAAGTTTCGACGAAAAAAAAATATAAGACTATATCAATCAAGCGCAGCACAGGGTTGATTGGAGGAATATGAAGGTGGACTTTGTCCTTCGTTGGGCGAGTTAGGCTGATGAAGATGATGAATGAGTTTTTAGCAGCCGAATGAACAGTGGGCATCCGAACGCTACATACAATGAGTTGCCACCAACTCACCTTCTAGAAGTAATTTTAGAAGGTCGTCTCGCGGCTTGTAGAAAGAAAACGGTGCTTGTTGCACCAGGCGTCATCACATCGAAATTTGTCCGAGCCTAGCCACCGGAGCATCGTGTTCGAAAAGTAACGTAGCAGGGAAATGGTGGCAACAAACAGGCGCAGCAGTCAAATGGCGCCACCCATTAAAGCGGCTGCTATGCGCTTTATTCGAAAAGATGGCGTAATTAGTGTTTTTTTTTTCGGTTTCCTGTGAAAATGCGGTCCTGAGGCTTTTCTTTTTCCATCCACTGCCTAACTGCGCATAATAAGAGGTTTAAAAAATAATGGCGTTTCTTTTTTCTACCCGTGCAGCTTGCTTTTCGGTAAATTTTCTAGGCCCAACGCTGGTTAGGTCGATATCACTTCTCAGAGTACTATGTAGTATATGCGTTACCAATATGGGTCCAATCAAGTTTTTATGTATTGTTTTATAAAAGAAAATGATGATGATGATTATGATGATGAAAATCATCGGACTCAACACTAAATCCTCACGAATGGCACGTCGCTTGTGCAGTATCCGTTTGCGAGCGGTCAGATGTGTGAGAAAGCCTTGAGCGCATGCTTATTCAGTGCGAGGCAGAGAGCCTCCGGCTGTCAAGGATATGTTCAGCCGAGCTGAGCGGCATAAGGCGAATCACGCGGCGGTATACATTGGTGTCGACCTAGAAATGCCTCGCTGCTGAAGCGATCAGCCGCGATCTTCTCACGCGTTTTCGCGCAAGCGCGAGACGCCGTTCCCAGCGATTATAGACGGCGCCGCTCTGCCATGGGAGAGAAAAAGACGGCTACGCAGAGCGTTTTGACTGCGGCACTGGCGGTGAATATCGCCCCCTTTGTAGCCGCCGTGTGGCCGATACTGGCTTTGGCTCCATGTGAGGACGCGCTTGGGAAGACTGTATGGTTCGGTTTATCCGAGAGGCACTTGAACAATCCTCCGTTTTGCATTTTACAACTGTATTTGTGCAGAGCACTTTCTCTAGAGCAAACGGAGTCGCGTATACCCCTGTCACTCCTCTTCATCGTCCGAAGGAATGACGAAACGTGCAAGACTTTGCTTTCCATTTTGTAGCCATGCAAGCCATTCACTTCACTATATAAACTCGAACCTCCTTATAACGAAACTTTTTATAATGACATAATGGATATAACGAAGAACCACCGCGGTGGCTCAGTGGTTATAGCGCTCGGCTGCTGACCCGAAAGACGCGGGTTCGATCCTGGCCGCCGCGGTCGAATTTTGATGGAGGCGAAATTCTAGAGGCCCGTGTACTGTGCGATGTCAGTGCACGTTAAAGAACACCAGGTGGTCGAAATTTCCGGAGCCCTCCACTACGGCGTCCCTCATAGCCTGAGTCGCTTTGGGACGTTAAAATCGCATAAATAAAAAGAATAACGGAGGAATGACTTCCCCTTGGAATTCCTGTCAACACGGGCTATAGCGAAGCTACGGCTATAACGAGGTAATCGCCGGGACCCTTAAACTTCATTATGACGAGGTTCAACTATATCGCTTGTGAAAACTTCTTAGTGCGTAGACTTGCAGCTACGACGTGCATTATTTTGAAGCATAGAGCGCAGGCTTAGATCATGGCTTTATTTATTACGTAGCTGCACGGGACCTTTCTTGTCGTTATTCTTTTGCAACAATCATGAATATTTGCAAAAAATCGCGTCCTAGTTCTGGGTGAGCAGCCATGCATGCGGTGTTTTGCTGTGCCATATGGTTGAGAAGCAAAACAATATGACCGCGAAATTCTGCGAACGTTTCGCAACTATAGATCAGTGAATCGCTGAGGTTTCGAATATCACGAGAGCACAAATGTTACAACAGATCAATTTTTGGCAGTTTTGGTCGCTTTGTTGCAGGCCCCATGGCATCGACGTTGCGTTTCGACCGTGTCTTACTCACGTTAAATGCGCTCTGACGAATCCCGCAATCCGTCAAGCTTGTGAAACCTATACCCATACAATGTTGGTCACCGTGGACAGTTACACTGATCCGTTTCAATGGATGTATGCATGGTTTGAGCATCCCTTTGAAACATGACGGTGGCGGGTGCCACCAACTCCTCTGTTAATGCTCTGGTCGAATCCTTCTTTTCAGAATCCCTATTCTCTGGTAAATATAGTCAGTTACAACCCAAGAATGCAGCCACGAACACCCCTCAAACGAGGCCCTTTAGCCACTGTTTTCGTCCAAGACACGGGCCTCTGCCCTGAGCCTCTTGTCAACTTCCTCCTTGACCGCTTGCCACTCTTAGCCCGAGCAACGAACAACCCGCACCCCGCTGCTTTTACTTCGGTCGGGCTAGGGATGCGGTAACGTTAAGGAGGGAAGTTGAAAAGAGGCTGGGGGAAAAAGGCGCACGACGCCATTTGTTGAAAGGCACCTTTTGAGGGGCATTCGCCGCTGCATTCTTGAGTTGTAGAGAGAGAGAAAGACAGAAAGGCAGGGAGGTTAACTAGGCAGCGCCCGGTATGCTACCCTACACGTGGGAAGGGGAACGGAGGGAAAGATAGAAAGGGAAGAGAACAAAGAGAGATGATCACTTTTCCACATGTCCGTTGGCCGTTACTTGCAGGGTACACAGGACACACACTTGAGTTGTAAGTTACTACAAATGCCTGGCACTTCCATCACTTTTCTTCGAAGCAACTTTCAAAGTTTCTTCCAGAGGGGTGGTATATTTCATTTTTCTCTAAAGGCGATTTAAGTAAGTGCGGATATCCTCTCTTGCGTGCCTTCCCACTTTGAGGTCATTAATCCTTACATCACGCGATGCGCCCCTTTGCGGATTTCTTCGTTAAATAACATAGGACCCGCTATCGCCTGCTAGGGTTGCCGCATGCCAAGGTCTCGGAAAAGACCCTGCGGTATCGGAAATAAAAGAAAAGCAATGGAGAAGAGCCCACGCACACATCAGACTCGTTTGCCGCGAGAGTCGGAGATCGAGGGCTGCAGCCTCGGATACATGCGCACTTCTGCCTCCTCGCATTTTCCCTCTTCGACCGTCGAGGAGGGAGGCCGCCCTCCCGCAGCACCCGTCTTGCATGGGTCTTGATGGATCGACACCTCCGCTATGCAACGCGCGTCGGCTCTCGTTTGAGGCAACAGCTCGCGCCCTTGATCGAGCGGTGCGAGAGCTCTCCGTCGGTTGGTTGCGCGGCATATAGCCAAGGTCGAAGGCCTGTGTGCCTGTTCCTTATATACGCCTGCGTTTTACGCACGCCTGCGTTACGCATAAGGGCGCACACACGCTGCATCAGTAAAACTGTGCAGCGGCGAAGAAGCCCCGATGCGCAAATAAACGGTCGATATACAGGGTGTTGTGCGTTATTCGATACTAATTAGTTTAGAAATATTTGAATGTAAGTAAAGTATAACCTCGTTATAACGAAAGGGTATATAAAGAAATAATGGATACAACGAAACAATGACGATTTCCCCTGGAAGCTCTGCGAACACGGGCAATAACGAAGCTGCGGCTATAACGAAGTAATCGCCGGCGTAGCAGCTCCGATGCACAACTAAATGTTCAATATACAGGGTGTCTTACGTTATTTGATACTAATTACGTCAGAAATATTTGTAAGTACATTCGGACTTCGTTATAACGAAATGATTTGTAAAGAAATAATGAATATAACGAAGAAATGACGATTCCCTTTGGAAGCTCGTTGAACAAGGGCTATAACGAAGTTACGGCTACAACGAAGTAATCGCCGGGCCCCTTCAACTTTGTTATAATGAGATTGAATTTAGTATATATGTTAGAGAAATAAACGGTTATTAATGACAAATAGGCTTGCACGAAGTTCAGACAACCCTTAGCGAGAAGTAGTGGTCTGTAGTTACCAATGCATTTTGTTAAAAATGTGTACTGAATGAAATGAAACACTCTGGAGTGCAGAGCGGAGCTTAAGATAGAGTTCCGACTTTCGGCTGCTGACATACAGCATGCGTCCCGCCTAACAAACTTGTCAAAACTTCCTCATTTGTTAAAGCCTGTTTGGCTGCAAAACGCGCAGGACAACTTAACGCGGTAAGATTAAAATTCAGCGTAGAGATCTGGTAATCACGGAAAACAATGAATCTATCGTCGAATCGAAACATTGGATTCCTTTATCGTCACAGCTTTGATATTGATATATCACTTAGGGATATTTTATTCCGTGTTTTTATATACGAAATAGTTGATCCAATTCACTTTTTTTAACTGCAGCCCCGCAGTACTGAGGTGAACCGGGAACATTAACAGGAATTCGGGGCAGCGCCAAGTTTGTTTTTTTTCCTAGTAATTTTTCTAACCCGACATCAAGTTCAAGTCAAGCCTAAGGGTTACTACGTGGGATCGCTTGCGTCGTCCCTTACATAAAAATTTTCAGACAGTCTTTCGACTGTCCGTAGACTTTTGTCTACAAATTCTATAGAGCTTCTATTGACAAATTTTATATACTAGTCTATAGACAATACAAATTCTCTAGAAATCTATAGACAGTCTATACATTTATGGCCATACACTTTTAGTCGAATTTCTTCTACAAGCAATCTTAGACTATGAATAGACAAAAGGAAATATCTATAGAAAGGCAATACAGTATATAAAAATCTATAGAAAGTCTATAGACAATTTCATAACGAGGGTTTGGGAAGACAAACAGATGTGTGACGCAGAGGAACATCCGAGTTGCTACGCGCCATCTGCATGATGGTCAGGCCATCTCCTGGAAGCAGTAGCTATAACAATGCTGCACACATTTAGGGAGGCAGGGCAATATGAATCGCTGCCTCTGCTGCGGTTTGTTGTAGGCTAAGGCCGAGCATATACGTCGGTGCCGTGGGTTTGCCCCGAGGGACCGGGAGAGCCAAAAGCGTGGGATAGACCCGAGGCAAGGTGACATCGGCGTTGCGCAGGGCGCATGCCTTCGGCCGTAATTGCAAGCTTCGAGTGCGATTCGTTTGCTCAGGGCGGTGATGGCGATGCCGAAGGTGCTCTTCTGGAGGGTGCTGCAGTGGTACGCCGTGGGAGGCCCTCGGGGGGTCCAGGAATGTTTGGGCCGCCACGCCGGGGCGAAGATTTGAGCGGACACCCAATGGGCGGGCGTGTAGTGGTGTGTACTTTGGGGCTGTCCTTGAGTGTTCGGACGCGAGAGATTAAAGTGGCAGCGCATTTTTGTGCACTGGTTGCTTCTTGTTCAGCCCGTGTAGGGTCCTTCCCGATAGTAATTTGCGCGCTGTTGATGTTCGGTCTAGATGCTGCGGTGTATGCCCTATAGCCTTATAGCTAAAATCAAGGGAAGGAAATGCACTTGAACTTTCTGAGCAACTCCGGATGTACCCTGTCAAAAATTTCTTTAGGGAGTCTGTAGACTGTCCCTAGGCTTCTGTCTATAATGTATATAAACTATAGATAAAGCTTAGAGAACAGTCTATAGGCAATACAAGTCCTGTAAGCTGTCTATGGACAATTTATAGATTTATGGCCATTCACTTTTAGTAGACTTTTGCCTATAGACAGTAGACGTTTAGCATACCGGAGACGTAGTACCGGAGACGTATACCGGTTTACCCGACGCCGGCTGCGCATGCCCAGTGGCTCCCCCTCACCCGAACAATGCCTCTGCGCATGCGCGAGAGGGGTCCGGTAAACCGGTATACGTCTCCGGTACCACGTCTCCGGTATGCTAAAAGCGTCTAGTATATAGACCATGAATAAACAAAGAAATATCTATAGGAAGGCAAAAGAGTCTATAAGAAGTCTATGGAGTGTCTATAGACCATTTTGTAAGGGTAAGGGAGGCGGGGTAGTGTGTGTGTTTGGGGGGGGGGGGGGGGAGGTATTTCGCTCTCTTCTGAAAAGGAAAATTTCTACAGAATAGCCACTTTGATCCCTCTTTTTCTTCTGCGTATGGAGCTAATAAACTCCATGGTACATATGGCAGTCATCGAATCGAGGGTCTTATCTGTGCAGAGCGGTTTTAGAGAGTTGCCTCTTACTAGTGATGACAGTGTTCGAAAGCGTATAGCGCTTCTTTCCTGGAACTCAAACCTCGAGTATTTCCACACGTACTTCACTTCAGCGCTCAAGCGCAGTCGCATGTGGACATCTCACAACAACTGCGACCGTCTCAGTTTTCCGCTCAACAGAGGTGGTGTAGCTATCGCGTCATCCAGGAGTTCGGGATCAGCGCTTCTAGTTTCCCTAGCCGCCAACACGTGGCGCGTGTGTTTGAACATTGAAAAATAGTGCACTGACGTCACCCGTGACGTAGGAAAGAAAGAGAATGACCGACCGGCTGCAAAACAGAACGTTATAGGCCACGGCTTAGCTACACTATCTGGGCGATGTCCCGAAGTACTGGTAGTGGCGGTGTTGCAACGTGCACAGTCAACTCGGTGTTTTTCACTCTTTTTTATGCCTTATACGATATGGCATCGATGGTGACGCCGCCATTATGTGAACGGAGGTCTCATTTTGCGCTACATTTCCAGGCCAAGCGTGGAGCGTAAGTTATGCCTGGAAGGTTCCCGTCGTTATTGAGTTCTGCACTGCGTGACGTTGCTGCCAATGGCGAAGTTGTTGATGTTCTGCATGTCGTCATTACAGCCGGTTAGGTTAGTTCAGGTCACAATGCTTCTACCCGCGTGGAATGCCCGCGTGGAATGGTGCCGTTAACATTTCGTTGGCGTTCGACTGTGTCCTACAGGTACTCATTAGTTCCTGGCTGACGACTGCGATAGGAGGTTTGTTATGATTGCTGAGGGTATCATATGAGGCTATACACTCAACAACTACCGCCGTGGAATGCATGTATTTAATGCTTGCCCTTACAAAAATGGCCTCTAGACAGTCT
This sequence comes from Amblyomma americanum, assembly GCF_052857255.1. Taxonomy (NCBI): domain Eukaryota; kingdom Metazoa; phylum Arthropoda; class Arachnida; order Ixodida; family Ixodidae; genus Amblyomma; species Amblyomma americanum. Next base: position 140,359,836 of record NC_135505.1, on the reverse strand, counting down.
ATAGACAGATTACTCTTTCTTCTTTCTTTAGGCAGTTTATAGGCTGTCCATACACTTCTGTCTATAGACTGCCTATAGACAAATCCTAGAGAATAGTCCATATGCGATACAAATCCCATAGACAGTCTATAGAGCATCTGTATATTTATGCCCACACACTTTTAGTAGACTTTTGTCTATGGACAGTCTATAGGCTATGAATGGAGAAAAAATAGATATGGAAAGGCAATAGAGTTGATATGAAGTCTATAGACTGTCTATAGACCATTCTTATAAGGGATCGGCTTCGTTTGAGGAACATGTACGTGGTCCAGAGACTTTTGTCCCCGACTGTACTATTCCTAAGCGAACTTTATAAAAATCAGCGCTTCATCTCCCTAGAGTAGTTTTCATGAAAGAAAAGGCCCTAAATTCTTCAACCAATTTTGTCCATGTCGACGTCGCCCTTGCCTTGTGATCCGTTCCCGGGATCTCACAGCTGCCCACGGCAACCCCAAAGACCCAGGGAGGCGCTTTGATTCGCCTTTCCCTCCGAGCAGCCCGCTCATCGACTTCGTTCTCCGCATACCGTGCGGTCATATCCTCCGGGAATTCGCCCAGCCAGACTTCCTTCCTTTTTTTCTCCTTTTTCGTGGAGCGGGGAGGGGGGGGGGGGGGGCGCTTTCACCGCACCTAATAAACCTCCGGGCACGCGGGACGCCTAGCTTGGCTTGGCTCTTTCCTTGCTTTGCCTGCTGCGCGTGCTCCCAAACGCAGATGGACGGGAAGCCGGTCGGTCTTGCCTTTGAAAGCCGATCTCCACCACACGTGCGAGATTCTCCCTCGGCTTTTGCTTTATTTTGCTTCAGCTCGACGCGCGTGTCGCCTTTCGCGCTGTTTTGTTTCGGCGGCTTCGCTGTGGAACCGCGAGGGGCGACGAGCTGCCGCAGTGCGCTACCGGAAATGGCCGCTGTTCCCCCTGCCTGAGCATTCTCGAAGGCACATTGTACGCTTCCTTCTGGGTGTGTGTGTCAGTCAGAGCTGGGCGGCTGTGTGTGTGTGTGTGTGTGTGTGTGTGTGTGTGTGTGTGTGTGTGTGTGTGTGTGTGTGTGTGTGTGTGTGTGTGTGTGTGTGTGTGTGTGTGTGTGTGTGTGTGTGTGTGTGTGTGTGTGTGTGTGCGTGTGTGTGTGTGTGTGTGTGCGTGTGTGTGTGTGTGTGTGTGTGTGTGTGTGTGTGTGTGTGTGTGTGTGTGTGTGTGTGTGTGTGTGTGTGTGTGTGTGTGTGTGTGTGTGTGTGTGTGCGCGCGCGCGCGTACAGACCGAGGGAACATTAAAGGGAACAGTCTATTACATGAAGTCAACTATTATTCCCTAGGTACAAATAAGAAGAATATTTAAGTTTTAGCGTAGACACATGACTGCAATGGCTTTTTGGGGCTCTGTGGAGAAAAAATATACCTTTGGTTATTTATACGCACTTTATAAAACTTTTCGATAGGAAGCCGAGCAGGACTTTCTGGGAAATGAAGTCAGTTGACTTGAACTGTGTGTTCCCTTTAAAGTTGCTATGAACTGTACGTATGCATGTAAATTCAGGGTGAGTGCCTCCGCGTGTGCGTGCGTGCATTTGAGTGATAGGGAGAGTGAACGCGTGTGTTTGGTGCTAAGAGCCACCGCCTTTCCCTCTTGTGGCAAGCTGCAGTCTCTGAACGGAGTGGTTGTTCTCTCGACCCGACGCAGTAGGAGTCCTCTATGGGAACGCATCACAGGAACACGTCCGATGGAAGCAAAGACGTACCCTTTCCTCCTTCCTTCGTTCCCCCCTCTTTTTTTTTCATTTTGCAGGCTCAGAGGTCTTGCCCGGGTATATATTCTCCTTTCTATAAGATAATGTCCGTGCGAAGCATCTCCCCTCCTCCATTTTTTTTTTCTGACGGAATTAAAGACTGGGTACCGAGTTCAAGCTTGCCTGGTAGACCAGACTCGTATAGGACGTAGGATGTCGCCCGGTTTCCGTACATTATAGCGGTGTGTGTGATTTTTTGGGTAAACTGCTTTCCTATTCGATATGTTCGGCTCCTGCTTGAGTGCTTGGAAAAGGACGGCATTCTATCAGTAACACGTCAAGTGGATTCTTGCTCTCTTCCTGCCTGTCAATTGCTAACAGGTCGCAAGGTAAATTTCCGGCACCCTGCTAGGCGACTGACTGCAGTCTGAGGCCATAGACACCATTTGAAATGATTTGAAATGCATAAAAGGAATCCGTGTTTAGCGGTGGTTACTTGGTACCTGAAGTACTCATGCGAACGCTTGCGCTCAAGGACGTATGTAACAGGTTTCCACACCAAAACCACGTCAGAAAAACTGCGTGTGCTGTGCCTTTCCAATAGCACAATTCTTGAAGGGTATACCCCTTCACTGTGTCCACAGTGCAAGCAAGCACAAGGATTATTGGAGTCCAGTCATGATTTATGGCCAACTTCATGGTCTTCGACGGAACATTTCAAAAGTCACATGGCGCCCTAAGGCATTCTGGGTAGTTTCGAGCGATTCACTTGGTACTACCGAGCATGGCCATATCGCCGTTGTCGACATCTTTTGCTGTAGGTATGGCTTTGTTCAATGGCCCGCTCTCACCGGAAATGATCTAACAGCCGGTCATTGTCCATTACAAGATTCCTGGACAAATGCCGACATCGCCACGAAACCTCCAGTATCATTAGCGTGGTTGATCATCAGGAACTATGCCTAGCTTGTTCATCGGAAGGAGCAGCATTAAACAATATCGAATCTTTGTTCCGTTTCACACAAACAAGCGGCCGAACATGCTGTTCCGGCGCCCTTGCCTGTAGGCGATGAACCGCCGTGCCAATGTCTGGATGCCTCCCCCCAGAGGGGCATTCGCCGTCAAAGGCCTCCTTTCTTCCACCGGATGCCGTGTCCTTTCACTCAGCGGGCATCCCAACAGCTTCATGCCCAAACAGCGAACGTAAAAGTGTCTCACTTCGAGCGATAAGGAGTTGAGTGAGCACCGGCCTAGAGATAAGGGACTACAATGGGGGCTTCTTTGTGAGGAGGGCTACCCCCAAGAAGCTCTTGGGTTCATTCTCGGGAGGCGGCATTTATGGAGCGGACGTCCCATCTGATAAGTTGTATAGAGCTAGGAGCGGTGTAAACTTTTACGTTTTCGTTTTATTTTATTTTAACGCTCTCGCAAGCCTTTTTTTTTTTGTTAATGATGGCAGACTCCAGAAGGAGGCCCCATTTGCTTCCTCGGTGGCCCTTTACGTCGGCATCGCAAAGCTCTATCTTGGTCCTGTTCTGAGCGGTTATCTTAATCGGCCGGTTAGCGTGATAACGTGATTTCAAGTCGCCAACAATCCTCACATCCCTCTCACTTTTTTGTTGTTTTCCGGCCATGTTTTACGAAGAAAAAAAAGTTTTGATTCCGAAGAGACCGTTTCGAATCGTTCCTCAAATATGTTCAAATGTGCGTTTTTTTCTTTACGAAAGTCGTGGGTTCGACCTCGTCCACTGCGGCCGTATTTCAATGCAGGTTGAGCACAAAAATGACCCTGCCCATACAAAGAAATCCTATGGGCGTCTATGGAAAAAGCTATGTCCGTCTATGGCCTTTTATGACCGTCTATAAGCACCCATATAGGTGCTTATTGCCAGCTATTGAAAAATCTATGCCACTAAAGCTATAGCTTTGGAACCATTCAATTGTCTTAAGCTCTCTATAGAAAAATATATCAGCCTGTATAGACAGCTATAGACAGAAATAGGAAAGGTCTATAGCTATTTGGGCTAAAATTCTATAGCCGGCCATAGGACATTTTTTGTATGGGTGTGTTTTCAGATGCCGGCGCATACTAAAGAACTCCAGGTGGTCAAAACTAATGCGAAGCCTTCCACTGTGGCGTCCATCATCGGGACGTTAAACCTCACAATCTACCACTCACAATTTGTCAGTCACTTTAAAGGAGGAAGACATGCTTCCAGTTTTGAGGTGGTGAAATGAAAGACCATGGAAGAAACTGCGCCGTTTGGCACTATTGTCGCTCCTGCAGTCAATCGCATTCGCTTATTTCAGTCTTAAAGAGAAAGACACAGTTGCCAGAAGGTCTTGGCTTTATTGTAGCGGGGCTCATTAATGGTATGCTAAAAAGCTTCGTTATATAGCTCGAGCCACGCGGCGTCTTGGATACACGAACAAGCTCCTTGAATATATGTTACGTTAACATGCTGTAAGCATTGTACACCCTTCTCGGAAAGGGCGCTTTAAGGCTGCCGACGCCGAGTAATTCAATCTCAGCATCCTTCCTTGACTGCGCATCCCGAACATGCGCAAGCACGTCGCTGAAATTGATGCCCCGGAGCTCACAATGCCCGCAGCAGCAGCCGCATTTCTTCTACGAACATCAGGGTTCGCGGAACTGCATTGTCTCGTCGGAGGCGTTCATTTTGCTTGTTTTGATATTTACGAGCGTGTATGTGTCAATTGTCTCAGCACAGGGGAAGGCTTTGGTGCTCTCTCAATGCAAGCCGCAACGTCCGCTAAGAGCGGTATAAAAACAATGTTAAAACAAACAAGCATCAAAACAAGAAACGGATCAAAGAGCTGCGGAGGAAAGTCACGTCTTCCCGAGAGGCTGAACCGGTCAGTAGCGAGGGGTGTTCTTCGGCGCAAAGTGAATAACCCACAGCGTTTACTTTTTCTGTGAGTGAGGGGGGGGGGGGGGGGGGGGGGGGGTAAAGTTAAGAAGGAAGTATACATTCGTGCGCTCTCTTTCTCGTGTTATCTCGCTCGAGGATCTCGCGACCGCGAGAATGCGGACCGCGAAGGAGGGAGTTGATGTTGAGAGGAGAACTCTAGCTGGCTAGACGCAGCGCTGAACGGAACTAGTGAGAAAACTAATAAGACATACTGAGTTGAGGAGCAAGGTTGGAAGCAGAGAACCACACAAAAAAAGTTTGCAAGTAAATAAGGGTTAGCGATGTTGCACGCTCAAGCGAAGGCCACGATTCGTGCGAACGGTTTTTTGCGCGAAAGGCCGGATGCCCGGAGAGCTGTCGCTGGTGTAAGTGGTAGTTCACGTTGCCTTTCACCTCCCGTCAGAGCCCTGGGCGAGATGCCCGTAGTTGAATTGAATTGGACAGTAAGGTGGAGTTTAATGAAAAGTTTTTCCATGGTCAGGTCTTCAGGACTGCCTGCTCGACACATATGCAAACTCTTCCGTTCGTCCGTTTGTCTCTCTAGTAGGAGCATAAATGTATACGCTTGAAGCGGCGTACATCTAATGCCGTGCCATCTGTTCAGGCTCTAGCTCCAACAGAAGGGCGGTATCCTGCTGCATTATATTATAATCTTAGAGGACCCTTTCTGATGCTCATGGGCCACTAAACTCAACCCAACCCAGCCCAACAGCAAGACACTGCACTACACAACACAACACAGCCCCTTTCTTTATCAGCAGGGGCAGCGTTGCCTAACTAAAAAACCAGTTTGGAACCCGACCGCGGCGGCTGCGTTTTTATGGAGGAGAAACGCTAAGGCGCCCGTGTGCTGTGCGATGTCAGTGCACGTTAAAGATCCCCAGGTGGTCGAAATTATACCGGAGCCCTCCACTACGGCACCTCATTCTTCCTTTCTTCTTTCACTCCCTCCCTTATCCCTTCCCTTACGGCGCGGTTCAGGTGTCCAACGATATATGAGACAGATACTGCGCCATTTCCTTTCCCCAAAAACCAATTATTACTATTAAAGAAAAGGAAGCTGGATGTCTTAGAAACCAGAAGCTTTCAAGTATGATCCAGGTGTTATAAAATGTTTGGAACGAGTAAAATGTCCAAGTATTGAGTGTACGGCACTCGCATTACACGTTGCCGGTTGAGAGTTATCAAAAGCACCAGCGTGGAAGTTGCGTTTCGGCGCGTGCGAACCTAGAGCCATGAAACGTACCGTTATCTTCGCTCTTTCTTTTTTCTCGTTTGTTTTCCGTCTTGAATACCTGTTTACTTCGCCAGAACAGTGCGGACCTTTCGCAACTTGCTCCGGTGGAAATTTTTTCGCTCTACAACAGGGTCACGTTCGCCGCATTCCGTCCGCGTCTCAGGCGGAGAGATTCCAGACCATAAACAAACAGTCTTATCGGTAGGACCACTTAAAAGCGCGTAGAACGCATCGAGATAAGCATCTCTATTGACCGGAGTGTATTGTGCCCCGTGAGGGGTCAACAAAATGGCGCCGACGACAAAAGATAGGACAAGAATCAGTGCTCACCTCTAGTAACTGTCGAGGCCTTCGAGCCGTACACAACTTGCGATACGCGACGATTCTTGTAGGCGTCTGACGCGTGTAGCTTGAAGAGCTTGCTTTTAAACATCGCTTGGTTGTGACACTCGGAATGATCGTAGTTTCCTACGCTAATTCACACTCGTCATGCCTCTCTCGTGCATGTCTTGTCTGGCGTTGCCTAGGGTACCGTTTTAGGGCCACTTCTATTTCCTATCTACATAAATGACTTACCCTCCAACATCAGGTCAAATGTTCGACTATTTGCTTATCATTGTGTATTTTACCGCCCAATTAATAATGAGACTGACATCACCATCCTTCAAGAAGATCTTGTTCGCATCGAAGATTGGTGCCGCACTTGGCTCATGTCACTAAATAGTACTAAAAAGTCCATTCTTTCTTTCCATCAGCTTTGTTATAACGAGATTCGACTGTATATACGTTTTTGCGATTCCTGAAAGCCGAGTGATTAACAGACAAAGATTTTTCATTAAAATTGCGGTGATATGCCATCGCAAGGGCGTCATAACGTCGGAAAGACTAAGGTGGTTGCAGGTCGGACATCGATGGCGCACGCGTTAGTTCTTCTGCTGCCCTTACGAAAATTTCTATAGACTCCATAGATTTCTGACATACTCTCAATAGACAAACCGGTGAAAACAGTCTATAGGCAATACAAATCCTATAGACAGTCTATAGACATTCTATAGGTTTATGGCCATACACTTTTAGTAGATTTTTGTCCATAGACAGTCTATGGACTATTAATAGACAAAAAGAAGCATGTACAGGAAGGCAATAAAACCTATAAGAAGTCTATAGACTGTATACAGACCAATTTTATAAAGGTGTGTTCATTACAGGCTGCACATAACTATTTTTTGCCTCGTACACGCGTTATCGCTGTGCTAAGTGCGCGGAATCATCAGCGGACTCAGGCAGCAAGAACAGCTGGTGTCGAAAGATTGATGCAGTGAGGTCTTAAGGGATAACGGAAGGCGCGCTAAAAGAGTATTAATGTCTCCCCGAATTACGAATAATATCCCGCGCCGGCTCCTGCCGACACCTTGGCCGTTAAAAGCGCCCACTATTTCCAGCGGGCGTACATTCATTGTCTTCTAAATGCTCCCATTAGAACGAAGCCGTCGATTTTTTTTTCTTTCATACATGAACTTCATGTTGTTCCGCAAATACACCAGCAGCGCTTTTTGTTTCGAGGAAAGATAAAAAATTCAGAAAAAAATAAATGAATCGAGGTATAATGATGGCAAAATGAGTGATTCTGAGGGAAAAAAGGTGGCGTTTTTGTGAATAAAACCGAACTAGATAAAAAGGTAAAAGATTGATACTTATTAATTGCGCAGTTCGCCCGTTAAGTCCAAGGGCGGCGATATCGGTGCACCGGCGGAGAGAGCGTGTGTATGCCGTCGCGCGCAGGTCGTTAATCAGTTTTCGTTTCCCTTCTTTATTGCCGCTTCTTTCGCGCTTAGAAATTCGCGTAAACAGCGATCAATTTTACAACGGCGTTAATTTCGTATCTCGCCGTTCGCCGCCGGTTTTTCTTTTTTCTTCTGTGTCTCATTTGCTTTCTTCGCATTTTCCTCACACTCTCACACACGGGCATACACGCGGAGAAAAATATGAGGAATGAGAGGACTCGTTAGGGTAACACGCACGTTTCGAGCCCCGTTGGCATATACCTAATCACGTCTGGATCACATAAATATAATGAAATTTATTGCGGGGCGGGTTCTTTAAAATGTCCTTGCTATGAACTATAATAGATGGTTGAACAGGCTAGGTCGTGCTATTTGCTAGTGTCATGCCAAATTAATCGTTTATTTCTTTGTTCTGACAGTACATTTTGACACATTCACAATGTCTTGTTTTGTCACCTCTATCTGTCGTTACTACACTCGGGGAAGACTTTCTGTGGCACTGCAGCGAAGGCTGGACAGGAAATCGAAGGTGACGAGCCTTTTGGAGGGACGCTGCGGAGAAGAGGTGGGCAACCTCATGAGGTTTCAACCTCATGAGGTCGACCTCAACCTCAAAATGACCTCAACCTCACGTCCGGGAGGTGAGGTTGAGGTGAGGTCGGCGACGGCTCGAAATTTTGTGAGTGAGGTCAGCAAATCGGACCTCAACCACACTCGTGAGTTTAAGGTTGAGTGAGGTCGCCATTCGGTGAGGTCGAAATTTTGAGGTCGAAACTTTTTGCAGTTTCCACGTCTTACTCCGACGAGTGCCGCTTCCGAAGCGGAGTTGCAGCGCATCGCCGCAGTGTTCATGCAGTGATGACGCTTGGTGTTCGGTTTCCCCTGTTTGGACAACCGGATGCCACAGTTCCCTCTTAGCTTCGGGAGCTGCGCCGTAATGTCCGTTCAATCCAAGTCTACAGGAAGACGCACCCTTCTGGTCTTCCCGGAAGGAGTGTTACTGTCACAGCACGCCACTCTCCCCCTTCCCCCCTTGCCCCGCTGGCGTAGCACCCGGCTGCCTGCCGGTCGGCTCAAACTCCCGTGAGCGCGCAAAGCACGTAACCCACGTTGACCCGAGGTAACTTTGTTTGATGCCGCAAACAAATAAGTTCAGTCCAACAGGCACGCAATAAATTCGTCGCAGCGCGGATGGCCCCAAGCAAGACTGCTTCGTGTTCATGCTCGTTGCCTGCACTGGTGTCATGGCTCTTGCCTTGCAGTCGAATAAAGGGGTTCCTGCTGTAATACATTACAAGCTGACTTAACAGAAACTGGAGTAGTCGGCACAGGCGACAGAATGTGATTCAGGCGGTTCCTAACAAGGACACCTGCTGATTTGATTAAATAAGCACGAAGCCAGAAAAACCCGTCCGACACCATCAAAGCTTTTGATCGGTGACTTCCCTTTTCGAATCTCACACTAATTATGTATATTCCCGTTCCATAATGCAAGCAGATACGAATATAATTTCGCTTTTTTATCCTTCCGAATAACCTCTCTTTGGTCTCCTGTTCCTTGTTCCTTCTCGGAAATTCGCTTATTATGCCGAAACACCACAACACGAGGCGAACTCACCAGCATAGCGGTGTTGCAGCGGCGAAAAAATGCAGAACAATAATGAATGTATGGTGATGTGGTAGCTAATTCTTTTTCCTTTGTTTTAATGAAGATGTGTTAATGGAATTGATTACATGTTTGCGTTGTGCTGCTGAGTCGCTGTTTCAAACCTTCTAATATGACGTTTAATGGGGGCACACGGTTATTTGCTTCTGTTTTTAGTGTGCGATTTTTGTTTGTATGTTTCTAATCATTCTCTTTTTTTTCTTTTCTTGTACGGGATCAGTTCGGTTGGCGGCCTGCCTTGCAGACGACCAGACACCTTTCCTTTAACTATTTTGCAGAGACCCATCGTTCACCTTAAACAGCTTCGCTGAAGGCTCGCGCGGTGCTCGTGGGTAAAAAAAAAACGTCGAGAATGCTGGCGTACCATTGATTAGTGCAGTTTTGAAGGAAAACAAGTGATTGACTTAAAGCAGCTTGTCTCAGTCTGGTTGACGAAATGGCACCCAGAATTCTGTTGAGGAGTATGAGTACTTGGGCGGGTTTTTTTTTTTTTGCCCGGGGCGGGGAAAATGCGTGAAACAAACAACAAACCAACATACTTTTAAACGAAGGGAAGCATCCTTGGTTAAAGAAGTTAAGCAGTTGGTTACAATTTGCGCAGATACTTTCTTTCCGTAAACAATACTAATAACTTTCTCGCTTTAGTTCACACGTTCGTGTGAATGTGGGTAATGTAAGTAAGGGCAACAATTTCAGTTTCGCCTAGAGTGAAAAAATAAGTTAAGTGACAGGGATGAACTAGGGATAACTATCACCATAATATAATCAGCCTGACTACACCCACTGCAGGGCAAATGCCTCTCCCATGTCTCTCCAATTAACCCTATCCTTTGCTAGCTGCATACACCCTTTGCCTGCAAACTTATTAATCTCATCCGCCCACCTACCTTTCTGCCGCCCCCTGCTACGCTTACTTTCTCTTGGAATCCACTCCGTTACCCTTAAGGACCAGCGGTTATCTTGCCTTCGCATTACATGCCATGCCCGAGCCCATTTCTTCCTCTAGATTTCGGTTAGGGTGTCATTAACCTGCGTTTGTTCCCTCACCCACTCTGCCCGCTTCCGGTCTCTTAACGTTACACCTATCATCTTTCTTTCCATAGCTCACTGCGTTGTCCTTAACTTAAGCTGAAGCCTTTTCGTTAGCCTCCACGTTTCTGCCCCGTAGGTGAGTACCGGTAAGATGCAGCTGTTGTACACTCTTCTCTTGAGGAGTATTGGCAAGTTGTCATTCATGAACTATAATCGCCATCTTACCATTTTTGTTCCTTTTCCATCATTCTTCTCGCGGACGTCTTCTCATTTCCTGTATTGAGCGTGGAATAACGCTTTTGTGTGCGGTAAGTTGCATAGCCTAAAGAAAAAAGAAACGATAAATTTACCCGCTCGTGTCTTTCGATAATTAATACGTACGTCGACGAAACCGTTAAAACTTCCCTCTCATAACATTCTTTTCCCCTTTATTCCCTTCCATCGCCTCGTAATAACGATTCCGAGAGTCCTGATTGTGTATTTTGCGGAAACTTACTCTATCATTTTTTTTTCGTTCTTTTAAGCTCTAGCTTTCCTGATATCAGCTTCACCGACGCCCGCTTATAGGGCGAGGTTTCAGCACTGCCCGTAATATATGGATCCGCGCCGTTCCATCGATTAGCCGATAACTATCGATCACCTCTCGCCTCCTTATATAAACACAGGCCTCGATCTGAGTATCACTGGCTCTCGGTAAGGGGGGGGGGGGGGGGGGGCGCTCGCGTCTGCAAATAATTAAACGCCCCGCGATCTTATTGGCACGGGCGAGGTGGTCCCGAATAATTAGTGCCAGATGACAGCTTGAATGAAAGTGGCTCGGTATTAAGGATATGATTGCACTTTAGGTGGCATTTTTATCTAGATGCCTCGTTTTTTTTTTTTGCATCGCTCTATCCAGTGGGTGGCATTTCATCGTTTTCGTTCAGCATTTGCTGACATCAGCTGAAACTTCAGATTTCAGTATTTTCCACTGCGATTGGCGCGTACGGGACCGCTGAAGAAATCGAGAAAGCTGAGATTTTCATTTTTTTTTTCTGTACGCAGCCAAATGGGATTGTCAGCCGAGGTGTGGGCAAACTTGTAATGACGGCAGCTCTGATACTAATAGGAAAAGTTTGTTGAAGATACTTTTCTCGAACGTTGTGCGACGGTGGAATCACGCGTAATTTTAGAGAACATAAATCGAGGGTAAAAGCAGGATAAAGACATATATCTAATTAAGCACGTCTGAAACACGGTTTTTTCATTGTTTCTGCTTCCTGATGGAAAACTACTTGTGTGCGGTATGGAACACCCGACAAGGCAACTTGAGTAAGGAAAATCACGTGTGTTTATTTCAAAGAAAAGCTGAAGGCGATGTGGCAGTTGGAGGCAGAGCATGCGTCTGAAAGTGTCTCTTTTACTGCTCAGCAAGCTACCTCTTAACCACCGAGTAGGATTTCTTTCGGTATGCAAAACCTTGACTTCGTCATTTTCGCAAAGACTCTCTCATAATTGCGATACACTTACCTTTATACCTCGTTCTCTAGGTAGGACTGCAAGCACGTTTGACATAAACAGAGTTTAACTTAATTTGATTTAGCTGAGGTTCTTAGCAGGCTTCTGTAAAAACAATTCGTTCGTGTTCAGAGCTCGGATAAAGTGCAGAGTTCGTGTACAGAGAGTTCGGAGGATCCTAGGCCTCGAGCACCGGTGCCACCGTCAGTACGTCGGGTTTGATTACGAACGCCCGAACATTTCAGAAAAAAACCCCGCGTTCATTGAAGTAAAACTCTACCCGCCGCGGTGGCTCAGTGGTTAGAGCACTCGGCTACTGATCCAGAGTTCCCGGGCTCGAACCCGACCGCGGCGGCTGCGTGTTTATGGAGGCAAAACGCTAAGGCGCCCGTGTGCTGTGCGATGTCAGTGCACGTTAGAGATTCCCACGTGGTCGAAATTATTCCGGAGCCCTCCACTACGGCACCTCTCTCTTCCTTTCTTCTTTCACTCCCTCCTTTATCCCTTGCCTTACAGCGCGGTTCAGGTGTCCAACGATATATGAGACAGATAATGCGCATTTCCTCCCCCCCCCCAAAAAAAAAAACAATTATTGAGGTAAAACTGTGCATTGCGGTTGAGAGCGTCCCTTCGCGACTTCATTGACCCGACTCCCTTCTCCATCATACGCGTCCACTGCACGGTACAAACAAGCTACAAAGAGACGGAGAGAAAAAGGGTAGGGTCAGTGCGCATGCGCGTGTCGTACCTTCTTAGGCAACCATAATGCCGAAAAGCCGCCGGCGAATGTAACCCGCTCGGCGTCCCAGATAGTCCCCCCCCCCCCCCCCCCCCCTATCTTTTGCTTTTGCTTTTCTGTGGGGCGCGACAGTTCTTGCTAGCCGTCGTAGTAGATAAGCGGACTGTTTAGTCGGGGTGCGCCGTGGGACCAGCGTGCCGCCGGTGCTGACCCCCTGCGGCGCCTAATTAGAGTAATTATGGCACCCCCTGCCTGTGAACGCCGAGATTCTATTGCGTGCGTTCTGGTCTCTGTTTACTTTATGTGGAGACGCTTCGAAACAAATTCAAGACGTCATCGTAGGTCCGTGATCTGCCCTTAGTTCGTGTTTGTATACTTATTCTTTTCCTTTGTTCACATTCTCAATGGCTGTTCTGTTGGTGTTGCATTGACATAGCAGTGGAAGATGTTATGTTGTTTTTAACACAGCCTGTGGTGTCAGGGAGGAATTTACGGCGTGACGCCTCAAGGTTTAAAGCAAAACGAGAAAAAGGGAGGACCGTGCGACACCCCGCGGCGTACAGCGCAAATTGAGCTCGTCTTCAGGAACAAGCGGAAAATAAACAATAGACAGTCTTGCCTTGTGGGAAAACCTTTTTTTTTTTGCCTGATCAGCGTACCGACAGCGATTATATTTTAAAGCGTCGCAGCTCCCTATACGCTTCTGCATCATGGCGGTCAATATAACACCTTGCATCGAGCAGTGCCCACAAAATAAAAAGGAATAGGCGACGCCTGCCGATAGAATAATATATCCACTGCCTGAAAACAAGCTATCATTAGCTGGGTGCAACCGTTGACGTTGGTTATTTATTAATTTATTTGGCTGGGCTGTGGAGGTCACCAGTGTCTGGAAAGCCGTGGGGCTTTGCGGTGCGAACACATCGGCCAACGGGTGACGGATCTATGGGAAGAAATGATCTGTAACGCATAAATATACCATGAAGAAATGTAGAGGATCGGCCGTAACGATTGTATTAGGTGAGGTGTATCCTATTTTCTTTCCTGGAAAGAACTGCCGCTAAGAACTCCTTTGGGCCCCCACCGCTCCCATCCAATCGCATTTTACTCGCATCCTTAACGTACCCAACAACACTGGACAAAATCATTTTTGAACGTGAAATATTTAATGAAAACATTTTTTATATATTGTAAGATTTTGCTATAACAATCAATATATCCACACATCTCCCGTCGGCAGGCTTGCATTTTTTTGCCATTAACGTTTTTGCTATCGTCAATAATAATAATAATTTTTTTGGGGGGGGGAAAGGAAATGGCGCAGTATCTGTCTCATATATCGTTGGACACCTGAACCGCGCCGTAAGGGAAGGGTAAAGGAGGGAGTGAAAGAAGAAAGGAAGAGAGAGGTGCCGTAGTGGAGGGCTCGTGTGCCGTGCGATGTCAGTGCACGTTAAAGATCCCCAGGTGGTCGAAATTATTCCGGAGCCCTCCACTACGGCTATCGTCAAAAGCGTTCCCCTTTCTTTTCAATGGCAGTCTTAACTGCTCGATGCGAGTGGTGGAAAAACTTTACAAGATTTTACTACTCATCGGAAGTATCGACCATTACCTTCAACATTTCCGCAACAGTGCCTTACAGTTTTTCAATATTCAAAACTTTTGTCCAAGAACGTTGGACATAGATGACTACACCCACACCACAAGCGAAGAAAGACGTGTCTCGGATGTTGCATTGTTTCCTCAGTCCTGACGGACGCATCGCTGACCCGGAGCCGAAAAGAGTGGCCTGACGTCAGGCGTCGTTGCGCAACTCCATTTCACATTCTTCGCAAAGCGACGTCACTTAGTCGCGCGATTGTATTTACCCCGGCAGACAAAAGAATACACGCGATACAAAACTGTTCCCACCGAAGTTGCTTGCGTAAGTATACATGCACCAGGCTGCGCGTTTTTCCTTTTTCCTCGCCACTTACATCAGGCGTAGATAATTACGTGCAGGCACTCACTGACCCGCCCCCTAGCGTTTAGTCTGGCATTGGGACAGCAGGCTGGCTCACCCTCTCAACCCGTCCCACTCGGAAGGTCGCCTTGTAAAAGCTCTTCGGATGTTCTATAAGCGTCTGGAAGGCAGACCTACGGAAGAGCTTTCTCAAGACGGGTTTTACGCTAGGAGAACTGGAGGCTTTGCCCATCTGTGACTGGGTTTCTCTGTGCGTTCAATCACGTATTCATGAACCCTTCCAGCTGGTCTGTTCCGTCTTCTTTTTTTATTTTTGTTCTCGGAACCCGTAGCAGCCGGTCTGAAAGTTCAAACAAACGTTCTCCGGCTCTTAAGAGGTCCATCACTGACGCTCCCATCGGGACAGCAGGAAAGGATCGCCTCGTCTGCTTTCCTCTGTCAAGACAGACGCGTACCAACGAACACGCGTCTTCCTTCAGCTTGACTCCCGTCTAGCTGCCGAGCGCGTTCAAGGTCGTACCCCAAGATGGCGTCCGCCTCATCGAGCAGCAGACGACTACGAAACGACGAAACGGCCGTTCCCAGAAACCTAAGGGCGATGACGTCAACTCTGTCGTCTGCAAACACCGAGATGGTGTGGAAAAAAACAAAAAAAAAGAAAACTAAAGTGCGTATGTTTTGAACTTTCTGGCTGGTTCGTGTCGAGGACACCCGTAGGAAAGGAAAAAATTAAAAGAACAAAAAAGTCCCGCGTTTGGAGGAAAATGTAGCGTGTAAAGAGTAAAGACCGGGTGTTTCGACAAACCGGCTGGCCTGTGCCTCCCTTTTCTGTCGGGCTGTCAGAAGGGAATTCTCCGTGTCGCGTGCGGTGGAAGTGTTAAATGTGTCACGCGTGTTCCGCCTGTCAAAACTGTCGGCCTCTGAGGTTAGACGCGTTGTTCAAACATACGGTCGATGTGGCACGAACCAGCTTTTTCTTTTGGGCACTTTGTTTTTCAGTTTCTGGCTTCTTCAGTGGGCTGCTTTGTTTTAATGCGTTACTTTGTGTTTTGTTGGCTCTAGAGCGCTATTTACGGCTGTACGCGGAGGCAGGCAGCTTCTGCGCGATGATCGCTCTGTCATAAGTGGAAAAATAGACTTAATCTGCGATTTATTGTAAGTGAGAACCATTCCCTTCTTGTGTCGGTTATTTTGTAGCTAACGAAATGTTTTGAAACAGCGATCTGTGTACAGGATTATTCATTTGAGGCTGCTACGCGCCATTGCTTGCTTCAACTTCTTTTACGTCAACAACAAAAAAAAAACGGAAGTTTCGGTTTCGGGCGAAAGAAATTGCGCACTATCTTTCTCACGTATCTCGGCGGACACCCGAACCGCGTCGTAAGGCAAGGAATAAAGGAGGGACTGAGAGAAGAAAGGAAAGAAACCGGTGCCGTAGTGGAGGGCTCCGAGATAATTTCGGCGACCTGGGGATCTTCAACGAGCACTGACATCGCACATCACACAGGCGCCTTGCACTGTTTTGTGCAGTGTGAACTACGTACAGGTTTAGGTTCATGGGGGCTTAACGTCCCAAAGCGACTCAGGCTATGAGGGACGCCGTAGTGAAGGGCTCCGTAAATTTCGACCACCTGGGCTTCTTTTACGTGCCCTGACATCGCACAATGCACGGGCCTCTAGAATTTCGCCTTCATCGAAATTCGACCGCCGCGGCTGGGATCGAACCCGCGTCTTTCGAGCCGGCAGCCGAGCGCCATAACCGCTCAGCCACCGCGGCGGCAAGAACTACGTACATATATTCGAGCCAGTTTGAATTTTTGAACGCGGATGGCGAAAGAAGTAGACAGAACATAGCTGGTGTCCTGTGCTCACAACGTGTGTGCATAGAAAGCAGCAGACCTGGGACGCTATCTCCATGTAACGCCATGGGCGCCCGCCTAAAGACGCACAGGACCGCGGCACCGTTGTTGGCGAACGTCCTTTCGCACGGTTTGTTGACCAGTTACGCCTGGGTTGGTTGGTGCGCGCCAACAACGGTCCGTCGGGTCTCCGGTATGTATGTATGTGCATACAGTTCGCGTTCCGCCGGTGGTCTCCGCTCGAAGACGTCGAGTGGAACGTTTGTTTATACGCCCATTCGGAGCCAAGTCAAGCGCGAAACTGCACCGCCTCCTTGCGCGTATAGCGTTCACGCCCGCTATAGGGCCACGCTTCTGCCATGCACTGGCGGAGTGGACATATATGTTCGCTCTGAAAATGGCTGGAGAGAAACGCGCGAAATATTTGCGGCCTAATTTAAAGGACTATAGACGCCAAATTTTTGTTTTCCTGTTTTCCTCTTTCAAGCGATGCTTTAGACATTGGTACACACGGTGTAACCCGTCGCATTCGCCTTGGACCACTAAATAATTTATAATTGAATTTCTTGACGCTGTTTTGGTTTCATCGACCGATCAATGGCTGTGACGTCCGCTTGAACTTCGGGTACCGTGAGGCACGGGAAAACTGCAATATAAACGCTGATACGTAGTTTCTCGAGAGCTGGAATTAAAACAAACGACGTATCAGCGCTTAAATTGCAGTTTTTTTTTCTGCATCACGTGGCCAATACCACGCGGCGATCCATTTATTCTAAAGTCTAACGCGTCATTTTAAATATCAAACATGCATTAAAATTGGGTGTCTATAGCTTTAAATGTGTGCGAGTGTGTTTCAGGCGAGGCCCCCGAACAAAGAAATTCAGCACAAAATTTTCTGGGTGCCGGGCCACACCGGGGTGACTGGGAATCAGAGGGCCGACGATCTAGCTCGCGAGCTTACCAACCGAGCAGATACATCAAGTGACCCTGAGCCCACCACAACGGTGGAACCATCGTACGCGGAAATCCTAAATCACTACAAAGGGCAGAGGATTGCGTATCCTCCACCACACCAGCTATTAACGCAATATGAGGCAGTCGGTTGGCGTAGACTGCAAACAGGAAGCTTGTATAACTTACACATACTTCACACAATGTTTCCGAACCAGTACGCGGACACATGCAAGTGGTGTGGAGCCACCCCCACTTTATACCATACTACATGGGAGTGTAACAACAATTATTCATTCCATAAACTAAAAGAGCCCAATGCGGAACAGTAAGAGAGCCTGCTCACCAGCAGCGTGCTGGCGGTCCAAAAAGGACTGGTCCAGCATGCGTATGAGGTAGCAAGACTCAGTCGGGCCCTGGAATAAGGGCACCACCCCTGGAAGACTCGGAACTTCAACATGAATACACCCGGGTCCCGCTGAATCGACTAATGTTTGGCGCCAATAAAGTTTTTTCTTCTTCTTTTTGAGACACAGAGAGGGTTTTAATGTGAGAAAGGGTGGATCAGTCGCGTGCTTAGGTTTCCGGTGCCGGCGGTGAGCGGGACGAGCGCGACAGAAAGCGCGATGACGTCACGGCATTGTCACATCACAAGTACGGAGATCACTGCTGGTATACGTGAACACGACGTCATACCCACGTGGAACAACTGACATCAGCAGTTGTGATTGTTTTGCACCTGTTGAGAATATTGAAAAAGTGCTTCGGTGCGACATCCAAAAATGAGGCGACGGAGGAAAACACATCACGCAGCGCCTTGAAGGAATTAGGGCTGTCAGTGAGAACAGATGATGCTTCTTCAGGCAAATTTTCAGGAACGTTTACCCGGGTCTTTCTTAACATAACCAAACAAAACCACCAGCATAACTTAAGACTGTCACGACGTAGCAGCTGTCAAGCGAAGCGCTGACTGATGCTCAAATTTAGCAGAAAAATCTCACAATGGACAGGTACAACGCAGGACCAAATGGAGACGCCTTTTCATTGTACATATAACCAAAGACTTCCGTTGTCTCGTCCTTGTTGGTCGCACTGAAACACTTTTTTCAACATAGATAACCAACTTGCCTGCAACACAACCTTTTTACACTTGTTAAGTGCTTTATCTAGCGATACCCCTCACTCTACATGAGGTGTATAATGAAGGAAGCCAACAGTCACTGAAGGCAAGGGGATTTTTTTAATCCGTGGTGTTCATCTATCGGAGATTAATTTGGTAATTCTGTCAAAAATAAGTGATTAGAAGACAGAAGAAAAAAACAAACGCATAAGAAATTAAAAGGGTCCCCATCGAGCGTAAAACTTGTAGCATATCGCACTATGATTCGACCAGTCCTAGAGTAGGCCTCTATTGTGTGGGATCCATATCATGTAAAAAACATCGAGCAGGTGGAGCGCATCCAACGTCATGCAGCCAGGTTCATCTCATCCGATTACCGGAGACGTTCTTCCGTTACTAATATGCTGAGGCAGCATAAGTTGGAGACGCTCCAGATGCGCAGACAGATTGCCAGGTTAAAATTTTTGCACTTACTATATCATAACAAAACAGGATTGCCACGTGATTCGTATTTACTTTGTGCACCACAAAGATGATCAAGGCTGAACCACACAAAAGTGATAAGGCCATACAATGCCAGGACTAAGCAGTTCCAAAAATCTTTCTTCCCATGCAAAATCGAACAATGGAATCGCCTGCCTGCTTCGGTTGTTGAATGTACTAACATTAATACCTTTGAGCGTTCTTTGCAAGCTTACCTTTTGTAACCCTCTCCTTCCTGGGCAGCACTGCTGCCTGCAGTATTTTGAAAAAAAAAAAAAATGCCGCCGGTTGGATCCGAACTCACAACCTCTGAATTTCGCGTCCGGTGCTCTACAAACTAAGCTAAGGCGACGGTTGGCCAATCCTCTTCTTTCGGGGGCATTTATTTATAGTGCAACATAACCTTGAGGCTGTTCTCCAGCGCCACCTTCGTCCATACCGGCGGACGTAGTAGGTCCTGTACGTATTACCGCGAGTGCCACGTATGAACGTTGTCGAACGGTGAAGGCGGAAGCTTTGCGATAACCCTCTCATGCTGCCTACGGCATCAAGAATGACAGAATCTAGGTCCTCTTTATCTATTTCCTTATCTGTACATAAGGTGAAGAGTCGCATTTTTGTAGCGATAGCTACATTACGGCAGCATTTCGATCCTTCATCGTGGTTGGTCACGTGGTGCGGAGAAGCTGCCGGCGGCGCGGCGCCGTTGCTGATCACGTGGTTCGTCACGTGGTTGGTCACGTGACCAAGTTCCACTCTGCCAGCTGTAGCTATCGCGTCACTCCAGGTTTAACCAGAGCTAAACCACCGCCAATTTATGTAGTGCTATTTGCTACTGAGTTACGCAATACAGCTCTTGAGGCAACCCTGTAACTTTTGAAATCGGAGATACTGAAGGCGGTATTAACCCCCACTCTCGAGATATTCGGAGCGCAGGCAGACGCCAAAGGCGCGCTGCTGCCCGGACCAGTAGCAAAGCCAGTGACCCGTGTACTTTTGTGATAGGCTGCAGACGTTGATTGCGAAAAGAGGGGTGCGGAAAAAAGGCAGGCCTGTAAACGCCACCGAGAGCTCGCTCGAAGACCACTCAAGGAGGTCTCGGCGAAAGAGCTTGTTCACGGCGCTACCTTGGCGGGCTTTCCGCGAAAGCCGAGCGTGGGTGAAAACGGTTACGAAAGGGACGTGAAAAGTGTTCGCTTTAAAGCGTCAGAGACCAATTGGGCGTGTCGCGCCTTTACGCAAGGGCTCGGAATGAAAAAAAAAAAAGAACAAAGGGAAAGTTAGAAAGTAAGTCTCTAATTTATCTGCGACGACACGTGCGCTTTCTTACGCAATGTTTCATTCAGCGAACTTGTGGTCCTCTTGGGTGCTTTGCTCGTCGACCGGTCCGCGCTTAAGGTGGATGTTGTGAGCAAGTAGATTTTGACCGGACCCCGTAGAGTATCTGTTATGGGTTCAATTGGACTTATTTTCGGAAATGTGGCGGAGAGTTTGAAGGATGCTTCACTCCCGCCACCGGTTGGCCCGGTATTGCACTACCTCCGGGATCGGTCTTGCCTTTAGCGCGTCTTTACTATCCTGTCTTTCTAACCCATCTTTCAACTCTCCTACTATCTGCACATGGTAGCGATTGTGGCTCGGCTTGAGCCAGTGAGCAGGCCTGTGCGATTTCCTTTTCTTTATTCCTGGCAGCACCAGACAGACAGACATAGATTTTGACCTGTTAAGGCTTATATATACGGTCGAGTCTTGCATCACTGATTACGGTGACTTTGTCTGTTGCCTTTACATCTGATTGTCAGTAACACTACAGCACTGTATGTCGCGGTGTAGGCCTTACATGTTGGAGAAAGTCGCTATGAGGGAAAAAATAAGGGGGCCAGTTATTGCCAAGGCAGGCTTCCCCGCAACACCGCCGCTGCCTGCGTATTTACGGTCCCTCGCAGTAGCACTTTTGAAGGTCTAGATATTTATTTTGTATCTTTATTTCATCCTTGGTTTAAATAGTATTGCTATGGGAATGGGGCTTCCGAGAAGTGAACAACACGAAAACCCAAGGAGTATACAGTGACAGCGAAAAGTTCTTCCTATGCGTTACGTAGAAATTTAACTAGAGCATCGAGAAAGCGAACGTTGGTCATCTGTGAGGGTTAGTGCGCGCACGAGAATGAATAAATTATCCAGTGCCCCTTATCAAAATGGTGTGCCGACTTTCTACAGACTTCTTATAGACTATTTCCTTCCCTATAAATACGCGTGTTTCTTTTTGTATTTATGTTCTGTAGACCGTCTATACACAAAACTCTGCTAAATGTGCATGACCTATATATTGTCTTTAGACTGCCTTTAGGATTCTTATTGTCTAGAAGCTAGTCTGTATGATAGCACGATTTACCTATAAAAAGTCTATAAACGTTATTGACACAGGTCTACGCACACTCTATAGGACGACTAAAGAAATTTCGTAAGCCCCGCCACTTGAACGAATTCTCTTTACTGTTACATTTGTCGAGTTGCTAATCTTTTTTTTCTCTGTGATGCTTTGTTACTTCTTCTTTTCTATTGGCTTGTTTTCAATAAATTTCTCTCAACACTCACTATACGTCTCAGTACAGTGATAGGTTATAGGAACTCACTCTGAATATTCTTCTTTTAAACACACTGTAATGAACCCTCTGAGCCCGACTTCCGTACTGAGCTCACAGAAAGTCTGTGTTGTTTGTCTGAAATATATATATATATATATATATATATATATATATATATATATATATATATATATATATATATATATATATATATATATATATATATATATATATATATATATATATATATATATATATATATATATATATATATATATATATACTGGGACATCCACACGTGTGTCAGGCATGGAGTGCCAGGCAGAACGCCCCATGTTCCAGCTATTCTATTTATAGTTAAAGCCCGGAAATCCCAAGCTGCCTACCTACGCCTCCATTAAAGATCTAGTCTTATATCCCTGGTCTTCCTGGATTTTACCTTCGCCCAAACAATACCGAGAGGACTGCCTGTCCGGTGCGCTATTACGGCTTACGCCGGAGCTCGCTCGCGAATGAGGATTTTGTTTCCGCGGAAACAAGGAACCTCCGGCCTCCGCTCCAAGTTCTTTTCCTGGCACATTTCGCCCTGTACCCGTCGCCATGTTTGGCAGAAACCGTGCGAGCCATCTACGCCAGGTGGGCGTATATATATAGCTACCGAGCGCTTTAGCTAGAATAAAGGCCGTCACATTCTGCTCACCCGCACACCATGCCGTTTACGGCGCGGTGCTTTGAAAAAAAAAAAAAAGAAAAAGCCAGCGCCGAATGCCCTTTTTCTGCACGCTACATGGAAGGGCTGGATCAGCTGTCTGGTTTTTCTCTTCTATTGCCTATTTGAAACGCCCTCCGGAATGAAGTATATGCCGCTTTTACTCCGACGCTGTGCTATAATGGGCGGTTTTCTGGGTACAATGAATAATAATAATAATAATAATAATAATAATAATAATAATAATAATAATAATAATAATAATAATAATAATAATAATAATAATAATTGGTTTTGGAGGAAAGGAAATGGCGCAGTATCTGTCTCATATATCGGCGGACACCTGAACCGCGCCATAAGGGAAGGGATAAGGGAGGGAGTGAAAGAATAAAAGAAGAAAGTGGTGCCCGTAGTGGAGGGCTCCGGAATAATTTCGACCACCTGGGGATCTTTAACGTGCACTGACATCGCACAGCACACGGGCGCTTTAGCGTTTTTCCTCCATAAAAACGCAGCCGTCGCGGTCGGGTTCGAACCCGGGAACTCCGGATCAGTAGCCGAGCGCCCTAACCACTGAGCTACCGCGACGAGTATGGGGTACAACGAAATCTCGGTAGTAAGAAATTGCATAATTCGAAATTCCGGTTTAATCGAATTTGCGATTTGGCCCGTTAGCATCTGATACATTAAAATAAAGGCTAGCGCTTCATTCGAGCAGGTTTTCAGCACCGTTAGAGTTCCAATAATCGGGAGTCGACTGGAAATTGATTACCGCTTGTAGTAAGGAAGTAGCGCGCCAGCGGAGAGCCAGAAGTTTTAGATTCAAGTACAGAGGAGCGTGTCCGGTGACGTCACACCCTCAATTCCTCTGCGCAAAATTTAAGGTGCAGTTCGTACGGTCTCTCCAACATCGAAAGCATTTGTGAGGGAAGCGACGTTATGGTAGCTTGTTTTCAGGCAGTGGATATATTATTCTCCCCAGGTGGTCGAAATTATTCCGCAGCCCTCCACTACGGCACTTCTTTCTTCCTTTCTTCTTTCACGCCCTTCTTTATCCCTTCCCTTACGGCGCGGTTCAGGTGTCCGACGATATATGAGACAGATACTGCGCCATTTCCTTTCACCCCAAAACCAACGAACCAAAAAGAGTAATTTCAGCACGAAACTTGCTGAGGTGCCCTGTAAGGTTCTGATGAAAAAGCGCGATGGTATTATGTTCTGTCACAGTAATTAGCAATCCTACCAGCCGCGGTAGCTTAATGGTTGTCACGGTTAGCTAATGAGCCCAAGGACGCTATATCAGATCCAGGACGCGGCGGCTTCAGTTCGGACGCACATGCCCATCATTCCCGGACGAAAATTTTGAAAAGTAGAAAATTATAGGATACTCTTGTTAAAATATTGAAAACAATGGTCCATTCTTCCGATGTGTTGCAAATTCTTTTTCTTAAAGTGTTTCGATCGATCGCATCGAGCAGTTAAGACTGCCATATATGAAACCAATGGGGAACGCTTTTGACGATAGCAAAAACGTCAATAAAGAAAAAAAAAACGACTTCCGTCGGGTGATCTTCGGATATATTGATTATTGTAGTGAATTCTTACATTATATGAAAAAATTGCCTTCATGAACAGTTTCCCGCTCAAAAATGCCCTTGTCCAGAATTGTTCAGTATCAAACGCAAAAGTGCCGTTGTGCTGGTGCACGCGGTGTCGATGCACGGCAGAAAACCTCCAGGTGCTCGAAATTTATCCGGAGTCTTGCACTACGGAGCGTTTCTCAGCCATGTGCAGCTTAGTGCGTGGCACCCACATATAACACCGGATGACAATCCGACGCTCTATTTCCTTCATGCCATGCAAGCGCCGAGCTCTGAGGATACTACTAACCGATTTTTCCAGGTTGTGGGGGAAGAGAAAATTTTTCTCCTTTTGGGCGCATTTCAGTGTATGGCTTACCGAAAGTCCTTAAGGTAACGACTGTACGAATGTGAGGAAATGTGGACGTTAAGAAAGTCGGTAAGGAAACGGCTTCTTTTCCGCAGCGTCTAAGTGCCGACGCCCAAAATTGCTTGAGAACAGCGCAAGTGCTTATACATTTCATAGCGGCGAAATGCGGACAAGTAATTACCGGCCTCCCACGTCCTGTGCTGTTTTAATATAAATATAGCCAGGAGGGCTGGAAATTTTTTTTTTACCCTCCGGGAAAGTCAATCCGTGGTAGCGTCTTCACCCGGCCGACACGAGTTCTAAATATGCAGAGGTGGCTGTAAAGGCGTGAATTACTTTTTGGTCAGGAGGAAGGTGTCTGATAACAGAGACACTGAATGCTTCTACACTGAAGAGTTAGGTGGGTATATTTCAGCAGAAAGGTCTCTTTCTGCTGCAACAAGGAGAAAGAGATTTTTTTCCTATAATGGGCGTGCCCTGGCTGGTATGACTGCAATGAAAGCAACGAAGGCAAAAGTAAAAACCCTGCTGGGAAAATTCTGCGCAGCAGGTTTTAGCAACCCGCCGCGGTGGCTCAGTGGTTAGGGCGCTCGACTACTGATCCGGAGTTCCCGGGTTCGAACCCGACCGCGGCGGCTGCGTTTTTATGGAGGAAAAACGCTAAGGTGCCCGTGTGCTGTGCGATGTCAGTGCACGTTAAAGATCCCCAGGTGGTCGAAATTATTCCGGAGCCCTCCACTACGGCACCTCTTCCTTCCTTTCTTCTTTCACTCCCTCCTTTATTCCTTCCCTTACGGCGCGGTTCAGGTGTCCAACGATATACGAGACAGATACTGCGCCATTTCCTTTCCCCAAAAACCAATTATTATTATTATTATTATTATTATTATTATTTCAGCACCGTTGCTATAGATACTGAGCTTGCAACACTATTGACAATGCTGCGCTGTAGACGGAGTAACACCACCAGGGAATGTGACCTCTAGGTGGTGTTTCGACAACTTTTGCATTACGTGTTTGCTAATTAGTGTTTGCGTGGCCGTGTGCATTACGTCTCGGACACCTCGGGCGTATCGCTCATTGTATTACGCCGTATTCGCCTCCCCATATTCACTGTCTTGCTCGTTCTATCCTGTGCTTTCCTCACTGTTTAGTTGTAGGCCGCCAGAGGCACGTCCCTCTTGCCCTGCTTTCAACATTTCGTGTCATGAAAGCTCAGTCTCCACCTTTATCACTATGAAAACTCAAGTTAAAGCACGTATTGAATGTTTTTGAAACGCACTTTTTGGTTAAAACCCGAGAATTCCCGCTCGTTAAAGGCCGTTTATTATTTTTGGTTTTCTGCGACCCTGTCTTTTCGGTGCCTATAGAAGCTTGTATACTCCGCGTGGCCAACAAACAATAATAATAATAATAATAATAATAATAATAATAATAATAATAATAATAATTGGTTTTTTGGGGAAAGGCAATGGCGCAGTATCTGTCTGATATCATTGGACACCTGAACCGCGCCATAAGGGAAAGGGGAAGGTGGGAGTGAAAGAAAAAAGGACGAAAGAGGTGCCGTAGTGGAGGGCTCCGGGATAATTTCGACCACCTGGGGATCTCTAACGTGCACTGACTTCGCACAGCACACGGGCGCCTTAGCGTTTTTCCTCCATAAAAACGGAGCCGCCACGGTCGGGTTCGAACCCGGGAACTCCGGATCAGTAGCCGAGTGCCCTAACCACTGAGCCACCGTGGCGGGTGCCTTGGTTAACAGCCGATTTGCGTTTTCTTGAAATTGAACAGCGCTACATATATGGACGAATGGCGCTGTTTAATTTCAAAAAAGAAAAATTCATCTCCAACTAGCCCCGCAACGTGTTTTACTGATAGATTTGCGTAGTTAGGAGAAAAGCGAATTTGTACGCTAGAAGTGTGTGTCACAATATTTTCACACGCTAGGCTGTATGCGGTGGTGTATCTTTTTTATAAAAGGGTAAAACAGGCGGCTGTCCTGTCACCAAAGTCACGTGAGGTAATAAAACCATTACCTTCAATACTTCCATAGCAGTTCCTCACAGCTTTCCAATATTTAAAATTTTTGTGCAAGAATGTTGGATGCACATGGGTACCTTCTGTTTACGCGGACTCAGCTGGTCTGCGCTTCACGCGCTCGCTACTTGTGTCGTGCAGCTGTATGCAACTCCATCGAGGCGCGCCGTGTCCACGTGTTTCGCTGTGCGGAGCAAATCGATTCGAACGCAACAACTCGTGCCCAACGAATGCCCTGTCGCTCGCTCGTCAGACCGTGTCCTATTATGTATACACTACGCGAGCGGCCAGGCACTGAAGCAAAGAGGCGTGCTTAAGGAGGACGTCTCTGAACCAGCGGAGAATCGGTTTGCGCCTCGCAGCACATTGAAGGCACGATCGATGTATCTGATCGCTGGGCACGGATGCGGGTCATGCTTGCTATGCCTCACTTTGTTTCAGATGTCATGATCTGAGCACGACCTTATTAACCGCATGGAGTATTGTTCACACGCTCTCGAGTTGTCATAGAACGATTTCTTCCTCATAAGCCTGTTCCAGTATCGACTTAGTTCTACACTCTGCTTCTTTTCCATTGAATTGGATCGCCACCGCGGTGGCTCAGTAGTTATGGCGCTCGGCTGCTGACCCCAAAGACGCGGGTTCGATCCCAGCCGCGGCGGTCGAATTGCATTCGGTGGAGGCGAAATTCTAGAGGCCCGTGTGCTGTGCGATTACAGGGCACGTTAAAGAGCCCCAGGTGGTCGAAATTTCCGGAGTCCTTCACTACGGCGTCCCTCATAGCCTGAGTCGCTTTGGGACGTTAAGTTCTCACAAATCAAATCAAAACAAAATTTTCCATTGAATTAATCCAGTTTTTACCTTCCGCGTTTTTTTACATTTCATTTATAAGACTGCGGCACAGAGCGATCCTAGTGGACGGCGCAAGCACTGCCAGTCTGCTCACCCGCATCATCATCATTATCTGCCTGACAGCTCACTGCAGGGCGAAAGACCTCTCCCATGCCTCTCCCGTGTCCTTTGTCAGCTGCGGTCACCGTATCCTCGGAAACTTCTTATCTCATCCGCCCACGTAACTTTCTGCCGGCCCCTGCATGCTACGCTACGCAACAAATTGAACGTCTAGGCACTTATAGATGCGGGCTGGGAGCTCTTTCCTCGCTAGTTCTCTCTTCCGTTTTTTCTTTCCTCGTATGTATATTCATTTCCTTGGCTCATCTCCTGCACTGGCGTGGTCACGCGCCTGTACTACATCAGTACGCACTCCGCAATCGGGGAGCGCCGGCGTGCCGGTGTACGCGCGATTTGCGTACACCGGTGGCTCGTTACAGCGTCGCCGGTCTGCGGCGTACATAGGTGTGCTCCTGCGGGGATAATGAAGCACATCCTCGTTGCTTTTTTGCTCACAATGCTCGCCGGTACCTGGTGTACCTGTGCTGCTGGGGCAGCCCGTGCCGACTGAGCGCCTCCAATCGGAATAGGGGGGGGGGGGGATAGCATTCACCCGCCACGTATCACCTTTTGTCCCAGTCGTATACACGTTTGTTCGCGTGCTATCGGCGCAAGTTGGCTCCGGGCTGTGGCGATTATCTTGTAGATAGTAGATCTCTGGATGGGATGTGTAGCAGCCTTCACAGTTGGAGTATCCAGGGGCAAGCGCGAGCATGATAAGGTGAGCATCCAGTGTCGCAGTCTTCCAATCATGCAAGCCTGCGAAGCCGCGCGCGCCCATATCTGGGCTATCTCGTGTGGCCTCTGTTTTCTTTTTTCGGGCGATATCGTATCTGCAATACCCCCCCCCCCCCCCCTCCTTATGAGCGTACAAGAGTAGGAAGTGAAGTGCCCCGTTGTCACCTATTGTTCGCCCAGTTTCTTCGTCTCGACGTCCAAGCGTGACGCAATAGTGAATACAGTCGAACCTCGTTATAACGAAACTATTTATATCGAAGTCATGAATATAGCGAATCAATGGCGATTCCCCCTGGAAGCTCGGCCAGCACGGGCCATAAAGAACTAAGGTGGCAGTTTGGGCATGTTGTTGATTCATGAGATGAAAATGTATAGCTCAAGGAAAGACGAGAACTCAAGGAAGACAACGGAACACAGGAGCACTCGTGTGTTCCAAGCGCTCGTGTGTTTCATGTGTCTTCCTTGTGGTCCTCGTCTTTATTAGCGCTGTACATTTCCATCCGCTAATAAAGAAGCGACGGTTATAAAGAACTGATCGTCGGGCCTCTTCAACTTCGTTATAACTAACTACAACTGTAGTTTATTTTAGTCCATTCTTCTGTATCGCTGCGCAGTAGCCATCACACATAATCTGTACAGCTGACATCGGAGCGCAAGCATGCAGTTTTGTACAGTAACGGCTGATATTTTCTTGCAAGGCTATGACTCTTTTCTTGCTTGCTCACAGCGTCTCGTATCGCTATCGAAGCTTGATTATCCAAACACACGCAAAAAAAAATCGTGCATGTGTCATTTGAGAGCCAGGGCTCGTGTGTCCCCTTCCGCCTTCCAGTTCAGTTTCTCGTTCGTCAGCCATCGTAATGGGACGAATGAGCCGAATGTGCTGGTGCAAACGGCTGGATGCGAAGTCAGGCGAATGGTGAGTTTTTGAAGTCCACTGTACTAGACAGCTTTATCGCATTTCATCCTTGAATGACATATATCGTAGTACCAGGACCGCTGACGTCGCTGGCGTCGAGACGTAATAATAATAATAATAATTGGTTTTGGGGGAAAGTAAATGGCGCAGTATCTGTCTCATATATCGTTGGACACCTGAACCGCGCCGTAAGGGAAGGGTTAAAGGAGGGAGTGAAAGGAAGGAAGAAAGAGGTGCCGTAGTGGAGGGCTCCGGAATAATTTCGACCACCTGGGGATCTTTAACGTGCACTGACATCGCACAGCACACGGGCGCCTTAGCGTTTTCCTCCATAAAAACGCAGTCGCCGCTGTCGGGTTCGAACCCGGGAACTCCGGATCAGTAGTCGAGCGTCCTAACCACTGAGCAACCGCGACGGGTCGTCGAAACGTCAAGTCTCGAACTACCTTCGTCGGGCATGTCGGAGAAGACATACGCAGCCATAGCACTCACTTTCATCACGTGGGCAGGACACCGGACGAGTCCATATGCCTTGCGCCGCTACACAGGCCGTTCATGTACTTTCCGCGCAAGCGTCTGGGCGCAGTGAATAAGTGTTACCGTAGTTGGTGGGCGTCTGGGCAGCGTGGACCGCTGTTCTTACAGTGCGCGGTGGCGATTCGTGGCGCGGACGAGGAAATGGCCGCGAAAATGACTCAAGAAGTGGCAGGCAACTGGCTCTTGGGGAAAAAAAAATAAAAGCCCGCCGCGGTAGTGTCCAGGGGACGGCTGCTAGCAGGGGAGCCTTTCGGAAGGATTTATGGGGACAGAAACGAGTTTTACGTTGTTTTTATTCTTTATACCCCCGGCTGCGAGCGAATGGCTTCCGTACGCTCCCCATGAGCGTGTGTGCGGCACTTCCGTAGAAAACGTGCGTGTTATGTGTTTACGTTTACCGCCGCGCAAAAAGGTGTTCCAATTCGCGTCTGGCGCAGGTCTGCCTGCGTGTTTGTGTTCTCGGTTCTGCCTTGGGGTTATGTGCTGTAGCGGTTCGATTCTCCCAGAAAGAAGCGAAATAAATGCACGGACTACAAGCCTCGTTTCGCTAATGGAACTAGGCGCTGGATGCCGGCCGGGAAAATTGTGTCAGAACGTTCCCGCATCGTCGTTAAGCGCTTGACTATATATACGGATGTGGGGGGCAGCTGGGCTGGTGAAGAACGGTTGCTCGCGTGTTGTTCCGTGTAGATTGGCAGCGTGGGAATCGTTGAGGTGGCGTGCTAAGGGACCGTATCGTGCGTTGCCGTCGAGACTTCGATTGCCTACGTAGCTGCGTATGTCTACCCACTTTGATCGAAGGTAGAGAGGTGTTGCTGGCTTTGCGTATACGGAAAGACATTCTTATTGTAAGCCGCCGTCATTAATGTTTTTACGAGCGCGACAGGACGGAATGAGGTCGCTGGTTGGAATTTTACCCGCATTAAGGAATCAGACTTGAATCGCAAGAAGGAAACAGCAATAAAGCAGTAAAATGTTGGGGTCTTATTAAACTCGGTTTGTCGGAATCGATCGAAGTGATCCGTCGTGGGATTCCACCATAGCGTTCCACGGCCCCGATCAATCTTGGCGTTCTGCTATGGCGTTCTATACTATTACGTCAGGTACTTTACATGGCGACGTCTCGTGTATGCTCCTAGAAGTGTTTCCTCTCAAATTTGGACACGAGTATTTTTGCTGTGATCAATTAATACATCGGCTCAGGCTGTGGCTAAACAACGCTTCGTCGTTCCGACCTTGTGTACTCGATTGTCATACGTGCCGTACGTTTCCGAGGCTCCATCCTCTTGACCTGACAAATCGCGAAACCGGAATGGCGACGTTTTTGTAGGTTCGAGCAGGTTAAAGCTGGGCAAAGTAAAAAGCGGCTACACCTATTGTGCACTGCGTGTCAGACAAAAAAAATAAAATGTGTTTCGTCTTCTCTGGAAGGGTAAGAAAGGTTGGAGGGGGGGGGGGGGGGCAACACGCTTTGAAGGATGCAGTAGTTTGACCCGAAATCATTGAAAGCGTGTGTGTTTGAGGACTCGTTTTTATTCCTTCCGCTTCAGGAAGCGCTCAATCATAGGTCTGGATTAAGATCCCATTCCAATTATATCAGTGCGTAAGCATTAATATAATTGAATAAAAACACAAATCCGTGCTTTCGCTCTGATTCGAATGTTGTACACCTTCTCTTTAGTGGTTGCATTTTGATTCTTTTCACCTTGCGCCATTAGTTCAAGCGGCGTTAAGTCCATGCTATCGTCGGGATCTGCCAGCTTGAATGGCGGCGAAGAGAGAAAAAAAATTGGAGGGAAAATAATTGTTATAACCCACACGATCGTTGTCTTCTTTCTACATCGCGTCGATTGTACTCTGTACTGGATCGCACCTAGCTCAATTGTTGAACGCTTCGCGTTTTGAAACAATTGCCCTCCGTCGACCCGTTACTGCACTCTGTCAGCTTTGTCTTCAATACGCATAGCACTAAAGCTTTTAAACGAACGGCAACCTTGAACGCGAAAACGCGTAAAAGCCGTCGACGAACAACTTGGAGTCAATTCTTGCAGGCGTCGACCCTACTTCGCTGCCAGCATTCACGGCATTATACGATGC
The DNA here is from genome assembly GCF_052857255.1 of Amblyomma americanum. Lineage (NCBI taxonomy): Eukaryota > Metazoa > Arthropoda > Arachnida > Ixodida > Ixodidae > Amblyomma > Amblyomma americanum. The sequence goes on along the minus strand of NC_135505.1, from coordinate 140,328,279 downwards.
GTGAAGGGTTCATTGGCAACCGCCAGCTTTTCTTCCGTTTTCATTCCTACTTCCTTCAGTGCAGAGGAGAAAGCCTGTTAGTTTTTTTTTTGTGTGTGTGTGTGTGGGGGGGGGGGGGGGGTATCTACTTGCCTTTGTCTTCGACCAGCCCCCGGGGTAAAAAGATAAAGAAAAAATTAATCGTCGATCCACATCACGATTTTTCGTGACTCGCTCACATCTCGCTTTCACCTTGATGAAGGCGTTGGCGGGACCGTAGGGGTTGGTTCTCTAAGGGAAGCTTTCACCCTCCTGGACCCCACCTCCTCGCTTTTATTCACTTTTTTTTTGTCCTGTGGCGCTTCGCGTTGCTCGTTTTAAAGGCCACCTGCGAGTCGATCTTTTCTCTGGCCGAGGTAGTCGGGCGCTTACTTGGAGATGGACTTAACGACGTGTGCGGTGGGGAAACGGTAATTTACAGTCGCCTCGCCCGTTCGTTGGCATGCAAATGATAACGAGTGTACGGTTCGCGCAGTTCTTTATCGCTACGTGCCGTATAGAGGTGTGCATGTATATTCGAATTCCAACCGGTCGTTCTGAATGCGCAGAAACTCGCCGGAGAATGTTCCCTTGAACGCATGCGTTGACGACGTCGTCAGGACTCAAATTCCTGGGAGCCTTCTGCACGTGTCCTGTGGATACCCTGGTCTTGAAACTCGAGCCAGTTAGATTAATGACGCAAATATGTAGATTGCGACGTGCGCAGTAGTACTTGTTCGAAGTAAACACCGCCTGAATTCTTTCCTTGTATCCGCGGTTTCTCTCTCTCTCTCTCTGTGAACGTATGCGAGCGTTCGCGAGAGAGAAGCGTGTGTGACCTTTTGAAATTGCCACATTTACATTGGCACTCGTTTAGATTCAAGGACGCGTCGAAGGCGTGGTTGTGGCGTGCGAGATTTTTGTATTTTTTTTTGCTCGTACTTTTGAGTCTCCGGCTCCCTCCCACGACCACTGAAATTGCGAATTGAAAACTTGTTGCGCGAAACGTTTGACTGGTTTTCTTTAGAAAAAAAAAATTGGGGGAACGTTGTCTTACCACTCGTATCCCTTACAAAGATTTCTTCAGACTGTCTATAGACTGTCCATAGACTTCTGTCTTTAAAGTCTGTAGACTGTTTATGGACAAATGCTAGAGAATAGTCTATAGGCAATACAAATCCCTTAGACGGGCTATAGACAATCTATAGATTTACGGCCGTATACAATTAGTATACTTTTGTCTGTAGACAGTCTATAGACTGTAAATGGACAAAAAGAAATATCTATAGGAGGTCAATAGAGTCTATAAGAAGTCTATAGACTTTTTATAGACCATTTTTTATAACGGATTAGACCGCTGAGAATCTGTCGCTATATAGCTGTATCGTGTATTAAAGCGGGAAGCGGGGTTCTGGTGAAATGCTTTGTGTGCGCCAAGAACTGTGGAGCGAATTTCTGTAGAGCCCTACTGGATTTCTACCGACACGCCCTCTTTTTGTTTTGCCCTCTTAACTCGACGCCTACGCTTCGCATTATAGCACTTCGGTGACGTGAGCGGAGTGTTTATGCGTTCCAAAGCATCCGCAGTGTTTCACCGTTCTTCGTATTAAGCAAATCCTCGCTTAAAGTAACACTAAAAGCGATAACACCGGAATTGAACGGAGGTAAATGGAACGGAGCATTTCCATTTTATACTCGGTTCCATTCTGCCGACAGGAAACCGTTGAGCGGCGATAGGTTCGCCCAACGCGTAATAGAAAATACTAATATAATGAAGAAACTCGCGAAGCGTCCCTTTGAAGTCAGAACTCGGTGGGAAACGCCTTTTTGACAGGTTCGCTGGGACGGGCACGGGAGCGCCGGAGCTGTCATCATCATCATCGTCATCATCATCAGCTTGGTGATGTGCGTATATGGGTCTCGTGACAGCGGGCAAGGCCGACGTAGCTGCCGCTGGGTGCCGCAGGCCAAACATCCTCATTAACTCCCGCAATGAGTCGCTGGGAGAGTCGCCTAGGCACGGCTTGGCTTTTATTTATTTTCTTTGATGCCTCCGCCTTGTTGTACACATACGCTGTAAGCTCACCGAGGGCCTGCGGCGGCGTCAGCGGCAGTAGACAGCAGGCGTGCCGTGTAGTAGTTGCCGCGAACGCGAACTTGATTGCGGCGTGAAAGGGGGGCGGGGGGGGGGGCTGTCTATTCTTTGTGTTTTGTTTTATGTTTCTCGCCTTCACCCTTCTCGGCACCTCTTTCTTTCTTTTTTCACTCCCTCATTCATTTCTTCCTTCATGGCGCGGTTTTTCTATAATATAATTGGTCTTTAGGGAAAGGAAATGGCGCAGTATCTGTCCCGTACATCGGCGGACACCTGAACCGCGCCGTAAGGAAGGGATATAAAAGAGGTACGGTGAGAGAAGAACGGAAGAAACAGGTGCCGTGTAGTGGATGGCTCCGGAATAATTTCGACCACCTGGGGATCTTTAACGTGCACTGACATCGCACAGCACTCGGGCGCCTTAGCGTTTTGCCTCCATAAAAACGCAGCCGCCGCGGTCGGGTTCAAACCCGGGAACTCTGGATCAGTAGCCGAGCGCCCTAACCACGCGGTTTTTCTCAAAACCAATTTTCATTTTTGTTTTCGTGCCTGGCCTTTCCGTGTTAGCGCGACTGCGGCCCTAGGCTGTCAGCTGGCTTACTGTCTATTGCTCTGTATACGGATTTCTGAACTAAAAAGAAAGTTGAAGGGGGATTCATGTAATATGCTACAATTTTCAACCTTCTATGCGGAACACAGAATGTGTTAAGAGGGTACTTTGGGGTTCAGTAGTCGGCATAATGGTGACCGTTAGTTAATTCGAACCGTTGGTGGCGTTTAAGTGGGTTGTCTGTTATAAATGACAAGGAGTTATGAAACCTCGCTGTGAACACAGAATGTGTTACTGTACTTTGGGGTTCAGTAGTCAGCATAAAGGGGACCATTAGTTAATTCGAACCGTTGGTGGCGTTTAAGTGGGTTGTCTGTTATAAATGACAAGGAGTTATGAAACCTCGCTGTGAACACAGAATGTGTTACTGTACTTTGGGGTTCAGTAGTCAGCATAAAGGTGACCATTAGTTAATTGGATCCGTTGGTGGCGTTTAAGTGGCTTGTCTGTTATGGATGACAATGAGTTATGAAACCTCGCTGTGGGGTGACATCTTTCGACATTATCGGTAAGAGCAATACGCGACGCTACGGCGTCATTATACGCAGCAATCTTGATAGTGGCTGCCAGGGGTTTTCACAATGAAATTGGTCAGGCGGCTCCGTTTGTGGATTGATTTTTCATTATTATTTACCTACATCCTACAGGCACGGGGCGGATTATGTTTATTTGTGACTTGCCTGTGATGATTCTTTGTAAAGTTGAAATCCGTTAACTTGAAGTGTCTTAAGCGAGAAAATCGACAAACTCTCAAAGCTGTAAACTGCGGAACTTAAGTGGTTAGAAAATTGAAGGGCTGAATTGTCGTTTTACCTCTACCACTAGGCACTCCTGTGAATATGCAGGCTGACTGCAGCCGTTTAGGACGTCCCGCTAAGCAGAGACACGGTCATGGCAGAGATAATCTGACGATTCTAATGTAATTCCATTCCATTTTGATTTTAGTCCTCTTTCGTCATTGGCTGTTCTGCGCCCTCGTAGAATTAGCGATGAAATTAAAACGGAATCGAAAAAAGAGTAGTCGTTACAGTGGAGCCTCGTTAATTCGAACCCGCATAATTCGAACGCCCGGATTACTCGAACTGACTGTCTTTTATTCATACTCCGCTTAATTCGAACACATTTTCTTTTCCCCTACGGGCTTGAATTACCGACACTCCGCTTTATAGCACAGCCTCTCGATTTTTCTCGCTTTAGCTGGGCACGCCAGAAGTCGGGCTGCAGTCGTGTCGTGACGTTCGCGCGCTACTGGGCGTGCGTTGCTCCTGTTGTGTGCAATGAGCGGTCACGAAGAGTGCTCTCGCTGCATTAGCCTCTGCGCCGGAGTCGACCGCTGTTCGAGTTTCAAATGGACTGTGTGCGTGTGTGTTTTTGCGGACGTGCATTTGCACTAAGCCCAGAGGCGCCTGTATGAATATGTATACTCTTTCTGGCTCTAGTGTGTTCCGTTCGGCTCCTCGAGAATGCGTGCCGGGTGCTGCTTGGGAATCGGGTCGCGCTTTCAGCGAGTTGCTTACGCGAGGCGCTTAAGCAGACGCCTCCAAAGACGAGACATGTGACGCGTTCCCATGATTTGCGCCTCATTGTTGCCTTCCCAGTGGGGCGCTGTGCCTGCATTGTTTGTGGGAATAGTTTCGAGCAGATTGGCGTCGATTCACTGCTGGGTGCCTTCACTGTGAAATCAAGGCTTCTCGATGTCAGTCGGTAGGGGAAGAGCTTCCCGCTAACCCAATTTCTCAGTGGTAAGCGCAAACTTCACACTAAACAATTTCTCACCCTTTAGGGTGTAAATCAGCTGTGCCCAGACGAACACCCTTTTCCAATTGTTGGGTGCTAAAAAGGGTGCAGAGATCAGCACCCCTAAGGAAGGATGCACTTAATGATACTTTACAGGATGTAATGGTTGCACCCTCATTAAAGGGTACTATTTTTTCATAACACCTCTACGAATACATGTTGGAAGGGTGCTCCACATTGATCCACCCATGAAGCAAAAGCCTTGGCCTGATGCGCGCCCTCTAAACTTTCATGCTGTACACCCTTCCTGAAGGGTGCTGGGTGGTGATCTCTGCACCCTTTTTAACCCCCAAAAGAGTGTTCATCTGGGGACAGCTGATTTGCACCCTTAAGGGTGAGAATTTGTTTAGTGTGTTGAACACGGGGTGGCAGGAAAGTCTCGGTCCGCTAGACGAACGTTTCGACAAGAACGCTTGTTTTCGTTTGTGCGATGACAAGTCCTGTTATGGAAGCGTTGTTCGGCCTCTTCTTCCAGTTTGTGCCGGAAAGAATTCTGTATTTCCTGCTATTTTGTAAAAAAAAATGAAAATTGGTTATTGGTGAAAGGAAACGACGCAGTATCTGTGTCACATCGCGGTGGACACCTCAACTGCGCCGTGGGGAAGGGAGGAAGGTACGACCGAAGAAAGAAATAGAGAAACAGGTGCAGCAGGGAAGTGCTCGGGATTAATTTCCACCACCTGGTGATCTTTAACGTGGACTAACATCGCACACCTCATGGGCGCAGTCTGCGTCCCGCCGCCATAGAAACGTGGCCGCCCGTTGTCAGTGTGGGTAGTTAACTGCAATCGGCCTGCTAACCTGGAAGTATGTAACTCCGGGACCAAAACACTTCCTTCCTTCCTTCCTTCCTTCCTTCCTTCCTTCCTTCCTTCCTTCCTTCCTTCCTTCCTTCCTTCCTTCCTTCCTTCCTTCCTTTCATTCATTCATTCATTCATTCATTCATTCATTCATTCATTCATTCAGTATTGGTCACTGACTGACACCATCTGCAGCATCCGCGAGTCCGGCTCAGCTTTCTAGATAGTCAGCTAGTAGTGCATGTTTCATGCCTGTTTACTGCCTCCGGCATGGCCGATATCAGCTCTCGCTTTCCCGCTTCATTCGGCCGCCGCGCCGTGTCGCCCCTGTCTGAAGGACGAACCTCACATCGGCAGCAGACCTTCATCCTCATTTATTACTTGCGTTGTTCGTTCCCGGCCTGAATGCGTGCGTCCCCTCCGCACACAATGGGAACGGCGGATGTCACGGGGCTCTGTATAGGATGGCGTTTGGTGGTGGCTACATGAGCCGTCGCCTGATTGCGATATCGGACGTCCCGGCGTATACCCGTACCGGGGCTACACGAGCTCGTATACGACTACACCGACGGCGCCAACATGTTCACTATAGCTCCGCTGCCGCAGGAGCTGTACTGATGGGGCGTATAGTAACGACTAACGAGTGCTGTGTCGCTCGGAGACCCTCCTAGGATGACTTTACCGGCGGCACCGCTGTGCTAATTTGCGGTCAGATTTTGTGCGGCAGTGGGATTTGTCGGCGAGGATTGTTGGATGCAACGTTCGTTTTGATGTTGTGTTGCGTCCGGGGTGTTGGATGGAGTTTTTCATCTCTCGGTCGGGATGAATACACACCATTCACGAATTCATTTGCTCGAACCCATTTTTGCAAGGGCTGACTCTTTAAAGCACAGTTTTTTTCCACGGACTGTTTCCGACTGGAACTCTCTTCCCGAGGCCATTTTCCAGTCTTCCAATTACAGTTAAGCTGTTGAGAAGCATTTTCTTGAGTGAGTGGGCGTTTTATTTTGTTGTTTTTCTCATTGATTGGAATCTCATGTATCCCTTTGGTATTTGTCATGTGAAATGCCTTGTATAGCCCCTCCTGCATGGGCCAATATATTGGCCTTCAGTATTTTGAAATAAATAAATAAATAAATAAATAAAAAGGCCCCACAGTATGCGGCTATGCCGGAGAGAGAAAATAGTTCTGGATTTTACCAACATCTTCCGGGCGAGGGAGTGGGGGGAGGGTGGATTGCGTAACAAATTGAAATCCATAGTTATTTTGTAAATTGCCTTGTCCAGGCATACTGAGACACGAGAAATCATTATTTACCATTCTTCTTGTTGATGGATTGCTGGATAAATTTTGGGAGCGTCCCCTTTGAAATGAGGTGGTGGCAGATGTAATCATACTTGTTTTTTTTGGCGTTTTTCTAACCAATCTGGCAAAATTAAATGTACTAAAAGTCCCCCTTCCTTTTAAAATACAATTTCTATGTACTTCTAGGCTTCAGCAATTTTAAATGCTGATCTTGTTTCGTAATGTAATTGTCCTGCTTTTAAGCAGGACAATTACCTTATTTAACCTTATATTACTAATGTCTACCACAGATACGTCCATTTCGTTATCTCTAAAAGACCTCGGGGATGCAAGGACGGTTGGCATCCGGATGGATACTGCCACTTAGCAACAAAATATGTCCTATAAATTTACCACACAACGGCAGCGTCATTCATTGCCGCCTGAAAAAAAAAAAGGGGGGGGGGGGGATGCACTTTTTATTTCGTGTCATCTGCCTTCATGCTTCCTTTTCTCGAGAGATGGCGCTGATAATTTTTGTGCAGGCACTGCACCAAAACTTGGTATCAGCCAAATTCACTGCCTCGCACCATTTGCATGCTAAGTATCCGAGCGAGCAAGCTGCAGCCGTTTATCCGGGAAAAGCATTTTAGGAGTGGCTATGCACGACGCAACAGCCGGTGTCTAATAGAAGCCGAGCGGGCTATCCGCGTACGGGTACGTAGGGGCTATTTCCTCGCGTGGGCTCCAGGTAGCGATCCTCTCTATGGCGGCGCGAGTTGTTTCGTCACTACGTAACATTCGCGGTTGCGTCCTAGAGCTCGCCTCTTTACTTTTTTCTCTATTTACCGTCCGTTGGTCGCCTCTGTTTCGAGATCCTATCTGCCCTGTCATCGCGCGTCGTACGTTCTGGCTCGAGGCCACAATCACGTTGTCGCATTCGCTTCAGCTAGCTCCGGCCGGCATGGGTGCGTTTCGCTTGAAGCCAGGTCTCGACGGCTGCGCGCACATGCAGTGAGTACGGGAAAGCTTTTTGCACCTGCTTTTAACTGCTGCGCACTAGCACATTGTGCCGGTTTCGCACACTGCAGTGTGCGAGAAATTTCATGGGTGGAATAATTTGTTATTAGCACATGTCTGTTTGGCTTAGCTTCGATGATGATGCTGACGACGATGATGCCGAAGGCTCCATGCTATATCGGTGTCATCGCGAGCAGGACTTTCAAGGAGAGCTCTGTCGTCTTCTTGCGCGTTGGTTGCCTCTGCCGCGCCGGCCATTGGCAGTCATTGTAGGTGGGTATGACGTCATGGCGCACGCGCGCGCGATTGGTGGTCTCCGCTTCGCCACGTGATGTTATGACGTTGAATCCATGTGGCGCCATCTGTGATCCTTTCCGTCAACGCCGGTAGTGCTTGAAACTGAACCCGCCGTAATTCAGTATCATTTAAATGAAATGCAAGTTGTTTTTCGTTTTCCGAGTTATTATGAACCTGCGTATTGCCTGCTTGTGCCTGAATTAACATGTCTGCTTAACTTACGGCGGTAAATAGAAACTGTGTAATTCAAGATTTTGTCAAACACTGTGGCCAACGTGCTACCTACGATCACATCCTGTGGGACTGCAAAATAGAGCCACCTCCGGGTGATCTAGTTACAGCTCCTTCTCTCGAGCGGTGGGAGACCGTGCTGGCTAGCTCTGACCCCAGAACGCAAGTTTTGGCGGTGGAGTGGGCTGACAAAGTCGTCGAGGGCTATGTACTCTCGACCACTTAACGCGACCTCTTGCCAAGCTCTTCCCGGCGAATAAAATGTTTTACAATCAATTGAGTTCTGTTGGATCTGAGGTAAATATTTTTGTAAGACCTGGCACGTCGGACTTCATGCGCTGGAGCGCGCTTCCTTTGATCATGATATTGACAGCAGTGCCCTCAAGTAATACTCAACGAAATTTTTTTGCGGCGGCCATGCAGAAAATCAAGGGCAACCAGGAAATATCCTGTCGTCAGTGACGGTGTATATGATTAGTACTGCGAGTTGTATGCTAATGGTCACGAGAAAGCCGCATTGTTTCATCTATATATGTTAACTAATGGAGGAGATACTTGCTATAGATATTGTGCGCGCGTTGTCTCGTAACGCGCTTGAAAATTAACGACACTCTTGCACTGATAACACCGAAGTGAGGTGAAAGCGTAATGCCTTACTGACTCGCTATATATGAATTGTCGCATTGTCAATCTAATTCGCATTTTAGTCCTCTCTGACACCCTTAACACATTCGCCAAGTCCTCTACATCAGATCAGATTGCACCTTGATATAGATAATTCAGGATGAGAGAAAAAGAAATAAAAACAAGAGAGGGAGTGTCCGCCCAGAGTCGTTCTTCATGCCGGAACAACACCCAGTCGGTCGATGAGTTCTTCTCCGTTTAACAGCGGCGGAATGACCCAAAAGCGGAGGAATTCTTTATCTCCACCGTCCTTGCTCCAGAAACACAGCACTGCGCTAGCGTCACACGATGAGACGAACGAACAAAAACAAAGACAGACAAAAACCACGGAGCAACAATAGAAAGACCTCACCGGGAACGTATACTCCCAGAGGGAGAGCAGATGACCCCGTTGGAATCGATGATCTATGTACGGGGCATGTGCCGAGCGGCGGGGCTTTGCTAACGTATAGCCCAGATTTTTCGCCGCCTCGGCTGTTGTTTTTGCCGCTGTAGTCGCGTCGGCTCGCTACGAGATGGCGCCACCGCTGCGACTGACCTCGATGTCCCTCGGATGTCCCACACCCATCGCGGCAATCCTCCGATTTCTGCTCGTCTTCTGAGGAGAGCGGCAACGTGTGGGAGCCATGAATGAAAAACGTCGTGTTCTGCACAGCGGATCGATTTGTGTCCCGGTCTGCCGTTACGAAAAGGCCGTTAAAGAACGGATTGTGGGTGAACTTGCAAAGGGAGTTTATATACTGCGGCCTCTTATGAAGTGGCCGTGTTCTCACGGAGAATGTCCTCTTTTTCTGTTTTTTTTTCGTGACGGTCCTTGTTGTGTGGATCGAATTACATCTTTCTTGCTGTCTTTTCTTACCTACGGCCATTGTAGAAGCCGTGTATGGCATCGATTGCGTTGAAACGGTGCATTAGGCCCTTGGTGGCAATGCGTTCTTTGTTCGCGACTGACAGTAATGGTGCCTTGCGTGGTGCTTTTTGTATACAACTACTGTTCGATCGGTGGTGGACCAGGGTAGTGATTAAGTTAAGTGACGGCTGGCTTCTGCCTTCTTTTCGGAACAAAGCAGCATTGTTGGTTATGAAGCATGGCGTGGGAGATAACTCCGGATTATTCTTGACGACTGCTGTATCTACATAAATATATGTTTAATATAAGTATAACATATATAATATAGGTATATCATATAAGTATAAATATAAGTTGACTTGCTTTAAAATGCGAAGTAATTCAGAATCGAATATTTCTACGGGAATTATCATTATAAGACGTGAGTACTGCAGAATACTGTACTTATCATAAAGAAAAATGGAATGTTATAGGTCCTTGAACAATTTCCTTAATGGAAAAATTGACATTGACGCCCCTGAATCATTACTATAAAAGCGGTGTTCTATTCAAGAATCACTACTTATATGTGAAATACGCCAGCTTCGCTCACTACGTGACTAAAAAATAATGTTTTGCTTGTCTTTGTATGTTGCTTGTACTCATTTTTATCTGCCTTGTTGTCTTTCGCAGCTGATGTGTCATGGTGTTTCAAATGTAAATGCTGTAATAATTCGACAAAATTGTTTTTACAAGTCGAGAAGCAACGAAGGCTGTATTATCTGCGCGTTTCGTGTCTATGCTGACTGTCGCCTTGTAGAGGGGCCTGGTATCTGGTATCTGTTTGCACACTTAATCTAGTATCTGGTACTTGGTATCTATGTTGTGCATGCCATCATCGCAGTCGCCTCTTCGGTGCCCAAGCAGCACAGATAGTCAGCTTAATTTTGGAGCTACATGGGCAAAAGCCGGTCCTGCAAAGGGCCAGTGTGAAACCAATAATTTCCAATATTGCCCAATATCGAATCTATACTGGCAGAAGCTGGTCTCACAATCGGTCAGGGTAAGACCATTAATTTCCAATATTGGGCCGATTTGCGGTGCTGCTGGGGCGTCTGTTGTGACGCCATCTTTTTGGGACCATCTCTCGGCCTTAACCACGACGGTTGCCGACGGAATTTCGTCTAATTTGGCTAGTTAGGCTTTTGCCTTAACAACTGCAGTGAAGTGCAAAGAGCCTTACATGTCCTACGTTGTGCGGCTGGCAAGTTTGGATGCTGCGTTCATGGCGTGCTGTCTTTCGGCCTGCGGTATACTTCCCATTTCATCGTGATTCCGCGCTCTAGTGATGCGCCTTCCAAGTTGAAACTCATCAGCTCTGTCATTCTCCAGTGCTCCACATGCGCTCGACATGTTAGTCAGTGCAGCTTGAGAGCTTCGTTTTCCAGACGGGCATCAATTTATTAAGCTGAAATATAGCAGGGAGAAAGGTGTCGCTTGTCGTTACAACACCCAAGCAGCACAGGTAATCGGCCAAATATTGGAAATTAATGGTTTCAGTCAGGACCTATGTAGGACCGGCATTTTCCAATATATTACCAATATTGCGCTCATAACTTGTGCTGCTTGCGCAGTTCTGACTTAAGCTTAAGAGCTTTTGGATGTTTAGGCTTAGCTTTTGAAGCATATAAATGGCATGTCTTGGTTTTGGGATACTAGACCAGAAGAGAAGAATGTTGCTGCAGATATTACCAATGTACAGTCGCCAGTCAAAGTTTATGTGATGCGTGCTGCTACGTTGCTTACTGCTACATTGCTTCGCGACCAGTTGCCCGGTACTGACGCGAGCAGTTAGACCGTTAACGCCCCCAGTACATCGAGGCGCTTGAGGGAATAGGCGTGAGTGGCTAAGGACAGAACTTTTTTCCCGGCCGGCACACATTGCATCCCTTAAACCTTTGTTGCCGACTGCACGTGTTAAAAAAGAAAAAAAAACGGTCGTATCATAAGCATGAAAGGGTGGCAACTAAGTTTCTTGATTCGCGCCATTAAAATGATTAAACCAAGAAAGGTGGACGTAAGTCGGGCTTCTATTTTGGGGTAGCTTGTTCTTCAAACGAAGACAGCCAAAACAAAATGTATATAAAGCTCAAATCGCGATGTGTGGCAAACTTCCGCGATCACCGACAGACTCTTTGTTCCTCGCAAGTGCAGGAAGTCTCACGAGGGAGCGCCACTTTTCGTACCTGCGATGCGCCTCCCACGTCGACTCTATACAGTACACACGGCAACAGAGTATCTTTCACGAGTTTCATTCGCAATGGGCTTCGTAAATGGATTTTCATGGACCATGAGTGCAGGCACTCCCTGCAGAGGGCACCACTATACTGCGGGCCGAAGTCCCGCAGGAATTCACCGTAAAAAAAAAAAAACCTGGAACGCGTAGGGGAAAGCACACTGTAGCGAGAGCCGAAAAGAGTATGAAAATTTTCTAAACAAAAGACTCGGTGAAAGAGAGTTCAAAACAAAAAAAGGGTCGCATTTGGAAAGTCCAAGCCGTGTGGGGTTTACGGAATCTCCAGGCGAGGCGAAAAACGTTTCTTTCCACGTCGATACGGAAGCGAGGCCAGGCGTGCGCAGGGTTAAAAAAGTAGCGAAAGTAAGGAAAGAGGTGGAAAGGAGGGAACGAGTGGAGGCGAAAGGAATGAGACGTGCAGGCTTACGGCACGTAGTACGACTTTTCCGTGTCGTTTTGCGCTCTGAATGAAGTCTTTTTCCTCTCCCCTCTCTCTCTCTCCTTCTCTCCTCGGGTCCCGGGGATCGATTTTCAGGGAAGGGTAGGAAGCGGCCAGGTTGCGTGCCTGCATGTGTAGAAAGGGGAGGAAGGGAGGAACATTAGTAGGGTGGAAACCATGGTCGTTGCCCTTGGCGACCGCAGCGACACTGCGGAACCGCTGCGGATTCTCGCCGAACTACGTGGCTTAGGGCGTCGATCTACCAGCTGCTTTCTTTCTTTTTGTTTCTCAGAACTGCATAAAGTATTCATAGTGAAAAAAAATATCATAGGTCTATTTTAAATGTTTTCTATACAGCCACGGAAAACAAAATTTGCGGAGTATTCCTTACCGTCAGATGTACAGCCTTTGACAAAAGTCTACAGCCCAAGGGGTCTGCTTCTGAGCCCCGCAGCGCGGCTTCTCTTCCATTATCAGGAACCCTAATCTCACGAAGGTGAGAGGAACTTGAATCCTCAACCCTCCCTAGAATAGGACTATCAAATGCGCTTAAGAGCCCTGCTACACAGCTTGGAAGCAAACGCCTTGGGCTGTGTATTTTTGGCAAAGACTGTACGCTGACCCGTGCAAATACGCCATGTTGCATGTGAACTAGCATCCATGATGACCCAACTCCGAACATTCGCTGAGTAATCTGAATGAGAATGGTTGCGAAATCCGGCAAAGACAAGGCAGGACGGGAGTAAAGTGAATCGCCTTGATCACGAGACAACGGGGGCGCACCATAGAGAGGGCCTATTAAGGGCGTACTTCGATAGTATTCTTACCAGCCGACAGATGTCGCCGTGACAGTGTTCTTTTACAACATACGACGCCGACGCCGCCTATATACCCCTCGAGAAAGTCTGCTGTGCATATAAGAGCCGCTTGAAGTTGATCTTGTTGGAGCCTATTATTCTTTTATGCAGCTAACTCTGTGGTAGAATGAAGACTATTCGCGCGCAGCTGTTGTACGCACAACTACAGGCCCATATTTGTCAAAATATGACGCATTCCAAAGACAAGACACACAAGAGCATTGGCGCCTTATCATGCCATCTATCTTTCAGTAGAGTTGGCTCGTTCATTTTCCGCGCACAACAAGGGTCTTGTAATATTCCATCTAGCATCATCATCAGCCGAGTTATTTTGACTGTAGGACAGTAACGTTATGCCTGGAAGAGGTTACCTCTTGCAGAAATTTGTTCCGACAGTCCATAACAAGTCCATAGACAGTTCATAGGCTGCATATATTGAATTTTTTTAGGGCTACACCATGCAATCTCAAGGCGACTGAACCTGCAACCATAACTCACAATTTCCTGTATCCAGCAATTAACCGCCTGTGTCCTGGCCACTCCCCCGTAGTGGGTATGTGCCAGCAACGTCTGAGGCCTTCCTTCCTTCCTTCCTTCCTTCCTTCCTTCCTTCCTTCCTTCCTTCCTTCCTTCCTTCCTTCCTTCCTTCCTTCCTTCCTTCCTTCCTTCCTTCCTTCCTTCCTTCCTTCCTTCCTTCCTTCCTTCCTTCCTTCCTTCCTTCCTTCCTTCCTTCCTTCCTTCCTTCCTTCCTTCCTTCCTTCCTTCCTTCCTTCCTTCCTTCCTCACAACCACCGATAAAAAAGGCACCGAGATAGTTGGCGTCTACTCCTCAAGCTTTTATTTTCCGCATTCGAGTCACAATTCTGTTGCTATAACAAATATACTAAATCTTTTCTTCTACATTCATCTCTTTAGATAACCAAGCTGTGCCTGTCGCACTAGCCGCTAGCACACACCAAATCATGTTAAAAATTCCTGTAAATAAAAAAAGTAAAACAAACGAACTCGTTCGCTCACAATTCGTACTTCGACTTGTAGACTTTTCAGAGCTGTCCATCCTGGCGGGTCGACCGGGCAGCTAGCTGTCCGTGGGTGGCGCTTCCCGAAGATTGAAATGTCCCTTCTGTTTATCTCTTCATCCTAGTCTTTGTTTCTCTGAAGGCAGATTTGTTCTTCGGACTGTAGTTTCGGGCAAAGAGCTTCTTCGTGGGAAACTTTACGTTACGCCCCGACATGCCTCGGCTATCCGCGCAAATGTTCCTACGGTCCGCAAACTTCGATTTCCCTTTGTTCTACGTCCGAAGGAAATCTTTGTTCCGCGGACGACGGTGTTGTCATGTATTGTGGTCTTTCTCTGTTTCTCCGTCGCACTGTTCCTGTGCCCGCGTACTGCTCAACACAATGCGTTTGCTGCAATCATTCTAAGCGCTTGTTCTGATGTGTTCTGCTTCGTTCTTGCTTATCTTTTTTTTTCTTTAGCGCGGTTCGAAACTAAATCCCGAGGTGGCTCGGGCGTTTGGAAAGACGTGCCCGTCAAACCTTATCAACTGGAATCCGGCGACTTCAAAGCAGCAACGCTGGCCTGGGAATGACAGGGCTGGCGCTTCGCTGTACTCTTAGACGCTTTGGTTTGCGTTTTTGGTGCAGATCTGGAAGACATCTTCGAAACGTTTCTACGACTCGGTATCTCATTATGCGCGCTTACGCAACGCGCGCGCATCCCACTTGGGAAAGAACGATAGACACTCTTCAGTATTGCAGATCGGACCAGAAATTGCTGCAGTGTACGTGTGTTGCTTCAGCCGAAAACTTCGGCAATTGATACCTTTGAATCTAAGAACAAGATAAAGAAATCCGCTTTAAGCAGGTTTGTTTGCAGAGTACCTGCTTTAAATAAAAAAATGCAACGTCGTGTTTCGTAACAACGTCTGCATTAACTTGTTCCCATCCCGAGATTCTCCTTGAACTACAGGATAAACGTCTGAAATAGACGTTTTTATTAAAATGTAGCCCGGCTTATTTACAGAGTTGTTGCTTTGCCAGTAACGTTTCTGAATACGTTGCAATGCTTGTACCCGTTCGTGTTGGCAAATGCGACACACCATACGAGGAATTCATTTTGAGATGCATCCGTTTGGAATTTCTGCGTCTGCTACTCGGCTAGAACGAATCCTCAGTTTAGCGAAAGAAGTATACCGACTGTTCAATATCATGGACCTTGAACGGCGATCAGCTGTTATTGGGAGTCCTTAACTACATTTTGTGGCCGTCATCCGCAGTAAATGACGTCACCACACAGCAGTGTAACGTCACCCGTTGTCAACGGTCGCATGATCGATCTAAACAGGTGGCGTGATGAATGGATGCTTTGACCCATTATGTACCAATGTCAGTAAATATTAGTGCTTTTTTCCAACGAATAATTGGAAGGTCATCAAGCAAAAAAGCTGTCATTGACAGCTTGAGGGCGCCTGATGCCCGTATACAGGGCAGCAGCATACAAAGACTGTGCAAAACATTGAACCATTAAGATCCGTTGCGATCTATTAATGTCTGTTACATGTCACCACGACTCCGCTGAAACTTCCATTATGTCCCTTGGATGTCTCACCGTTACATCCCATGGACGTCCCACTGTTACATCCTGGGGACGTGCCATCAAGCTTTATCTCTTTTTCTTGTTTTCTCTTGTACTTTGCATAACGAGACATCCTGTGGACGTCCCATAAGTCTTTGTACTTCTTTTCTCTGCACAGGCGCCGGCGTAGCAGCCTGTCGCGGCCTGTGGGCTCGTCGAGCAGCGGTGGTGGCACGGTCATGAAGGCGGTCGCCATGGAGACCGTCGATGACACCGTGACCACGGAAGACCAGCTGGTGCCGTTGCAGGTCTTTGTGCCGGACCTTGTCATACAGGTGAGCGGCACCTTTCCCGCCCCCTGCTGTGTCTGCGTTCCGGCGTTCCTAATGATGGCAACGATGACAACACTGCGAAGTATGCCGCTGCCGTACGGTAGAAAAAAATACACCCGGTAAAATAACTAGTCCGTGGTAGGGTTCTACGTCCTGACGTTGTCACATAGCTCACTGCGCATCCACAAAGAAGGATGGGAAGGGAACACAATAAGTGTTGCCTTGTTTGTACCCTTGTTAGACGTTGTTGGTGCGTGCTAAGCCAGATCTGTGATAATGAACGACCGACTTGCTCAATAACGGGCTATCTTAAACTTCGCCTTGACGTCTTTAGTAAAGAGCTTTTGCTTGCGGGCGCCTGGCGATGAGCGCATTATCAAGGTGCATTATCAAGGCTCATTAGCAAGGCCCATCGCGTTATGTTGTCCTTCTGGTTGCGCGTTTGCACTGAAGCGTTCGTCCACTCAAGCCGCTGGACCTCAACCTTGTCTGGCGTTCCTTTCATCGAAAAACAAAGAAACTATTGTCGGGTACAAATCATGAAAAAAGCGGCTGTTGCCTGTCCAAGGGACCCCCATCCAGCCAATGGCTTCGGCCGATTTTCATGGGCCTGCTAGCGTGAGTAGCACTGCAATGCAGGGAGGGAATTATCCCCGACAACGTGGGGAGGGGACTGTCCGCTTTCATCTAGGGTTCCCTGCATTGCCGCGCTAAAGGTTCATGAGAATCGGCCGACACCATTGTCTGGAAGGGGGTCCTTCGACACGAAAAAGCTGCCCTTTCCTAGACTTGCGTCCGACTGAAGCGTTAATTTTAATAGTACGCGAGGATTGGCGAGGATATTACATACTTTGACCTCTCCTCCTTCCTCCATTGGAGCCGGCCTTATGGCCGGGTCTATCTCATTCGCTGGCCTGTGGAGCGCGCGCTGGCTGTGCGCAAAATACCACGAGGCCGTGGCCCGGTGGTGTATTACGCCCGCTATATCTTGGCACGGCCGCCGTCATTTGCGTATTACGCGCATGGCTTCGGGGGCGGCAGGCGCCGCCCAAGGCTCCCGAGAATTCCGCGGCGCGGGAAATGTCTGTCGCCTTGTATACGTTCGTGCCTGCTTGTGTGTGTACTTGTCCGCATTGCTAAGAAGGCCACGCGGAAGAAAAAGCCAGTGCGTTACTGTTTCCAGGGGGAGAGGAGGAAGTCATACGCCGCACGGCAACGGCTTCGTATACGGGCAACCTAGTGTGCAGGGAAAACTGCGAGAGCTGCGGGGTGCCGTATTGTTGCGTTCGAAGAATGTGACCCGTAGACGGAGAGGAGGAGGAGAGAGTCATTCTGTCGCGTTATTGTCGGCCTTTCCTTCCTTCCTTTCTGTGGCATTTTTTTTTTTTTTTACGTGGAAGCAAGGCGGTGAAAGTGAGTCTCTATGAATTACGTCCAGCAGTGAGCTTACTGCCAGCAACTTGGTTTCGCTTTTGTCACGAGGAGAAAATAAAGCAAGGTAAGAAGCTTAAGGAACAGAGAAAGTAAATATAGATAGCAAATATTAAGAAAGAAAAATGAGAGGGAAGAAGACAAAACCAAGTAAACAAATAACCAAAGAAAAAGAAATAAATAAAAGCGATTAAGAAACGAAAAAGGAAATAACGAAAAAAAGAAGTGATCACGGAAAGGTCAGGCTTGACACAGTGCCTTTTTCAACTCTGCGGAGCGTTCAATTGTGAGGTGAAAGACAGTTTTTTTGGTGAGCGGCTCGCGAAATAACGCTGCTCACATTCGTTCGTGCCAGGGTCCAGACGTTGGAGGCGAATAAAGAAAGAGGGCCGGGAAGTTTTGCAACTGCAGGATATTGTCCCGTAATGGGTGGTTGTATAATACACGGCCGTTTATCTGACCCTTATTTACTCGGACGAGGGCGTTTGTTTGCAGGGTGTGTGTGGCGTGGAACTTGCTGCAGCCACCGGTTATACCGCATGCGATGCCTGAAAAGGCAGCCGTAGAAGAAAAATGGGAAAGGATAAGTCAGATGAAAGAGGGGCGTGCAGAGAGTGCATGGCGGTCGGGAGTTCACGAAACGCTCTCGTGCGGCGTGACAATAGGAAACAAGACTCACGCAATCTGCAGTGCAGTACGTGCTTCTAGAACACACAGTTACGAAATCGGTAACGTTATTTATTGAAAGCGCATGGCAGCACTTCTATAGTGGCGACCTCTGTGTTACAGGAATAAAGGCACATTAAGGCGCATGTCATATATTGCTGTACCAACACTCTTCCCACTTCGAGTTGTTGATCAATCCGCTGTCGCCCTACCATAAGCTTGCCGTCCCGATTATCTCAGTTGGTAGAGCGACTGCTGCCGTGGAGCAGTGGCCCCGGGTTCGAACCCCGGAAAGAATTTTTCTTTTGCTACGAAGTTTCTATGCAAGGTGTATAGCTTTCCTTTGTGGCCGTATGGATGCGTTTAGGTGGATGCTGGTGAATAATTACTGTCATATTACGCCTCTACAGTATACTCCATAGACAACTGTTAACTTTAGTTTAATCTCTAGAGTGCATATATAAACCGCGGAATCACGAGGGATACCTATCGACGCTGGCGACCCAAACTGGGCATCACGCGAAATAATGGCGTGACGTAAAATGCTTCGCTCTTTCATTGGTTCGCATCGGGGGTTATTTTAGTTTTCGGGTTTGACATCAGTATGACAGTCCATCGCAATAATTTTTCAGTAAAAAAAAATGTCCTACGCTGTTTCAGCATGTAACGCATGTAAACGAGTCATTGTTTCGGAGGACAGATTGCGGCTTCACTTTTCAAGTAGTTTCGATTTCGCTTCCTTATATCAGTAGTCACAAATGTGGTTAATTTGCTTATTCGGTCTTCTTCACCAGATAGATTTGAGCAAGCAGTGCACACACCAAATTTCTATATTTCAAACAGTGCAGAAGTTTTTTAAGCCAATAGTGCAAGACATACACTGTGTTGTGCCCTGGACCGCCTCGATCCTCGCCCATTAACAGAGCAAAAGATCCTCGGTCCGTGGCCACAGCGGTCGACTACCCTCAAGGCATACTAGGCACTCTTTGCCTACTTGAGAGCGACTGGATTGAGTGACAAACTGTGACAGCGTTGTGTGTGTGTGTGTGTGTTATGCCTTTTTCCCCTTCTCTCTTCCTCCTTTTAGTCCCCTAATCCCTGTTCCCCAGTGCAGGGTAGCCAACCGGAACCCCTTTCTGGTTAACATCCCTGCCTTTCCCTCCTCCTCTTTATCTGTCTATCTATAGAGCTTGAATACAGTTTTCGGGTAAAACAGAGCATTCTATGGTCCGAGTCTAAAGTGCATGCCATTGGCATGCGAATTTCCAAGTTCGCCTCTTTATCCACACACGACTGATGCGGCAGAAAGTTTGCCGTAGGCCGCTGGCTGTGCACGCGCAGTTAGTGGACCGTTGACCAATCATTACCGCACCTCCGCTACCGTTACTGCGCATGCGTGCGGTGCTGTACAGGCAACGTGCATATCCACTCGTTAACTACGGGTACACTCTAAAACACGTGCACTTCCCGTGTCCGACGTGAGTGGTAACGCTATAACTGTACGCTAAAACATTCGTTTAGCGTCAGAGTAGTCGCCGTGGTATACTGGTGCTTCTATACATTCTTTTCTTTTCAACGAACCTCATGGTATGCATCCTTACAACCGGAGGCGCGACATTTATCGATTCGTTTATTACTTCCTTATCGATTTCCGGCGCTTCGTTCGCGTTCGCACCCGCTCGCCGCACAATGGAGTGCCCCGCGGCGATGGCTCCTGTCAGGCGCACGACCCCGCGACGGCGCCTCCTTAAATCCGCGCAGCGCTGGCGAAGGCTGAGAGTATCGCGGCGAAGCTGGCGCGCCTACTTTCCTGCGCGAAGTAGTGTTTCCTCCGTTCGAGCAGCGTTATCATGGAAGGCATTTTACTAGTAAGCACCGAATCATGAGATATGTGAAAAAAAAAAACAGCCACTTTTCTTTGGCAGCAAGTTATGTACACCTAATACCTATGGTTGTTAGTCATCTGCTCTGTAGAAGGCGGGAGCATAAAGGACGCGAGTGCTTTTTTCGTCCTGAATCCGCCAACCAGGGGCCATGCTGTGGCTGTTCCAGTGCTGCACGGAACTAAGTAGCGCGGTGAATAGCTTTTCGCACTGTATACGTGCGAAACTCGATGCCTTGAGCCGGCAGAGGGCTGACATAATGGCGCGTCCTTTTATTTTCATTTTTTTTCTTTCTTTACTGGTATAGCGAATGTAAATGACACACACATAGCGCATGCGCACACGCAGAAATCAATCAAAAGGCGCGGACAGCGTAACAAATTGTCATATGAAAATCTGAAAGACTGGTGGGGGCTACTAGCCAGCTACCGTCTTTAGGAGATGTCAGATGCGACGGGCGCAGCTAAAGTTGGTGACAGCCGCATACTCGTTTATTTCTTTTTTTTTTGCCGCGCCTTGTCTGTGTTCTTTATTTATGCTTTCTTTTCTATGACGCGCTGCAGTTTTGTTGAGCGCCAAAAATGTACCCCCCCCCCCCCCCCCTCCATTCCCCGTAAACCTTCGCGCCAGTGGTCTGCATGGTCTCTCGGGGTACGCTGTTATGACTGGAATCGGAGAGTTCGACTGTGGGAACGCGCCGTCATGCAATGTTCGACCCCTTTCAGTGCGTCCTCTGTTCAATGTGCATGTTATGTGTGTTTTCTCTAACCCCCGTGCAGTGATGTCGTTGAAGAGGGCGTAAAGGGCCTGTTATAAGCGTGCCGCTTCTCTCAGCATAGGCAAGAAGGTGCTTGAAATCTCGTGCGGCTTTGTAGCCTTATATGTGGAAAGGGATCGAAATTTGTCTCCAATTGAGACAGCTGGCCGTAAAAACTAGCAGTTACTTGTACTGTTTCATGAAAAACGCTGGTATTACCGCTTCTAATTTGTCTCTGAAACGAAGACGAAGAATGTAGAGGGAGAGGGGGTTAAAATATGTGTGCCTGCGTAGGCCCACTTTCGATGGAGGTAAACTGCAAAGGCGCCAATGGCCTGAGATTTCGACGCCGGAGAATCTCACCTCAATCGAAATTCATTCGTATAGCTCTCCACTGTCCGGCGTTCTTTGTAGCTCAAGTATCTTTGTCACCCAGTGACCCGTTGACTATCGACCATTAACTTTGTAGTTTCGGCTCACACTTATGAAAATTTAGCTACAAGCACTTGCGGTTTGGGCGTCTTTCTAGAGCGCTTTTCTAGGCCTTTAGGCTCCAAGTCGGCTTAGACCAAAGACGTCCTCGGGAATGGGCGTTTAGTGTTATAATTCAAGTGTGACGCTTGATGAGCCCACTTATTGAGGCTGGGTGTGGTGGGATACATATACCTCTGTATATTCCCGGGCCATGGCGGTTTTCTGGGGCCGTAACTTCATGGTCAGCCATTTTCCATACGTTTATCATGGCATAGAAGAGGACAAGCCATAGCCAGAGAAGAACGAATAACACATATTAGTACTGCCCTCGTGTGCGATGTCAGTGCACGTTAAAGAACCCTAGGTGGTCGAAATTTCCGGAGCCCTTCACTACGGCGTCCCTCATAGCCTGAGTCGCATCGGGACGTTAAACGGGGACAAACCAAACCAGTACTATCCTCAGTTCCCTATGCATTGAGTTCATGCTTATGCCATAGAACCGGTTGTAATTCACAAAAAAGTGTACAGGAGAGAACTAACGTGGCTGTCAAACCACACCCTTAGCACGGCGTGTCTTCAGGCGTGTCCGCCAGGATCGCCTCCGAGCATGCCATCAGCAGAGAGTTCGCGTGTTGCCGTCTGGCTCGTGTCGTGGTGCAATGTACGAAATGCCGAACTAAAGGTTTTGCCATTTTGTCCGCACGTAACCACGCCATGAATTGTGTGAAAGTGATCTTCAGCCCGGAAGAGGAAGACCCCTTTTTCTTTTTTTTTTACTTGGAAAAATGGCGCGTAGCATGCGTCGAGGGCAGGTATTCTGCGTCCCGCGACGCGGTGGTGTGCCTGAGGACCATTAGACTCTGGCGTGTCAGCGGCGATCCATACGTTACCGCTTTTTTTTTATTTCTCCAGCTGCTTAGTTTCGCGCGAGGTTCTTGGCACCTGAACCAATCACGCTTCCGCTGAGAGCCGCTTTGTAGAGCTTTGTTTAGTATCGTGGTGGAGCGAGGCGCCACACCCGTGTTGTTAAATTTGTTTGCTTAGTTCTTGTCAGTAATCATATTGTTCATAACCTGGAATGGGCTCTTGCAGGGTCTGGTTATATAATTTGTTGAATCGACGGCTTCTTGACTCCTTCTATGGCGTCGAAATTTGAAGACAAAAATAAAATCTCTTTTTCGGGGCAATGCTTTACCCCAAAGTCCTTCCATTAACCGGCTCAGATTTGTAGAGAGCACGTATCCACACACAGTACATGATACTGCGGTGTGCCATGAATGAGCTTGAGAATATATTATTCGCAAAGCGTCGATAACTGCTTGCTGTTTCAGCACATTGAGCGCAGGCGTTAGCTAATGGCCCGCCGCACGCGATGGCGGGTTGAAGTGCACCGCCATCTGTGCGGCTAGCTCTGAACTATGCGGCAAGAGTGAAAGAGCGGCGGCGTACGCGAGCGTTACGAAAACTCATTTCTCTGGCTCGGCGATAGGTGGCGGCAGGCAAGTCAGGCGGACCAGCGGAGTAGCCCGGTACTTCGCCGCCGTGCGCATCTTTATATAGCGTGGTCACGGCGGAAGAAAACTGAAATACTTCTAGCTTTTCTGTGGCGGCTAGAAAGTGATAGCGATAGCTATGCCACCACTCCCTAACACCCGCCCTTATAATCCACTCAACCCGAGGCGCATTTTGACCACGTGACAACAGGTGGAACATTAACGAGAGAGTCCGCTTTTATGCCCACATACGTGTTCACTCCGAGCAACAAAAAAAAAGGTCCAAACTGCAGAATTTAAATCATTTCAATTTCACTTGTCTTCAGTTCGTATAAAATGGGCTTAAGCTGTGTTTTGGAAGTTCCTTTCGCTTATGGCAGGTTCTCTACGATTGGAACTCGAAGGGTGCTGCCATAATTTGTTCGAATCTAAGCAATCCGAAGTGGTCTTAGTTCTGGGTTTTACGGCGCATAAGCACTATGGACTATCATAGTTGGCTTCAGAACTTTGAACAGAGAAGGCGCCTTTTTTACTCCTATATCGCGGCAGCATGAACTGCAGCGCCTGATGTGATAATTTTCTTTGTGCGACAATTTGTTCATGATCACTTAAAGCGCTGCCCATATAGTTACTTAAGCGGTCATTATACAGGGAGGCAAAGAGTGAACAGTATAGCTCACTACAGTTTCACAAAACAGTCGCCGTAAACTGCACGCCAAATCTGCCTTCAGTAATTATTGTAATAATGCCTTGAATTACGTCCCTAGTCTCATCAAGGAAGCATGACTAGTTTCTATATGTGATCGCTTTGGTCAAGGAGAAAAAAATAACGTTCAGACGGGCATTAGAAACGGCGATTGAGGCCCCAGAGACTCAGAACCAGTCTTGGGAATTAAATATATGGTGCATGAAGACTTACTTAATCCTTACAAGTTTTATATTTAGAGGCCATCGCGCTGACGATTTTTAAAGAGCAGGCAATCAGCACTGGCAAAAACGAAATGCGTACAGTCCTACACGTCGAGTACGCTCTAAACGCAAAACCGCAAAAAAAAGGAGTAACATACCTGCTAGCGCACTCCTTTTTATAAAAGGGACTGCGCTTCAGTATAGCTTACTCCTTTAATACTCCTATATAGGCGTATTATAAATCCAATATAGGCATATCCCTGCAGCTTCAACACGTCCTCGGTTTTTATACTGTGCGTATTCAGACGGTCGCCTAGCCAAAATATAGGACAGAGCTCTTCCTCGCGTCTGTATGATTTGCATGCTTCCTCAGATGACACAGCGTCTCTTCAGACCTCGATCACGGAACAAGCGCACACCTCGCTGAGAATCGACGCCAGTCTCCCAGCGGGTGTTTGTCGTTTCCCTCCCAAACCGCGTCTTCTTTCCGCTCCCTTCACTTCTGCTCCTAACATTCTGGCCCCGCTTTTGCTCCCTTAATTTCACTTAGCACATTACAGCCAATTAAGAGCTTACTTCCTCTGCTCTCTTGCCGCTACACGTAGCTTTCACTCCGCTCTACGTGTTTGCGTAAAAAGTTTCTCGGCGTACGGCGCAGCACGTTGCTTACCTCGTCGCGCAAATTTAATCTACACGCAGCGGAAACAACAACGATGCAAGGAAGTGAGTTGCTTCCACTTTCAGGGCGTTAATAGTTTCCCTCCGCACTGACGGGAGCCATGCGGACAAGTGGGACCGCTGAATACTTTAAGGCTCCGCTGTTAGGTGGCGTGCCTGCACCAACTCTTCCTCAGCCGCCTCCTGGCGGCAGCCGGAAAGTACTTTCTTTGTTTTTACTTTATTCTTCACGTGCCGTGAATATTGCAAGGACATGGGCTAGCTGGCCAGGACGCCGGAAGTGTGCGTACGTGCACTGCCCTGTCGTCCCTGGACACTTCCCGTCCGTCCCTATTGCCCCATTGCCACTGTCCTTCTGTGACCGTTAGGGGAGTTTTTCCCCACGCACGCCTGTGTTTTCTCTGCGGGAGCTTGGGCGCCTTGCACGTCCTGTGCACTCGTTGACACGTGTGTACGGGGTGTTTTTTCTTTCCTTTTCAGAAATGTTTCCACGTGCAAAAGGACGAGCTAATATGGGACATCAAGCAGCACATTATCTCATCGCTGCCTAAGGTGAGTTTTGCTGGCAGTCTTTCAACTATAGTGTATATTCAGGACTTCAGTTTTACGAAAGATTGAGGATTGTGTTACCAAAGCGAATCGTGCTGTTACATAAAGAGATATGTGCTGGTAGGAGGGACGTCTCAGAGTGAGAAGAGAGCGTATTTAGGAAGAAAAACATTGATGCTAACCACACCCGGCTGATATCGTCTACATTAACAAGCGGGTGATGGGTAAAGATCCAAAGAGAGAAGGAAAATTAGTGGAACAGTGGATATCGAGAATACTTGTGCATCACAAAAGACCTATAAACAATCTTCACACCAGTCGGTGGCTCGCGATGATGCAGGAGTGGTGGGATCAACGACAACGAATGAACGGTGTGAGGGGAGGCTAGAGAGCCTATGTTAGTAATAACCAAATGGGACGTTATTTTAGGATTAGCGTATTGCAGGGTGGCATCGCTAGTGCAGACCAAAGGGCTATGATTTTAGGCACCCGTAATCCGACGCGCGTGTCAGGCTGATGTTGGCGGGTATAGCCGATACCTTTGCTGTTTGCTTCTGCGACACTGGGCGGAGATTATATACGTTTTCAGGTTCGTTGTCTCCAGAAACATTTCGGAGGTGTGAGACGGCTTCTGACGATGCGTTTGCGGCTTGTGGGTGGGGCAGACTGCACGAGTATGTCATTGCAACCTTGACAAAGAAGTATTTCGCTGTTTGCATCCATCTTTGCAAGTACCGCTAAGGTGTTCACCGAGGAGGGGCAATTTACTCTGCACAGCTTTTTGCATTATATTCCAGCAGTTGTACAGAGTAAAGTGCATGTCCCTTCCAGGTGCAGGCTCAGAAACTCGAGGTGCAGGCTCACACTATGGACCGCTTGCTTCTCCCCCCCCCCCCCCCCCCTCTGCCCCCCGCTTGCATATTAAGCACTACATAAATCCAGGGACTTCGAGTCCGTAATCTTGGGCCTGGGTCGCTCGATCGCAGTTGGACAGTTTACAAGAGCCAGGTACAAAAAGTTCTTAAGTCTGGAATGTGCCCCTAGAGGCATATATGTTTAAGGATGTGGATTTGCGTCATAACAAAATATCTTTGTTTTGCCTCGCTAGTCAGTCAGCAGGCATTCCTTCCAGGGGATAAAGAACGTTTGTTCTGTCATCATTCTGTGTTTTTCATTGACTTGCCTTACATGACTGCTCCAGTATATTTATTTAATACATAATTCCGTATCCCGTAAACTTTTGTCCTTGACTGTACATGCGGGAGGCGCCTTTGAAGTTCAGGGGTGCTGTTGCTGTGTGCGGTTAGATGGGCAGTCAAGCCCTGCGCCCCTGTGCCCTGTTTCAGGAGGTGAAGGAAGGGTTCAACTACGGCCTCTACTGCCCTCCGGTGAACGGCAAAGCGGGCAAGTTTTTGGACGAAGAGCGGCCGATCGCTGATTACCCTCTCTCCGACGCTGTCGCCTACCTAGAGGTGAGCGCTGCTCTCTTCGCTACAGTTGCTGCTATTTACACAACTTGGTTTATGAAGCAAATCAATAAGCACACTAAAACTGATAAGTTTGCTTGATGCATTAAACTTGCGCTTTTGTGGACATTGCTAGTTTGAAACGAAGCACGGATAAATGCCATGTACTCTCGACGTTGAATTAACGGCGCAGGGACGGTTCCTGATCGGATTCAAATGGTGCTCGTAAATGTTTTCAGTGGATGATTATTTACGCAATGATATAACCTTGCAATCTTCCCTGAACTGATTTTCTATCATGTTGTTTTTTGCGTTTCGATGGGGCCGTTAGTACGACAAATCCGCACTCCGCAAATCCGCACAACTGGAAGAGGCTGATATTATTGATTCCATGATACTTCACTGACTAGTTACGAAAGGTTGTCATAAAGAGGACCGGGTTGCTTGTTACGCCTCCAGAGAAGAGCTATCGAGACAATACACAAAATGTATGCTTTTCAAAAGCTTATTGAGATAGTTATCATGGATGGCATGCTAAAAAGCATTCCATTTTATAATACATCGTCATATACATCGGCTTAACGTCACGGGGAATATATCTTTGTTGAAGGTTACCGGCGTTCTCAGAATTTGTATGGCACGGTGCTTTTCTGCTTCGGGGATGAATGACAGCCTTTTCTGATCCCCGCGGTTTCTTGCGCGTGCGTGCAGTTGCGCTATAAGCGGCGAGTCTACAAGATGATCAACGTGGAAGAGAAGCAGATCAAGCAGCTGCACACGCGGGCCAACTTGCGTCGAATGCTGGATCACGTGAGCAACTCGAACGTGGAGAAGATCAGCAAGCTTTGCTCCAGGGGACTCGACCCGAATTTCCACTGTCCCGACACGGGAGGTCAGTGAGCCGGGCATTAATCGCGGCCCAATGAACCCAGCATGTGTGTGTTCGCGCCCACTGCGGTGGTACGCTTTGTGCGTGACTGGTTTAATTTATTTTTGCCCATGATTAGAGAGATACAGAAATATGTTGCCAGTTGAAACTAGCGGGGTCATGTGCAATGTCGCTGTGGTGCATGTTCCAAAAAATGCTGAGGGTTGGGTCCATACGTGCGGAACAGGTTTCGCCCTGCTGATGTTCACCTCTGAGGCTGTTTGGCTTGGTTAACAGCGCTGGTTAACAGCTGTTTACTCATACGTCATATTGAGACACGTCAGCTTTAGCGCGAAGGATGTGATAAGTTTTCATGGGCATCCTTTCACGAATCCATAAAAAGAAGGAGGAAAGCTGAGCGTGACTTCATCGCTTCAGGGGCAAGGTGGTTCTGACTGGCCGTTTAGGAGTCTTGCCCAAATAAAGTAATATCGTTAAGCGGGCAGCGTTGACGGTTAATGAGGGAACAGACTCTTACTGTCGTAAGCCACTTTAGCTCCTGTAACGTGTCGCTTACATAGATAGCAAAACTTCCATGTGCAAGTGCTCGTAATGTTGCTGGAGAGGAACGGAGCCTACTTCTGCAATGTCTACCGGGATGACGTTACTCGTCGCCTCCATAAGTGAATGTCTAGTTCGCGAGCGTGACTGCGGGCACTGCCGTAGGCAAGAAGAGGTTTTGGTTAGTGCAACTTGCAAGTCCCCCGGTATTCCGTATCTGATGACTGTTATACAACACACACGCACGGCGCGCAGAGACTCCGCTGACTCTGGCCTCCGGCCTCAAGAGCCCCAGCAAGGTGATCATCGCGTTGGTGAACGGAGGGGCGCTGCTCGACTACCGCACCAAGGACGGGCGGACGGCGCTGCACCGCGCCGTGGAGAAGAACAACCTCGAGGCCCTCAAGACCCTGCTGGACCTGGGCGCGTCGCCCAACTACAAGGACGCCCGGGGACTGACGCCGCTCTACTACACCGTCCTGTGGAACGCCGACCCACAGCTCGCCGAGACGCTGCTACACGACCACGCGCTGCCTGGAGTCGCCGATCCTCAGGTGGGCGCCATCGTTGGGCTTTCAACATTCGGACTTATGTGCCTGCACAGGTCACTGCACATATGAAAGGGAACAAGTTCTGCGCATGCATTTACTGGTCACGCCATAATTTTATTTGACAAGCACAGTTCTTGTTATTTCCTAACTAGTCTTCATATTGGCTTATGATATTCTAAAGCCATTTTCGAGTTTAGTAGCGAAACAACCAAAACGTTCGGCTTTTTTGCGAACCGGTTGTTCCTTTTCATATAGGAGGGCCCTGTGCGTTAGTTTGTGCATCTTCGAGCAGCGACTGCCGAGGTTGCTCTCAGTCATAAACTTCACGCGGAGCACTGAAGTTTGAAGCTTAAAGTTTACGGACCAGAGCGGCTGTCCTTTTTCAATTAGAACTGCACTGCTGCGGTTCATGCTTTTCGGGACGTTTCTGTAGTTAAGCCGATGCTTATATAGTAAGCTGCTTTATTATTGTCTTTACATTTGTTTATTTAATGACCATTTGGCTTCGGAGAGCAGAGTACTTGTACTCGAGAATGCCAGCAGCGATATCCTGATGTTTTGCCTTTCACTAAAGGATTGCAGTTAAGCGACACCAAGGTGCCGCAAGTCACACCATGATCGCAGCTTTAATACTCTTCTAACATTATTTTCATTTCTTTTTTAATGTGCTGACTCTTTTGAGGGCGCTCACAGGAGAGGGCCAATAACAAGAATGCATCAAAAAATAAATGCACCGAAATTAGTCTTGCACACTACAAAAATATGCATCTCTGAATTGTTCAGAATTGTTCAAAGCACTGGTTAGAAGTTTATTCCACAACTAATTTGCATCAGAAAATACAACGCTCTCAACTGGGTTAGTTAGTTGAACTGGATGACACATGGTACCAGAATTAACAGACAAAGACTGAAGGCAACGTACGCAACAGGACCAAAGGAGAAATTAGAATTCGTGATGTCTAACTCGTAATATAGTTTCTGTCTGCTAGTGCTAGTGCCATGTTTTACGTGAGCATGACCAAAGAAGGGATAATACGAGGCAACATCCCTCTTTTCTCTCTGCCTTGGCCTAGGGCTGGCAAGAGGTGCACCAGGCGTGCAAGCACGGGCTGGTTCAGCACCTGGAGCAGCTGCTGTTCTACGGGGCGGACATGAACGCGCGCAATGCGAGCGGCAACACACCGCTGCACGTGTGCGCCGTCAACGACCGGGAGAGCTGTGCAAGGGTGTTGCTGTTCCGGGGGGCCGATCCGGCCGCCCTCAACTATGCCAACCAGAACCCTTACCAGGTCGCCGTGATCGCCGGAAACCTCGGGCTGGCCGATGTCATCCGGAACCACAAGCCCGAGGACGTC
Source organism: Amblyomma americanum (assembly GCF_052857255.1). Classification (NCBI taxonomy): domain Eukaryota; kingdom Metazoa; phylum Arthropoda; class Arachnida; order Ixodida; family Ixodidae; genus Amblyomma; species Amblyomma americanum. The sequence continues at coordinate 140,298,470 of NC_135505.1, read as the reverse complement.
GGTGCGTGTTCGCTTTATTGTCCAATGGAATCATCAATCTCTGTTCGCATCTTCTCTCACACATCTATTTTGTGCGCATTGCACATTTCCACTATGATTCGCCGTTTTTCACCCATTGCCTGTTGTCTTCTCTCGCGAGCTTCGCCACCATTTAGTGCAAGGCTCTTGCTTCTGCAAGGAGGAACAGCATGGCGCCGATGACTGGTGGGCCTTTATATCTTGGGCCTAGGCAACGTGTAGGCTAGGATTTGAAAAAAAAAAGATTATCGGAAACATTTTGGAGTGCACAGTCACTATAAATTAAAAGAACGCTGCTCGTGGGCTTGGCAAAACTTGTGAAAGCAAATCACCAGCATCCACATCAGATCTTTGATACGTTTTGTCCATGGTGTACACAACGTTCATTGCATCTTACATCGTGTCCAAAATTCTGAGGTTTGCAATATTTAAGACGAAATTTGTTTTTGGCTGTTTTCATAAAGTATCCAAATTGGTACGCTTTGGTGTTGGGAGAAAGATATTACACAGAAAAAGATGTGAGCAGGCATTGATGGTGCGCAATAACTTTGCGTTAAAGTCCAAGTGGCCATTAACTGACTCCGAACCAGAACAAGTGGTCTTGCATTGAATCTTCTCACCAACATTACTGCACACATTATGAACGATGCACGATATGCATGCCCTTGTTGTATTTGTTTCTTTTCATGGGGCATGTATGTTCCCACAAAAATGCATGCTCTGGGATATTAAACGATATATGCTTCATTCATCATTTTTGTTTGAGTTTGCAATATAAAAACCTTAAGGGATGATGGTATTTCCTATATAAAACTTATGATCACTCCTGATAATTTCTAGAGTACATATTTACTCTTGTGACTCTGTTATTGCAAGTTATATGTAGCTTTTTTTCTGTGTCTGGCTGAGAAGATAATGAATCTCGCTGAATGAAGCCTTTAATGCAACATATAAAATTTCTCACTGGGGCAGGTATGGTCTGAGTGTGATTTTACTGGTGGTCATGAAATTTCCATTGCTGTGAAATGACCCTTGAATCTATTTACATCGCATGATGAGAGTAGAGAGTTTTAAAACTCTCAGTTCTGAAATAATACAAGTTTTGAAATCTAGCATCCAGTCACTACTTCTCTAGTTTATGGTATTTCATGCAACAGCCCTGCAAAAGGCAGAGGCTGACTTTATGTAAACCACCTCATTAAAAACTGGTACAAGCCCTTGAGAACAGATGCAAAAAGACTTGCACATACAATTAGAGGTGTTCTGTATAAGGAACTCATCACTAGAACCTCTTCTATTATCATCATCATCTGCTGAATGGGTTAAATATTTGGTGATAAATGAAGTTGATAAAATACTGCTTTGGGAACTGCGAAAAGAAACATGTGCTTAATTTTCAGTGTTGTTGCTTAGTAGTATGCATCATGTCTTTCTTTATGATGTCTAAATGTGCAATACCATCATTTTGTGAAAGTAGTCAGTATCTGCCTAAATGATTTTGCTGCCAACAATTAGCATTTATTGTGTTCTGACAAAATGCAAGATTGGCAATAAGTATAGACTGAACACAGTTTATCCTTATTTCTGCAGTGCTTTGTTTCCTTGCTACAACTATGAGTCATAAGTAAACCAACAGTTTTTTCTGCCTGGAGAAATGTCACTCAGTTGTAGGAACAAATACATTTTCGTTGTCAGATTGGTCTTTTAAGAACCTCTGCACATCTGGAAAGTTTGAAGTGGACATTGCTTAAATGAAACTCACAGCATACCTTATTCTTTTACTGATTGATGGCTTATTACAGTAGTTGAACAAGAGCGCCTCTAATCGGCTTCTTATGAGCACTTTTTTCTTACTAAATGTATACTCATGAGCGTGCATGATGTGACATGACACAGGTGCAGGAGGAACCATTCGAAGAATGTTAGGCACAGATATTTTTTTTGTGTGTGTGCCACATTTTGCTCGAAATTACAACATTGTTCTGAATTTTTTCATGAAACTAGAACCTTTCACAGGTAGAATGAAAAGCTGAGGTACCCGTGATTTCAATTTTTGCGATATGGATTTAAGCACAAACTTTTTAATTGGTGGTAGAGAAATTTACAGCATATATATATATCACACTTTATATGAATCGCACTTCAGTGAGCATGTTGAAAAGTTTTTCGCACCTTTGTGACTTATGTACAATCAACGAAGAGTAATTTGCTGTGGCTCTTCCTTATATCAACCAAATCCAGATGTGAATGAAAAAAAACAAGCACCATTAAGCGCTGTACCTTCGCACGTGCTCTGTAAAGTTCACGGTGCATGCTTCATTTTCAAAAATGAGTGTTTTTAGCGCTACTTCATCTACTGTGTTCAATCGTTAAGAAAAGTTATGTATCTTTTAGATATTTCATTATTTTGAACATTTTTACTCTGCGTGGTTCTTTTTGCTTTGCGTGCATAAATTTGACTACAAAATAGTATTGCAAGAAAAAAGGCCCATATACGATTTAATACTGGCGATGCCGGCTAGTAAACAGCAAAGGCACTTTTACGGAATAATCACTTGCCTGAGGAGATATCCGCCGCGAACTCTAAAAGTGTGAACTCCACACCAAAACAAAGCTTCCAGCTTATCAGACCTCTAATGTGAGAGCCCAACACAAAGGGCTCCCACCCCTTTGGTTTCTGATGTAGTTGAAGGTTTTACATCTCGACATCGAAAACACATGAGTGTTTACGCGTTGAACATAAGCACAATTAACATGCACAACTAAAAAATGACATGTCGTGTCTCGAAAGGATACATTTTTAGTGAGAGCTGTCTGCCTGCATAAGGTGTGTAAATTTAAGCTGCAAACTAGTCAAAGTTTATGCAAGCTGTCATTTCAGCTGCATGTCCGGAAGGCATCTTTAGTGGAGCAGTTAGTGTGGAAACTGAAGCACTTATCCCTTGTAAGCTTGTCCGGCTTCAATATGTGGTCGCTTTAAAGGCTCTTAACCATAGATAAAACTGCATTACCCTGCGAAGGTTCACAGGCCTCTTAGCGCATGGTTGGAGAGGATTTATGGGGTCAGAAAATTATGAATTCTTTGGCTCTCCCGACGTTCTATAAATTCTTGACAGCTAGTGCGCGTATGGGGAGGCCCTCTTACAATTTCATGCTGTCTGCTCTTGAGGACATCATGCCAGTATCATTTCGGCCAGTCTGTCAACGTTGTACGGTGGAACGTAGGGGTGTTATTCGATGTAATTCGCGCATGTACACAAAGGATGCGGGCACGGTTGGCCATGAGGCCTAAGACTGAAGGATAGCTGAGCCTGTGGTCTAAATCTAGATTGGTGACTTACTGAAAGGGAACAGCGCAAACGCAGGACGAAGAGAGGAACGGACAACACAGGTGTTGGAACTAGCTGAGCAGAACATTCACTGATCTTCTTCATGCTATGCAGGATAATATTCGACAACGGGTGATGGTTGCACGTAGTGGGCAGAATTTCAAACTTACGCATCATCCACTATCATTACAAGGACAATCATGCACGATCGTGGAAGATTCTATTCGGGCCTGAAGCTGGTCAGTCTTAGCCTGTCGTAGCTAGCTTCCAGCGTGCAACACAACATCGGGTATACCCTGGAACAATCAACCCTTGCACTGAGGGGCAGATTGGCTTAGCTTTGCTGAACAAGCATGGAGCAAGCAAATGCAAGAGGCACAACAAGGATGGCATAATGGAACGGTTATTTTCCGTTGATTTGGTTGCACTTGTGTTGTTTGTCGCACCGAGTGCTCGTTCGGGGTATTAACCAGTGCGCGGAGGCGCCGAAGCGACCTTCGAAACGCGAAAAAAAATATGTGAAAAATAACGTTGCTTTATCACCTGCTGCATGAATCTTGTACTGGGAGGAAGTAAACTTAAGCAGTTAGGGCTTGGTATCCACCAGTCTTCAGTTTTAGGTTTTGCGTTGTGTTGTAGCACACGGTGGTCGCAGTGTCGGGCGCTTTTTGCTGGGATACATTCTGTTCGCTTGTTTTATCGCTGCTGTCCAGTGTTGATCGCAGCCGGTGGACGCTTGTGGTCTATTTGTTTTTCCAAGAATACGTAAAACATGTTCATTTTGGGAAAATATGTCAGTGTTGGAACATCAGCATTCAGTAAGGTGCGATAACACGGCCTGATGGCTCTTGTGCTGATGCGTGTTAAGTGGCCTACTTACTTTCGAAAGAGACTGCGCATGCTAACAGCCCACACCGCTCCAACACCAACGTAACATCGTTCACCTCTAGAGGCTCGTGCGTGTGATATACGTAGAAGTAGTGAGTAGCTGTGGTAGTACTAGAGCATGTGCATAGGGGACGCCACCTGAGTCGGGCTGGTCCGATATGGTGTGGTGTGTTGTGGTGTGTGTGTGTGGCGCAGTGCCGTACCGCGAACCGCCGACGTACAACCCTCGGCGGAGGGCCAGCAGCGCCGCCCTGAGTCGCACGCACAGCGACCCGAGGCTGGAGCTTGTGGTGCTGGGCGCCAAGCCGCCGTCGCCGTGTCCATCGAATCGGTCGCTGCCCCCCTTCTCTTCGGCCGCGTCCACCGCGTCGGAGGCCTCGTCCATGGCCTCTTCCTCGGCCGCGTCGCACGCGAACGCCGACGACAGCGAGGGGAGCTCGGGCACGGCGGCCTCTTCGGCCACCGGTGGGTTTTCCATTCGCCGCTGCCTCTTCCTCTGCGCTCTGTTCGCTGGCGTCCCAAGGGGGCTCGACGGATGGTTAGGCTTAAGAAAGTAGGCCCATGAAAGAAGGCTTAAGAAAGTAGGCTTACGAAAGAAGGCTTAAGAAAGTAGGCCTATGAAAGATGGCTTAGGAAAGTAGGCCTAGGAGAGTAAAGCTCTCGCTTTTCTTGGTACCATCCAAGAAGGGGATTGTGGTTGATTTTCATGTACGGCAGCGTGAACACCTGTGGTCAGGTTCCTGGTGGGCTCTACAGTAATCTGTATCAATTAGGTCATAAATATGCTGTGTTTAATGGTGCGTACTGAGCTAAAAGCCATCCGACAGCACAGTGTCGATTTCCTGTGTTGTTTTAAGGCAGATGAAATGCCGAAGCATGTTGTTTTGTGGCCTCGAAATGGTGATGTAACAGAGGATGAGATACAGGACCCATAGTATGCTAGGAACGAGATTGTTTTGTTATTGTCACTAGTACATAAACTCCAGCGTAGTGTAGTAAACTGTATGCCCCCCAAATTAGTGCCAAAATGTTTAATTTCCATCATTCTCTTGGCCATGTCTATTAGTTTGCTGACGGAATGCTGAAGCATGTTGCCATTGCGGCCACATTAAGCTGAATTGGGGAATACGATATGAGGCCTTCTCTTTCAATATTATACTCTAGTCCAGTATTGTAAGGCAGACCGCAACCGCAGCCCGATATTGGGAACTAGAATCTTGGGAAAGCAGTGATGATGTATGTTTTTTCCGGTGTTTCTGTTAATCTTTTGAACACTTTCACAAGGAGAAGTACCTATAAGGCTGTGTGCTCCTAAATGACCGTTGGCACATACTACCAATAGTTAAAGCAGGAATTGACCATGCCGGGTATAAAAAAAGAATTTAATAGGGTTTCTAAACAGGCTTCAAGAAGCCGGCTCTTCTAATAACAGATGTTGATAATTTACGCATAAACTTTGTTGTTTGCAATGGGGCATCAAATCTTTTGTTCAAAAGATTTTTTTTCAGTGTGTTAAAAGATCCTTCCGTGTTTGGTGATTGTATGTGGAGATATATTTGTTGCTTCAGTTTTTGCACGATGGCCACCATAATTTTGGCTCTCTCAGCGTGCCCGTTCTGAGATGCCAGTTTGGAAAGAGTTTTGCTTGGTTTCTGCATGTCAAATGTCCAACAATATGCATGCGATTGAATGTGTGCATGAAATTTGGTTTTAAGTCGTCAGAAAGTATGTGGTGCTTTCCGTGCAGTGAACTGATGTGCATAAAAGTTGTTTGCCAGCGTTGCGTGCAAAACATTGCTGCATAGATACAAGATGAATTCTTGGCGGTAGAGTAGGATGCATATTTACGTTTCTTTGTTCTCTGTTCTGCAGCATTATTGTGACGCAACGAACTTAAAGGCAGTGGCAGCATAATTCTGACTTACCTTTTCGTCTTCAATTCTCTCATGGACTAGTCTTGACTGCTGTCTCTAAATTGTGTTGACCTTTAACCTGTGTGGAGACAATTTTTAGATAGTCTTATTTAACGGAACTATTGCATTTTGTATGGTGGTTTTCGGGATGCAGATATCCAAGTCTCAAATTATTTGCAATCTGTGTGTGTGACGTGGTCTAATTGTTGGCTTTCTCCTAAGCACTGACTGACGATGTTGTACAAGCCAAATCTGAACTACGAAAATGAAACTCAACATGATAAATCGGCAGAGTGTCTTAGTTGTCATCATGGGTCACCGTGCAAAAAAGGCTTCACCCTTGTTCATTTGAACTTTTGATTTTTCAACTTTCCGTTTATGCAACTGCATATTTCAAGCTCCTTTGTTGGTCTGCGATGCAGTCGTCGCTCGAAGTTCTGCACATTCCGCTCAGAAGCCCTCACTGCTTGTGTGTCGCTGTGCAACCCGCAGACAAGAGCGCCACAAGCGAATCATCGGGTGTCTGTACGAGCAACAGCGCGCACAGCTGTGACTCGAGCACGGACAGTTCCGACACTCCCGAAGTGATCACGGTGGGCACAACCTGCGTCTGCGTCTCCGAGTACCAAAGCCCGCTCCAGGGCCACCTGTCCCTCAACCCGGGTGACATCGTCCAAGGTGAGGGTACTTGCCTATCCCTAGTTGAAAATTGGTTTTCGAGGAAAGAAAATGACGCAGTAACTGTCTCACATATATCGGTGGACACCCGAACCGCGCCGTAAAGGAAACGATAAAGGAGGGGGTGAAAGAAGACAGGAAGAAAGAGGTACCGTAGTGGAGGTCTCCGGAATAGTTTCGACTAGAGTCACTAAATAAAGACTTAGAGTACCGTCACTGCAGCACGGCGGTAAGCAGGGGCGGCCATTTTGTTGTTTATCATTGTTGCCAGATTGCCGCTTCGGCGACCTCGCCGCTAACTTTGGCCCGGCCATTTTGTAAACAACGCTGTTAGCCACCCTGCGCTGCGGCGGGGATCGTAGCCGTACGGCATGGAGCCGCTCAGATGCAAACGGTACAGCTGTTGCCTTCAGTTTATGCTTTCGTCGTGCGGAGCTGAAATGCTGCGAGGCGCGGAATCCCTGGTCACTGAGTCGGTCACCGGCAGCACTAGGACTACCACAGTTGCCCGACTGAAAACGCATAAGCCACAAAATGGCAGCCCCCATGAACCGTCGCAGGGTAAACAGATATCACGTGATGCAAACTGGCCAATGATCGTGGCGGCGGCGCAGAACAATAGGAGAAAAGAGTGCCGGTACTCTGAGTCTTTATTTAGTGACTCTAGTTTCGACCACCTGGGAATCTTTAACGTGCGCTGACATCGCACAGCACACAGGTGTCTTGCGTTTTCATCCCTAGTTGCTTGTCTGCAGCTTGCGAATACTTACATGTAACGTCAGATAATGTCACGAAAGACTAAGCACAGTGCAGCAGAAGAGAACTGAAAGATTAATTGTATTATGTTTTCATTGATGGGCAGTCAGCTAATTTAAGTTCATTCGCTACCGTGAAATGCATCACGTGAGGTAATTGCTGATTTCGTAACCTTAGCGGAATGAAATATAAGCAGTATTTTGCAAGGCTGCAGAGCACATGTCTGTAGTGATGCCATTTAACGTGTCGTTCCAGTCCGCAGCTGCATGAGGAAATAAGGAAGGGGTAAAGGCGACAATTAGAACGCATGGACAGGAAACTTATTACAGGTATATGTACGAAACTATTATAATGGCACTGTGTAAAACGAAGGAAGTTTCTGCGCTAATTGTGGACACATTTTTATTAAAACGCGACAGCGTGTTGCAGCACTGCCAGGGAGACCATGGAACGCCAACGCCTGTTCGGCGCGACGCCTTGCCCGTTAGACAAATCGCTCTGCTACGTACGGTGAAACGGACGCGCGGAGCGGCAAACCACGTAGAAGCGCTGCCAGGCGCCTTGCCGAAACGCGCGGGACACAAGCTGTAGTCGTAGTTCGTCGGAACATCGTTCTCGACAAACCCGATGACACGAACGCCAGCATAGCTTCCGCGTCGGAACGAACGGGCGGCAAGCCGCAAGCTTCGTGGTGAACGCGCTTTGGATGTGCGCTGCGTTGTTCGCCGCTCACCGCGTGATTCCTGCGTGCCCGCACGGCTCCACTGCGCCAGAACGAGACGAGCGGGAGGCGCTGCAGTCGCGCGCCATCTGTTGGGGCAGTGGCGTACATTTGCGAGGAGGAGGAGGAGAGATTTTTCGCTCACGGGGAGGAAGAGAGACTTTTCGCTCATGGCCGACGCCGACGAGACCGGCTTTTCTGCGACACGAGCTCCTTAACGCTATCGCGTTAAAACCTTAGCTATCGCTTCTAATAAAAAGCCTTCACTGGCAAGAAAAACTAGGAATGCTTGCTTGATGGGGAGCTTAAACGTGGCGGTTTTTCAACACCCTTCATCAACCTTCAACGCATGTACACCGCAAATTAAAAATATATAAACATTCCGCTATGCTTGTGCGTTGTAAGAAGCTCCCTCGGTTCCTTATCCTTATCTGCTAGATAGGTTTGCCAGGGTTCTCGGTTCTAGCAGTCTTGGTGCCATGTGAAATTGAAAGGGTTCTCACACAGGTGCCTCTCTCACGATTCGATCATATTCTACGTGGTACTTGCGCTATAGCAGGACGTTACGTCCACCGCTATGGTCGAGGTTGGCGCTGATGAACACTCCCAACGTTTGGTTACATGCACAGTACCGTCAAAAGTAGAAAACGGGACAGCCGACGTAGTAGCTCAGAATTTGGTAAAGCACCGCATGCGATATGCGGATGTCGTGGGTTTAGATCTCACTGACACGGCGCGGCTGTTACTTCTGCATTCAAAGCAGTTGATTATCTTTCAGGTAAAAAAAAAATGGTTACACTACTAAATGCTCACTGATCAACATTAGAAATAAAAATGAGGAACATTGCCCTCTGCTTTCCTCGGCTTCAGTGGCTGCTGGATTCCTTTTTTATGTGCCCTAATGAGCCCCTCATTTCCCTTTCCTTGCCTGCTAACCAGGTTGCTTTAATGGCATTCAGGTTGCCTTCACGCGGTCACCGGTTGCGAAATAAATGTTGTCAAAGTTACAAGCAAAGCTGTGAGCTGAAGCCCATCTAGAAGAGTTCGCGTGACAACGGAAATTACTGCTTTATTCTTGTGCTGGCAGCGACTGCGTTTTCGCGCATATCGTGAGCAAATCTGTAGTGTGCGAATTTACTCTCCAGCATATTCGACCTTTATTAGGGTGGTACAAACTTGGGACTAAAATTGTTCGATTGCTTGACGCCTTTTCTGTGTTTCTTTTCAGTCACCGAAGTAAGCGATACCGGTATGCTGGAAGGACGAACGCGAGACGGCCGACAGGGGATGTTCCCCAGCGCCGCTGTCCAGGAAGTGAAAATGAGGGGCTCCTCCTCCCAGGGTCGCGTCAAAGGTCGCCGAGAAATGCAAGTCACATCGGGAGCTACAACGCTGCCGAGGCGGTGGAGATTGTGAGTACCTGTCGAGTTGTCATTTCATACACAGAGCTTAGTTATCGGAAGTTCCGAACTGCCCATCTTCATGCACACATGAATAAATTTATTCTTCGATTGGTCCCACACTCCCCGGGCTAGCTGACTTTCACACTGTTTGGCCATTGAGCTGCAATGGTCAGGGCTGGTCTCATCATCATCATCATCATCATCATAGAAGCGCCGTCGTCCACTAACCTCAAGAATATGCCAGCAGTTTAAGCCTAGATTTTGGTGTTGAAATTTCGAGAATGAAATCACTAAACAGGCGTGATTCGTGCATCCTAACTCATTTTGAGCTCTCGGTTGCCCCTTGCATAGCCCTCAAAGAAAAATTAAAACGTTTGAAAAAACAGCAAGGGACTGGCTGCTCAGTCACTGTCATAGCCAGGCCGGACCTTTGGAGCCGCTTTGTGATGTAAGCGTTGAAGAGGGTGAAAAGTGACCAAGGTTTTCGTGGACGGGGCAACCCACATGTGCACAGGACTTTGGTGTCGCACTTCATTACACACGTACGTACACACCGAGGATAGTCATCCATGCTTTGGGAATTGAAACTTGAATAGAAATTGAATTGGAACAAAATTGTGCTCACCGGTTCCTAATGGGTATAAGTTTTCTCCTGACCTCATGCTCGGCTTCTTTGGGGTGAAATGCTTGGAAAATAGTTCTTCTACCGTACCTTGTGTAGACGCCAACACTTTGTGCCAAGGCGCTCTTTGGCCAAAGCTGCCCTCGCGCGATTTATTGCATCATCAGCATTGCATCATCAGCATTGCATCATCCCACTGCATCATTGAACCATGTTGCATCATGATGATGAAATTTGAGCGATTGCTAACATATAGTTGTTTTTTTGCAGGTATGGAGATCCACGCACGGTTGTCTTGCACAGGAGCAAAAAGGGTTTTGGGTTCGTCCTAAGAGGAGTCAAAGGTGAGAGCTTTGATCCCAACAAATAAGGCATCGCTTCTAAGCCCCTAGAACGTGCCAGAGAACATTGAAGTCTGTGCAGCACGAAATGCTCTACAAATTTTTTCTTCGTTAAGGGTGTAAAGATCCTGTCCCGAGGCTAGCATCTTTTGAGGGTGATCATAAACATGCTACAATTAGGGTAGGGTGATTGATCAATGTTTGTTCTTGGGTGCAGCCACGAGTCCACTGATGGAACGGCAGCCAACGGAAAATTGGCCTAGCTTGCAGTACTTGGATGACGTGGACAAAGGTGGAGTTGCGGACCTTGCCGGCCTCAAGAAAGGAGATTTCCTACTCGAGGTGAGCGTACGTAAGGGCATTCGCCATATGGTCCTGGAAGTACACAGTAAATGGGTTATATTTTTGTGAGAGAAGGCAGATGCGCAAAACATGATTGCCCACATTATTTTGAACCAAGAATGTAACACCTTTTGTTGATGAAGCTACAGTTTTTATGCCAGCAGATTCTTCTGTCCTCGCTAGTGTTAGCATATGCTGGAGTATTCAGGAGCTCTCCTAGCACAGCTGGGATCACACTTGAAAGCAAAAACTGGTCTGTTTTCGATGTGTTGCGATTTTTCTTTTAGATTCCATGGGGACGTGTCGAAGAACAAGTTGCCTTGTTTCGCATGACGAAACTGGTGAAAATGGTATTTTTTTATAGCGATGCGCACCTCCAACTTCGAAGCATTAAAACATGACAAAGTACATTAGGAAACGTAGGAATAGGATAGAATTGAGCGAGCTGCTCTCTTCATTCGGAATCCATTGGAACAAGAAGAAAGGAATTGATGATTGTGAAGTTGGAGACAAAAGCTAGGGGTGTTTTCTTTTGCTTCGGAACTTGTAGATCACTGTGTGGCCAAGAGAATGCGAATGAGCCATAGTCTTCTTCGACTAATACTGCTATCGGACTAATATACATATTTATTTATATACAGATACCTTACAGGCCTCCGGAGAGGCATTGTGTAAGGGGGGAAAATACAGAAGTTTGTGCAAAATAGGTTAGAAATAAAAAAACATAGTAAAGTACAGCAAAACACAAAAAACAGGTGAGTTCAGATACGATTTCGCAATTCACAAAAAGAGATAAAAGTAAAAAAACATCTAGGCATCATGTAACAAAAATAGGGGAAATGCACAAAAAGTTATACAAAAGCAAAAGAGTATATGAGGCATACATGACGAAAGCTGCACATCAACAGAACAAAGAGGCTGTCTCAAGCAGCTAAAAACGAAGTTATATGAATCGTGACTATATAAATGACGTGCTAAGCGTTATCAATGAAGTGCTTGAGTAGATGTTTGCGAAAGGTGTCATGGTTACCCTGCAGGGCGATGCAGCCCGGATTCTAGTGCAATGCACGTCGTTGTCTTCATCTACTGATACCAATAAGAACTAGTATCATCGCCAGACGTGCCGATGACCGAGAAAAGCAAAACAATGAGCCTACACAGCTTGAGACACCTACAGAGCCGCGCTCATATTTCGCATTATGGAGTATCGTAATCTTCCGTAGAATTTTTCAACTCATGCACATGCCACGCGTACCACGAACCTAACGGGACCTGCTTTCGCGTACTCCTCATCGCAGATCAACGGGCAAGACGTGTCTCAAGCGACCCACGAGTGCGTGGTGAACATCATCCGTCAGCAGGGCGACCTGATCGCCATGACGGTGGTCTCCGTGTCCGGCTCCGTGCCGGGGGCCACCGGTCCGCCGCAGCAGACACCCTCCTCGGCGCCCTCGTCGGCGCCCGGTTCGGAGGCTGGCGCGGCTCCCTCGAGCAGCACCGTGGCGCCGCCGCAGGCCAACGGCTCGATCGCCGGCGGGTACCGGCAGTGCGCCACGCTGCCACGCAAGCTGTCGGCGAAGAAGGCCCCAGCCCCTCCCAAGAGGGACCCCAAGACGACCCTCTCCGTGGGAAGGGCTAGGGCGAAGTCCATGGTCGCAGGACTCACGGACATTGGTACGTGCGCGTGTGGTTCGCTGCCCTCTGCCCTCCGGCGGCGTTCGTCACCAAACGCTCAGTGGCGTGGGCTCGTTCTCGAGAAAGAGAGAGCTTCTGTTTTTTAAGGCGAAAGCCTCTAATGGCTCATACGGTCGTCCGTCCGTTAACAGATGGTGTCACACGCGTTAACTCGAGAACTAAAAAAAAAGATAGGAGAAAACCAATGGTTGCTTCAGATAGAGGAGGAAGAAGTTAACCTAGAAGCCACGTTTGATGACTGTAGAGTAATTAGATAATTAATTATTGTCAAGAATGTCAAAATTGCGTCGAAATAGAGTGGACGTCAATATAGCCACGGGAACGGTGTGACGTCACATCCACCGCAACTCCTCATGGCATAGTGAAAATTGTCACAGAATGGTCGGCTTTCGCCTCTCAACACTTAAGTTGCCGAAGTGTCTCATAATTTTTTTTTAGAGCGGGGCCCTTAGGCGCCCATTCCTGTGTTCCGCGTCATAGGCGTCGTCGGCGTAACACGCCAGGTGGCGGGTTCCTGCGTGTTGGCAGGGAATAGCAGAGCGAAACACCACCTGCCATGGCGAGAGTGGAGTAATAGACAACTGGATGGTGCCTGCCACGGGGAGATCCCGGAGGGTGGCTAGCACCGTAACACACCCACCTGCCAACGATGGCAGATGGCGTGTGAATATCTGTGCTCAAATTTCATATTGCCGACTATCGTAATCATCAGCCAATTTTTATTATTTTTAAATGTCCAGTGCGCAAGTTCGGAGGTTTTTAATTTGTTTAGAATCCTTGGTCACTCAGGTGAAGCTTGTGCACTCTTTGTTGGGCAGATTCACAGAGCAGTCTCACTAAAGGGTTCCTGAAGGTAGAGAAAAGGAGCTCACCCTCCCTTCCCACCTGTACAGGTGCATGTCACAGAGTGATTGTGGTGGCTGTCTGGAATTCTGGGATTCCGGGGCTGTCGAATATGGAATCTCTACTCAATACAAGAAGCAAGAGAAGTTATTTTACTGTGTGCCAAGCGCAACCGCTGTATTACATCCCTATGTGCGCAATCACGCAGCTTTCCCAGGACAACCTGCTTGCCACCCCTTTTGTCATATGTGCATGGCTTCACTTTTCATGATACCAAGTGTTTGCCAATTGTGTCCTGCACCGTCTTCTATTTTCATTTCATTCAATGCACATCAGCCCCGTGTGAAATGCCCTAGGATGCTGCTCTTTGCTGTGTGCCCTTCAAATCTTCAACAGAAAAGAAGAGCGGCGCTAAGCTTTCGGAACGCCAGCATTCAGCGCGCAGTTTGCTCTTTCATTCGTCTAACATTTATCGTATTTTGTATGGCGGCCACACACTTTTTTCACTTCCTCACGGTCCTCCGTAATCCGAACATAGCCTTTGTTTTCTGAGTGAGGGGACAGCAAAACAGAAACTGTCTCTTCTTCTGCTGCCTAGAACTGCTTCCTGTAGGCACTTTTGTAGGCTGCAAACAATGTTGTGCTGGATTCCGAACGTCTGAAAACTCGCAGGAAATGCATCATGCATATGCAAGTCTTGAATTTTGAGTTATGAGGACAAGAGAACGTTGCCAGCATGCAGTAGCAGCTAATTGCAAACGCAGTTCGCTCTCCCGCAGTCATAATGACACTTCGGTGGTGTGAGCGCGCTATAAATAAATAAAAAAAAAACCGGCGGGCATGCACTCATAGTGCCAGGAGCTATTTCTGCATGGCTATGTCATTGTAACCTCATCTATTATCAATGAGTATACTTTCAAGGAATGTAACTTTTAAGAGGGCTCGTATAAGGGACTCTCGATGCCCTTGTGCAATGCTGCATACGCGCATCACTAACAAGGGCTTTTTGTTCTATTCTTTCTTTTTGCCACAGAGGTCCTGGACCGGACACTAAACGAATACGACTCCGAGGGCCGCTCCACCAAGAGCAGCTCCATCGAAAGCATACCGAAGCAAAACGGAGCCTCCGCGCCCGTCTCGAACAGCGCAAGCGCGCCCGCGACTGCGACGGCTGGCTCGGAGGCGCCTAAGACGGCATCGATTCGCAGCCGACCCTCCCGCATGACAGCCGCCGAGCTCGAAGAGTTCCTCACGCGTCAGAGCGCTGAGCGCAAACCGCGCGTGTTCGGCAGCGTCGCCGCGATGAAGAGGGCCGCCCGCGGAGCGGGTCAGACCAACCTCAAGGACTTCAACAGCGAACCAGAGTTGAACGCAGCAGAGCCGGACCTCGCCCGAAGACGGAGCCGGAGTCAAGAGAACCTCGCCATCTACGGCGAAGCCTGGAAAAAGATGGAAGAGATCTGGAAGAAGCCCACGGCGCGCATATACGCCGAGACGAGCGTTAAGCAGCAGCCGCCCAGTGCGGCACCACCTCCGGCGGAGCAAGCTAGTCAGAGCTCGCGAAAACCCCCTCCGAGCCACCCTCCACCTCCGCCGCCCGTGGGCCAAGTGCTGAAGGTTGATGTTTCGAACGCGATTGGTGACTACGCCAACGTGGACGGCATCCCGGACTCCAAGGTCATGTCCAGTTTCAGGCCCGGAGACAGCGCCAAGCTGTACGCGTCTCCCGAGTCCCTGACTCACGTTGCGTACAAGACGAGTGCCGAGGCTCGCGGCGGTGCGCGGCCAGGCAGGACTCCAGCCCCGCCCGGGTCCGGAACGCGATCCCAATCGCTGCCACCGAGGATTCAAAACAGGGAACCGTCGGAGACACGCGAGAATGTGGTCTACTCCACGTTCAGAGTGGTGCAGCCCACGCCGGACACGGGGACCCTGCGAGGCGGAGCCAAAACCAAGAAGGTAAGAGGACCTGCGGCTGTTCAGGAAGAACCGCCACCACCTCCAGACAAGCCACCCTACATTCCCGAGCCGGACTACGACAGCAGCGATGAAGAAGAGGAGCAGGCCTCAAAGGCGCAGAAGTCAGGAGACATGGGGACGTTCAAGGCTCCCGGAGGTTCAAGGCGCGACGAGGCGCCTCCGCCGCCGGAGAGGGCTGCGACAACTACGGCGACGACGGTCCCAGTGCGCCACGAACCAGACGCCAAGGTGATTGCAGCCAAAAGTCACACGCTCGAGCCCCGTTCGTCCAGGGCTCAAGAGACCATCATTCACATCAAGAGGGACCCACTCGAGTCCGAAAAGCTTGTCCTGGAGGTGTCCGCGGGGTCGGTGCGTGACAACATCAGCGCCTTCGAAAAGCGAAGTGCAGGCAGCAACACAGCACCGAGATCCGCAAAACACGCGGGGCACAAGGACCACCACCTCCACGATGAGCCGGAGAACAGTTCCAGCGGCGTGTCGTCGGACGTTGAGGTGGAGAGGCAGGACCTCCGGTCGTACGACCAGGCTGCCCTGTCCAAGCGACTCAGCGCCTACTACCTCCAGCGACGGCAGTCCGCCGAGAACCTCGTTCCCCTGGCTGCGCCTGTGGTTTCGAACTTCGATGCCAACCTCAACCAGAGGAACATGCAAGGGCGGCAACAGGCGGTACCGCCGGTGTCAGCAGCGTCCATGACGTCTTCTATGGCGGCCAACCAGGCCGTGCGGAAGCCTCAAGCCGACAAGGCCGTGCTGGGCGGCATTCCCAAGAAGACGCTTAAAATCCGGCTGGACCAGAAGGTTCACGCGACGAGGAGAGCGGAGGGAGCGCGCGCGACCGACGCCACCGCAGACTGCTCGAACCTCAAACGCAGCATAGACGAGAGCCTGCAGTTCATCAGGCTCCAGGTTGACTCGCTGGGCCTCTCGGCTGTCAACGAGGCTGACCTCCTCACCGAACTGGTCCCTCCACCACCCGAATTCTCTCACGGACTGCGGCCTCAACAGGCTGAGCCCATCGCCCCGCCGCCACCCGAGTTCTCGGACGAGTACCACCGTCGCTTCGACCATCAGCAGGCACCTCCTCACCACCACCAGCCGCAGCTTCCGCCGCAGCATCACCCGCAGTCGCAGCAGATGGCGCGCCACTCGGCCGCCCTGTACCACCAGCTGAACCAGCCGCAACAGCAGCAGCACCTGCCAGCAGCGTACTGCCGCTACAACGGCT
The DNA here is from genome assembly GCF_052857255.1 of Amblyomma americanum. Taxonomy (NCBI): domain Eukaryota; kingdom Metazoa; phylum Arthropoda; class Arachnida; order Ixodida; family Ixodidae; genus Amblyomma; species Amblyomma americanum. The sequence goes on along the minus strand of NC_135505.1, from coordinate 140,281,713 downwards.
CTCCGCAGCACCACGCGGCTACTCTGCGGCCCACAAGCTCGGCGCACCACCACCCGCGGCCCACGGTGCACGACGTCTATCGTCCGGGATACGGGACGCTGGGACGCCGGACCGACCCCCAGGTCTTGGTCGTCCCAATCGAACGGCAGGCCGGGGACCTGGCCCGTTTGAAGTCGGTCCAGCGGGAATTCAGGCAGAAGCCCCTTGTCGAATGGAGCGCCAGGGACGTGAGCGACTGGCTGGAGTCACTGTTCCTCCAGGAGTACAGACCGCGTTTCGTTGAGGCCGGCATCACGGGGGTGAAGCTGGCGAACATGGACTCCAACGACTTCATGGGGCTGGGGGTGAAGCAGGTTGGCCACAGGGTCAACATGGAGCGTTCGCTCAGGCGCTACATGAAGTAGGCATTCCTTCGTACCTGTCGAACACTAAGCTTGCCGGAACGGTTTTGTAGTCGATAGCGCCATGGTTACGAGTTGAGCCAATCAGTTTGACATTGACTACATCTAGAGAGTGCGCAGCGAGGCGTGCGGAGCGATGATCACAGCGTTGCCGTAGTCTGCGATTTCAGAAATAAGAATTGATTACCTTGACAATAGAGATGTAATCTTAAAAATTTATAGGAACATCTAGAGAAAATGAAGACGTGCCCTCTGTGTTTTCCGCCTCCTCATGGAGCATCCTTCACCTGTCCGAACGAGCTTGATTTCGCACCTAGCAACAGTCTTCTGAAAACTCTGGGGCACACACGTTAAATAGCGGCTGCAGTTATTAAACGCCATGAAACCTTCGCCACTGGCGCCATCGCTTGCACTCTCTAAGTGAAGTTGATTGTGCTTCCTGCTTACTCATTACTTGTGGTCGCTGCAAGGACACGTAACTGCTTGAGGTTTTCGCAATGTGTTCAACGCCTTGCGAATTGCGGTTTGTGTCAGAGCGGCGATTCAACTACATAGCGGCGGTGAAGCGCGCGGAACTAGTATTTCCTGTTTGATGACATTGAAAAGGCTCACCCTGCCAGGGACGTGACCGCAAGCTAGTAATTTATTTCGCTCTGAATGCTTCTACAGTTGCCCACAATACAAAACGGAACGCCGAGGGCACTGCGCTGCTTATTCCACGGAATGACAACGGACGAGTTCTGGTTGTTCAAAAAAATTAAAGATACGCTTGACGAGAAATTTCGATACCTGCCCTTGTTCCTATTTATATTGCGGCCAACTGTATGCGAGCTAGCACTTGGTATACACTTGCCGCCTGTGCCGTAGTTTTTGTAAATAGTGTGTAGGTTCCGTCATAATCCCCGCTACTGTCAGACGCTGCTTGGCGTTTCGGTTGCTCCTACGCTTTTTGTGTAAGCTGAGTTCCGTTGTGACGTGCGATCTGTTGGTACGTTTCGTCTTGCCGGAGTAATTTATCGATAATATATTACCTTGCTTGTTCCTGTATAACGGAGTGTGATATTGTGTCCAAACTTGTTGCCATGTCGTACGCGTGTGGTGATCGCTGCAACGATGTCAACGTGAGGAGTACAATCGACCAACTTTTTGTTTCGCTGTTGTGTGAAAATGTGCTGTGGTGAATTTGATGCGCCAGCAGAAAAGCGTATTTCTTTTTCCTAATTTTTGCGGAAAAACATATTGCATACCAAAGCTTTGCGATCACCACGCTGAACTTGTGTCTCCTGTGCCATCTCTCTCTCTCTCTGTGGTCATCTGCTGTATAATTTATTGAGGCTACCTGGAAACGGGAAATGAAGTTTCTAGCTCTTCGTTCACTTATGGTCTTACACCTGCCACGACCATCCTCAAGTTCATTTTAGAGCACTTCAATGGGAAACTGTGTACAAGGAATGGGCTGACCTGCTCAGGGTTGTACCGAATGAGGACGCCAATTTTTCTATCTCACATCTACAGATAAGAGCCTACAATACTGCCTGTATGAGACTACGGGCTCTACATGCCTGTTAAGTCTATATTTACGTCAGATAATGGCTAACCTTCACAAGCCAAAGAGACGTCCTCCATTTAAGGCGATCGTCTTAACCATTCCCAAGAATAAAAAGGTTTGTTTTTGGTCCCGTTTACCGACGAGAACAAGTGAATTGACAGACGATGGTTATTTGCTTTGTGCTTAAACGGTGCATAGGCGTTCATCTCATGAAGAGAGAAGCTGAAAATTTTTTTTATCAGTGTCATCGCTCACGTCTTGCGGAAATATAAATTTGACCTCAATAGTAACTATACTTTTCGGGAACTCCTGCAAAAAAAAAAATTTGGTTGCTCAGGAACCTCAAGGCACTGAAGATCAACAACACTCTGCACAAAGTTTTGGAGTTTGTCGCGAACTTCTGGCACCTACCTTCGTTCACGTAGCGAAGCTGGCGCCCAGATGGCTATCAGTTTCTTTTAATAATATCAACCCATATTAATCAAGCATGAAGAGATTATCCCCCAGTTTTGTCTAGTGTGCTACTTTATAGCGCGCATCTAAAAAAAATGGAGAATTTTGCTAACCGACCCCAATATCACTACCGGTGGGAGCCCTTTCCAGATTTTTTTCCCTCTCTAGTGAAAGAAAAGCCAATGTTCGAGTAGGAGTGGCGATTACCTTGGCAAATCCTCACCGCCGCTTAGGCGAGTGTCGGTCCAAACATACAGTTCGCGGCGCAGGCGCTTAACACTTTCGATAAGCGTGCCGCTAACAATGCTCAATTCACCAAAGATACGGGGCCGGATTCGTGGAGAAACTTACGGCGACGCATGAAAAAAGGGGGTCACAACCTTTTGCGAGTCACTAAATGGATTTACTCCGTAAGGAGACACAGGCGAAGAGGGGCATATCACTTGGCTCGAGGGTGTACGGACCTCTTGGTGCACCAGAGTTAGGCACGAAAAACTGAATGAGCAGTTAGGGATGAAGGCAGCTCTAAAGAATGAACTGCACCGGAGTTAGGCACGAAAGACTGACAACGAGCAGTTAGGGATGAAGGCAGCTCTAAAGAATGAACTGCACCGGAGTTAGGCACGAAACAGTAACAATGAGCAGTTAGGGATGAAGGCAGCTCTAAAGGATGAACTGCTAGAGCTCGGTCACAAGTTAGGACAACTCCGAATATCCGAAGTTCTGCATGCCAGACAGAGGAATAGGTATGTAGAAAATGAGAATGACAAACACAGATTAGGGGATAGACGGACAAAGATAGACGGACAGACGTACTTAGAGAGAAGGAAGGACACCTTGACGAGCAAAGGAAAGGGAAAGCCGACTGTAAGGATGACAGTGAGGTGGACAGACAGAAATAGGCGGCTAGGCGGACAGTCATGCAGGAAGAAAAAGGCAGAACAATACACATGGACGCTAAGAAAAGAATGAAAACCGGACTTCCAAGATGAGCAGGATGAAGAGCCAACTGATCGACCTACAGACTGGCAGACCGACATCATACAGATCAATAAATATACAGAACCGACAGACATGCAAATAAAGACATTCTTGTCTTCATGTGACTTCATGCGGACAAATGAAGGCAAGTGTACCGAGAAATGAACGGACTGGAAAACAGGCACAGGACCAGATAGAGAGGAATAAAGATTCCCGGATGGACCCACGTGTCAACAGAGAAAGAAAGTGCAATATCGTCTAATATTGCATTAAAACTTTATCGGATGAGCTGCTCTGGTTACTACAGTGTCTAGGCAGCATCGTTTTGTGTGGATTTCTTCGTGCCACGTGATATGCCTCAGAAAGCACTTCCACCGCCAAAGTACGGGCAGGACAAGTCTAAGTTCTTGGCGAATCGAAAAGCCCCACGTCTCTGGGTAAACGGTTGCAAAGTAGTGAAGTACGCGTTACACGTCGTCGAAACCGTGTGCTGGTTGCATGAGTGAAAGGTTTGCTCTTTACGTGCTGCACACCAACGGCACTGCATTGATTGAGTGCGTGTGAAAAAAAAAACACTTTTGCCGTTTCTTCGAGTGCATGCTAGTGCCCCAATTCATCGCTTTGTAGCCCTGTAATGGTTGGGATGTTACGGCTGCTTGAACTGCTTCTCGGGCCATGCTGCAAGAGGACGTGGCGAAATGTTTCTTTTTGGGGGCTGCTTTCAGAATAGGTCTCATTTCTTGAACCACTCGCTTGGCCTTCTCTGTCATTACCTGGGAATGATCTAGGAATTGAAACAAAATCTTGCATGCACGTGTTCAACAGCATTGCAAACCAGTTGTGCTGTCTCGTGTGCCAGCTCTTCGAGAGAGGCACATTCCCAAATTTTCCACTCGCCAGAAGCGGTGGTTCTTTCGCTATTATTTTATCTGTGTCTTTCCGAAGTAATATTTCGTTGTTTGCGTTCAAGAAGTTTAAGACAAACGCAGTTTGCAATACGTTGGAAGGTGTTGCTGACTTAGCAGCGAGTGATAAGGTTTACCATTAAATCCATACTTTTGAAACTAGAGAATAGGGAAATTTTACAGCCGACCGGAAGCGCCGATACATGTGTCAGGAGAGATGATGCAGCCCTGGAGATAAACTAAGGAAACTTATCTCTTAAATAACTGGTGGAGCCTTTGAGGAAATCTAACAACGTTACCCCATTTTCTACACCTCCAGATTGCCGCTGAGCATCGGGTAGCGAATTTCTCGTTATGAAACCAGACTATGATGTGATAAGCTCTAGTATCACGTGTGAAGGCTAAATGTCGAAAATTAATATATATGCTGCGAGTGCACCATGTTCTCATGATTTCTTGCGTATAGTTAGAATTCCTAGCTCCTCGGGCGCACTGGTGTCTGCACGCGGTGTAATGCACATCGACAGGTGCCCCGCATGGAAATGAACCGCCGTGGTAATGCAACACCATTTGCGGAGGCATGAGGCTTGAAAGGGACGTAGTTTCAGAGTGATGGAAAAATTGTCTTTGGGTGATTTTTCATTTAAACCGCGCTATCGCGCACTTTATGAGCGAGGACACATCGAAGCACAAGTGGAAGGCTGCGAAGAGTATGTTTTGTGCCGGTCTTCTCCATGCGACGTCAGGCTACTGAAGATGCTCGGGTCAGGTCGTAAAGTGTGTGATAGTTCAGTTTCTTACGCCTTTGTTGTGCAATAATGTTTCATAGTTTCGGTTTCTTTGTGTGCATAGCGCAAATGTGTCCCCACCTGTATAGCATTATCATATTGAGCTGACATCCTTCGCCTGTTTCGTTTTATCTGTGTAAATTAGTTCATGCGTTGTTTATCTAAAAAAGGTGTTTGCTTATCTATGCTGCTCCTTTTCGAAAGCAAGCTTTAGGTTCAACGTCTATACGAATTTACTGCGTTAGAGAAATATATTTGGCATCCCTGCCTGCTGAAAAGGGAAATGCGTGTAGTGCGACGCAGTTTTAAATATATCGTCTCCGCCTGTACATATAGACGCCGAATATTTGATGAGAGTGTTGCTATGTATCGAAGTCTCGCGGATTGATTTGCGGTGGCATTGTACATAAATATCTTATCCGGCGCGTGAATGTGTATATGTAATATGTATACACATATTACAGTATAAAGTCGATTTAAAATATTACCTGCGTTGTCTTCAATTTGTTACCTGATTAAATCTGCTTTCCAGCAGCTAAACCTAGGTGCCGAATTTTCTGGCTATGCTTTCTCTTCCGTGTTTCTTTGGGTTTACAGCTATTGGTGGGTATGACTAGTGACGTCGTGACTGGCTGCTAAACACGCTCTGTTATTCGCTGGCTGTGGTGTCGACGTCGTGAGGCCGACCAGTGGCAAGGAAGCAAACGACCAATACCAAAAAGAGTTGTCTCAAAGCTACTTGCACCGGTGGCATACTCGTTTGAGCAACCACCTCACAGTCGAAGGTGCAAGGTTCGATACCCAGTGCCCCCGGGTCCCCACCGGTTTTCCACTGGCCACAAGCTTTACCCTGGGCTGGTGTTGGGCTTCTCTATAAAGTGAAATGCTTGAGAAATGGGTCTTTCACTTCACCTCATGCAGACAAAAACACAATATCTACGGCGGTCTTTGCGCCAATGAAATGAGATCACAATCATCAGAGTACAATCCATGATTTTTCTTAAAATACTTCGAGAGACCATTGGAAGTGACTGTTAAATGCTCCGTGGCTCTTTACGAACATTTCACTCCATAGAGCTTACTGCGATTTCTCGCAGGCTGTAACATGTTGCCCGTTAGAAAGGGATCATGAATACTTAATAATAATAAAGCAATCAGAGTTTATTAGAGTGCCCTCCCCAAAAAAACTTGGTCTTGGCACTGGCGTACTAATAATGAAGCAGCCACATGAAACAGACAAAAAAAATGTTGCGGACAATACACGAATGCATGAAAATACAGTCGTCAGAGCATAAAAATTCCAGCACAGGAGTGCAGACCCAACGTAGTCAGTATGCATAGAAATGTGAGATCTTCTGGAAGCCGGGAGAAAGACGATCAAGATTACAAACACGCCCTCAGTGGCGAAGAGTACACGCGGTAGGCTTAAGCAAGGGAACCTGCGCTGCCAAGGTGGCGCTGCAATTGTTCCATTCGGTGACTCAAAACTGCTTTTTTCAGCCGCTTGGGCCGCTGCAAACGCGAGAACACATTCTGCGCGATTAGGCACCCGCGTTCGGCTGACAGCATTCGCTGCCCAGCTTCTCTCGGCGTAGCCGAGATAGCTGACGCGCGGCACGTGCGCCTTCGACAGAGCGCGGAGGCTCACGCCAATAAGCGCCTGAAGGTTGCGCGGAAAAGTACTAAGAGTACTACCCAAAACTGCTTGCTCTTCTCGCTAGGCAGTGTGTTATGGCGCTGCAATCAAAACCGCAAACTTCAGCGCAAGTTCCCTACATGAAAGCATATACGCCGAAGCTCAACAGGAACTCCAGGGCGTCCGAGGCTGGCCAGGGCATTCTCCATGTCGTTGATGCGGACCTCGTAAACTTGCCCAAGAACCATCTCTTCGGGAGAGGCTATACGTTTATTTTCCTGTCGAAGGAACTCAAGCCTGATGCTGCCGCGACACCTCCTTAAGGTGAATGGAAATGCTTGCTCATTGCACCTGGTATATGCTGGAATGCTCGGAGACTTGAGGCCCGTACGCGGTCTAAATCTTGCGGAACATAATTTTTGGGAGTCCGTCCACGACCTTGGGGCATCCACTGTCGTACTCTATATGTCTTCCGAGTCGGAGAAGGTATAGATTTTGATTTGATTTGATTTATTTCCACAAACAAGCAGGTACGAGGTTGTGGAGCAAAAACAAGGGGGAAAGGCTACAAAGAAGGCAGCTTGACTGACCCCATGTTCCGTTTGCAATGGCAGCATCAGGGCAGGAGGGAAACTTGTTAAACAAAAACGAAAAATAATGACGAAAGACATCGCACAGCACACGGGCGCCTTAGCGTTTTTATGGAGGAAAAACGCTAAGGCGCCCGTGTGCTGTGCGATGTCAGTACACGTTAAAGATCCCCAGGCGGTCGAAATTATTCCGGAGCCCTCCACTACGGTACCTCTATCTTCCTTCCTTCTTTCACTCTCTCCCTTATCCCTTCCCTTACGGCGCGGTTCAGGTGTCCAACGATATATGAGACAGATACTGCGCCATTTCCTTTCCCCCAAAACCAATTATTATTATTATTAAGACTAAATGCAAAATTTATATAAGAATTTAAAAACATGCAGAAATGCATGAAAAAAGAATAGAAAGGAAAGGAAAGAAAAGTACGAGCACGACCGTAAGCAGTCATGAGTCCAAAAACACTTTATGCCTCACGAGCTCAGAGGTGAGACATTTGTTCTCCTCGCCAGCTCTAAGCTCGGGGACTGCTACCCGTTGCAGACAGCCGATGCAAGAAGAGCCACCTGCCGTCACACACCCATTAGTAGAAGCAATCAAGCAAGGAGATGAGAGGAACACACGAAGAGCTAACACGGCCTGTCTAGAGCCACTGAAGAAATCAGAAAATCGAGCGTACACTCCGTCCTATATCCCTTCCCTTACGGCGCGGTTGAGGTGTCCAAAGATATATGAGACAGATACTGTGCCATTTCCTTTCCCCAAAAAACCAATTATTATTATTATTATTATTATAGACCTTTTCACTATTTACAACTTGACTGAGCGCACGTGCGCCTTGGACTGTGACGCGCACGCGCAGTAGACGCATGTGTGAAAGCCGCAAATCAGAACGCTGCTGTCACAGCCCAGAGGGAATATGCGCTCATGAAGGCAATTGTGAAAAAGTTGATAGTGTCTCGCCGTTTTAATGCATTACGCACAACTGCCTCCTATGGTCATTGAAGGCGCTTCGTTTGATGTGCGCCAATTATAACCCATTAGGTTTTTGAATTAGCACGAAGGGATGCAAAAATTAGTCCTCTCCTTTCAGTCCGCTTATTTAAAGCGCATGCAGGAGAGAACACGGAAAGCGTGTCCCAAGCTCTAGAATGCGCATCCATGGCGGAACTTGCGCTTCCGAAGCAGTACTGATATCGCTTCACCGAGTCATGCCAGGGGCAGACGATGAAAACAAAAAGGAAAAAAAAGTCTGGCCGCAAGAAACGCGACGATGCGCGCCGTCTGCCCATGGAAGCAGCGGCGCGGCGCAGTGCACTGTCACTGTTCCCGGCTCCTGCATGCCCACGTGGAAATCTTCTATCTCTGATAAAAGCACCGGCGCAGACCGCCTTTGCAAAAGGGCCTGTAGTGGACTAACGCGCATGCGCGAGTGGCTGTCTCGCGTGTGAGAAATGCGCCCGCGACAGACCGCCGTTCTTTCTTCGTTGGTGCCAGCCGCGAGAACTTATTTTCGCCGTAGTACAAGCGGCAGTGCTTCTGGACGGGACTTTGTGCCCGTTGCCTGTGGATTGCCGTACTTTTCACCGTCTTCCGGAGACTCAGGAAAGCCATTGCACCCACGACCGTCCGACGACTGCCGAGGAATACACCTCTGAGCCAGGCCTTCGGCACCGAAGGTGAGTGCGAGGCAAGGCCTCGCGGCGAGGGCGACGTGTTTCCGTGAAACCTTCTCGGGGCTGTCAGAGCAAACTTAAGGTTCATTCGCCCTGCTTCCGCGAGTATTGGTTAATAGTAAGCAAGAAACACGCAGCATGCAGAGGAGAGGTTTCGTGGGTTGTCGCCATCGGGTTTTTTGTTCGTGACTGAAGCGTGGTGAGCGAGGATTTGCGGCGCGTATACAGCTTTAGGCTTAGCTCACAATACGCAGTTCAGTTGTAGGTATTGAGCCAGCGAGGGAGCCGCACACTGGGGGTTTCGGCGAAGGCTTTAAATAATTTTCAAAAATAGCATTTCTGAAGTAAAAATATGGCTTTCGCGGCATGATATTTCCAGCGTTGGCGGACATCTGAAAATCTGTGAATCATAACGAGTAAGTGGATGAACTAATTTCTAATGATACTTTCTATTAGAGTTGGGCGCCTGGTTGAAATTCGAGATCTGCAACCGGCCGTTAGTAACCGCCATACGACTTTTTAGAACTCAGAAAACGCGATTACTCTTGCCGCTGTGGCTAGACAAAATATGGCTATTTCGAATGATTACGTGCACTGGAGGTGCTGCTTTGCCAGCATGCTCCTCAAATGCGCATGTATTTTGGCACTATGTAGCCAAAATACAGCTCCAGCACCTCGCTACCAATTTTGAACTGCTATTCCCTTGCTAGACTGTTGAACATTACTTTGGTTTTCTTCATGTTAGGTTTTAGACCCACCGTTCTGCTCTGCCTGTCTGACTCATTGATCATGCTTTGTAGTTCTTCTCCTGAGGGACTCAGCAAGGCAATGTCATCAGCGAATCGCAGATTATTTGGGTATTCCTCATGAACTCTTATCCCAACTGTTCCCAAATACGGCCTCGGAATACCTCCTGTAAACAGGCGGTGAAAAGCATTGGCGAGATCATGTCTCCTTGCCTGACGCCCTTTCTTACTGAATTGTTTTGTTTGATTTTATGGAGGGCTACGGTAGCTGTGCAGTTGCTATATATACCTTCCAATATTTTGACGTAAGCTCTTCTACGCCCTGATTCCGCAATGACTGCTGAGGTTTCCACTGAGTCAAATGCTTTCTTGTAATCAATGAACGCCATATATAGGGGTTGGTTACATTCGGCGCATTTTTCTATCACCTGATTGACAGTGTGAATATGATCTATTGTGGAATACACTTTACGAAAGCCTGCCTGATCATTTGGTTGATTGAAGTCTAAGGTTGCCCTGACTCTATTAGCGATTACCTTAGTAAAACCTTGTAGGCAATGGACAGTAAGCAGATCTAATTTTTGCAGTCCTTGGCGTCTCCTTTCTTATGAATTAGGATAATGTTTGCGTTCTTACAAGCTTCTGGTACAGCCGTCAGCACGTCTGTCTAGAGCGCTCGAAAGGGCCGCGTTTTCTGCACGCGTGACGCCTACTGATAACACCCGGTTCGAGATAGCCTGCATCTGTGCATGCGCCGCCACACTGATTACACTGCCTGCTGCTTTATCGCCATGCCGGTTCACAGCCGCGATCGCCAACGATCACCCTTGAAAGCGCTGCTGGCCGCAATAGCAAGGCCGAGATAACACGTCAGGGAAATTTTTTTTCATCTGGATCTTTGACGCGCATCAGTTTCGTTCCATATTTATCAGTTGTTCGCGAGTTGACTTTCAAACAGAGGTTGGCAATTTGTCGTTGTCGCAAGTGGGTGGATATTGTGTATGCGATCGCAGACTGTGCTCTTCAGCATGATCATTAAATAAGCCGGACAGCTATAGGAATTAGACACTGTGGTCACTCCGATTGACTGTCACGCTCAGATATACCGTCGCACAGAACGTGCAGATATTCATATCGCTTTATTAAAGCTATACACATGCGTGAACATGCTCGAAAAACAAAAAAAAACGAATACAACATCCCGTAAGACGCTTTCCTAAGAAAGTAACAGGTAGCACTTGTTACCCTGGAAGAAAAAGTCCGTGGCTCCTAGTAGCCGATTGCGGCTCCTCCAGACTTCTTCACATAATAATAATAATTGGCTTTTGGGGAAAGGAAATGGCACAGTATCTGTCTCATATATCGTTGGACACCTGAACCGCGCGCTAAGGGAAGGGATAAAGAAGAAAGGAAGGAAGAGGTGCCGTAGTGGAAGGCTCTGGAATAATTTCGACCACCTGGGTATCTTTAACGTGCACTGACATCGCACAGCACACGGGCGCCTTAGCGTTTTGCCTCAATAAAAACTGCTTCACACCTAAAATCTTTTTTGGGAGCGAGTCATAAAGTGGTTCTATACTACAGTCGGATCTCTGTGAAGACGTTCCCACTCTCCTTGAATAGCCTCCCATAGCTGATCAGAGTTCGCTGTAGTGAGGCTGGACTGTCGCGAAAGCCTTTTTTTTTCCTTAACCCCCATACATTTTCTATAATGTTTAAATCTGGTCTTTGCCGTCCAATCCAAAGGATAAATGCCGAGACTGTGCAAACAATCTTTTAACAACATTTTCAGTGTGTACGGAAGCTCCATCTTGCTGGAAATGGAAGAATCCATCCGGGAACGGCCCATCCAGCACATAGGGGACAAAGGCCCGTCTGTATCGTGTCCACGTAGGAAGCAGGTGTCATTCTTCCTTCGATTCTATGCAGGGGCATAAGTCCTTTGTAGCTTATTGCTCCCCAGACGTTGACTGACGTGCGGCCGCTTGACCGCACATTCAACACATAGTCCTCGCCGTATCCGCAACGTAGTGGATTAAAGCGGTAATTAAAGAACCCTTAAAGTTAAGAAGCAGTGTTAGAGCGGAAATGTGCACTGGTTTTTTAGAGCCTATGAAAATCCTACCGACTTATATTTCTGCGCCTTTACCATTCTTAATCACTGCGGTCTTTACGGACTAAGCCTAGCTACTATAAAAAAGTCTTGCGAATATATGTCTTACCGGCATTTCACAGGGCGCCACACCCGTTGTTGCTGGTCCCAGCGTGTCCAGAAAGTAGCTTCGTCACTAAAAACTACAGCCCTCCAGTTTTCGGGCGTCCATTCTTCCACAGCCGAAGCAAACTCGAGGCGCTGTTGCTTATGCGATCCTTGAAGGTATGTCTTCTGTGCAGCGACTCTGTTCTGTATACCTGCTTCGTGAAGCCTGCGTCGGATGGTGTCCGTGGAAACATGCTTCAGCTGAAGTTCGTCCCGAATTTCGCGGGCACTGAGAAAAGGGTCCGCAACTTCGGCTGCTACTAACTATCCATCGGTCTTCTTCATCCGTGGTCCTCCTTGGATGTCTATTTCGGACGGCATCAGCAAGACGACCTTCTCTGTAATAGGCCTGCAGGACTCTGTTCACTGTCACCATCGGACACCCTGTTGCTGCACGTGTGGCTCTTTGAGTCATCGCTCGTCCCATTAGGCAGATGGCTTTGCTTTCCTGCAGCGTCAAGCGCGGAGCCATCGTTGAAACCCATGTGCAGCATTTTCGAAACCGCACATGGCTTTTAAATGCATTGCTAGCTACTGCAAGTGCGCAGTAATGCGTTTGCGCATCGCAAAGCGCGCATGTATTGACAAAGAAAATGATGTGCGTCAAAGTTTAGAGCATGAAAAAATTTTCCTAGACGTGCTATCTCGATCTCGCTATTGAGGTTGCAGCGCCTTCACCAGTGATCGTTGGCGATAGCGGCTGTGAACCGAAACGGCGATAAAGCAGCAGGCAGCGTAATCAGTGAAACGGTGCATGCTCAGATGCAGGTATCTCGAACCGAGTGTCATCGGTAGGCATCGCGCGTGCAGGAAAAGCGGCCCTTTCGAGCGCTCTAGACAGACGTGCTGACGACTGTACGTTGGAAGTCATAAGGCATTGCGTATACAGGGTGGCTAGTTTTTACAGCACAATCTCCCCTCCGTCCTTCAACAGATCTGCTGTTACCTTATCTTCACCAGCAGTTTTTCCCCTTTGCATTGCTCCTAAGAATTTCTTTACTTCCTCTTTCGTTACTGGAGGTATGACGCATTGCTGTGCGCTACTGTTTCTATCATTAACGTTCTGATTGCATTGGCTACTGTATAGGTTTGTGTAGAACTCTTCGGCTAGTTTAACTATCTTATCCATATCGCTAATGATATTTCCCTCCTTGTCCCTTAACGCATACATGTGGTTTTTACCCATGCCTAGCTTCTTCACCACATTTAGGCTACCTCCGTTCTTTAGAGCATGCTCGATTCTTTTCGTTTTAAACTTCCTTATGTCCGCTATTTATTAACTTCGATAACTCTGCTAGTTCTATTATGTCTGTAGGGATAGACGCCCTATTGCTTTGACGTTTCTTAATCAGATCTTTCGTCTCCTGAGATAGCTTGGCGGTATCCTGTCGAGCCGTCCTACCGCCTATTTCTACGGTGCAGTCCGTAATGATAGCTGTCAGATTATCGTTCATTGTATGAACATTAACATCGTCTTCCCCAGTTAAAGCTGAATATCTTCGCAGCGATATCCTGAATTCCTCTACTTTCCCTCTTACCGCTAACTCGATAATGGACTTCTTTTTCACTAGCTTCTTCCGTTCCCTCAAGTCTAAGCTAATTCGAGACCTTATCATTCTGTGGTCGCTTCAAAGCACATTTCCGGGTGCGTCCACATCCTGAACGATGCCTAGGTGAGCGCATAGTTTGAAGTCGATTAATTTTTAGTCTCACCACTGGGGCTCTTCCAGGTTCACTTCATGTTCTCTCGTTTGCGGAAGAAGATATCCATGATCCGTAAATTATTTCTATCTGCGAACTCTACTAATAGCTCTCCCCTGCTATTCCTAGAACCTATCCCATAGTCGCCTACCGCCTGGTCGCCAGCCTGTTTCTTGCCCACCTTCGCATTGAAGTCGCCCCTAACTACAGTGTACTGTTATTTTACTTTGTTTATTGCAGATTCGAAATCTTCATGGAAGCTTGGCAATACCGTGCCGCAAAAGCCATATTTTTACCTAGAAAATTCTACTTTTCAAACATACTTAGTCTACCCTGTAACACCCGGTATGTGCCCCGCTTTGATCGCTGCCGTTTGCGTCACCGAACAAAAACCCATTCAGAACGGCGTTGCGACTGAGCCACCATGTCGTGCCTTCGAGCGCCCGGGGGAGGTGGATATGCACTTGAGCGGCACATGGTTTGTGGCCGTACACGGCGCTTGGAAATTCTCGCCAGCTTCGTCCAGCAACTCCGAAGAAAGGCCGCTGCGTGAGGACGGTGCCACATCGTGTTCCCGGCTGCAGCCAAGGTCTGTAGTTCGATCCCCTTATAATTTTTTTCAGTCCCGCGCTTGTAGGCTTCAGTCGCGCTCACTTGGCTGCCACGGTATGTGCAACTGTGATGTGCCCGCGTATCTGTCACTTCCTTTTTTTTCTTTGCAGATGTGCTAACTCCCGCATTGTCATACTTGATGCAACGGCACTGGTGCATTCGGTCCGCCATGACATCTGGCCCGGTATGACCGCTGCGGGTCGTGCAACATTCCGTTCCTGCGCCCGCCAGACTGCATCGCGGCGTCCAGTTTTCTGCGTTTTCGATAAGTAGGACCGTGACTTATCGAACCGAGAAAACTGACATGGCTGCAGATGAAAGCGGTACCGCCTAAGCTCGTATCGACACCAGGTGCCGCGGAAGGGGGCGGAGGATGCAGGTGAGTCGAATATCGCATGGTTCCCGACAGTGCAGCTAGTGTACAGCATGCCCTCAGACGCCTTTGAAAGGCTCACGACATCCACGGTTGTCTTCGGTGAAGCTTAATTTTTTATCTGTGCAGACATACCGGCTCAGGGTCTCTCTTGGATGCGGACAGCAGGAAGCCGACTGAAGAAGTTCAAGCTCGGATCTTTGGTCCCGGTCCAGCATCCATGGAACACGCAAATGTTCCTTTCCTGGCTCGCGTATGCTGCGCCCTCCCCCTTCTATCTTTAGCCGTCTTGATACCAGGAATAGGGCGGTAAGTGCAACTGAATCGGAGCTCGCGTGGCATAGGCCGCTTTTGCTCCCTTCAGTACGGGCCGTGTGCAGCGTGTCCGTTGGACACCTCTTTAGTACGTGCACGGCATCCATGCTTTCCCCTCGTTTTTGCAGATACGCCGGGTTGGGTTCTCGGAGCCACCTCTGCAAGTGCGAGCTTGGATCTCTGGATAGGTCCGACATCCATGCACCACGCACGATATTATATTCCTGCCGCACCTATGATGCCTCCTACCTTAACAAGAGCTTTAATACTGACCCTACAAGTCTGTGCTATCAGTCTACATCAGTTGATGGCCCACATAACACTCGGTCTGTTCATCCTGCATTCAATACAAATTCTACTTTCTACGCATCTTCCGTCTTGCTTGGTCGTATTGCTACCACTCACCCACTTTACACTAATTTGGCCCAATCCAGCTGCAACTAGTGCAGTCCGAAGTTTACACTTCGCCAAATTCATACTTGTCTTACATGCATTGCACCTGCACCAGTTATATAAATGATGGTGAGAAAATTCAGACACCGAGCTTTATATTTGTGCACACTTTTCGGTGCACACTTTTCGGCAAGCAAAACTCTCGATAACGTCATTACGGGTTAAATGCGTTTCTATTTTTTTTTCATAGATTTCATCTATATTTTTTGCACGTGTCGTCGAATTGCCAGACGTTTGGAATTAAATCATTTGAAATCAATTGAAATCATTTGTGCAGCATCCCTTCGAAATAGTCTCTCTTGCTGTCTATACACAGCTTCCAACGCTTCATGAGGTCTTGGAAGCAGTTGGAGGAAAAGGCTTCTTATGGCAAGGCTGTCAGCTCCTTTGTCGTGGCGCCTTGAATGGCCTCCACGCTCTCCATCCGGCGACCTTTTAGGCCCCTCTTCACGCGAGGAAACAGGAAAAAATCCCATGGTCAGGCTATTATGGCAGATGGGGAAGTACCATAATGCCGTGCTTGGCTAGAAATTTTTTCACGCTGAGGGCAGTGTGCGGCCTTGCGTTATCATGGCGAAGGCTCCATTGTCCAGATGCCCATAAGACGGCAACGGCGTCGCAGTGCATCACGCATGTGTTGCAGCACGCGGGTATAAAACTCCTGACTCACCGTCTGCCCTTCTGGGACGAACTCGTGGTTTATGACACCTCTGACATCGAAAAAAACTATCAGCATCAGCGCTCATTGATACCCGCGTGTCCTTCTGGTCCTGTGCGAGGCAGTGCGCTACAAGTCTGGCATTCAGCTTTCGTTTCACCAAGTTCTCACGCAAAATTTGGTGGCATGTTGTGTTGCTAATGTCGAGAGCATCTTATAGCATGCGTAATGGTATGGTCTTGCTGTACGATTTCCCTGATCCGAGCCACATTGTTTTCATTCCGTGAGGTTGAAGGGCGCCCCTGCCTTGTGTCGTCTTCCACCGACGTTCTCCCCGAAACGAACCTCTTGTGCCACTCGAAAACTAGCGCCCGCGATAATGTCTCGTTGCCGTAAGCGTCACGAAGGAGCTCATACGTCTGTGTGGCTGTCTTGCCAAGCTTCACACAGAATTTTGTTTACACGATGTTCGAGGTGAACGTACAGGCTCGGCCAGAATAATACGGAGCACAGGAACGGTTGCAGAACTGCGGAGAACTGCTTATGCGCGCTACCTAGCATGAGCGTCGGGAACTGTGTCGGCACGCGCAGAGGGGTGCCGGGGCACGGACCCACTTTCTTGCCGTAGGCCTATCACTGCTTAACGTATATTCTGAATGCCTGCAGCAAAGGAAAAGCTGCGCGCTTCGTAGCGCAACACAGCTTGGCGCTCGGCGCACGACATCGACGATAAACTCAGCCCGCTTGGAGGAAGGCGTCACCTGGCGGAATCGCTCGGAACAGCTCGGCATCTTTCGAGCAAACATAACGCCAGGGTCGAAGCAAAGTGTGGGGCTCGGTGGCGGGTGCTCTCGCTGCGCGCGGAGAGCAGAGTGTTTCTTTCTGTCGTTGATAGGTGGCGCTTATAGATGCAGATTCTCCTTGATGCGTCGCCTGTCGCGTGCTCCGTGTTATTGTGGCCGCGCCTGTACATCTGGAAATTTACTCTCAGTAGAATGCGCAGACGGCCAGTGACAACGTATTTTCTACATGTAGTGCCATCTAACGGCTGCCACAGCAGTTAATATAAATAACTCAGGTTAGCCCGAAAAGATTGCGCTTCACATACGCACCAACATTTGTTTTGGGGAATCTCTTCTAGAGGAGAAAAAAATCAGTCAAAATTTTATGGACAAAGGCTGTGCATTGAAAACTGCCGAACAATTTCATTCAAATCACTCATTCTGTCATTTATTCGAACTATGCTTTATCTGTGCCTGTGCAATTTAAAACTAAGCAAGCGCTCTCACTATTGGAGTGATTCCTGATTATACGCCGAGTATACGCCAATTAACCCGCTTTGCATACTTTCAAGGGGGCCTCTTGGCCAGGCAAGGAGGACGTCAGTCCGGCTCTTTTGTGGTGTGCAATGTTTTCTTATTTTATAATACTTCCAGCTCTATTTGTCTACTTGGCTTCTTTTCCCGCATTTTTCTTTCCTTACGTAATTCACCTGTATGTTTGCATATGAGCCTTTCAGTTTTTCTATTTGAGTGTATATAGATGTTCGGTGCGCTTCCTTCGGCCATGATTTAGTGCACAAGGTTGAATCAAATAAGATTAAAAAAAAAATGAGGCTTGTATATAGGACGTGCTCAGAAAAAAAAGGCGAAGCCAGTATTCAAGAAACAAAAGAAAAAGGCCGCCACCTTCTGGAAGACGAAGCAACGAGCGTTAGCTTTATTGGCCATGCGTAAAACGAGTCTTTCCACATCGAGCGGGGCCAGTGAAGAAAACCCTGAGCGGTTCGGAAAAGTAACAAATTTTCCACCTTGCGGAACGATCGACGCCTAGCGCCATCTATCAACGGCGTGTGGCACATGCGCAGAATTGCGTTCTAATCGCCAGCGGTGCGACGCGGCAAGCGGGCTTCGTCGTGTCCTTCCCGAGGCCTGCCGACTGGGCATAGACACCAACGCTTTGCACGCTGCTGCTTCTTGTTAGCGGAACGAGGGCCCCGAGTCGGTGCCTCTAGAGACGTCGACGCTGTGACCTGCTGCTCTTACACTGTCGTTACACTGCGAGGGCTCACGCGTGCCAGCTCGGAGCCACTGCTGATGTAGCGTACGGAGCTGCCTCGATCCTCTGTCCTTGTCCTCGGAGATCGACTCGAAGCGGACGGGCTGTTTCGTGTGGCGGGCTCGGTGTCTTCTGACTTCACATTTGGCCCTGCAGTGACGGCCGCGGGTCGCGCAAGTTTTCTTCCTGTTCCTCACGAGCACTTCGACGTGCCAGAAGAATCTCGCTTTCCTGCTCCATCTTAAAATGTGTACCGTTACTTCATTCAGTGCGCTCTTGCCATGAAGGGCATTTATGCATCGCCTTCTCTGCGCCGTTCAGCGTGTTGGTCGAACAATGTGCTTCACCGTCTTCATCTGCCATCGCAGTACCTGACGCTGAAAACAAAACAAAGGAAAAAAAATCTCGTGCGCCCTCTAGCGCGACCTCTTTTACAGAAACAGCCAATAAATGTTTTGCGCAGCATCGTCGTGTGAGCTTCTTGTCGCCACTTGGGTGCTCGCCGATTTGAGCGTGTTGTGGTTGACGCGACTATGACGTTTCTCAGTGCCTCCTGGCGCTGCAGGAAACTAGCAAGATGCCCTCTTATGTCCGTAGAAAAACAATTTCAAAATACAGACATCCATTAGATGTATGTCCAAAACTAACGTCTTTCAAAAACGGATTCAGCGGCTTTCGAATTCGCAATGTTTTGCCCCAAATAAAATGGATTAGTAATTTCATTTCATCATCTTTCAATAGTTCTCTATCGCACCGTTCGGCTCGTCGTACAGTCAACAGGTGGACCCTACCAACGCATCTCTCGCAGTTTTTAAGAGTAAAACCTGGGAAGAAAAACACTCCGACAAATAACCAAAAAAATTCGCACCGCGCATAATTTCGTAACTACATCAAATAATCCGATCGTGATATCCAAACCTTCAATAGTATTGTTGCACGCCATCCAGTGCTGCATGTGAAACTTGCTATTTTGTAAAGAGGACACTTGGGCATTATTAGCTGGCGTCTCACGATGAGCGTAGAGTGCTTAAAATATTTCTGTGTTAAATATTTTAACTCCCAATGATTTGAATACTTCCTATTGATACGTGACGAACATTAAATTGGACGTGTGAACGAGTAAACACCTCACACCCTTTCTGCTAGCTGATACTTTTTAATCCCCTTGCTGCTGCTGGTAGAGGAAGCAGTTCATTACAAGAAATAACTAAACTGAAGGAAACTGTTTGTCGGCTGCTGAGACTAGGTATTCGGGTAGATATTTTGTACTAAGTTCACATATTAATGCTCGATGAACCCTTTACTTGGGCGGTGTCCTTTGATCGAAGATGTTCTCATTGAGCCAAGTAGCGCCGCTGTAAATGTGGCGCCACACACGCACGCACGCTTAATACACACATGCACACATGCACGCGAACACACGCACACGCGCGCACACACGCACAGAGCGACCTGGGTCTGACAGGCCCTACCAGTAGGAGCCCCTTCCATCGCAGATAGGGCCGTGGCGCATCGCTTAACCGCTGCATCACTACGCCATTAGTGGTTGAAGGTTTGGTTTGATGGGGTTTTAACGTCCTAAAGCTACTCGGGCTATGAGGGACGTCGTATAGTGAAGGGCTCCGGGAATTTCGACCACCTGGGGTTCTTTAAAGTGCACTGACATCTCACAGTACACGGGCCTCTGGAATTTTGTCTCCATCGAAATTCGACCGCCGCGGCCGGGATCGAACCCGCGTCTTTCGGGTCAGCAGTCGAGCACCATAACCACTGAGCCACCGCGGTGGCTTTTTATTGGTATAAGGACTCGCAGGCATCATTAAATGAAAAGTATATATATATATATATATATATATATATATATATATATATATATATATATATATATATATATATATATATATATATATATATATATATATATATATATGATCACCAATTCCGCATATATGGGCATTAAGTGATTACGCTATGGCGTCATACCTTAAAGGCGGAACGTAAGCGCCTCCCTGCAGCTTTCCTGTCAATTTGTTTTATTCAGGGGTGTGCAGCTCTCGAAACTCACCTCTACATTGCAGAAACCTAAGATGGCTATCGATATGTATGACTTCCGAAAACAGCAGGGCGAAGTGTTTGAAGTATTTTATTAAATAAGAATGCAATATTTCTTCCTTCATGTAGAAAAATAACCATTTGAAAAGAAACGTCATTCCGGGAGACCTTTTGGTGGCCCGCGTTGCCGGGAGACAGTTTTACCGTCTTCATAAAATGAAACACTTGCGAAAGCACCAAAATCCCATCTTTGAGAGTTTTGCTGGCGCTAATTAAATCCGACATCGCCGTACATGTCGGTTTCGCAGTATAGGTATTTACATTTGCAAAAGTCAAAAGCCATTGCGCTTTCGTGACGGTGGAGGCCGCGCCAACATCGCGTTCGTAGCCACATTTGCCTGAACGTGATGCGCACTCTTTGGAATTGTGGGTGCATTAATGCAATGCGAATGTTTTGCATTAGTCGCCTTGTCCTTTCAAGGGGCTTTGTACACAGCTGTGTACACTGTGAACTCTCTGCAGTTGCTCAAAGCCTACTCTAGCAAGAATTATTTGTCGTCATTCCAGGCGAATTTGACTTCCTTGATTATGCAATTAGTACGATTTCTATGCCATATTGAAAACGAAGCAAAAAGTATTTCTCATGATGGTCGCCATGGTAGCCCGTCTTCAGCTCCCGTATTGTTCAGGCTTAACTATCAGTAGTAATCTCTGCTTCTTTTGTGAATTTCTTGCGTTTCGTGCATCTTCGGAACAAAATGATTCCACAATCCTCAAGCTGTTGATTTCGTAAATTTTGGCGTTTTAATACTACTCTAACCAAGTATTGTGATAGTTTGTAATAGATTTTGTTGAAGTTTAAAAAATCAACCAATACTGTTTATCTTAAGCTTTATGGTCGAAAAACATTAGTTTTGAATCAAAGTGATAAATGGAGCCGGAAGGGGTTGTCCTCTCGCGATCAGGGCGCCGTGTCGCGTACATTACGAACATAAAGGACTAAAAAGAGAGTAGTCTGTTCTCTAGCGCACACACTATGAAAGGATGTGGAGGGAACATGTTACTCAGTGCTTACTCCCACATATGCGTATTCGTGTTTGCAGTGTAGCACATCGCAAGCTCAGCCCTCTGTGCGTCGTATGCGCATGCGTCGGTGGTGGGTACACGCACCTACCGACTCAAAGCGGCGTTCTGCTCCACCTACCACACATACCGTAACAGGAATAAGAAAGGAGCTTATGTCACTGCGCGTGTGATCGCTCGACATTGGCTGTTCCAGTGGTTGCAGACATACCTCGTGATCTCTGCGTGTCGTCTGCTTTGCAAAGCAGAGCAGCATGCATTAGTCAGTCTCGGAATAGTAAAGTAATCGAGTTTTGCGTCTGTCCAGCACTATCATTAAATTGTGCCCTGTGTATAGCTGCCTTTCTTCTGAAGAAAACTGGGGGAAAAAGCTACAGGATCCTGCGGGCCAGCTTGTCTCACATTTTTAGTTCGGCTGTCTTGCAAATGTAAAATGCGGTCGGTCGTTTTACCAAGTAGCTTAAGCCTGACATGATGGCGATCGAATTGATTCCGACAGCACAAGCTGAAGCTCCTCGTTTCTAAATGCTACCGGAACTGTTCGACGGAACAAGTAACGATCGTTAAAATTGAGGGCACGCTCCATCGTAAGCGCGTTGGGCTGCGCCTCCTCTTTCAAGAACAACCGGAAGCGCTCACATGGTACGCACCCTGAAGGTGCTGGTGTGTTGCTTTAATGGCGCTCGCCGCTGTACAGCTTTTGTCAAAGTCCCCGGCCCACAGTCTGCTGTCAAACCATGCAGCAAAATACTTACGGCATCGCCGGAAGCTTCAGGGCTCCTTCGTAAGGTTGTTGTGGAGGATGGTGATGATGATGACTTAATTTTAAAATGTCAAGGGCAGCATGGCGAAAAAGCGCCTGGTTAGAGTGCTTTTGTTTTCCATGAGGTAGTGTTAAGGCCCGTTTTCCCAATTATTTCAGTCTGGAGAAGCCGAAAATCAGGTCAGGGAAAAGCTTTTTCACAAGGCGTCGGGTGGCACTGATAATCGAACCATGCACCTCCAGCTTACGAAGCGGATGCTCTAACCACTAGGCCTCTAGACGACAGGTCCGGTCGCCCTGCAGAGATTTTGTAGCCCTGCTGCATTACGATGCTTAGCTGTTGAGATTTTTTCGGTGATGGCTACGTCACTTTTGAGTGATGTGATGAAATTCATGGCGCTTGACTATTATTTTGAAAGGCCACATTTGCGGTTATCTGGTCCACGAGACCATGCAGTAAGGCTGTGAGGCTAGAAGTACGCGTACCTCACATGGAAAATTGGAACTTCATGTTCACATACCAGAGGTATATGCAGTCCAAAATTTTCAAGAAAATGTCTTCTAACCGAACGTTGGTCCGGCACCCTATATATAGAGGAGCTGACTTGGAAGCCTCCCTATGCTACAAGGATCGACACCGAACTCTGTGTGCTGGATACTTTTAGCGATGACTGTGCATTCAAGCCGCCCAAAACGTAGCCGGGTTATCCTCACATTACCTATCACTATGAAACCGATTACTTAATGCGACCTAGCTGAAACAGCTGGGACAGATTTGTCGTACTTCTGAGGCTGCGTGTGGCTACGTCACAATTGCTAATTTTTGCTGGGCCATGCTCCTTTTAAATTCACGTAGCTTTCAAGAGACACAAGATAACAATGTAAAGAATGAGAGATGGGTAAGCTGTTCATTTGAGAAAAAAAAAGGGAAAATAATAAATGACCGAAAAGACGATAACATATTGAACGAAAGCACACTGTTGTCATATTTTGACCAATGGGGCAAATGGCAGTTTTTGGGCCGCTACTAATTAGTTATTTTAGGCTGATGACACTGCGATGTGTAACTACTTCAATAAGATGAAAGTGTTGCTCAGTTTATAGAGTACAGCCTGTTTAAGTAACAATAACGTTGACAAGAATTAAAAATGAGACACACACAGACAAGGCGAGAACAATGCAGTTTTTCTTGTTGCTTTGGACATTGATATTCAGTGCTTGCGTATTTACACAGGCACCTCTCCTTTGTGTTTTTCCGTGCGCTCTAATAGTTTGTTTTGCAGGCATGGAATAAACTGCTCTTCACCATGCGCATGGGAAAAGCACCTTGTGCACAAGACCAGAGCTTCTAAGCTGCAGTCCAATACAATATACAATTGAATACTTAATTCACATCATATTACATGACAGCTAGTCATGTATTTTAATGCGACTGCTGGGGCATTAAATACAATACTTTATTCACATCACAGTACATGACCATCAGCCATGCAATTTGATGCGAATGTTGGGTCGTGGCATGACCTAACAGTCGCATCCCATCACCGCCTTTACAGCCCGGCGTGTTGATTGCCGTGTGTGCTTTCTTGATCTTAATCGTCGTTTCGTCACCTTACTGTTGTGGCCGGGACAGTTGTAGTTTCCGATAGACTGTTCTTCGTACCATCGGCCGTTTCGGAATCTAGACCACAATTATGGCCGTACACTCTCCTACTATCTTCTGGGAAAAAGCTGTCCCGGCCTCCCATACCACTCGTGTGAAGGTGTCAGACAAAATCAAGACTTCACAACCACACCACTACTCAGCAAGAACAGGGAGATGCAACTGAATAAGAGTGTCGCAAGTAAAGATGGTGCTCCGGTCCTGCCACCCCCGTTGCAGTCGGCTTGGCAGTGGGTGTTGTAGACGTCTCCCAGGAGGTCCTTGGCCGTCTGCGTGAGGGTGTGCACCAGGACGGACACTTCCTCCTTGCAGCCGGCCTCAGCACTAGCCTTGTGCAAGCACCGCTCCAGCTGGTCCATGGAACTGCGGTCAAGACATGTGCAGACGGTGCAGCTTGTGAATGAAAAAAGCACTCTGGAGAGGTGTAGGATTAGTACAACAGGTCTATGACAATTCTATGACAAGTGCAGGCTTGTTACAACTCGTCCACTACGTACACACTGCATTCCAGATTCAGATGTGGTACAATTGATCGATGAAGCGCACTCAAGACATGTGCAGAACAGGCAAATTGATTCATTAAACAGCACTCAATAAAACTGATGGCTTGGTGAATGCTCTACAACACTGCAGTCCAGACAGGCGCAGAAGTGGTACAACAGATCGATTAGGCGCACCGAAGACAAGTGCAGACCAGGCACAACTATTTCGTGAAACAGCACTCAAGGCTTGCAGGATTGGTACGACAGGTCTCTGGAAATTCACTTATGACAGGTGCATACTTGTTACTACTGGTCCACAACGCCAGCCAGACAGGTGCAGAACTGGTACAACTGGCTGATGAAGCTGCACTCAAGACAGACGCAGAACTAGTGTGACGGCAAAGGAGCTCCACTTATTTTCAAGAAAAACTTGAGCTAAACGCTATTTTTTTAAGCGCGGCCAGTGGAGATTTATCGGGCACTTCTGACGCCACTGAGAGCTCGTGACGGCTGCCGAATGGAAGTGCCATCTTCTGACAAAACTGACGTCACACATCGACATCAGCTCCATAGCTACTTGGTGCTCGAAGGCGGTGCGGTAAATTGCGCTCTGGAAGTGTATCCTTTGGGCGAGAAATTTTTATAGTTTCATGAAATAAGCAATATATTTCTTGAAAATGGCATTAGAGAACTTCCACTTGTGTCCCGTACACGTTGTTGTAGTCTACTGTTGACTCGGTTGATGTCCAATGGTTGGAAATGTCTTACGATTGCTGAAGTATTCATGTGCTTCTCTTAAAAGACGCTCGAATATAAGCGCATTTACACAAGCTTGAGTCTGCGAAGCATTCTGAAATATATCTTCTAGCGGAATGAAAATCAGGAGTTCGTCTTTCTGGGCGTCACTGACCAGCATGCTTGATGTAAGTCTTCTGGATTGGACGCGTTGAATGATTTCTGCGCCAGCTGACTCTTGAAGCTGCTGCCACACGTTCTGGTGTCCTGGATGGCCTGGTCGGTTTTGCAGTTGGACCGGGCAAGTGCTGCACGAAAGTGAGTGACAAGACACAGTATTTTCACGTTATTCGTTTCTACATTCCGTAAGGGCGTGCACAGTAACAATATTACACGAGAGGATCGCAATGTACAAAACTGTCAGGGGGACTTCCTCGAACTGTAAAATTGCGAGCAATAGGAGCAGTGTAAAGAAACCGCTAGTATAATGCTAAAACTGTAATAATACGTAAGAAAAAACTACACTAGTAGCATAAAAGCGCTACAGACAATAATACAAAACTTTCAGTGTCAGAATGAGCATATGTACGAACAATACGTATGCCTATAATATAATGCACATAGGCTTATAAATAACATAAGCATTTAATTTACGCCAGTAATACCTAGATTTGGGAACATTAAGCACAGAGCAAGTCTATTAAGTATATTTTAGTGCGATAATGAAAAGGCTGAACAGTGAACAATTCTTTAATTTTGCAAGGAACATAATTCCAAAATGTAATTTAGGAAACGAAGTTCAAACACTGCGCGCTCTCGGCAGCTTTAAAATATCTGGCACAGTTGTCAGAACTGACGGCGCTAACACGTGACACTGAGAATTTGCGCTGAAAAATTGCTCCGTGAGATTCGGGAAGATTACAAAATTTAGTATTGCTACGCACGACACCGTATCCGACCACACGACGCATCAAGCCGGTATCATGTGGCAGGTACACTATGGAACACAAGATCTGTGCCGAACAACCTACCGCTTCCCTTCCTCGGATGCAGCAAATTATTGATTAATAAATTTGTAAATACTGACATGATAACTAGCACATTTTAATTAATTGGAAAACTAAAAATTGATTGATTACCATATTATATTTTCTCTAAATGCCGAAGTATCGCAGCCACTTCGCCTTTCGTATCTGGCGTCAGGACAATTGACTGTTAGATAGTAAAGAGGAGGAGGGAAAGACAGGGATGTTATCCAGAAAGGGGTTCTGGTTGGCTGCTTCAGCTAACACGGACTTACGTGATTAGGAGAAAATACAAGCACATTAGACGACAGCAAGGAAAATTGAAGTATACACGCACCAAGGCACCTTTGTGTTATTAATTTTCTGAGAAAATGCAGGTGTTCAAAGTGAAATGTCGTCAACCTTGTGTTTTTAACTTCTGGGCTTTAGTGTTGTTATCATCTATGGGCAAAACACGCTCGCTGAGCTTCTGAATTTAAGCACGAAGTCTCAGACATCTTTGTCGGCGTTGTCGGAGCTAATGTTTTTCGGTCAGTGACCCGTCCCAGGCCCGCATACAACAAAAACTGATGGAAAGCCACATCCAGATATTCCATGCACGACATCTAGTTGACACAGATGTCACGACGTCGCATTACGCTTTGTTATTTGTAACAATATACGCCGGTGAAATGAAATGAACAGTGGAAAAAAAGCTCGTTTGATAGGGATGAAGAAGAAATAACAAAGTTCTTGTGCACCCCGCGGCTGTTGACGACATAAACGGCGCCTTAAATTGGGGACCGCTTTGCCTCACGCGAAGCGCGTATCCTTTAGGCGTTCCTTTATCTCAGAAAGCCAATACAAATAATGTGGCATCACGTGCGGGCTGTTAAGGTTGGGGGCAAAACAGTGGCCGTTATTCTTACTGAGGCTACTGCGCTAGTTGCGGGAGCACATCGGTGCTGGTGGAAATCATCAGCCTGACTACGCCCACTGCAGGGCAAAGGCCTCTCCCATGTCTATCAACTACCCCTGTCCTTTGCCAGCTGCGCCCACTCTATGCCTGCAAACTTCCTACTCTCATCCGCCCACCTAACCTTCTGCCGCCCCCTGCGTATACGCTTGCCTTCTCTTGGAATCCACTGCGTTACCCTCAAGGACCAGAGGTTATCCTGCCTTCGCATTACATGCCCTGCCCAAGCCCATTTCTTCCTCTTGATTTCGACTAGGATGTTATTAACTCGCGTTTGTTCCCTCACCCACTCTGCCCGCTTCCGGTCTCTTAACGTTGCACCCATTATTTTGCTTTCCATGGCTCGCTGAAAAAAGTGTTGCGCTCGTAGAAGACACGACAATGCGAACTTTGTTTTAACAACTTGAGATTGCAGTATTTCATAAAACAGAGGTATGGAGACAAACTGATTGAATACCCCTCGTACGATGTGTCAGTCCAGTGAAAAGAAAACTTTTCAGTGTTTCATATTCAAAGTGTTCCTCTATTTTGGTCTTTGGTCAAGCTTTAGACGATTATTTTCGGAATTCACTCTTTCACACACTTACAAATGGTAGGTAGCGCCTGCAACGTCAAGATCGTAAACGACCAAGCAGTGCAAGTCGCTGCCTTTGATGTAGCTGGTGCTGGTGGCCAATGATGACAAGCAGACAAAAGAACGTCTACGAAAAAAGAATCACCCCAACAAACGGCCCCTGTTTAGAAAAGTCACACTACCCGTATGCGGGCCTTCGGACATCCGGGCATCGACTGCTGTTTTTCCCTGCCTGTATAGAGAGTGACACTTCCTGCCAGACTTCGCTCTTCTACTCGTTTTTTTTTGTTTTGCGAAGGCGTATGACCCGCACGTTTTTTTTTGTCTTTTTGTTCGCACCATCCTTTGTACATTCGGGAGTGTGCGTCTGTCTGTCCATGTGCGTCTTGATGCACGACAGATTCACCGGCATTTGCAGCCGAGGCCCGGTGACCCGCGTCGGTCAGATCACGTCCGCGCCCCCGTCCCTGGTCTGCACACAGAAAAGGGAGCGATTGTTGCCCAGCACAACAATGGGCGCCAGTGACGACACAGCGAGACGCCCTCTTGCGAAAAGCGACATGAACTATAGTTCACTCGGAGCTGGAGAGAGTGGAGGAGAGAGGATGAGGGAGGACGCAGCCCGGCCCTTCATTCCTTCGGTCACAAGGCACGCAACACTGGGATCAGGCTTGTCTCCTCTGAGAGAAAGCCAGGACATAACTTTGTTGTATTCTTTTCTTTGTTTTGCTGCGGCTGAGAAGCCACATAATGAACGAAAGGTTTACGACACACGGTTTACAGGCTGAGAGGCGTCAGTGTCTCTTGGACAAGCGCTGATATTGCAAGGTATAGGACGAAAGTACGGCACGGACTCTGGAACACAGGTTAAGGAAAGGAACCGGAAGAATAACTCCAATGCCCAAGGCAAGCGTCTAATGTACGAAACAGTTTTTGTTGGCCGAGTTTGGTGGGAAACAAGTTTATGCAACCCCCCCCCCCCCCCCCCTGGCCTCGTTATAGTTCACCGCATGTATTGTTTATGAAATGTTGAGAGCCATGCACGCTGCAAACGTCGGAAGACGAAAATAATAAATGGCACTGTCTCTGTAACGCAAAGCGATGCAGAGAGACAACCAATGTTAGACGCAGCTAGATGCAGTCGTGCAGGCACAAGGACATCGTCCTTTGAAACCTATAATGCGAACCTTGTTGAATTTTATCGAAGGCCGTGCTGATATTTTTCGTCTGATCTTTATTTTATCTTATTTGCGAATTAGCAATTGTTTGATAACCGGATGAGTAGACACGGCCGCCCGGGGCTTAACGCAGTGACCTTGTTAACTCGTCATCATTTGAAAAGTTTGTTGCAAAGTGACTCCTCTCCTTTGATAGATTATCAGAAACAAGAGCGGACACCCCGGACTGTTCCACTTGTGGCGTGCTCGAGACTGTAGAGCATGTACTAGTGGTTTGTCCGGCATATGCGCTCCAAAGACAGACGTTGGCTGCTTCCTTGAAGCGTTTGGACAGCAGGCCACTCTCGGGGGACTTACTGCTGGGCGCTTGGTAGCTGAGTTGGCAAGCAGCCCAGGCAATGAAGGCGTTTTTACGTTTTTTGAACGACATGGGCCTCTACTCGTGGCTGTGATGCCATCGAATATGTGTGCATAGACTCTTCTATCTCTTCTCACCACGTGGTCGCCCATCAGGACCCTCTTTCTCCTCCTCCTCTCCTCCCCAGTGCAGGGCTGCAGGTCAGATATCAATCTTTCTGCCCGACCTCTTTGCCTTCGTTTAATTACATTTATCTACCTATCAGAAACAACTAAGGTGCAGTATTCATAGCGCACTGTATTCATATCAGCCCTGAATATAGTCGCAAAATCTCACAAAGTGCATTTGTATGGTGCACAGGAGAACCTGTGTACAACCACTCAGTCAATTCGCTTCAAAATCGTCGTATTACATTGTCTTCATTGGTCTGAATTAGCGCTTTCAGTAATTTATTACCACGTAGCAGCTTGGCGGGTCTTGGTGGAAAATATATATCGTACCTGACCAGTCCCATTGAAGAGCGTATGCTCTCGGTACGAATAGCGCGCGCAAATGGCAGAACGCCTGCGGAAAAGCCGCAACTGGATCGGAAGCACAGATGTTTTTCCCAGGCAGTAGTTTGAAAATTTATCAAAATGACATTCAGCAATCGGACATTGGCCTTCAGGGGAGTTGCTAAGGTATTAATCTCTACCGGGGGAAATATAAACCTATTAATGACAATAGTGTAATGTATGGATACACACGCTTTCATTATTACTAAGTGCGGCGTCTGTTCCACACAATTAGTAAATAGTGTCGGTTCCACTAGTAGAAAGCGCGTGAATACGTTATTAGCGGTCAAATTGTGTCTATCCACGCACTTTTCGATAGCTAGTTTTTTGTAGTGACGTTAGGGTCACCATAGAAAACTTTACCGATTACCGATACTCGTATTCACACACCGTCAGCCTTGTAAGTCACATGGCTGCCACTAGTTAATCTTGCCAGCACAAGTAACAACTTTGGGTGGCTTAGTCAATACTGCGCTCCGAATAGAGAGGGACAAGTCACTGCGAATGCTTGTTGAGATAGTAGCATTAGGCGGCGGTAAACATATTGTTTCGAAACCCGGCTGAAAGAATGCTACCATTGTCATCATCATCATCATCATCATCAAATGTCATAATGTTCCCCGACTCTCTCTCTCTCACCCGTGTTAGCTGCCGCCACTCTAGCGTAGCAAACTTCCTAGTCTCATCTCCCTCTTAAGTCGTTAACTCGAGGAAGCGTGGCTTCCCGAGTTTCGGTAGCAGTTTTATATAACAGATTTTCTCAGACGCTATTTACTTGAGTTGGCTCTCTAATCGAAGTTGCTCTTGTTTTGGCTGTCGCTGTTAGCCCCTCATTTTGCTATCTTTAAGATTCTGGGCGCTCACTATACCTAATTTTGTGACTTTTTAATAGCCTCCACGCTTAGGCCCATAGTTAAGTGCTGGCAAGATGCAATTGTTTTATTTTTTCTATCGTCTTAAGTTAGTTTAGCCTGCTCTCTATGTCTTGAGGAACATGGTCTTCTGTAAAAAAAATTCCAGTGGTTTTAAGACGCTATATGGGCCACCTACACCAGCATATACGTATTGTTTCCCAGACTCCGAGTAGTCTAGGCGAACTGACCGCATTACGAGAGAAATGAATCATCCGGCAGGAGGCACTTCGGAATACAATCCAAGTCGTTCTCTGGCCCGTATCAAAACGCACCGTAGCTACTCCGAGCCCTGGCAGTGCCGATAACATGAATGTACACGACCAAGCGGGCCACAATGGCGGCTGGCCCGTTTACATAATGCGCGGCCTTGCAAGCGCACCCACGAGCGCATTACACGTGGAATAGGAAAACGGAAGCACTTGCTCAGCGCAGATATATGCTCATATGACCGCGCGCACCGGTGCCGGCGTGTGTGTGACGAGTAGACCGTAACTGCGTTTCCCATCTCCTCCTACTTCTCTTCCTCCTCCTCTTATACCGCCGCCACGCTCGCTACGGTCTGTATACTGCCCTTCCCCACTCCTCCAAGCTATTGTGTGCAGCATCCGCCCCAAAATATGATGACCTTCGTCGTCGAAACTGCCAGCCGCAATAGATTGCAGACAGAGGTGAGCGAAAATTGAGCCTGTCGTGAGCCTACCCTGATGGAAATGGTTTATAGACGGTCCATAGGCTTTTTATAGACTCTATGGCTTCTTGTAGATATTTGCTTTTGTTAATTTGTACACTATAGACTGAATAGAAAAAAAGTCTTCTAAAAGTGTATGGTCATAAATATGTAGATTGCTATAGACTGTCTGGAGCATGTGGTTGCCTATTGACTAGTCTATAGGATTTGTCTATAGAAAGCCTATACACATTACACACACAAGTTATGGACTGCCTAAAGAAATTTTTATAAGGGTATCACGGGAAAAGTTTACTTAAAATGTATGGCCATAAATCTATAAATTATCAATAAACTGTCTACAGGATTTGTATTGCTATAGACTATGGTCTATAAGATTTTCTATAGAAAGTCACTAGAGTTTATAGAGACAAATGGATGGACTGTCTACAGACTGTGTAAAGAAACTTTTGTAAGGGTAGCAGCTTATCGTCGACTTTATCCTGATATAACGTCGGTCGTTTTTTAAGGAGAGAGTTCATTCCGGTGGCTTTTCTAGTTGTTTCCGTTATCTGCGCTTTAGCAACTGAGGTCATTATGCGCCAGCCACAAGGTTACTTGACTTTTTTAAGACTGAGTTCCTCATTATTTCTGAAATATTTACAAGGTTTTTAAAGCTAACCGACAGGCTATAGAGCATATCTCTTGGGACCACCTGATCGCACAAGCCGTGCCATTGCCAGGAAACCTGGGCAAGCACTTCTAGCGTGGTGCAAGGCTTTCAGCATACAAAAAATAGCGCTATAGAGCCATCTATGACATACAAAAGAAAAGGATGACCCAGTGGCTGCAGAATGGGACGTGATAGGAAGCTAGGCTTAGCGACACTGGTTGGGCGCTGTCTGCAATTCCAGGTAAAGGAAGGCCAAGCTGACACTGAATTTGAAGACCCCTGAGCCAAGTTGATAATGCAGGGATGTTCTTACAAGAATCCGCTACGGTGTCTTGGAGACTATGGCGATCGGCTGCTGAAAACATGCATCTCCCAGCGTAGCAGTACGCTACCCAGGGTGAACGTGGCCGCTGGGGGGGGAAACATGGCTGCGTGACCAAAATGGGCGAGCCGTAGCCTACCGCATTTGGCTGCAAGCCCACCACCTTGGCCTCCCAAGTTCATGATTGACTCGAGAGGAAAGGGGAAACCAAAGTTATGTACAAAACCCCCAAAGATGATAAAAGCAGCGGCCAACCTCATAGCCGCTAAAACTAAAAACCCAACGCACGTCCGAGGCATATTAAACTTACAATTAACACTTTGGAAGCAAGCCATGCAAGGTCTGAAGATGTTAAACCAAGTAGTTTGGCCACCTTGATTGTTGATGGGCACAGCATGCTTCAGGCACCAAAGGCCATTCCAAAAACATGAAATTTCTTCCCAACCGGGAAGTTGGCCCGGAGCACGCTGTACTTTTTGGCTTTTTCGGCATTCTTACTTGTAAGGATTCCCTCGTTAGCGTCCCATACCACAGCAATGTCGACCACAAGGACCTGCGAGCTTGACTCTTACCAAGCCTGGTTTTAGGCGCGTCCCTCGGGTCGTTGTGAAGATCGGCTCTTCACTGACCTCTACCCCGGGTAGTTTTTCCTTAGCAAGTCGTGCGACTTGCTTAGCAATAAAATTGTGTCGCACGGTGCGTGGCAGATCAATAGCTTCGCACTCCTGGAGAATGTGAAAAGTGGTCTCCCAACGAAGGCCACATCTCCGACAAAGCTGTGAGCTTGGGTCGCTGCTCTGTTTGCTGGTTAGTGCTCTAGTTGGGTACAGGTTAGTCCGTAAACGAAGCGCTTTGATCCGGACACCATCACGCAAGAGTTTCGATTTTGTGTTAAGCCAGGCGTTCGCACAAGACTGGTTCTTATGGGCAAACAGAACCAGATTACTATAACGGGTTAGGTAATGTTGCCACCACTTTGAAAATTGGCCTAAAATCTGAAGGACCCTTAGGTTGCGAACATTTAGGAATGAAAACCGTTCGGCTTTCCTTCATTTCTTGAGAGAGAGCCCCAAAAGCAAACCAGTTATTTAGCATTGTTATCATCGCAGGAGGGATTTTAATAACTTCTTTAAGGAATACACCATCAGGACCGGGAGCAGAATGTTTCGACATATTGCGGAGGACCTGGTCTACCTTACCCACACAGGACAAGTCTTCATCGAGCTCTAGCCTTTTTTCTGTTGTAAGAGGAGAGGAAACAAGGGCTGATGGACTGCCAAGTATGTCATCACAAAGAGAATGTAAATCGTTCATTGAGCATCCAGCTTTGGTGCCGTCGAGTAAGAGGTGGTCACTGAGAACCGTAGGCCCAAGAGCGTATAGCCGCTGGTGCTCGCGGAAACGTGCTCGGCGGCGGCTACTCTTGTTTTTTCCTTGGTTTGTCTGTGCCTGAGTCTGATCTTTTGACTTAAGTAACTTGATGCGGACACCAAAAGCTTTGCACAGGTCCCTCAAGTCTGACATGGAGAGGGGTCCGACGGTTAAAGCTGAAGCCAGGCCCTCATTCTCCACACCAGCCTCAAAAAGGGCCTGTCTAGTGGCCTCAAGGTCTAAAGTCATAGGTTGCGCTAGTGGGCCAACAGGAGCCGAATCATGAAAGCTAGGGAGATCTGGTGGAGATGTGATGTTGTTAGCACGCATCACATACAGAATATTCTAGTAGTCCTCTCGGCGACGAGCCTGGGCAATCGCCGAGATGGAACGCGAAAAAAAGCTGTCATGGAGAGCTTGATTAATATTAGATGTTGAGCCCAATCTAAGTTGAGCCCAATCTAACCTGACATGCATACATACATGACCTGACATGCATACTAACAGCACATTGAATATCCGGACGAGCATTCAACTGAGCCTCTTGAAGGCCAAGAGGAGCAATGCCATCCTCGGCTTCTATGGCTACCAATTCAGGAGGGCAACTACCAGGGGAGGCCTCAAGGGTCGGAGTAGGTTGAACTGAAACTGTGTTTTGTTGTGTAATGGACTGCGCCCCCTGAAACCGCTCCTGATAACGCTGAAGGTAACGTTATCGAACCCTGCTCACCACAGCCGCACTTCGATGGAAGCGAAAGGCAGAAATGCCCGCGTGCTGTTAATGCACGTGCAAGAACCCCGCGTTGCTAGAAGTTAATTCGAATCCCTCCACTACTGCGTCGCTTATAGCTCACTTGCAGCTCTGGGTCGTTAAAGATAACATGACCTGACATGCATACATACATCCATAGCATAAGGTAACATCAGATAACATAGCATAATATTAACACACATAAAATAACACAACAAAATACCACGCCACACTGTTACAGCATGAAAGGCAGA
Organism: Amblyomma americanum; assembly: GCF_052857255.1. NCBI lineage: Eukaryota > Metazoa > Arthropoda > Arachnida > Ixodida > Ixodidae > Amblyomma > Amblyomma americanum. The sequence continues at coordinate 140,247,186 of NC_135505.1, read as the reverse complement.
GTCCTAGAAGGAAGTAAGACAAACACAGCGTTGCGTTTGCCTTGCGTGTGTTTGCCTTGCCTCTGTTTGCCATGTTCTTGGTATCTGTATTTCGTGCTGTTCCTGTACGGCAAATTCACGCCAACTCGCCCAGCTTTTTGCCTTCCAGAATATACGGCTCACAAATGACATGCCAGAGAGATTACTACATATCCGTACGTTGTACCTGCCCAACCCGTGCGGCCAGCGGTGCCGCTAACGGTTCACTAAAACGCTGTAGCCGCTGCACCACGCGGCGTTTGCACAAGCTGCACACAAGAGAGCAAGCGGTCAGATGCACCCTAGCGTTAGGTCTTTCCGTGATCACACCGAAAAAAAAAAAGACGGCGGTCAAAGGAAGCGGAACGCGGCGATCCCGTCACGTCACGCCCTTCCAGCTGGGACTCGCTTGCCTCCGAGAACCCGTTCCGTCGTCGGCCGCGCGCTTCCGCTGACCGCTGGCCGCCGCGGACAGTGCACAGTGCGCAGCTCGCGGAACGGAGCCTGCGGGCACGGCTGGCGGGCGACGTCCGAGGATCTGGTGCGAGACGTCGTCCCAAGAGACGGAGGCAGACCGTGAACGTTGCGTGATCGCGTGCGCGCGCCACATCATCGCGTGAGGGTGTCTCCGTTATGACGATGATGATGATGTCGATCAGAGACAAATGCAGAGGGAGAAAGGCGGAGAGGTATGGCGGATAGGCATCATCATCAGCAGCCTGACTGCACCCACTGCAGGGCAAAGACCTCTCCCATGTCTCTCCAATTAAACCTGTCCTGTGCCAGCTGCGGCCACTGTATCCCTGCAAACTTCCTAATCTCATCCGCCCACCTACCTTTCTGCTGCCCCCTGCTACGCATGCCTTCTCTTGGAATCCACTCCGTTACCCTTAAGGACCAGCGGTTATTTTGCCTTCGCATTACATTCTCTGCCCAAGCCCATTCCTTCCTCTTGATTTCGATTAGTATGTCGTTAACCCGCTTCATTAACACATGCGGATAAGCATGTGTCCAGTTTACTGTATACGCTGGCGATCCAAGGACGAAGAACAAGGGAAAGCGGGTTGCAAAAAAGACGACGAAAAGCACATAAAGAGCACAGTTGCACGCGTACCTTTTGGAAGGGGAACGTTAACTCAATGCTGATCGTATTAACCAGTGTTTGTGGTATCGTTTATTATATGTACAACCAGGGAAGTAGCATCAGCCTAACCGCAGTCGTACGGCTATGAAAAACGCCGCATAACATCTCCAGAGAAATCACCTTCTGAATGCACTCCGCACTGGGGTATGGCCGCTACATACAACAGCCTACTGTTGAGCAGGATAAGAAGTTCATTACCGCAAGCAAGCATTACGGCTCATACGTTAAAACACTGAGGGAATACTGGTTTCTGATGGGCTGTTGCGTGCAGGGCGTGCTGGATGCATGATCCTTACTAAGCGGTGCCACTAACGCTAGTAGAGGTCATCGCCACGCAGAACGCCATGAGAACCGATAGCTCGTGGCAGTCATACTAGTATATCATCCAAAGATTTTAGTGTCGCGTTCTGCAATTCAACGATTCTTCTGTGCACGGAAGAAAGGCGATTGTCCAGGAGAATGAGGATTACGTCGAGCTTGGGCCAACAACTTAGCCTCCTAGTATCTTAGATACTGTAACTAGCATGAATGGCGTATCCGGGTTCCAACTAACATCAGTTTGTGTCATCTGTGTTACCAGTTGTCCGCAGAGGCCAAGCTGTCAATGACAATTCGAAATTTTGCCCTCTGTGAAGTTTTTCTGAAAAGCTTTGAGGATAGAGCCGATGCCGAAACGGTGCGTTGGAATCTTGCCTGAAGAGCCAATCCTGATTGTGCTGGTCGAGACGAGATCACTGCGCTTTAGAATACCTTTTTCCGGTGGAAGAGGAACGCTCCCCGACACCAAGGCTTAAAGGCGCGATGCAAAGTATGTGCTGATGACACAGTCGTCGGTAACAGATTTCTACTATCCTTTGGTGTGGAGTAACAGGCCAGAGTCACCTTACCGCCAGCCGATCTCTCCACCTTTCCTTTCATTAAATTACCTTTTCTCTCTACTCCCCCTTTGGGCGAAAACAGCACCAAATATTTTTGTTCGCTTCAGTCTTTGTATGCCTGAACAGTCTCTTGTGTGTCAGTGCTCTTCAATTCTTTGTATAAAGACAGTAGCTTCAAAAGTGCATAAGGCGAATTAAACATCACTACTACTTGTGTGGTTAAGGTCAGTGGTGGGACAATAGCTCGCTTTTGCTTATGGGCCTTTTCTGTATCCATTTATGCACTCCACATCTTCGGGTTGCTATTCGCTGTGACGTCACGGCCGGCAAGTGGACAGTGGTTATCGTGTCGAATATAGCTCTGACCAATAAAGATAGGAAAAATAGTTAATTGAAAAAAAAAATGTCTTGGAGCTATGGCAGCAGAGCCCGGCTTCGGCGCCTGGGCATGTTGTTTGAAAAAACTGGAATACATTTCCTAAACTATGTCTCTACCCTTCAAGACTAAAAATTAGAAACGCTATATTTTTGCGCCTTAGTCGGTAATTTTAATATAACTGCGTCTACAGAATTCAAATCATTTCCAAAAGTTATCCCGATCACCACGATGCGCCAGAGAACCTATTTTACTGGGCACTCTTCTAGTGAGAGCTAAGCACCGCGCTTTACAAATAGCATTTCTCGGAACTGAGTCCTCGGCCGACCAGGGAGGCAAGCATACATCGGCATGATGGGTGCACGTCTCCAATCGCTGATAAACAACGCGTAAAACTGTTAGCAGTGCAGGGGAACTTCCGGTGATCGCACAGCGGCTGCAGTCGGCGCTAGCGGCCCCTCAAAGCTCGCGGCGTGTACGCTGGACCATCCGTACCGACGCGGTCAAGACACGCCAGTTCTCGTGCACGCACGCATGCGCACCTAGGCTGGCGTAACTGGCTCGTTGCCCCGCAGTCGCAGAGCGTAACTCCCAGCAAAAGCTGTCCGTTGTTTCGAGTCAATCGCCCACGCAGAGTTTCCTGGAACCACTTCCTTCCTCGCTCACGTAATGGCCACGTCTTCCCTGCCGGCCGACTGCACGGGGCTCCGACGAATGCAGGCAGCACTGCAATAGCTGGAGTGAACGAGTCGGTCGGGCTGACCGTTGTGCTGTGTTCTTAAGCAGCGCAGCAATCTATGGCCACGACATTTGCTCTAAAGGTAGCTGTACTTAAGAAGGCGCTGTAATACATGTGGCGTGTGGTACAAATGTCTTCAGTTCTGCTTCGGCGAGCGGGACCAACCATACCATACCATTTCTATGCTCTACCATACCTTACAGCACCATGCTATGGCATATACCAGGGGTGGCCAGATAGGCATATGCAGAGCTATAATAATCTTTTTTATTGAAGAGCCGCAATATAAAGAGGCTGGGCAATTTATTTCTTGGAACAAAACTTTGGTAAAGTAATCCCACTAATGTAGCGATTCCTCACTGTGTCTCTGTATTGCGATGCCTAATTCGTGAAGGAAGCAACTGGAAGTTACTCATTTTCTATGGTGACACCATGATCTTGTACGAGCTATTTCCAATGTGGGGCAGAAAATTTGTCACAAAGTGAGCCTCGCCAAATATAATCACGGCATGCTAAGTGGAGCTGGTATAAAGCTAGTAGAAAAGCGAAAGCACACGTGGCGATTACGAAGCACATTGTAAAATAGTTTTCGAGCGGAATCTTACGCCACTGGTACTACAGCAAGGCTGTTACGGTCGATTGTTCTCACGAACTAGGAGTATTCAATCGCTTCACTGAACTGGTGTTCAACCAAGGAAGAAGACTGGTTTGGTTTTGTGGGTTTTACGCCCCAAAGCGACTCAGGCTATGAGAGACGCCGTAGTGAAGGGCTACTGAAATTTCGACCACCTGGGGTTCTTTAACGTGCACCGACATCGCACAATACACCAGTTTATGAATTTATGGCCGTTCACTTTCTGTAGACATGTCTACAGGCAGTCTATAAGCTATGAATAGACAAAAGGAAATATCGATAGGAAGGCGATACAGTATACAACGAACTTATAGACAGTCTATAGACCAAGCCGCCGCGGTGGCTGAGTGGTTATGGCGCTCGGCTGCTGACCCAAAAGACGCGGTTTCGATCCCGGCCGCGGTGGTCGAATTTCGATGGAGGCGAATTTATAGAGGCCCGAATGCTGTCTGATGTAAGTGCACGTTAAAGAACCCCAGGTGGTCGAAATTTCCGGAGCCCTCCACTACGGCGTCCCTCATAGCCTGAGTTGCTTTAGGACGTTGAACCCGCATAAACAAATAAACCAAACCAAGTCTATAGACCACTTTTACAAGGGCAGTCGCCTCGCATGATCGTCCGTCGTGTTGGCACTTAGAAAAAAAGGCTTCACACACCACTGCGCACTCGTTTGAACACCTGAGCATTCCCTGTGGCTTCTATAACGTTGCACAGTACTAGTTAGAAAGTGAATCCAAGTAACCCACTCGAGACCATTGCTTCCGAGTGGACAGAGTTCTCAGCTTCACTGACGATGACCAGAGCGCTCATACGGAAGAGCCTCAACGGTGTTTCTTTGGGCGTCGCGCGGCTGGGTTTGTTGAGCGCGGAAAATGTTTCCGCATCGGCGCCTTGACCAGAACGTTCAATGTGTACCTGTTCGGCGTTCTCTCCCCCCCCCCCCCCCCCCCCCCCACTCGCCTTTCTTACGATCCGTTCTCGTCTGTTGGCGACGTTGTCTAGACCGTAAAGACTAGACGACGTCGCTGGATAACTGGCGCCTGTGTTCCCGCTTTTAGCGTACACGAGTTATTACTATTTTTAGCGTTTCATGCGTAGGTGAACGGCTTTTTCTTCGTGAGATAGGTTTGAATCGGTGCAATAATCGTAAATGTTCCAAGCCATCGCACCGAAAAAGCGCAGCTCCGTATGTAGCGCGGCTAGCATTTTGCGCTGAGATGAGTGCTTTAAGAAGGCACTTATTTTACGGAATGCAAGCGCCCCAGTTTTTCGAGCATGAAAACCTGGGAACTAGAACCTTGACTCTTTCTCATAAGGCGGGTAGTCCCACATTATTCGGGCAGAAAAATTCGAGACGCTAATTACGATTCTTCCAGTATGTGCCATGTGCTGCTAAAGTGTAACTGCCTTGAAATAGCTATAAATAACGAGATATCAGCGGTTCTGTTATCATGGTTGCTGTTGATCAAATGATAGGACGCGATAGTATTTTAGGCATGATACATTAGCATAGTGTGGAGTTTTATCAGATACGATACAGGAGGGATCCATTCCGAGTTGTACATGGAAGTTCTTTATTTTTCACGCGTTAGACTCTTCATAGATTATTCCTCCCTTACAGAAACTTCCTCAGTCTATAGACTGTCCGTAGACTTCTGTCTACAAAGTCTATAGACTCTCTATAGACGAACCCTAGAGGACGGTACATAGGCAATACAAATCCTAAACAGTCTGTAGACAATCTATAGATTTATGACCATACGCTTTTAGTATACTTTGGTCTATAAAGTCTATAGACTCTATAGACTAACTCTAGAGAGCATTCTATAGGCAATACAAATCCTATAGACCACCTGTAGGCAATATATAATTTATGGCCATACACTTTTAGTAGACTTCTGTCCATAAAGTCTATAGACTCTCTATAGACGGACCCTGGAGAACAGTATATAGGCAATACAGATTCTATAGACAGTCTGCAGACAATCTGTAGATTTATGGCCATACATTTTTAGTAAACTTTTGTCTATTAAGCCTATACTCTCTATATAGGAGAACCTTAGAGAACAGTCTATAGGCAATACAAATCGTGTAGACAGTCTGTAGACAATCTATAGATTTATGGCCTTACACTTCTAGTAGACTCCTGTCTATAAGGTCTATAGACTCTCTATAGACGAACCCTAAGAACAATCTATAGGCAATACAAATCCTATGCACAGTCTGTAGACAATCTATAGCTTTATGGCCATGCACTATTAGTACACTTTTGTCTATAAAGTCTATAGGCTGGGAACAATCTATAAGCAATACAAATCCTATACATAGTCTGTAGACAATTTATAGATTTATGGTCATGCACTTTTAGTAGACTTCTGTCTATAAAGTCTATAGACTCTCTATAGATGAACTCTATAGAAAAGTTTATAGGCAATACAAATCATATAGACAGCCTATAGACAATCTGTAGATTTGTGGCCATACACTTTTAGTAGACTTATGCCTGTAAAGTCTATAGGCTCTCATAGACGAACCCTAGGGAACAGTCTATAGGCAATACAAATCCTATGGACAGTCTGTAGACAATCTATAGATTTATGGCCACACGCTTCTAGTAGACTTTTGTCTATAGACAGTCTATAGATTATGAATAGACAAAAATAAATGTCTATATAGGAAGATGGTACAGTCTATAAGAAGTCTAGAGACTGTCTATAGACTATTTTCATGAGGACTGCGCTCATTAAGACTCCATTTCGGTAACATATTATCGGCTACGCTAAAGTAAATGGAGAATCGTTGTCCTCCTTCTGCTTGTAGTGAACATAATTTTAAAAGTAGCAACTCGGCTATAAACAATCGTCTAAGCTAGCAAGCATTGAAAACAGGGACCGAGCTGCTCAAAAGATGCGGCTACGGGGGTGCGCTGTCAGAGATAAAAAGATCAAAACGAATACCCGATGAACTGCGGCAAACAATCAGGGTATCATCAATTCCCAAAAATGTGGATCCGAACCTGCACAAAGAGCGACGAGAGGCTAGGGCACAGTATGTGCAACAGAACCTAGCCAACAAAGAAAACATTACGTACACGGATGCGGCTGCATACTGAAGAACTAGACAAAATAACAAATAGAGCGGTTGCAACGGCAATTAATCATGAGCTCAAAGAAATAGCCAGCACAACTATCAGGGATGGCACGATAAAGGAGGACGAAGAGGCTGCCATTGCCCTAGCGGCGGCAGAGGGCTACCGTGCTCAAAGGTCCCTAATAATTCTAACAGGCTCGCAAGCAGCGTGCAGAAACTACATAAATGGCAAAATAGGGGGGGGGGGGGGGGGGGCACTTCTCCACATCCTAAAGACAGCCAAATTACCGCCGAAGGAAAAACAATTGCAACACATAATAATATGGGTACCGGGACACACAGACATGGCGGGGAATTCCGAGGCGGATAGGAGAGCTCGAGAGCTTACAAACTGAGCCTCCAACCAAACCAGCTGTGGAAAATAGGAGACGGCCCCGAAGGGACGGAACGGGAAGACGCTCAACGTGGGGCAACGCGACACCCGCCCTCGCGCCGGGTCTGACCAAGGTCACAAGTGGCTCTCTCTCTCTCTTTCTCCCGACTGCCCGAGGCCAACCGCTCGAGATGCCTTCTTTTCTCCCCTTCCCACTGTTCCCTTTTGTATTCATGTGTTTTGTGTCAAACTTCGACCCGTGTAAATAAAGTCAGTGTGAAAGTGAAAGCCACCGAGAGAGCGTCGTCTTTGTGAGGCTCCCGCGCGCGCGGCCCCGCCGCCCGAACGAGTCTTACGCGCAGTTTGGCTTTAATTAGTGCGGCTCAGTCGTTACTTGCCGGGGTGTCAACGGTCGCAGTTACTAACGTTCAGAAGAAATAACACCAGCCTCGAGCAGCCTGACGCGAAACCAGTGCCCTTAGGATACTCAGAAATTCTGAATTACTATAAGGGGGTCAGGATTAGATATCCCCCACCTCACGAAAATCTCCACCAGCAGGAAGCAGTCTATTGGAGACAGCTACATACGGGAACCTTCCCGAATCTAAACATACTAAGCAAAATCCACCTAGGGCTATATAGCAGCAAATGCCCGTGGTGCGAGGACAAAGCCACAATAATTCATGTAACGTATTGTGAAAAGAGGACAAATGCGGCTGCAATAAACAGAATCCCGAGTGCGGAGCAGTGGGAGAGGATGGTTTCCAGCGAGGATCCGGCGGTCCAGGCAGGACTGGTCCGGAAAGCCTGCCTGGCGGCAAGACTCAGTGGGACCCTGGACTAGGGACTCCATCCCTGCCACAAGAGCCACAGACCACATCAAAAGATGTGAAGAGTGCCTCTACACCGAGACCCACCCATATATTTCTAGGATTAAAGTTATTACTACTACTACGAAGAGTGCACAATAGTTTCGAACTTCTTAGTGAAATGTATTATCAGTTGGCCAGTAATAACAAGGTTTTGTATATCCTTGTTCTTCAATTCGTCTTTGAATTTCGCGATCATGCGCTTAAGGATCGGAAATTGCATGGCTGTACACATGTATTCAAGGACTTTTTTGCACATAGAGTAATAGTGTATTCAACTCCCACGCTTGTGTGCTGAATGTGGATCTGACACCTGATTTCGTTCTCGTTAATATGTAACCGTCAAAAACACCCAGTAGAAAATCCCCTGCAAAAGTAGAGTACTATGTTTCGCGGTTATCGAACCCAAGCTCCCCAGAACATTCGATATATAGAACCGCGCGCTGCCCCTCTGCAAGTGGCGCTTCTCCTAACGGCACTCCTCCATTACTTTTCGCGCGCTGTTGCAGGTCGGCTACGCGTTCTTGGGCGCCTGCTAGCAACGCTAGCGTAGTGAAACTTCCTAACGAGTTGAGTGTGGTGTTTGCTTTAGGGTAGTATTCAGCTTCTTGTACTCATTTTGAATGCCACAACAGACTCAAGCGTAAAGCCAAACCAGCTTACTAAAGCCTAGCGGGCCAGCAAGCCTAGCGCGTCAGCAGCGAACGTTGCTAAAGACATTGGGGGAAACCAGCTTTTTTTTTTAAATGAGACTATTCTATTTTTAATCTTGGCGACAGGACTAAGCACCTTATTACAGGTATAGCAGTCAGTTCCAAACCACCGACCGCTGCATCTTCTATTCTCAGAACGTTAGGCCTAACACCACCTAGCGAGTGGTGCGCTGCCAGCAAAGCTGGCGGCAAGTTGCTGTAAAACGAGCACCACTAGCGTAGTTGCGATGTATTCTTTCTAAGTTGGTGGTAGGCTTATCTATTGCTATTTTTGTATATCGAATTATCGGTATGTCGAACTATCTCGCGAAACTGCTCACGTGCATGTAATCCCCTCTAATAATGATCTGGGTCACTACAGAACTAGTTCAATGAAGGAGTAAAGCGAACCGTCTTCAAAAAATAACGAACACAGACTACACCAATCCAAGAATGTGCACGTGTACATTTCATTAAAACCGGATGCTTATGGAGTTTTAGCAAGATGTGCCACGATCGGCTAAGTACATCTGAATCAATTGGTCATTTTCATTCAAACGAAAAAAGTTTCGTTCCCTGCAGAAACGTTCCGTACGAGTCGCTCGTGTGGAATTATGGGAATATGGAATCCATATATGACATAGGAAAATATATGGACGATCATACGCGTTTTGTATGGAGGCCATAAACTTTCCATAAGGCTTTCAGAAAACTTCCATACGATGTGTGTGACGTCTTATGGGGTCCGTAAGTTTCCATGTGCGATTTCCGTAAAGCCCACACGGACTGCACCGACACCGACACTACACCGTAACAAAAATGCTCTATAGACACTCCATAGACTTCTTATAGACTCTATTGTCTTCCTATATATATTTACTCCATCTATTCATAGTATACAGATTGTCTATAGACAAGTCTACAAAAAGTGCATGGCCACAATTCTACCGATTGTCTATAGACTCTCTATAGGATTTGTATTGCCTATAGACTGCTTTCTAGGCTGTGTCTATAGAGAGTCTGTACACTTTATAGACAGAAATCTATGGACAGTGTATTGATTGTCTGAAGAAAATTTTATAAGGGATGTACTGACTCCATATAATTCATATGGAAATATATGAAATTATGGGACTCGTCTTATGGAAACTTCCAGCAGGGTTCGAAACGTCTCACAAATGTGATCTGCGGACGTCAAACTCTCCGTCACGCTTGGATTCACGTCTTCCCTCGCTTCAAGTGGCTCCAGCCCGATGCTTCTTTGGAGGCCACCGGCGCGACACACGCCAAGGCTGCTTCCACGCGTGACTCAAGCTCTCTAATGAGCGAGCCTTTCCTATGTAGCGGTGTGTCTACGTACTCGGGCATCCTCTTGCACCACACCGGACGCGTGTGTCCTCATGTCTTGTTTCGAGCCGTCACCAGAGCCGCCGCGAGGCTTTCCTTTTTGCAAACGATCAGTCGTAAAAGATTTTCTCTCGAGTGAACGGTGCCGTACGTTGTAACCAAGAGCTGTCCCGGAGTTCACTTCCTCGCCGAAGAGTGTGTTACATGTGTTGGCCTCGGTCATAAGGACTATAGGCCAAGCAGAGGGAGCTTAAGAGATTGTGGTGCCAGTAGTTGTCACATGGTTCTGCCCCTATAAAAATGGTCTAAGTACAGTCTGTAGATTTTTTATAGACTCTATTGCCTATAGATATCTTATTTTGTCTATATTCATAGTCCATAGCCTGTCTATTGACAAATTTAGTAAAAGTATGGTCATAAGTCTATATATTATCTATAGACTGTCTATAGGATTTGGATTGCCTGTAGACATTTCTGTACGGTTCGCCTATGGAGAGGCCATAAACTTTATAGAGAGAAGTCTATGGACATTCTATGGACTATCTAAAGAGGTTTTTGTAAGGTTGGTGATCGAGCCTGTACCAGAAAGCTAACCCGAGTTTCGGCTTAAACTCTGGACGTCAAGACCAAAAAAGGACTCCGTGATCATTGTTTGTAAGGGAACGCTAGATGGGTCTAGCCTGTGATATCCGCGAGCAAAAACTGCCTTGTCGTCGTTATAGTCTGTTTGCGAAAACGTATGGGCATGACGATACTTGTATTTAATTTTCTGACCTTTTCTATCTCATAAAAGCTAAACCTAGTCGTTTAGGTGGCCTAGTCGTTTAGCGTCCGCCTCGCATGCGGGAGGTGCGGGGTTCGATCCCCAGTGCCGCCAGGTACCCACCGGTGATACAATGTGCACAAGCTTTCCCCTGGCCTGGTGCTTGGATTCTTGAGGGTGAAATTCTCGGGAAATGGGTGCTTGACCCGACCTTGTGCAGAAGAAAAAACCTTGTGCAATGGCGCTCTTTCGGCCACAGATGCCCTTGCGCCATATTCATAATCATTATCATCTTATAAAAGCTGGGTTTTCAACATGAACCCCAGCGTTCATGTTGTTTGTCGTTCAACATGAACGGCGCATTTGTCATTAGAACACGGTAATCTATGAGTACAGACTAACTTCAAATTCTCTACAGTGTCCCTTGAAGTTTACGGAGCAGTCTGAATATTCAAGGCAATAAGTCAAGAAGCCCCACTTGTACAGCCGGCCAAATCTTTAGCTAGCGTGCGCGACGTCCGCTTTTTCTGCGCTTTGCGACGAAGAAAACTTGTACAAGTATGCAATAAGAGCTATTACTCCGCCATGTTAACAAGCCGGAAAGAAATGCCCATATTAACTCAGGATTGTTATGCCCTTGTGGGACCTCCCAGAGAGGAAAAACAGGGTAATTTCCCAGCTATCCTGGCGCTCGGATGGCTATCTATACTTTGTCGGAGGGGGGCTAGAAGAGTACCATTTCTGTGCTCCCCAAGGCTAAAAAAAGAAAGTAACCTTGATTATGTGTTTTAACGCCTGCTTCCTAAGGGTAAGTGGTGGTCTGAAACCGCGTTTCAACAAACGGACTTAACTGACTTGAAGAGCCAGTGAGTTCCGCGACTATTTCAGAGATATTTGTATTGTGGACTATGCGGCATAAACAATTCGCGCAGCTATTAGAACGAAGTGAAAATAGCAGTTACTGTAACCAGCGAAAATAGAGTTTAGAAATTCTCACGTGTTCCTCACTGACATGAAGCCGTCGACACGTAGTTGTACCTTAAATACGAAGAGGTGACGCAATGTTCAATATTGGCTCTGTGTCAAGGTTCCTGCTACCCTTATCTGGTATCAAGCGTTGTTATAGCATCGGAAGTGATTCAGACGGGGGCAGGCCCCGTTTAATCCCTCCTTTTTTTTTAGCGACAACCGCTGCGTTTTCCTGGTATGGCAGCTCCTAGTAGCAGCAGCTATCCCATTTCCTCAATTTGAATCACGCTACAGCAGCCACATTGGATTTCGTCGATTTAAACCGGTGAAACAGATGAGGTAGCGTCTTTCTCATTCACCGCTTCACAGGAAACATGGAGGTCATACCTTGCAATAACCCATGATTGGATCTTCATGATGCATCTTATTTATGGTGTACCATCACGATAACGAAAGCTTTTTTTCCTTGGAATGCTGTGATGAAGGACTAAGTTGTTAGCTATTCCAGGAAAATGGTTAGGATGTAGCCATCGAGTTGCAGCTCCCGGTGCGTGGTATTGACGTCGTACTTTTCATGTCCGCCTTGCCAAAACAAGCACTTTTGGTACGTGTCCCCTTGGCCTACCCTGAGGATCTTCTTTGGGTGATAGGTTTGGAGGAGGTAACACACAAGTACCAGCCCGTGAGCGTCTGCGTTTCTTCTAGAATTGTCATGTTCTGTGTGAAAGACGGGACCATGAGGAATTCCGTGGAACTTTTCACGACGGCCGCTGTCATGCTACGTTTATGTCGAATAGTGAGAGATGTGGGTCATTGATAATGCTGTCCAGGTAGACGTTGTGTGCCAGGGAGGACATGCGGCCCGTAGAGCAAGCGTTTTCGAGACTGTGCCGTCGGCGGTCACTTGACGCGAGAAGACCTGTACCGTGTTCGGATGAGAACAGGCCCGGTGCTTTTGAAAATGTTGCATCTGCGTTCACGTGACAAAGATACGCTAGGGGAATGTCCACTCGCGGGGTCGAGGGTTAGGCGAATAGGAGTTTAACCGCACCTCTTCTACTTCGAGGGCAAATACTTTGGGAGAGCTTTTTTTTTTTACACGGACCACGCTGCACTTTCTGCATTTTCACCTCATGGACTGATGACCGTTCTTCCAGAGAAAATTTTAGTGAAATGCTGAAGATCGAACTAGTCGTACGTAGAAGGGGTGATGTATTCTTCGGACAGTGCGGAAGAATAAAAGCGGGCGTAACAAAAAACTGCCTACTCAGCAGTTTTTGCAGCTTACTGTCAGTGGCCTTTATTTCGGTCGTTTGTTCTCCATTGACGTTGCCATTGCAGCAAAGAAGCGAGCTGCTCCGCCATTTGTTCAATGATCACTAATTTGCATGTTAAGGTATTATTATTTTCTAATTATCCACCACTCGGCGTCGTCTTTAATAGGCTTACATAAGCAAGTAAAGTAGTACGTAACCGGCTGCGCTACGCAAGGCAGTGCTGACATTGGGACATGGGCAAAAAAAAAATGACTACAGCAAGACTTGTCGAGCCTAAGCGCTGTAATTCAGTGTTGATACCCACCTGAAAATTCTTATTCGACGGGCCATTCTAGCGGCGTTCCTCAACAAACCTATCTCGTCTTTTGACGCTACTAGATGACAACGACCTGGCCTCTAACTCACCACAAAAAGAACTGACAACTCATTACTCGGGTTTCTCGTCGGCAGGGCTCGGCTGACAGCCGTATAGACACGAGCTTCATGGGTCTCCAGCCACACCCCCTGCTATACAGGCGTGGTAAACAACGCGTTGCAGCAGAGAGCATTGATTGCGACGCATACACCGGCTGCCTACGTTCTTCGAGGTCTGTGTAACACTGGCACATTCCAGTCCTGTCTTTTTTGTCCTCGCGCGTTTCAAGGTGCTAGTCATCGAGGCCGTACGAGAATACGGGCGACAACGCACGGGCGTATTGTGTTTCTTTCTTTATTTCTTTTGTTTTTCTTTCACGTGCCAGGCTCGGCGCTCCGCAGTTTCCTAATGGCTGCCCTCGGTCGTGACGCTTGATTGGCCAAGCGCAAAGTGACGTCACGCCTCAGGTGTCTTTAGGAAACGACCGAGCACTGACGGGTGGTTTTTCTTTGGTCAGTACTGCAGCGTCGTACGATGTAGTTTGTTTTTCTTCTTTCTAGCGTTGATTCTGCCCGCTCTCTTTTGAAGTCAGCCGCGCTTCTTTTTTTAGTGGGCTTCTTTAATTTTTTACGCACGTGCACTTTTCTGGAGCGTGAAGGTTCAGATCACGACATTTGTCAAGTTGACTTTTAAAAGCGACAAAGAAAAAAAGCAGAAAGGCTGCCCAGGACGGGCCCTCGCAAAGCACGCTGGGTTCACTGTACGGTGGCAGTGTTCTTTCGCTTTACTATGTTTTGCTTGCCGGGGTTTGAAATGCGTCTTTGAACTGAGTTACCGTTTCAGTGATGAACTAGGTGAAGCAATTCAAGCTTGTCGCTCGCGATTGCTTTTCTCGAAGTCTGGGCGTCGGTTTTGGGGTCGTTTACTTTGTGTAGCCTAGTTCGGTCTGGCAGTGAGTGAGTGCTGAGGTGACAGGCCAGAGTGCTTGCCCTTGGGAGAAGAACTGACACTGTTTTTTGTTTCTGGGAGTTCAAGTGTGTCTAAGCTAACAAAAAGAAAAGGCAGAAAAGTCAGCGTAAACTTACTTTCAACTAAGAAAAACTATTGAACAGTCCACGCCATTAAAAACTAAACGCTAACGGCTGTGTGTTGCTCAGATGAAGTGCCGATGAATTCTTCCGTCCATCAGATAACTTTCGTTTCAAAATGATGTCATCTGTACTCTTTACAAATGAATGGGCTCGTTCTGGCAAACCAACCTGTATTTATAGACGAGACATCTGGCATAAAGCTTGACCACGTTGTGGTACGTTGTGGTACACTAACTCAGAGAACAATCCAAATTTTGGTTATATAAGCCCCTCAATCTAATTTCACGAAGTTTTAAAGTAGAGAGCTTAAGAAGCAATTGCGACCCGAGCTCAATCTTCATATATAGCCATACTGACAAGGCCTTTTTACACCATTACAAAATGCGGTATTTCCCCTTTGGTCGCTTTCGCCATCGTCATCAGCAAACAGGCCAGGGAATGGCCGCAAAAGCATCAGCCTCATCTACACAACCTCCCCCTTTGATCTCCAACTGCCGCTGACTTGTGCCAGCGGCGGCTGCCCTATCCCCGGAAATTTCCTAATCTCATCCCGCCCTTCGACTCACCGCCTTCTCCTAACGGATAAATCTACTCTCTCGGAATCCACACCGCTATCCTAAAAGACTATGGGTTAGCTTTCTTCACTGTAAGTAGCTCATCAGAACCTAGTAGTACTTGTATCCACACCGCTATCCTAAAAGACTATGGGTTAGCTTTCTTCACTGTTAGTAGCTCATTGGAACCTAGTAGTACTTGTGTTTGTGCTCCTGGTACATATCAGAAAAACGCAGGAGCGGAAGCCAGACACAGGCGAAGAGAGCACGGGACCAGGATGGGATCAGGATGGGACCAAGACGGGACAAGGACTAGACAAGGACGGGAAAACAATAGGACCATCCGGACGAGCACGGAACAAGCATGGGATGAGCATGGGCTAGGCACGGGACGAGTGTTCGTCTCTTACTCCCGCATCGTCTGTGTCTTTGACTTGCGATCCTGTATTTTTTTAATGCCTTATGACAAACCCACTACCACAAGTACTGCTTTTAGTCCATGCGCTTGGTTTGCGTTGCTGCATTCCTTGCATCGCAATTTTTCCTTCTCTGCCTACAGATCTCCCATCGTGTTAACGCCGATGTTGAAACACCTCCTCGCTAGGCTGCTGCAAACCGGTTTAAAGCGCTCGCGCATCCACTAACATCGGGCTACCGCCAGGTGCGCGCCAGAGTCTAGCGAACATTATGACGATGCTAATAAGAGCCCTTATTTGAAGCGTTTATAGCCATGTTTCAAGCAGCACTGAGGAGTTCGGGTTAGTGCCACAAGTGGCGTGAAATGTCAGAAAACGCGGGATTTAGAGCAATTCAGAGAGCTGGATTTCTATACTTGGGCCACATGCAGAGCACCGACAACGACGTTAGCAAACAGTTCTGTCCCTCTACATAGGCGACAAAGACGGAAAGATGCTCTTTCATAGAAGCGTCTAAGGGAAGCCCAAACGCTAGAAAGGAGTGCCGAGAAGACAACGAGATGTCGAGGCAAGAGGACTAGTCCTTTTGAGGACCCGTCATTTTGCTGCCGGCGACAATGAACGCTTGATGGTTCCTCTATTGCGGCGTCTTCGCGTATGCTCTTGTCACGCCAGCCGTGAAGAGAAAAGAAGGGCCGGGTGAATAATGCCAGCGTGTGGTGGAAGAGGGGGTTTGTATACGGCGACTCGGACAAAAGAGTTCCTGGCCGCAGAGGTCGCGCCTCCGTGTCAAGGTTCCAGAGCCTCGCTTCGTCTCTGCCCCGTGCTGTGCCATTGGAGAAGAGTAGAACAAGTGCGTAGAAGGGTAGAAGTACACAGATAAACTCACTGTTTTTCTTGCGCGCAATGATAGTTTAATTTTTAGCTTATTTTTGTCGGCTTTTCAAGGATTTTATTGGTTTTGTCGTTTGCATTTGCCGCTTGATGTCCGAAACCACAAACGCTGCCGTCAACATCTTTTTTATTTCCGCACTTCATCCTCACTCAGTGAGTGAACGATAGGTGAGCGAACGATGACATGAATAGATGGATAAAATAAAATGAATTAAATTTGAAATAAAATACCTTATTATTTCACTACGTATTTAAGGTATTACAGAAAATTGAAAACTGGTTTTCGGGGAAAGGAAATGGCGCTCTATCTGTCTCACATATCGGCGGACACTTGAACCGCGCCGTAAGGGAAGGGATAAAGGAGGGACAGAGAGAAGAAAGGAAGAAAGAGGTGTGCCGTAGTGGAGGATTTCGGAATAATTTCGACCACCTGGGGAACTTTAACGTGCGCTGGCATCGCACAGCACACGGGCGCCTTAGCGTTTCGCCTCCATCGAAACGCGGCCGCCATGAAAGAAAAACGCAAAAGACGCCTGTGTGCTGTGTGATGTCAGTGCACAGCTGCCAATGTATATTTCACGATACAATGCATTGATATAAATGACTAAACCAAATCTATAAGTCGGTGTAAAAAAAATGAAGAGGGGAGGGGAGGTGGTTTCGGTGCAGCTCTGGCTGTCATATATCTCGACTCTGACGGCGCAGGGCCTAACTGTCGCAAGCGACGAAGGCCCTCAAAGACAACCGACTTTTCTGCTTCTTTATAACAACCTGAGACGGGTGGCACCACTGAACGTTTTTATCGTAATCATCCGTAGTAACATGCCAGACACGTTGTCATGCAACCATCTCCAGGCCATCCCCCACGTTGCTTCCCTCACGGTGCACATGAGGTCTGCACTCAGTGGGAGACAGTAATACCGCGCCTTCATTCTCTTCAGAGCCATTTCTTCCTCCCACCTCTCTTCTTTCTATCATTCTCTCATAAAACGACCTTGCTCCGCATCAAAGGCGAGGCGTTCGCTCAGCGGGGTAGGCGTTGACGACTGACAGGCCGAAAACCGGAGTTACTCGGCGGTATAATAAAATGGAGCGGTGTGGCCGCGGTATGCGGTGGCACGACGTTGCGGCACGCATAATTCATTTGAGCACGTGGTCTTGAAAGCAGGGGTGCGGCCGCCTTACCAAGTTGCATAACTTCCTGGACCCCCGAGAAACCCATATCCTTTATGCTTGCTTTCATGCTTTTATTTGAACTTCCCGTGCTTGCAGAGCTGTCTGTGAGGGTGGTCGTTCAGCTTGGAGGCGCAGTAGCACTTCTTACGGCCCCTACGGCAGCTCTGGTGCGATAGCTGCTGTGGCCCTACGAAAGGACTGAGTCCAGAAACTCTTCTTTTTCTTCAACACGCGATTTCTTGGAGTGCTGATGTTCTTTATGCGCTTGGGGTCATGAATACTAAAAGAACGGTGAACTGTGAAGGGAAGAACTGTGAAGGGAAGAACTGTGGAGGGAAGAACTGTGGAGGGAAGAACTGTGGAGGGAAGAACTGTGGAGGGAAGAACTGTGGAGGGAAGAACTGTGGAGGGAAGAACTGTGGAGGGAAGAACTGTGGAGGGAAGAACTGTGGAGGGAAGAACTGTGGAGGGAAGAACTGTGGAGGGAAGAACTGTGGAGGGAAGAACTGTGGAGGGAAGAACTGTGGAGGGAAGAACTGTGCCACAGAGTTGAGGCAGCACACATCGATCGCTCGCGGTGGAGGCCCGCCAAACGCTGCGCAATTTCTTGAGGGCTTCGGGCCTGAGCGATTGCCTACTATTTTTCCTTAGCTCCCTTTTCTTCGTCCCCTTTAATATCCCCTCTTCCCTTTCCCATGTTTAGTGCAGCTAGCCAATTTCTTGTCCCGCTTAACCTTCTCGCCTTTCCTCCTCCTTTCCGGGTCAAAATGGAAGACAAAAACTTCCAGCCTGACTATGCTTTCTGGTTTATGTAGGGCTTAACATCCCAAAGCGACTCAGGCTATGAGGGACGCCGTAGTGAAGGGCTCCGGAAATTTCGACCACCTGAAAGATCAGCGGACATATTGATTTTTCTAGTGAAATCTTATAGTATTAAAACAGATTGCGTTCATAAACTGGTTAAAGTTCAAAAATGGTTTTGTCCAGTATTGTTGGGTGTGAACGATAAGTTTTATATCACCGGTGGAACTTAGAAAACAAAACAGGTTGAGGGGAGGGGGTCATCTAAGTGGTTATCACAAACCATGTCATCATTTGGATAGTAGGCTGTTTCTTTCGTCCCCGTGGCTTTTGAAAGGCTTCTTGTTCAGATATCCGTACGCAGCGAAGCAAAGGAAAAGGAAGCGACGTAGAAAAGATGGAAGAACGCAAACTGGGTGGTGCAGTCGCGAACAGCTTCGTCGGCACAACTTTCCCGGTAGTCGAACGGCGTGCAAATAGAGCTCCGTGTTTGTTCTTCCGTCCGTGGATTCTATTGGGCGGAGTCTTCACGAGCGCCGAACTTTCCGTTCGGTGCAAATACTATAGGCGCTTACGCGAGAGAGAATCACTTGCGAGTCGGTATTGTGACTCCAAATGCGGCACACTATGAAGTCGCTTGGAATGTTTGATCTACTGTACTCCTTCGATATGAAATGCAAAAGGCAGTCGTTATGAAATGGAAGGGCAACTGAAAAGGTTTTAGAATTCAATGAGTTTAAACGAGCCAAATGTGTGAAACTTGCAGGTAAAGCTTGCGAAATCTTTTTGCGCTACCATTTAAAACGATGACGTAATCGCCGACCAAAGCGGCGTCTGCGTTTAGGCTTCTGGGAGCCCTCCACTTGGGCACATCTTTCTTCCTTTCTTCTTTCACTCCCTCCTTTATCCCTTCCCTTACGGCGCGGTTCAGGTGTCCAATGTTATATGAGACAGATACTGTGCCATTTCCTTTTCACAAAAGCCAATTATTATTATTATTTAGGCTTCTCCGCAGTGCACAGCGACAGGCAGAGGCCGCAGTGATGACGTCACGTGCAGCGGCGCTAAGTTTCAAGCGAATAAGCGGTTGTTTCAAGCAGGACAGCCAATGCCGTCGAATCATTGTTTGGCGTCTTAAGAAGACGCGGAACAGCAAGTAGACAAAGGCAGTGGACAGCTCATATTGCGGCGGCAATGACGTCATCATGAGTTTCCTCGCACCCTTCCAAAGCAGGCAGGAGAAGCCTGATTCATCGTCGCGTTTTTAATCTGTGATTACGTCACCGGTTTAGGTGCTAGCGCAAAACTACTTTGAATGCTTTATCTAGAAGCTTCGTACATTCAAATTCTTCAATAACCTCGAATTCTCAAAAATCCATTTCACCTTTTGTTTAATATTAAAAAAGAGGTCGATTTGCTGCGTTTGTTTGTTGAACAGCGTGTTGTGACTTGATTTTATTGTTCTTGCGTTTCACTGATGCTTCCGTTCCCTACAGTGTGGTGAAACCCCTACAGTGTGGTGAAACCGCGTAATCGGATTTCCATTCCACCCAACTGCAGCATGTAATCAGGGGGCGCTGCACTCTTGGGGGAAGTGAATTACGTGACCGCAGGTACGCAAAATGCACAATATGTTCATAACGTCATGTTAAACAGCTGCGCAGTCACTGTAACAACAACAGAACCGAAATCACAATTCCTCAGCATTCTTCAACTAAACCGGACAGGCGGAGATTATACACCCGAGTTTCTGCTTTTTTGCACATTCCAGGAAAAATTGTCGGATGGTACACATTGAAAGTACACATTGGAAGCAAATAATCAGCCATTGCATTTCGCTGCTGTTCATATAAAGATATATACCAACCTTGCTCAAGTTCAAGCAAGTTGGGTATTGCTTAGGACTTTGGTGTAGGCCAGTTTGTATGACATCGTGAAGCAATGAAGTGAAGTAGCAGTCACTGACCATAGTCGAAAAAAGAAAGACGTTTCGAAACCCGTACGGGTTTCTTGTTCAGTGAGCAGGACAAGAGCGGTGGCGCATTTATATCCGGAGAATGTGACGTAAAGATCGGGCGTAGATGCCTGGCATGGGGCCAGCGTTCTTGTTTAATGTTGCTTGTGATGTTTGGATGAATAGCGATTCCAGCAGAAGGCGCGTCGTCAGGTTTCTTTCCTTAGATAAGATGGAGGCATTGCCCCAGTCAATCTGGTGGCCAGTGTCGTGTGCATGACCCGCCAGCGCATTTGTGGCATGCTTTTTGTTTTTCACATCACGTTGGTGGTCCTTTGTGCGTCTTGAGAACTTCCCTGTCTCACCGATGTAGGCATGATTGCAGTTCCGGCATGGTATTTTGTGAAGAGCAAAACCGCAAAATAGGACGGGACTGAGGCAGGCGACAACACAGGGCGGTACTGACAAGCTGCCTGAGAGAAAAAAACACGAAAAAAAACACTAAAAGCTGCACCACTGGTGCACCCCAGGTGCACATGAAAACTAACAGAAAATACCACTCTGCGTCAGAGTCTTGTTTTTCGATTTGGTTGCTTTTTACGCATCGACGGTTCCGCAGTACACATGCCTTTAAAGCACAAACGGCATGCTGCGAAAGTTGTGGCTTCCTTTACGAATGGCCTAGCTAGGGCCTAAACAATATTCTCTTCCGCATGCGCCGTCGTTTGGATCGTAGTTAAGTCAGCAGGCCACAAAAAAACTATCTGTGCGAGGAGGCAGAGAAAATCGTCGACACTGCCCTTCTGTTTCACCGGTATGATACTTTGAGATGCCGCTTCACGTTTCTGTTAAACAAATGGTTTACAGCCTCAAGAGCCTATGCAAGATTGAGTAAAGCCATTTATATTGTTATGAAGCGTGACACACGTACTGACAATGCAGCAGATGTACTTACTTATCGCAGACAAAAATTTGAGGGGACACTCAAGCTCCCCCTTAAGGTTATGACGTGAAAGATTTAGTGGGTTAACTTCCATATGTATGTGGAATCGGTCTGTCTAAACTTTAGATTCCTAGATCTCTTGGATTCCTCATACCGCTCCTGGCGCAGTGGTGCAGCGGATAAGCGATGGCCCGCGATAACAGGTGCTGCCACCTGGTGGGGTTTGTGCGACCCAGGTTGCTGCTCGCTGGCAACTTCTCGCGACCAATCATTAATTTAATTGCCACCTGCCACGGTGGTCAGTTTGCTCACAATCCGGTGGGGAAGTTGTGATAACGCCACAAGGTCACGTGACCTAGGTTGCCCACCTATGTTGCTTCTCCGGCAATATACTTTTGTTGTTGATAGTGCACAACCGACAAATAAAGTATCACGATGGTCATGGCAGTTGCACAGTTTCAAAATGTTTTGGAAAAATGAACAAAATAGACACGTGAGAGATCACGCAATCGCGTATTTTGTATGTAGCCCCAGTTAACGCTACGAACCAAGGATAAACAAGAGGTCATAAAATATGTTTGTTTTTGTGATAGGTGCGTTTTGCCGAGCTTACGCTTTTGGGAAGTTTTATTCACTGAGTTCGCTGCGTAGCCAGCGCTGAGCGCTGAATTCGTCTCAACCAAAGAAAAAAAAAATAACTGCTGGGCGTAGCGCACATAGAAAACTCATAGCTTTTTTCACGGAAACGCTGTCCTCAGAACTCTGCACATAGTATCTGAAAAACGTGTAGTAGTACAAACATTCAAGACTAAAAACGGCGCGAAAAACGGGACAAGATAGAGAGAAGCAACACACAGAGCACCGAACTTACAACTGAGTGTATTTCATGAGAAAGCGCAATAAATACAGGAAGTACACATAAAATAAACTAAAAGAACACCATGATATAAAATTGATACTATTGCAGGTGATACTGTTACAGGTGATTGATACCATGAACCAACTGGCCCAACAATCCTCCCTTTTGCAGTACAAACATGCATAGCACGGAACACATGTGAACATCGCTCAGCGCCCGGTTGCTGGCATTTATGCGGAGTAGTTAATTTTAGCAAGGTGTCTTTGCTGCTTGTTCTATATACTCTACAAGCCGTCATGGCTGTAGCCTTGGTAGCCTTGAATCGCTTCAGTGACGAGAGGAGCGAGCTAATTTGCATATTAGTGAGAGCACTGGCTCGTGAACCGGCAGCCGAAACATATATCTTGTGTCTAAAGGCGCACTCAGCCAGCTTTTCCATAATTTATTATTATTTGTTGCTTTGCGATTACGTTTCGAGGGGAACTGATTGCTTAACATTGACGTGTATAATGTAGCTTCGCCCGCAGGTAAAATTCTAACTGCTCTCCGTGCTGTCCTGCCTGCTTCTAATTTTTGGGAGAACTTGTTCGAGTCTACTTTTTATCATTCAAGGGGTGCATCGACTCGATTTCCACGTCAGAAAAGACACCGTGACGAAAATCCATGAAGCGTACGATAGTGCTAGAGCTGTTGGATGGTGACACGTCAGTGTCGTAGCGCATTTATTGCAGAAATGAGCGTTCCATTACCCTAAAAAATTTTCCATAGGGACTCCGTACTGTCTATGAACTTCATATTGAAAATATTTGAGTGGAGTATAGAGCCTCAACGCTGGCCAGAGATACACATGCTCAAGAAAATCACGTAAATAAAATAGCTCCTTAATCTGGGCTCGAGCACACACCAATGTTTTCACCTCCAGAGAATGCGCAAAGTCGGAACCCGCGGCAAACGACGTGACTTTTTTTTTTTAACTATCCAGCGTAGTCGGTGCCGTTTTTAGCTCGCCTGCAGACTGTCCTGACACCCCCCCCCCAAGTCACCAGCCCTAGCCGACTACATCATTTTGGTGCCAAAGCACACCAGTGAGACTGCCTAGACAAACAGCGCGATGCTGGAACAGCGATTAACCACGCGGTTATTGGGGCTAGTGAGCATAGTTACTAGTCCCCAGTACTATCTTCTGTCTGCCTGCAGTATCTTCTACACTCCATACACCGAGCCAAAGCCCGCTACTCTTTCTTCACTTAGGCTCGAAAGTCCCCCCCCCCCCTCCCCCCCTTTTCGCTTCAGTGTGCCTGCCGCGGTTCTTATAAAAATGGTATATAGACAGTCTATAGACTTCTTATAGACGCTATTGGTTTCCTATAAATATTTCTTTTTCCCTATTCATAGTCTATAAACTGCCTACAGACAAAAGTCTGCTAAAAGTGTACGGCCATAAATCTATATAGACTGCCTATAGGATTTGTATTGCCTATATACTGTTCTCTAGGGTTCTTCTTTAAATTGTCTATAGACTCTATAGACAAAAGTCTATGGACAGGCTATGGACAGGCTATGGGAAGTCTATGGACAGTCTACGGAAGACTGTCTAAAGAATTTTTTTGTACCTTGGGTGACCCAGTATGCGCACTTCCGAAACCACGATTAACCGCGGGAGCTCATTCGGGCCAGTCAGCGAAGTCAGTGACGTCATCTCCAGCCCCGTGGCCACCGCTCGGCGGTCCCGAAAGGAAGGGCGCGCGAACGTTCGGGCGACTCCAGTCGTGCGGTCATCAGCGAGCCGCCGAGGTCGTACTCTCAATCGCAGCGCCGGGAGCCTTACTGCCATGAGTCGCTGACATGCGTGGCCAGGAATTCCGGAACGGCACGTGAGAACGCAGAGAAAGAGATGGACAGAAAAATGCGCAAAAAAAGAAAGAAAAGAAGGGAAGCAGAAGGCGGAGAAATGAGAAGAAACAGACGACGTATTGCGTAGCAATGGACTCGCACAGAAGTGAGGGACCTTGCAGGAAACGACGGTTTTCGCGAGCGAAGAAAAGAACAGATACAAGGATAACAATAACAATGAAAACACAAGGCGGAGTAGGCGCCCAAGTGTGGGAGAAACAGCTCTGTGGCTAATGGCTCTGAGGAAGATCATTTGGGAGAGGAGCAGACGACGGGCCGCGAGTTGCTGTCTGCTAGAGGGAGGAGGACTAGCTGGAAACAGAGCGTAAGGCGTGCAGCTTTTGGTGTTTGTTTTTGTGTAGTTTCTTTTTTTTCGACAATGTGCTTCGTGTTCATATGTGTATGTGTGTTTCTCCCAGGTGCATTATGATTCGAAAACCAGGATCTCGCTCTCGGATCTTTGAGCCAGAAGTTTTTGCGGAAACGCCGGTTTGATTGTATGTGCTGGAAAGAAGTTTGTAACAAGTTCTCATAGCCAAGGATTTTTGGAAAGGTGTGTGGGTTAGGAAGCAAGGTTTCCCTAAAGTCACTAAAGTTCACAGAAGCTGTAAAGCCGTAATTAGATTTTTTTTCCATATATTTACGCTGGCTCGGAGAAGTAGCCTTATACGGAGGCTGAAGACAACTGAATGTAATTGTTGTTGTGAGTTAAAATAAATTTTATGACTATCTGAGTATGTTGACGTTGGTCCGGCAGCAACATACTCATTCATTTCAAACAAAAATTAAGTTTATACCTTTTCCCATTACTTTGTTCAGACCCGTGTCGTCAAGACAAAGAAAGATTGTAGTCAAGGGTCTGACGGAATCCCATCTGGTCGGGATGGTGCATGATATTAGTAGGTCGCACCGACCAAAAATAATGATGGAATGACGCTTTGGCTTCCACACGGGAGCCTTGTTCACAGTGAGGCAATACGTGGTGGTGGTGGTGCCTTTTATAAGCGGCCTATATGCGATTCCAGGCATCTCGCGTAGATAGGTGGCAAATTCCGTCATTGCGATTGATGGTATGCGCTGTGGTTTGAATAATCAGCGACTCAAGATAGAGCCTTTATTTCTTGTCTTTCTCTTTGGCGACCACTCGTGCCTGTACCCTAGTTGATATTGTGGCTTGCAGATAATGAATTCTCGGCAAGCTCATTTTCTTCTGCGTGCCGGTTCTTCACATCATTCATATGTTCCCGTAATCTGCGTGCATAATCTCCTGTTTCGCCGATGTATACCAAGAAAGATTGTGTGAAGGGCGCTGTAACTTGACCTCTGGGATTCGTTCCCAAAAATCAGTGTCGACTTGCGCATTTTACTTGCGGGATAGGCCGATGGTGGCGCCGCCTGTACTTTGCTTTGTGCTATTTTCGCTTTCACATGATCCGCTTTCGTTTACAGAGGTGTCTTTCGGTTTATATATAGGTGAAATGCAGTTAACTCCTCACAGACGCTACAGAGGCCTGTGTGACATCCTGGGGTGCCATAAAAATGAGTACTGTTAACTTTCGGTGCGCACAGCTGGTGATGAAGGTGTGCGTTGTATCCATATCTCCACGTACGTGAAATTGTAAACCTCCTGTGGGCCTCACATCATTCTTAAAGCATTTCTAAAATAAAATAATATATAATTCCACTGCACTTTACCAAAATGCCTGTCAAAATAATAATGTAACTACTTTCACAAACCCGTGCACGGTTGCAGTTTACGGTACTGCTGACACCAACACAATTTCACATATCTACAAACACCGACTCATAATAACCCCCCCCCCCCCCCCCCGCCTTCGTCCCTTAAACTTTAGAACAGTAAACAGATGTAAACCCCTACATATGAGTTTTTCCCGTAGCGAGCCATATTCAGTGCTTTAACTAAACTACAAACAATGCCGAGCGTACAAATAGAGAAACTGGCCACTACTTACTCCACAGCGAGCAGAAGAACCAGATGAGTCTTAAATCCATCCTGCCGCGTTTTCAGCGATCCTTCAAAGCCTCAGTCGTTGCCGAACGCACCAAGCGATGAACTGCGCTTTCACCTCCGGCCCAGGTTCCACGGGAAAACGAACAGAGCGGAGGAAACTTCAGGCCCTTGCTGTGTTCGTAGTTCCGTCTTTCCTCCGAGATACTGCGCGAACCACAGGACTCGAGCCGAACGCTGGCGAGAGCTGACCGCGCACTAAAACACCACACAAGCGCAGCACGGCAGAAACACCACCACCCTGCGACTACCACCAACGGGAAAACGATAAAACCCGCCGCCGTTACCGCTTCTGCGCCGTCGAAGCGTAAACGGTCGTGTTCGAGCAACACCACCAAGCGAGTGAGTCCGCCAACTCGCCGCACCGCAGCTTCCGTCCACCCTTCCTGCTTGCCTGCCCTGTGCAACAGCGTGATCGCGATGTGGAACGTCGGGTTGACGTCCAGAGGTCCCGCGCGCCGTGAAAAAGCCGCGCAACAGCAACCTGTCCGCCTGCCAGAGCCCGCGCGCGCTCGGGGGCCTCAATGTCTCTCTCTCTCTCTTTTTCCTCCCCGCTTCACAAGCCTCCTCTCCTGTGATTCTACTCACAGTCGACAGCGTTTCTTTTGACGACGCAGTCACGTGACTGAACAGGCTGCGCGGTGCTCGCCCTTCCTCGCCTCCGTGAGTGAGTGAGAGGGGCTCTCGGATTCACGTGTGCCTCTCTGCGTCGTCCCCCTCCTCCTCCTCGACTCGTGAGGAGAGAGTGAAGCGTGATATTTTCTCGTTGTCGGCGCACCGTTTGTTGCCCTTCGCGGCACGCGTGCAGGCAAGGCTGGCAGCGACTGCCTTCTGCGAGGTGTGTTTCGACGCTGGTTGGTGTTCCGGGTTTCGCCTTTTTTAATTTGTTATTACGATCCTATTTTTCGTTCAGCCTCTTTTCCTTTTGAGGTGTCATGTTTTTTTTTTTTCGGCCACGTTAATGATTGCTGTTCCGCCGTCGTCTTCACAAATTCGGAGAAGTTAGAAGTTTCGCGTCTTATTCAAGGGACCCTTCAGGATTTGGGATGTTTTGTTACTAGGAGGTCCCGCATTCGTGCAATGAAAGCCGCTCTTTATTCTTATGGCAGGCGCATTACCTTGCTAGGAATTGTCTGAGCTGGCGCCACGAAGCTATAGCAGATCAAATGTGAAGCGAGAAATGGTTTTCTTCGCTAAGCTCAAGCCCGATTTCCTTCCTTACGCAATATAAAAAAATGGGCAAATGGACAAAACAGTACTCTAGCAGCAGGTACCCAAGCAGCACAGACATACGGCCGATTATTGGAAACGTAATGGTTGGTCAAACAAAAGACCAGTGTGAAACCATTCCTTTCAAATATTGGGCCAGTTACCTGTGCTGCTTGGGATACTGGTGTCATCCGTCGTAGTCATCGTCCTGTCCCACTACCCGATACCTTAGGTTCCAAATAACCTGAGCTAAATGGCTGCAAAGAAAAGTTGTTCTGCTTGGTTTGCATCCATGTACAAGCGTTCAGGCGAATGATAGTAATTACCCTTTTTTTGTACCGCAGTGGTTGCCTAGTCGCTTTAGCATTCGCCTCGCATGAGGGAGGTGCGAGGTTCGATCCCCAGTGCCGCCGGGTACCAACCGGTGATTGACTTGGTGCAGGATTTCCCGTGTCCGATGCTCGCCTTCTTTAGGGTGAAAAATTCTTGGGAAATGGGTCGTTGACCCTATAAAATTCATAAAAATTCATCATCATCATCATCATCAATAAGTCTATCTAATGAAATATGCGCCCTCTTTATATACAGCAGTTCACAATATTTCCCTTCTCAACCTATTTCCTATCTTCCTCGTACATTCCGCACTCCCGACTATTGAACTGCACTATGGCTTATTCTTTTTCCCAAACTTCCAAATTACTTTGGGACTAGGACACACTCTTGGTCTCATAGTTCTGGCGTGCAGCAGCTACATGCATCAGAAGTCAGAATTATCGAATATCTTTGCTCCATTTTCGTTTCCCCAACCCTCTTGAGAGGAACTGCGGAAGCAGAAATTCACCCAGTCGCTTAACGGCTGATCCAGAAAGCGGCGCTCCTTTGATGGTTTCGGTTAGTGGCCACGTCTCTGCCCCTTATCACGTGTCTTGCATGGCATGTTTTTTTCCCCTCTTAGCTAGCTTAACACTACCACGACGCCCCCACCGGCAACTGTGGGCTGTAGTTCACTTCTTTCTCAACTTACTCTTTAATGTCTGTCCGCATTCACTGGCTTCTTTACCTGCCTTTCGCGGTGCGTGCGAGGGCGTGTCATTTCCACGCCACACGGCAGTGCGTAACGCGCGAGTAAATAAACGCAGACGGAAGATGCAGGGGGCGCCACGCTCTCATGGATACCGCCGCGCCTCTACCGGGAAGCGCAGATGGCTGACCTGGTACACACACAAATAAACAGGGCGTAGTGCGGGAATTTCAGCCACCGCAGCCCTTGATAACTGCGGCGAACAAGTAAGGGAGCGTTTTCGAGTCAGTGGTGTGTGCGTGATTTTTGCGTTTCTTTTTTCTCAGTTATATGGAAAGAAGCTCTAGAGAGGATCTTGAAGTGTGTGGTTCTCTGGGCGGCATATTTCGTCCAGTGTAGATTGCTTTTCCGGGTTCTTCGCCAATATTTTTCGTCGCTCGTTTCTTTGTTGTCATAAAAGGCAGAATGCCGAGCAAGGTGATACTCGTGATTCTCGCGTACGACATGAATGTGAGACAGAGACGAGATTCTCGAAATTTCAGCCTAACATCAGCCTTTCTTTTTCTCTCCTGAGCGGAATTCCGGCCCGGCGCCCCGGCAACAAACTGACAAAAGCGCGACAAACTTTACAGGAAAGCGAACGAGATTGGCTATTCGCAAGAAACTTCCACGTTTGGCTGGAGTCTATGAAACGACGTGAAAGCGAAACTTAGAAGAAAAAACATAGTTGGCGTCCCGAACGCCCGAAGAGAAAGAAGCGAACAAAGTTGTGTTCGTGACAGAGTTCAAGAAGTGTTTGGCAGTTAGAAATAACGCATGTAAAAAGGAACACAGTATGATGCGTGTTTCCAAGGGCCGGCGACAGGAACACTGAGGTTTTTATGTAGTTTCTGTCAAAAGCTTAGAGCCTAGTGTGTTTGCTTATGAGCCAAGCTGTGTGCCTCGTTGTACACTGGTATGCGATCTGTATGCACCAGTATACGTTGTAAGATCAGTATGTGGATCTTATGAGATCCGAGCTGCAACATAGTGAGGCAAAACAGACCATCCCCCTTCCCCCCATCCAACTGCACATCGACAGTGGAAGACACTATCGTCGCTGGTTAAAGACTACATTATGTGCGTCTTAAAAGGGGGAAATTGCAGACTTTAATTTCAATGTCACATGTTTTAATTGCGTCGCATAATGAAAAAAAAAGGTTATACTGCTGAAAATGCGGAACTTAAAGAAGACTCCCCGCTTATTCAATGTGCGGATCGAAACACGCAAGGACAAGACACGTGGAACGCCAAGGAGGGGCGCCTCCTTCAATGCATTGCATACTTGAGTGCCTCGCGTAGTTTTAGTCAACCGTGACAGTTACCAAACTAGCACGAACCAAACTTTAGGTCCTTATTTAATGATTGCAATGTGGCGCCATAATACGCTTTGACAAGATGCCTTGCCAACAGCGGTCGTGCCGTTGACCTATGATTCTCATCTTTATGTGCGAGCTACACACTGAAACTTGCGGTACCTCCACGAAGCTTGAACGAGGGAAGCGAGGTGAAATAAAGCGGGAGAGGGGGGGGGGGCAGTATTCAGTGCTACGAGAAGGAGCGTCGTGAAGCACGCCACTCCGTGAGCCGCGGTAAGGAATTCGTGCAACTCTGAGAGAGGAAACAAGCGAGGAATACGGAAAGATAAAAACAAAGAATGCCGTGAATAAAGCCAAAAGCACCCGCGCGAACAACTCGCAGACAGCGAAGTCTAAAGGGCACGTGCTCAGGGTCAAGCCCCTCTCGTGAGACGACCGCCTCAGAGGACCAAGGTTGTCTCGCATTTCACTCGGCAGAGTACCTTTTGTTTTCACTAAGCCTCGAAACGCACTGCTTCTTTCGAGGCCTTGTCGTTCATCGGTAAGAAGGTCGACCTAGGGGTTATTGCGGCTAATGTCTGGTCTTCGGGGTTAAGCGGACGCCTGACGCAATGCTTTCTGACGTGACGGCGAAGGCGGGGTCGGCTTTGATCGCGGCGCACTGTAATGGAAAGGCTAAACGGTCCGTCCGACCTTCGCTCGGTGGACGCTGCGAAGGCGGCCAAACTAAAGCAAATTGATTCCTGACGACGGACGACAAAACGGGAGCAGGCATTTTCGCCCTACTTACCCCGGAGAACCATCGCATAACTGACAACCGAATGCCCGTTAAGGTAGAGATGTGGTTTTAAAGAGAAAGTTAATGTACCAGGGAGCAGCTAATGAGACGGGATATCTGTGGGGACAGGGCGGCCGCAGTTTATACAGGACAGGACTGACTGGAGATCACTGCGGGACGCCTTTGTCCTATAGTGGACGAAGCAGGGCTGCTGATGACATTCTCAATTAGCGATCGCTACTGCTGCTCGCATGCTCATAGCCTTGAAGAAGTTAGACGTTCAAGTAGTGACGATATCATCACTTGGAGTTGATAACAAGCAGGCAGGAATGTTGATGAGGGTTCTTTAAACAACGTCCATGGGATGAATTTTTTTCCCTTTGAAATTACTGTGCAGATATAGTCGAAAAGAGTAAATAAGCGGTTATTCCTGTTGAACTACACTTATGAACAGCCCGTAGACCTCCAAGAGAGCTAAAATGTTTTCAGAAATACTTCATCCTTCGACTTTGGTTAGTACACCGCCTATGGATTGCTTATACAAAATATAAGATGACAAGAGTTCTAACAGGTCTTCAAGCTATCTCAGAAACAATTTTCGTGAGTAACGTCATTAGGCAGTCGTTGGAATGAGAAGTGCCACGGCTGTTGGCGGCATTTTATTTCCAGATCGCTTAGAGCAATTCAGATAACAAAGTTACATCGGCGCAGTCCAGTACGTGGTAGAGTCTGTCCCGTTTCTAACGGTCACACGAGCCACTATATTCGCGCCAGGCGAGTGAGTCCAAGCTAACTCACCCGGCGCATGCAGCTGACCGAGAATCGTAAGGTGATCCGCCGGTGTTATAAGCAAGCACTGTTTTTTATTTTAATGTAAAAATTAAGAACTCCCTAGAATCAGACTTAGTTTGAAAAACGCGCCCCGTTTAACAATTTATTAGACACTAGTTGTTTTTCTGCAGAAAAAAAATCATACCAACACCTCAGGAACGCTGCTTGCAGTTAACTCAAAAATTCCTGTAATGCTCGCAGTTCCTGTAACGCTGCAGTGCCTGTAATGATCTTGTCTATGGGGGTAACACGCGATGAGACAAATTTGCTGAACCGCCTAAGTCTGGTGGACAAAGCAGTGATCGCACACGACGTCCTGGGTATGAACAGCGACTCGTTCTGTTACAGAACAGAGAGGAAAGCGTGAGCCCTGATGCACATTTCTTTCGGCAGAAGAAGCAGACAACCACATATATGAGAGCAATCATTGCAAAGACTGCACAAATAGGCCTTAGTGTAGGAATGCATGTAGTACGGGACACGCGTATATTGTACACATTGTTCGTTAAAAGACAACGTAGTCAGTAAAATGAACACGACATGGTACATTACGTGCACTGTTCGTTCAACTACAATACAGTTAGCTACCTCTACTAATCGCATTTCGTCGTCGTCCTGGTGATGAGGACTGCTTAACGAAGCGGTGAACATTGACTTAGTAGTCATTCTTGCTCTCTGATCGCAAGAATTCCATAACCCGTCTCTGACTTGCCCTGACTTGCCGAACTTCACGCACCATACAAGCCTTAGAAGTTCTTGTTGTTGAGGAAGCACTCGAAGAGCTTATTAAACTCTGCAATTTCTGGCAGTGTAATCCGTTGTACTACCTCCCCCCTCCCCGGACATCATTAACAGCTGTCAATGTCATTTGACTTTTTCATCTTCTTGTAGCCGTTTACTGCGGGACATCCTCCGAATTAAACGACGTTGGAGTTGGTGGTGTCGTATGTCATAACCAAGAATTTCAGCGTCAGCTTGCTGCTTAAAGACACATTGTCCAAGTAGTCTTCTACCTTAAGATACGTATGTGTCGAACAGCGAGTGTGTGCTGTCGACGATGTTCCATCCATTTTTTCACAGCCTAGGAGGTTCCAGGAAGGCACAGAAGAGTGTGGGACAATTCACAAGGGAATCTAAAACGCGGTGGAGAAGGAATAAGAACATGCATGAAGGGTCCGGCTAAGGTTTAGAAAAAAGTTACAGGGTCATGCAAAAAAGGTTTCAGGAATGATTCAAAAAGGGATCTAGAAAAATTCTCAGAAGGTACAGGAGGATGCAGAAAGGGCCCAAGAAGGTGCAAATAGCTTCAAGAAGGGTGCAAGAGGGTGCATGATGGGTTAAGGTGAGGGTCAGGTGAAAAGGGCGAAGGATAGAGATAAGTGGAACTATGCTACACTTATACTTCTACAAGAAAATGTACGGCGATCCTGGTGGAGAAAGAGGACTGGAATACTGATAGCCTTTCTCTCGCTGCTTTGAGGCGAAGACGAAGCCGACGCATGCATACTTTCATTATTCGTCACTCGTTTGCTTTACTCACTCGCTTCCGCCCAGAACGACATCTGGTAAACGCTCGCGTGGCAAGTGTGCGCGTGTGTGTGTACACAATGGGCGACAGGTCATAGATGACGTGCACCTCAGCACCGGAGCGGAGGTAGAAATTCAAACTCCCGTGCCGTGTCTGTTGTTGCGGCCATCATGTCTTGAGCTGCCTGCCCCGCCTTCGACTCCGCCGCCGCCTCGTCCTGGCTGAGTCACGGACCACGCGGTTCGGACAAAAGAATTCGCCGCGAAATTGCGGTTGCACGCTCTCACGCGACGTCACGGACGCGGATGCGTGTGCGAGACGTCGATTGGCATCGCACGGACGCCCGCGCTAGGTTAGAAATAAAATGACTGTGCGCCGAAAGAAATCCTTCGAGGAGACAAGATGTAGAAAAGGATAGCGCTTGTGCGCATGAATGGCGCCCTTTCTACGTGTCTGTGGCACGGTCGCTTCCGTCCATTTTCACGACACACCCTGCTTTGTTGTGATTGCAAGGGTATTTCATCAATTCCAGTAGAGACGGAAAGGGGTTCTGAAGCGAAAGCTTCACTATGCTAAGTTTTCAAGAGGGCAGCGTCAGTGCAGTCACATGACAGGTGTCACGTGGTGTCATGGAAGGTGTCACATGGCAGGTCATGTGACCCACTGACGTCATCACAGTCTGCCCACCGTGGCAGGTGGCAACTGCCCCATCGGGCATCGTGCATTTCATCGACGCTTTATAGACAATCCGTTCGGCAGTGTGTGTGTGGCGTTTGTGAACGCAGCCATGCAAAGGAAGCTTTCCCTTCTCACCAGGGTTAACCAAAGTTTAAACTGCAGCTAATTTTTGAACCGGAACTGGTACGTTGGCCTCGGCACTGAAAACCTGGCCCAGCAGCACAACTTATCGGCCCAATATTGGCACGTATTGGCAAAGACCGGTCCTATAAAGGACCGGAGTGAAACCATCCATTTGCAATATTGGGCCTATTGCCGATGCTGCGTGGATCTGCTAGGCACTGGAGGAAGAAAATCCCCAAGACTGGTTGCTGTTGCTTCTTGCAGTCCGAGGGTTGCTCCTCAGTGGAAGTGCGTTGCTTTTTAGATGGCGTGCGCTGATCTTTATCCTTTTTTCGTTTCTTCCGGCTTTTGCGAGACTTCTCCGTCGGCTCCTCGCGTGAAGACAACCCGGTCACATCGGGGTTGGCACAGTTGTTCGCTTCTTTTTCGGGTAGTCCTGATGGCAAGTCATGTTGCGATGCGCCGCGAGGATCAGTCACCGTCGTAGTAGTCATCCTTGGCTTACATTCGTGTTCGTGTGCAGCAGAATCGGGCCTGACTTCAACTCGAAGTGTTCCGTGCAACTGCAGCGTGCTTTTCGAGAGAAATGGCTTTGAGCGACTTCAGCGGTGGCTTTTCTTTAGCTTCGTTCCCTGCATTCCTTGCTTCTGTAGAGGACGTTCCTGCGTGCCTGGTACTGAAGGGGCTTTACTGGGTAGTGGTGTAATATGTTACGCCTTTGTAACCGACCCAGCTTTCTGGGAAACAAGCTAGGCACTTCTCATCGCCGACCAGGTGGACATGGGGCTACCCGAAAGCCCTCTTCAGCTGGCTTTCTGTCGCTTTCATTGTCGCTATCTCATGTGCATGTTCCTTTTGTAAATCATACCAGTTTGCTCAGACTCTCTCCACTCTGAACACTTCAGTCACTGCTTGGCACTGGATCGCGATTGTACTATGGGCCAACACAGGTACTCCTTCACGCGTTCCAAGAATCCAGCCACGCCTAATCTCCCCTCTCCCCCCTCCCTACACTGGCACATTCACAGGCAGACTTCTGCACCCAGTTTCTTCGAAGTGCTTCTCAGAAGCCTCGCAAGGCGGTTGCCACCCTTTCCATGACCGCTCCTGTTGTGGGCCGTGTTGGTAAAATCGTCACCCTTCCGGCTCTGAACCGATTTTGCTGGTGTCCTCGGCTCCCAGGTCGCCTTAGTTCCACGACACTCGAGACACCTCCCAGCCTTTCTTCCCGCCAGAGCCCCGTCGGTAGGACCATGAAAGCGACAGCAACGACTCGCCATCAATAAGATGGTTATCGCCGTTGCAATCCAGGTTACGACAAATGAGGGAAGGATTCTCGCAAAGATCTTGCACCACCCTTGACCCCCCTGTCTCAACAAGCTTGTTATTTTCATCTCACGACTCTCGACAATCAGCAGCTGAAGACGAGGCCGTAGGATCGGCGTCAGATATGAAACACGCCTGTGTGCTGTGCGGTGTCAGTGGATGATAAAGGAGATCCTAAGCGGTCGAAGTTATTCCGGAGTCCTGCACTACGGTGTCCCTCATAGCCTATGCGCTGTTTCGGAAAGTTGAATCCTTCAATTTACATTTTTTTTCCGGCTTCGAGTCGGTCCAAGCTGGACCGACTAGCAGACTCGCCGACGTTATCAGACATTGCGATATCTGAGCTGGGCAGCCAGCTATCATTGGAGCCAGCAGCTGTTGTTGCAGTACTGCTGAAAATAGGGAATTGGCAGAGCAGCAAAAGCTGCAGTGGAGCGAATACCTGGCATTCTCCTTTAGTATTCTCCAAATCTTGGTCCAGTCAAAGCGCCAGATTTGATACGTAGCAGATGTTCTCAAATGATGTGATGAAAGAACTGATGTGGGTCTTAAATGTATGCTGAGCACAAAGAGAAGTTTCCTGTATCGGTAGATTACCGCATTATAAAGACAAAAACGCTACTTTTACTGAAAACGCAGCTTTTAAAAGCAACACTCTAAGCATATTTGGCACTAAAAAAGGAGTGAGCTGTCCTCTAGCGCACACCCTTTCATAAGAGTGAGTGCGCTAGAGGTCTGCCTTCTGTTTTCACATCTTTCTGGTTAGAGTGCAGAAATCACCAAGAAATTAAACACAAGTGTCGCCATCTTCGGTTGATTGTGAAACTAAACTGATGTGCGTCAACACAGCTTTTTTAGTGCATGTCCCGGGCGCTATGGGGAACCTGCGCTGCCAAGGTGGCACTGCAATTGTGCCGTTCGGTGACTTAAAACTGCTTTTGTCAGCCGCTTGGGCCGCTGCAAACGCGAGAACACATTCTGCGTGATTAGATGCCCGCGTTTGGCGGACGGCATTCATTGCCTAGCTTCTCTCGGCGTAGTCCAGATAGCTGACGCACGGCACGTGCGCCTTCTACAGAGTGTGGAGGCTCACGCCAGTAAGCGCCTGAAGGTGGCGCGGAAAAGTATTAAGAGTACTACCCAAAACTGCTTGCTCTTCACGCTAGGCAGTGTGTTATGGCGCTGCAATCGGCACCGCGAACGTCAGCGCAAGTTCCCCATAGGATATACGCGGACTCTCACATCAGAAGTGAGGGAAAGTTGGGAGGAGTGGGGGTGGTGTATTGAAGAGGAATGGCTGCTTTACAAGAGTGGCTGAATAAGAAATCTCCTATGGGTTAAACGGTGCCGATGGCTTGTTATTTTGTAAGATAGTACAATCGTTTTAAACTGGTGTCCAGCGATAATGTTATCATTGCTGTTCAAGTGAGCCCCAGCAATATTCGCTATATTATCTGGAGCGTGACCGTTCTTGTGGAGAGGCAGCTAAGAATTTTGAGACTCCATCGGCCGGGCATCTGCCACCAGAGGGGCACAGCGCCTGCTTTCCAAGGAACAAGACGAACGTAAACACAGAACATAAATAGCCAGCGATAGCCATGAAAGCCAAAGGGGATGTGAGACTAAAATTGCATTTAAACATGGAGGAAAAAAAAACTTTTTCCTCCATGCATTTAAATGCCCGCCTGGCGCGGGAACAAGCAGCGCCACTTGCGTGAACAGTGGTGCCGACGCGAAGCTTGTGCTTTCATTGTCGTCTGTGAGATGGCAGCACGGGTTGGGGAAGCTTAACTCGGCCGCCTCGGTCACCTTTCTGGCCTGGAAGGCAGTCAACGTCTAGTTATATATATATGTGGAG
Organism: Amblyomma americanum; assembly: GCF_052857255.1. Lineage (NCBI taxonomy): Eukaryota > Metazoa > Arthropoda > Arachnida > Ixodida > Ixodidae > Amblyomma > Amblyomma americanum. The sequence goes on along the minus strand of NC_135505.1, from coordinate 140,210,342 downwards.
TACTCCAGTCCTTCAGAAGAGACCCTACGTAGGAGTGGGAGATGCTAAGTTATAGTACAGATGCTTTAGCATGTTGCGACTACCTAAGCAGTACGAGAAAACAAAAAAAAATAATTTAAAAGAGATGTGGGCGCAAAAGGGCGCATACAAGTTTGTGTTAGGTAACATGAAAAGAACATGCAGGTAGTAATGCTCCTTTCAAAGCATGGACAAGCTGTCCCCATCGAAAAACATAGCAGAAGATTTTCTGTTGTCACAACAGGTTTTGGTAGCGCGTATCTGTGACCATGAACTTGTGACAACAATAACTTTTGTACTAATACAATATAATTTTCTGTAGTATTGTGCTGTCTCTTGCAATAGCAACAAAACTACAGAAAAATGCTACTAACATTTACATGTATGTCACAGTGTACATTTCTGGTAGCTGTTCATGAATAATTGCGTTGCATGCCTGAACTGCAAATAACGCGATTCATATGCTAGGCTACTGTCCCTATTAATTTGAAATTGCTGCTCAAGGAACTTAGTACGACCTAACTTTCGAGTATGAATCACCCATTAAGGACCTACACATGAATAAGCACGTTCTTTATATCGAAAGTATTCAAAATCGTTCTGCACGTTCTATATATTACATAACTATCAACATGCTGCAAGTTGCCTTCGTCAAGACGTAAAACCTCCAATTTTTTTTCTTTGTGTTTGGCGAAAAATATCATGTCTGCTTACTTTATAATGTTTACTATATCAACTCGACACATACTGCTTTCTTATTTTCCAAATGCAGCAAGTTTCATCTGACGTGGACCATGAGTTTTGTATGATCGCCTCCAGTTTCAGGACTAATCGCCACTCAGTCTTTTATTACGAAAACTATTTCAGACTGGAGCCATTTCCTCAACCTCCCTCACATCTGGTATGTTCAAAAAATGATTGCTAATATTGTACAATGTCCGTCATCCCTAGAGTAAATAAGGCAATGAATAAATAAACATTGCCGGCTATATTGTATGGGCAAAGCAAAACTAACGGTAACTCTCTCTCTCATCTTCGAACGGGTAGAGGCCCCTACTGAGCGAAAGAGTAGGCGCTCTTCAACGCGCGAAGCCAGTTGACGGGATCAAGGATAGATGGCGCTACAACTGCCATATTTTTCGCAAAGCAGTGGTAAAGTTCACGGTTCAGTACTACTTCAGTTATTGTCTGATATCATATGATGCAAAATATACACTCAAGGTGAAGCCTTTAATGACTGCCAAAGCGAAGGATACGTCCAAATCTGGGCATGGACCGATGGGTGGATCCATGTTAGGAGCGTCCCGTTTGTGTGGCATTAGCGGCCACCATGCTCGGTATTTCTTTTTTTTACAGGTACATTACTCCAACTAATCTGCCAAACTCGACGCTATTTCTGTAAACTAACCGTTCTTTGCATATAAATTCCACTCACTTTTGCGTTTGACCGATTTTTAACCTTTAACTTGCAAAATGGCCCGAAACGCGCTCTCTTTTACCCAGCAATTCTGCACAAAGGAATTTCTGAGCAGGAAACGATTTATGAACGCAATTTTCATATAAATTAGGAATTCTCTATAATAATCAATACATTCGCAGATCACCTGACGACAGTCTTGAATTTTTTCTATTAACGTTTTTTCAATATTCAAAAGTGTTCCTGATTGGCTTTCAACGGGAGCCATAACCGGTTCGATGCGACCGATGGAAACATTTTAAAAGAAAGGTTTTTCTACATATCAGACGAAGGAGCCATTGTCTTCAATACTTCCGTAAAAGTATTTTACAATGTTCTAATTCTCAAAATTTTTGTCCGAAAATGCTGGGCATGTATATCACCAAAGTGAAATCGACGCTATATATAACCGAATGTGAAATTGCTTTGTAAACAGATATTGTAATAAAATTTTAGTAAATGCTAAATCAGAGTGTATCACTGATATATATTACAACTTTTTCGAACAAAACTGTCGTGTAACTCGGGGAATACCAAAACAATGGTCAACAAGGTTAGTGAGCTTGATTCCATGAGGTTGAAAACATTGCAGGTTACGGCATGGTCAGATAGAAAAATGTGGTGTGGGTGAATTCATGAGTGTATGGGGGATGCAGCTGAATATGCACACGGCTCACTGGAAGACGATGGGAGAGGCGTGTAGTTTATGTAAGCTGCCTGACGACGGCGACGAGGAGAAGCTTAGGTGTGACATGTAAAACTCGTACCCAACAGTTATGGACAAAAAATTTTTTCAATGTAAAAGAGTTCATGAACGCAATTTTTTCATGTTTTAAGATTTCGCAATAACAGTCAATATATCCACTGATCTCTCGTGAGCAGGCTTGCATTTTTTTTTTCTATTAACGTTTTTGCTATCATCAAAAGTGTTCCCCATTGATTTCCTGTGGCAGCCTCAACTGCTCGATGCGAGCGGTGGTATAACACTGCAAAGGAAAGATTATCTTCATTATCTTCAATATTTCTACATAGGAGACCAGAACAGTGGGTCTGAACGAAAATGATGGTGGGAACATAGTGTGCGTCGATGCCCGCAAGGAAAAGCAACGTCCAGTCAAAGGTCAGTCGCAGGACAACAAAGTCTTCATTGCCTAGTTTGGCTACAGGCAACAGACGCGTTGTTGAGCAGACCTAGGCTTAAACCCTAGCCGGTCCTCAAGACGCGATGTGCCGAAGTTGTGCAGACAAACCTCCTGTCTGAGCATGGCCGCACGCAGAAGTGCCAGCCGCAACGATGTGGAAGGAATTGCATTTTTATGTAAAAAAGGTTGAAATTAATTGGGGAAATGAGACAAACTGAACCACTTTGTCATCGCAGCGAACAGTTAGTTCGTGAGAAGACGGACGATGGCTGATTTACCTTTGGATGGAAAATTTTGTGGCAATACAATTAGACCCAAAATGACTGACTAACTTAAGGTAGAGACAGGTTGGTCAGATAGTTGCTGATAATCACAAAGTGTACAAATGAGGGGAAAACCTCAGGGCGTTTGCCAACGTTTCGACGAGAGGACTTGTATTCGTCTTGGCAAGCTTCGTCACGACGAAGACGGCCTCTTGTCAAAACGCTGAAGCACCCTAAGGCTTTCCCTCCCTTGTTCACTTTGCGATTAATGACTAATTTGTAGCTCATTTAGTCCTTTATCGCTTAAAGCTCATTCTGGTCTTCACTTCACACAGAATAGTTTTCTCTACTCGTTCCAGTCCAGAAGGAAGTAGAAGCTATGGCGGTCGGTGTAACAAGCTACACTCAGCGTGCGTTAAGAAATGTGTATCGCACTCCGGCAGTGAGAGCGTATTTGCGATAGGCTTCCAAGCCGTCACGCACTGTCTTAAGTCTGTGTGATAGCGCCCATTGCATGTCCGGGACTTTGCAACCAGGATTCTGGCTCACGTACACAGGCAGCGTGATCAGAGCCCATCCCAGACGCTTTGCAGCAAAGTACGAGGCGGACCCGTTACGGCGGGACTGAATCTCGGCTACGCCCGGTGTTGGGCCACAGATCGGATGACGACATGTCGGAGTCCCCGGACGAAGAAGATGGGAGGGAGGGAGGGTGCAGCCGTTATGCTGCCTGCCTCCTGTAACGGGTCCGGAGCACGCTACATTGTCGTGGTCGCCTGCTACGCCAAAGGGACATGCCACTCACGCGAAGAGGATAAAAGCTGTGCAACGAATTGTAAAAATAAGAACAAGAGCGCTCCCATCGGGGATATGATAGATTCAGGCACAATGTTTCGCAAGAGAATCAGGCGGAAACAACGCAAAAAGAAGCGCCCTTTGCCAGTTTGTTGAAGTTATTGCGTTTGCAAACCTCGGTGTAGTCAAATAGAAACCGCCTAGATCTGTGGGAGACGCCACCTCGTATTAGTGCCTATGGCTTAGAAATGCGCTACTTTTTTCTGACGAGTATGATCGCGTTGGTGCTGCCAAAGAAAAAGAAAAAAGAAAGGAAGGAAGAAAGGAACAAAGAAGGAAAGAAAAAGAGAAGAAACGAAAGAAATAAAGTAAGAAAGAAAGAGAGAAAGAAAGGAACGAAGAAAAGGAGGGAGGAATGAAAAGAGGACGGCGTGCAATGCCATGCAAGACAGCGTTCGTTCTATCGTTTGTGTTTTCACATATCGTGATCTGCTCTACGCAGCTTAATGAACGCTTGGGTGATTCAGACATGATCGGTTGACATGACTGGACAATTACAGCTAGCTGAAAAGTCTTGATGCAGTGCACAGCACGCTATAGCGGCCTTCGTCCTGCCACTCGTCATATCTTCCTCCAATCTCCCCCCCCCCCCCCCGCCCTCCTCCATTTCCATTCCCCTCGACTACTCGCCTCGAGTTGAGTCTTGCGGTGAGACAAGACTCCGAGAGTGTGGAGGTCTTTCCGGGCTGCCGCAGTCGCCTGCTCCCATGTATCGAACGGTCGGTACAGCCCGGCGCCGGCAGGACACCGAGGATAGGTGCATAATTTATCCACCTGTTCTCGTCTGGCTGGAGCTGCCGGGGCGTGAAATCAAAGGCAGAGATTGCCACTACCGCCACCACCTTCTCCCTGCTTCCTTTCCCTTTTTCGCTCTTCGAACCTCGCTCTCCCATTTTCATTATTTAAGTCACACCCGTGCGCAAAGTTTCCATCATAAAATGCAGCAGCGCAGAGCAGAGCCCCGCAAGCCTTACGCCGCTATGCTTTGCTGCTTTGTTTTATGTGTGTTCGGAAGGGCACAACGCAAGAGCAATCAACTCGCGACCACCAAAACTCGCGCTTCTTGGCTCCCCATAGTTTCGTTTTTACTCATTTGTTAATAAATGAGTTTTTGAAATTTTACGTAATGAACCAAGTACAGAAAAATTATTGAGCAAATTGTTGTTTTTTTCATTTTAATATGCTCCCTTCTTATCTCCATGGACGTCTTCTGCAAATTCTCGTTAACATGACATACTTTTGCAGCGGGAGCTGTCTCCCGTGAACCGACGCGTCAACTCCCCTCCTCAAATTGGTCACGTGACCACCTCCTACGAAGGCTGCATAGTGCAGCCTTCGTAGTCATCGGATGGAACGTGCAGTTGTAAGAGAGCACCAAGCGCTCCGAAACGTCTCTCGGGCGCTACACGTAGCTAGGAGGCGAAACCCCGCAAACATGCGGCAAGAGACGCAAGGAGCACTAACTCCTTCTCAAGAATGGATTAGTGAATGGAACCGGCTACCACCCAGCTACCGTCCAGCACTGGGAAACGCCCAGCATCGGAGTCCTTCGTAAATGTTCTTGAGTTGTGCTCGTAAGTGCTCTAATTGCTGCTACGTGTGCGTTACATTTTTCCCCCTAAACCTTGCAACTGTGCTGCTTTGTTATTCGAGAACGCCTTTCGCAGATTGATTATCTCGGCTTGTGGAAGCAAGCTTGTTGTGTATTGTTGTTTTACGCATGTATTAACTAGTCTGGTTTTTCATATCTCTCTCATACTTATGCCCTCCTCGTGAGGTTAGCAGTACTGTACTGTATATATAAATAAAACAAACATGTGTATCTACCCAGAACTAACTTTGCCACTTAGGTTACCATTTATATAGTATTCCTTTGTAACACTTGGCGGTGGCTCAGGGGTTTTGGCGCTCCACCGAGCTCGGGTGGTGGTGGTGGTGGTGGTAAACATTTATTATTTACAAGGTGTTTGGGCCCAGACCCTATGGCCCAGGTCCTCACAAATCTAGGTGGAGCTCCAATTCCGGAGCCCCAATGGCGTTTAGCGCCGCTCGCGCCCTGGCGACCAAGGTTCGTTGGGACTGAAGGTCATGGCAGCTGAGCAGCGCCGCTTCCCTGGCCTCCCAAGAAGGGTGGGAGATGAATGATTGGGAAAGGTGGGGATTGGAAGGGCATGTCCAGACCATATGGAAAACGTCCGAGAACGTCGCTCCGCACAGCCTGCAGCCACCATCAAATTCTGAATTGAAGTGTTTCAATACTGCCGGGCACAGCATTGTATTTGTGAAAATTTTGAGAAGCCGTTCGTCTGCTCTCCGGAGACCCTTACAGGGTTCCGGAAAGCGACGATGACTGTCTTTATAATATGTAGTGCTGTCTTTGAATGTAATTAGAGATTGGGTAGGCACTTAGTAGGCTTCCTGAGCAAGTTTAATTTCCCGGGGGGAGAGCGCGCGGGCCGCCTGATCGGCTAACTCATTGCCCTGGAGTCCCTGGTGGCCGGGAGCCCAGATGAGGTTACAGTTTGGAGGGTCGCTGGACCGACTGCAATTCTGTAGGATGCGCCAGGCGAGAGGAGGTATCCAACCCAGCTCATAGTTCCGACAGGCCCCCTTCGAGTCGGTAATGATGTGTTTCACTTGTGGGAGAGAGAGTGCGAGCGCAATCGCGATTTCCGCCGCGTGTGTTGCGCTGTAGGCGCGGAAAGTGAGTCCTGCCACTGTGGTGTTGTCGTGGACCACTGCTGCGGTGAACCACCCCCCACGGTGGGGACCGGCAATGTCCACGTAGTACACGTGTTGTTGTCGACCATAATGTCGCTCCAGTGCTTCCGCATGCGCCTGGTGACGGCCATTGTGGTCAGAGTGCGACATGTTGCGGGCTCGGGTGGCGGCAGCCGCATTTCGACGGAGGCGAAACGGGAAAATGATTTGAAGTGTCACTGCGCGTTAAAGAACTCTGTGTCGCAGAAGGCAATCCGGAGCTCTCCAACATAGCGTCCTTCATAACCTACGCGCATCGTCTGGGTGTTAAACCCGAAATACCGCATACTGCTATTGTTTTCTGATTTGAAATAATACTTTTCGCTTTCGAAACGAATAAGCGTGGTTGCTATAGTAATGCTGAAAACATTGCATAGAGAGAGCGGCATACATATATTACTAGTTCAGTGCCGTTTTGATAAGCCAGTAAAATTCTGAGATATGTCCATTTATTAGAATGTAAAAAGGAATTTGGTTGGCAGCTTGCAAAGAAAATAATGTTCGATGCGTAAAAGAATTGTAGCGCCATAAAGGGCAATGAATTCTATTAAAAGCAAGCAACAAGCCAGACGGATGTGGCAGGACGGCTGCTGTCTCAGGTTGCTCCTTAGTGCACTTGCTATGCAAGTGTGCGGCACGCCAGCAAGGGCGACGGAGCGAAGCGACACCAAGCGAGGAGAAACGAAAGTTTGATCAAGACAAGCCCCGCCAGGCCAAGCCAAAGCGAGGACAAGCCATGTCGAGTCAAGTCGCTTTGGTGAAGTCAAGTAACAAACTATCAATGCTCGAGAGAGGGGCGAACTGTAACTGTCAGCGACTCGAAAGCAGACGTCGCAATAAGAATTACTGCATCAGCAAACCTACGAGCAAGCGCTGAATCGCAATCAAGCTAATAACAAAAGATAAGAGATCAAAAGAGTAAAGCTGGAAGCCGCTAGAGCTCACAAGATAGGAGCGTAATAAAGTTGAAATCTAAAAGCGGCGGCCGCAAAGCTAATAAAAGTGCTCGAACGTCAATTTAGGGCCGGCGAGGATGGAAAAACGAAAGAGAAGAAAGGAATTAAAGAGCTTTTCTCTGTCGTCGACGCTGGATCGAACCCCGTGTGGACAGGCCTGATACTAAGAAAAATAAAAAAGACCGGGAGAAGAAAGGAGGAATCGCGGCTGGGATCTCTGAGTTTGTGGCACGGTTTTGCTGCAAACGAGAGTCGGGGGTGAAGTTAGTGTGTTCCGGTAGATGTCTGACCGAGTCAAACATGCAGAGAAAAATGTGCAGCATCTTACTGCCAGGGGAAAAAAAAAACGTGTGGAAAGATCAAAACGGGATGGCGCCCGTTTGAAGATTATAAACGTGTGGTTTTTCTTTTGGCGCAGGCCTGGCATCTCCCCCCCCCCCCCCCCCCCCCCCCATAGAAAAAAAAGAGGTTCTGTGACTGGGGGCGAAGTGTGGATATGTGGCCCTGCTTCCGTGGTAATTGCATCCTGGGTCGGAAAGTCAATCAATCAGCGCAGTTGTGGTGAGCGGATATCCCTCTCCCATTGTGTGTTCATCGTCGTCCTATTCACAGCGATGAAGAGCGCGACGTATGTATAAACATTCACTGTCTGCAAGATACGCCCTAAAGACTTTTAAAGTGATTAGCATTTATAAAGTATACGACGCTTGCCGTTCTTGTAAGGCTTAAAGGTGGACATAAACGTACACAAGAGAAACATCTTGAGTATATACCTCACTTGTACCAAAATCTGGTGTATCAATTGTGTCACCAATATATTTCAAAAGTTTGAAGTGTGTCAGTTTCTGCCCGAAATAATGACTGAAACACCATTTCCTGTGATAACTATGGCCGTGAGCTTGCAAATGTTCGACGTAGCAAAGTTTGACGTTTTTGAAACACGGAGAAAAATTTGCAGCTTTTGTCGCTGAAATACGTGCCTATGATCTTTGTTTCATTGCTACGAGTTGTAATAAGTGCTTGAAAATGCTTTGACGCTTTTAGAAATCCACTTGAATCCATTATTCTTTTTACCGTCATCATAAAACACACTAACTACTGCATGTCTTATAGCTCCCGAATATAGAAGGGAGAAAGTATTGCGACATTGACTAGATAGTAGTAAAGGTTCTGAAAGTTGCTGGAAAGAGCTTATTACGACAGTAATCCTCCTTCTATGGCCGCCTTATCTGCGATTCAGTTGTGAAATATACGGGTCAAATTTTCCATCTCCGGGTCTCCAGAGGATATATAACGATGTATATTTATTTCACTTATCTCCCCTGTCCGCACTGTTTGCGTCCTCATCTCCTGTTCCAAAATATTTCTCCGGGGTTGTTGTTGTTGTTGTCCTCTGTTGAAGTGGCACATACCCACAGTGTGCGTGCCGAGCGATCGTTCCAACCGATTCTTCTTTTGAGACGGCTCTTTCTGCTTTAAAAATGCTCCTTTCTTAGGGGCATGATGTTAGCAACGCACACGCATGCACCCATCAACCTTTCTTATTAGATATTCTTATATTAGATGAGCAATGGAGATATTTCAACCCGTGCACTTCGTACCTGACCACTGCAGGTGCCGCCATCTTCTGTCCAGTACCGTTACTGTGCGGAACCTTATGGCCTAGTAATCACCTGCACTTGTACCCTTTTTTCTTTTTGCGAGTGCACTTAGCTAAAATTTCAATTTATCTTGCTAGTCTTTTTAACCCCCTTCATTTTTTGCTCCCATCAAAATAATATTTAATTCTAATGAGGCTGCAGATTAAAAAAAATACTTGGGGTTTTGGCATTATAAATGCTTTGCAGTTTAATTATGACACGAATAAAATTTCGTTAACAGCGCGCGGCTGTTATGGTATAGACTTTAATTTATCGTCCGTTCTTTCGCGGAACCACGCATCACTGTGGCTTCCCAGCGATAAAAGGGAGAGAAGGAAGAAAAGAAAAGCGTGAAGAGGACGGTTATGTGAAGATGGAGTGCGTAAAGATGAACGGAAGACCTACGTGACAGCGTCAAAACATTCCCTAGACGTCCTGAGATGCGGAGAAGCACCTGACACGCCATGTTTATATTTATGCGGTCAAATCTCAAAGTGGTTTATATATCTACAAATATCCTTAAGCCTTACGGTGCTCAGTTATGAAGGGCTGTAGCAATGCCACTGACAGTGAACAGTGCGCGACTTTCAATTTAGGGCATTGTCCAAAACCCCTGTTGGTAGTGAGCGCAAAAACCACTCACTACATAGCGCTTCTGTATGAAGCTAGCGATGAGATGATTGAGTAATTGTTAATATGGGTTTGTGGTTTGAATAGAGCGCCGGTCGGACTCACCAATGCTCAGATGCCCATAAGTGCTGCCAAGATTATTGGATCACGTGGCAGAAGCATTGGCTGCGCGTCATTAAACTCAGTGCGGAGTCCATCGAGCAATACAATTTTGAGAGAATTTCACAGCTTTTCAGCCCCCGTCACGGCGCCATTGGGTCATGATGCCATTAGGCCATGACGTAAATAAAGTTGCTCCTCCTCCTCACAGATTTTCAAGTATCCACATCACATGATGAACGTTTTGCGAAGCTCTCTATAGAAAGTTTCGAAAATGCGCTACACAAGCTCTGTGGGCTGAGACTTCACATTGAGTTGAGATTTCTGTGCAATTTGCCTTGTACATTTTTGCTGAAAGCCTTACAACTCTGTTATCACACTCGGGGACCATAGCACAAAATCGGCCTGGCTACCGAGTACCACTTTTGAGATTTTGCTGTCTGGACTGATGGTACCTCGATCAAGCACCTCTCAGAGATGGAGAGCGCCTAGTCGGTGCTAGTTCATTTTGAAAGCTTCTTTCTTGGTCAATCGGTCTGCATTAATCGTTCAAAGATATTCGCGAATTCTAACGAATTACTTAACATGCACTCATTGTAATGATTATATGCTAGTTCTGCATCCAGTACATTGAGATGACAGCATAAAAAGCTTTCAGACGGTATTATGATTTAGGATACACTATAGGAGTCCTTACAAAGAATAAGCTAATCTCTCCAGGACATTTTTTTTCCATATCCATGCTCCTATAGGACATTAGCTACTAGACCCATCTGTCGGCTGCCTGTAATGAACACCGCGTAGCACAAATTGAATATTTTAACAGTATTACAGGCCTCGTTCTCTAGAAAATTTGGTGTCGGCGTCGGTGTTGAGCGAAAAATCACGAGCGTGGCTGTGACAGGTGGTACCCAGATGACAACCTAGGAGGCAGGTGGGCCGCCTAGGTTGCACGACGATTGCGGCGTCATCCCAACCTGCCCACCGTGGCAGGTGGCCGTTAAATCAGTGATTTGTCGCTCGGGAGGAGAATCCTGGGCCGCACAAGGCCCACCGCTGGGAGCACCTGCCATCGCATGGCAGTGACGCATAGTTCAATCGCTGCACCAGTGTGCCAGGAGGGGTATGAGGACACCCAGGGGTCTATGAATGTAAAGCAGAGAATGACCAATTCTTCATATGTGGGAATTAACGCATAACGCTATGGCGTCATACCCAATTAAGGCGGAGCTTGAGTGTCCCGTCCAATTTTCAGGTGTAGTTGTGGGAAAACTGCATAATGCGGTGAGATGTTGCGAAACCATGTTCACTGTGATGACCTACAACAACTACTCGGTGAAAAAAATCTTGGAGTAGTTTCTGCACTCGCAAAGACAAGTCCTTGAGGCCAGAGAGATCAGTGGTATGCATGCACCGAGGATTCGAAATTCCCGAAGTGAATTGTGAACGTTCAGCGCCGCGCCTCGTGGTGGCGACAGCGCAAACTAAAAGCGTTGGTCCAGATTTTCCGCACTTGACCACGTCCTCCGGAGAAACGCCACGCAAGTTGCGTTGCTTGGCGGCATTAAGCTCGTATCAGTTTAAACTATTAACGTTTTCTCACATTCAACAACAGCAACGTCCAATCAGCTGACCTGGCTTCGTACGCTATTGGCGACACTAGCACCCTACACTAGGCGGCGGACGTTTCCGCATTGGCTTGGTCGTCACGTAGCTGCGGCGCCGCGGCGTGGCTTTAATGAGCGCGGAAGCGTCCATTAACTAATTACGAGCGCGACTCATTCAAAATGAACGCCACTCCCTCCCCCTCCTACGTGCGCGACCCTCCTCGCCACCCACGTAAGCGTCGAGCCGAGCCTTTGTCTGAAAAGTTCCATGCATCCCTGCTCAGACTACCGCAGTTCGTTTACTTTGCAGGTATACTGTCAAAATTATGCAAGGTCTTGGACAGTAGTGGGCGGAGAAATCATAGAAAACATGAACAAGATATTAAAATAAATACCACAAAATTACAACCCTTATAAAAATTGTCTATAGACTTCTTGTAGACTCCATCGCCTTCCTCTAGATATTCCCTTTTGTCTACTCATAGCCTATGCACTGTCTATGGACAAAAGTCTACTGAAAGTGCATGACGATAGATCTATAGATTGTCTATAGACTCTCTATATATCGCGTATTGCCTATAGACATAGACACGACAATAGGATTTGTCTATAGCAAGTCTATAGACTTCATAGACAAAAGTCTATGGACAGTTTACAGGCTGTGTAAAGAAATTTTTCCAAGGGAATTCAGTGTTGAAAAGAAATATACGAAAACAAAGTCGAGCACAGCTTTGGTAATCCAAACATTCCTAGTGCGAGTAGATTAGAAGGCAATACATACAGTCTTCGTCAAAAGTCTTCAGACCACAGCGTTAAGCTCAGGGAACTGAATGTTCCTAGAATGCTCCATGTAGCGGGTCATTCAAAAACACAAGTCAAGCAGAAGTTTCTCTGCCGCAAGAAGAAACCTTCTGCTGGCATTTCAAGGTCATTGGTTCTTTAATAGTACGTAATGGCTTTTTTATGCAGCTGAAGCGAAATACCTTTGGGCTTGGTACTTTTGACCAAGACTGTACTCGAATACAAAGAACCAGCCAGAAAAAATGAATCAGTCTTAAACAGCATGCACGTTTCAATACAAAAAGCTGTACTACGACTTCAATACAAGTGCGAGTGCTTACACAACATTAAAACTTGTAGAAAAGGTGTTCTACTAAAGCACGAAAACAGGCACGGAGATTTACAAACATTTTAAATTTTATATGGAAGTCTATGCGTAAATGCATCAAAAGTGGTGCATTTAAGTTTCGTCATTCAATGAATGCCAGTTACGTGTCGTCTGATGAAAGAAAAAATTGTCATTACACACTTTGGTTTTGCGTGCGAAATAAACGACCGGGTCGAACACTGATTTATGGGTTGAATGTGTTGGTTTTTGTCTATCCTTGTTTTATCTTTTTATTGCTTTATCATTATCATTGTTTTATCAGCGACGGGCCGCGATGGCGGTTACCGCTGGGATCATCTTTCGCTTTAACTGCCATGAGCCAATCCAGCAAACGGCGGCTGGCAGTTTATTTATTTATTTATTTATTTATTTATTTATTTATTTATTTATTTATTCGATACTGCAGATATTGTTCAGGTCCAAGCAGGGTAGTAAAACAATAATCATACAAATAAACAATTCATCAATGAATGGAAACAGGCAATAAGGAGTCATTCCTGTCTGTTGTAGGGGGGGGGGGGGGGGATGAATGAATGAAAACTCGTATACATCTGTCCGTGCAAACTAAGGGGAATGCATTCATATTTTCGTCGGTGACCCACTGGCGCCATCCACTTTCTTGCAACAGCGTGTGGACAGTTTCTTTCACGTGTACGTGCGTATAGCACATTTGCATGTATGCACTATCTTCATTGTGTATGCTATGCATACGTGCACCTCACTCAATATCTTCAGTTATGCATGTTACGGTCTTCATAAATAAATAAATAAAGAAAACGAAGGAAAGAAAGAAAAAGACAGCGCCTCTAGCGGCGACGCAATCGACCTGTCGGTGCCGCTTAACCGTTGCTTTCATTGTGTAACTGAGAAGTTAGCACCAGTGCTTCGGTCGCTATGGGTGCACATTCAAGTGATCCGTGTTGTGGTTTGCTACACGAATACACCAACTGTCCAGGTACGATGTTCTGAAAGGACTTAAATAAATATTTTAAAGGGGTATCTTTGTTAGTTTCTGCTGTCTTCTGCTGTAGGAACGCTCCATTTCAGGAAGACCACTCTGATTCTTGAAAGTGCATTTAGCTTAGAGGAACAACGTGATCTGTTCGCACAAATTCCTCCTTGAAAATCCCGCCGAGGTAGCACGCATATTACATATTCTTTGTGCTTACGAGGTGAAATCGGGTAACTTTCACGTCTTGTTCACTGTGTGCTTTCATAGAAGCAACACTGTCACCTGTTTTTTACTTTTTACTGACAAAACAAGACAAACCTCTCTGCGAAATGTGCGGCGATGTACTCACTGTAAACCACATTTTAATTTCATGTAGAAAACTGAAACAACAGAGAAAAAAAATATTTTATAACACTCTACAATGAATACATCCCATTGCACCCCAAGTTGCTTTTAGGTGATCAAGCGCTGGTTGATCTTTCAAGTATTTTTAAGTTTCTTAATGAAGCCAATGTTTTAAACAAACTCTAGGTATAAAAAGCGTAACATTTAACAAAAACCTAACCTTGTGTTTGGCGCATCATAGCCATAGTTGCTTTTGCGCCATTAAAATCAATATAACTAACTAACTGTTTTATATTCGTTGTGAATTCGTTCAAGATTAGTTGAGTCACCAGTTGTCCTGGACCTTCCTGCTTCCTTTCCGTCCCTAGCGCTTTTTAAACACGACGACACACCCAAGGAAAACCAGATATGAAGTCTACCGGTCAAATATTACTGCACTGGAGCGCTCATAGTTCAGCCTTACTGCACGCATTTGGCGACTGCGAAGCGAAGCCTGAGCCACCTTTTCATCCCCCTGCGTGTGCTGAAACCTGTCGCTACAGCGAAATGGCTACCTTCTTTCCCAAACCAGCGTAGCCATCCCTGGGCTGAACAAAATAAAGGCACACGGGAAGCACCATAAAAAAAAAAGAGCCACAGGCATCACGCAATCGGCGCGTGACTGGCATGACACAGTGCTGCTTTTGTGTCTGTCGGGCTGACTGGTTGACTGCTCGGTTGTGTTTGGATGATTCCCACAGGATTGTTCAACGACAGGCCGCCCTTTGGATAGCCTCTCGATTGCTCAGTTGTGTGCAGTACTGAAGTTGGGAGTGCGACCGCAACTACAAGCAGAACAGTAAGGGAATAGAGTTCCTACGCAAGGGAATATATTCCCTTACCGTGGTTTTTCCTTAGCTCCCTATTTTTTAGTTCGCATGTGCCAGTAGACATGATAGCATTACTACAACGCTCGCCTCTGATGCCACTCGCATGCGGTCTCTGTGCATGTTAGGGGTAGTGGCGGATATCTGCGGAGAATGCACTCGCTTAACGGTATCGTTGAAATAATCGGACTGCACCTAATAATGGGAGACGAAGCCTAGAGCAAAGGGAGAGGCCTTTATCTGTTCGTTTGGAGCTGGCGGTGAGGTGAAGTGGGACCAGCGCGCTTTTAGCGGTGACCCTTTTTGCTGCCCTTGCGCCCAGTGTGGGGCTTTTCCCTTGTCTACTTGTCCGTTCTATTTGCGCGACATGGTTTGCGTGGCATGCCTCCGCAAAGGGCATGCTGTAATAAACGCAAAGGAAAAAAAGAAAACAAAAAGCAAGAGAAGCACTGTGATGTCCGCCTCATGTCTCCCAACTTACCCTCTCCCCCTCCCTTCCCCTACTTCCCTACTTCAACCACTCCCGCCTTTTTCTCCCTGTGAAGGTCCGCAAGGTCGGACATTCATTATCCCTGCGTCTCTCGGCCAGGGCTCGTGACTATTGATTTGAGGATGTTTGCTTTGAGGGGGGGAAAAAGGCGGATGCGTATTGCGATTAACGACCCGGTGGTCTCGCAAATCCTCGGGGATTGGGCTTTTAGTTCCGTCATTATGATTACTTTCTTTGCCTCGAGGACTAATATCTCTGCCGCTATTTCATTTTGTATATTTATCCTGCTCCCGCGGGGCAACGTCTTTTCGTGTGTTGCCTTGTCTGTGTACGGAGCTGTCGTGTCGGTCAGTTCGCCGCTTTGTCGCGGGTTGTTTGTTGGCCTATTACGGTGAAGGCCGTGTCTGAGAGGGCACGGGATCAACCCTCGCGGCACGCCCCACCGCTTGGTGGCGCTGCCAGTAGTCCTGGCTGCGACTCTACGCTAGAGGTCATATTTCATTCTGGCTCCCCTATGTGCCAAGGCTGCATCTCCCACCTATTTAAACCTCCAGCAAAGCCACCTGAGTTGAACCATTTTATACTTTCCGTTTATAAGCTTATACACTGGTGCGTACACTTAAAGGCGTAGTGGCATCAGTTTATCTTCGATAGTCTCAAACTATGGAAGACTTTACAGGGTTCACGGTTAGCCATTATAAAAAGGGTCTACAGACAATCCATAGACTTCTTATAGAATAAAGTCTGCTAAAAGTGTATGAATATTAATCTATAGATTGTCGTTAGACTGTCTATAGCATATGTATTGCCTATAGACTGTTCTCTAGGGTTGTCCATAGAGAGCCTAGAGACTTTATAGACAGAAGTCTATGGACAGTCTATAGACTATCCAAAGAAATTTTTGTAAGGTAGGAACAATTGAGAGCATTCATAGCAAAGCTTGAATTTTTAAGCCACATGCACAACCTTCCTCGGAGATATACAGCTTAGCATGTCCGTTCTTGGGGTATGCATTGTGGTTCGTTTTACATCGTCAGTGTTCCAAGCCTCCAGAGGATGCGATGAGCTACCTTCATGGCCATAATGATGCAAAGATTCGTAAGAGTATGGCATTGAAGCAAATTTTGTGGCACATATATCTTTGGCAGTACGAGCGGAAATGAGCTAGGGATTTACATTATATGGGATGATATAACTTAAATGATGAAAAATGGTTGATGCAATAACCAAAATTCAAGAGTTGGTCGCAAAGAAACCTTTAGTTAAGATAGAATAAATGAATTTGCTGGCTGCTGGTTACGTCGATCTATTTGATTTTATAGCCTTTTGTAATTTATAACAGCTGTGTTTTCAAAGAAGCTAGTGGTATTGTTATTATAGAACATGGTAATATACAGAAACTGGCTAATTTGTACTGAACATCCCTCTGATAGGATTTCCTAACGTGCAAAAAAGTTTAATTAAGCGGTAAAGATTCACTAACATTCACCTTAATGAGGCAGTATTGATCCATGGAAAGCTCTGTCGTTTAAGAAGACTCCAAACTGGTCCGGAGCTTGAAACCGAGTCCCGTTCGGGACAGTCGCTCCAAGAACTACATGAACCAGGACGGCTACTAGATGGCAGTAGACGCCGAATTCGATTTCGGCTTCATTCACCCTGCCAAATATTCTGTGTGCTCATTTTATGTTTAAAAAAATTATGAACTACTCTGCATTGTCCAGTTGATGAGCAGTGGTAACACTGTGACTAGGCGATGTATTTGCCGCGCGTTGTGGATAACTGAATGCCGAAAGGATGTTTGAACAACCATGCAAGTTTCCAGCTTCGATATGTGGTTATGATTAAAAAATAACACTGTCTTCGTCGTTAACTGTTCTCCGCACTGCTTGACACCCGCGTGTCCATCCGTTCTTGGATATCATTGACTCTAGTTTACTGCCTAATCTACCGTACCTTTATATCTTTAATTATTGATTTCCATTACAAATAATGGAATGAGGTTGACTCTCGACATTGCCCTTATCACATTTCTCTATGTCTACAAAATAATAGCATATAAATAGAAATCGAAACCTATCATATAAAACACCTCATTCTTTCTCTGCTATCTGATTTGAGACTTTCTCTAGCCTTCTGTAATCAACTTTTGAACAAACACTGCACTGCCATCTTCGTAACTACTCCGGCTATGTCCATTACTTAGTTTTAAATGGCTTCTTCCTTGTTGATTTTTTTTTAATCAGTTCTCGTATCGTAATTTCTTGAGGCCGGCTCTCCTGTCTTTATTAGTGACGTTGATGCAGTGCTGTCCCCATTGAATCTTGTGTATACATTCATCACAAGTCGTGTGTATCTAAGCCAAACCCGTAACGTTCCGAGCGGGTCCGGCTGCAATGATTAAACGCGTAGGTGGGGGTATTCGAGAGATTCCTCGAAACGAGGAAGACCACCTAGAATACATACAACATAGTTTACGTTCCCGAGCTACTTCCCGAACGTTCCCGAACTACGTTCCCGAACTACAGACATTTCGCTCATCGAATGAAATAAATAAATAGAGTGGATGATACAAAGTCTATACTGCGACATAATAGTTTGCCGTTTTTAGATTTGGAACGTCATTGCTATCGGCTCCCGTTTCCACCACCAAACTAATCAAGATAAGAAGCCACCTATGTTTATTCAGAAGAAAAGCTGTAGGCGTGCTTCAACTGGCACTCGCTCCATGTTACGAAAAAAAAAAACTCGCAAATAATTCTCTTTCCTGTGCTCAACTTTCCTACCGTGTGTCAGTGTAAGCGAATACTTCCAAAATCTACAAAAATTGACGGTTTGGCCAAAGAAAGCTCTGCGAGCATTAAAAACGCCCATTTTCAAGAGCACTCCAGGGCGTTATTAAAAGCTTAGAATAATGAAAGTGGCAGATGTGTATAGTACTGAGTTACAGTAGCCATATGATGTCTGGAAAATTGGGAAAATCTTTATCTAATTTCAAGGCTTAAAAAAAAACAGGTTTGGATCAATACAAACGCCAAGCCCCATGACACAGACTATTTCTCACGCACAGAGTACGGTCGGCAAGAAGAAAATTACACCCTACTTAAATTAAATAGTTACTTTCATCAACAAGGAAGCAGTGTTTTAACGCTAAATGATCGGCGCCAAAAATATTTTTGTAGAGGCGTTTATTATGTGACGAAATAGGAAGGAAACGATGATTATAGGAATGAAACAAGACAGATAGTTGTATATATGAAAAGAGGTTGGTTGTTCGGACTTCGTCTAGGAACGAACGAAGATGCAGCAGTGTCCACGCATCATTTAGGATCAAAAACAATCCGACGAGAAACCCGCTCGACGCAGGTGCTGGTTTTATTTCGGTCGTGAATCTGAGCTGATCCATAGTACATGGTTAATGTCGGCTTCCACTTTCTAGTACTGACATACGGGACACACGGGCTGGGGAAGCAAGCTTCGGAAGTGATACCAAGTCTGAGTCAAAGCGCCACCACCTCTGCACAGGTGAGACAGCGGAGAAGTGTTACCGCACACAGAAGCATTAGAGCGCATGTGAGGCGCCGGAGCTGATACTTGCCAGAAGGAAACTGTACATAACACATTGTATTTTAGAAGGTATAAGTGCGGTTATTGATCCGTTTATCACTGCCATCGGCTTTCGGTTGAGAAATGCTTTTTATGTTCGCGAATTCGTCACTCTTGTTCGCTTATGTTTGCATAACCTCTGCTATATAACCATGCAGTCGCTTTTGTCAACACTGTTGGCAAGCAGGAATGACAAATCGGAATGTTGTTGTTTCTTTTAGTTTTTTTACAAACCTGGCCATACCTGAGGTGTTATTTCAGTATTTCATTTTGTCCTGACATGTGCTCCTTTTCGAATGCAGGCTGTCGCTGTTCGAGGGGTGGACAGAGATATGTCAATCTGTGAATCAACTTGCATATTACCACCTGCATATTATTCTTGTTCAAATAAACATTACAATTCATTAAGAGGTGCTGCAAACGCTAGGGATTGATTTTTTGTAGCGAAAGCTACTTTGGCCACGAACTCGCAGATTCGCCGTTCTCGCATTCCCACCGTAATCACACCGCACCACGTGACAAACCACGTGACTGGTCACGTGATCAACGGCGTGACGAACCACGTGACAACAACTAGCCAGACAACCAGACTAACCCGGACTTGTAATCAAGGTTAACCAGGGCTAACCAAGCTATGCCTTAGCTTTCGCTACGTATATCCTGGCATAGCCGAACTAAGCCACTGGGAATTTCATTCGAAAGCATTAAGCGAAAAACAACCCAAAATACACGAGAAATCGCCCACCCTAAGTCTTCTCTAGCGTTTACCTCGTCATTTATTATGAAAGTTGTTAGCGACACATAAAAACCGAGCAGGCACAGCGAAACGGTAGCACCTCCACCAGATGTCAGGCTTGTTGAAGGCACTCAGAAGAGGATGCTCATGTTTGAAGAACAAACTTGTTAATTCGAGAGAACTTGAACCCTCACGTGAAACTAAAGTCGGTGGCTGCCATAGCAGTAAGTGTGCTCGGCGCTCAATGAGGATAATCAGTTTTCCAATTTTTCCCTTACAAAAATGGTCTATAGACTGTCTGTAGACTTCTTAGACTCTATTGCCTTCTTATAGATATTTATTTTTTGTCTATTCGTGCTCGATGGACTATGTAAATACAAAAGTCTACTAAAAGTGCATGGCCATAAATATATAGATTGCCTTTAAACTATAGACCGTTCTCTAGGATTTTTCTATAGAAAGTCTATAGACTCTATAGACATGAGTATATTGACAGTCTATAGACTGTCTAAAAAAGTTTGTAAGGGTTGAAAGGTTGTATCTTACGCGCCTGCACCTTACGACGCGCATTTCATCGTTAAGAAAACTTACTTCTCCTACAATGGGGGCTTCTCCTACAATACATCAGAAGCCTGCTGCTTCTCGAGTTCCATTTATCCCTCTAAAGCTGTTGTTTTGGGGACACATTATTCCCAGCATGCTTTGGAATGGGGACGCCTTCGCATCGTCCCTTTAATATAAGCCTTCCTTCCCAGTTTTAATCCCGCAATCGCAACTTACGTACACACAAAGAGAAGCCCTTTCCGTATGAAATATTAACAATAGGAAAAAGAAAAGTTTTTCCTTTCCCTTACAAAGCTTCCGTCCGTGTTGAGGCATATCCATCCCTGCAAAGCAACGCGCCGCTCCGTCCCTTTCCGCATTCCGAATTTGCTCTCTTGCCTTTTTCCCTATTTTTTTTTGCACTATGGGTTCACATTCCCGCGAAGCTCTCAAAGCGGAGGAGAAGATATGGGGACGCGATATCCCGCAGCACCCCGCGATCCCGGATTAAGTCCCCCACTGCGGGCGGCGGGGACTTGATAAATGGCCTACGAGGTGCCGGCCGATCTCTGCGCTGCGTATCCTAGGCCGTAGTCCCGTTCAGTAGAGTGGAATCTAAGCCGAGATCTCGAGGCTGGGCACAACGGAATGTATTCAGAACGCGGGGCATGCTGGGCACTGCCTCTGGCCAAGCGACATTGTACTCCATGGAATCGACAAGTAATCGACAATGCGATAGACACGTGGCACAGAGATTAAGTGTTCTAGAGCGAAAACATCACTCCTGACAACTTTCTCCCTTTTCTGCTCATTGTATTGTGCACAAATTGTCTCAGCTTGCATCTATAACCAAGTTCGCAATCGCCATCAATAATTCATACAGATATATAGATGCAGAGGCTGGTTTAGGACTGTTAAGCTCACAATGAACGAACCATTCTGATATTGTCATCTTACCAAGCGCTAACCATTGAAAGTCTGCCCTCCCTGCCAAGTCTTCCGGCCCGAGGGCTTGGTTTACACCCCTATAAATGAGCATGCAAAGCCGCCGTCAAGCTGTCAACATTGCTAAAGCCAGAAGAACCTTTTTCGTATAGCCTCTGAAGGCTCTTTAAAATTTAAGGGCGCCGCGATCGCACCACTGCGCTTCTCAAAGCAAAGCATATGTCCCGACGACTTTTGGCCAAGACTGTCGCGCCGATTGCCACGGAGCGCCCATTGCCGGATTTATGTGCGAAGCAAAAGCGCATTGAGAAGGACTGCTTTGAGGATCGATGATGATGAATTTTTATGGCGCAAGGGCGTCTGTGGCCAAAGAGCGCCATATGACACAAGATTTTTCGTTTTACTGTTATGGGGTCAGACCCATTTCCTAAGCATTTCATCCCAAACAAGCCGAGCACCAGGCCAGGGGAAACCTTCTACCCATTGTATCACCGGTGGGTACCTGGCAGCACTGGGGATCGAGCCCCGCACCTCCAGCATGCGAGGTGGATGCTTAAACGAGTAGGCCACCTCTGCGGTCCGAGATAATATACTCCACTTGAATACCCGTTGATGAGGACCGTTCTAAACACTATCGTCCGAGATCATAAAAACTAATCAGATAAAACTGACAAAGAATGACCCACTGCTGTGGTTTAATGGCTTCTGCGTTCGGCTACTGATCGCAATACTGTGGGGCTGAATTGCTGCCATGGTGGCCGTCATTCGATCGTGGTGAAATGCGAAAAACTCCTGTGTGCTGCGGAATGCCAGTGCACGTTAAAGGACACCGGGTGTTGTTAAGTCAATCCGGAGCCCTCCACTACAACGTCCCTCGCAGCCCATGTGTCATTTCGGAACGTTGAACCTGATATACCATATACAACAAGCAATGGAGGGCAGGGTCGCCCTAACGTGGTACGACATAACAAAGCATTGACAAACCACTCTGAGGCACATTCGCTTGGTTGAATGTTATGTGCACAATGTGACTGTTGTGTTCCAACCTTCCTCCCAAACCTATGAACTGACTTGCCGCCGCGGTGGCTCAGTGGTTATGGCGCTCGGCTGCTGGCCCGAAAGACGCGGGTTCGATCCCGGCCGTGGCGGTCGAATTTCGGTGGAGGCGAAATTCTAGAGGCCCGTGTACTCTGCTCTGTCAGTGCACGTTAAAGAACCCCAGGTGGTCGAAATTTCCGGAGCCCTTCACTACGGCGTCTCTCATAGCCTGAGTCGTTTTGGGACGTTAACCCCCCCCCCCCCCCCCCCCTAAACCAAACCAAACCTATGACCTGTCATTAGATTCTCTCCCTTGAGCCAAGGCATGGTCAACAACGTGAAACCTGTCCTGGTCCATCTGCCTGCCTTATCTTTCTCCGCTTTCTCCCTCTTTTCTTGGTATTTTACGAACATTGGTCAATTTTTTTTTGATCCCCGTGAACATTGGTCGCCGTGAGCATCACGCTTGATACAGCACCGATACCTGGACCTAAACAGCAAGGCTACGGTATTCATAATGCTGCACTGAACATTTCCGGACGCAAAGGGAAAGGCGGGGGGATAGGCTGAACCTGGGAGCTGCATAGAGGATGAGGAGGGCTGGGGTGGGACGGTGGCATGCTGAAGACAAATGCAAACGTGATACCACCAGGGGTCTTCAGAGGAAAAGGGGAGCGTGAAAGAAAGGCAGGAACAAGGTTCATAAAAATAGGCCCTCTGCCATTATTTCTTTTTATCTTATACTTCCCAGATTGTACAGTTTTCGTTTTGGCAGGAGGCTTGGAAGTCTTCTTTTCTTCTGCTTTCCGTCGATGCGAGCGATCTGTTTCATTCATGTGGCGTGTCATCTTGAAAACAAACATAACAAAAAGCGCTTAGAAAACAAAAATAAAAGGCTGTTCACAGAGCGGATTTTGGGACGATGATAAGAGTAGGAATCGATCGGGTTTACTGTCTTCATTCTGTGGGCCTCGGTGGGAAAGGCTTCTGTTTGAAAATACTGAGGCTTAGCGGCGCTGAAAACGTCGAGCTTGCGGTGCGTTGGCCGTGCGGCAGGGCAGAGAAGCAGCTCAAATATATTTTTTTAGTTTCCCTTTCTTAAATCAACTGTGCGCCGAAAAGCCTTTCACTTTTTTCTTAGTTATAAAGTGGTTAGCGGTCAGCAGTGTTGCGTACATAAGAACCAGGAAGGTAAAGGTTAGGCAGTCTGCGTGCAAATAAATAAATGAATAAATGAATAAATAAAGAAGGAAGGCAAATGTTTACCCGCCTTCCGTCAAAATTTTGGTAAGCGGAGTTGATTCATATATTGAGATATTGCAGCGCGAAAAGAGATGACCACGGGGGTGCTGACTACGTGACGTGTGTCCTGTTATTAAGAGCGCCTTTGTCTCAAGTGCATCTGCGTGCATTCATTTTATTTTTATCAACTTTTTTAATTTATCATGTTTGCTAATTTATTTTGATGCCCAACCGTCACCCATAGCTGCACAGTACAGAAATATAACTAACTGAGTGTAGGTTCGCGGAAAGCGCAGATCAATCGATAGTGAGAAACAATTAAACAGACTAGATATTAGAAACAAAGAGTGCACCTCGTTAGAAACTGAACAGTCTCGGGTGTAGACACTTTCCTCATATAACATGTTCTCACAAGAGTGTTTAGGCTGTGCAAGAGAAGAATATTGTTTGTTTTCTTTCAACGACCAGTATGTAAAGCGAGCCATGACAGGGCCATAGGAATATGATGTTAAAATAGAAAATTTTTTCGAGGCTTTGTGGACACCTCCAGCAGTACTGATCTTGAACCATGGTGTAAAAACAAAAAAAAAATGTATACGTCGGAAAATACCTTGGCCCTTAAGGGTCCATATTCGGCTTTCAAGAATGCAGTTATTTTTTGTTATTTATTTATTTATTTATTTATTTATTTATTTATTTATACAATGCTGCAGGCCTTGGTGTGGCCTTAGCAGGAGGGGAATAAATAATAATAATAATAATATAGCAGAACAATACGAGCGCAGGTATAGAGAAAAGATTAACAGTGCACAAATCACGGAAAAGGATGGTTCGGTAATATAATAAATAAATTCTCAAAAGAAATAATGCAAATATGTGTAGAAATGAGCAACAATTGAGTAGAAAGAAAAAACCTTTTAAGCGTTCTGGATCACCATATTTTCGAATATTTGTAAATCTCCAGAAATCGATTTTCTTGTACCTTGAGCTTCGCCCATGATACGCTTAGCTGCTTATGCACCATTAAACCCAACACAACACACAAAACACAAAGAGCTTTAATACAATATGGGTGCGGCAAAAGAACAATATTGCAGGGATATAAATTGATAAATATTTCAAAACAGCACGATTATGTCAATAACTCATTGAAAGTACGAAACAAAAAACAAAAGCACAGGAGCAGGGTTACAAATGTATCACAGATGTGGGTTGTACTTGCTATTGTTTGCCTCTCGCAATCCTTTGTTTGCCGAGCTGCAGGGCACGACTGCATGGTTATAGCCCCGAACACTGAAGAAACAGTGAACAGTCTTCTTTACTTTGCCCTGACGCTGCCGACTACTCTCACACTCATGCAGAATTGCTGTTGCTTGCAGTTTTCAGTTGTAGGTTGAGTTGTTGTTTGCAGTTGGAGTCTTCAACTGACGGGACTAAAAATGGACCAAACATAGAGGAAAGGTTCAACCCGCATTGCAATTCTTGCATGAGGAGCTTTTTCGAAAGAACGAATACAGGAGCAAACTAAACCCAGAAACACACTCACGGACTGCACAGAAATACTCACTGCTTTACACACAAGTTTCCCTATGTTTTCCTTAGATGTAGTTGACCAGATTAGATGGCAGTAGTTTAGTGTAGAAAGAAATAGTGCGTTATAAATTACGCTTTTAACTGCGGTTGGTAGGCGGTGTCTGTTTAGTATCCCGCAAACCTTGTTAAGTTTATTGCAAAGTATTTCAACATGCTTATTCCACGTTAGGGTCTCAGAAAATGCTGCGCCAAGGGTCTTAATTTCATTAACAATACATGAGGCTGACGCTTAGTCAGGCAGAATATTGCCTTTTCGTCAACGTTCTTGACAACTGAATTGTTGCCAAAATGAACTAAACTTACTCTTCAACTCGGACGTATTCCTTATTTTCTCTCTTGATTTCCCAGATCAGATTTCTTGGGCAGCTGATATATGTGCCTCTTTTGGTCGGCTTGTCCAGTTTACTATTCAAAATCAGGAATAGAAGCCAGCTAACTTTTAGTGAGATAAAAATGAAGCGCAGCTTCTTTGATGCTCTTAAGAATGTCATCACATGCGCACGGAACAACACATCTTCAGAAGTGTTCTCTGATAGAACCACCATCGAAGCGGGCAGAGAAGTTCACAGTTCTAAAAGAACCCAAACCGGTCAGAAGTCATGACATGGCTTCTGCCTCAGGTTCCTAGTTTGCGAACTCCGCTTATAGCGAACTGACCTTACATCTTTATAAGGTGACCTTTATAGAGTACGGAGATTCGAGTATTTGCTCAGACGGTCCGCGCGGCGCTTGGATTGCCAAGTCTTCAGGAATCGTCCTTCGCGCGAACGATTTCACTTTCTTTTCTTCACTTTTTCCTGCGTACGATGCACTCGATTCTTTGAACTGCTTTGGAGTCCCGTTGTATGTTCCTTTTTTTTTTGCATATGGAACAGTACTGTGCCCCATTCTGATATGGCGAATGCTTGAAACTCTATCAGCTCTCCTCATGCAGTATATAGATGGCGCCCCGCACCTCGCGCGAAAGGAGGGGAAAACGGAAAATAGAATCGCAGTATTGAACAGTTTTCCTCTCTTCGGTTATCACGCGCGTGCTGTCCTATTTGCCGACATTCGATTCGAGCGTTTGCCGGCATCCGCCTAAAAGCATATTGATCGCCTTACGCGTTTTTAGGCTCCCCGGGGGTTTTCGAATATTTTATTTCTGCAGCGGCTACTTCCACGTATTGCACGTTTTGCTTAGCCGTTTTCCTTTCTACCTCTGAAGATTATCTGCGCGAATATTGTGGGATGAAAACTGCTTCTTCAAAGGGCTGGTAGTGAAATGCAGGTAAGCACAATGCTTTGAAGGGCGATTGAATATTTGCGAAAAGCTCTTACGTCACCCTACCATCACACGCGACTGCTGACTGGTTAACATGAAGTTAGAAAGAACATAAATAAGAACATAAGAGTTACGGAACCATCTCACAGAAAAGCAAGGAAGCTTTATGGTTTACGACTCGCATCCTTTTTGCGACGTCGGGGATAGACCAGTTGCTGAACGCGCATTATTGTCAACTTATTCGCGTGGAGGAACGACTCGCCCCAGTCTCGCCCAAATCGATGAAAGCTAAAAAAAAGAAAATCCAAGCGTTGTAGGGAGCATTCGGAAAGAAGGAGAAACGCAGTGGCACCTACAATAGCTGTAAATATTTATTCGCAGTTCTCGCACGGAAGTCTGGAACGCTCATTGGTTTACAAGGATGGGTACTTGTGACGCGTCTATACTTAATTTGTAGGAAGAACATGATGATCTTTATGTCAGTTTCCTCAACTTGGAGCCTATCGGGGAACTTGGGAAACAATTTGAACGAACACTGCAGTCTGTATAAGCTACCGTAACAACAACCAAATTCCCCAGGGCCGCACTTCGTAAACGTGAAGCCCGTTGGTCCTTTCTGTCAGTCCGGTCGCACTACTTATCTTCCCTGTGTTGTCCGCGCATTGTTCTTCATGCTCAGCGGACTTAGGGCGCGTTCACACTTGTCCGAAAATCCGGCGAGCGAAACGCATTTGCTCGCCGGCAAAACTAGGACCTGTTCTCATCTGTTGACGCCCGGGCGAGGCGGAACCGCCGCGCCGCTGCTGTTTCTCGCTTTTCTACACACTTCCCGGCCACCATGTCACCACTCGCGGCGTACACAGATGTTAGAAAAGAGCATAAATCAATGCTGTCTGTGTAGTATGCACGCTTGCGTACGTAAACGCAAGCACATTCCCATTTTTAGTTCGGCGTATGTTCAGCGCTTGTCTTGTGTGTTCGTCCCTTTCCGTATTTTGGTAGCGCTCACCAATACCTTCAAGGATGCAAACAGACTCACAACGAAACGCCCAGCTTAGTGGCGCCATCTGCTTGTAAGGACGGGAACTAGTACTGTCAACATAACCGGCGCTCCTCGAAGGCCTAGAAGCGGCTGAATCGTCCCTCAAAATAAAAAAATAAAGCAAATTTATCACTTACTTTTGCTTATAGGTGAGGTGAGACGAAGCGATGTACCGATGTCTGATTGATGGCCAGTGAACGCGATGAACAAAGCCGCAACAACGACGAATTCATTCCGAGGCGAGGGGTCCTGCGTCGAAGGGCGCCGCCATGTTTTTCGCCGCGGCGGCGAACCCGAAAAATTTGGGTCCAGCCCGATCGCCCTCGCCGCGCCGCTTTCCGCCTCGCTCCGCGTCAAAAGCGGCCGAATCCGCTTCGCTCGCAGGATTTTTGGACAAATGTGAACGGGCCCACACTAGCGGAAAAACGCGCGGCAAGCCGCTGGCGGCAGAGTTCGCGGCGCGAAAGGAACGGCGATACCGGCGACGAGGAGTGCGCGGGAAAGCGCCGCCGCGCAAAGCTCATTTCTTGCCAAACCGGTTGAGGTCCCTGCTTCCGAAGGAGCGCGCGCGGTTCTGCTGCTGCCGCCGCTGGAATACAACTTTGGTAGGAGCCAAGAGAAGGCAGCATCGACGCTCCCCACGTGAAGAACCCGGGCGCCCCTGATTGGTCTACCCGCTCCGCGGCACGCGGCAAGCCGCCGGAAATGGCTCCTCGGCCAATCCTCTGCGCGGCAGATCAACCCGCTGCCGCGGCAGGTGTCACGGCATGCGGCGTGCCACGCGCATTTTCCCGCCAGTGTGTCCGTACCTTTACGCAACCACTGCCTGGAAACTTTCCGGAGTTGGTTTGAAAAAGGTCGAAGTAAAACCTCCAGAGTTTCGCACTTTATGCCGAATCAGCGAGGTCACGACGATGTCGTTATCACTGCCAACCACAAAGAATACGCTCTCCCAGCCCCGCATATTGCATACAGGCCAGACCACGGAGTAAGATAGGACGGCGACTCGAGCGCTGCGCAGTGTTGTCTACAGACAGCGATAAAGCGATAATGCCACTGTGACTGTGCTCTTTGCCTTCGCTCGGCGATACGTCCTTGTGTGCGGTCCCTGTCATCAATCTCCTTGAAGACACGAATTGGTCGACGCGCCATCTACCCACATTCCTGCGACACCGAATGCACCGGTGGCCGAGGGCCAGAGAGGCAGGAGCGTTTTACCAGCGCCTCTAATCACGCTGAGACGCCATCTATCGGAACCTCCACTAGATGCGCGTATGCGCTTATAGCAGATTCAGCTCTGCTGTATATTTTTCTCCGGCGCCCAGACCAACTTCCATCAGTGAGACCAAGTTGAAACAACAGCGTTCTCTCTGGACTTCGTTTCTCCTTAGGAAGGCGTTAACGTAAAAAAAAAACTCAAAGGACGGTTACGACTGTGTAACGCAATGTTCAGCGATAGCTGTTCAGGCATCTAGTTTTGGGGATACATTCCTGGCGCACTGATGTAGTGGTCAAGTGATGCACCCCTGCACTGGCAAGCGGCGGTTCCAAACAGCGCCACCCGTAGGCCTATGCGAGCCAGGTTGACCGTAACAAAAGGTGACGTGACATAATGTCATGTGACATGAATGTCACGTGACCGTGACATTAGACGTCCTTAGAATACTGTGCACCTGTCACCGTTACCGGAGTACCGGGAGCCCATGCGCCACCACTGCGCATGCGCAGATCGCCTAGAAGCCGCCAGATGGCGCCAGGTACCCGGCCGCTGCGCGCAAGCTTTCCGCATCGAGACCAATCAGCGCAAGCTTGCTGCCGCCGTTGGGCGGGATCCCGGTACTCCGGTCACGGTAACGGTAACACGGCACACGTTGTGCTAAAAAGACGTCTATTAACGCACCCACCGGTTACGCCGACGGCGACGAGAAAGCCAGGGAGGGGCGCCTAACAGCTATCGCTGTAAAACACGTTTATATAACGAAGCCTAAATGTGGGACTGTTTCGCCGGGCACAATAGTCTCAGCAGGTCTTCCTTCTTTCAGCCTCTGCAATACTGCACCGAAGTGTTGAATCCCAGACGCGAGAATGTCCTCCACGATTCAAACGTCTGCTTCGCAGACGATCGCGCCGTCTGCAATAGGGTCGGTGGTGCGCTCCATCGCTTTTCGATCCGGACGTTGTCGTACACTGCCGAGTTGGCATTGTATGAGCGCCCGTGAGTCCTACATGACTTCAGCTTTTCCCTCTTCTTCCATTCTTCCCTTTTTATTGTTTAGCGCATCTTCTAAGGACACAACTGAAAATCGATCTTTCGAATAGCCCCTTCGTATGGGGACACCGAACATACCTGGGGTGATGTTCTTTCCGTTCTTTAGCATACTGAGGGAAAAAAGGAAAGTTTAAGGGAGGTGGGAAGGTGTGGATATATACTTCGTAGGTGGGCATATCGGTGGGCTCAGACTCACTGGCTACATGCGTTCGCTCGTGGACCGACGGCACCGAAAGAGATTTTCGGGGGATCTGTGCTTCGCACCGACTCAGGGATTGGGGAAGACGATATCGGCATCGAAAGCTCGCCGCTCGTGCGTTTGATGGAATAAAGGTAGCAAGGAAAAGAGACAAGGCAGGGCGACGAAAGAACATTGTTGGTGAAGGGATGGCTGATTTTGTTTGTCTGTCTTTTATTAAACCGAAAGAGTAAAACGATAACAGGCTGCAGAAAAAGAGGATGAATCTAGAAGCGAAGTACTGAGAAGAAAAAAACGTCCAGAATTAAAAAAAGATATACTGCAAAGCTGGCTTAAGGGAACTGTGTGCACGTATTTTGAATTGCATACGCGGAAGCGGAAGGAAAGAAGAAATGAAAAACTAGACAGCAGCAACTCAGAGAAAGGCGGCGCGAAAACGTAGGCTACTTTCGAGATATTCAAAATTATTCGTTTATTCTGCTGTGATTTAGCATTGAAGGTCGAGTCGGTGTTAAATAATTTCATCGTATTGATTCACTGATTCATTCACTGAGTTAGTATTCATTCTTATTGTTTACTCCTATTATAATCGCTCCTTGCTGTCCTCATATTTTCCCACAAAGAATTCTGCTGCTAGCTTTGTAGGAAGGTCGCTAGCTCTGTAGGGAGAAAGATTTGAAATTCGAGAAGATACTCTCAGTTAAAGTGAAAGTTTTGAAGATGGAAGATGCAGATTTTGGAGCGAGGGAGAAAGTAACGAGGGGGGGGGGGGCTTCTACGTGTGATTTTATACGACCAAAATTCGTCGCAACGGACAGCTAGGTAGATATAAGCGTGGAGTCTTCGACCTCCTGCTTCAGGCTGGACAGCAACATTAATTTTATATTTACCGCATGGTATACAACAAAATACATGAAGAGCAAAAGCAAAGGACCGCATTTTGACACTACACGTTGTCGCTCACCATGTTTACACCTTTACCAGTTCCAGTGCCTGTATGTTTTCTTCGAAGTCTGCTTAATTAAATGAAGGATGGCGGTATGTAAACAACCCGCGCATCAACACTTCATAGAAGCGAAGGCAAAGCTTTGCGAGGAATTAACGAGATTAGCTGCCAGCTTGCTGGGCACCAAAAAAAAGTAAAGGAATAACACGCTGTTCTCGTTGGTAATACACGCACTGTTCACAGCGTGCAAGAGCATGAGAAAAACAAAAAAGATGCGAGCTGTCGTTGGTTGCAAAATAGCTGGAAGGGAGTCATTTTCGCGGCCGCACGCACAAAAAGGGCACACATGTACGAAAACGGTGAAAAAAACCACGCGCTGAAATTGGGAAACGTGCTGTTATAAACAAAAAGCCCTGCATCTTCCAAAAGAAGGCAGCAGGCCGGAAATAACCTCCTGTTTCTCAGAGCAACGCGGTAAATATATACGCTGAAAAACTGGCGTAGGTGAATAATGCAGACTAGAAGTTTAGATGTCAGAACGGATGAAAGAACGGAAGGTAGGCCACACAGAAAACAACCAAACAAGAAAATGCAGATAAACTATGCCCTGTAGGAATCGGGAGGCGTCCTCGGAAGATGATGAAATACTCCTCGTTGCCTGCATACCTCTACCCGTAAAGAGACTCAGAGGCGGGGAGAATGTTGCCTCCCTAACGAAGGAGGAGACATCGGCGAATGAAACAGCTCGCAGTCAAAGAACGGCACGTGGCTGTGGAAGAACAAAAAGAAAACAGCAGGGCTGCTGGAAAAATACGGTTTGGAAGCATGACGTGACGGGCGTAAAGAATAAGACTTGTAGACTCTTGCGTTCTGCCATGTCAAAGAACTGCTAGCAATAGATGTGTCAATCCCCACACTTTTCCGTGCGAACCAGTGTACGTAAAAGACTACCGGTACCACGTAACCACATTTGGCGAATTCTCCACAACACACCTTCCCGGCACACACTGATGATACAGGTACCGCTCTTTTCGATCTTCGTAGTGTAGAGAATGGGCTGCGTAAGTATACATCACCACACGGAGCGCTTTCCCGAGTGCACCCACTACAGGACTCAATACGAAAGCGACCAGCTTGAGCAGTGCCACGTGGGCAAGACATCGGTATCACATGAGCAAGACTTTAATCTCAAGTCGGCAGGACTCAACTGCCATCTGGACAAGACTTCACTGCGAATGTGCAAGACGACCACGCCATGTGGGCAAGACCGCAGTGCCTTGTCGGAAAGACCTGACGCTACGGGAATAATTGTTTTTTTAAGGACAGGAAATGGCGCAGTATCTCACTCATATACCTCGGCGGACACCCGAACCGCGGCATTAGGGAAGGGATAATGGAGGAAGTGACAGAAGAAAGGAAAAAGAGGTGTCGTAGTGGAGGTCTCCGGAATAATTTCCACCCCATTGGGATCTTTAACGTGCACTGACATCGCACAGCACACAGGCGCCTTTGCGTTTCGACTTTATCGAAACGCGGCAGCCGTGGTGCACATGTTCAGAATCTCGGTGGGGGCTATCGCTACATATGAGACAAGATCGTAAATAAGCGAAGAAATGCATTGTTTTTACGAAAAAGCAGCCTCGACACTTTCTCGGAAGGCACGTTGGCCGGTGACAGCGGCGAGCAGTAGTGAATACTTTCGCGTTAGAGCTCTTGGCATAGGCCCAGTCATGGTGAGCATGAAGCCATTCCACTATTCGCAAAGGACTATTTCTATGGCCGACACGGAAAACTGCTGTCTCGAGCATCGTCTGGAAAGGAGATCGTGGGCCTCCCACGCTGACCAGGAAGTGACGCCTTTCACGCCGTTTCCTTCATTTGTTGTTTGAACACTTTGCCCTCAGAAAGGTCAGGGTTCAGTATTAATCGGTGGTCTGTGGAGGGATTATCCTGCGGCGAAGCTTTGCTCAGAGCCCACGCATCGTACGCGTTCTCCTTGCAAGACGTACACTTCACGTAGCAATGACGTCTTTCACGGCCGGTGCTTTTGCCATCAACGCCGAACGTGGGTGTCCAGATCAGAAAAACTGCCCACATGGGCGGAAATGTAAAGGAATGGATTCTTGTAGATTTCTATGATGTACTGGCATTAAGCACCGAGTATATGTTGCGGAAATGAACACGGCTATTCGTCAAGCGAAGGTAGCTGTGGATTTTACCGATCGGAGAACTTTCAGTTCTTCGCAACGTTGCCGGCTGATAAAATATAAGAGCACCAGCATTGTTCGTGAAATTGTTGTGTGCCTGAAATTAAACAACTGTAAAGCTAAAGTCGGTAACGCCGTAGATGTAGTGCTCATTAAGAAAGCTTGGCTGACACATTTTTACGCGATAGCGTAAGGGCCCCGTTCTGCAGAAAATGCGGCGTTGGCGTTGCCGTCGTCACTTTCATTGTTAACGAAATATTCGGATTGGTCGAAAAGGTGGCTGTTACAACAGGCTCCCATAGATGGCACCATCCACAGAAGTGACGCATCAGATCTTCAGCCATCAGAGCAACTACGAGCAACGCGCCAAGCGAATGGGCCCTCTGTAGCCGCCTTTCTCCTCACCCTCGTATAAACACACAGCAGACAACCAGTCACGTTACCAACTCGCCTTTCAAGATGTTACGCAGCAGGCCCGTGGCTTCCTCCTGGACCTTGGGTTGCGAGTCATACATGCTACCGCTAGACAACACAGACACGTTCGTACAGACGGGGCTGCGCACGCGCAGTGCCCTAGCCATGACACATTGACAAAGTCATACCCTCCATATCATACCACGCGCTTCCTGCGTACGCGCAGTGGAAGAGGCACCTGAGCATGCGCAGCAGGCGTCCGGATATCCAGTAGAAGTCTATGGTAATACGTCTCCGCCGTGCTGAATAGAGACGTACTAGCGGAGACATATACCGGCTTACCGGACGCGGGCTGCGCATGCGCAGTTGTCCCGCCTGACCCCAACAATTCCACTGCGCATGCCCAGGAGGGGTCTGGTGAACCGGTATGTCTCCGCTAGTACGTCTCCAGTATGCTAAAAAGATCTTGTTTAGCATAACAGAGACGTAATGCCGGATACGTATACCGGACGCCGCCTGCGCATGCGCAGTGGCAGTGGCTAATTTTATCGCAGCTCCATCGCTAGATGCTGTAACTAGACAGCGTGAAAGAAATGGTCACGTTTCAATAGGATTTCAACAGAACACCCGTGGTATTCAGTAGCGTAGCTGGTGATCATATGCAGGCTATTTGCTTGGCGACGTGAACTGCACCGCTTATGTGCCACAACTATCTGTTTCAAACCTGTCTCAACTACGACACGAGCGCCCCCCCTCTCTTTGTTTCTTTCTTGCACCATGCACATATGCACATAGTGGCAGATATTATTCGTCGGCCGAGAGGAAATCCCTGCTTCTGAAGGGAACGGTTTATGGTCGTCTCCCTAACGATTTCAACCAGGGGCTGCTTTTTTCTGGCGCATTTCCCCTTTTACCGAGCTCAGAGCGAGGCTCGTGCGATCTCTCACTGCTGTAATCCCGGAGTTAATCCCAACGCCAAAACCAAGCCGCGAGCTAGCCCCCACACTCCTCTTTTGGCGCGCTTTTTGTGGCGGGAAAAGCTCCCACCCGGGGGAGATAGACGGGGCTGCTGGGAGAACGCCTTGCGCCCTTCTTCCCCTGTGTTCTCCCTCTTTTTGCCGATCTCTCCCGGCAGATAGACTGGGGTGGGGAGGGGGGGAGGAGAAGAGGCGCGGGTCGGCGTCACGTGACTCTGAGGGGAGCCACTCGCGGGCCGGGCGTCGTCTCTCGCCCTCTCCGCGTCTCCCGGGCTGCCGCCGCTCGGCCGCTGTTGCGCCGCGTCTCAACCGCGCTGGGAAGCGGCCGCTCAGTCGCTGCTCGGCGCGCACCGAAACACACGACGATGCCGTACGACGCTGCTGTGGTGCTGTGACGTGTGACGCGGACAGGCCCGCCGACAGAGCCGCCGTCCCGCGTCACATCCCTCTAGTGACGTGACGTCACTTCCTGTCGCCACGTGTGTGCCCCTGGAGTGACGTCACAGGCACGCCTTTCGTGAGTTGTGTGAACTACTTGGCAGCTGCTTTCTGCCCATTTGGTGATTTGAGCGTTTTTTACTTGATTAACTTTTCTGCGGTTTCTAGTTTTTTCTTTGGTTACAATAAGCTTCTAGTGTACTTCTGCAAAGTAGAAATGAGTTTGGCAGTCACGTACTGTCTTTTGTCACCTATTCGTTTGCTATCCTCAGCTTAGAATTGGTCTAAAACCTTATTTGTTGTAAAGTCAATCATATCAGTATACTGATACTCAAAGAAAGTGTTTGGTTTAGGGGGGTATAGCGTCCCGAAGCTACACAGACTATGAGGGACGCTGTAGTGAAGGGCTCCGGAAATTTCGACCACCTGGGGTTCTTTAACGTGCGCTGACATCGCACAGCACACGGGCCTCTAGCATTGCGCCTCCATCGAAATGTGACCGCCGCGGCCGGGATCGAACCCTGGTCTTTCGGGCCAGCAGCCGAGCGCCATAAGCATTGAGCCACCGCGGCGGCTCCGAGAAAGTATAAAAAAAATATTCTGGTTTAGGCATTAATACGGCACTATGTTAGTATAAACTCTGCTCAGTTTGCGGCATATCGAACGGCTTTGTGATTTTGTGTACTTATGGATTTTGTGCTGAACAAACGACGAGGATTAAAGAACCCATTTTGTCTTGACAACGTCATATATGATTGGGACAGTTATATGCTGACGGTTTGCAGTTTTTTTCTGACATTCACAAGCACTTTTGCGACGGGCATAACTGTGATTAAGATATAAATTCCATTTGTCATGCGTTACAGTTGCTCTCTCATGCGATATATTACTCCTCATTATTCATTAACTTTATGATCGAGGTTGAAAAACTTTGCACTAAACCATTCGTAAGAATCTCGAGGAAGCAGTAAGTATCTGTACCTTTATCCATAATGCCACACGGTAGCTGTGCTCGTTACCCTCAAAAGTTTTCTTTGCAATTCTAGTCCAAGAAAGCAAGGCAGTCCTTAAGCATCTTTAGGCTTCGCAGCGCGTGACTTCCGTTGGGAGTTTGGGAAAGATTGGCCATCATTAACAAGTAATTAACGGTGTAATTTTCATCCTATACGGAGATGTCCGTTATATGAAGCTCTCCTACTGAAGAATAAGCTTTGCGGCAACTTTTGCTTTTTGAAGCTGAGTGTTTTATTGTCCTCGCTGTACATTATTACGCAATATTTCTTTCAAGTTTATTTTATTTACATCATAGATGTGGGCAGGTCCGGGTAAAAAGTGATCGCAGATCATTTGAGGGACACACGGACCCCTCTTTACATGGCATACAGCAGGGAATATGAGTACCATGTAAAAGATTGCAAACATCGGAAGATCGGCCAAGACTATAGACAAAACTTTTTACACAGATATACATACAAAATATTTTTACGCCAATATATATATATATATATATATATATATATATATATATATATATATATATATATATATATATATATATATATATATATATATATATATATATATATATATATATATATATATATATATATATATATATATTGCTCTAATTTCGCGCAAGCTGCTTTTTTAAATATCAACATTCATCGACGGTAATTGGCTTAATAGTTGTGACATATTGTAACGTAACATTTGATTACCATAGTTGAGCTTAAACAACCCTTCGAATAACCCTATCGCACCTTTCGTGACACCTCACCTAACGTTAAAGACCTTTCTAGAAGATAAGTCCTGCTCGATCGATCAGAATTACATAAAAAAAAACGGGCTTGTTGAACTTGTCTTCTGCAGAACTTTGAGAACATTTTGGCTATTTCGACGAGTTACGTGCACTGGAGAGGTTGCTTTGCCTGCAAGCTTC
Source organism: Amblyomma americanum (assembly GCF_052857255.1). Classification (NCBI taxonomy): domain Eukaryota; kingdom Metazoa; phylum Arthropoda; class Arachnida; order Ixodida; family Ixodidae; genus Amblyomma; species Amblyomma americanum. The sequence goes on along the minus strand of NC_135505.1, from coordinate 140,173,697 downwards.
TTGAAAGCGCATATATTTTGGCACGATGTAGCCAAAATTTGTTGGGCCACAGCGGCGAGGGTAACCGGGTTCTCTAAATTATGCAAAACTGATATGGATATTACTTGCGGTGGGCTGCACGCCTCTCAACAATTACGGAGCCTAAGAGTTAAAAGATAACTATTCAGTATTAGTTAACCAGCTTGTTAGTACGCACATCTTAGCCGTTTTCTCATATACTACACCGCTGAGAATGATATGTCGAAAAAAGCGCTCTTCCACTCATAAAAGCCTATTTTTTTAAATTGTGAAAAGTTAGTGCAACACCCTGTATAGACTAGCGAAGGAATTTGTGAACGCCCGTCTGCACAGGTAGACTACTTGTTCCTGATTTAAAGCACCATGGGAATGCCTGTGAACAAATTCAACAGACGCCTTAACTATCTCCTTCAAGTCATGGCTGTTGCTTCTCTAAGCTCTCGTAATGTAAAACCTTTCAACTATTCGCACTGTAAACTTGGTGATCCAGCACTGGTTGATTTTTAAAGCATTTTTAAGTTTCTCAGAGAAGCCAATGTTTTATACAAACTTTAGATATATAAAGCGTAACCTTCAATAAAAGCTCTAACCGCGTGTTTGGCGCATCATAGCCATAGTTGCTTTTGCGCCATTAAAATCAATATAACTAACTAACTAAACTTGGTGAAAGTATTTATGGACACCGCGACAACTGACGAGGAGAGTGCCTGCTAATGACGAATGAAACCTACGGCCGAAAATTTTCCCACATTCAGCCTGAAAACAACAATGTGTGGAAGCGTGCTACACACCTATTTGCTTGGCTATAGTTTGAAGACAGTAAAGCGCAGGCTGTGCGCCCTTGGATAGATGGATAAATGGATGGACAGACGGACGGAAGGATGGATAGATATGCTGAACCCTTTAAATCGGGCGTTGGCTCAAGCTACCTAGCCATGACTTGTGAAATTTTACTCTTGTCTTGACTTTAGCCACCAATCAGATAACCTTCGGCTTGGTTACTTCTACCCGCTTAAAATCTACTTTCCCTTCACTGTCCTTAAACCCCAATGCCTTGGGTAAATCAGCCCCCCTGCTTTACACTGTAGGGTGGAGCCCTTTACAGCTCTTTACCATTGTAGTTTACGGCCTCGGGCGGATGTTTATCAGTTTATAACAGAATTGAGTTCTTAAGAAAAGAATCGCTTCGAAATAGTTCGAATGGGTCAGGTGCGGAGCGCACGTTTTATATTCGATCAGAAGCATGACCCTTACCACGCAGGTTTTTAAAGAAAGCACAGTGCTCGTCGAAACTTTCAGCTTCGTACCTTAACTGTAATCGCCCCAATTATCTCTAAATTTTGTGGCATTGCAGGTCATGTCGAGCTATCTAGAGCTAAAATTTTTTAAATTGGAAAATTGTAAGACGTTGTTATGGAAATATTGGTGGTACTGGTCCATTATTCTGATATGTAGCAAAATCCTTTTTGAGGGTTTCCATCGATGGCATCGAACAGTTAAGACTTCCATAGAAAACAAAATGGGAACGCTTTTGACGATAGCAAAAACGTGAATAGAAAAAAAAATACAAGAATGCCGTCGGGTGATCTGCGGATATAATTATTGCTATAGTGAAATCTTACATTATATGAAAAAATGGCGTTCATAAACGGTTCCCCGCTCAAAAAAGCTTTTATCCAGGATTGCTGGTTATGGTTAATATAAGCGGTAATATTAAACGCTACGCGTTGCAGCAATGCAACAATTGGTAGTTTGCTCTGGCCGCATAATAGACAAATTGATGCCCTGACAACAAATTTTCTGTACCGTTTGACTTTTACTTGTAGTAACAAGAGATAATTGCTTAATATCAAGAATTTTTTTTAGTTACTACAGAAAAAGTATTACAGACCGACATACTACAGAAAAGCACTATAGAAAAACTACAGTACTACAGAAAAATACCGAAAAATAAGGGACAACTACAAATTTCGGCGTCGTACTTTGGACATGGGTCTGTCTTTTTTTTTTTCGACTGTCCTGGGAGCAGCAAAGCGCATTTCAAGAAATAAATCGTAAGCAGGTGAGCAGACTCTAATGCTGCCTTCCTATATTTATGAGGAGGAGGCCGAAGCGACCAGTTGTGTAGCATTGCGAAGAGTGCCGTCAACTTCTCAACCAGAGCGCGACCTGTTTCAAGGAACCGGGCCGAGAGTGAAGATTGCAGAGCACGTTTCCATTACAGGAGCCTACTTCATGGAACGCACCAGACGAAGCTGACGGAAAAAGGCTATGTTGGTGCCCGGATAAAAGTCAGGCTGCAGCCTGCGTTCTATGGATTTCTATCTGAAAGCTCAAGCTACTTTACCTAAGATAGCCTCCGGGTCCAACCCCTAAATAAATTCACTTCTGCAGCTGGAGTGAATGCGGGAGGAACTTAGTTTCTTTTGAAGTTCACAATGACCAGTGAAAGTACTTTTGATAACTATATAAAGGCTTATAGTTGTTTTGAACGGGACCAGGTTAATATTTTCCGACGTTATGCTAACTTATTTCTGAAAAAATGCGATGTTGGATGCCGCCACCAAGCGGCTTGCTAAACTAGTGTATTTCGTTTGGCCTCCTTGCAAAAATCAACCTATAGTTATACCATTTTAAACGGAGTTAATTCAACCTACGAAATCGCGTCAGGCTGCACACATCTAACGTGAGGTCAAAGCGTGGTATTATGGGCCGCGAAAGTGTCAAATGCCTACAAAGCCTACAAGCTGCCGCCCATCCAACGGGCACCTATTGATTTAGTGGGCCCGCATTTAATATACAGGTACTACATGCCACGTAGAGACAAAAGAGGGCGTCACCTTGTCACGCCTCTTGGAAGCTGCCATACAAAAGAGGGTAAAAAAACCTCGCGAGAAACCACCAGAAACCACCGAACATTCAGACGTGACCTAAAGAGCTGCACGTGCTCAACGCTTAGCAAAATAGAAGCACAAATAGGAGAACGGCACGTCTGATTTCCATATTAGCGAGGCCACCGGCTTCACGATGCAAAGCCGTATAGGCGGCGACTTTTCGCCTATTCGCTTTTCTTTGATCGCGCCCACACAACACCGTCGATGCCGTCCGCACCGCTGTGTAGTCTGTGGGGTCGTTTTGAATGTCGCGTCGTATTGATTCCAGCTTTGTTGCCGGTTTGGGCTCGTCGTTGCCAGCTTTACGCTTCCGGCTTTTTTCTCATCAGCGTTATATAGGCGCGCTTAACGACGAGGCATTGGTGTGCCCTTTATACGTTCGAGCACGCGGTGTGTTTCGGGACGTCATGATTGAAAGGGGAGTGTTGGGGGGGGGGGGATGATTTGACAGCACAGTGGTCAGATGTTCGAATGGTAACGTAGTGTAGACATCGAACGTGTGCTTTAACCTTTGGTAGACGCTTGAGGAACGAATGGCAGAGCTTACACTCGGGCCCAGTCGGGAAGAGTGATTGTAGTGGTATTAGGCCCACTAGAATTAGTTCAGATCTCGTTGCTCGCTCGGGATCTTTAAGCACACAGCTGCAGAACGGACTTCCTTTAGGGTAAACAACGGTGGCATCTCATATCGTTACCGAAATTCCGCGTTTAGGCAGTGGCCGATCAAAAATTTCATTCAGGAGAATTGGACACGGGAAATCGCGCCAATGTGTCTCCCTCATGGGGATGTAATCCAGGAGGGTCCGGCCAGCACCCCCTAAAAGACGCGGGAAATCTTGTTTAGTGCGCCTCCGCCATTAATAAGATATGGTAGTGTTCAGTGGGAGCGTTCATCTCATTCGAGAGACGTTACGCGGCCGTGTGGGCTAGGCCTCACAGGTCTATGTGGCGTTACTATACAGTGAGGTGTTGGGTCTCTCACGTTGTAATGAGTCCATTCCTCAAAATTATATGCCTGGTGACTTTTTATTTACTGTTTGTTTGGCAATACACAGGTACTGCCTGCGATGCAGGACTAAAGCACTTGGATATATACTTGGATGTCTGGTATACGGTAGCCGCAGCTGGAAAACGGCAGTGTAAGGCTGCCCTACAGTGGGCGTAGTCATGCTGATGATGATGATGATGATATACTTGGAGCAGCCATGAGAACTGGAGAATGGACGCTCTAAAAGACGCGCCACGATGACAAATGTGGTCATTATGACACGCCTGAATGACACTTCAGGTCATATTATCCAGGTGGACTTGGCAGCGGTTACGTTGGAGGAAGGTCTCTACTGAAACGCCCCTTGTGAGTAACGCTTGTGAACTTCCGTATAACGATTCCAATAACTCCGCGTTTTCAGTATAGTTCGTAAATTTCATATCGAGCCCGTAAATTATGCGTATGACTTAAATGCACTGTAGAGTGCCCATGCGAACCCATGCGTTCAATTGCGTTCGAACGAACACCGGACGACGGCATTCACTTAACGTGGAAATTAACTGTACGGAATGCACGTGGAAATCATACGAATTTGAGTGTACTATCTATATCGAATGAAACCCGTATTCCAATCATTCCATATGCACAGCTGATGTAGAAAACTTTTAGTAGGAATACCGAGTCTCTATGATACGGAATATATGCAGAAATTTTCATGATTTTGGTATTTTTTCCATGGTTTCATCCTGCTATGTGGTATCGGCATGATCTGCACTAATCGTGCGGAGTCTGGGTGAATCCGGATCTTTTCCGTGTGCGCTGTCGGTGTAGTAAGTGCATATTCCATGCATGTTTCATACGTGTGTCCTATGGAAAACATACACAGTTATGACAAACGCCATACCGAACGTTTCAGAAGATGTGTTGGGGATGGGAGGTCTGATGCTTTTAGAGCTGTCACTTTGTTCCTGCCTTCGTAACAGCTGAAAAATCCGAACATTGTATTTTAGTACCGCAAACCAATTGAAGAGGCCTAATCCTTAAACGTGGCAACTTGCGACTTGGAACATTCCTGTTCATTTCGAGAAATAAAAAGACAGGAATGTACAAGTGCCCATTTATTCGGCCTAAAACATTTCCTCTAACCGAAGGTTGTAGTGATTTCGACAACAAAATAAAATTTTCCTTTGCTCAATTTTCTATCGGGGCCCCAATTCACGTACAGATTCTATGAAGTGGAGCTGCAATGAACTTCCATTTCTCCGAATCGCTGTGCAATCCCTCCTCGCTCGTATGTGTGTCATCGGGCACGGGGACACGGCGCTCACAATTAAGCTTGCTAGAAAGAAGTTCAATGGCCACGAAATTAGTTCGGTAGCAGCGCAGGGAAGAACGAATGGCGTGCAGAGGCTCGTCCGCTGCCTTTATATCAGTAGTTCTTTGCCTTGTGTTTACTTTTCTATTGCGAAACGTCCTCTCTTATTCGAGGACCGAATTCACGACACAAAGTGGGTTTTTTTTTTTTTCATCTGTCTAGAATTGCTACGAATTTCTTTCGTCCACGCAAACTTTGACTTCCAATTTAGTCAAGGCGTGTTACCAGAACGTATCAATAAGATTTATTCACATCATAAATAAGCTTTCTGATTCTGGGAAGGCGGCAAAACCTCGAGGAATGGTAGTACGTACTGATGAAAGGAAACTGTCATGTACTTCGATGCATCGGAGTAGTGAACAGGTCCGACCGCGTCTACCAGTGTTTTCATTTGGCTATGGAGCATGCAAAGCGCCAGAAATAACCAATGCAGCAAAGCAGCGATAATAGCCGACAGAAACATGACAGTATTCTGTAGGAACGCAAGAAAACCAGTGCACATAAAATTAATCATGGAAAACATTGAGAACTCAACTCTCCTCTGTTATTACTAGACGGTACAATCTTATAGGCCATCTACACCATTGATAATATTTCAAATTTGTAAACATTCTACAGGAAACTTATTCTATACCTTGAGCTTGGCGCATGATGGCCTTAGCTGCCTATGTGCCATAAAACCCAACCCAACCCAACCCAACCCAATATAAATGCAAAATGAAGCGCATGAGTACTTTCAAATCATGCATGACTTTTCTCAAAAGGACGTGAGTGACACAAATGAGTACTGCGAAGAAAACATACAAAAAATCAATATAGCGAAATAGAAAAGAAACTATTTCCGCGCGGTATTAAGCGACGAGAATGTCCTGGGCCAGGGCGGCAGTGTGAGGGGTGGGGGGGGGGGGGGGACGCAGTTTGATGAGAGCTTCTTGTAGATTATCCCATAGTGGTGCAGGAACCCGTCCTGTATGAACAACGCGTGTAGCGTGTATTGATTAGATGTATATGTTTTATTCTGAGGATTCGGAGAGGTCCAATAATAAGAGCATAATGAGCATCATGATTGTTACGTACAATAAACTGCGTACAAGTCTAGAAGCAAGAGGAACAAATTACTTACCGTCATTCAGGGACACAAATACACCACTGCAAGTCATCAAAGAAAGGATGATAAGGAAATGAATCATAGCGTGAAGGTTTCCGTTCAGCAGTAAACTGAAAAATCTCCAGAGAAGCAGCGTAGTTTAGCCACCAAGGTCGCGTTAACTTGTGGCGTCATCACAACCTGCCCACCAGATTGTGAGAAAACTGACCACTGTGGCAGGTGGCAGTTAAATTAATGATCGGCCACGAGAGGTTGCTCGGGAAGAGCAACCTAGGACGCACAATCCCCACCGGTGGCAGCACCTGCCATCGCAGGGCAGTGGCGCATCGCCTAAGCGCTGCACCAGGAGTGGTATGGTGACTCCCAGTGATCTGTAAATGTGAAATAGAGAATGACCAATTCGGCATGTATAGTCATTAACCCATTAACGCTATCATGTGATGCCGTTAAGGCGGAGCTTTAGTTTTCCATCCATTTATTTTCTTTAAACTAGTCAAGGTTTACCACCCTTCTTCTGCCTTATTTATCCCTTGTGGATGTCTGCCTTGGCCTTCCACTGCGGCCTCCAACTTACCTGAGAACTTTCACCTCGACAACTCCTAATCTTGTTTTATTTGCACTGAACAAAAAAAAAATCGAGCATTCGCTTCGCATGGCCTACATGAGCTTTCAATGTACCGCGTTAATTCTCTCAGTCTAACTGATCGGGTTGCTCCATGGAAACCGGCGCGCTCCGCACGTCCAATCATGGCCCCGTTGCGCGTTGTCTGGGAGACAACACTATCTGCTAAATGTCACAGTTTCGGTGTCGAATGAACCGCAGCCCGATCGAATCAAGCCCGGACTCGTCTGACAGGCCACGCGTGCAACTGTGGCACTCAGGGATTGCGCTCGCTTTCCACTCTTTTCTACTCTTTGTTTTACCCCTCTTATACCCTCTTTTCTAATTTCTTCTCTTTTCTACTCTTTTTGTTTTTACTCCCTCTGATACTCTCTTTTCTAGTTTCTTTTTTATCTTTTCTACTCTTTTTGTTTTTACTCCCTCTGATACTTTTTTATAGTTTCTTTTGACGCTCTTTTCTACTCTCTTCCTTTCTACTCCCCATGGTATTTTGTTTCGCTGTCTCTTATATTTGTTCTTGCTTCCTTTTATCCTCTCTTTTTTAGGGCATTATTTTTACTCTCTTTTCTACTACCGTTCTTGTCCATTTCAGGTCCTGTAACTTTCGCTAGCCGGTGGTGCTTTCGTAAAGACTGCACGCCTTATTGCGAGAAGCGAGTTACTGCTTACACTCGCTCAGCGGTTTGTGTCGCAACTGCAACAGCTTCTAAAGCTTTCTCGCTAAGGGGTCAGCGCGGATTACTGCTCCGTGTCGGCGACGGCAGAGCGAGAACGGGGAAAAAAGATCGCCAATACCGGGCCCATGGCGCTGAAGAAAAACAGCTCGCGGATGAGCGGTCGTCAGAAACATCATCGTGAGACAATCTCTGTTGCCATGGCACTTTGGCTTATTGGCGCAGAAAGGGTTTGGACATGGAGGAGCGACACATTTCAAAGCGACATATTGGCCCATGGTGTTTTTAGAACGGAGTGCGCATGTAATAGTGGCCGTCTTGGGAACAGTCACAAATTGGCCAAGCTAATGGGCATGATGGTGCACTCCGCAAAAAAAGATGTACCTTGGATGTATTAAAAAAGCACTCCAAGAAGGTGCTTATTTTTTTTTAAATCAAAAACAGGGTGCATGTGTAACAGAGTAAAAAAATTAAAAATAATAAATTTTTGATATTTTGGACAATAAAATCTCTTGCTGACATGCCTCCACACAAGTGACACACGACCAAATTTTAAAGCAACGTATCTCATAAAGCTACGGCGGGGCAATGGCGCTTAACCCTTGTAGGAAATTAATCTTCGCCCTAAATAGTTCCAGCACAAAACTTTTTCACCGTAATTCAACAGTAGCAAACAACGTTCAAGCTGAAGCACAATCGCTCATAAAGGCAGCTTGTTCACAACCAAACACCGCGCATCACGACCAACAGTTATCCTGCACAGGCACATTACAGTATAAGACAGCTCTTTTTTTTTCCTTACTCATTTTTTTAAAAACACGTGTGCAATATGTTATTGCTCGATATCATGGTTTTTGGGGCTCCCGGATCAGTCAATTTGTTTACTTTGGCAATCGCGCTTGAAGTGTATGCCCATTACTGCTTTCTCACATATGCCCCTCGCAATCAATTTCTTAATGCTGTCGGCCGGCTGCTGTTTCGCTGCTAAGTTGTCCCTACACGTGGCACATATGTGAAAAGACCTTACTTTTGCCACGTGCATGGCCTTTAGGCTTCCTTTGATTCACGTTCGCAGCACCGCGCAAAATCCTCTCTTTACAGGTTCGTTTTGTTTTCTGCAGCTGTGATAACGCAATAACGTCGGCGCTCTTATCTGCTCATATTAAATGCTTCCATTAGGATTTAGTTATGCTCTCGGCGTCGTCGATTGATGTCCCAGTTTCCCTGCAGATAAACAAGGTGGAAAGAAATGAAAAGAAAGGGTTCGTAAGAAAGAAGCATAAACAAAAAGGAAGAAGAGGAAGTACTAAAACAAAGGAGGTTTAGGTTTAGAGGGGTTTAACGTCCCAAAGCGACTCAGGCAATGAGAGACGCCGTAGTGAAGGGCTCCGGAAATTTCGACCACCTGGGGTTCTTTAACATGCACTGACATCGCACAGTACACGGGCCTCTAGAATTTCGCATTCATCGAAATTCGGCCGCCGCGGCCGGGATCGAACCCGCGTCTTTCGGGCCAGCAGCCGAGCGCCATAACCACTCGGCCACCGCGGCGGCTAAAAAACAAAGGAATGACTTCAGGAACGAAAGAAGCGAAAACAGCTCATGGAAGAAAGAGAGAAAGGAATAGATTAGACACCACATTTCGTAATTTCGTAAAGGGAGCCTCAAGATCCTTGCCCAGCCAAGGATAGCTGCTGAGGTTACCCAACCCTCTTGAAAGCTTTTAGTAGTAGCTATTTCTAAAAAAACTTCCCTATATGTTAACTAGATAGCACTAACATTCAAGGCCCTCTACACCAAGGATGTTTTTCATATTTCTATAAAATTCAGCATAAGACTTCTCCGGTACCTTGTGCTTGGCGCATGATGGCCTTAGTTGCCTATGTGCCATAAAACACAACACACAACACACATCAGAAGTAGGGGATTATCTTTAATTGGCCTGCACGAGCAGGCGCTCTTAACTATTACAAATTTTGAACTTCGTTTTTGTTTCGTGTAAGCAATTTATATTAATGGCTGTTTTTTTTTTTCTACACGAGGAAAAACATTAATTGAACCAATGGTTGTTGGTCGCCATCCTCTTCGGGAGGTGGCCTTAGTCCAGGACTGCATTGGCTGTCGCCATTCTGCGCGCCCGCTCGAGCAGCTGTTGCTGGTTTTGTGAGTCTGTGCAGCCTCCTAAGAGGAGAAAGTGCTTGGAGGCTCTTGTTCTCATAGGGAGTGGAAGAGTGTGGATGTACGGCTGCTGCATGTTGCAGCATACAGGATATTGTGTGAGGAAGAGTAGATTTATCAGAACTTCTTGTTGGGCTAGATAGTGCATGTTGTAACAAAAGAACTATAGCGCAACCAAGACGAACACAAGAAAGGACCACACAGGACTAGCGCTAGTCTTCCAGGTAGCGCTAGTCCTAGAAGAATAGATGTTGAGTAAGGTGTGTGTTTGAAGCTGGCGCCAGGCTATGGCGTCCGCTCTGTTGTGGGATTTGTGTGTGTGGGAGGGGGAGGGGGGGGGCAGGAGTGTGTCTGCGGTGTGGGTACTGTTCTAGCATGAGTGTGTCCTTTAGTCAGGAACCGTAAAATTCCCTCGCATTTTGAGTCGTTTCGTGTGATGGCTACAACCGAAATAATTTTAGCTGCTATAAGCATCCTTACGTCAATGCTGCAGTGCATGAGACATTAATTGTCTCATCAGCCCAATAAAGAGTTCAATCATTCATAATTTTTGCACACGTAACTTGAGGTTCTTTTGTCTCACATTTCTTTCTGTAATAACTGTCCCTAATTTATTTTTCGCAATGTCCTTCCTATAGCGCACTGTCAAAGGGTAGTAAAACAAAATCAAATCAACCAAATCAAGAAGACGTGAAAGGAAAAGCGGTACTGTGAGTCAAAGTGGAGGAAGAATGAAGAAAAAAGAGAAACCATAAGGAATGCGTCAGTAAAAGGAGGCAAGAAGGAAAGAACGAAAGTAAATGAAGAAAGAAATACATAGATAATGAAGCGAAGAAAACGATGAAAAGAAAAGCGAAAGAAAGACGGGTAAGGAGCCGTAAGTCTTCCACCCGGAGCATTTACCGTCGAACAGCTCAGAGCACCTGTGAACTAAACCGCTTAGATCCTCCAATGCTATTGGGGGTCCTGCTATTGCTGCTATTGGGGGTCCTGCAGCTGCTGCATGTATGAAGGGGGGGGGGGGGGGGGGGCACTTTCGCGCGGTCGGAGAACTAAAAGTGCGTACGCGGCGACCAACTGCCCTTCCATTTGAGCACGTGCTCCTCTAAGCTAGCACAGAAGCCGCCGCGCGGCCCACTCGATGACGGAGCCGTGCGGGCTCACGGTCACGTCTTCTGGGTATACCCGGATGAAAAAGTTCCCGATGTCACGTTTCTGCCGTCGCATTGTGCAAAAATGGTTGGGGTTGAGCCGGTGAGGGGGGGGGGGGGGGGGGGAGCTGCTCTCGAAGTGGGGCTTCCTACTATACAGCCTCCACTGTGCTTCAACCTTCCGTTTTATTACTTTTTTTTTGCCGCTCGTTTCGGCTCGATTATGGGCGCGTTTATATACGCAATAGCTTCTTTCCTCGCCCCTGTACATACGGTATTCGCGAGGGAGCGCACTTGTTCTTTTTTTCGTTGGCCGCTGTCGTCTCGCTCTTTCATTATGCTCGGCGTACAGCGACGACTAACTGCGATTGAGTATGGACGTGCTTGTAGCGCGGAGTCAGCGTTCAAGGTCGCCGCTTCTTTTCGATGAGCTGTGTTGCGAGGCGAAGAACAGGCTTGCTCACAAATTGCGTGCAGTGGTTTGCACAGTGGAGGAGGCCAGCTGCAGCAACGCTGAATGTGGTGCGTGGGTAAAAAAAAGTTTCACGTTACTGCACCGATTTATTTAAGGCGCGAGTGAAATTCAAAGTGCGGATTTTTTTCTAGGGAGATGACTCTGGCAAGTGGTTTAATAACTGAAGCCCACGTTATCATGACCGGCTGAAAGTTACTTGGATGTTGGAGTATGTCGAGGCGTAAATAAATATTAAAGCCGAAAATATTTTAAGGGGCTAAAAAATTCTTCACTGTTGCACGGTTTCTTCTTCCAACGACATATCTGTAAAAAGAGATGGATAGAATTCGGCTCCTGTGATTTAAGATCATGTTGAGGAATGGAAATTTGCTGTCAAGCGTGCTTAGTCGTCCAACATCTACTGCACTGCATGCCGGTTCCCGAATTTCGTTATCATTTATTTCGCCTCTTGGACCCCTTTCGGGTTTTGCGTAAGGTGGGATCTTATTCATTTTAATTAGAATGGAATTGCACATTAACGTAATGAGCCGTTATTACCTAACAGAAACGTATTCCATCTTGGGGAGCTTCCCCCCCCCCCCCCCCAAAAAAAAAAATACATTCGACTAACACGTATACCGCTTCGATTTTCTGTTCAATTCGGTCCCACCCTACTAACTGGTAGACGGCCCTGGAAAGGGGGTGGTCCCTGGTTCGATCCCTATTTCAGGACGATGTTTTCTTCGCCTGCACAGCTTCTGTTAAGGATGTGTAGCTTTCCTTTGCAACCGTTTTACTGTCTCTGGTGCACTTCATTGATTAATTTTCCCTAATTAATTTCATGTTCTTAACTCCACCTAATTTCACCATCTTTCCTAGTTATGTTTGTGCATTACATACGAGGGGGGACGATTCAAGTGAACCGTGATAAATGTGACCACTCGTTAGTGACCGCACATTAGTGATGTACCATATACAGTCGACTTAAGGCCGTCCTTTTTTTTCTCTCTCTCCTCCCTCTCTCTCTGCAAAGGCGGGCTCCCACTCTTCGCTAAAAGGGGTAATGTACAGTTTAATTTTCCTATTATAAGGGAAAACTGCCCTATTGAAACATAGTGTGATGCTATATCTAGCGCCTATTTGCAGACACATTCAAATTTCTTTATTATCGCAGTCGCCAATATGCACGGGTCCGGCTCCTCGCGGCTCTCGTAAATGAAGTCATTTGCGGTTCCGCTCATTTAATTAGAAATGCGTGTCACCTTAAATGTTTTAACAAATCGGCATACCGTATGCCACGACTTCAAATTTGATGTTATACTTAGCCGTCTAGTCAGAGTCAGTTATTGGTCAGTCGTTGGCATCCAATCCGAGTACGTGCGTTTGAATTCTGGTTTAAATGAAAACGCACAGTTGGGCGGCGGTGCCTGCTGGAAGGTGATAATGATAACAGCAGGCAGCTGTCGCCATCTGGAAGCTCCAACGTAGGGCGTGCCGTGCAAGGAAACTTGTGGACTAGAAGCGCTGTTGATACTTGGTGCATTTGTTTTTCCAATTCTTGGCTACCAAGTTGGGGGCGGGACACACACACCAGCACGAATCTTGGTCGAGTCTGTACTTCTACTCTTATTGCGAGAGCATAGCCGGTGGGCAGTAAGTACTGCGCAGCAAGTTCAGACTAACAAAGATGCGTCACCACACACAGATTAAAAAATTTACGGGACACTTTGGCAAGTAAAGTGTTGAGAGGCGAAAGCCGACCATTCTGTGACAATTTTCACTATGCCCTGACGACTTCAGGTGGATGTGACGTCACACCGTTCCTGTGGTTATATCGATACCCGAACTATACATCTTTAGGTGGTCTTAGGCGTTAATTACGCTTAATTACACATTTTTAACCTAATTTGACACAAATGCGACGTTTTCCCGACCATTCTGTGACAGTTTTCACTCTCGTGACGACTTCTGGTGGATGTGACGTCACATCTTTTGTGGCTATATCGACGTCCGCGCTTTTTCGACGAAATTTCGACATTTTTGCCTATAGTTAACTAATTACTCTACAGTCATTAAATTTGGCTTCTTCTAGGTTCATGTTTTCCCCTTCCATCTGAAGCAGTAATTTTTTTTCTGCTGTCTTTTATAATTCCCGAGTTAAACGTGCGACACCCACTGCGAACGGACGGACGACAGTATGAGCCATTGAAGGCTTTCGCCTTAATAGTGGGATCGGATGGAAAGTTTGGGCTACTCAGTAACAGTTCATTGTGGATGGTACACTCTGAACAGAAAGGAGTAAAAAGGGGAGTTAACTCTCCTCTAGAGCACAACCTTTTATTAAAGGAAGTGCGCCGGAGGAGAGCTTATACCCTTTTCGCTCCCATACATGCGTATTAACGTTCAGAGTGTATAGCGGAAAAACAACAAGAAAACATAACAGCTTGTGTGTGTGTCACGTGATTGGTCACGTGACTAGCCACGTGGTGCGGAGCAGCTGCTGCTGCCGGCGGCGCGGCGCGCCGGCGAAACTGAGCTGCCACAGCTGTGCGCATGCGCCGTGTCAAGTGGGACGAAGATGAAGAAGGAACGCCCAGCGAAACGGAGCGGCGAAAGACTGACTTTGCAATTCAACTGAGCGAGTTCCACCCGGCCAGCTGTTGCTATCGCGTCACTCCAGGTTTAACCAGAGCTAACCAACCGCCAATTTTTTTTTCGTTGTCGTTCTACTTGTTTTCGCGATAATCTATCCGCTGTGGCTTAAACAATGGACCAATCTAGAAATACATGTAATGTTCAGTTGTATTTTAACCAAGCATCAGCTTTCACCAAATTTTCTTTTAAGAAATTCCCGACCAAAATATTCATGTATCTAGCGGAGTATGTGAATGACAGCACCATTATTACTATCCATGTCCTAATAGTAGCAGTGTATGCTCGGATGACAAGCTAACAAAACAACTACTCAAGAGAAGCAGTCAGTACTACAGGAAAGAAAGAATTTACTGACTTCTTTTTAAACATGATTCGGATTTGGAACCGAGCAGCTTTCTTAATGAGCCAGTCAGGAAAACAATTTTTTGTTCCTGTTTAAAATAGTTGCGTGAACTCTTACTGGCTGCGCTCGTGTTTGCTCAGCAGCAAATAATCGCATTTATTAATTGCTGGGGCGGTTGAATTTAAAAATGAGACTATCCTTTCCGAAACTCGATTCCAGTTTGTGTCGTCAAGGTAGAAACTGACTCCGTGATCCTCGTTTTGATTATAAAGGCATTTTAGGTAGCATCTAAAATTCATGACAAAAAAAAGTTTTTCTTGCGAGAACAATTATTGACGGCGTGCCTTTATGTCATCTTTTTGAAATTTTCTTGCTTGTCAAAGCTCCTTTTTAATCAAAGTGGCCTTTTTCGGCTACAAAAGTTTTTCATGAACTCTGTAGATTGTACGTCGACTTTTATGAATAAAGTCTGAAGACTTTCTCTAGACAAATCATATAGACTAGTCTGTAGACAATACATATTTTTATACGCAGTCTACAGACACTCAAAAGAAAATCTATAGATTTATGGGCAAGCATTTTTGTAGGCTTTTGTCAATAGACTATGAAGTGACAAATAAATATCTATAGGAAAGAAATAAAGTCGATAAGCAGTCTATAAAAATTCTGCAGACCCTTTTTGTAAGGGTTTGCCTTAGAACTCGACGATCTCTCTATACAGGCCAACTTCAGTTCCTTCCCGCTGTCTCGATCGTGAATCCGTGCAGAAATTTACTCAGTGCAGAATTCGTACAGAAATAACTATCGCTGTACAAAACGAAATTATTCGAGTGGGTTGCCTCGCAAGTTGCCGGAGGTTACCATCGCATCACTGCCACTCCACAAAGCGAGCGAGTACCGTAGCCCTCACGTCGGCCCACTAGATTGGCGGCATCGGCGGCGCGGTGCACACCTGAGCGGTCCCGGAGAGCGGCTAGGTCACGGAGATCGTTATAATTAGAGACTTTGACGAGTACCGGCGGACACTCGTCAGCGAGCGAGAAAAGAACTAAACAGGAGAAATTAACTTAAAAAAACAAATGAAAGATCTACCACCATCGGTGCAAGGGAGGCGGCCTCTCTCGCGACTGCGCGTCGTCAGGCTTTTTGTGCTCCTTTTATTTCTTCCCTAGTCTAGCAGAACCCTCGCCGATCGATCGACGGATTTGTTTCTCCTTTGTTTTTTTTCTTGTTTTATAGGTCTTTATATATACCTTTGTACCTCCCACAGTGCCATAAGCTGCAACGACCGTGGATGGGCGTTTTCGGCTTCCCGTCCACTGCAGGTGAAAGGGACCCCCTGGCTGCTTGTTGCTCTGGCGATTTATTCATTTACTTTTTTTATTTCTAGTCTCGTTCGACTGTTGCTGTCTGTTCGTCGCTGTAGTCGGAGGAGCGATTTCATCTCGTTTTATTCGCCGCCATCAGAGCGAAAGAGCTTTTTGCTGCCGACGAACATGAGACAGGTTCGATTGGTCGCTCAAGGTGGACTGAAAAGGCTGTGCATTGATCGGAACGAGTTGCGAGATATCTTCGAACTGAAAATAGCTCGAGTTATTGACAGCTCGTTAATAGTTTAGTAATACCACCCTGGTAACAGCTGAAGACAGATTATTCATTGTAAAGCGGTTTCAGTAATGAGCATTCTGAGTGGAGACTGCTGTCACTGCGATTGAGGCAGTCTAACGTAATTGGAGTCATATGTCGCCACAGAAAATTCCCGCTTTACCGTGTTGCCCATCCACAATACTGTTTTGTATAAAGGGCATTGTGCGGTCTGGAGAAAACCGCGCCTTGTGATAACGTGAGAACTACATGTCGGACCTCATGTGATCCATTAAAGGCGTGGCAAGTTGTCACCAACCATGATCATGTGAACTCACTCATGTGGGCATATTAATGGGTTCTTTCTCATATCAGGGCAGGTCATAAGCGCTCCGGACTCCTGAGCATTGGCAGAACTGCGCACAGTGCCCTTTGTATCATTATGTGTTTGGGAGGAAGGGGAGGAGGTAATGCGGTGCTGTCCAGGTAACGTGCCTTATGAGGCCGTGCGATTAAGGGCGGCTAATAGTTCCGCAGGGAATGTTGCATATGAGGTCACGTGATCGAGAGGAGTGGATTGGTGGCTGTGCAAGGAACGTGCCTAACGACTTCGTATGATCCATATGGGTCAGGCAATGGTATTCATCTATTCATCGCGGAAATTGTTCACGTAATTTAGTGGAAGGTCGGGAAGAATAAAAACATGGTCGTGATGACGCCTGCATAAGGACAGATGAAGTCGGCGTTGAGCGAACGATTCGAAGAAGCGTCTAACAGGCTCTGTTTTATAAATGATTTCGTGGGATAATTTCGCGCCTTGTTTGTGCTGCGGGTCTCCAGAGAATTCGAGCAAGCTTTAGAAGCTCTTAAGACATGGTCTACAACCGAATGACTTTCACCGAATGACTCCCTGCACGAGGTTTTAGACCATGTTTTAAAAGCTTTTAAAACTTGCTCGAATCCCCTTGGTTTTACGTATGAGCTACCCAATGACCAATCGATTATATTTTCAGAACTTCAGATAATTTTTCGTGAAAATGGCCATGTTTGCTGTTTTTTTTTTACCTCGAAGTAAGATGGCGTTGTACCCGTGCTCGTCTGCCCACTCAGAATCCGTCAAGAGAGGGATTGTTGTGAGTTGCTTTCGCAATGTTCTGCAGAAGAGTTGCCACTACCGCAGGAAGTCAAGATTTGACAACCAGGTTGAGCGGCTGCAGGCCGCCGCTTTCCCAAAACCGCTTCTGAATGCTGTGGCAGAAACGTTGCTGCAAAGAATTGAAAGGGGCGATGAAAAAGTACCCAACCATACTGGAGTTGAACGAAAAAAAAAATTGAAGGCATGCCTTATATCCATGGGGTTTCCCATAACATCAAGAAAGTTGCTACGAGGCAGGGCGTGAACGGTGTTTTTTTTTCGGCTACTTGCAAACTTTCAAGCCTTTTTTCACATGTTGCGCGCGGCAAAACTAAGATCCCTGTGTGCCCGACACGACATGAAAACTGCTAGGTTCCTTGTGCGACACGTGTGATCTATAAGATTCCACTGGCAAGTGCTTATATGGGCAAAAACTTACATGGGCCATACAGGCCAGTGTATCCATTAAAGGCTGTGAGAGGACCACAACTCTCTGACACTCGCAATCAAAGTTCATTTGCCTCGGCGTTGCAGGAAATGCGGCTGCTACCCGCTGTTTTAAAATGTCACCTTTCTTGGTAGAGGCAAGGGGTAAGGTGGAGCGCGAAGTTCCCGAAGCCTGTTCCATAAATATGCAAGGAGATATTTGTATTAGCCCCTCGTCTATCACATTGATGCAGAAGGAAATAAGTGTCCTTTCCCACCGGCACATATCGCTTTGATTACCTCGTAAGCATCGGTGCTTTTGTTTTGTGCGTCGTGCTGCACATTCCCTAATAGTTTTCCTGGCAGACATGCTCTTTTGCAGTAAAGCACAGTTGTTAGTCCAGCTGGTGTGTGTGCCTCGTCTTTTTTTCAGTCTTCGTCTTTTGGCTGGTTTATTTTTCAAGACATTGCTTACTTGCTATGAGCCTCAACTCGAGAGGCGTTGGCTACGGACGTTACAAAGGCAAAAGATTGAATATCGAAAATAATCAATGCAATACATTGAGCGCAGTTTCTCTCTTTCACTGACGGGCAGTTTTTCTTGCGCGTGCCGGTAAGACTTTGTGGAAATTAAACTATTGATAAACGCATGAGAGAATTGAAGCTGTCTTCATTATTTCCTTCTGGCTCTGCAGATTATCGCAACAAACCAAAGCACATATACATGGTCATGCGGCTGTTCTGAAGCGCGAATTTGGGGCGAAGTAACGACAGCGCTCAAGGTATGAGTGAATTACCCAGAACACCATAACGCGCTGATGCCTTGTGCGTTATAACCTCCTCTTTTGTCCTGTATGATCACGTGACTGAGGCAGATCTACAGCATTTAGGTCCTGTATTCGGGGCTACTGTGAATGTGCGCTTTGAAGGCCGCGCTTTTCAGAGAAGTTGTTTTCTCAGTCAACGCCTGCGCCATGCGGTGTGCCTTGACACTGTCCGTATACAATTCCACTTTTTACAACTTCTTGACGAAGGCCCCTTTCCTGTCAGCTAACTGTGCGAATTTAAGGTAACACCTCAACTCCTCTTTTCAAAAGCACCGTGTCGCAACCCTACTGACAAGTTCCAAGTGAGCCGCTCGTATGGAACTATGGGAATATGGAGTACATAAGGTGAGAGAAAATATATGGAAACCCATATCATCTCTGTACGGAGTCCATAAGCGTCACATAAAATTTTTATACGATTTCCATAGAGTGTAGATGACGTCATATGGAGTCCGTATGTTTCCACACGTGCTTCTATAGAGTCCATACAAACTCCATAAAATTTCTTTATGAAAACGTATGGAATTACGGAACTCGTCATATGGGAACTTTCAGTAGGGTTAACTAGGACTTCTCGGGGGACAAGGTCGTTTTCTTTTGTTCACTTGCGCCATGCCCCTCTCACGTCTCCTTTAAAATGGCTTTTAATTTTCTGCAGTGCTCCGGAGAGTTCCGGCCGCTTTTTCACTTCGTCTCTCTCTCGCTCTTTTACTTCCCTCACTCTATTCCTTTTTCATTTATCGCTGGGCGTGGTCCTCATTCTCGGCGACAGGCGCGAGACTGTGGAAACCCCACCCTCCTTTTGTGGGTCACCCCCATGCATAGGCCACCACGCTGTTGCGCGTGGTTTCGTGTCGGGCCTTATAAACGGCTCTTCCTCACCCTTGGTCTCTGCTTTGAGCGCTTCTTTGCGTGTGAATTTTTTTGCGTTGCGATCCCGAGACCCGGGCCAATACGTCATCGCTGTGTGTCCTCGAGCGCGCAGTTTAATCACGCGCGGAGATAAGCCCCGCTTCTACGTGAGCGATTCCCGTGCCATGCAACGTGCGTCCGGTGTAAGGCGACAGGGACACACAATCTGGGAGTGACGTCGATCTGGGGTTGCAAGAACGAAGGGAAGTACAAAAAGGTATCCAATATTCTTTTAAACGAAGGCAGGCAAGTGGAATTAAGTTTACATGTGGACAAGAACACCTGAGTAATAGTTCAGAAAATTGCTTTTCAGGAAAGCAAATTACGCAGTACAGTCTCACATATCTCGGAGGACTTCCGAACCGTGCCGTAATGGTAGGTATAAAGGAGGGATTGAAAGAAGGTGGTAATTTTAAAATGAAAGCTGATATGGTGTTCACGTAATCTGGCCCGAGCTTCGGCAGCAAGGCTGTGTAAGTGGCTGTGGGGACTAACGAGTGATAAGGGAATTCTTGTGAGATTTTGTTCGTTCATTTAACTGTGTGAATCACAGCAGTAAACATTATGACCCCTATTTACTGGGTCGCACAAAGCTCATTAATCAGTAGATGACATCACTCACTGCCTCGGTAACGTAAGCCATGGATCGCATGATAAGTTGGCCACACGACCAAAGGGTGGCGTAACCTATTTGGCGGGTTACGTTGCCACCACAGCTACGCCGAGGGTCACGCAGTGACGACGTTGTTTTGTGTGGATGACGCGATCTCTGCACAGCAAGCCTTTAAGACAATCACGGCAAATTGCAGTTGGCCTGTATCAATAGACTACAGTGTAATAAGGCCCCCGCAGGGGGGCGCCTGCAGCTTGCAGGCGTCGCGACGGTGAGTGGCGACACCGCGGGTTCCACTGACTCAGGGAGTCAATTATGGTTGTTTCATTTTCTTTCGCGACTAAGAGGGTCCACGCCCACCTGTGGATTTTGTGGAGTAGAAATCTAATAGTGCTTTTTGCGCACAGACGGAAGTTTATGAAGACGACGCCGTGCAACGCACAGCGCGAGAGTGTGTAGCTGTTTTACACGAGGCGTGATCGTCTGCGGCGATAGCATAGTGCCCTCGTGCAGTGGCCAGCGAAGCTGATTTGTTGGCGCCGCCGTGGGTTTGGAACCCAGTCGTGGCAATATTTATTTTAGTCCTCTGGGTATTTGAGAGGCTTCAGACAAACATCAGCTTTTCCAGGATTGCTAGTGAACCAATGCTTCCACGCTAAAACCGAAATGCAGGTGGCGCCACCATGTGTCGATTTAACAAGTTAACTGTTTCCATCGACACCCGAGTCATCACGGAACCAAGAGTCTATGCTACACTGCCATCCACTTTAAAGTGGCGCAAAACAGTTCTTCTTGGTGTGGACGGGACCTGTTCGGACATAGTCGGGAAAAAGAAATTAAATTCAGTATTCTCTAGAATAAATAGTAATTTCTTGCTCCTAGACAGCCGTTAACATAACCAGGCAGCCAGATTATCAATTTTTACTGATAGCTACAATTGATTAGATGGAGTTCTTCTCATCGTCCCTTTAACAGGAGGCATTGTGAAAGTAAAATAAAGGCGTGTGTGCACGTCATCAAATATGATCTCTGCTCAGCATGAACTGCGAGAAATTCCTACAAGAGTTTACTTCTTTGCATGCCATTACTGCAACGCAGCTCATTCCTAATCCTTCTGTCGTTTTCATTTGAGATCTTTTACAGCGATGACAATCTTGTCGACCCACGCCGCGATCCCTGGTATCATAAATTGAATAGGCTTGTAATATGCAGCCCTTGGTAACAAAACATGTGCACGAGTTCCTGTCAAAAGATATAGCCCCAATCTCTTCCTAGGATTCACGCAATAGGAACACTTTTTTGTTAGTTTCGCCGTTTCAAAGATTGTGACATCGTTAATAGTATATTGCGATGCTATTGACACATATTGCAAACATGGCACGTGTTCATGTTATTGAAAGGTGCACAGTATATGCAGTCCTCTGTCGTTTTCAAGCCTCTCTGCACTGACAACAATCCCTTACGCATCTTTGCCCTGGCCACTCCTCTACTTGGACAAGCTATGTGCGTGGCCAGTTCTCTCAATACGCGTCGGCCTTGGAAACAGCGCCGGTCACGGCCAACCATTGTCTCTCTTTCCTACCGTTAGTCTGTTCCCCACCTCTTCACCTAAGCCTCTGACGTCCGGCGGTGGCGCGGCATGACCGTAAATCCCTTACTCCTCCTTTTCCCCTTTGGGCTTCCGGCAGTCGTGGGGATCGCGTCTTTCCCCAAATCCTCCGATTCACACCTCCTCTATTCCCTTCCCTCATCGAGGTCTGTTGCGCCGTGAAGCGGGGAAGAAAAGAGACTCCTCCTTTGAATGAAGACTGCGTCTTCAAATATTCTTTTTCCCCCTAGAATATATCCCGGCAATTCTGGACAAAAACATTTTTCAGCGGGAAAGAGTTTATGAACGGAAGTTTTTCATATTTTCCACGGTTTCACTATAACAATATATCTGCATACCTCCCGTCAGCAGGCTTGAATTTTTTTCTATTGACGTTTTTGCTAGCGTCAGAAACGTTGCCACAGGCAGTCTTAACTGCTCCATGCGAGCAATGGAAAAGCTTTAAAAGTATGGTTTTGCTACACGGGAAAAAATATTTCACAACATTGTACAATGAATACATCCCACTACACCCCATGTTACTTTTAGGAGATCAAGCACTGGTTGATTTTTCCAGCATTTTTAAATTTCTCAGAGAAGCCAATGTTTTATACAAACTTTAGGTATAAAAAGCTAACCTTTAACAAAAGCTCTAACCGTGTGTTTGGCGCATCATAGCCTCAGTTGCTTTTGCGCCATTAAAATCAATATAACTAACTAACTAACATTACCTTCAATATTTCCATAACAATAGCCTAAAGAAATTTCAGTATTCAAAACTTTTGCCCAAGAATGCTGGACGCAGGGCGATTTCTTTGTGCATTAACGGTCTTTGTGTCATATGTCGTAAGCGAAATAAAAAACTGCTTTCATTTGCTAGGTTGAGCCTGCGCCTCCAAGTAAAAAGGATCAGGTTAATCAGGGTGTAGATGCTTTTGGCATGTTCTCTCTGAGTTCTTGAAGACCGAGCCAATTGGGGCTGGCGCAGTACAATTGCAGCTGCTTCTATTCCGCCTAGAGGAAGGTTTAGAAGCTTAAGAGTTTTTGTGCGCGGCATGCTTTTCGCTTCTATTCTCGACAGTCTCGTCCGAGCATCGCCTTGAAATTGCGGCGAAATTGACGACGGAACCAAACCAGAACTGCTCTTAAACTCTCACCGGTTGCCGCCGAAGGCAACGCTCACTAAAACGCATATTTTCATGGTAAATGGGTTCACATTTAACCAGCTTTTCTGGCGAAACGCATACAGTACCTATCTGAAACCGAGTCAAACAGAGCGGCTAGCAGCACCTATCATCCGTCCTGGAATGCAGAACGCCAGTCTTGCAGTGCACTTCATTCCGATACCTGTTCGCGGCGACGAGATAGCAGAATATTTTTTTAGCTGTTTAAAGAATAATTGGTTTTTGGGGAAAGGAAATGGCGCAGTATCTGTCTCATATATCGTTGGACACCTGAACCGCGCCGTAAGGGAAAAGATAAAGGAGGGAGTGAAAGAAGAAAGGAAGAATAGGTGCCGTAGTGGAGGGTTCCGGAATAATTTCGACCACCTGGGGATCTTTAACGTGCACTGACATCGCACAGCACACGGGCGCCTTAGCGTTTTTCCTCCATAAAAACGCAGCCGCCGCGGTCGGGTTCGAAGCTGTTTAAAGAGCCTTCTCTCTTTAAATGACATCGCGCCCTCTAAACGGCAACCAAATGTACTCCCCACATGGGACTAAAACTGCTACAGGGCCAGGTCTTTTTAAGACTAGTTGCGTTGCCACTACCGTTAGTTCTTCAAAGACCAGCCATCACTCTCCTGAGATTAACTACCAAGGGACGTAATGTACATTTTGTTTCCTGACAGACAAACTATTCAACGCAAGCAATGGATGATGCAATCAGTTCCATGACACATTGCTAACACGTTTACGTTTTTAACCTAATGATTATTTGGGGTTTTGATTCAAGTACACTGCCTGCATATGGGCCTTGGACAAGAGTGCTCTGATGCGGGAATAGACGTGAAGGTCCAGCGGTGGTTCAGCTGCAGCTGTTCTTTCTTCGCTGTCTAGGAGGGCACAAGGCGTGTGCAGGTTCTCTTCTCTTTCGAAAGAAATGCATATAAGCTTCGCGCAGAAGATTTTCAGCGGCCGAATTTATTGCTTCACCACTGCAAAGCAATCGTGCATACCGATCCAGTTGAAGCTTACATGAATAAAAATAAATGTCCCTGTCAAATACACGGCAGAAATTTTTCTGTCGTGTCAGAAATTTTTCTGTCGTCGCAACAAATTTGTTGGAGTATTTTTGACCGCGAACTTGTAGCGACAACAGAACTCTTTGCGGTAACAGAATTTTCTTCAGTATTGTGCTGTCCTTTGTAATGGCGACAGAGCTACAGAAAATGCAACAATGCTGCACAAAATCCTCGTTATGAAAAACATCTCCAGTATTTTGGGCCCAATTCTGTCGTGATTTTTTCGACTGGGGTCAACCTTGCGAAAAAAAATATCACGACAGAAGTGGGTCGACTGGGGTCAACCTTCCAACTCGACAGCGGCGGCCGCGCTTCAAAGGAGGCGGAAGCTAAGGCGCCCGTGTGCTGTGCGATGTCAGTGCACGTTAAAGATCCCCAGGTGGTCGACATATTTCCGGAGCCCTCCACTACGGCATCTCTTTCTTCCTTTCTTCTTTCACTCCCTCCTTTATCCCTTCCCTCACGGCGCGGTTCAGGTGTCCACCGAGATAAGTGTAAGAGATACTGCGCCAAAAATCAATTATCAATTTTTTTTCAACCTTGCCTCTACAAGCGCCACTGTGAACATATCATTTTTGTAACCTACAGTGCAAGCATGGAGGCGTAGGTCGGATGTGATCCATATTAACCAGAAGGGCTGTGTAGAAGACAAATGGAAAGAAGTTGAAGAGAAGAACACAGGCTGGATATAATACGTGTTCTTATACTGTAGCTGCAGTGAGATGAAAAACACAAGCTTAGGAGAGGTTCGGTAACCCGCCAGCCATCGCAAGCGCGATCAGGGCGAATCCATTTTTGCAGTAGTATAGCAGCCACAGTTTCGTCGGCTCATCCTCAATATTTTTTTATTGCTAAATAGCTGCTGCACCTTCAACAGTAATCTCATCCACGCCATCTTATCGTTTTGAAAGTGCTTTTCTTTTTTTTTCATCTTCGCCGCAATGTTTACCTTGAAAACATACAGGAGGGGGTGTTTGCTTTGATCTGGCCTGCTTTCAAGGCTCCAGCGGGCATACCTATATATATACCCATTGGCTTCCATATCTGCACTCCTGGGCTGAGCTTTTGCAACATCTCACCAACAAAGGATAACGATTATCTTTTTTTTATGGGGTGTTGACTCAAGCGTGGATTGCGGTGTTGGCGAAAGGGATGGGCTAGATGGTTTTTTGAAGCTCTGTTGTGGCTTTTATCACGAGCTCCCCTCCTTCAGCTTTTTTTTTAAATTTTTATCAGTTTCCCCTTACTGTCATTACAGCTGAGTGTGCCTGCACACTGTGTTCTGACGTTCGTTTTTTTTTTTTGCTCGCAGACCCTTTTTTTCTTTAAATTTTGTGTTTGGGCTCTGCGGTCGACAATTTTTTTTTTGGCGTCAAAGACTTATAGATCTTGCAACGAAACTTGTCAGAAATATGAATTCAATGGAACTACTATTTCAGGGGCAGCATCAGTCATTAGCAAACTCAAACAAACGAACAAACAAAAATGAAAATGCCAATGGATGAAAAGCACGAAAACAAAGTTCTTTGTTTTTTGTTGTGCATGGCATACCGGTTTATGTTACCGCATCTGCAGAAATTGCATAGCTCTCTTGTAATATATAGTAATATTGTAATATAATATTATCTGCGGACAGTAAAGTTTAATTGCTTGTAGCAGAAACTACTCGTCATGCTTTTTGTGAGCTAAGGCGCCCGTCTGTGCCAAAGAATGCTACGTTCTATACAGAGCGGTTGGCGTTAGAGCGGGCCAATATTTCTCTCTAAAAGTCCTGTCCCTGTCATGATCCAAAACATCCAATAACTTGCTGCTTGTTCCTGTTTTAGCATCTAAAGCAGCATTTTCTCTCATCGCTTTTACAGCCAAAGCAAAGGAAACATCAGATAGAAGCAATGAAATTCTTGCACTTCGTCAGTAGTCGCCGCAGAGTTCCAGAATTGCGGCAGAATTGCAGAAGAGAAAAAAATCTTCGTTTTGCAGAAAAATTCGCCTTTGCTGCATAATTGAAATATGCAATTATAATTGATTTTCGACTAAGGACAATAAATCTCCATACTCAGCCGCATGCAACGTATCGGTAACAAAATTACAAACTGTTCCATTACTTGCCAGTGCAGAAGTATATAAGACCGGAATAATTTTGAGCCTTTCTTCGTTCAGAATTAGCATTTGCAATCAGTGATCTTCCAGCAGGCGGCTTGAAATCTGATTTTGCTTCGATAAATAATGCAAAAAGAGCGTTTTTTCTGTTAGCTATATCAGTTCCACGAATAATTGATATTGTTCTGCGAGCATAAGTCATTACTGTTGACAATTTTGCAAAGCTTGCCGGAGGTAAGCTCACGAATATTATAAGGTTAAAGAAACCCCTACAGAATTTTTCGATTAGGGTTAGGTCACAGAAACGAAAATAGCCAAACTCACGACGCAGCTCATAGAAAATTAATCGGCACACACGAGCCCGCTTTACCTGTATAAGGCTGTATGCACAGTTATTGAACCATGCCTCCGACACCAGTCGCAAACGGCTTCTTCGGAACAAGACCTCCACGAAAGACCTGCTCTTGGCAGATCCTTCCCCAAAGACCTTTTCTTTCCCGTACTCCGAGAAAGGTCTCTCCACTCGTTGCATCGAAGCGCCGCCCTCAAGAGAGCCGACAGTTTAATCCTGATTTTCAGGCCGCCTTCAAAACCATGCTCACGGGCTTCGCTCGAAATCTCTCCGGTGCGGGCTTTTTTCTTTTTTCCGACCTTTCCTGCTACAAAACGCTCCCGAGCGCCTCGCATTGAAGAAAAAAAATAATGCGGCATCCATCTCCAACCTCTTCCCAGTTTAAGGAGAAGGGAACAAATTTCGCCAAAAGGTGGTCCCTGCAGGAGTGCTCATAGCACGCGTGCACGGCTCGAGGAACAGCAAGAATAAGTGGCTCAAGACTAAAGAAACGGGTATACCGTAAACCCCGAAAATGCGCTCTCCTCGGCCGAGACTTCTTTTTATGCTTAGATTCTTGATACCTGCAGAGTGTTTCTCAAGAACTGTGCACTGCTGACGGTGTTGCTTGGCGCGTTGAGACAGCTGCTAGGAAGTCTCGAAAAAGTATTGTTTAAATTCGGCAAAGTTCGCGCCGTCGTATCTGGAAATGATACTGGATGTACAATTGCCACTGAGAGCAATTGCGCTGACAGTACCATCACTACCGTGGTAACATCTCGAAGAACATAGACAAAAAGTTTTTACGGTATTTTACAATGAACACATTCCATTTCATCCCGCATTGCTTTTAGGCGAGCAAACACTCGTCGAATTTTCACTTGTTTGTAAGTTTCTAAAGAAAGCCAGTGTTTTAAATCTATTATAATGTAACCTCTGTACACTTGACATAGCATCATCTAACCTTGTGTTTGGCGCATGATAGCCATAGTTGCTTATGCGCCATAAAACCCCATACAACATACAACAACAACTACCGTGGTAACATTTTTACGGTCGAGGTGTCGTGCCGCTAGAAGCGATGGTATTGGTAGTACCATTGCTTCCATAGTACCGTGGTTACGGCAATTGCATTCCGATGTACATTGGTGAGATATAATAATTATTGATTTTTGGGGAAAGGAAATGGCACAGTATCTGTCTCATATATGGGCGGACACCTGAACCGCGCCGTAAGGGAAGAGATGAAGGAGAGAGTGAAAAAAGAAAGGAAGAAAGAGGTGCCGTAGCTGAGAGGTCCGGAATAATTTCGACCACCCGGGGATCTTCAAACCGGTTTTGAGCATAGGGTATTCCTTTGATGAATTCGTTTCAAAGAAGGGCGCTGCTTGTTAGGTAGACGGAAAAAATAGTCTGGTGGTATAAGGAGGTTAGGCTCGGTCCCCGTCCAGCTTGTATAGGCTTAATTTTTTTTCCCGTGAAAGTCTGCTGTATGCATTAGGCTTTTTTGTACACTTAGTTGAGCGAAGTCACTAACGTCGACGAGTATTCCCCGTGTTGGATCCGCTTGAAGCATGATGAACTCTGCTTTTCGCAGTTAACACATTCGAACGGAAAAATTGAGTTGAAGGCATATTCTCTATCCGTTCTTTCCCGTTGAATTATTTTTCTCTTTGCCATTGGTGAGCACCGCGTTTATTACCAGGGTCGGCCACATGCACATCTTTACTGGCTATGAGCTCTAATATCAGAGACAGCAGCACCTGACCGTAGCACAACCAAAGAATGAACCGGGGGAAAAGTTCGTCACCGAATGCGCCCCATAGATTCTTTGGTGTCAACGAGTACAATTAGAAAAGTAACGTCTTTCCATCCAGATGTCATATGCAAGACGTGCGCTGCTTAGATAAGCAAGGATAAGGTTAAAAACAACACAAACGGTTAAGCACACGACGGTTAGGTGGTTTGCGCTTAACCATTTGCATTGTCTTTAACTCTGTCCTTTTCAATCTAAGCAGTGCCCGTCTTGCATGTGATCATTTTCCAAATAGCCCAATCCAAAGCACTTCTTAACCCTGATCGGGAGGTGCGGGGCTCGATCCCCAGTGCCGCCGGGCACCCACCGGTGATACAATGGGCCCAAGCTTCCCCTGGCCTGGTGATCAGCTTTATCAGGGTGTAGTGCTTGGGAAATGGGTCTTTGACCCAATCTTGAGCAAACGAAAAATACCTTATGCCATGGTGCTCTTTGGCCCCAGATGCCCTTGCACCACGAAAATCCATCATAATCATCATCATAATAATCATCATTAGTATCTTAACACAGATGTCGTTGTGCCCTTGAACCCTGTCCTGCTCCTGCCCTGCGTCGTCATCTTCAATTCCGGTTCATGATTGACTGTGACGAATATTTGTTTGCTGAGGCAAAGCTTAGAGTTACGGGACAGGCCATATTGGAGGACCCCGGGTAAATTTTGGCCACGTGGTGTTTTCCTCGGGAGAAGAAATATTTCAGCAAACTTAACGCGTTAGAGACCGCACCAAGACACGCACTTGCGTAAAAACTTGTGCAGCTGTCTTCCATCGCCGTTCAGCAATCTTCTGCTTTTGCTCTTAATATTTACCTCCGTCTATTTCGTCAAAACTACCGGTCTTTAATTCCTCTCTCCTATTGGCCTGTTTTATGTTCTCACAAAACTGCAAATCTTTAATATTTCTCTTCGATTTTCCTGTTCCAATTTTTCTGCTCCCTCAGATATACAGGTATATCGTTTATTTGACCTGTTTTTTCATCCCTATTTTCTTAAACCTACAGGTCTAATTTTTTTTGCCTGCCTGCATTTTCCTATGGCTGGCCAAGAGATTGTATCCATATTGCAAGGTTTCCCCCTAAATACCCTAGGTTATAAGGCAACCGAGGCGAATAAGACTGTTGTATATAATTACCATACGCTAACCACTCCAGTTACTGTTGAGTATTCTACTCTGGGTGATAAGCGCATTACATGATTCCGTTCTCCTTACACATCCAAAATACACCATTGTATTACAGCCATATGATCACACCGGTCGGACATAAAAAATTTACCGTAAATACCCTACTCATCTCATGACACACAACCGTAAAAACCTTGATGGACCGTTGCGACGTAATAAATTATGAGGATAACGGTAATGCTTTCAGAGAAGACATGCTGACTCTCCATGAATACCCCGCCAATGCGAAGCACCTCACATTGATGGCATACGCGGTGGTTCGGACCTCCGATCTACTTGTGCCATCTCCACGACTTCTGCCTCGCTGTACGGTTTTACTGTCGACGGATGTATACTGTATATCTCTCGCTTCGTCCCCGAAGCCGTCTCGGCGCACTCGCCTTTCACGTTTTCCACTTCTTTTGCCTTGTTTCGCTCTCAGCGAGCACTCGTTTCCCGGGCCAGGTGAGGAAAGCTCTTAGCGATTACTACCTCGTCGACTCAGCAGCGCGGCGGTGCTCGCTGGCCGGGATTCAATTGGGCGTCCGGAGCTCCTTCTTTTTCCCCACTCCCATTGGCGCTGAACGCGCTCCCCTCCAAGGATCTTCCCCTTTTCGCTTCGCCAGTGCCCCCTCTCCCTCCCCCCAACTCCTTTCTCTGTTAGACTCCCCCCCACCACCCTCAACCCCATTTCCCCCACTCTAGCCCTTGGAGAAAACCAAAAAGAAAGCGCAGACAGTGGAAGACAGCCAGCGACGAGTGGATCCTTCCTTTATACTTTTTCTTTTCTGCACATGTGCGAGACGCAGCCAGCATGCATGCGCAGCAGAAAAGAAAAAGCTCTGCCGCGCAAGTGTCACAGCGTGTCCCTTGTCACCGTGTAGGTATACAGGGCTTGTTCTTTTGCGTAAGAAAGTCTACCGTTCGCCGCCAGTCTCGCGTGTCTAATGGCATTGTCCCAACAGTGTTGTCGCCTTTTTGTGATGGTAAAAAAGAAATAGAACGAAACGTAAGCTGCCATCAGGCATTTTCCGTAACTGCAGTGCATACGATGGCGACAACTGAAGTCCATCGTCGTAGTACTGGTCTCATAAATGTCATCTTAACTGTCGTCAGTCTTGTATACCTAGACTGACATCTTGGCGAGTTGGTGCCCGGTGCGGATTTATGAAAAGCGAACAGGGTGAAAATAGATCAAGAAATGAGACCTATGTACTCAGCATAAGCACCTGGGCTATGTATCTTGGTCAGTTTTTGCACTGTGTGCCTATACACCATTCTGGGAGACAGAGAGGCTGCGATTAATGCTGGACTATTAAGGTGCCCTTTAATACATGGTGCTGATGATGATTAAATGCTGTTTTATTGAAAGGCATCGTCAAAACGCGTGAGTTGGGATTTTATTGTCCAGCCGTCCGCAAGAATCATACAATATGCCTCGCCGGACTCGACCGAGTTATCTTAATGTTCAACGCTGGGTAAGCAATGCTGGATCAGTCCGCAACACATACAGCGCCGTAATCGGTGATACTGCGCAGTTTTTAACGTGGAGCCATGAGAGGCGGTTTCTAGGAGCCAGGCTGAAGGGTCAGACAAGTCCCTGGGCTCGTTATCTCCCCCCTCCCCCCTTCCCAGGTAAGGTGAAGTCTGACTTAGATTGAGAAACGCGTCTCCTGGTGTAACATGGTCACTTGACAATGAAAATGGCGGCGCAATATAGAACAACCAGGTGGTTAGCTAAGCCCTCCTTTCATCAAAGTAGGTTGGGCCCAATGAGATCCCATTCTCATCCCGTCAGCCTGTACAGGACAGATCGCAGGTAAATGATCTCGCACCTGCTAAATCGAAAAGCGCGCGTCTTTAGCACACGAAAAGCAACGCCCACCAGTACCTGTCGCTTTGCAGCGTACTGTAATGTGACCTTCCCTTTTTCTGCCCTCGCTGAGGTGTTGGCCATTACTTGCTGTCACAAGTAACAAGGGGAAGAAAAGGTAACATTACAGTTCCCCACGTAGTGACGTCCCTTAAAAAATTTCTTTAGACGGTCTATAGACTGTCCATAGACTTCTGTATATAAAGTCTATAGACTTTCTACAGATAAACCCTAGATAAGTCTATAGGCAATAAAATCATATGGACAGTGTATACACAATCTATGGATTTACGGTCATACATTTTTAGTAGACTTCTCTCTATAGACAGGCAGTCTATTGACTATGAATAGACAAAAAGAAATGCCTATAGGAAGACAATTGAGTCTATAACAAGTCTATAGAATGTCTATAGGCCATTTTTATCAGGGGTGTGCGGAGTGACGCGGCCCACAGTCGCGCGCTTTTCGAAAAGGGCGCAGTATATGGAGCAAATTTGTTCGGAAACAGCCTTTAGGCACCAGAGGGTTATCACATTTTCGAAATTCCATAAATATGAGTATAATTAAAACGAAATTCTCAAAAAACTCTCCTGTTCAGGCGAGGACTGTTAGACGATGGCGAAAAGGTGTAGCACTGCTACGGGAACAAAGCTGGAGATAAGGGTGGTATCATGCTAACAGCGAGACAATAGGAGGCGCTGTGCGCTTATTACAGATAATTGGCGAGACAGAGTGGCTATGGCTGAGTATAGTGGTTGACTGTGCATAGCGCAAGCATTGTAAATATTTACGGTGACAGCCGTTACTGGGACACCATTCCGTGTGGTCGAGCAAGCCCGTTGCAGTAGTTCCCATAGAAATCCGTATGCCAAAGCAAGCCAAGCCAAGGCATGGAATAAGAGAAACAAGACGATCGCAATAGAGAAGAAGCAAGAGCCAGAAGCCAGAGCCAAGCCAAGAGCGAAAAGAAGAGGAAGCAGAAATAAAACGAGAAGAAGAAAGAAGCCGAAGACAAAAGCCAAGTCAGAAAAGAAGAGCAGAAGCCAGGAGACGCTTTTACTTATCCTCACAACACGCAGGCTTTAAGAGCATGTGCCCTCCCCACAGCAAAGCGACCGGCTTGCATAATCTTATCAACGACCTTATCCTAGCCTAGTCGAGTGCGCAAAGTTATGCAAGGTCATTGCAAGCGTCATATTATGCTAAGATTGGTTTGGTGGTTTAAATTTGGCGGTACTGAGTGAACCTTGGTCTAGTTCAGTAAAGTCGATTAGGTGCGCTTATTTGGGTACGTTTAGGGCACTTTTTCATTATATGGTTGCAAAATAACGCAAAAGCATCTTATCTTATCCAAGACGTTGAAACAGCGCAACGCGGAAAGAATAAGAATAATAAAAAGAAAAGCCGATGCTATTGCTTAGAACGAGAAAATGTCGAATGAGACATGTGAAGGGCTTGACACGGGGACCCTCCTGAGACCGCAAAAATCAGGAGCTGCAATTCAAGGAGTACCTGGGAGAAGAGGTAAGTTTAAGTCCCCGGCTCTTATGCTAATTACGTGGTCGGCTGAGCAGTGGGGAGTGGACCGACCTCTCACGAGCCAAGTTGGAAAAAAAAATTCTTGAAATTCTTAACAAGGTTACGCCTCGGCTTACTTGGAGCGAGGGAGATTAGCTTTTATAATGAGAGGCGCGCGGACCGAACCGGCGGCTCCGTTACTCTACACGGCAAAGTAAGGAACTGTCGCGAAACATGAAACCTGCACGCAAGCGAAAACGGGCATCATTCCTGCTTTAGCGGCACTTAGCTTGAAGAGTGGTGTCACCTAAAGAGACCCTCCTAATTCTTTTCTATTTCTTAACAGAAGGCTTTCAAAATTTGACACCTACGTTTTAGCAAGGAGCGGGACGCCTTGAGCTCATGAACCGAGGTGTTTGGCTAAAGAAATATGTAACAAAAAATGAAGCCTCATCCTAAATTCTTACAAGCAACTTGATTTCTTATAGAGTAATTTGTTCGTTTCGTTGAAAACAAAAAAAAACTCACAGGACGGTTACGACAATGTAACGCGAGATTCAGCGATAGCTGTTTAGGCCGTTCAGTCACGTGACAACTTGTGCAGTGGTCACGTGATACACCCCCGCACTGGCAGGCGGCTGCTCCAAACAGAGCCACCCCTAGGCTTCTGTCACCCAGGTTGACCGGCCCACCGGTTACGCCGACGGCGACGAGAAAGCCGGGGCCAAGCGTATAACAGCTATCGCTGTAAAACTTGATGCCACATTTAAGCTCCGCCTTAACGGTTTGACGCGATAGCGTTAACGGGTTTCTTCAGCGGACTGGGGCCCTCTTCGAAGACTCGGATACTTTTCTTTCTTTCACTATCACGTAACTCTTAACATACCGTTAACAGTACAATGCGATAGCATTAGACTTCCCTCCCGGGCAAATACTCATCTGTCGCCAAGGTTCTGCATACGTGCCCATAGAGGCGGAATTGGTTATTTATTTTACATTCATAGATCGCAGGAGCACCGCTCCAAACGCTGTGGTCCTCCTGGTATCTGTTGGGCATGCCGTCGTCACACTTACCGCTTCGGTGGCTAGACGGCGGCTGTTGCGACGCCATCTTTTTGCGTCCATCTTTCGGCCTCAACGACGGCCACCGATGGAATTTCGTCTAAAGGGGCGAGTAAGGCTTTCGCCTAAATAATAAAGATGAGTAATGTATAGAATTGTATACACGTTCAGTAGTGTTTATCCTACTTCGGAAGCAAGTAACACCGCTTGCATTCAGTTATGCCTCATGGAAACCTGGCTCGTTTTATACTTATCAATGTATTTCAGAATGTCTTAAGAGCCATGGTGAAGATTACATAAAGAGAAGGGGGGGATAAATGGAAAAATAATAAACAACGATAAACCACAGAGATGCGCAGCTATTTGAGCGGCCTCAGGCTGGTCATGGCAAATTCGGGTTAGGGTTGCAAGGCCAGGAGTGCGAACAGAATCCTTTCCCTTAAAACAGCAGCCGAACAGCAGCCTTTCCCTTACAAAAATGGACTCTATTGCCTTCCTATAGATATTTATTTTTGTCTATTCATAGTCTATAGGATGTCTATAGACAGAAGACTACTAAAAGTGCGTGGCCATAAATCTATAGACTCTCTATACACTGTCCTCTAGGATTTGTCTATAGAGAGTGTATAGACTTTATAGACAGAAGTCTATGGACAGTCTATAGACAGTCTAAAGAAATTTTTGTAACGGTTTACAGCGGCAGTGTTATAAGGCTACGTTTACGAGAAAGGCGTCGATGTCGTGGACGTAACACACCGTGTGGAACGCTCCACACTGATATGGTTCAGAATGGAGTGCCGCTACCTAAAATGCAATGACCAAGTGCCACTCTGATGTGCCAGAATGCAAATCACTCGTTGGTTCTAATGAACCAACCTAACCAACCTTCATCTAACTAATGAAGCCTCCAAGCATTTACTATAGAGCCTATACCCGCGACGCTAGTCGAGTTTAGCGACATAAATTCAGCCACATCCAGAGCTTTTGAACACTCAACTTGGCATCAGCATTTGGTATCATCCCAGGTGTCGCTAAAATAGGGATTACCACCAGGGTAAGCGCTCGAGGAGTTTTATTTGGTGAAGCTTCACTTCTGTCCAGAGAATTAGAATTTACTGCGTTACCGCCTAAGAATATTGCTCCTCATCTCTTTAAGATCGTTACTTCTCGCTGATTTCTCTGTCAGTAAGCTGCTTAAAGCCGATCGCTTAGTATCGTTGATAGCACTGCTGCTTACCGCCACCACGTTTGCAGTGGAAAAAGGAGAGGCCTAATCCGCACGTTCGCGTATGGTCCTTCACGACTTCGTCTCGACAAGCCCGACGACCTCTTTCAGTGCACTCTCAATATATTTCCTCGGGCACTGATCGTCGCTCAAGTCTAAGCTGACCCGGCGTTCCAAGCTTCACGTGAAATATTCAAAGCCGCATGTATACTCTGCCTAGCGCTACAAACACATTCACGCACTAGGAAGGGTCGTTTTGCTATGGTCTCTCCTTTCTTCTGCAGCAGGAATCTCTGACACGAGAAAAATGTACTCGTGTTTGAATTTTTGAACGATAGTTTTTCATATAAAGTGCAGGTGCAAATGAATAAAATCGACTGAGTGCCTTGCAGTGCAAGTTCTTAAATGGACAGTGAAAGCAACTTCCTCCAATTTTTTTAAATTATTGATTAAAACTCCATGATTACAGCATTGCTCATGCTAATTATTACTCATGATTTCCGTATGGTTACTTGCGCTTGAATTTTTACCGACAGGTGCGCATCGAAAGTGCAGGTGCAAATGAATATGAACGCGTGAGTGCCTTGAAGTGCAAGTTCTTAAATGGACACTGAAAACAAAATCCTCCAATTTTTTGAAAAGATTTATTCTGAGGCTCTTTCTAGGTGTGTTGATGTCTGTCCGGCGGCCAAATGCGCATTTATTTACTGGAAATCCTGTTTTAAAAATTCTCCCGTTACTCGATTCAAATTGGTGACGTCTACACCGAGAAAGAACTCCATGATTACCGTACTGAAGAGAATGGACTTGTGGCCTATTCAGAACAATTTAATTAACCTTTATTTTCTACATTTCACAATGTTGATGGTCTCTCAGGAAAAAAGCTGGAGGAACAGCTTGACGAGGCCTGGGGGCCGGCGGCAGGCAACAGTGAAAGCAGCACAAAAAATTCTCTACAAGATATCTATTGCTATACCTAGAAAAACACGCATTTAATCATACATCTTCAAAAATAAGAGGTGAAGGAAATGTATTAAAAGATCTCAAGGCATTATAAAATGACTAGCTTTAACATGCACACGATATTACGAAAAAAAAAAACAGGCGCAAATGAGAGACGAAACTAACATAGATATGTTTATTGCACGCGGTAGGATTTTACGCTAGGAACAGCAAACACGGGCCAATCTAGAAACAATTCATGAGCACAAAATTTTGCATGTTATTACAACGTTATTACAATAGACAACCTGAGCTTATTTAGTTACACTGGCACTGTATAGCTTAATCACTGCAGAAGGTAAGCAGTTCGGTGGTGTGGAATCAACCATTTCTCAGGGGCACGTGTTTTAGAAATACTGCAGCGTAACGTTGCACCTGAGAGCGTCATTAGAAATTCTTTATACTTTTCATTACCAAAATAAAAAATTGTAGGGAGACAAAAACTGTAAAAAAAACTGATATTGATAAGATGATGCTGACGAAATACGTCAGCTGATGGATGTAAATAGGATATATTGTTGGCTCTGGAATCCGCGCCAAAAATGCTGTGTCGATGCACCGTAGTTTGCTCGAGAAATCGGCCGCTGATAGCGTCGCCTGTATTTCATTCTTTAGCTTTTCCTGACTTAAAAACTTCATTTGCTGTGAAAATATGATTTCATCATATGAATGTGACAATCTATCGAAGCTGGCCAACACTAGTTCGTCTCAGTGTACCTTTAATCTTCGCACAAGTAACCGATCGTCAACGAGCTGTGCGCATCTTACCTTATGGGTTGGAAATCATGGATCCAGAACTTTATCGGTATGTCTTTAGCCGTCTCTTCTTCATGCAGCATGCGGAACTCTCGGTGGACGATAGTTTCAATTTGCTACCTATTCCATATCTCTTATGACGTGCCGCTGATTGACCTTTTCAACTGAGGATATTCAGATCTAAAGAAACTGCTCCTTTATACATATTTTACTGCAGTAGTGGCGCTGAGGATCTACAGGCACCGCAGACGATCCATGTCTAGTCGGCAATACTAACAGCTGTGCTTGCTACTCTTATAAAACTGGTTACACATAATACACGCAGCAGTGCTTAGAAAGCATTGTGCCGTTACCTCGCATGCCGATTTAAGAAATTTCATGGCAAGGGGAGAAGACAGAGTAAATGCCGATGGCAATTTTCTGGCCATACCTTCTTCTTTTCATTGAAATAAATCGACACGCAGCAAAAAGAAAAACTGTACAAAAGACCTAAGTGTCAAGTAAAAAAAAAGGTCTCTGATTTTCACCTCCCCTCAGACCAAAGGGTCGCATCGAAACGCGACCTGCCCCCCCCCCCCTTTCTCTATTGCGCCCGTCTTAGAACTACACCCAAACCACGTGCTCAAATGATATACATTAACGACAGCACCCACATCCATGTCCCAAATGGCGCGGTCCCTCCTGAAATAATAATAATAATAATAATTGGTTTTTTGGGGGAAAGGAAATGGCGCAGTATCTGTCTCATATATCGTTGGACACCTGAACCGCGCCGTAAGGGAAGGGGTAAAGGAGGGAGTGAAAGAAGAAAGGAAGAAGAGGTGCCGTAGTGGAGGGCTCCGGAATAATTTCGACCACCTGGGGATCTTTAACGTGCACTGACATCGCACAGCACACGGGCGCCTTAGCGTTTAAGAATGAGGTCCCGTAGTGGAGGGCTCCGGAATAATTTCGACCACCTGGGGATCTTTAACGTGCACTGACATCGCACAGCACACGGGCGCCTTAGCGTTTTTCCTCCATAAAAACGCAGCCGCCGCGGTCGGGTTCGAACCCGGGAACTCCGGATCAGTAGTCGAGCGCCCTAACCACTGAGCCACCGCGGCGGGGCCCTCCTGAAACGCATTAGAGAATTTTAGCACAAACCAAGATTCATGGATGCTTATACTGCGCACACGCAAAAGGCAGGAGTGTTATCGCACCTGGCCACTCCACACAAACTCAGCAGGCACTTGGTTTGCCCTGTACAAGTCTTCGGTAATACTATGCGCACGCTTCACTAAAACTCGCTTTAAATAGGAGGCCAATTTTGGAGGTTCTGATGACGACATGCCAGTCGTGACCTTGTCGCAGGCGCCTTTTGTACCGAATAAAGTCTCTTACTACTCGACAAGCCTGAACCGCCTTCCAAATGGCCAAAGAAGCTTGAAGTTCATCGAGCCCTCGCTCGAGTTATAAGATTGACCGAGCCGTGGGCTAATGCTATTGGCCGTGTCACTTGGGTCAGCTCGACGTTGAATTGCCTTAGTCGAAAATCCTCTTTGCAAAAAGCCCTTCAACTTCGCGAAACGGATCGATGAATAGCCCGAGGCGAATTGTCCCGGCGCACCGCACAAGAGGTTTAAATTGATCTCACGATGACCCGGCGGCCCCTTCTCCGCAAATCTTTGTTCTCTCTCCGTCCTTTGTAAGGAGACTTTTCGCTCAGGTATAGACCAGACGTCGGCAAAGCTTACGACACGAAATGAACCACAGGATACCGTTATTCCATGAAAGAGCACCCGAAGCAGGACAGCACATTTGCTGTCCTCTTGCAGAGAATTTTATTTAAAATTATTAAGGCTCCTTGATAGAAAAATAAACCTCTAATAACAAGAAAAAATCGGCACACTTCACTAGTTCATGCATAAGCAAAAGTGGCATATCTCTCATTACTTTTGTATAGTTTGGCGTTTCACTTATATCAAGAAAAGTCAAAAGAAAAAAAGGATTTCTCGAGGTCCTATAAAAAAAATAAAGTATGTTTCCTTTCTTCCTTGCTTCTTGAAGGAGCTGAAGCTAGAGCCTCTCTTTGATTTATTTATTCTGATTTTACGAAAATATTTTGAACAGAATTTTTTCCCGCTAATGGTGGAGTACAGAGCAAATAGACGGGCTGCACATGTACAACATTCTCGCACAGAAAATTTTGAAAATTGGAAAATTGGCAGAAACTGTAATGGAAATATTGGAGGTAAGGGTCCAATGTTCTGATAGGCAGCAAAATTCTTCTTTTAAAATGTTTCCATCAATCGCATCGAACAATTAAGACTTCCATAGAAAACCAATAGGGAACGCTTTTGACGATAGCGAAAACGTTTATAGAATAAAATTACAAGACTGCCGTCGGGTGATCTGCGGATATATTGATTGTTCTAGTGAAACCTTACATTATATGAAAAAAATTGGGCTCATGAACGGTTTCCCGCTCAAAAATGCTTTGTCCAGAATTGCTGGGGTGTAAGCAGCGAGAAGCATATGCCACAACTGTATGCCTTCAACGACGAGTAGCAAGACGGTTTTGCAAGCCGAGTGCACGGGTATATCCTCTGCTGGGGGCAGCCAGCCGATTTCCCACCCGCACTTAGTGCTTCATCCGCCAAACTTCCTGCGTCCGCGCGATGCGCGCCGTTCCCAGTGACGTCACCGCCAGTCCGCAGCGCCCTCTCTCGACCGCCGTCTCACGCTTTTGCCTCTGTTTCTTTTCTCCCTCCCCCTTTTTTCTCTTCCATGGTTCCCTCCGGCTACCGTACGACGCAGGCCGCCGGTAGCCCTGGTCTGTCTGGTTTAGTCTCCGCGATCATCAAACCCTGTCCGTCGAAGACCGGAAGTAGACAGGGGAGAATAAGATCTTCCAGCTTCACTCCTGTTCCGGACAGGTGGCGCTGCTTCCTGGACTTGGTGTCGATACCGACACGGATGCCTGGATTGCCCCGGACGGTTCCTGGGCGCGCGGTGGTGTGATGTCCGGACACGGCCGCTGTGCACAGAAGGGGGACACCTAGCGACGCTGAGGGAAGAAATAAGTGACTCGCGGGCTTCGTTTTTACACCGGTGTGGTGTGTGAGCGACTTGTGTGATACCGTTTCTTGTGGACTGTTTCCTTCTGCACGGAGGAATTGTGGTGCTCGGTGACTACTGGCCCGTGTGGGGTTTCGACCGGCGTGTGTTTTGTTCGACTGGACTACGTCTGGTCGGCAGCTGGAGTGTGTTCATTTGTCCGCCGAGAGCAACCTGGAGTCCTAGGGTGAGTTTGTTTTGTCCTTGGCTCTTCTTCTTGGAGGCAAGTTATTCTTCTCTACGCTCCCGAAGAATGGGACTGCTTTGCATACCGCGCAGATGCCAGCGGAAGTTTGGTACAGCTGCTGAACAAATAGGCACAGAGACCATTCGTCGCACCAGGCAGATGCATGAACTTCACGATGCGCATCTGCATTTCACTGAAAGCAATTTAGTAATGATCTATTCGCCTCCAAGTACTCCACGAAAGTTGTAAGATATACTGCCGAAAAAAAACAGATTTCTGGCTGGCTTACATCGCACTGACGAAATAAATAAAGCTCCCAGTATTAAGCTTGCTTTCAGCTATTTTAGCATGGAAAGGTAAGCCTACAAAATAACCACTTTCAATTGACTCGCCCGGAATACAGCGATGTGTATTTTTATGAGAACTGGTATCTCTAATCTGGACTTCGTGAAACAAGGGCCAAATTTTAAAGTGATATGTACGCCACTCTGGACATAAAGACAAAGAAAGTATAAGGCATTCATGAAAACAAAACAACGTACGCAGTAATATTTTTTTTAGCGTCGGTAAGTGCTGTAAGTTACTGCAAGTATTTTACCACCACTGTTACTATTATTTAATTATGTTAACAGTGGCATAAAAAGTCTGTTTCGGAGCCAATGTCCAGCTACAGTTGTCCGTTAAGCATCCTGAAGCTCATGGAAATCATAATAACGCTAGAGGTATTCTTCTATCAACCTCAAGTTACACTACGTCTGTTGTTGACTGTACTCCGAATATGTTTGTGTGGCAACTGCCTTTAAAATCTTGTTTTTGAATTGCGATCAACAAATCAACAAAATGCCATGAACGACTTTTGGCGGAGTTCAGAGAAATGCCTGCGAAATATTACAACGTTTAAGGTTTTGGCGCAGGCATTTAAACGCTGAATCAGATGTCAGCTATATAAGCGATGATCTCAGATGTTCGACAGATGTACGCCGCCATCATGGATAATATTCACTTCATCAATGGATGGCATTCGACATTTTATTAAATCTGTTTTGGCACACTTTTTCACCCAAGCCTGTACCCCACTCCATACTGTGCTGTTTTCGGTTATCGAGAACGAACAAATGCTGGCAAGCCAAAGCGGGAGGCAGCGTCAAACCAGTTCGGCCGACAACCTGTGTATGCATCTGCGCTTCAAACTAGGACTCATTTTCTTGACTATCCAGACATATATCTTTTGGAATGTGCGGTAGTCTTAGGTGTCAGATAATGCGTGGATCCCGTATTCCAGCATTGGACATGGCGTCGACCCTACAGTTCTTTGTGAGGAACGTCTATAATCTATGGCCTTTAGGACACCGACGTTTCAACGTACTCCAAACAACTTTAGTGTGTTTGTGGGCTGATGTGAAACTCGTGCTTTTGAGTCAAATCCTGCCGTTCGCAAAGAACACGGGCGCTCCTAAAACGGCAACATCTTGGTAGCCTGTGCAATCTCTGCCCTCCTGCGTGACGAATTCACGAGAACATTCAGTGCCTCTCGCCGGTTCCCCGTTTTCATAAGTTTTACAGAGTTATTTGGATAATATAACGAGAGCAGCTAAAAAAGGGGCAGGTGTGGGTTAGCAGGAAGCGAGTGCCATGATCTCTGCAAAACTCATCTTTGTGCTGAGTTAGCTCTGATCGCCCTGCAATGTTCCAACTAGAACAAATGGCGAGACGTACTGCATTTTCCTCCGACAAAACTGAAAGACTACCGACTTTTTGAGTGTTGCATTTTTTTTCATAGCTTTTTTTAATTTTGCCGTAGAATCCGATATGTAAGTGTTAGACAAACCCAGAGGTATTAGCATTCATGTCAAATCAGCTGTTCTACGCGCAGGAAAAAAAAAAAACCTCTGCCGCCTTCCTCGTAAGCTTTCCTACGATCTGCAGCTGTTTCAAATGCCAGTCATGTTTTGTGGCTCCATGCATTCTTTGTGAATATTTACATTACCTTGAGATACAAATTGCGGTTTGTCCACCCATTGTGTTGAGACGGTGAGAGTCGTCACCGAGCTAATAAGTCCAATTCCCACTGTGTCTTATGCTACCATGTCCAACATCCTCGGACAAAAATTTTGAAAATTGAAAAATTGCTAGATGCTCTTATGGAAACATTGAAGGTAATGGTCCATTCTTCTGATACGTAGTAAAATCTCTGATTTAAAGTGTTTCCATCGTTCACTCCGAACAGTTAAAACTACCATAGAAAACCAATAGGGAACGCTTTGGCTACAGCAAAAACGTTAATAGAAAAAAATGCAAGACTGCCATCAACTGATCCGCGGATATATTGATTGTTACAGAGAATTCTGAGATTATATAAAAATTGCGTTCATTAATGGTTTCCCGCTCAAAAATGTTCTTGTCCAGAATTGTTGTGCAGGGCCATTTAGTCAGTTTCCTCCTTTTCACCGTGGAAAAACATTTTTCTCGCTATCCTTCAGTAGTATTTGTTTGAAGCTTCGTAGAGTTTGATATCACTGCGAGGGCCAAGTACTCTGGAGATGGAGCGTCTCACACTTAGTGAGAATGACCTCTCTCGCCTAGCTCCTTGTCTTGCGTCTATCATACAATTTGTATGATATTGTATTCCATCTGTACGACAAATGTATGATTTTGCAACGATGAATGACATTCGTACGACCTTATTATGGCACACTGTATGAGTTTATTGCATCATACAACGTGTTTCGGTGGGGTAAGCGCGAAGTAATGTGCGAAAGCGCATTTTTTCGCAGGTGGACACCACCGCCACGTACCTTAAAGCGCGGTTGAGGTGTCCACTGACCCAGGGAGCCAGTTATGCGCGTCTTCAACTTTTTCATCGCCAGTGCCAATTTACCCAATGTACAGCGGCGGCCTATGCTCCAGTGCTTCGTTCCTCAAGCGAGGTCGACCACGCTAACGCCTATTGCTCTACAGTGTTGTGTTTCTGCCACAGTGATGTCCTCGCCAACGCATGCAGCGCATATCTCTATGTCACTACCGCCACATAGCTCAAAGCGCGCATATTAGTTTGATACAAGTATTAGTTGAGGAGGAAGACGATGAGAAATGCACAGTGCGAGAGTGTGTTGCAGTTTAACGTGAGGCCTGTTCGTTTGTTCTGATCTTAACTGGCGTCTCGGTGGCCGCGGCAGCCGGTGCGTCTGTCTGGCCGTCTGCAGCACTGTCTGCGAAAGGAGCGCGGGACGTGAACGAGGATGCGACCAATCGGAAAGGCCTTGGAGTGGTGCTTCCGCAGTCGGAGAGCTTTAATGGCTTTCGATGAGCGCTGATTGGCCCGCCGTCGCCCCCTACCGGCCGGCCAGCCAGTCGCTCCCCTGAAGAGGCTCCGGCGCGGAACGCGCCGCTCCGCACGTATGCGCTCGATCACTGCGGCCAGACGAACACTGTGACAAGGAGGTAGGCCTAGAAAGCACCTTGAGGCGACCATGAGCGGATGGCCCTAAGCAGCCTTTATTATTTAATGTCTGGTAATTATTTATTACGCATCAGTCAACTACAGGTCCCTTTAGCGCTAGGGAGGCTAAAGAAAAACTTAGAGGTAGATTAATAATCATGAGAGGGAAACTGCAAGGAGTAGAAGTCTGAAGGCGCGAACATCCGCTCGCCAATGTCACTCATGAGGAAAATACAAAGTTGTTGTATCTTACCAGTAATCGACTATGAGGCAGAGACTTGGAGGCTAACGAACAAGCTTTAAATCTGCCGTTTTCGCAAGATGCAGCGCCCTCTGGGCAGTAGCTGTTTCTCTCCCCTCAACCGTGCCATGAGGGGTCGAAGAATGAAAGGAGGGAAAAAAGAAAGGAAGAAAGAGGTGCCGTAGTGGAGGGCTCCGGAATAATTTCGACCACCTAGGGATGTTTAACGTCCACTGACATCGCACAGCACACGGGCGCCTTTGCGTTTCGCCTCCATCGAAACGCGGCCGCCGCCGTTGGGTTAGAACCCGGGTACTCCAGATCAGCAGCCGAACACCTAACCACTGAGCCACCGCGGCGGGTGAGAATTAAAATTGGTTTTTGAGGAAACGAAATTACGCAGTAACTGTCTCACATATCTCGGTGGACAGCCCAACCGCGCCGCAAGGGAAATGATATAGGAGGGTGCGAAAGAAAAAAGGAAGAAAGAGGATAAAAATGGGGGTCTTTAACGTGCACGTTAAAGATGGCGCCTTCTGTGTTTCGCCTCCATTGAAACGCAGCCGCCGCGGCCGGGTTCGAGGCCGGGTGCTCCGGCTTGGTAGCCGAGCGCTCTAACCACTGAGCCATTGTAGCGGGTAATCTTCGAGAATCGGATTTAATGTGCGTGCAGCGCCATGAGGACGTGCAGTACTGATCGCCCAGGTAAGGCGGCTTTCCTTCCCCGTTTCGTTTCTGTGGCCAACTTTAGATCGAGAAGCGCCGCCGGTGAAGCGTCCACGGCGCCTTTCTATCCTTTCTACCCTAAGCACTT
This sequence comes from Amblyomma americanum, assembly GCF_052857255.1. Classification (NCBI taxonomy): domain Eukaryota; kingdom Metazoa; phylum Arthropoda; class Arachnida; order Ixodida; family Ixodidae; genus Amblyomma; species Amblyomma americanum. The sequence goes on along the minus strand of NC_135505.1, from coordinate 140,129,284 downwards.
GGCCAACACTCAGGACGGAAAATGGCTGGAGTCTCGCCACCCGTCATTGTCAGACACAATGTGCAGGCGCACGAACCAATCTAATGCTGGGCGAAAGACGTGCAAAACATCCTTGAGGCCGCCGCAAGTGGGATGCTGCCAGCTGCAGCAAGTGGGACGGCGCTGAGGCTGACCTCTCCGACCACTCTCCGGACATGTAAAGATACGAAGAAAAAAATTGGCAGACACACTTCAAGGAGTAGACACCTAAATTTTTGGTGCGTGTTTTTCTTGTTTGCAACATTGCGTAAGGCATTATTACACATGGATTACCGCCTGGTGTTCTCCTACGACCACTGAATAATTGATAATCGCATTTCTTTCTCGTGCTGTTTCGGTTTCAACATCCGAGTGAGGACAGTGACGTCATCGTGTGGTTACAGGTCATATGAGACATGAAAAAAGTGCAATTTAATTGCTCCTTCAACATTTGCTTTCATTCCGGCTCCTGAGGAAGGCTGGCTTCAGCACTTTAGAGAATTAAAACGATAAAGCAACGATTATATGGACGTTTTTCCATGCCTCACGTGACACAAAAGCAGTCTTTCACGTCACAGCCATCGTTCGACTGTTGAAACCGAAACTGAAACAGCATGACAGAAAAAAAAAATTGATTATAATTTATTTAGCGGTCGTGGGCGAATATCGCATGGTGATTCATGCGTAGTATAGTGTCTTCCGCTTCACTGTAGAGAACAAAGCATGCCGCCAAATGCGTATCTCCAACTCTGTTTTGGAGCGCATTAAGTCGGCTCCTGCGTTTTCGTAGAATTATAAACGCTTTAAAGTCATTTGTTCAGTCCCGTTAGTGAATTGTAGCTCAGCGTGACACGTTCAGCTGGGACATTGGGGAAACACGTTATCCTAAAACTCTATCATGTAGTAAGCACTAGTTATACGCTAAACACCGTTCTGTTACTGGTTGACGCAGTGCGTGTCCTTTGCAAAGAAAGGGGTGGACACGCTGAAATTGATTCGTGCCACCGCCTTGACATCAAAACCTGAAATAGGGACGTCTACGATCGATGCCGCGTGCGGGGCAACGAAGCGACCGGACAAGTAGAGCGCAGCTAGATTTGCAAGTGGACTGATCCGCACATCGTGTCCACTCGTGATCGATCGTGAAGTGCTTTAAATGCAGTTTGACTTGAAGATTTCGTTCATAGATATGACTCTGACGCATATATGATTTCTCTGTGATGCATGGCTATGCCACACATGACTGGAAGCGCGTAATTTGCAAGCTTTTTTTAGTTTTTTAAACTTTGAAGGAGTCGCAACTATATATGCAATTGTGTCCGCCTCAAATATGACATAACCGAAATGCCTTTGAGCAGAAAGGGATTAGAAAATAGGGGGTTCGTTATGGATTTCTTACAAATATTAACACAGTCATCGAAAGCAAGGAAAGCATAGGTGAATGATTTAGTCTGTGTGTGTGTGTGTGTTGAGTGCCGGTGTATGAACAGACATTTAGCATAGCATGTACGGGCCACCGCGACCTCGCTCTGCTACAGCGCAAGCGGCGTTAGATGGCGCCATGCGCGAGTCAGCTGCGTGCCCGCGTACCGCGTCGGAACCAGTCAGCGCATGCGCACTAGCGGCACTTACCGTGTGCCACGCCCCGCCACTGCGCACGCGCTGATTGGTCCCGACGCTGCTGGCGTAGGCACTTTTCACTGGAGGCACTGGATAAGTTTTACTCTTGACGGGAACGTAGCGCCATCTGTCGCCTTTAGGGTTTTCTGGCGGACTAGTTGGTGCTTCTCGTTCATGATTGAAACGCGCGAAAGAAACAGGGACAGAGACAAGAAACACGTACACACACAGAGCTCACACTTCCGACTTTTATTCGAAAACGCTTCGAGCATTCCTTTTTATACGCTCCAAACCACCACATGACACCGACGGGATCCAACACAGCAGATAAGTTTAACAGTTCAGTAGAGCCAATCTGGAGAGCATGCCTGCACACCGTTAACACCTAGACAAAAGGAGAGAGGAAGGTAAAGAGCCTGACGGTTAAACTAAAAATTTAAAGAGAATGAAATATGAAAATTGGCAGGACTGTGTATTACGAGCGAAAACTTGTTAAGCAAAAGGGATGAGACGTGAAACCAACAGTAACAACAGTAAAAATGAAGGTGCAAGCACTAAAAGAAGTAAGCAGAAAAGCAAGAAAATTGAAAACGTATGAATGATACAAAACAAGATTAACAACGAGGCTAAAACCGTGAAACCGAGAGCGAAATATGGAGACAACAATAAACAAAGGTAAAGGCGACGGGAGAATGACAAAGGCTAAAACCTATGAAGGATGGAAACAACACGTAACAAGAGTAAATGTGCAGGGTAAAAAGGACAGTTTAAAGTGTTACTTCCTGAAAACGAGATTTCTTTATCCGAATACATAATGGACTGTGTGCTCACACAATTGCTGTAAACTATCCCTGTTATTTTTCTTCCTGAGTCTATAGAACAGGTCCGCACTGCCTGCACGAAAATAAATGAACCTGTTAACAAATGAAAGAATGATCTCTTTCCCTTTGGTTCCCCAACGGCGAAGAAAGATAGCATGGCCGTCGCAAAATAGAGCCTGCTTTCAAGGATATAATCCGTGCTCGAACAAAACCCTCCCGTTGGGTCGCCAAAGAAAAGCGCCCCAGGCAGGAAAGGAGGAAAAAGGAAGAAAGAGAAGTAGGGAAGGGAGGAGGCGAAAAAGTATCACGGGAACCTGGAAACAACAAAATGTGCTGCGTAGGGCGGGACATGTCAGCGCCTAAGAATATAAACGAAAGGCAAGAAATATTGCAAACAGTTAAGACACTGCGAAAAGAAAGTTTCTTTTGTCTCCCAGCATTCGGCTGGATTGCGCCCCAGAAACCTCTGTACCGTTTTTCATTTGGGGATATTTGGGGAGAGGTTTGCGCGCGCTCCCCCTAGCGAGCGACAGCGCTCCCAAAAACGAGATGCGCCGGGCACGCTTCGTTCGCCTTAAGGTGCGCCGCAGCGCCGCTGCGCGAGTCTGGCGGGAGAGGGCGCATCCGTCGCTTCCCCACGGGCCCAACCCGGGGGCCGTTTTCCCTCGGTTGATCACGGTTGCCCCTGGCAACGGCTGGGTGCGTCCCATGCATTTTTAATCCCTGACGAAAAGGCGGCTAGGGAAGTGGGAGGGGTCGAGAATGGGGAAATAGGGAGAGGGATGCGTCACGACGTTGGCGGAAAGGGAGGAGGGAGTTGGCGGGAGTGCTCCGCCAAGCGCGTTACGAGGTGAGGAGTTCGTGTGTGCGTTTGTGCTCGCGCCGGCGTGTCGTGGTGGAGAGGGTGGTTTATGAGGGCAGCGGAGTCGGAGCGTTCCGCTCCGGACACCCCCCCCCCCCCCCCCCCTTCTCGTCGCCAGGTTTTGGCTGGAGTTTGGTTGGCGCTTCGTCGCGGCAACGCGCGCGTTCGTCCGCCGTCGTGCAGCTTCTCGGGCCACGCTAGATTTACTGCTCACCGCCTCACTGACGCTCGCTCGCCAGCTCAGGTGCGCTGGAACAGACCCGTGTTTGCGGCGTAGGCGACGTCGTTGTTCGGGCCGCCGCCGGCGTAATAGCCGTGATTGGAGTTGCATGCAAACGAAGCGAGAAGCGAGCGCTCCGTTTTTCTCCCAGGACTCGTTGGCGCCCCGCTCGCGATTTAATTCTAGAATTCTGCTTTGCGCGGCACCGTCGTTGAAATGCTTTGTGCTGTGGCATTGCTGTGGGTAGCGTATGAAGTTGACGATACAGAAACGGACCGTTCTTGCTTAAGTTTACCCCATGCGGCATTTTTTTTTTCATTTTCATTCCAATTCAGCTTTATCGCGCTTCGGGCTTCTTGTCTGCAGAGACGAGTAAATTAAATGCGCTTGCGCTTCGCTGCGTAGGCCAGGTTTTGAACTTTCGATTCAGGTTCATTCAGATCTTTTTTTTCAGCTTATCGTTTACATTATCTTGGTTCTTTATTTGGATTCAGAAATGAATTTCAGATTTTGAACTCGAGATCTTCCCCTACCTTACTGTCCGTATTTTGCAGCGAACTTTTTTGCAGGCACTGCAGAGCTCATTTGAATAGCAGCTTTTGTACCGCAATTTCAGTTATAATGCTCGGAGCCGGTGTATATACTGTATCCGCTTGTCTAAACTTTGACTGAAATAATTTTTTTCTGCGTAGAATCACGTTTATCATTTCATGCTACACTGGGTGATATTGGAGAAGGAAATGCTCTGCAGCCCCCACGACACGCACAGATTGCCTGCAAGGCCTCAAATTTTAACTTGAAAATATGTGTAGCCCAGCGGGCTATATTACAGAAATTATGGTACAAGCCTGCCTTGATAACTACAAACACCTTGTAAGTCTTTAAAAGGGTACGCTAAATAGATGGCCATGTACGCCACAAACATGGTAACGTAGGCAGGTTGCTAGGTCATGGATGTTGAAGTGAGCTTGGAATAAAAGGTAGTTCAGGAAGTCTTGGATGTGGCGGTACTTTGTCTTTTATCCCCATGCATGTGGATATTATGGGTCATCAGGTGCTATTTGTCATTTGACTGTTCAGGTGAGCTTTCCTTTCAATATGCATTTTAGTGAATAGTAAGTTGTTGGTTTTAATGCCTCGAATCATTGACTATACATTGTGCATGTGTCGATTCGGGGCGTTAAACTCAACAATGTGAGGGGCGCCGAAGTTAATTAATTTGTACCACTTGGGGCCTTTAATCTGTACTCACATCGCACAGGCGCTTTTTTGTGTTGCGTCTCCATCTTAACGCGGCCGCCCCGGCCGGGATCGAACCCAGATCCTGAGGCTGAGAAGCCGAGTGCTCTAACCATTGAGCAACCGCAGTGAGTTATTGTGTATATTTCGTAAAAATAAAAAAGGCGGAAAGCACTGTTCATGTACCGTAATCCATACAGCTACGATCAAAGCTATGACGCTTTCAACATAACTTAGGAACAAGACTCGAAACCTAGGGGCCGTACGCACATGACATTACACGGGCGCGCAGCACCTCCGTTCCGATATTTCGGTGCGGTTTATCGGAACCGTGAAAATTCGCGCGGTCGGCAATTAAGTGCGAAACTCTGTTCGAATCAAGGCGCATAGCGTCTAACTGTTGCCAGCAAGTAAACCCCGCGGTCATCTCTACTAAAATTCGAGCATGCGTAGTCGGGCTATCGATATCACAGTAAAGGTGACCCCGTACCCTACACGTTAAAGGTATCTGAAATCGTCACAATCAGTGCATTCCCCCCGTCTACTGTCGCTTCGAGGTACCTGCAGAACTGTCTCCATGCTTTCGATTATGAGCGAGAAGTGACACAAAAAAAAAGAACAGCGCGGAATAGAGAACAACCTCGAGTTAGGACAAATTAGAGATAAGGAGACATACCTGGGTGGTCTATGTAATGAGAAGGTAAGATAACCGAGGTTTTGAAAGGTAGCGTAATGGATTCCATGAGAAGGCAAACGTGACAGGGACGGAGGGATTGAAGAGAGCGGATGAGGTCGGGAATAAGACTGCGAATAAGACAGCACTCAGAACTAGACCAGTTTCTTCGTGCAAGCGGGCCCTTGAGTACGTGAAATGTGCCGGGAACGCGATCGAACTGAAGACCGCAAGAGGAAGAAAGCTGAGTATGCATGTGGCGTATAGATACCACAATGGACATGCGAGACGCCCAAGCGGGCGGTCGCCCGCAAAACGTCAAACTGGACCTGCCACTCGAGACATCTCAGCCGCTAATGCCAATAAGTGTACGCTAATTAATGCGCCAAGATAGTATATTAATATGTGATAATTTATTCCACGTGCTTGCTATCTTCTTTGGTCCCTTACTCTACCCAAACCTTTTCCTCGGCGCAGTGTAGCACGCGTGCGGATTTCAATGCCGCAGAAAAAATTTCTGCTCTTCACCAGATACCTCTATCACTTTTTTCCTGTTCGTGCTGCGTTCCAAGTAAAGCCATCATCCTTGCGGTCATGTCCTGTCCTTCTTCCTTCGGATACCGTTATCACTTCTTTCCTGCTCGTGCTGCGTTCCAAGTAAAGCCATCATCCTTGCGGTCATGTCCTGTCCTTCTTCCTTCAGATACCTTTATCACTTTTTTTCCTGCTCGTGCTGCGTTCCAAGTAAAGCCATCATCCTTGCGGTCATGTCCTGTCCTTCTTCCTTCAGATACCGTTATCACTTCTTTCCTGCTCGAGCTGCGTTTCAAGTAAAGCCATCATCCTTGCGGTCATGTCCTGTCCTTCTTCCTTCAGATACCGTTATCACTTCTTTCCTGCTCGAGCTGCGTTTCAAGTAAAGCCATCATCCTTGCGGTCATGTCCTGTCCTTCTTCTTTCAGATACCGTTATCACTTCTTTCCTGCTCGAGCTGCGTTCCAAGTAAAGCCATCATCCGTGCGGTCCTGTCCTGTCCTTCCTTCAGATACCTTTATCACTTCTTTCCTGCTCGAGCTGCGTTCCAAGTAAAGCCATCATCCTTGCGGTCATGTCCTGTCCTTCTTCCTTCAGATACCGTTATCACTTCTTTCCTGCTCGAGCTGCGTTCCAAGTAAAGCCATCATCCTTGCGGTCATGTCCTGTCCTTCTTCCTTCAGATACTGTTATCACTTCTTTCCTGCTCGAGCTGCGTTCCAAGTAAAGCCATCATCCTTGCGGTCATGTCCTGTCCTTCTTCCTTCAGATACCGTTATCACTTCTTTCCTGCTCGAGCTGCGTTCCAAGTAAAGCCACCATCCTTGCGGTCATGTCCTGTCCTTCTTCCTTCAGATACCGTTATCACTTCTTTCCTGCTCGAGCTGCGTTCGAAGTAAAGCCATCATTCTTGCGGTCATGTCCTGTCCTTCTTCCTTCAGATACCGTTATCAATTCTTTCCTGCTCGAGCTGCGTTTCAAGTAAAGCCATCATCCTTGCGGTCATGTCCTGTCCTTCTTCCTTCAGATACCGTTATCACTTCTTTCCTGCTCGAGCTGCGTTTCAAGTAAAGCCATCATCCTTGCGGTCATGTCCTGTCCTTCTTCCTTCAGATACCGTTATCACTTCTTTCCTGCTCCAGCTGCGTTCCAAGTAAAGCCATCATCCTTGCGGTCATGTCCTGTCCTTCTTCCTTCAGATACCGTTATCACTTCTTTCCTGCTCGAGCTGCGTTTCAAGTAAAGCCATCATCCTTGCGGTCATGTCCTGTCCTTCTTCCTTCAGATACCGTTATCAATTCTTTCCTGCTCGAGCTGCGTTTCAAGTAAAGCCATCATCCTTGCGGTCATGTCCTGTCCTTCTTCCTTCAGATACCGTTATCACTTCTTTCCTGCTCGAGCTGCGTTTCAAGTAAAGCCATCATCATTGCGGTCATGTCCTGTCCTTCTTCCTTCAGATACCTTTATCACTTTTTTTCCTGCTCGTGCTGCGTTCCAAGTAAAGCCATCATCCTTGCGGTCATGTCCTGTCCTTCCTTCAGATACCGTTATCACTTCTTTCCTGCTCGAGCTGCGTTTCAAGTAAAGCCATCATCCTTGCGGTCATGTCCTGTCCTTCTTCCTTCAGATACCGTTATCACTTCTTTCCTGCTCGAGCTGCGTTTCAAGTAAAGCCATCATCCTTGCGGTCATGTCCTGTCCTTCTTCTTTCAGATACCGTTATCACTTCTTTCCTGCTCGAGCTGCGTTCCAAGTAAAGCCATCAACCGTGCGGTCCTGTCCTGTCCTTCCTTCAGATACCTTTATCACTTCTTTCCTGCTCGAGCTGCGTTCCAAGTAAAGCCATCATCCTTGCGGTCATGTCCTGTCCTTCTTCCTTCAGATACCGTTATCACTTCTTTCCTGCTCGAGCTGCGTTCCAAGTAAAGCCATCATCCTTGCGGTCATGTCCTGTCCTTCTTCCTTCAGATACCGTTATCAATTCTTTCCTGCTCGAGCTGCGTTTCAAGTAAAGCCACCATCCTTGCGGTCATGTCCTGTCCTTCTTCCTTCAGATACCGTTATCACTTCTTTCCTGCTCGAGCTGCGTTCCAAGTAAAGCCATCATCCTTGCGGTCATCTCCTGTCCTTCTTCCTTCAGATACCGTTATCACTTCTTTCCTGCTCGAGCTGCGTTTCAAGTAAAGCCATCATCCTTGCGGTCATGTCCTGTCCTTCTTCCTTCAGATACCGTTATCACTTCTTTCCTGCTCGAGCTGCGTTCCAAGTAAAGCCATCATCCTTGCGGTCATGTCCTGTCCTTCTTCCTTCGGATACCGTTTTCACTTCTTTCCTGCTCGTGCTGCGTTCCAAGTAAAGCCATCATCCTTGCGGTCATGTCCTGTCCTTCTTCCTTCAGATACCTTTATCACTTTTTTTCCTGCTCGTGCTGCGTTCCAAGTAAAGCCATCATCCTTGCGGTCATGTCCTGTCCTTCTTCCTTCAGATACCGTTATCACTTCTTTCTTGCTCGAGCTGTGTTTCAAGTAAAGCCATCATCCTTGCGGTCATGTCCTGTCCTTCTTCCTTCAGATACCGTTATCACTTCTTTCCTGCTCGAGCTGCGTTTCAAGTAAAGCCATCATCCTTGCGGTCATGTCCTGTCCTTCTTCTTTCAGATACCGTTATCACTTCTTTCCTGCTCGAGCTGCGTTCCAAGTAAAGCCATCATCCGTGCGGTCCTGTCCTGTCCTTCCTTCAGATACCTTTATCACTTCTTTCCTGCTCGAGCTGCGTTCCAAGTAAAGCCATCATCCTTGCGGTCATGTCCTGTCCTTCTTCCTTCAGATACCGTTATCACTTCTTTCCTGCTCGAGCTGCGTTCCAAGTAAAGCCATCATCCTTGCGGTCATGTCCTGTCCTTCTTCCTTCAGATACTGTTATCACTTCTTTCCTGCTCGAGCTGCGTTCCAAGTAAAGCCATCATCCTTGCGGTCATGTCCTGTCCTTCTTCCTTTAGATACCGTTATCACTTCTTTCCTGCTCGAGCTGCGTTCCAAGTAAAGCCACCATCCTTGCGGTCATGTCCTGTCCTTCTTCCTTCAGATACCGTTATCACTTCTTTCCTGCTCGAGCTGCGTTCGAAGTAAAGCCATCATTCTTGCGGTCATGTCCTGTCCTTCTTCCTTCAGATACCGTTATCAATTCTTTCCTGCTCGAGCTGCGTTTCAAGTAAAGCCATCATCCTTGCGGTCATGTCCTGTCCTTCTTCCTTCAGATACCGTTATCACTTCTTTCCTGCTCGAGCTGCGTTTCAAGTAAAGCCATCATCCTTGCGGTCATGTCCTGTCCTTCTTCCTTCAGATACCGTTATCACTTTCCTGCTCCAGCTGCGTTCCAAGTAAAGCCATCATCCTTGCGGTCATGTCCTGTCCTTCTTCCTTCAGATACCGTTATCACTTCTTTCCTGCTCGAGCTGCGTTTCAAGTAAAGCCATCATCCTTGCGGTCATGTCCTGTCCTTCTTCCTTCAGATACCGTTATCAATTCTTTCCTGCTCGAGCTGCGTTTCAAGTAAAGCCATCATCCTTGCGGTCATGTCCTGTCCTTCTTCCTTCAGATACCGTTATCACTTCTTTCCTGCTCGAGCTGCGTTTCAAGTAAAGCCATCATCAATGCGGTCATGTCCTGTCCTTCTTCCTTCAGATACCTTTATCACTTTTTTTCCTGCTCGTGCTGCGTTCCAAGTAAATCCATCATCCTTGCGGTCATGTCCTGTCCTTCCTTCAGATACCGTTATCACTTCTTTCCTGCTCGAGCTGCGTTTCAAGTAAAGCCATCATCCTTGCGGTCATGTCCTGTCCTTCTTCCTTCAGATACCGTTATCACTTCTTTCCTGCTCGAGCTGCGTTTCAAGTAAAGCCATCATCCTTGCGGTCATGTCCTGTCCTTCTTCTTTCAGATACCGTTATCACTTCTTTCCTGCTCGAGCTGCGTTCCAAGTAAAGCCATCATCCGTGCGGTCCTGTCCTGTCCTTCCTTCAGATACCTTTATCACTTCTTTCCTGCTCGAGCTGCGTTCCAAGTAAAGCCATCATCCTTGCGGTCATGTCCTGTCCTTCTTCCTTCAGATACCGTTATCACTTCTTTCCTGCTCGAGCTGCGTTTCAAGTAAAGCCACCATCCTTGCGGTCATGTCCTGTCCTTCTTCCTTCAGATACCGTTATCACTTCTTTCCTGCTCGAGCTGCGTTCCAAGTAAAGCCATCATCCTTGCGGTCATGTCCTGTCCTTCCTTCAGATACCGTTATCACTTCTTTCCTGCTCGAGCTGCGTTTCAAGTAAAGCCATCATCCTTGCGCTCATGTCCTGTCCTTCTTCCTTCAGATACCGTTATCACTTCTTTCCTGCTCGAGCTGCGTTTCAAGTAAAGCCATCATCCTTGCGCTCATGTCCTGTCCTTCTTCCTTCAGATACCGTTATCACTTCTTTCCTGCTCGAGCTGCGTTTCAAGTAAAGCCATCATCCTTGCGCTCATGTCCTGTCCTTCTTCCTTCAGATACCGTTATCACTTCTTTCCTGCTCGAGCTGCGTTTCAAGTAAAGCCATCATCCTTGCGGTCATGTCCTGTCCTTCTTCCTTCAGATACCGTTATCACTTCTTTCCTGCTCGAGCTGCGTTTCAAGTAAAGCCATCATCCTTGCGCTCATGTCCTGTCCTTCTTCCTTCAGATACCGTTATCACTTCTTTCCTGCTCGAGCTGCGTTTCAAGTAAAGCCATCATACTTGCGGTCATGTCCTGTCCTCTTCCCTGAAATGTTGCCTCCCGGTTACTTCGGCCTTGAGTCCGCGCTTGACTGAACCTGCTTCCCTGCAGGAGACCTCGTCTCTCCACTGAGTTAAGCCTTCTTGTCAATTGCACGACTGAACGAGATGACGCAAATTTGGACGTCAACCGAATGAGAAAGACGAGGATGAGTCACGACCGTTCCTTTAGTAAGAAGTCATAACAAAGGTGCTTTTTTCCCTCCGTCTTTTTCGCTTTGTTCAGTTTCAAAGCTTCACGTACATTGCGTCATCCTAATACAACTAGAACTTGGCCCTAATTGCACAAGCTAACACAGCTTACTATCAACATTGCTAAGAACGTTACATCTGCTTCTCTCAACTCGTTTTTACAGTTTCTATTCTTCTCAGCATAACCTCTTTATCACGTGATAACATAATCCTCGGTTGTGATTTTGTGTGCTTATCAGGTCACTGCTGCGTGTTATCTTTTTACGTATTTTAAATTGATCCTTGCCTGGGAATTTTCTATGTTCCTTTGATTCCTTTCATAACTATTATGTACAGAACAATCGCCGACGATGGAGCCTCCACCTCTCTGTTTTTGTAGTATACCTTAACGGCCGTATAAAATTATTGTTCTAAATCTGACAATGACAGCTATATAAGAAATGTTTCAGGGAGATGCTGTTGCAATTGACATCGCTGCCTATGCAGTAGGACGAAGGAGAAAACTTTCCGCGCTAATATCTTGGCCGATAAAATGGTTAGCGTGGACGCTTATGGGCGTATGATTCGTAGGCGCCAGGAAATAATTTAAATACACGGTGACAAAAACAGCTCACAAAAAAAAAATCACCGCGGCAAAACACTGTAACGCAGCACGCAGCAAAACGAAAAACCACTGAAGTGTGTTATGGGACGAGTGTGCGAGTATTTCACCGGCATAACAGGAAAGTAATATTTTTCTTCGCTGGACCTCTAATGCTGCTCAGATTTTTTTCTTTTTTTTTTGCTGTGATCTGCCACTGCCTTCTTCTGCAATCATTTATCGCCGTTTTATGGCTGCGTGGTGCTGTTCTCTGTGTCGTTTCTGTGCGCTGTTTTCAAGCGTGTTCTTTCGTCGTGTGCTGTTTTGTTCTGATGCGGTATCTTTGAAAGAAAGCTCGTGGGGTAGTATGCTCGCTGAGTTTTGAACTTGTAGGAAAAGTTTTAAGAGAAAAAAGTAAGAAAATGGCATGACATGGCACTGTATTTATTGTATTGTACTGTACCGTATGGTAAGGTATGGTATGGTATGGAATGGCATGGCATTGTATTTTATTGTATGGTGTGGTATGGTATGCTATGGTATAGTATGGCATGGCATTGTATGATTTGGTATGGTAAGGCATGGCACGGCATGGCATAGTATGGCATGGCATGGTATGGTACGGTACGGTACGGTATTGTATGGTGTGGTATGGTGTGGTATGCTATGTTATGGTATAGTATGGTATGGCAGTGTATGATACGATATGGTATGGTATGGTGTGGCATGGTATGTTATGGTATGGTATGTGACACTTGAAGTTTAACGCCTCAAATCTGCACGCGTGCTGTGAGAGACGCCGTAGTAGAGGTATTCCTCAAACGTGCACTCACATCGCACAACGCACGGTTGTTTTTGCCTTTCTAACCCATCGAAAAGCGGCCACCGCGGTTGGAATTTCATCCCCCGTCCTTAGGCTCAGCAGCTGAACGCCTCAGCCAGCAAGTCACCGCGGTGCGTCAAAAACAAAGAAAACTACGAAAATCAGCATATGGTGCTTGGATGTGATGAGAAGCACGAAGGCGCACGTTCCGGGTATGTTTCCTAGAACAAGGCTAAAGGAAATACTTAATGCATGCGCTGTGGAGCTCATTCAACGGGTTTTCGTCATTCGGACGTCATTCATAATGGTCATACCGAACCTTTCACGCGATTGCTTTTCTGAGTTCAAAAGTACATGTTATTGACTGGATAACAACTGCTTGCGGGTTCTTCTAGAGAATGACTTGTGCGGTTTATTATTCCCCATATTATTGGAGCACATTAGCGTGATGTATGACTTCGCCACTCTTATAGTGTGCACTCGGGCAGTATCGCTGGTGAGAAAAGGAAGCTGAACAAACGCCTTTTGTTTTCCTGTGGGTGTCTGCGCTTTTGGAGACTGGCTGCACCCGTATATGGTAGAGGCATGCAGTAACACTGTGCTAAAACTCTCCAATGCTTCCCTCTTCCCGAAGAGCGCTACGCGTCCAGATATAGTGAGAGTTTCAGTTCATAACCGTGGCAGTATGTCCGAAGTTTCTTAAAAAACATCGCCTACAAATTCAACGTCCCCCGTATAGAGTTCAGGAGAAGTGTAAAAGTGCTACTCATGTAAACGTAGTCATCTCGGAGAGAAGGTCGTTTTGTTTGATGGGTAAGCCAAAAGAATTTTTTTTATTTCATCGTGTAGAATAGGCATAAAGATTAAACGCATTGCAGGAAAAGCGTTTGCCATACACGACGTCACCATACCACGACTTTACCGCGCCGCTAATGTTTATAATAGGTCCGGCACTATGTGTGCGTTTAGGTTCGCTCTACAGTTTTCTGATGATGTTGGCCTAAGTTTAGCAAAAATGGGAGCTGTAAGAATCTCGTGCTTAGAAATTAAAGGAGCTCTCAAACACCTCTTCAGGAGGGTACGTAAGCTCGCTAAATTACTACATTCTCTCGTCATGAACACCTGAGCCAAACAATACACTTCTACACGTAACACAGAACTCAGAGTACCGCGAAAGTTGGCGAGTCTTAATAAGCATGTGGCTTTAAGTCGTTAGGCTTAAGTTATTCCGCATTTATACCCGTTAACCGCGGTGCTTGCGCGGACAAATCCTACGGTGCATGTTTTTGGAATAATTCGTTAATGGAGCGCTTCCTGGAAATGACCTGGGCATCCCAGAAATACTACACCTTTTTTGAGAGCCCCTTTCAAAGGCCCTGTAATCAGTGTCAACGTAAAGTACTGGAAAACATGGGGCTCGTGTAATAAAAACCTCCTAGGAGTGATTCGTCTGGAGGGCGTTTTTAAATAACTTAGACGCGTCATCACAGGATGCCGTGTTCAAAGAAGCAAAACGCTCGTTCTGCGGACGCAGTGCACGCACACGAGCACGGACATTGCCGACGAGTCAGTTGTGGTGAAGTCATTAAAATGTGAATGACGTTAAGACGAGTGGCATTAAGTTTGACGACCGAGTGATATTAAAATTCAAGGCATTGCCATTTTGTGTACGCCTATTGTTTAATTACTAGCACCTTGGGAAAATGGTACCACAAAAGCATAATATGTTAGAACTCATATTCATACCTGGGACACAGTCTGACAAAAATCTCAAACAAAAAAAAACACAACGCACTATTGGTTGCGTTATAAATAACGTAAACTTAGGCCTGTTTTTGATAGTGTCCATTGGTTTTGAGTATTTCGCGCACGACTACCAAAACCAAAGAACTCTGAAGTAATTCTGTGTGTATCGCATTTTATAACGCACCTAATCCATTTTCTCAGTTCTGAGAAGAAGGCTGAGGTCTGCATTCGATTTGATGTGCTCCTCGGAGTCCTTGTCCGGACAAGGACTTTCGCTGAGGACATCCAATTTTGAAATAAATTATACCATGTGTTTGGCCCATGATAGCCTAAGTTGCTTATGCGCCACAAAACCCAATACAATACAATTCAATTCTGTGTGTATTTGTTTCACTTATGCGAGAAAAAAATCACTGACATTTGATAAGCTCCATCTTGACTCGTCGATCTAATATCGTGGGTGACATTTGAGCATTACATATTTATTGCGTCTGCGCATGTATTACTTGACCCTGTTGTTAAGCAGGCACCGCAAATGGCTTACCATCAAATACAGAAAAGGGAATGCAGTTCAGTGAATAGACCCTGAACGGGCACGAGCTCAAAGTTGAACTTGTAGTGAGGTCCGGGGTTCTAGTTAAAAACAAGGTTTGGGATGTTTTCGGATACACCCGGAAAATACTCGCCACTAAAACTGCTTTCCATTTGGATTTGACAGAAAACTACCAGATCTGGATTTGACAGAATGAAGTTTATCCAGGAAATGCCAAATATAGTGCTTTTACATTCTGACGCATTTTGCGAGCAGAGCTCAAAACATGCCATACTGCGACAAACTTTCTGGCAAAGTGCAAAATAACAGGGCTAAACATGCATGCGGCTTTCGATCATTCAGCTTAAAGCAGTCCACATTTACACCCATTACTCACGGCGATTTTGCGGAGAAATGCTACGATGCATGCTGCGGGACTAATCCGTTAATGGACCTCGTCCCAAGAGTGACCAGCGCATGCACAGACGTTGAGATCATAAGGCGAGAGGGAACCGGGCTTTGAAGAGTTGTTTAGTTGTTTACTTTTTTGGCAGTGCTATCACGCTGCGGCTGTGATTTGGGGCAGAACTGAGAAACGAAATATTGCAACTGAACATAAGTATATGGTGGCCAGTCATTCGATTGACGGAATAAGATCCTAAACTAGAATTTCTGAATTGTAAACGCGGAATTCGAACGCCGCATGAACAGGAGGAATTATTTGCTCTAGGCTATGGAAATTAATGCCCATGTCAGTCGTTTTCCGGGGGGGTTCTTGGAATATTGGGCCTATTATTTCAGGGAAGTTGATGAATCGTTACTGTTCTGGAGTATGCGCGTCCTGTAGAATAGTCTACATACTTTCTCGAATGCGGTAGCTTTTCTTCCATCCACAGCCACCACCAATAGGGCATTACTACTGCGGCAAGAAGCTTACTGCAGATGAGAACGCAAACGATGCGGGTTGCATCTCTGTATAAAACTTACTCGTACCCACGTAGCGTTTTTGAAACTATAGTTGTTGTAGTTGTTGACATGTTTTTGTTGTTGTATTGCATATTAGAGCTCCGCCAAACGGTCGCTTTACAGACTGAACCAAATAAGTGAAGCCCGAAAGAGTAGAAATGCTGTGTTCCTGAATGAAAAAAAAATGTCCAGTAATTTCGGAATTTCACGAAAAAAATTTCTTTCAACAAGCTACTCGAACTGCCCGAGAATAAACTCCGAAAACACTGAAACTCAGGTGAGACTGAAATCTCTAACAGATTTCTAGGGGCGGCCGCAACCAACATGCTACCCTTAAAACCGTCCTCGTTATTGAGGCAAATTCTTCGAACCCTCATGAATAAAGTTACGCTCTCAAGATAAGACCTTGCGCAGAGGCGTTCTTTCAAGAAACGCAGGGTCCTGAACGCAGTCGATCGGTGCCCTACATGGCAAGCTGATATCATAAAAAATGATTAATAAAAATGCTCTTTAATGAAGCACGGCATCAACACGTTCCATACTATGAACTCAAGTTGGCTTTCACTCCATAATCCAACTCCCCACGTGTGTAGGGCAGCCAACAGGTCATAGGATAGTTAACCTCCCTAGACAGTAAAAAAGCGAAGTGTTCAGGGTGTAACACTTCTCAGAGGTACGTTTGCGAACTGCTAATTTTTGTATCATTTTTAGAAGGGAGCGCTGAGCGCATCGGCGCGATTACTGCAACCATGCACCCTTAAAGGGTAAAAAGCTGAAAGGTTATTGCAGCTATTTCAACTAGCTCAAACAAAAAAACTAGCTAAAAAAAACCGTGAACATCATGTGGACATAACAAATGCCGCTCCACTGCAAATAGCCGCACACACGACGTAAAAAAAAAAAAACGTCTATGGGTTTTATAATTATAGTCAGGGGTAGCGTAGCCTAGAGCATACGGAGACAGATCGTCGAGACCTTTTTGTAAGAACTGTTTAGCTTCGTTCTAAGGGTTCCAAGCAGTCGGTAATTATGCAACTGTAAAGCAATCAAGATCTCTTTGAGACTGCGAAGTACTCAGCAAACATAAGGGTGCCACTTTGCCAGCCACGCCCTACTGTATGGGTCCAGCAGCCATAATTTGCATCCATCTTGGAAGTGAAATTTTATGAACTATAGACAGAAAATCACACCGCTAAGAGTGCAGATGTTTCTAAAGGGTGTTTTGTCCTTTCTGTGCTCGTATTGTGTCTGTGATTTAATTTTAAAGAAATCTTGAGAGCAGGATTGTTACGGCTCGAAACTTCCGACGTGACAAGCAGCTGTTCGTTAGGAAAAAAAAGGCAAAAAAAGTGGACATTATGAGCTGGTGTGTCGAATGGCTATAGCTTTATCCCCGGCCAAGAAAGGCAAAAGCAAAAAGCCCCTTTCCTTGAGTTTGGTGCATGCCATAAAACCCAACCCAACACAACCCAACAAGCGCTTGTCCGTGTCACTTCTTACGTCTTGTCTCTGTTGGCGCTTCTTTTCTTAGAACATGCACCAACTAGCCCCGCAAAAAGTTCTAGTCTATAAACTGTCCATAGAGTTCTGCCTGTAAAGTCTATAGACTCTCTAAAGACAAGCTCCAGAGAAGTCTATAGGCAATACAAATCTTATAGAGATTCTATAAAAAATATAGATTTATGGCCATACATTTTAGTAGACTTGTCTACTGAGAGTCTATAGACTTTGGATAGACAAAAAGAAATATCGATAGGAAGGCAATCGAATCTATAAGAAATCTATAGACTGTCTATAGACCATTTTTGTAAGGGAAAGGCAAAAAGCTATGTTCCACCGAACGATGGGGAGCATATTAAGAAACTCCTTATCTTACATGAGGACCAGAATGGCAAGGCGTGTGTGTGTGCAACCGGGACACGTAGCCGACTCGCGCATTGCGCAGCATTTTGCATGCACAGAAGCGGGCCATTGCTGGAGTAGCTGATTGATAGGCCAATTGTCTTTCCCGATTGGCTGCTACCGTTGGGCCGTGCATAGAAATACGCGGAGGAAAGTGCTGCTCCGTGGTCGATGTGACCGATCATCCACGAGGACCAGGAGCGCTTGGCACAGAGTTCCTGCTCGAAGCCGAAGTTTCTTCGTGTCGAGACCGTTATTCAGCGTGCTCCGCCTCTTCCATCATTTGTGACGCGTTGTGAGTAGCGGACATCGGGCCTCCCGAACTGGTGAAGAAAGGGCTTCTAGGAATCATTAACTCGCTTCACTGTTCCACTCCATTTTCAGGGACGGAGAAGGGACACGCTAAGGTCGCTCTGAGAACTTACTCTTGTGGGTTACTGACACCACTTTCTCCAAGAGGTCGGTTGAAGGGTGCCCTAGGAGAAGCAGCGTATTGCTTCGTTTTCTTTTTCGTGTTTTCGTTGTCCGAGTCTTTCCTTCGCTTTCCGAAATGCTGGAGCACCAAGTACGCGTTGACGGAGGGGCCTTGATTAAGACATGTGCTCAGTATATGATGTATACAGCAGCGGTGGCCAAGTTGTTGAGCATCCGCCTCGCATGCGGGAGGTGCGGGGTTCGATTCCCTGTCTTGCCGGGTACCCACCGTGGCACAATGGGTACAGGCTTTTGCCGTGTCTGGTGCTCGGCTTATTTCGGGTGAAATTCTCGGGAAATGGGACATTGACACCACCTTGAGAAGTAGAAAATTCCTTGTGCCATGGCGCTCTTTGGCCATATATGCCCTTGCGCCATTAAAATCTATAATCATCATCAATATATGATGCAGGCTTTATCAAAGTGTACTGATGGGTGAGCCTAACTTTTCTAACTCGAACGTATTCCATGTCTGACGTATCCTCCACTGCCCTGTTCGTGGTCCTACTGGTGGGAAGGATTAAGAAATAAGGAAGAAGTTGGCATTCAAGACCCAAGCCTATGTTTTTTTTTTTCATCGTATTTTTGCATCAAAGGCGCTTAATAAATCATGCGCCCAGAGAATAGCAGCACAAAGTAAGGTTTTTAATTATATTTTGCGAGTAATCGTCGACAGCATGCTAGTGAAGTGCTGTCTTTCGTATTACTTTGAATTGTGCGTAAGTAATGGTAATCAACACCCTTGGATGACTCTGAAGATAGTGCGTCTGACTCTGCGCTTCGCTGAGTGCGGACAATGTACAGTATGGTCCACTGTTAAAGGGAACATGCGATAGCGTGTCGTTGGCTTTCCGCGAGGCGCTGCTGGGGAAAGCCGGAAAGAATGCCGCGCTGATTATGGACCGGAGCACACGTTGAGGGGCATACGAACCAAAGCACTCACACCTGGATAATCTAGTCCGAAGAAAATGTTGCTTATTTCGCGCGAAACGCGACCACAGAATGGAAAAAGCCAATTCAGCAGCGAGGAGAGGTAATCGATGCGTTCTGGGTGTGAAAAATGAGATCCATACAAGAGGACAGAAAGACAGAATGCCGAAAAAAAACTCCGGTCGATAATCAGCGCGGCATTATTTCCGGCATTCCGCAGCAGCTCCTCGCGGAAAGCCAACGACACGCGATCGCATGTTCCCTTTAACAGTGGACCATACTGTATACCTGCGATTGCAAAAGCAGCCGCGAAATCCATCACTGAGAACGAAACCGTAGAAGAACCCAGCTTGTTTCATTGGTGGTGACGGAGTAAGTTGAAATAAAACTGCTCTGCTCACATGCGGGCCTAAACTTCAAGATGAAAAACAGATCGGAAAGTACTAAAGACATCAAGGGATTAACATGAATCGTGTTTAACGAGGGTAGCAAAGATGATTCCTTCCGATTTGAGTTATGCAGCGTTCACATGTCATCGCCAAAAATTTTGGCACACACACAGGCTGGCAAAAAAGATTGTTACCCAGGTGGTGCTGAGTCATAAAGAAATACCGACCTGTGAACGGGTGCTCTCGGGAATGTGCAATTCCTGGACATGATTTTCACGTGAGCCTTGTAGGGAAAAAATGGGAAGGACCAGGGTTGGATAGGCGACGTTAAGCCTGGCAAATCGCTGCTGGTCCGGGCTGCCTCTCTGTCTTTTATGTTGTATTTTTTTACATTTTCTGAGAGGAACAATAAAAAGGGTGAAAATGGTAGGGCACCCCAAGAGGGAAACAAAATAAAGACACCAGAACCGGGGATCCCTAGCCAAGCGTGTGAGAGGGGAGCATTGGTGTTGACGTGTCTCTTCTCGGTGCCCTGTCCGGGAACTGTGATTTTGTTACTATACCAAATACCTCAACAACCTTGACCACCAAGCAAGCGGCCGTAGCTCTCCCCAAAAAATTCGAAAAGAGGCGCCCCTCCAGAGACCAGTCGCATGCGAGACGTCCAACACAACAGTCGTGCTCATTATTTCTACGTACTGTTTTCTTACCTTCGGAATTACATGTCCAACATTCTGGTGTATGCGATTTCGCACTGACACACATTCAAAAAAGACATACCCCACTAGAATATATACAGCAAGAGTTTCTTGGAGTAAGTCAAAAAAATACAAGAATTGCACAGATTTTTACACAGATGGCTCTAAGACAGCACTCTATGTAGGGAGCGCGATAGTGCTAGGGAAATGGGAAAAAGTAGTCAGGCTGCCTCAGTGCGCTTCAATCTTTACAGCAGAATGCTACGCCATTGCTCTAGCTGTAGAACAAATATTGAAGAAAAACATACAGAACATTGTTATCTACAGTGACTCTCTCAGCGTAATTACAGCAATAAACCCCAGAAATGCAACTGAACCCTTAATAGGAAACATAGTACATAATGTAATACGAGCTTATTCACAAGGACATACAATAAAGTTTTGCTGGGTTCCCAGTCACGTGGGCATCAGCGGAAATGAGAGGGCTGATGCAAGCGCCGCACTTGCCCTTAACGCAAAAATAAAACCAGTAAACATACCGCATAAGGACTGCATCAAGTCGGTCCAGAATAAATTGAGAGAAAAATGGCAGGCCTCTTGGGACAACGAGATTAACAACAAGCTGCACTTTGTAAAACCTGTCCTGGGTAAATGGAAGACCTGTAGGCACCAGGAACGATTTATTGAAGTAATTTTATGTCGTCTCCGCATTGGACATACACACATTACACATAATTTCTTACTAACGAAACAAGATAAACCTCGTTGTGAAAGATGTGGAGACGAACTAACAATAAACCATATTTTATCCTCGTGTGCAAATCTCGAAAAACTAAGAAATAAGCACTTTACGAAGTTTTATAATGAATACATTCCTTTACACCCAGCGCTGCTTTTAGGCGAAAATGCCATTGTTAACATATCTTCCGTTTTTAGCTTTTTAAAAGAGGCAGATGTTCTTCAGAGACTGTAAACTTTGATCCACAGCTTTCCTTTAAAATATGATGCATTTCAGCCATTTTCTCATTCCATGAGAAGAGGGCTGAGGTGGTTATTTGAATGGTTGGGAGCCTCAGGATCCTTGCCCAGCCAAGGATGGCTACTGAGGTTATCTGACCTTCTTGAAAGCATTTATTTTTAGCCATTTATAAAATTTCTTCTTCCTCTTATTACTACCAGAACGAAATAGCAATTTAAGTCCTCTGCACAACCATGTTTCCTCCCACCTACAGAAAAGTGTTCATATACCTTGAGCCTGGCGCATGATAGCCTTAGCTGCTTATGTGCCATTAAACCCAACACAACACAACACAATATTAGAAAATTTTAAGGTACTGCTCTGGAAATATCATACGTAAGGGTCCATACTGTCGATGGGCAGCAAAATCTTTCTTTTAAAGTTCTGCCATCGTTCACATTTAGCAGTTAAGACTGCCAATGTAAACCAATAGGGAATGCTTTTGACAAAAGCAATAAAGTTAATAGCAAGGAAATGCAAGCCCGCCGACGAGAGATCTGTGGATATACCGATTTTTATAGGGAAATCTTACATTATATAAAAAAATTGTGTTCACAAACTCTTTCCAGTTCAAAAATGCTTTTTCCACAATTGTTGGGCATAAGCTAATTAAAATCAGTTGTTGAAGCTTTACCTGGATGACTCCTTTGATTTGAAACGAGTCGTATTCTTCTATAACGAACTAAGAAGCCTCGAAGTTCGTGCACTCATAAGGATGTAATATGGATGCAACAGGGATGTCATATGGACGTCTAATCAATGACTGCCACTAATTTGCCGCAAGGCTTGCAGGTTGCAGAGCCTGGAAGTTTGTTTTTAGCAGTGACTAAAGAGTTTGGTACGACGGCACCCTTATTTAACGTTAAAGTGTCTAAAAGTGCCCTCCGAATTTTCTCGACAGTGCTTCTATGCCTGCTCCTTCGATCGCATGCGATCACCATATTCGCTGACTGTCACGTGAGCTTGTTGCTATCAGGAGGAAACTTTCCTAACATTTGCTATTGTCGCATGGAATTTAAGAACGTTGCGGCTTAAGTCGTTCAAAGGGGACCCTTCAACCATCGAATCGGCCGATTGTCATTACGCCCTGCCCGATGAACGCTGCCAGGTGTAAGGCGGATGGCCGCGACTTTGTGGCAAGACATGGACACCATTGGCTAGCGGGCCTCCTTTGAAGGGCGTTCTCCGCTTTCTTCTGGATTATTTCTTTCTTTTCAATGGTTTAATATTGCCACAGGGTATGAAATGGGCTGGTTATGTGAATGGAAAAGGTCAGCCAACGTTATGAAGTCTAGCAGAAACTGGTGATGCCCTCCATGCATCTGCTGTTACTGCCCTTCCGACCGCGGCGGCTGCGTTTTTACGGAGGCAAAGCGCTAAGGCGCCCGCGTGCTGTGCGATGTCAGTGCACGTTAAAGATCCCAGGTGGTCGAAATTATTCCGGAGCCCTCCACTACGGCACCTCTTTCTTCCTTTCTTCTTTCACTCCCCCCTTTATCCCTTCCCTTACGGCGCGGTTCACGTGTCCGCCGAGATAAGTGAGACAGATAATGCGCCATTTTCTTTCCCCAAAAAACCAATTATTATTATTATTAAACCTCCCTGCGTCCCAGTAGCATAGCCTATGAGCTTCCATTTATGTTTTGTCGTCTGGAAGAATGACCAATTCATGTATAAGAGCTACAGGCTGTAAATGAAGTGAGTGGAAGCTTTCACCTATCACTGATCACATGAAAGCAGCACGCTGGTTTTCAAATGATTTGCAGCGCTGCGGATGCTATTATGCATTTTCGCAAATTTCAGGTCAGTGTCCGCTGTGCCAATAATAGAAGTGATCAGAGGCTTGTTTTTTCTCACTTAATGACAATACGTGCGCAGTGTCACGTGATAGGGCAGCAATAAGCGCAGAACGTCCTCAGAATGCATTCCAGACGTGCTGTAAATAAAAAATTAAAGTATTTAAGCCATACACCTATAAGAACTGTCACTTCTCCACTGTGTTAACTGATGAACTGTCTACGCAGTACCACTCCACGCATAAATGTGTCGTGGAATTTACGCTGTAGTCCGGAAGTCCCGGGTTAAAATCCGCGTTGTGCACGCCTTTATTTTTATAAAAGTTTTTACCCTACTGTCACCTACAAGAATGACATAACCAACGGTAGAGTAACGAGAAGAAAACTTGCACAGAATTTCTCACAATAACAGCGCCTTACGGTTGTGGAGAGCAGCGCTGTATTCCAGGAACTTCGCGGACGTGCCTAGAGTGAAATTCTGGCTGAAAACCACTAAAAGGAATATTTAAGAGCATTCTTATAGAAGTTTGCTGAATCGAGCCCCAGATGCCTACTTCTGAGCGACATCCGTAAATTCTACGGAGAACTGCTGGCTTGTTCAACTTTTTCTCCCTGAGTATATGAATTTGTTAACTGCTATGAACGATAAACGACGAGGTATAAAATACAGGTCTCACCAACAAATGGATGTTTTCTTTAGAAAATTAAGAGGATGCTTAAGCTGCAGCTTAGGCCGCCGCGGTGGCTGAGTGGTTATGGCGCTCGGCTGCTGGCCCGAAAGACGCGGGTTCGATCCCGGCCGCGGCGGTCGAATTTCGATGGAGGCGAAATTCAGGAGGCCCGTGTACTGTGCGATGTCAGTGCACGTTAAAGAACCCCATGTGGTCGAAATTTCCGGAGCCCTTCACTACGGAGTCCCTCATAGCCTGAGTCGCTTTGGGACCTTAAACCCTCATAAACCATAAACCATAAGCTACAGCTTAAGAGTGGACGTGATAGCCCTGCTAGTTTTCATCTTTCAAATGAGGAGTTAGGCATCAGTAGTATACACAGATCACCCCGTGATATCCCTCACGGTCACTATATAATTTATAGTTGAATTTCTTTCTATACTATTTCGGTTTCACGAGCCGAACGATGGTTGTGGCGCGTTAGATGTGCTTAGGTCACCTGAGACATGAAAAAAAAAACTGCAATATAATCGCACATCTATAGTTTCAATTCACCATAACGGTCACGCCAGCCCGCTTCAAGAGCTGGCATGGCAACAAACAACGTATCAGCTGTTATAGTGCAGTTTTTTTTTTTGCTGTTTCATACACGTAAGCACTTTTTATTCGCCAAAGCAATCGTTGGGTTGATGAAGCTGAAACAGCATGAACGAGGAAATTCCAAATGATTTTGCAGTCGTGGGCGAATGCCACGCGGTGATTCATGCATTCTAAAGTCTTAAGCACCATTACAGAGCAGAACGAATGCAACTATGACGAGGTGTGTATTGCCCTTTAAGGGTCGAATATGGCCCGATAACCATCAACTAGCTTCTCAAGGATAGTTTTCGATAGCGACATACTATTCCGGCACCGTTCACTAGGAGTAGTAGTAGTAGTAAAAACATTTATTTTCACAGAAGGAAGAGTAAGGGAGTAGGGTGTTGGGGATAGATAGAAGTGGAGCTGCAGTGGTCGGTATTCCCTAGTCCAGGATCCCGTTGGCCTCCGCCGCTGCCTTGGCCCTCGTCACCAGCATAAGCTGTGTGCTCGGGTCGGAGTCAGCCAGGAGGGCCTCCCACTGCTCTAGACTAGGGCTATTTATCTTTGGTAGTAAAGGGCTTTTTTCACAGCCCCAGGTGGCGTGGTACGTTGTGGCGTAGCCCCCACACCACACGCACTCTTTCGCATATCTGTTCGGCCACATTTTATGATACATGGCTCTGCTTGGGTAGGTGTCTGTTTGTAGTCTTCTGAGCGTGGTGGCCTGCTCTCTGTTGAGGATATCCGCCGGAGCCGAGTACTTCTTGCGCGCTCCCAACAACGCCTTCATTGCCTCCCCGTACGATTCTGGCGTGCTGAAGGGTTCGACCGGCAAACCCGCCCTCCGGTTCGTGAACCCTCGGACAACGGTGTCTGCCATGAGATTTCCCTCAACCCCAGTGTCAGGGACCCAAATGATGGTGTGTTGAATGTGTGTGTTGTTTGATCCATGTCTGTGTTGGTTTTGTGCGAAGAGAATCCTCGCGGCTTTTTGGCCGATCCTGCCATCTCTGTATGCCCTCGCTGCAGCCTGAGAATCCGTCGCTATCCAGTAACTCAGTCCCTGCCGATGGGCTTCAGTCAGGGCTAGAGCTATGGCGATCTCTTCCGCTGCTTGAGTTGTCCTTGTGCGCACTGAT
Organism: Amblyomma americanum; assembly: GCF_052857255.1. NCBI lineage: Eukaryota > Metazoa > Arthropoda > Arachnida > Ixodida > Ixodidae > Amblyomma > Amblyomma americanum. Next base: position 140,104,058 of record NC_135505.1, on the reverse strand, counting down.
GCACCAGTAATTATCTTCCCATTGGCGTTCACTACTGCTACCGCCCTAGCGTTTTCCTTCGTTCTGTACTTGGACGCGTCAACATACAGAACCATCTGTTTCTTCTTTAGGAACCTGTCCAACTCCAATGATCTCGCCGCCCGTCTTCCTTCGTGGTTCTTCGGGTCCATGTTTCTGGGCACTGGTTTAACCAAGAAAGTGCTCCTAATTTGGCTGTCAATGTCTGTCTTGTCTTCGCCCTCGCCTTCTGCCGGGTATCCTAGCTTTAGCAGTAGTGCGCGGCCAGTGGCTGTTCTTTTAAGTCTTTCGAGTTGAAATCTGAGCATAGTTTCACTGTGCTCCTCATAGGTGCCGTACACACCCATGTTCATTAACTTTTCTGTCGAGGCGCAGGTCATGACGCCTAAGGCTTGCTTATACGCCTTTCTGATGCATGTTTCCATTTTGTTCTTTTCCCCTTTATTAGGTTGTAGGTACGGAAGCGCGTACGTCATCCTCGGTATGATGAGCGCAGAAGTGATCCGTAACGCATCTCGCTCCTTCACCCCTTTTCTCTTGTTCGTAATCCGGCTTAACATCCTGCATATCTGTTTCGTGGAGTGTTCCAAGAGCTGGATGGTATAGTCTCGTTTGCCTTTCTCCTGCAGCCACATTCCCAAGATGCGAAGCTTATGTGTCCTTCTTACGGGTTGTCCATCGATCTCTAACTCTATCGATCCCCTGTCCTCTTTGTTTTTGTGAAGTCTAATAAATTCTGATTTTTCTCGAGAGCACTGCATCCCGCTAAATAAAGCAAATTGACCGATCTCATCCGCCGCTCTTTGCAGTATTTCTTGCTTGTGTCCTGTCGATCCTTTTGTCGTCCACACTGTTATGTCGTCCGCATAAATTGAATGTTCTACATCTTTGATGTTTTTCAGTCTCCTAGTTAATCCAATCATTGCTATGTTAAAGAGCAAAGGTGAGATGATGGATCCTTGTGGTGTCCCTCTGTTTGGCGTCGTCTTCTTTTCTGACCTAATGTTGTTGATGCCGATCGTTGCTGTTCTGTTAGACAGGAAGGCCTTTACGTATGCGAAGATCCTCTCCCCACAGTTTGTTGTCGAGAGTTCTGCGAGAATGGCGTTATGGCTGATGTTGTCGAAGGCCCCCTTGAGGTCTACAGCCAAGATTACGCCTTCTCGAGTCCCCGATATTTGTTTTAGTACCATGTCTCTTAACTGGAGCATCACGTCTTGCGTGGAGAGTCCCGTTCTGAACCCGAACATAGTATCCGGAAACAGACCGTTGTCCTCCATGTAGTTGCTCAGTCTAGTCTTGACCACTTTCTCGTATAGTTTACCAAGGCATGAAGTTAGCGATATCGGCCTGAGGTTCTCTAAATTGGGTGTTTTCCCTGGTTTAGGTATCACGATAATCTCAGCGTGTTTCCACTCCGCCGGGACCGTGCCCCTTTCCCAGTGCTCGTTGATTAGTCCGGTCAGGCTTTCCATTTGGTCATCACTGAGGTTTCTGATCATTGCATTGGTTACTTGATCTTTTCCCGGTGTTGTGTTCCTCGTGAATGACCTGGCAGCCGCGTATACCTCGTATTCTTTTATCGGGTCATCCAGCTTCGAGTTCCTTGTCCCTGAATATACCATGGTGCAGGGTGGCATCTGCGTGCTTCCGACGTACCTGGACCAAAGAAAATCTGTAATCTGGGCGTCCGTGCCCTGAAAATTGTGCGTGATACGTTCTATCGTTTTGCTGTTTTCTCTCTTCGATTTTGTCGGGTCTATGAGGTGCCTGAGCAGCGCCCATGTTTTAGCGCTACCCAAGTTGCCGTTTAGTTCATCGCAAATTTGGTGCCAATTATCTCTAAGTAAGTTTGCGGTGTGGTCTTCTATCTCCTTATTGATTTGAGCTATTCTGAGTCTCAATTTTCTGTTATGTTTTTGTTTCTTCCATCTTTTCGTCAGCCCCCTACGAGCCTCCCAAAGATGTAGCAATCGTTTATCCGCACGTGGAAATTCATCGGTAACCTCTAGCGTCATAGTATTGTCTCTGTGGACCTCCCGTAGTCGTTTGGTCCACTTTTCGATGTCCGTTATCGCATTTCTTCCGCCTTCATTCTCCAACTGTTGTCGGAATTTTTTCCAATCTGTGATTTTTGTCTTCCTCTGGATTGTGCTGAACCTTGTAAGTTTAATTTGCGTTTGAATTACGTAGTGGTCGCTTCCGAACTGCTCCCCGGTGTTAGACCATTCGTAGTCTAGGATATTTCCTATGATGGTCAAATCAGGGCTAGTGTCTCTTGAAACGCTGTTTCCGACCCTAGTAGGGTATCTGCTATCGGTAACGATTTCCAGCCCGTGCGTGTCCACTCCATCTAGGATGGTTTTTCCTTTCTTTGTATTCATCTTGTAGCCCCACTCTTTGTGCGGAGCATTGAAATCTCCTACAATCACAAGGTGGTTTTGTTTTACCAGGCCGATCACCGCTCTAATGATTTCTCTGAAGTCATGTCTCCTCTTGCGCGGTGGGGAATAAATGTTAAGTACGAACAGGCTCTTCTCCCCGCGCTTCTTAGGTATTACCTCTATTAAAAGGTGTTCGATATCTTCTTCTGGCGTCGTGTGCTTGTGCGTAGTGACCCCCTTCTGACATAAAATGGCCACTTTTTTATATCTTTCATCTACTATGGTGTCGTAGCCGACTATCTTCGGCGAAGTGTTAGTTTCTTGCAGCGCTATTACAGTAGGTGGGTGTTTATGCTGCATTACATGTACGTTGAAATCGTTTTTGTTTCTAAATCCTCTACAGTTCCATTGCCATATTGTAAATTTTTCTTCTGCGTTAGCCATGATGTGACACTACTGCTGCGCCGCGAAGATCTTCGCGCTTTCGTTTAGGTCGACCTGTTCTGGTGCTCTCTTGTTTTGTCTCCTGAACAGTTCTGCCAGTCTCTGATCGGTCGCGTTCAGTCTGGTCATGATTTGTTCCAGCGTCGTCAAGACTGTTTTCTGTTGTTCCTGTATTTGGTGTAGTGGTTTAGTAGCATCTATTGCTTCCGTTACTTGCGGTTGTACGGCTGCTGGCCCCTGCGTGCTTGTTGTCGTCGAGGGCGATTGTACTCCGTGTACTTTTCCTTGGTTTGTTTGTTCTCTTTGTTGTCGCTGTTCTATAAACGAAAGCCTCCTTTTTAGTCGTTCGTTTTCCTCTCTAAGTTCCCTGTTTGTTTTTTCTAGAGCTTCGAATCGAGCCTGTATGGAATAGTCTAGAGCAGTGGGATAGACTGGAGACTCGCTCCTAGACTGACTCACCTTCTTGGACTTCTTGGTCTTCTGTTTGGTTGCGGAAGCGTCATGAGCGTTCCCTGGAACCCAGGCGTTGCCGCCACCGTGGTCGGTGGATTTCGCGTCTGCTAGCCGCGGAAAGTCTCCATCTTTGAAGAACGGCGTTCGGCTTCTGCTGCCGCCGCGCCTGTTCCGAGACGCAGATCTCGAAGATCCGTTCTTTCCTCTCGTTTCGGCTTCCTCGCTGTCGAACCACCGCGGCCTGTGGCCACCGTGGTAATTACTTTCTTTTTTCTTGCCTTGCTTGTTCTGCTGGCCTTTCTGCTTGAGGCGTCTCTTGCATCCTATATCGCCCGTGGCGTGAGCGTCGCCGCACCACTCACACCTGGGCTCCCCACACTCGTGTCCGTCGACGTTGGCACGTTTGCATCTAGGACACTGCGGAATGGGTTGTGGTTCCGGGCAGACGTCTGATCGGTGCCCCTGCAGGTGGCATCTGAAGCACACCTGCTTCGTAGGTTGGTAAGGGTAAACTCTGTACAGTCCTCCCATCACTGCGACTGTCTTGGGCAACCTCGGTCCATCGAACAGCAGTAAGAGAGACTTTCTTCCTAGTGAACGCTAGAGTCAGCGTTCACTAGGAAGAAAGTCTCTCTTACTGCTGTATAGAAGTGTGAAAGAAAACTTCAGGTGAATGCATTATGCAGCTTTGCTTCTACGAAAGCTGCTTTCAAATATAAAGGCACGTCACGTCCGCTTTTCTTTCTGATTTAAGCTATCCGTCCAGACACACGTGGCATCCGAAAAACAGCGCCCGCGCGAAATACACGGAGGATCGCTAACGAGATTGGCGATTCCCGCGTCGAAGCGGCAAGATGTGTGGCATGCGCCGTTGCCCGCTCTAGTTTCATTTTATTTCCTTTATTCGTTTGACACTCATTACTGTAGACGTCAAGAGATGGCAGCACCGATGCACTCGCATGGTTATTCCATTGCTGGCACGCCACCTCCGGCGCCGGAAAGCGCCTGTTCTCTCACTCAAATGGAGAGGAGGAAGCTGAATGTATGTAGATAACAAAACATGATGAAAACAGCGACGCTGCCGGAAGCGCGTTGTCGTCTGCTTCTGGGCTGCTTTTGGGGCGGTGGTTGTATGAGCGGGGGGCGAGGGGGGTGAATTGGCGCAGTCGACAGGACGGAGAACGCGCGTCGCGCCGCCATAAATAAAAAAAAACAAATTACACAAATGAGAAACGACCCACAGAGCTCGAAGTCAGAAAAAAAAACACCCCAGAACTCAGTTCGAATTGGGAGCGACGTCGGAGCACGTGGTGGTGGTCCATTAAAGCGACTTCCCTTTCGAGTGGAGCGCGCCGCACCGTCTAGGAACGCGCTCGTCTTCTACTTTTAATGGCAGCCTCTTCCCTCCTCAGTGCGTCGTCTGCGTTGCTCTCTCGTCATCCGGTGTCGTTTTTGTCTTCTCCCTTTTTTGCTGCGCGCGTCATCGCTGCCTCAGTCTCGGCTCGGCTCTGTTCTAGGCTTCTTGTTAGCCTCTAGCCGTAGTGGTGCTATAGCTTCTTTCCACGGCCGTCCGGTTTCTTCTTTGTATTTTTCGTCTTGCGAGTAAACCTACCGTCCGTTGGCTCGGGGTGTAGAGTCTTGACTCGACTTCCCAGCCGGCTTCCGAGCCGGCTTCCTCTCTCGCCTCGGCCTCCTCCTCCTCTCAAGCTCAGCGCCTGCGCGCTTCGGGAGGTACAAAAAGGATGCGAAGCGCGAGCCAGCGGAGCAAGTGAGAAAGGGTGTTGTGCGCTAGGCGCGGGCGGCCGTGAAGAGACCGAAGCACACAAAAAAAAGAAAGAAGGAAAGAAAGAGAGAAAAGGAAAGAAGCCGCGGACCGCGCAATCTATCCACTCGCGCCGTCGAGGCTCCCGCCGTTGCCGCGCACGCTGCTGGGCTGCCGTCGGCGTTGCTGTTGCCTCGTGTGTCTGTCGCGTTGTGTCGGCGCGAGCTAGCGCCGAGAGGGCAGCAGAGGAGAGAGCGCTGGGAGTTTTTAATTCCGCAAGGTTGAGAGAAGCTTCGTCGCTGCTTCGGCCCCCGAGGAGTTAGCTCTCCTCCAAAAGTCTTCCACGTCGTCCACGGTGTTCGTCACCATTTGACGGATTAACGAGAGCCTCCATCGGTGGATTTTGCCGCTCCGATCGGGCTGATCTCTTCTGCAGTGTTGTTTTCTGCTGTCTTTCCTGTTACCTCCACTTTGCTGTGGCTGAAGGCGATATCGTGTCGTGTTGAGGGTGTGTTGCTCAAGACGCCGCGCTTCGATTGACGGAGACGCATCGACAGGTCTTTCACTACGGTGGGCAAGGAGAACGACTTCACTCAGGTCAGATTCCAGTTATACTTTTTAAATTCGTTTTTTTAAATTTTTGTGCGGTATATTCACCCTGTGTCCTTAGCAAAATGACACAGGAGGAAACTGCACTTGTTGAGTTTCACTTTAGGCGACTACAGGCCCATGAGTGCAGCGCTATGCATTCACTACATAATTCAACTCTGGAGCTAGCAGTTGTTTGTAAAGACATGAATGTCAGGTAAAAACATGAGCCGGCACCTTAGAAATACTCTTTGAATCGCTTTTGAAACCGAACGGTTTGCCCTATTGGCAAGAAATGTACATAAAACAAACGTTTGCCACCGCACGTGTATGGTTTCATGAAGCCATGCTTCAAGGAGGGTCTCGTGCCGTCAGTTGCCGCATCTACGCGAATATGTAGCGCCCCTCTTTCGAATTCGACGCCTTCGAATTTGAGTGAGGGTGCATAGAGTTGATGCATGTTGTCATCGAAAGTTGGAACTTTCTTGAATTAAGCACCCTATCAACGCAGGGTTCTACGCGTTCGTTACGTGCGCCCCGAACCATCTTACGCTTGCGATAAATCTTGCTCGTGTTCAGTTCACTAAGTGGATGAAATGTGTTAACCACGGCTAACGGCTACCTTCAAACGTTGACTGATGGTCTATATCTACCCTGACAGCAAGGGCCACTTAAGCACTGGCCGCATGCCATGAACGTGGCGATGATTTGATGTCCTGAGAAACATCCAGTGCCTTTCTCGTGAACGCTTAAAACTGCAAGCTGTAAGATAAAAGTGGCACGTGCCGAAAGGTGAACTAGAGCTTGATACACGTCATCATAAACGTTGCATCTCTGGCCACGGCTTCTTTCTGGCTAACCTGAAAAGGGAAGAATGCTGAATCTTGCCTAGATTGGTCACCTCTGAAGCGCCGTGCGCTTTGTGGCACGCGGTTTCGATGTTGTCTTCTGCTCCGAAAACTAGCACGCGGATATCGTTAGGCATAATGATAAAAAAGTCGGCGCTCGGCGCGCGGATTTACACGGGAGATGTCGCTGGAAGTGACCTTCACCTTCCACTAGAAAGGGGCTATTGTACCTGCGGTGTCCGTGAAGGAATGTCTCCACCTGGTGTCCTCACGAACTCGTTATCAGTGTCATCGATCCTCATGGGAATGTCTGCGACCACGTGTAATATTTTGCAGCATTTAAGAAACCCCTGAAGTTACGCTTACTATAGCGAGAGTCTCACAAAGAAGCACAATGTACAAAACTGTTTCCACGTTGCAAAACCGGCAATTTTGGACATATTACGTGGGGTCATGGTTGTGACCTCTAATGGAACAGAGGGATATCCCGGCCGTATCCTGCGATACACACTTCAGAGAGTATAGGTTCAGGTGATTAGTGAATGTTAGTAACGTGGATAACATCGATAAGCAGGCACAATGTCATATTTGGGGGTGTAGCTTTTGGTTTACAGTGGTCCATGGTAACATCATAAATAGTGGTACATCGTAATAAGAATGTAAAAGTGATGATGGGTATCTGTTATAACTCTGCGTTCATTTGGTTAAGTGCCTGACACTGCGCTCTTATGAAGGTGTCTTTCTTTTGCGCAGCGTATTTAGAAAGGGCTCTAGTTCGAACAAGGTGTAAAGACTTTCCAAATGATTGGGGATTTGCTGATTTGCCTGTATAGCGCTTTTGAGTCCTTTTGTATGGCTTGTTTGCACGTAATACGACTTCTTAATGCTTCCGTTGTTAACTGACTACACTGACGAACGTGGAGTTAATGATGCGCCCGCACGTCGTGGTGCAAGTCTGCGTTAAAGAAGCGTTACGAAATCGATCACACGAACATGCCTGCTATGCTGCCAGTCGTACTGTCACAGGAAATGGATGGTTTTCAGAAAACTTGTGTCCTTGTATCGAGGCAGAGTTCGTTACCAAACGCCCCTGGGGCCAGCTGCACTTATCGACTACCGCGTGGACTCGAATATAACTACCGCTCCAACGTTGCTGTTTCGCATCTGTGAACATTTGTATTAAAAAAAATAAAAAACACGTGAATGACGCTTTCGTATTCGGATCCCTTCAATTTAAACAATCAAGCAATGATTGGAATGCTCGCAATTTTGATAAGAAGAAACTGGATGGTTAAATTCGAGTTTGTGCGGTAATTTTACCCTCGCACCTGGGGTGGCAAAGTCTGCGCACGCCAGGCCGCAAACAACTAAGCGGAAACTGGAAACTGATGCACGTGGAGCCCGGTACAGCAAGCTTTTGATCGCGTTTCCGTTGCCGGGCGTTTAAGTGGTGCGCAGTTAGGCTGCAGGGGTCTGTGAACGCAGCTTTTAACCTGATCTCTGCCTTTAACAGCCACAGAACGAAGCACATCGCTATTATCTTACAGTGTTGTTGTCAGTGGTGTCTCTCGGGAAGTGCACAACTCACGCACAGCATTTCCTTTGTCTATCAGAGCTTGTAAACCTAAGAATCTTCTGTGATCCACTCACTTAAGTGTGCGCCAGTCTGATAGGACAGCATCACTATAAAAAAAAAGCTTAGTTATACATATAGTCAGGACGGCTCTTGGGAGAGAGTCGAATCGCTCTAAATTGGGACGCCATCAAGTGTAGCTGGCCAGAGACCTGTATTCCCGCTGATTTTCTTTCTTTTTTTTTACACAAAGGGGAGTGTACTCAGTCTAGATTCCCTCCTCGAAAAGAAAAACAAAAAAAAATGGAAAAAGAAGGGTTGGTCCGAGGAGATGGACTCTGAGCGTTCGTGCTCTGGAATACGAAGTGGACGGCGATACGTGACGGAATTCTGCCAGTGGTTGTTCTTGCCCCCTGTAGGTGGGCATATCCACCAGGATTACGCTGCACTGTGGCCCCGAGCTCGACCAGCATGCGCTTATCGTCCAGCTGTATTTACAATTCCACAACTGTACTGTAGCACGTAGTGAAATTTGTTTATTTACGTACTTTTAATCGAACACGTATTGTGGAGGTAGATAGTGTAAGAGGAAATATCGATATGAAGGGATTAAAGTATGAACATTACCAGAGTTCAGCGAATGACTACTGTGTAGTTGTGTTGAAAAACTACAGTCTCTACTTTGCTCTAAACAGTTTCCCTCTGGACGGAAAACTTCACTGAGACATCGTATGCTTCAGTGTGTAAGTAAGAATAAATTTTTTGTGTGAGTGGAAAAGGAATGTTCCCTTTAATACTGGAGTTCACTGTTCGCGCACCATTGAAACAGATGCGAGGGAAGAGTTATTTACACTATACATTTCCACTCAATAATTTCATTAAGGGTGAAAGAAAACACTACTAAATCCAAAAATAACGACAAAACATGCGCGCGCCCATACAAAAAGAAATAAGCAATGACAGAATGTTCAGCGGGAGATTGCCAAGGTTTAATTAATAACATAAGTAAAGAAATTCATGGTAGCACAAGCTTAGAAACGGCAGGAACTTCAGTGTTGAAGACATAAAATTAAAATCTCTTGGAATATGAAACCATATAAACATACACTGACTGTGGAAGTCATCACATCAGCGTTATTATGGCTTGATCACTCTGCAAGTAGGCTTAAATCTCTGGGGGTGTAGAGCCCAAGCTTGAAACGGAGTCACATACTGTAAACAAAGTACCGACACCGAAATAACATGTGAGCCCCCCAGAGGTCTCATACGTTTGCGAATAAGTGCAGGAAGTCTCAGTACTTGTGGTTGACGAATTTCGGTGCTTCACTGCTTCCTTATTCCGAGTTTATTTCTTTATACTGGGGGTAATGCTTGGTATTATTCTCGTCATATACGTATACATTTCCGCTACTGCGACCAAAAGCATGCGCACATCATAAACTAACCGTGTTCCTAATTTTGTTTGCTACCGTACTCCGAAAAATTACCACGCATGCTGGATCACTGAACTTGGTGCAGTCGGCCGGAAGATGCTTTTGCAAGGCGTAATTACTCGACTAACCCCCTTGTGTTTCCCGCCTCAGCAGTTATCATTTAAGGCAACCCCAAAGCCAGTGCGGGGTCCTCCTACAGTGGGGCTTCCCCGAATACGCACTCCCATGCGACCACTGGTAAAGAAAAGTGGCGCCCGCCACACTGAGTCAGGTCGACTCCTTTTTCTGCATGCGCCTTCGCTGCGGCGTAACTTCCACCATACGTGTTCCCCGCCCCAAGTGGTTTCCGTTGAGCAGCACCCAATGCAGTGGAAACGACCCTACGACGCATCCCTCAAGGGCTTCCGCCACGCACGGAGACGAGTTACTCCCATTGATCCGCACTTAGCTCTTTAGTCGGTGGCTCGGGTGCCGCCGTTACAGGTGTTCGCCTTCGGGCGCCCCTTGGACCGAGTCACGGGACCACCCTGGTCGGCTTCCTGCGCAAGGCCGGCTGCTCTTGACTAGCCTCAAGCCAGTTGGTTTCGGACAACTGCGCGCCAACTTATCGCTGAGGAGGTGACCGGAGTAAAGGACACCTGCGGAAGATCTATCCGTTTGACTCAGCCCGGGATGGCGATAGAGAGAGGAGCGCCGTAAATGAACGCCAGACTTCGGCAAGCTGGGAAAACGAGCCAGTGAACGTTGTTGATGTGAAGCATATTGACTAGCGCAAACACAGACAGGGACCAAAGTAAGAGTAAGAGACAGGACATTCTCTCTTACTCTTACTTTGGTCCCTGTCTGTGTTTGCGCTAGTCAGTATGTTTCACAGCTGCAACCAACTAGCCCAAATGAAAGCCTTAACGTTGTTGACTCCGCCCAAGGCGGCGCCCAGGACGAAGACCATTTGGTTGGGTCCAAAAAAAGGCGGGAAGACGAGGGGAGAGGCAGTTTAAAAGCGCCCGACACATTCATCCAGCAGCGAATTTCTGAGCAGTCTTCTCGGCTTTCAATTTGTTTTGTCTCTGACTGTAACGCTTCAGTTTTGTCAATACGTGAATACAGTTTCCCCTTGGTTCTCCAACTGCTTGTCTACAGCCCACGTTCCTTCCTCAACCGGCACAGAGGCCGCGTTCCTGTACCCGATGCCCGGTGAAACATTATACTAGCATGGCGAGTCGTAAGACCGGATACCACTTCAGCATTATGGTATCCTGTCGTTCTTGCTTCTGTATGCTATCGTTTTTTGCGCTGAATTCATCTTCTTAAAAGGCAGTGCACCGGCTTGCCCCTCAACGTGTCTTGCCATAGCGTTTTAAAGTTGTATTCGGTGCGTCCACTTTTATTTTGGCTGTGCAAAAGGGGGGTAGGGGAAAAACGCCTTCTGATGTTCATCCGAAAGGAATTCCAATAGCCTTGTTCATCTAAAGGGCTATTTGTTGTGATCAACCGGAGAAGAGAACAACTCTGTACCATTTTATGTTTCTGCCATACGTCTAAATGTAGTGCGTTTTGAATGTTATGAATCTGTCGGCAAGTCTTTTTATTTTCTTCATTTTTTTTTTGCTTGGCTTGCGCAAGTCTTTTTTGTTCAAATGTGCGCCACACAGCTCACAGTGCCTCTGTATATGTCCCAGCAGCACCACTAATAAAGAATTTACAAAGAAAACTGGCAGTTCCTTCTTTAGGCGGCTTCTAACGCAAATCGATCACTTCGCGCAGCTAGAAGAATGTCTAGGCATCTCCCCCGATCTCTTACCCTCAACGTATACGCTACGCAGCTTCTTTTTTGTACACCTAGGTTTTGCGTATTCGCTCCGTCTATCGGATGTCTTCGCGAGCATGTTATCTGCCGGCAGACATAGACCGTGCTTCTTTTTTGGATTGCCTCCAGAACCGATAGGCGGTCATCAGAGGGGAACGTCTTTATGGAAGTCGGGTCTGGCCCGCGCTCTTCCCGCCTTTGCTTTTTTTTCATTGTTTGTTTCTTTACGCACGCGTAATGCGGTCAAGCCCGCGAGACGGAGTCGTAAATGCCCGGAATGCTTTATGGCCTGCAAGAAAGAAAGAAGAGAAAGAGCAAGAAAGAAGATACAATGTCAAACAAAGAAACGGACACAGGAAGAAAGAAGGAAGAACGACAAAAAGAAAGAAGATGGAAGAGAAAAGGTAAGAAGCAAAGAGAAGACCGCGGGAAGTAAAGAATGAATTGGCAGAAAGAAAAAAGAAAGAAGAGAAAAGGTAACACAGAAGGAAGAACCGGAAGAAAGAACGACAGAAGGACAAAAAGAAAGGGAGAAAGGAATAAGAAAAGGAAGGAAGAATAAACTAACGACATATAGGTAGGATGAAACGAGCGACCGTGGCTCTGGAAGACGATCACAGTGGCGTGTCTCTGCCGGCGTTCTGCGGCGTCCGCACGGAGGCACGCATGGCTCTGTCAAAGAAACGGCCGTGTACTTGCGCGTGCGGAATGCGGTGATTCCGAGCGCTTCTTCTGTACGCGGCATCTTTCGCGAGCCCGTAGCGCCTGAGTGACCGTGGTGAATTCCTTAGCAATCAACAAGGCCGCGCTTTCTTCGATGACGAGTTCCGGCTGTGTTTTACTGCGCACGTTGCCGCAAGACTCGGTGACGCTCATCCATTCTGCCTTTGGAATGACCTGTTGCAACGGAGCGACCAGTTTTTAAGAGGGAGGAGCAACGGGTGTGTTATTATTCGTCTTATCAATGGAAAGACGTCTAACAACTGGAAATATTGAACTAGTGAGCGCAAGCGTGAAATAATTAATGAGTTATTTAATTAACGAATCGAAGCCCGAACGACTGGATGATTTAATGAAATAACTGATGCGTGGGGAATGCACAGGCATTACTGGCGAATAAACAGGCTGATTCAGAAAAAATAATACATTAAACAATAAGACAGTGAAACAACTAATGCATGAATGGATATATAAGTCAATTAATGCTTAAGAGAATCAGTTATGAAATTAAAGAACGAACTAACAAACAAATAAACAAATGAATGAATGAATGAGGCATTACAATCTATCATTCAGCCCTTAAACCCCAGCCACCATTGCGAGCAGAGCTGTAGCCATTTTCGAGAACCCTCTGATCTCTTTTTATCTCAAGTTACCGCATTCTGGACTACTATTCCAGATATTCGCCTTAAGACTGAACCTAGATTTGCATATTTGTATTATGTGCTTCCTATACTTGTTTATACTATCAATGTTAATAACGCGACTTTTTGAGATCAATGTTTTTAGTAAATATTCTTTCCTGGTATTTCTCCTTCTTTTTATTAAACGACGTTTGTGTATAACAGTTTAAGAGATTTTGGTGTTGTTGCTTCCTAACACTGCATCGAATACTCGTCTTCAACGTAAAGTAAAACGTCCTCTAGAAAGAGCGCAGAAGAACCACAAGAAACGAAGCGCAAAAAGCAAATATACAACCACGTGCACTCTATACGACTAGGGAGACAGGAAATGGCATTATCGCTTTTGGGCGTGGAAATTCTGTGCTGTGGCTTTATCTTTCACATTTTCTCCATCCCCTTCATAACAAGCGGATGTCCAAGGAGAATACTTCTCTGCTTTAACAGTGTGCAACTCTGCTTTGAGCTTCTTTTATGTCACAGTCTATTATCTTCCTCACGACTAAGGAAATTGCGTTACGGGTGTCAAAACAGCTCGGCCATAAATCGCTCTGCTGTGAAAATCAAAATAGCTGCGTACCTTGCTGTTTAGCTCTTCTCTCCTTCTCGACCGCATCAGGAGCGTACGACACCTTTCTAGACTACTCTCTTCTATTCTATCCTTACGCCTGCTCTCAGATAATATTTAATTATTCATGTACGCGCATGTCGAAGCAATATGAAAGGACACATTTTATTAGCTTGCAAGTAGTGATTATTCATAGTCATCCCAATGCGAGTTGCTTAAGGAGAATCCAACACTATTTTTTTATTCGGATAAAGAGGCTTTTTCGGCATGGGAATACCATTGTTAGTAAGGCGACAAATGTGGCTAGTAGGCGTTCTATAGCTGTGTACAAATGCGCCGAGTTTTACTATCACAAACGAGCCACGACCGGACGAAGCGCAACTATCAACGGAAATTTATTATGGAAAGTGGGAAATATAAAGGAAATGTAATCCACCAAGGAGCATGCGTAAGATCCTTATCCTTCAGTTCCTTATCCTTATCCTTTGAGTTGGTAGTTGAGCTTCGTTCAGTTGTGTCTCGTTTGTGATTGTAAAACTCAGCGCATTTGTGCCACATCTATGCCATTGTTAAAACGAACGTCAGAAAATAGGCGATCATAGTAACTAGTATGATGGTTAACAAGATCATAATAGTAAACTTTTTAACTATTCCAGATAGGTTACTGGTTGCAATTCGAGATTTACTTGTAGTAGCCTTTAGTAGTAGCCATATCAGTTTTTAGTTCTTCAATGCGATCACCCTCACCGCAGTGGGTCACCAAATTTGGGGGCATCTCTCTCGCCAATCGAAAACCGCGCTCCGGCGGAGAGCGCCAAGCGACGTTCATCAAATCGAGACACTCGGTGGCGACGTACCACGTGACGATATCCGCCCCACTCGCAGTGACGCGGTTTGATAGACGTCGCTTTTTCTCCCCGCATGAGCGCGGTTTTCGAATGGCGAGAGAGATGGTCCGTATTTTTTAAGCCGCAGCTGCGACGGTGATCACGATCTCGAAATTCTAAACAAACTGATATGGCTGCCGCTAACGGCTGGTTACATTTCTAACGGCAATCAGGAGCCTATCTGTAACAGTAAAAAAGCTGACTGTTATAATTTACTTGACCACTTTACTAGTTAACATGATTCGCCTGTTTTCTGACGCCCGCCATCACTAGTACTATTATGCCGCAAAAAAACTTCTCTAAGTGGAAGCTAAATTTGGGAATTAGCGGCGGGCTTCCCCGGAACACCTCGTTTGTGAAGCGCGTAGCTTTTATTCAGTGTGAAATACGTCTTTCTCTTTACAGTGTTCGGAGCGGTGCACGAAGAAATTTTGGCTGCCTACATTTCCACCCAATTACACCCACCCTGCACTAAAAGATCCTAAAGTAGACTCCGCATTCTCCAAAACAGCAGCAGTAGACTTGGCTGCCTTTATTTGCCCTGCTTGTTTCTGTGATAAGTCATCGTTCTTCACTACAACACGAAACGTATCTCAGGGAATCGACGTTGTCGGTTTCGTAACTCGCTTAAAAAGCTTCGCGCCAGAGCAAAATAAAAGCCCCAACAAACCCTTAGCAACAATTTAGTGCAAAGACAAAGAAGGCTTACACATAGAAAAGTAAAACAATAACGCGGGAAGCGGTTGGATATTATGCGTTTTCTTCCAGCGGCTACAACATAAGCTTAAAACAAAGGGATGTCGACAGACTCAGCTCGCAACGAGATATGCTGTACTCGGCTCGAGGAGGTCGTTATATCCAAGCCTGTCCAATTATTGCTGCGCAGGACAATTATCCCAACCCTGTCAAAACAGTGAGGCCGTAATGCGGTCGGCTTTGAAATTCATAACTCCGACGTGTCTCTTGGTTATCATCGTTTTTTAATCGGGCAAGTTCAAGCACAAAACCACTATAAACAAAAAAAAAATCTATAAAAATGAGTTATTCCTCTCGAGTCAGCTACCGTTTTTGTCGCGGCAATTAGGGCCCTCTCCAGAGCCTAATGTAATTTATTCAGCGGTAGAGGAGCCAGTGCACCGGCTTTCTTCGGTTGGTATTCATATCGTTTTTATTTATCTTCATTTTATTTTTGCTACATGTCTCCAGCTCTCGGGGAATAATGCGTGTTTATGAATATTTGCGGCTTCCCTGGCAAAGCTTTCTTTCATCCTAATTTTAAAAAATTTTACAAAGGGCGCAAAAGCTCGGAAGAATCGCCTGTCTTAACCCAATCTGGGCTGGACTCAAAGGAACTTTCTATCTTTCGAGGGGTTCCAGAGGAAGTAATACAGTTTTTAAGCTTGAACTCTCAGGATATTTTACTCAGCTTCCTGAAGATACTTTATTTGCTGACCTAAGCAAACTTGAATGAAGCGCTTTAGACTTTAAAATTGAGAACCGGAGTACATTTTCGTTACGAAAGGATGTCTGATGACGCAGTTTTTTTTACTCGGGTTACTACATAGAAACTGCGTGCATTCTGATCTAGCCATGTCTCATAATTATTCGTTATAACTTCTGCACACTGGTCACTTTTTACATATCTCGAGATCAGCTCACTTAGCTGGGTTTCTTTGCTTTTTCCTTCATTCCTGGCCATTAAGATTTACCGCTGAGTAGGCTTGATTGGGTTCATCTTAGTATGCATCGTAACGAGACAAAGACAAAAAGAACATGCAGTGCACTACTTTTGACGGGCACTATTGCGTTTGTTTTATCTCGCCACTTGTTTTTCCGCAAAGCATTATTCTTTTCAGTCGGCAAGTTTGCAAGGACGATATGAACGGATATATTCGAACCCATCGCGTGGTCATTACAGGTAGATACTTGTAGCATTTTGTTATGTTCGGCGGTCCTTGTCGTATTCAGCGTGCGACATTATGTCATCCCTATTAACATACATTAAGCGATAATCGTTTTATAGATATTGTGCACCAAAGTTCCACCGTGGCCATCAGGGCTCGCTGCAATGACTCGATCGTGACGATCTTCGCCAATGTGGTGCGCTTCGATATGAACCGGAAATTTGAGAGTAACGGTAATTTCGCCTTTTGGGAATCTGTGAAAATGCCGTCGCCGCCATTAGAAAAATTACTTTAGAGAGTCTGTAGACTGTCCATACACTGTTTATAGACAATCCCTAGAGAACAGTGTATAGGCAATACAAATCCTATAGACAGTCTATAGATTCTTGGACATACACTTTTAGCAGACTTTCGTCTATAGGCAGTCTATAGACTTTCTCAAGAGACTCTAAATTCTTTACCCACTGGTTTGTTTGAATTTTAGTACACCTCAGCCACTTTCTCATGCATGAGAAAAAAGCTGAGGCTTTTATTTTGATTGGTTGAGAGGCTCGGTATCCTTGCGCAGCCAAGGAAAGCTACTGAGGTTACCCAGCCCTCTTTGAAGCTCTTACTAGTAGCCATTTCTAAAACTTGTGTATGTGTTCACTGGGTAGTATTAACGTTTGAGGGCCTCTACACCAGGGATGATTTTTACATTTCTGTAATATTCAACAAAAGCCTTTCCTAAATCATGTTCTTGGCGCATGATGCCTTCAGTTGCCTATGTGCCATAAAACCCAACACAACACAACACAACGACAGTCTATAGACTATGAATAGACAAAAAGATCTATATAAGAAGGCAATAGATTCCACAGGAAGTATATATAGACTGTCTGTAGACCATTTTTGTAAGGGCGGAGTCGAGAATCAAGCTTGAGGATTCGTGCTCGGTAACATGATGCGATTAGCCACTCAGCACCAAGGGCGGGCCAGTGTACCTTCAAGGTTGCAGCTTATCAAGGCGTCATATCTACACTGCGAAGTTCGTTTCCCTCGACTGACGGCTTTCTTTGAAACCTAGAGCAAGTTTTTTTTTTTTTTGCTCTCCTAAGTACATCTAACCATAGGACTCCTCCCCTAACCAAAGATGTTATTGACGGTCTCCTGCACCGCGCAGTGAAAAATTGACCGTGCAAACCATTTCCACAGTAGGCGTAGTTATACAGGGCGTGCTTTACAGGCCGACAGCGATCGAACATAAGTGGCTCGTCTTGGCGTATGGCATGAAGGGGGTTTCCTGTTTTATTTTTTTTGTCCTATTTAATAACGAAACCGTTACGTAATGTTGTCGCATAACTCCGGATGCCAAGGCAACAAGAGTCACGACTCGCTCACTGTATACAGACTCCCCGCTCAGAGCTGCCTGTCTTAGACACCTGATGCAAGCGGCAGGTGAAGAAGGCGCATAGCTGGCGGAAAGTTTTCAAGAAGCCTGCATAAGCGGCTGTCTTATCGCGGCTCGACTACTCAAAGGGTCCGGCCTCGCAGTGACGGCAAAACCGCAATCGCGATGCCCTGCATCGTGCGACGTTTTTGCGTCGTAAGGCATCGTTCGTTCTGGTTTCGTCCTTCGCTTCACTGGCCGCGCAGAGAGCCCTATGTGCTTGCTTCTGGGCAAAGCTGAGGGGCTGCGTATCCATCGCCATAGTTCCATATCTTTCGAGGGCGATAGGAACATTCGTTCTCGCCTTTCCGAAAGTTAGTATATCAACGAACGCTATAGACTGCCCATAGACTTATGTCTATAAAGGTTATAGACTATAGACAAACCCTAAAGAACAGTCTATAGGCAGTGCAAATCCTACAGGTAGTGTATAGAAAATCTATAGATTTATGGCCATACACTTTTAGTAGACTTTTGTCTATAGACAGTCTATAGACTATGAGTAGACCAAAATAAATATCTATAGGAAGGCAATATAGAGTATAAAAAGTTTATAGTATTTCAGTAGGCCATTTTTGAACGGGAACGGTAGCCCTACACGGCTTTAGAGCGAATCTATTGTTTTTTTTTATTTCGTCGAAGGCTGTACATGCACAAACGTACCACTCCGTGCTATATACATCCCTACCCCATACAATACACCGTACAGAATCCACAAACCTCTATTGTGCCCTTACCATATACACACCCTCTACAATATGCAGTCGAACCTCGTTATAACGAAATGGTTTATAACGAAACAATGGGTATAACGAAGGAACGATGATTCCCCTTAGAATCTCGGTCAACACGAGCTACAACGAATCTACGGCTAGAACGAAGTAATCATAGGTCCCCTTAAACTTGGATATAACAAGGTTCAACTGTACTTACATATAGCATAGACTAAATGGCAGGGAGTGTACTCCCGACCGCGTATTCCTTCGTGTTCCGTCTTCACACCTTTATGCGAGAGTACCGGTGTGACAGGAGTGATATCTGACAGGCTATTTAGAAAGCGTCCCACCTTCCCCTAGTTTGAGCCACTGTAAGCGCACTCAAGATGCCGGTGGTATTGCACGATATAACGTAGCCTCTCGGACTGCCGTCTTTTTATTTCTTTTTGCTATTATTGTCCCTCAGTGTAAGGATGTCAAGTTGATGAAGGGCTAACAGGTCAAGTTGATAACGGGCTTCCGCTCCCGGAGACGCTCACCTTGTCGACACTCGTTCTCTCGTTTATTCTTTTTTTTTTATTTTGCACGTCCCCGTTGTGTGGCCACTGAGCAAAGACTGAGCGAGAGGGCTGCCTGCATCACCTGAATATATCCATGTCACCCGAAGTTAGCTTTCATTACATTGCAGTGCAAGTAATCAGAATACTATATCCGTGTATTCGCACTGAGTATTCTCCAAGGTCCTCCGTAACAAACCCTGAGTGTAAGGCTTAACTTTGCGCGCTATCCCGAGCAAAAGTAAGAGGCCTTCCCTTCAAGTTCTGATCCGTACCACTCTGCGTGGGGGCGCCACCTGACAGAGCACTTCTGATGTTGAGACCGGAGGAGTGGGCCTGTATCGACATCAGATGTGTTTGGTCAGGTGGCGCCCCCACGCATTGTGGCATGGGTCGAAACTTGGAAGAGGGTCTTTTAGTTTTTATCACGATTGTACATGTAGCGGCAATAGATAAAGGAACACGTTAGGCTCATTCAGTTGATGATAACTCCATAAGTATCAGCAAAGAACAGACCAATTTTTTTGTCATTTTTTGAGCAGTTTTATTTTCTCGTAATAGTTTTCTTAACCATAGGCATGTGAGGGTTAAGATGGCAAACGAAAGAGCCAAGCTGCAGGAGTGGAAGCTCCGATGGTTTGGTGATGTGGTCGGCTGGGGTAAAGGATATGCTGGTAGGCTGGACACCGAAAGAAAAGAGGGCGGAGCGACCACGAAACAGATTGATATGGTGGATAAGCAGCTTTGGTAAGTACAGTGCCCTACGCTTCTTCAAAGACAGCGACTCCACATAGATAATTGATTTGAAGAAAATAGCGCCAGAGCATGCAAACCACGAAAAGACAAGGACGAGACACAAAGCGCTAACTGGTCAACTTTCGCTAAGAAAATATCGCAAAGGATGGGGGCCACACAGGAACCTATGCACACACCCTTGCGCTGCAAAAAAGGCAGGTTGTCAAAACTTGTAAAAGTAGAACTAAGATAAAACTGCAATAATGCGATAAAGTTGTCAACCGACAAACCTGAAGAATTTTGGAAAGAAACGCCACCGTTTGCTTCTATGCATTCCTTTACTGCCGCCAAGAGCTGGTCTTGAGGAATCGAATAAAACAAATCTTGTACATCTATGGAAAAACCAAAACCAATATCCTCGGTACTCTGTAAGTATTCAACTACAGCTGTCGAATTTTTTGTGAAGAAGGGATCGTCCATCCGTAGTAATTTAAGTTGCTTTTGCAAGAAAGTACTGACGTTCTTTTGCCAAGAACCTTCTTCACTCACGATAGTCCGGAAAGGTACATCGGGTTTGTGAGTTTTGGCAGTAAAGAAAGCATTTAGGCTATTACCTCGGCAGTTTTTTATATCTTTAGCGAGAGAATCTAAATTTAAATCCTTGCAGAAGTGGCTGAATTTTGTTTTAACTCTGACAGCACTTTTTTTCACCTGTACAAAGTTCTTATTGATTGCAGCGTACGCCTTCTGATCATACAGATGCTTTAGCAGAACAACAAAAGCTGTCTCCTTGTCAGCTTGAACCAGCTTAAGCCAGCTTAAGCCACATAGATAAGTAAGCGCAATAAGGTAGAAGATGAAGTGTCTCTGTGGGTGAAAAATACCCAAGAGGAACTTTTCAACTTCAATGCAGAGATAACAAAATTGTGCCTTGCATGAGAATTCAGCGTTCTCTTTTATATTTCTTCCAGGTGTGCGTATTACACCTATTGCACACCGCGTTCTTTTGATCATGACGCTTCGGTCGTTCCAAGCAGAAAAGGCGAATGGCTGAATTGAGGAAAATGTTCCCTTTTATGTAAGGCATCATTGAGAATATATTACCTTGTCGATTATTGCAATTGTTGGAACAGTATAGCGCTTCTCTATGTCAAGAAATTAGTTTATCCTCCTCATTTCAACAATGCTATACCCTTCGCATCCACATCGCTTCCACTGTGCTCAGCGTTATCAGATGTCTCCCGTACGAAGCTTGTTCCCAGCAGTTTCAGAAGCCGTACATTGCGTTAAGCAATAATGGGGTTGAACGCCAAAAGTCCCCTATTTTTTCCACGAATCTCATACGCAACCACGTGCCTAGGGAAAATAGGCTGTGATGTACCGAGACAAAGCGTTTGTACTAACCGACGTGTGGGCGTCCGAACCAGCCTGCATTAGTCATTTGTTGCCGCTTAAGTTACGTAGGTAGCGCAATCAGTAGGCATGCGAAACTTCATTTCACGTCTAATGTCATTAGGTAGGTCAGTTAGCGGTAGCATCGGCATCCGATCATAAAACTCGTAACGGGGCATGTTGGAAAAAGCACGTGGCGTTGCGTAAGGACAGCGAAGGAATATTAAAAAACGAACATTGCAACGTGGGTGTTGATGCTAGTTTGATCGCATTTCTCTCGCCCGCGCATGTCATGCCAGGGAAACTGATTCACAGGTTTCGTAACCAAAGCGCGCCGCCGACGCTCAAGGTACTAAACACAGGCCTACCTACCTACGCACATAAACAAAGAAGCACACGCGCCCAACGCACGAGCCTGTCTTGTATTGATATACAACCTACGTTGCTCCATCACCCAGTTGCGACGGATCTTATAGAGTCGTATATTTTGTCAGGCTTGAAAATCTTCATGCTATGCACGCTTGATGCGGCAGAACAGATGCTGGTTGCCGTTTCATCTCCGATACCTCTGACACGTTGCCCTGCAGGGTCGCAGGGCATATGACAAAAAGCAAGGGACGGTGGATAACGTGGGCGGGGACGTGTTTTCACGAACGATTCTACAGCGCAGGACCCGTGCAGATGAAGTTTCGGCATTGCAAGGTTACAAAACATGCCACTTCCTATAGTCATGGCCGGGGTATATTTGAATTGCATGCGTTCGCATCCCTGTGGCCTTTCGATGTGTTGTCGCTGTCGAAGGTAGCGTGGGTCGTTGCTGTTCCTTTCGTCGGTCGTAGCGCTGCATTATTCAGAAGCGAAATAAAAGGTGGGGGTGTTCGTGCTTCGATATTTCAGCGTCAGGAAAGGCTTTAGGGGTATTAGAGGGCAAGTACGTATGGGCGGGGTGGATGTATGAAACAGTCGGTCGCTGCTACTTCGCTGCTGTTTCGTAACGGACTTACTGGGCATCCGCTTCTGTTTGGTAAGGTATGGTATGGTATGTTATATATTATATGATACGGTACGGTAAGGTACTGCACGGACCGGCAAGGCACTGCACGGTAAGGCACGGTACAGTACGGTGCGATGGGATACGGTACAGTTCGATTCGGTTCTGTTCGGTATGGCCCGGTAAGGTACGGTAAGGCTGGGTATGTGGTACGGTTCGGTTCGGACCAGTACGGTTTGGGGGTTGGCTTGGTTTGGTCTGGTTTTTCATGGTTCTCGGTACGGTGGGTTTAACGTCTTGAAGCGAGGCGTGTCCACATTTCGCCCATGTGGCTGCAGTGTCCAGAAGACAAAATTGAAATGCACGTTTAGGAATAACAGTGTTCAGGGAACGCAAAATACAGTGACGGAAACTGACCGGAAACGTGCTTTTCAGTTTATAAAGCAAAATTTTTGCTGGTTTTCACCTCACGCTTCGTCTTATACTGGCCTTCAGGCTCGTGCGAACGTTTTTGATTTCCCGTGACTGCCTGCTCTCGGCGACCTTATGGCGTGCTCCTTATTTTCTATCTCACTGCACTGTTAACAAGTCACGCGGAATCACGTGGAAGCACGGTATTTCCCTTTGCCACACGCAACCAAGACATTGCTTTTCTTAAGAGGCTGGCAGCCACTTCGAATGGCCACGCCTGAAGGGCCGGAGTTCGGGCTTCCGCGTTATCTGTCGTTGCGATATGCCACTGAGGCACGTCGGTGCAACTCATCACGTAGTACGTGTAGTACTCCACGGTCCGTCGAGCATAATCTCGCGTGCCGAGAGCTGCGTGAGGTGTGATATTGCAGCGCCCTGCGGTTGCACGGTCACACGTGAGGGCGGCGGGCCGCGAACGCGATAAGCACGCGGCTCATACACCGGCACATCCTCGCCTCACGTCGAATCGATGCCGACAACCGAGCCCTGCTGCGGGGCTAAAAAGAGACTAAGAATAAAGCACTGCTGTAATGGCGAGCCGTGGGCGCGAAAAGAACAAAGTAAAGGACAGTGTTGTAATGGCGAGGCCGGACACGGAGCTCCGGTGTCAGTGAGCGCCTGTCTGCACAGAATGGGTGTACGAATGTGGCAGTGACATAAATCTTTTTAGTGGACAGACATGCCACTGTAGGCTCGCCTCCGAAGATGCGACCCGAAAGAAGTTGAGCGTGAAGGAGACGCAGAAATCCTCGATTCACCGTTTCAAGGAGAGCCGAATCAAGCGGATACGCTCATTCATTTCAACTTTGTGGATACTACAAATTCAGTCAGTAATCATATTGATTAGCGGGGCATTTGATTGCTGTGCCAGCTTAGACCTCCTGCTTACTTGAGGATTGAATGAGTTTTCTAAGGTGGAGACGTGTTTATTTATTTTTAATAGTCTGCGCTGCGAAATTTTCTTTTGTCTGATCAATCGGTTAACTATAGCGAGATGGTTCGTTGGTTCAGTAACGCGTTGCTATGTTAGTGAAGAGTGAGTTTTTCGTTACCACTAGAGACGTGCGTGGGGTCATGTGCGGACGGACGAAAGAATGTATTGATTAATTGATTGGTCTATTGATTTATTATATATTCACTGATTGATTGGTTAATGAACTGGAGAATTGAGTAATTCTTAAACGTTTGAAGGTTTGATGATGGAGTAATAGATATTTGTATCGAAGGGCTTATTGGTAAGTTGATAGGCGGCTTGACTGATGAATTGATGAACTGACTAGTACATTGGACAGCCGCCACGGTGGCTCAGTGGTTATGGCGCTCGGCTGCTGATCTGAAAGACGCGGGTTCGATCCCGGCCGCGGCGGTCGAATTTCGATGGAGGCGAAATTAGAAATTCTAGAGGACCGCGTGCTATGCGACGTCAGTGCGCGTTAAAGAACCCCAGGTGGTGGAAATTTCCGGAGCCCTTCGCTACGGCGTCCCTCATAGCCTTAGTCGCTTTGGGAAATTAAACACCCATCAACCATAAACTACTACATTGGTGCATCAGCGCCAGACTGCGCCCCTCGAGGATGCGTTTTACAGTGTGTTACCCTGCATAGAGCAGGAACGACCCTCCGCTTGGCATACGGACATCACCCCAAGGACGCGTGTCCTCTACTTCCGTGCAGCAGGTAGAATAAGCATACACTCACGACTCTGTTCCCGGGAAAGCAAGCACACAACGCAGAGTTTTGCACCAAGACGACGTATACTGTACCACTCGAACTCGCAAACGCACACACTGCACGCTCCCATAAAGCACACAGTATGCACGCTCCCATAAAGCACACCGTTAGCCGTCTCCGTCACAACCGGAGCAACGTCAGGGGAGTCTCAAAGCGGTCGGTCCGCAGCCTTCTGCGCAGACGAGCGCTCCTCATTCTGGCCTTCTGCACTGGGTCAATATTTGAACAGCCACACTTCCCGCCTCTCCGGATTCCCCGCGCGCGGCCACCTTTGTCAAGGCCCAGGGCTCCGGCCACGGAGGCATAGGGATGATGGCTCTTTTTCCAGCTGGGGACGCGCGTCTGTCATCAAGCTGCGATACAACGGTTAACGCGAAGGAATGGCGGCTTTCGGTTGGAGTCGTTTCTGTTAAGCAAGTAAGGCAGCGACTGTAGGTTGATTTTGCAGGTCGCCGCAGGTAGCAGGAAGTGAAGGCAGGGTGGAGAGGGCAGTCTGGGCACGACTCAGCCTATCAGGGATGTCGTATGTGGAGGGCTGTGGATAATTTCAACCACCTGGGCTTCTTTAACTTACACTGACACCGCACAGTGAAGACGTCTCCAGCGTTTCGCCTCCATCGAGATTCGACCACCACGGCCGAGATCGAACCCGCGTCTTTCGGGTCAGCAGCCGAGCGCCATAAACACTGAGCCACCGCGGCGGCTCGTCTGTCCCTTGGGGTACAATGACTGAAGTATTCACTTCTGCATCTGTCACACCGAATATTTCGTGTGTTTTACTGCGCGTTTACAACGTGCTACTGCAAGATTTTTCGTTCTTTTATTTTGCGAAACGCATCCACGTATGTTAGTGTCCTTTCCGAAATAAAAAAAAATGGAGAAGGCAGTTAAGCTCCGCGTTAAGGGTATGACGCGATAGAGTAGTGGGTTAGGCTTTCCATTCTGAGTAATCGACACCTTTGAAGGCATATTTCATTTTTTCATTTGTTTCAATTATTAATTGATCAATTACGCGCTCTAAATTTTTAATTATCATAATCAAGGATTGTCTTTTCATTCTGAGCATTTTGGCACTTCTAACTCCCTTTTTCCCAATTTTTACATTCCTTTAATCAATCAATTTGTTGCGATGATTTCATCACCTCGTTATCGCCTATCACACACCAATGAATCATCAATCACTAGAAGCACGAATTACCATGATACGATTTTTTTCACGCAGCCCCCGATTATTTCCGACACGTGGGGCTGACTAGTGCTACACTGATGGCTGTTCGATCGAACGAGCTGTACACGCTGTCGTGTAAATTTGATGCTTTCTTGCCGCTTAATTACGTCGGTTTTTATTCTCCCTCTTCAAGGCACGGTCGATAGATATTTGTGTGCGTAGAGCGTACTGGACCCGCATAGTCGATCTCTTGTACCTCACCTTCGCCATTGAGAACAGTCGGGGACCAAGATAAAGGTCCCTCATTCAGCACTGAATGGAATGTTTGCCGCCTTGTCACATTGTGGGCCACTGAGAGGCGTTCCCATTCAAGCAGTGTATACACAGTACAGCTAACATATCGGTCCACCGCAAAGACCCCAAGAGTATGGCTAATCACGTACGAACGTAGGCGCAGCCATCGCAGCCAATATCACAGCAGGCGTGGGCTGCCGGTGCTTGTAGCAGTAATTCTGTCGCAATAATACGACATTATTTTAGTAACTGAGTAATTATTCTCATATTACAAATCTACTCTGCCTTCGGGGTGTCCCCTAAACATTGGAACATACCATGGTATTACAACAGACAAGATTGATTTTTTTTAGTTATTTGCTCGTTGCGGGGGAGTGAGTAATAGTTTAATAGTTTTTGAGGTCCCCTCGCAAGCGTAGGTGGCTATGTTCACATAGTGTCATCTTATCGATGGCTTGATGAAAACCGCGATGTTTTTTTTTTCAATTTCTTAGGAACCACGTTCACATTCACGCGTAAGCTTGCTTGTTGCATTGCGCTCCTTATATTTACTGGGCGTGGGATAGGTATCATCTGTTACAGTAAAGAAAAGAAGCAAAATCAAAAGGTCTCAGAATTTTCGCCATTACCTGGGGCTGTTGAAGTGACAGCAAAAGCTGTAAACGCTCTCGCATCACCCAGTAGACTCGTGGTCGGTTAGACGTAGGTGAAATGTATTAACAAGAAGTCTTTATGACAATATGATAAAGCAGAAAACTATTTCCAACGTGTTCTGATATACGGCACATCCGACTTCACAACGGTACATACCCAACAATTCTGGACAAAAGCATTTTTTGAAAGAAATAAGTTTAGGAGCGCAATTTTCTATATTTTATAAGATTTCAGTATACCAATCGATATATCCGCAGATCTCCCGTCGGCAGGCTTGCATTCTTATGATATTAACGTTTTTGCTCTCCTCGTTACTCATTGGTTTCCTATGGCCGTCTTAACTGGTAAATGCAAGTGACGCAAAACACAATGACAGAAAGCTTTTGCTACACATCGTAAGAACGAACCACTGCCTTCAATATTTCCATAACAGTACCTTATAGTTTTCCGATATTCAAAATTTGTGTCCAAGAATGTTGGACATGGTTTGTTTTGAAAAAGAATGGCCTGTTCTACTTTTCCTCGTTATAATTTGGTTGAGTTTGAGTTCTTCGCGTTGAACGCGAAGCAGTCTTGTACGATGCATTCTAAGTTAAACGTGTTTTCAAAGTTTGCTCTGGGTTTAACTGTTGTCGTTTGTTTTGAGAATAGCCGAAGTGCCCGGACATGGACGTACGGTACTGCTCCCTTATAAGCCTGTGGGCTGTGCTTAAATATTAGAGCACCAAACATTTTTAATATTACAGTGAGTTAAATATTGCAACGTGTTTTGGGGAGACGCTGTGAGATCGCGAACTACAAAATATTAACGCTTTTAGATTTCGTTGTCTACACACCTGTCTAGATTGCTCGAACGACGCACCAGGGAGTACACTTCTGTCATGCACGAGGGGCCTAGAGCTTGAAACCTAACCTTATCATATATGCATGCATCATGTTCAAATTGTCACCTGTCATGTGACGCTCACGTGCCATCACATGGTCAGCGCCAGGCGCATGGCTGCCAAGGGTGTGACATTCCCGTAGAGCCAATGGGGACGATTTTGAAATGCGACGGTGGCGGTGCCTGGGAGTTGGCGGTAAAAACATAAATTGCTCAAAACTTTGCTCGCTATGCTTGCGCCGGTCGCTGTCGTCTGCTGCCACTGCGCTGCAGCGTTGCCCGCGGCGGCACTGGCGGCGCAGACGCGTTGTGTCATTGACTCCAGCCGCGTTTGCTGCCAGATACCAGGATCGCTGCAATCGTTCCGACCGTGGCGACACTTATGGCGCGGACGCGCAACTTGCAACATGCCACAGCACTGTGGCTGCTGCCGTTGCGTTTCGTGCGGTTTCCCAGGTTGCCACAAAGCACGCAACTCTTAGCCGTCTGCAAAAAATAGGCAGCAAAAGAGCGACATTTTTCGCTGTGGATACGCTTGCAAACTTTTAAATCTTTTATCCTACTAAGGCGACATCCACAGCCGCGACGAAGTACACTATGGCAGCGATTCGCTAATGCGAAATGAACGTTCGTTTTACAGTCAACTTTCGTCCCGTGCCTTTCTCCTACGTCTTGACCCTCGAGGCCGCGCTGCGTAGCCCTTACAGTGCCGCAACAAAGCTCACAGACGACGCGCTGCACACGTCTGCGCTTGCGTTTGGTTGATTTCTGCGTAGCTCGACTGGCAACCATGGGCCAGGCGAATTCGCGCGCGCGCGCGAGTCGCCCGGGGCGCAGGGCGCGGTTGCCAGGGGCAACCGATTGAGCTCCGGCGTCGCGGCCTGTGTCGTTCGTCTTTTGGTCCGCCGCAGGTTTTCTTGCCCGCTTCTCCTCTCCGTTAATCAGCGATACTGTTCGGTTTACCGTTTGCCGCGCCCCCTGCCTCTGGGCCCGGAACGGAGCTCTTTTCTTCGGTCGCGCCCTCTAGTAAGGCCCCGGGACCACCGGCACTGCCGTTTCTTGTCTTGTTCCTCGTTTGTTGACTTGTCTGGCTTCTTTACGCGTTTGCTCCTTCGTACGTCTGAGTTTGGCGCCGGGATTCCTTTGCCGCGGGCAGGCTTTCTTCGCACTGTGCAGGCGTCATTGTTAGCGCTTGCTGGTGTGTGGGCGTCTGCTTGCTTTGAAACAGCCACTTCCAAGGCATGAACTTAGTGAGGCGCGTGGTAATGGTTTTTTTTTTTCTGACTGCAGTTAGCAGCAATATTACTGTGCAGCGAGTGGAACAAATGTTTTTAGGAATGACAGTACTGAAGCGCGACTGCACCTAATCGGAATTACTATTTAACATTCATTCATTCATTCATTCATTCATTCATTCATTCATTCATTCATTCATTCATCCTTCCTTCCTTCCTTCCTTCCTTCCTTCCTTCCTTCCTTCCTTCCTTCCTTCCTTCCTTCCTTCCTTGAATTCAATCATTTGTTCCTAAAATGACGCAGTTACCTAAGCAGGTTTAGACCCCAAAAATATTCGTTTTACGAAGCTCCTGCTCTGCTGAAATAACTTGTGAGCAGACTACTTTAGTCTCTTACATTGTCTTATTGGATACTAGCTTACTGAGTTTGTTTAGTTCCGGAATCGGTGTTTTAGTCGTCCCACAGAATGCTTTAGCTTTTGTTGCACCCAGTAAATGCTTTTTCTGCTTCCTCTAGAAATGCGCTTTCATAGCTTATTTAAGTGTTGTTCAGTTCAGCTTGGAGATTTTTGTTTTTGATGCACCTGGGAGCAGTCATGTAGACGCATGCTAACCTGGGTTGTACGAACAACCTGATACTGAGCCGAAGAAAAAGCAACAGGTAGTAGCTCCTCAGGAGGTGAACTGCAAATCATGATCAATGAGTTAGACAGCCAGCGCAGATCGATGGGTCTAAAAATTAACATACAGAAAACCAAGGTATTGTTCAACAGCCTATCAAGGGAACAACAGTTCACAATTGGCAGCGAGAGCCTGGAAGTTGTGACGGAATACGTCTACTTAGGGCAGGTAGTGACAGCTGATCCGGATCATGAGAGGGAGATAACTAGAAGGATAAGAATGGGGTGGATCGCATATGGCAAATTCTCGCAGATCATGAGTGGCAGTTTACCAATTTCCCTCAAGAGGAAAGTGTACAACAGCATAATCTTACCGGTACTCACCTACGGGGCAGAAACGTGGAGGCTAAGGAAAAGAGTTCAGCTCAAGTTAAGGACAACGCAGCGAGCCATGGAAAGAAAAATGATAGGTGTAACGTTAAGAGATCGGAAGCGGGCAGAGTGGGTGAGGGAACAAACACGGGTTAATGACATCCTAGTCGAAATCAAGAGAAAGAAATGGGATTGGGCAGGGCATGTAATGCGAAGGCAAGATAACCGCTGGTCTTTAAGGGTAACGGAGTGGGTTCCAAGAGAAAGTAAGCGTAGCAGGGGGCGGCAGAAGGTCAGGTGGGCGGATGAGATTAAGAAGTTTGCAGGCAAAGGGTGGATGCAGCTGGCAAAGGATAGGGTTAATTGGAGAGACATGGGAGAGGCCTTTGCCCTGCAGTGGGTGTAGTAAGGCTGATGATGATGATGTTGAGTAGCTCCTAAAGAACAAATTGCTGCAACATAGTAGCTGCTTGCTGCCACAGTTATGCGATAATCGCAAGAGTACGACAGAGTATGATGCTTTAAAGCAAGCTCAAGTGCGAAAGAGCGTGGAAGAGCGTTCAACCTTGCATAAATTTCTTTAGACGGTCTACAGACTGTCCATATACTTCTGTCTATAAAGTATATAGACGGTCTATAGACTAACCTTAGAGAACTGTCTATAGGCAATACAAATCCTATAGACAGTCTATTGACAGTGTATAGATTTATGGCCATACACTTTTAGTAGACTTTTGTCTAAAGACTATGAATAGGCAAAAAGAAATCTATAGGAAGGCAATGGAGACTATGAGAAGTCTATAGACTGCGTATAGACCATTTTTATAAGGGCAGAGCACTACTTGGTTTTTAAAGCAAACAAAAAAAACAGCGAGCAATAAGTTGCTGGCGCACTTCGTTGTCAGCATTGCCTTAAACGACAGCAGCTCGTACAGCCTCGAGCAAAGTTTCAACCGTCCTGTCAAACTACATTTTTTGTAGCATGACTTACGTTTCCTCGAAGGCCGGCTATACTACTCGCTTCGTTGCATCGAAGAAGTCGGCGAAGACTCAGGGCTAAGGACGAAAGAAGTCGTTAAGCAACAAGCAGCGTGCCTTTGCTCGAAGCCCCACACCCGCACGGTTTCACAAGACTTTCGCGCGTCGCCGAATGCCGAGAGCGCTATGAAAACAGAAGGCGAAAAAGAAAAAAAAAAATCTTGCACGAGGAAGCAGCGCTGGGAAGCTGTTTAGCGCCTATTCAAGAGGCCCACGAGAATGCGGGTTTCAACATGAGCGCGTCTGATTACAGCGAGTGGCCTATGTGCGGACGTCATCTTTAAACTCGGCTGTCTCGTGTCATGCGAAGAGAGAAACGTCTGGGCTCGGCTATGACAGAGCTGTTACGTCAGACGTACTTGGGGATTATGACCGGAATGGTCCGGGACTAGGGGCGCTTACAACTAAAGTCTGCGGTGATGCATCGCCTATACTAATGACGACACACACTGGTGTTCCACTTCGACGAGCAAATAGTGCTTACTTCGAACATTTCTTGATACATCCGATCATGACGTTATAAGCCCATCATGAGACGAAACTGAAAGCTCAAGAATATTGGTGCCCCAGACGCGTTAGTTAGAGTGGAATAATAGAATGTTCATTCCTTTTACTACCGCTTCTGATTGCCGGAGTAATTCAAATGCTTGCTGGTTGTGAGCTCTTGTTGCCAACTGTTGTCACATCACATGACATCATGTTATTAGCCTAAAGACTTTCAACTTTGGGGAGTATTACTTTAGCCCGTAGAAGAATAAACATGAATTTGCGTATTGCCTGTTATATGTGGATGTTATACAATTCGAAAATGCGAATGGGCAGGCGGTTGCAACGACGTGGTGTGGAAGGCAGTTCTGGTGTTTATTTTGTAAGTTGTACCCGCTTGTATTGCCTATATATGCGAAGGACGGTCCCGCTGCACTGTGCAGCTATCCGGAAACACCACCGCACCAGCAGTGGCTTTCTTCGGAACTCTGTCTGGCCCTGCAACGAAGACCTCGACTTTGCTTGCAGGAGTTGAAAAATCTGTTTTTATTCGAAAGCTCTGTCCTAATGCAATCTCTTATTCGCTGCTGTGATTCGCTTCCTCGATGCGCTAAATGAGCTTTGCGCATTTCCGACTGGCGCCAAATGCGCATGCGCTGGTGGTTAAGGTCCATGTGCTTGCCCACGCATTACCCTGGGCAGGGACAGTTCGAATTGATGAAAAAAAAATTGCGCTGCACTATGAAAGAGAAGACAAAACATACGAGGCGCTTGCCCTGTGAATCTCGTTTTGTTTTGTCCTCTCTTTCACAGTGTAGCGCATTTTTTCCATCAATATGTACAACAGACTAGCCCCATTGCCGCTTTGCTTACAGTTCGGGTAATGCGTAAACTGGTCACTATGGCGGAGTGAGCACGCGCTGTGCAAGAACTCTATTGCAGCGTTAACGCCGCTGGAAGCAGATGCTCTTGAATCTATGCGAAGTTAGAGAAGTGAAATAAGTTGAGATGTTGTTATTCAGGTGGTGTTGCCCGAACCAGCGCTTGCGACCATTCGTAGAAGCTGGCTCAATAAGATGAAGGTTCGCTACTGTTTATGGCGTCTCGAAGAAAAGCTTATTAAGGTGTTAATCGTTTTCCTGCCTCATTTTCACGGTATCATAAGAGTGCCAACGATTTTCACAACGGCGCTGCGAGCGCATATATTGTGACTACTGCGAAGGAGAAACCTGTTTAGTGTTTTTGCCGTGGGTCAACGATTTGGCTATGTTTTTGCTTACACTGTGCAATTTGAGGCATACATATTCTCACGTACTTATTAGGGACGTCATCTTTTCAAATAAGCGCAGTAGAGTTAACAAATATCTTTCAATACATTAGATTCAATTAAGTTTGCGAACTTAGTGCATTGGCACTTGAGCAGTCATGTCGCACTTTGCAGATTATCCATGTCCTTTAGTCGTGTATCTGTACTCTAATCAATTTGCAGGCTAAGAACTTCATATGGCTAAGAACTTCACAATCCTTAGAAAATTTTTTTACACAGCACATCGACTTGTGTCTATAAAGTCTATAGACTCTATATAGGCAAATCTTAGAGAACAGCATATGGGCAATACGAATGCTATACGGTATATAGATAATCTATAGATTTATAGGCAGGCACTTTTATTAGACTTTTGTTTATAGACAGCTATGAATAGACAGCAACATCTATAGGAAGGCAATAGATAGAGTCTATAAGAAGTCTATAGACTATTAAATGGGGGAACCAGCGAAACAGACGCAGGACAAGGACAAGGAGGCACACTCACAACATCGCTGGTCTTACACCTGTGTGTGTGTGCCCTCTTGTTCTCGTGCTGCGTCCGCTTCGCTGGTTCAACC
Organism: Amblyomma americanum; assembly: GCF_052857255.1. Lineage (NCBI taxonomy): Eukaryota > Metazoa > Arthropoda > Arachnida > Ixodida > Ixodidae > Amblyomma > Amblyomma americanum. The sequence goes on along the minus strand of NC_135505.1, from coordinate 140,071,331 downwards.
ATTGCGCATTATGAACCGACTAGCCCAGAAATTTACTCTATTGAACTATAGACTGTCAATGGACCATTTTTATAAGGGAACTGTTCAACTGTGGCACTGAGGCAACACAGAAAGAGGATGAGGAGGCTATGGCGAAGAGAAATGCGGCACACCTGTATTTTACTGAGCAGCGCTGTGAGGCGCAGGATGAAAGAGGCAGTCGAAAGGGAGCAGTGAAAGAGCTGCATTTGCCTGTCCCACACGCAAACTGTTGTGACGGTCTTCTTGCGGCACCACCGCCAGAAGAAACAATCTAACAAGTGTAAGAACGAGCTTTGCGCAAACGTGCAGCGGTTTCGCGATGCCGCCTGTCGGCGTACAACTCAAGCCGCTAGCGTCCGTGCTCTCTCGAGTGTTGCCGAAGCCGCATGCAGCTTGCGTCGCTTGCGTCGACAACGTCTGGGCCACGATGGAAACACCTTGCCGCGGAATGTTGTAAATGAGACAGGCATCTATCATCGCGTAGAATGCTGTGTCGCTATTGTTGCGGCGCAAGCAGCTGCGTCCCGCAAGCTTTGAACCGAACACTTGGGAGGCTGCGACATCGCCTCGGTATAGTGCGGTTGTTTGTACCCCTCGCGTAATGTTTGCTATAGCGGCGCTTTGGAAGCTACAGAGCTCGAAAAGCAATCTGAGGAGGATAGGAGGGGATTCACGTGACGTCAGCATCCTTTTGAGTGGCGTATTGCTATACAGAGAGCGTTACGGTTGGTGTCATTGCCGAAAAAATCGCCTCGTAATTGTTTCTAGCTACGTGTGATACTCCTCGTTTCAATTAATTTTCGCGAAGTTCATCAAAACATTAGCCATCCGAGGACGCCTAATGTTTCTCACAGTAGCACCGCACTCAAGTGTTCTGCTGAAAATGCATGTCCAGAAATGGCGTCCCTTTCTAGCCAGCCTTCCCCGGTACTATCACTTCTGGCATTGCATCCCCAACGGATCCTAGGGTATGCACGCGGGAGTGGTCGCGGCCACATGGAGGCCATTTCGAGAGGGCCGTGTTATTTGCCTTTAATTGCTACTACTACAGGGGATGATGATTAATTTTTTTTATGGCTTAAGGGCAGCTTTGGCCAGCGAGCACCATGTTACAAGGTATTTTCTTTACACAAGATGAGGTGTCAAATACCAAATTCCCCAAGCATTTCACCCCAGATAATCCGAGTACCAGGCCATGGGAAAGCTCGTGCCCATAATTACGTGTTGATACCTGGCGGTACTGGGGAATAGTATTACTACTACTAGCACCACAAAATAGAGTGTGCCATATGTGAATGCCCCGTTCTGCTTGCGACGTATGCAGATAAGATTGGAAAAAGAGATGATGGAGCGCTGTCAGCCGCAAGGAAACACTTTGAGGGCATTAACACCACTGGAGCGGCTTGCAGTCAATGACATTGGCCAGCATCGAACAACCGAACCGCTAGGATCAGAATCAGAGGTATCCGTAATAGAAAGATTGCGTCGGTGAATGAGCAGCAACATGATGTGGCATGCGGAACCATATGGTGGCGTTGTCGCTAACAGTCACTGCCACTGTACCAGAAAGCAGTGCAGTGATTCACACTTCCCTGTTATAGCTGTTGTCGTACGCGACAAGGCAGGCGAGATTTTGAGTGAGGTCGCAGTACATCTGTAACGTAAAGTAGAGGTGAAGAGACGTAATCGTGGAGGGCGGCCCCGGATATTGATATCTAGTCTGCCTGATTGTTTAAAGTGCACTCACATGGCACAGCGCACGGACGTTTTGTTGTGACGGTTGACTTGCAGCACCGTTGAGCTTGAGTCCATGGTGTCGCAACACATTAAACGACTACAGACAGGAGATGTCTTCACGACTAGCAACGGCACACTCGGTGCACACTTTCCGGCATCATGGAGCAAGGCCGAGCTGTCAAAAGCTGTCATTGCATTGCGTCACTCAACGCAGTTGAGTAGTCAAGAATGCATTGTTAATGGGAAGACCGCTCTATCCGACAAATTCTTCACAGTGGAGTGGAATTCCCGAGTGCTGCTACAAACATTCATCGCATTTCTTTCGCTTGCAGAGAATTCGTACCTGCCTTTTTGTTTCTGCTTTATTTTCGTTCTCGTATTCAACCAAAATTGCTGTAAAGCCGTTGGTAACATCGCATTTAAAGCTCAAATTTATTTCGTACTATGCGCTCCGTACATACATTTAACTCAATCAGCTCTGTGCCACGCAGTGAATGCGAATTTTATAAAATTGGACAATTCCCGAAATTGATATCCTGATTTTCTCGTTGTTTGAACGTATGAGCGATAGTTTCCTCTACTCAGTGGCGGTCTGTAAATTCTTTCAGCCTCCTTCACGAAGGAAACTGCCTGCGCTTCTCACTGAAGGAATTTATTGGCGCTTAATAAGCCGACTTCGTTATCGCTGTAGCTAATGTATCTTCAGAATAGTGACCACAGCGGCGAAATGTGCGGCTTTCTTTTGCGTCGTACTATGAGTATCACACACTGTTCACTTTGTTGTATATTCAGGTCTTCTCCACTTCTCCTCCCGACCTACTCATCCACCTGTTCATGCAGTTCCTTTCTGCTAGCCTTCAATGGATCCCCTAGAGGGACTTTACGACCGTGTTTCTTCCGATAAAGTGGTCTAGTCTTCGTGGCTTGCCTACCAATTAGTGCCTGACGTCAGAGGGCGCCTCTATGTCACTTTTACGGGCTGTTTATTTTTTTTTCTTTCCGCGCCTATCGGGATTGCTAAATGCGAACGCGTCGATGTCGAAGGCGGCAACGCCGTCTGCCGGGGCGCATACGTGACTCAACTACTGGAATCGCTGTTGGGTAAGAGGCAGCTGGGTTCCTGCGCGCCCACTGCTCCCGGTGGGGGCGCTGCTAACGCAGTCAGGCGGTGGCAATAAACGCCGACGCGTTGCGTCGCGGTCGCACGGTACGCGAAGGCTCCCTGAAAGGCGAGAGGCTCACGCTGCTTAAAATTACGAGACGCCTCGGTGGTATTAGATCAGCGGAACGAATGAAAGGGGGAGTCGCTTTCCAGTCTGGTTGCTACTGAATTAAGCATAAGACGGAGAAAGAAAGAAAGGAAGAAAGGCAGGAAGAAGTAAACAAAGAAGGAAAGAGAGATAGAAAGAAAGAGAAAGAGGGAAAGAAAGAAAGGAGGGAAGGAAGAAAGAAAGAAAGAAAGAAAGAAGGAAGGAAGGAAAGAAAAAAAGAAAGAAGGAAGGAAGGAAAGAAAAAAGAAAGAAGGAAGGAAGGAAAGAAAGGGAGAACGGGAGAAAGGAAGAAAGAAATGGAGAAAGAGAGAAAAGGAGGAAGAGAGAAAGGAAGAAAGAAAGAAAAGGAGAAGTGAAGAAAGAAAGAAGGAAGGAAACAAGGAAAGAAAGAACTTCCTTCTTCCTAAGAAAGGAAGGAAGAAGGACGGAAACAAAGAAAGAAAAAGGACACAAAGAAAGAAAGAAAGGAAGAAAGAAAGAAAGAAAGAAAGAAAGAAAGGATGAATGACTGACTGAATGAATGAATGAAGGAATGAATGAATGAATGAATGAATGAAGGAAGGAAACAAAGAGAGGAAGAAGGAACATCCTTCTTTCAAAGAAAGGAAAACGGAAGGAAACAAAAAAAGAAGGAAAGAAAGGAAGAAAGAAACCTCCTTGCCATTAAGACAAGCAAGGATACGTATACTCCATGATTTTAGCAGCGCCTGTCCTCCGTTTTTCCTCGTCCACAATTTCGCTCGCGCTGTGCGCATCGAAAAAGTCGCGCGCAGCCCCAGCATTCGTCTTTCCCGTCCTACTTCCTCAAACGCTGTGCAGCTGTCAAATGTGGCTGTGCTGTGGAGTAAAGTTAAAAGCACGTCTGGAAGGCAAATGACGCCCTGAAGCGATAAACATCGTCCGCCTTCCATGAGACGAGACATCGGCTGCCTGCAATTCGAAACTGAAACTGGAGCAGACGGTTTCATACATAGCAGGCAACGCTGCCCAAAGCTAGCGCTCCTGTTCGCGCAGGCTGAGTCCGCGACCAAAAAGTAGTTCGCAAACCCGCTGCGGTGGCTCAGTCGGTAGGGCGCTCGGCTACTGATTCGGAGTACCCGGGTTCGAACTCGACCGCGGCGGCCGCGTTTCGGTGGAGGCGAAACGCTAAGGCGCCCGTGTGCTGTGCGATGTCAGTGCACGTTAAAGGTCCCCAGGTGATCGAAATTATTCCGGAGCCCTCCACTACGGCACCTCTTTCTTCCTTTCTTCTCTTAGCCCCTCTTTTATCCCTTCCCTTACGGCGCGGTTCAGATGTCCGCCGATATATGAGACAGATACTGCGCCATTTCCTTTCCACAAAAAACAATTATTATTATTATTCTCTTAGTTCCTCTTTTATCATTCAGGTGTCGGCCGAGATGTGACCAAAAACCAATTTTCAATGATCCGCCGCGGCGGCTCAGTGGTTAAGGCGCTCGGCTACTGATCCGGTGTTCCTGGGTTCGAACCCGACCGCGGCGGCTGCGTTTTTATGGAGGCAAAACGCTAAGGCGCCCGTGTGCTGTGCGATGCAAGTGCACATTAAAGATCCCCAGGTGGTCGAAATTATTCCAGAGTTCTCCGCTACGGCACCTCCTTCTTCCTTTCTTCTTTCACTCCCTCCTTTATCCCTTCCCTTACGGCGCGGTTCAGGTGTCCAACGATATATGAGACAGATACTGCGCCGTTTCCTTTCCGCAAAAACTAATTAATAATAAAATCAATCTTCAATGAACTCGCGGCTAGCTTTGCACATGCAATCTTATTGGGTAGATTGTTCCCATTTCGCGCTGTTTAAACGTAGAATAAATATAGCCCTGCTAAAATTTTCTCTTCTGTGAATGCCTAGGATTTTTATTGCGTTTTTTGAAAAGAAATTTCTAGAATAATTCGCGTTGCCTGAACTACGTCATCCATATGAAAGGTGAAAAGTCTTAAAGCTTTTTCTTTTCGCGCATTTGACGGCGAGCAGTGACAAGCGCCGTTAAGACACTGCCATTTATTCGCATCGATTTATCTACATTCAGTCACTTTCTCGCCTCGTTTTACCCCCGCCTTGCGGCAACCAACTGACGTGAGCCGTCTGCTTGTCCTTGCGTGTCTGAACGCTCGCTCCATAACATGCTCCCCACCAACCAATCTGGTTTTGCAAGCGTCTGTGCATTCGCAAAGCGTGTTGGTGACGATTTTTCAGCGCCTGTCAGCGGGGCGCTCCCGTATAGAGGCGCTCGCGCGCGACACTCGTCGATATGCGCGTCGCTCGAGGTACTATTTTTGCCGAGCCAGAGCGGAACCATCGGTCGCACGGGTTCCTATAGGAGAGCGCAGCGCGTCAGGCAGTCTATAAGGCCGCGTTTCCTGGCGGAAAACGTGTCTAGGAATGAAGTGAGTTTACTGTCCCTGTATCCAGCGTGCGTCATACGTTGGCACGAGTCTTCTTTCTTGCAAAATCTGAACGAGTGCGCAGATAGATAGCATGTTCGTGGAACTTCTCGTCACAGAGGAAGGAGCCGGAGGTTGTTGGCTGCAGGGAGACTTATCGCCTTATCGCTAGTATATATGTACGGTTTGTGTCTGTCTTGTCGTTTCTCCACAAAGTTTTATGACGGGACACTAGCGGGCAAATGGTACCGTAATAGTTGTACCCTTACAAAAATTACTTTAGACAGTCCATAGACTGTCCATAGCCTTTTGTCCAGATAGTCTATAGACTTTTTAGAGACAAGTCTTATAGACTAGTCTATAGGCCATAAAATGCGAGAGGGTCTATAGGCAGTCTATAAATTTATGGCCATACACTTTTAGTAGACTATCATCTATAGACTGTCTTTTGGCTATGAATAGACAAATGGAAATATCTATAGGAAAGCAATATATATAGTCTATAAGAAGTCTTTAGATAGTCTACATATCAATTTTATAAGGGTGTCATGAAGATCATTGCGTGTAAGACATGCTTGGCAGTGTTAAAGGGAACCCCAGGCTGTTTCTCAGTCGAAGAAAAAATATCTTAGTGCATGATCGAACTGCGGACCCATTAAAGTAATGACGCATCGAGAAGAGAAGGGGTTCGGGGTAAAAAAAACATAAAAGTTGCGCCTTTCGGGTTTAAAATAACCGTTGACCTTATATTGCGGGAGTTCTCACTTTTAAATTTCTTTCGACCTGAACGCTCATCTTGACAGACTTGCTGGCAACGTTCAGCTGTCTTCTTGATTTCGATGCGAGTCAAACTCTCTTGGTGTCGCAGTGCGCCCATGTAAACCGTTTTACGCGCGATTAACTCAAGATAACGAACAATCGCACTGCTTTACCTGAATCCAGTGCAGAGTCAATCTACATGTATCGCTGTATTTGTGCAAAATTTTGCCTGTGTCAGAAGCCGTGGGGGCTGATTCCTCCTTTTCTTGAACAGACAGCCCATTCCCAAGCTTTTTCTGAAAAAAAGAAAACATTGTCCGCAAAACCATTAATGCAGTTCTGGCTAGATACATATTTTTTTGCTGAAAATTTCGCCCTTGCGTCGTCAGTGCAAGCAGCACCAATACGTTGAAACCTATCTCTGGTAAGATGCGAATGGGTTGAAAGGCTTGGTCAAAAGCTCTCGGGCCACAGAGCTTGAGTTTTAGTAGTATGGACATGCACATATAGAGACTTTGAAGCCACCAAGGTTCTCAGAGGTGATAGCAATACCTCTCCCGCCCCTAAAAGGATCTCGAGGATCCGATGCGTAGCAAATGCCTCAATAAGGAGACCCTGTCGCATGGAAGCTTTTGACAAAGCCTGTACTTCTCATGAATCCTATGGTAATAAGGCAGACTTGGAAGGAAAGCTCTAGAGAGCTTCCACAGAAACTTCGTAATTAAAGAAAACTTTGCCTTGGCCCAGGATTCAGATGCGGTGGCCACCGCCTTACCGGAGCAATCGCTCTACCATCTGAGCTAACCGGAACGGCTAGCACATGGTAGGGCGAGAGAGACTTGATCGACGACCAATCAAACGCATCAAACGCCGCCACACGGCTACAAAGGAAAGCTACGGTGTAGAAAGGGCCGTAATGACTGCTCCGAGGGATTGCAAAGCTATAAATTTGCCTCTCGTAGCGGAAAATGGAAAAGTAAGGCGGACCTTTGCCCTTACTTTTAAGGTGCCAGCAACAAATGCTAGACCAATATCGCGTGCCTGTCAAGGACAAAGCCTTGCAAAAGGCACATCAGCAAATACGTCGCTATGTATAAAATCACTGCAGTCGCAGAACCCGTAGATCTTGTGACGGCATTGTAAACTACCCTCTTACATCTGGCCCACATGGTGAGGCCGGAACACCGCCACATTCCTGTTTACTTTGAGCGACTGTCACGACCGGTCAGGTAACTGAGCGGAGATCAAGACACGCGTGACGCCATGGCCTTGGTAAGCAGGCCAGAAGAGTGCGCGCTTATGAGCTGGGCTGTCATCGTGAATGTTGAAAGTGGTTGATTCATGTCTTGCCGAAATACCTTGCGGCATTAAGTCATTCCATCGTCTTAAGCGAGTGTTTTGTCATGAACAGTTAAGTATCAGAGCTATGCTTTCACACCGAAGTGGAAGAATTGTGTCTGTAAATGAAACGCCGAGAAGAACCCTCATGATCTGGGGACCGTCTTACCCTGAGCGTCGGGACAGCATCGCTTGCGTCTCATCCCAAATTAATGCGGTGCGAATTGAACTGTCCTACCACGAATGCCGATGCAGTGCATAAAGATTTCTTACAGTCTGCAGCAATCAATTTTTCACGATGACCATTAATTTGCAGGTGCTGCAGATGCGGTCTGTTTACACTTGAGCCACATGAATTATTATAATATCGGTTGGGATGAGACATCGATACGGTTTGCAAACAAGAACAGATTATATCTCTACATGTATAGATTAACCTTCAGCTAGCAGCTAACTATATTGATGTTTCAGCGCAAAGGAAGGCACGGAATGTTCATTATCTACTTTGTCACAGATGACGAGTAACCACGCATTAGGGTATTCGAGCCTGAATGCGGCTATTACTGCGTACAACATTGTTATATACATCTATCTTGCTGTAGAACGTCTGCCAACAGTGTTTAGTAAAGGGAATGCATGTGGTCATGTGATAGCAAGGGCATCCATATTTACTGCAGTGTACACAAAGTCGGAACACAAAGCATTTTTTCCAATGATGCAGTTGCAAGCACTAAGAGGGACATGAATGAGAATTTCCCAGCTCTATAATTTTGGCATGCGTCCAAAATTTTCAACACAAAATATTATCTATAGAATCCACATAGCCTATATATTTGCTCGAAACTGGCTTGCTTGCCTGCCTTTCATGCGCTTTGCCATGTTATCATGCGAAGACAAGCTAGAAAGCTCTACGAAAGGCACATAAATATAGAATTGAAGCATGCGGCCGGAGTTGGCCAGTAATGCCCCTCGTGAGGTTCAGTTAATGTCTTTGCTGGGGTGTGGCGCGGATACATCAGCATCTGCGTACCATCCATGATGTTGAAGGCACGCACACCTGACACCTGCTGTGCTGTGTCGGGCGACATGCCAAGTAATTACGAAGTGGGCAGCCCACCGGAATTGCGAAAGCTGCGCCTGTGAGACATGCGAACATAGCCTTTCATCAATTAGTAAGTATGGTCGTAGATTGCTCCCTGTACCACGTTTCTTCAAGAGGCCTTGGAGACGTTTACGCCCAATTTCGCCCTGTGTTACAGCGGAGAACAATTAACGAGAAGAGAGAAAAATATTAGAGAGCGATAGCGTAGTGTGTCAGGCTTTCAATTCTGAGCACTTTGACACGTTTGAACGCATTTGTCATTTGTTTCAACTGTTTCGGTTAATTAATTGATCAATTACACAAAACTTTCTTAATTAGCACCATCGAGAGTCGGCTCTTGATTCTCAGCATTTTGGCACTTTTGAACCCCCTTTTCGCAATTTTTTTCGTTTCTCATTTCTTTAACTAATAAATTAACTGCAATAATTTCATCAGCTCGTCATCGCCTATCACACACCAATCAATCATCAATCCCTATAGCCAAAAATTACCATGATACGATTTTTTTTACGCAGCCCCCGATCATTCCCAACACGCGGTGCCTACTACTCCGACGCATTTTCGACCTAACAAGCTGTATACGCTATCGCGTGATAGAAAAGCGAAAAGTGCGTCCTTAATAATGAGCGTAAGTCACAGCTCTCCCTATCACTTCTTTGTGTCTATGATGCTGACATTGTTGTTTAGTTTTTTACTTTATATATTCATAGAGCGAAGGTTGACCGGCCTAAGCTGAAAGCTACTTTCGCTCCTCGAAGACGTCTGAGCTCGGTCACTCAGAATGTGATGAGAAGACGGAATTAAGGAGATAAACTTGCGACTCCCCACCACGGTGCACTGACCCAAGCTTGCGTCCACAACTTTAATTCGCTCTCCAAATCTCATGACGTGCGCAATGTTGTCTTTGGCTGGACTAAGCTAAACTATTGAAAAAAAAGAAAGTTGAATAAAATTGAAGAAAATAATCACACATACGCAAAAAGAAAGCTCGATCCTGATGTGACGTGTTTCTTCTATATGCATTCCATGGAAAGGTGTCGGTTTGCGCCTTTTGTTAGATGAGTGTCTTGCAATGCGTTTAGCCGTTCTTACTTGCAAACCGCCGCGGTGGCAGAGTGGTTACGGCGCTCGGCTGCTGGCCCAAAGGACGCGGGTTCGATCCCGGCCGCGGCGGTCGAATTTCGATGGAGGAGAAATTCTAGAGGCCCGTGTACTGGGCGATGGGAGTGCACGTTAAGGAACCCCAGGTCGCAGAAATTTCCGGAGCCCTTCACTACGGCGTCCCTCATAGCCTCAGTCGCTTTTATACGTTAAGCCCCCATAAACCAAACCAAACCGTTATTACTTGCTTTGAAATTATGGATGTTCCTTTTTGCTCTTAGAAGCTAGTTTTTTTGGTTTTGTGCCTTCACTTTGGCACCCAGAAAGGCCTGCTCCGAAAAGGCTCTCTAGAGAACTTAAATCCCGGGCCCCGCGCAGAGAACCCTTTGGCGTCATATCTTCTGGCCGAAGGAAAGGGCTGAAGGGCTATAATTAAATAACTTTTTAGAGGAATCCATGCGGACAAATACATCTACGAGGAAATAACTAATGACATTCATAGGAAATTTCAAAAAAAAAAATAGAAGCGGGGTGAGTGTCACAAGATTGTCGATGGTAAGTTCTGCAAAGAAAAAAAAATAAAGCGCAGTTTGTAGTCGATACGATTAGGTGGGCATGCTATCAAAAAATATCCGACCGAAAACGTGCCAATAAGCTACTAAGCGTATCCAATAAGTGACAAGAAACCTCCACCTGTGAGACTGCACGCAATGAGGACCACTAGTGGGAAGTCGTCAGCGCTCTAAGTGTGACTGCTTTAGAGGATCATTGAGGGTGGAGGGTCACACGGGTAAAAACAACTGGCCTAGAATGGGTAGCGTGAACCGCTCTCTCTATCAGGATCACCACGGCTCTCCGCTCACATTTCCCCGCAGCGAAATCTTTTTCGTCGCTGCAACACTGCTATGCTGATACGTTCACTTCGTGCTGCGGTGTTTTCGGCATAATAAGTGAATTTCCGAGAAAGAACAAGGAACCGGAGACCAAAAGAGAGGTTATTCGGAAGGATAAAAAAGCGAAATTATATTTGTATCTGCTTGCATTACAGAACGGGAATGCACAAAATTGGTGTGAGATTCGAAAGGGGAAGTCACCGATCAAAAGCTTCGACGGTGTTATACAGGTTTTTCTGGCTTCGTGCTTTTTAAATCAAATCAGCAGGTGTCATTGTTAGGAACCACCTGAATCACATTATCTCGCCTGTGCCGACCCCTCCAGTTTCTGTTAAGTCGGCTTGTAATGTACAGCAATATCCCTTTTATTCGACAGCAAGGCAAGAGCCATGACGTCATCGCCGGCAACGGGCATGAACACGAAGCAGTCTTGCTTGGGGCCATCCGTGCTGCGACGAATTTATTGCGTGCTTGTTGGACTGAACTTATTTGTTTGCGGCATCAAACAAAGCTACCGCGGGTCAACGTGAGTTACGTGCTTTGCGCGCTCCCGGGAGTTTGAGCCAACCGGTAGGCAGCCGGGTGCTACGCCATCGGGGCAAGGGGGAGGGAGGGTGGCGTGCTGTGACAGTAACACTCCTTCCGGGAAGACCAGAGGGGTACGTCTTCCTGTAGGCTCGGACTGAACGGACATTGCGGCGCAGCACCGGAAGCTAAGAGGGAACTGTGGCATCCGGTTGTCCAAGCAGGGGAAGCCGAACACCAAGCGTCATCACTGCATGAACATTGCGGCGGTGCCCTGTAACTCCGCTTCGGAAGCGGCACTCGTCGGAGTAAGACGTGGCAACTTCAAAAAGTCTCGACCTAAAAATTTCGACCTCACCGAATGGCGACCTCACTCAACCTCAAACTCACGCTTGAGGTTGAGGTCTGATTTGCTGACCTCATTCAAAAATTTCGAGCCGTCGCCGACCTCACCTCAACCTCACCTCACGACGTGAGGTTGAGATCATTTTGAGGTTGAGGTCGACCTCATGAGATCGAAACCTCATGAGGTTGCCCACCTCTGGTTGTAGGCGCCAAATCAAACGTTTGTACATACGTTTGGTAGCAAATAATCTTCTCAACATAAGAGAATGCTTCTTAGCCGCCGCGGTCGCTCAGTGGTTTTGGCGCTCGGCTGCTGACCCGAAAGACGCGGGTTCGATCCCGGCCGCGGCGGTCGAATTTTGATGGAGGCGAAATTCTAGAGGTCCGTGTACTGTGCGAATGTCAGTGCACGTTAAAGAAACCTAGGTGGTCGAAATTTCCGGAGCCCTTCGCTACGGCATCTCTCATAGCCTGAGTCGCTTTGGGGCGTTAAACCCCCATAAACCATAAACCAAATCTTATTAAGCCTTCCAGTAATTTAGAATCGTTGCAGCGCTTTCTATTTCGAACGGTACGATACCGAAAAAATATGCACCTTCAATTACATGCTTTCTGAGAATGCATTTGCTCGTAAGGTGCAGTTGATGTGTCCACCGGGATGTCGAGATGTGAATTTGGAGGCTAACTTGTGGCAGGGGTTCGGACCGATGACCTGTGCACCTTCAGTTGCATGCTTTGAGGCGCGGTTGAGGTGTCCAACGAGATGTCGAAATCTCAGATCTGCTGCGTCCTTTCCTTTCCTCAAAACACATGGTTTGGCAGTGCTACACGTAAGCAGACATAAGTGCCCTCATTTTGTAGCCCCAGTAGTTTCTTACTGACGCGCTGATACACACCTTCAATAGGAACAGTAGTCAGAGTACGTCTACTAACCTTCTTTTTCGCTATAGAGACCCTTGAGGAGACGATAGTGGCTATCTAGGTGTCAGACACGAGAACGCATGCCACACCTTGGAGGGTTAAAATAGACGCTTTATTAGTCTGGCATCTTTTCTGCTTTTCTGCGAAGACACACTTGACCGTTGGCGTGGGCTTATCTTAGGTCGACAGATACTTGGCGGCGCGTGACCTTATAGAACGCGTAGTTTCGCCGACCAGACCCATCGAACTGCAGCTTTCGGTCTGTGTGTTTGTGTTTACAAACAGGATAGGGCTAATGAAAACATCTGTGTCAGCAGCAGAGCAGTTAATTTTCAAGTAGGAAACAGGATCATAAGCCCAAAAAAGAAGCCTTCAGTGTTTGCCGTATTAATGAGGCATATTAAGATTTCTTTCAGATATAAAATCCTCCACAAATCAACACTAAATAGCTGAACAATGCTCAGGTGGTGCTGAAAGGGGCACAGAGAACTGCATGCAATTACTGCTATGAGTAAAAAAAAAATATCGGCCTCTTTCTGACTACGTTGATGTTTTTCCGGCGTCAAAATACGCATTTGTCACCAAAATCTTAGTGCCAGCCGATTTACGCTCGTGACGTCCCTACCGAAAAGGACTCCGTGATCACTGTTTTGAAGTGAATGACGATGTAGTGCAGCCTCTAGATCTGTGCCCAAAAATCGGCGTTGACGCGTCCATTTTACTTCCGAAATCAGCCGGTGATGGCAGCACCTGTGTTTTGTTTCGTTGCTCTCTTCTGGCTGATAAAAAATCCGTTATCTGTGCAAGTGGTTCCTTAGTGATTAGAGCTCGGTGCCTTACTGACACAGCTAATTTCAGTTGGTCCTCATTGTGCCATTAAGGAATCTTTGGCTTCGTTTTTTTCTGAAACAAACTAGGTATAGAGATTACGAATACCTAAGTTTTGTGCTGCTGTGCTTCCAATAATTTAATGAGGAGCTAAAATGGACCGAACTTATCCAAATGTCACTCATCCGTGGCGCTGGCTAAAGGCTTGTTCTTGTAGCAGTCATGCGGCTTAAAGAGCATTACCTTGGATGATGCCTCCTGAGAGGTTTAAACTTCTGGGGACGTACGCAATCGACTTGTTAGGAGTAAATTCTGCATGTGCATTTATAGCAGAAGGGACGAAAGATGGCAAAAGATGAAGGTTAACCACAAGTGTGTTCCCGTTGGCTGTCCTGCGGTGGGGGAAGGAAAGGGAGTCGTAACAAGGAAAGGGGAAGAGAGGGATTGAGTAAAAAGCTGCGCAAAAGTAAGTCAGCCGACAAAGCACAACAAATGCATACTCTACTGCGCTCCGTTCGAGTTACGCCTCCGCATTTATTTGAACAATTCGTTCTGGCATGATTTCAGGTATCGCTATAAGGGCACTGATAAGCAGGTTTCTTGCTACCGCGAGAATCACAAAATCCTGGGTTCTAGTAACCCGCTTATGCCACAGAGCACGGTGCGAGGCCAACCTACCCAGGACATCAGCTACAGAATTTCGCCAGACCAGGTCAGCTCGCTATTTACAAATTGCCCTCAACCTCCTCTGTGCGATGGTTTCAGCACGTTCAGGCATACGCACTGCGCAGGTCACCTCTATTACTACCGTATGCACCAAACTTTCACTGGCGACTGCCCAGTCTTATCGACCCTCCCTTGTGCCCACGTATCTTGCATATTGAATGCTACAACTTGCACCCATCTCCCATGTAAAGGAAGCCCCGGAGCTTCCTGTCTGGACTCGCGAATGGTGTGCTGCACCAAATCAATCTGCGCGACATAGTGCCGGAGTTGGAATCGCATATTAAAATGTTTAATCGCTCTAAGTTGTCCGGCAGACTCGCAGCGCCTGCGATGTGCATCGCAGTTCGTTATTTATCGTCAAAACCCGGCCATCACTGAATCGCTTCACCCTTTAATAGAGAGTTACACTGCATGGGGACCGGGAATCCGGTCAGGGTGAGGTGGCTGGCCCGGCCTTGGCACGGGAGCAAAACCAGCGAATGGCCCCCTGGTGACACGGCGGCACCGTTATGGTAACTAGCACGGCATTTAACAAACGCAGAGTATATGGCCTGCTGGACCGCGACGTTACTATGCAGTGATTTAGTGACATGCGCATCCTTTAATGCGATATCTTCAAAACGGCCCGTTCACGGGACAGTGCAGTGCAATTAGCTATTCAGAGCCTACCTCAGGCCAGAGTTGAGCTATTGTAACCGCAAAAGTACGCCATTTAGAAGTGTTTGCTAGCGTTTTGTGTTTACTTTTCTGTGGTAGCATTATTATTGATGTCGGGTATTATTAGCGATATGCGCATAGATAATATCAGGAATGTCAGCAGATAACTGCTTCTCGGGCCATGACAAGAAAATAGATCACGCCTCACAGTTTCGAGAATAACGCCGATTCACCCAGGGCATTCCTGCATTATAAGTTTGGACATTATTGGGGGGGGGGGGGGGGGCACCATCCTGCCAATGCCTTCCGGCACCTCCTCTCCTTCCTGGAGGCCACCGGCCTCTCTGGACGCCTATAGGCCACAGGGGGCAGCACATGTCATCTGGCATGATCACTGCGGCTGCGCGCCTACCCTCTCCTTTCTATCTCCTTCCCCTCCACCTCCTCCTTCTATGACACGCAGGCGGTGGGCGTGGAGGCTAGCCCTCCAGGAGACAAGCCCGTGTCCTCGCCCTTTCCACTCTTCCTACATCCACAGAAGAAGAAGAAGAAGAAGGGGGGGGGGGGTGGGCTGCACAAAAAAAACCAACAAGGAAAAGGAAAAACTGGGCTATTTTTCTGGACCCATTTTTTCCTTCTGTGCAGAGTAGGCGACCTGGACATGTTTCATTAACAACACTCTTTCTTTTTCTTTTGGCCCTTGCGTCGCTGTTTTGACTCATAACATCGCATGCCATGGGAAGATTCCGTTTAGCAACAGCGAGAAAGGCACGTTGCGTCCGACACAGTTAGGAGGAGCCCCTTAACATCCTTGTCTCAGGCTTGCACGGAGATTGCAACACTGAAGAAAGAGCTTCAGATGCCAAGGAGGCCGTAAGGCAAAAAATAAAGTGGCTGTTGTTATCTCTATGACCTAGATTGAGGGGCCGGGTCAAGAACGGATGGCCACTCTGTCTCTTTTATAACGTCTGGTTTTGATAAGAAGGTGAAGTCGACGGCCCCTTTGATAACAGCTGCTGGACAGC
Organism: Amblyomma americanum; assembly: GCF_052857255.1. NCBI lineage: Eukaryota > Metazoa > Arthropoda > Arachnida > Ixodida > Ixodidae > Amblyomma > Amblyomma americanum. The sequence continues at coordinate 140,055,679 of NC_135505.1, read as the reverse complement.
ATGTAGTAGGAATGCGACATGAAAGGCGTTGGGCTTCTCTGCTGCTCATGCTTTAGTCTGCTGTGATGCGAGCGCTTCCAAGAGAAGGCAAGCGTAGCAGGGGCTAGTGTAGAGTCAGGTGGGCTGGTGAGATTAGGATGTTTGCGGTGATAAAGCGGCCAAAGCTGGGAAGTGAAGGGGTTAATTGCAGCTGAACACGAGAGGCCTTTGCCCTGCAGTGGCCAAGGTGTGCTGCTGCTGATGATGATACCGAAGCCGAGAGTTCTTTGAGCGGTAAACTTGGCCAGTTGCGGAAAGAATTATTTCCGAAGCGGACAGGCTTGAAGAGACAGTGTGCATATCGATAGATGATACATTTTCTTGCCAGCTACGACATTTTTCTGTGTATCGTTTTCGCCATTATCACCACCTTATTTTCGTTTTTGGTATCATTTGCGGTTTTGTTAATCATGTTTTCGTTTTCCATTATCCCCACCCCCTCTACATCACCCCATGCTGTAGGGCTAAGTATAGTGCTATCAGTGTATTCCGATAAAGAAATAAAACAATGAATAAAACTGTTGCCGCTCAAAAGAAAAAAAAAACCTTTTCAGGGCCCACTGACAACAAGATTGGCAGCCACATGCAAGATGTTAAATTTGTCCTTGCTATTTAAAAACACTATATCTCCGCTAGTGGCCGACTCACCCGTTAAGTGGGACTACTTACGAATTGCAATCGATTAAATGCTGGAACTGAAACTAAATTCTGAAACCATTCTAAATGCATGCAGCAAGCAGTAACAATCGAAATTCTGCCTCTCTCTACCCGAGTATTCGACTCGCAGTGTCATGCTCAGCACCTGGATAATTGCTAAACATCGGGCTTCACATCACAAAAACAACCGAGACGCATTGGTGTTCTGTTTCAGCAGTTTATGCATTTTCAGTGTAGTTAGGTCGACGCTGTCACTACGCATAGACGCTGAGAAATCTGAAGTGGAGGCATCAGGGTTGCTTGCTTCTACTTGTTTACGAGTTAGTTAACTTGTTTAAAAAGAGCATATGAGCTTAGACACTCGAGGGTTTTCTTTAAGATGTACGGCTCCGAGATTAATCAAGCCAGCTCCCTTTGTGTGGCTGATTATGATGGGTTTTTATGGCGGAAGGGCATCTGTTGCCAAACGGCGTCATGCCACAAGGTATATTAATAAGAGCTTTAATTGGGCCTAGTGGTTTGTAATCTTCGGCATTGTTATTGCGCTACTCACTTTATACACTTTTTGAACTTTTTAAAGAAGTGAAAAGACTCCGTCCTCTACGCATGCCTGTCAGCAGAAGATTAGACTACTCGTCTCCATGAAGCTACTTGTTTTTGTGTCTTTTCATCTTAAGAGTTCATATAAAACGAATTTCCCACGCAATAAAATCAGTTGATAGTTTGCGCACTGTGTGTATGTGTCGTTCTTGTCTGTGTAAAGCTTGAGTAGCGCAATAACAATGTCGAAGACAAGGTATTTTCTTCTACTCAAGGTGGGTTCAGAGACCCATTTCCCAATCATTTCACCCTAAAGAAGCCGAGCACCAGACAAGGGGAAAGCTTGTGCCCATTGTATCACCAGTGGGTACCCGGCGGCACTGGGGATCGAACCCCGCACCTCCTGCATGCGAGGAAGATGCTCAAACGACTCGGCCACCTGTGAGGTCCTTTGTGTAACTTGCCATCTTCGCGGGTGGCACTAAACCGCGGCGCCATCTATTGTCTTGGCGAAGGCTGTCGCCAACCCTGTATTATTTACGAGGTAAGCGACCGGGATTGTCGGCCACAATCGCGGTCACTGGGCGGCGCTCTCGTCGAGACAAGCAAAAAAATATAAACGCGGATAACGAGGACAGTCGTAAACGCTAAGCCTATATATGCCGAGTCGATTGCACGCCGCCGGGTCATCCTTCGCGTGACGGCCCCAATTAGCCGTGGCGAAGAGGACAGTTTCTTTGGGGCACGGTGCTTACCTTGCGATAACAAAGAGACAGGTCACAGCGGACGCTGAAGGAATTCCTTGCAATTTGCTTCCTCATTACCAGGTCTGCAGAAAGAGCAATTAGGCTTCCTTGCGGAACACGTGCCTTAGATAAGCACCTTCAGAACACAAGCCTTAGTTAAGTACCTTTTTGCCGAGGCACCTTCCTTAGATAAGCGCATTTGCGTGAAATCTTCAAAGCGAAAGGCAATACTCCAGGTTGCAGTAATCTCACTTCGCTCTGGTGCAGGATCAGACGGATCAGAGGGATAAGAAGAAGCAGAACTCTCGGTGGCCAAATCTACGCCGTAATTCGTCTTTATTTATTTAAAAATAAAAATGCACGCCGTGGTCGACCAGTGGGGCCTCAGACCGGTCGGGACGGTTACTCCAATTCGTTGCTGTTCGGGTTCACATCCATGATGGTGATTAAAATCTGGAGTTGGTCGTGTTCCGGTTCCGCGAAAAAATGTGGCTCTGTCTTTAAGTTTAGTTCCGGTTCGGTTTCGACCACTGTTCAGCGGCAAGGCTTTTTTTCCTGCGCAACGGAGCTCACCCAGCTAACACTCCATGCCCAGCTCACCTGAACAAGAATAAAAACTTTCCATCTCTTTAAACTTTTGATGGTCGCCACCGTACATGTAAGGCGCCTGTCTTGTGTTCGAGTGACATACGGAAAGTAGGAGCTTACGGGGAGGTTCATTCCGGACAGCGTAAGTGAGAGTAGTTTTTTTTCTTTCTGAAGCGTCTGCAAAAAAAATACACCATGTGGGCTCGTTTTCTCTGAAAAACTTCGACCGTAAAAAGAAAAAAAAGCTATACACTGTATTTATGGCTACCTATACCCTACCATGCCTACGCGCCCGCGTAGGTTGGATAAGTGCTCGGTGATATCTAGGTGACCTCAGAAAAATAGGAAGATAAAGAAAAAATTGCGTAGGAAACTCAAGCCTACTTACGGGCTTTGAATGAAAGGCGTTGTGTCTTTATGTTCTTTTTATTTATTTATTTCATTTTTGTTCCTCCTTTCTAATGACACAGCTACTGATTAGTATACAGTCGTAAGGCAACGGATACACTAGGTTCACCTTTGTTCGTAGAAAAGCAACAAGATTTTGTGGCCCATGGGCTGCCTGTTCGCCTCGCAAACTGAAAGTCCTGGGTTCAATTTCCCGCATGTTCGGATGAAATGTTACCTTTATTAGATGCCATGGTGACGTCACCTGGGATTTTTGGGACCAGTGCAGGTGGTCAACACCGACGTCGAGTTTTGGCTATGGATGAGCCATACGATGCTTTCGCATTAAAAAAGTAGCGATGACAACACATTCTGATGAAATGCAGCGGCTTTGATCGACAATCGCAATAACTGTACTTCCGCAGCGTTCTCTCATGTATATCGGATAATGTTAGTCTTGAATTTGGTAGCAAATAGGCTTTTCAACATAAGAGAATGCTTTTTAGCCGCCGCGGTGGCTGAGTGGTTATGGCGCTCGGCTGCCGGCCCGAAAGACGCGGGTTCTATCCCGGCCGCGGCGGTCGAATTTCGATGGAGGCGAAATTCTAGAGGCCCGTGTGCTGTGCGATGTCAGTGCACGTAAAAGAACCCCAGGTGGCCGAAATTTCCGGAGCCCTTCACTACGGCGTCCCTCAGCCTGAGTCGCTTTGGGACGTTAAATCCCCCATAAACCATAAGAGAATGCTTTAGGTCTCCTATATAAGTATAACCGTATATGTGCGTGGTGTATACGGGGCTCGGTGAGTCACCCCATAGGCCGTGTCGCAAGCAAAGAAGGGGGCGATCTTTTCACCGACCCACTGCCGAGTTTTGTTGGTATGCGTAGACAAAGAGGCGGAGGTCGCCGCACGGGCTCTCACGACCTTCGCTCCGAGGCGTGAGTGTTGGTGGATTTACGGCGACAGTTGCGGCAGCGGAACTGCCACATGCACCGCCTCGTCGGCTGTGCGTTTCTTTCCTCCATTTTTCTTTCCCTTTCCTTCTTAACGCCACAATATGAATGCGTGAAAACAGGCCTGGGAACTTCCAGCGGGCTTTCCATTTCGACTGTAGTGCCGACAGCGAGACTGCGTTGACTTAAGCCTTATAAAGATACTCTATAGACTTTCTATATACTTCTTATATACTTTATTTTTGATACTGTCAGCCGTAAGGCCGTTACAGGGTGGATGCATACAATTGAATACGTACACACAGCCACAAGTACACAAAGCCACAAGTACAAAATTTATACAACTTAAAATCAATTATTTTGCCAGCAGATAAAGCCACAAGTGTCTGATGTAGGTTAATGTTCAAAATAATACACTCAGTTTCAGACCACCGAGGATCGGAACCGCAGGTGAAGAACATAATGATTGACAGCAAAGACAAATGGCTTCTATAGGCTTAAATAACGGGACAGATAAGTTTCAAATTGGGGTAGATTATCTGCTTGTAAAAGGTCCTGGGGCAAGGAATTCCATTCATCTATGGTTCTGGGGAAGAAGGAGTATTTAAATGAATTGATTCTGGCCGTCATGGGTGTGACCTGATTTTTGTGAGAAGATCTCACAGCTCTAGAGGAACGTTGTGTCATGTAAACGCTTATGTTTAAGTTGAAGTGGTTAGTATATAGCAGATAAAACATTTTCAGCCTGGCAACTTTCCTTCGCTTTGAAAGTTGAGGCAAGTTTAGTTCATGAAGCATGTCAGTCACTGAATCTGTAGGTCTATATTTGGACAGAATGAATCGAGCCGCCCTTCGCTGAACTTTTTCTATCCTGTCAATTTGGTTTTTCTGATGTGGATCCCATATTACGCTTGCATATTCCAGTGTCGGTCGTACCAGTGTGAGATAAGCTGTTAGTTTTGCTTTTGTGGAAGCAAGCTTCAGTTTTCTTCTTATGAACCACAATTTTGTTTCGGCCTTTGAGCATATGTTATTGATGTGTGTATGCCAGTTTAGATTTGAAGTTATAGTGACGCCTAGATATCTGAAATGGTCGACTCGAGTTATATAGTGCCCGTTTATTTCATAATCAAAAGAAAATATATTTTTCGTTTTATTGGAAATTGTAAGAAATGAAGTTTTTGCATAATTGATTTCCATTCTGGATAATGTGCACCATTGGTTGATAGTGCTCAATGCCGAATTTAATAGTAACTGGTCTTCTTGGTTTCAAATGACAGAGTAAATTAAACAATCATCCGCAAAAAGCCGGACTTTAACAGGGGGCGGAATAGATACTGCAATATCATTGACGTAGCATAAAAATAACAAGGGACCAAGCACAGACCCCTGAGGGACTCCCGAGGGCACTCCCAGGACGTCTGATTTGGCGCCATCTAATTCCACGAACTGGGTTCTGTTAGTTAGATAAGCCTGTATCCACCGTACAATATTTGTGTTTATGCCAAGTTCGAACAGCCTATCAATAAGTTCATCATGTGGGACACGGTCAAATGCTTTAGACATGTCCAGGCAAACTGCATCCACTTGATCCCTGTTGTTCATTGCTTCAGAAAAATCATGTACCGTTTCTACTAGCTGGGTAACAGTAGATAACCTCCGTCTGAAACCATGCTGATTGGGATTTAGCTTGTTGTTGCCCTCTAGATAGTCGGATAAGCAGTTTGCCAAGACATGCTCAAGTATTTTGCAACAGGCACAAGTGATAGAAATGGGTCTGTAATTATCGGGAATGTGCTTGTTTCCAGATTTATGTATTGGTACAACCCTAGCCTGGAGCCAATCTTTTGGTAAAGAATGCTGCTCCAGAGATGCCTTAAATATGATTAGTAAATATTTAGATACCCATTCCGCATATCGTCTAAGAAACTCATTAGGAATAGTATCAGGACCAGAAGACTTTTTGCGTGTCTAAATTAAGTAGGAGGGAAAATATACCTTGCTCAGACAAAGTGACATCTGCCATGTCTGATGGCGGTATGCACTTTTCGCTACTAGAGTTCTCAGGCGGAGATATAGGGTGGCTGAACACAGAATGAAAATAGGTATTGCACCTGTTAGCAATTTCTGCTTGATCAGTAATAACATGACCATCCACTTCAATAAACCTCATTTGTTCATATGAGGGTGAAAGGTGACGCCAAAAACGCTGTGGGGAAGTCTTCATAAATTCTGTTAGCTTTTCAGAAAAGTATTGTTCTTTCGCTGTCATCAACATCTGTTTAAGCATCAAGGAAAGGCGCGAAATTTCATTTTGATTCTTTTCTCGATTGCGTTTTCTACGTTTTATCTTGCGTTTTAGTTGGATAATTTTACGACTTATCCAAGGATTATGCTTTCTGACAGTTTTAATTCGATGGGGAACGAAATTTTTCAGACAAACGTTGACAATGCGTTTAAACTTTGTCCACAATGTGTTGACGTCATCCTGCACATCAAATGAGCCCAAAGACATTTCCAAATAGTCTAAAATGCTTTCATCCTCAGCTCTTGAAAAGTCTTTAACAAAAATAGTCCGCCTTTTTTCATGTTTTGGTGGTATAAGTTGATTTAGGGTGACTAAGACAAGCTTATGATCAGAAAGCCCTTCCTGGATAGACACTTCATATTCGGTTATTTTACTACTTATAAAAACCAAGTCCAATATTGATTCCCTAGTTGCTCCTATCCTTGTTGCTTGTTTAACAATTTGTGTTAGATCATTATTAAAAGCGATGTCTAGCAAGGCATCACAGTGTTTAGCATCAGTTGTATCTATGTCTAGCGACTCCCAACGCACGTGCGGCAAATTGAAATCACCTGCAATGATTACTCTTGCATTCGCAGATACATTACTTGAAAGATAGTCTTGCAACGACTCAAGAAATATGACAGGGGCGTTAGGGGGCCTATAAACCGCTGCAATGACACAGAAAGAAACGCCAAGTTTTAGCCTGCACCAGATGCTCTCTGTGTTGGGGCAATCTTTCATGGGAACAAATTCAATTCCTTCTTTAAAAATAAGGGCTACACCACCACCATGTGAAGCACGATCCTTCCGAATCATTCTATATGTAGGCGGTATAATCTCACTGTCAGCAATTTCAGGACGCAACCACGTTTCTGTAACTGCAATGACATCTGGCTGATGAATCATGATAATGTGTTCGAGTTCAGCGGTTTTATTCAGGAGGCTGCGCGCATTGATATTTATCAGTACAAAATTCCTTTCTTCCGTCTCACACTGTCACGTTGTTTCGCTATCAGTTACGAGCGGCCGTTCTGCCTTCGTAAGGCAGTTCTTTTCGTCATCCCAGAAAAAAGCTTCTTTGTCAATGAAAATCCTGTCGCGTTCGAGTCGAACCTTTGCGCCATTGTTCTTTTCATGTTTAGCACTATCCCATAGTTTCTTACGCTTTTGCAAAGTTGCCTGAGAATAATCATGTGATAACGAAAATTTGCTGCCCTTTAATTTCTGGCAGTTATCAAATAATTTCATCTTTTCGTTGTAGTCAAAAAGTCTAAGTATCACTGGACGCGCCTTGTCCGTACGCTTCTTTCCAAGTCTGTGTATCCGCTCCACTGTGTTAACTTCAACTCCAAGGCGTTCATGGAAAACATCATGCAACACTTTCTTCTTGAGATCATCAGTGGTTTCGATTTCTGTTTCGGCTATGCCAAACACAAGAACGTTATTTCGGCGACTTCTATCTTCCAGCTCAATTATTTTCTGTTGCTGTGAACGGATAGTGGCTCCCATGCTCTGTATCAACGAGTCTAGTCGTTCTTCATTTTTATGTACATTCACTAAAGTATTTTCAATCTCATGGATCTTTGCACTGACTTTTTCTAGTTGTTTAGAAAGAGTACTCTGATTTTCTTTAATTTCCTTGACATCTTCCATTAGAGTTTTCTGCCCTTTCATGAGTTTACTAAACATTTGCTCGACAGTTTCTGGCCCAGGGTTTAGTTCAACATCTCCGGAAAGCATCAACAACATTGAAATACACTCCAGCACAACATCAGCACACACTGCGGGGCACGGCAGAACAATGATGAACCTATCATCACTTCTAAAACATTTTACATGCTTACTAACCTGTAAAAACAGGATAAAGGGTTCAGATGGCTTCATTCTGGAGGCTTCGCCGTGCCCACAGTACGGCTCGATGTCGACTGAGCTTAAGTAGCTGGTGCTGTCCGTAGTGATTTCCGCAGTAGCCGTCGAAGGGAACACGTGCGCAGGTCCGTCCCAGGTGGCAGCTTTCCACACAGGTAGCAGCAAAAGATTATCTTCAAAGCTTGTAGCGACAAAGCACGTACTCGAGGCGTGATCCAAAGTTGAAGCACGGCACAGGAAAACCTGTAAAAACAGGATAAAGGGTTCAGATGGCTTCATTCTGGAGGCTTCGCCGTGCCCACAGTACGGCTCGATGTCGACTGAGCTTAAGTAGCTGGTGCTGTCCGTAGTGATTTCCGCAGTAGCCGTCGAAGGGAACACGTGCGCAGGTCCGTCCCAGGTGGCAGCTTTCCACACAGGTAGCAGCAAAAGATTATCTTCAAAGCTTGTAGCGACAAAGCACGTACTCGAGGCGTGATCCAAAGTTGAAGCACGGCACAGGAAAACCTGTAAAAACAGGATAAAGGGTTCAGATGGCTTCATTCTGGAGGCTTCGCCGTGCCCACAGTACGGCTCGATGTCGACTGAGCTTAAGTAGCTGGTGCTGTCCGTAGTGATTTCCGCAGTAGCCGTCGAAGGGAACACGTGCGCAGGTCCGTCCCAGGTGGCAGCTTTCCACACAGGTAGCAGCAAAAGATTATCTTCAAAGCTTGTAGCGACAAAGCACGTACTCGAGGCGTGATCCAAAGTTGAAGCACGGCACAGGAAAACCTGTAAAAACAGGATAAAGGGTTCAGATGGCTTCATTCTGGAGGCTTCGCCGTGCCCACCATTGATTGCCTTCTATAGATATTTTATTCTGTCTATTCATAGTTTATATATTATTTCTAGAGAAAGTCTACTAAAAGTGTATGGTGATAAATATATGAATTGCCTCAGTGACAGACTGTCTATGGGATTCGTATCTTCTATAATATTTGTCTACAGAAAATCTAAAGAATATATTTACGAAAGCCTATGGGCAGTCTATAGATTCTCTAAAGGGATTTTTCTAACTGTTTATGCGGAGAACAGTCATGAACAGGGGTTTGAGGGATGAGGATTCACCGAAAAAAAAAATTCATTTCTGTGTTCCCTTGTCACTCAACCAGCTTGTAATCTTCGATAGGATAGAAAATGCAGGTCCGCTTTTACTTCAACGATTTTATTGGCTTGGTTTGCCTGACGTCACGGAAATAACTTTCAACGCTAAGCGAAGATTCCACGAATTACGTTTTTGAGATTGAGGGTAATATATTGGGTCCTGTCTGTCCTCTTCACTATGAACGGTTAACAGCCGCATTTGTTGACTCCAGTGCATATGGCTGTAGGCTTAAAAAGAAAATCCAGTGCTTCGGTCCAATGAAATTTCAATGCCCAGCCAACAGCCGTGGACTGATTAGCGAGTGAACTGAAGAGGTACAAGAATAGCGTGAAATTACCGAAGCTCCTATGAGTGGTCATATATAGCGCCGTTTTCATAATTACTGCGGGCTGCTTTGTGTTTTCGTACCGAGAGAGGATGAGGGAGGTTCGAGCAGCTTTGGTTGCACTTGTTTCAACAAAATCGTAATTGTAAAGTGGGCTTTCCCGTCGGGATTGGGCTCAGTGGCCGCATTTTAGCAGAAGTTTCCACCGACGTAAATATGTGAGGTGTAGGCGATGCTTTGAACAGCTCCAAAATCTCCAGCAACACATTTGAATAACTGCAAAAAAATAAATGTGCTTCCTTCCTGAGTCGGACCTTTAGAATGTGACTTTTCAACGTAGCGCTATTGTGTGCAAAAAAAAAAAAATCATATATGTTGATCAAGCTGTGTTGATTTAAAATCGCGTAATGCAGGAAATGATATCCGTAATGTTCTGTGTCACCAGAATCTCAAGGAAAGAACAGACAACACTGACACTGTCATTGATGTAAACAAGATCTTTGTCGACATTTGTCTAAACGGTACCTTTACCGCGGAGCTTTTGTGTGTCCTTTAATGCAAGCCTCCTCCCGCCAATAAACGGCAGCATTGTCGGTCTCAGTACAACATGGTCGAGGGGTCGAGAATTAAAATTAACTAAACGCTGTCAGCGAATTCGATATGAACCTACAACCATAACTATTGATCCGGTCATCGCCAGTGTTGTCACAACAGACTCGAGCCATTGTAACATAGGGCGTTGCTTTTCGTACTAAGGTACGACAATCGACACTGACAACAGCGACAAGCTACTACAGTTAGCGCGCATACAGGCAGGTAATGTCACAGGGTATGCCGGCATTCCCTTGAGCGATCAGATTAATGCGAGCATTATTGATTACGACGTACGGCACCGGCGCTTACTTCGGAGACAGTCGCGAATAAAGCCATCCCTTCGACAACAACAAGGCAAAAGCACTATGAAATGACGCCTGTTCTACCTTGTACCTACTCCCCAGAAAGCCTGTAACTAAAATCACTGACCATGCCCGCTAGCCCCTTTTTCCCGCCACCACGACAAAAAGGCTGCCCCAACGTTCCTCACAATGCGCCAACGTAGTACATCTTCCTTGGGACGACGTCGTCGCTTTTATCCCCCCTTTCCTCACCTCAGTTCTTTCTTGCTTCGCCCTTCCCCACTGTTCGCTCGATGCCTGGCATCGATCCGTTGGCGCCGGCTTTTAGGTGAGAATCCTTGTGTTCACTCCTATACGCTCCATTCACTTGTTGCGTGCACAGCCATGTCACGTCGATGCGCGCTTTTTCGTATTGAGGAACGCAGACAACAGCTGGATGGTTAGGTGAACTGTTTGATGCTTTATCACACGAGCGCCTTCCAACTTCTTGCTGCGGGTAGCGGGCTAGACTTCGTACATCGTTGAGTAAAAGTACTGCGCAAAATAATACAAACATTTACTCAACGATGTACGACCGACTCGCCCAACAACATGCACTCCTGAAATAGACTTTATACCAATCAGTAGGGTTTCCCGCGGAATGTATAAGGACTACTACGAGGTACACCGCAGATGAGAGTTCTAACATACTAATTAGGTCACAAGGGGAGCAAGACGACCTAAAAGGATCTCACAGGAGCATCGAGAGGAACTCTGAGGGCGCTGGGACTCTATGAAAGAACTTCAGCGCCTCCGAAGGGCTTGTGAATGAAGACGAATGAGATTACTTCTGAAATTTTGTGAGGAGTTGAGGGACTTGTTGGGACCTATGGAAAGGGCGAGTAAGCTTCCAGAACCAACGCAGATAAGATGGACGCGCGAGATGCAGAGGGACTATGGACACGCAAGAGGATTTGTCCAGGCTTTACAGTTAGGGCTGGGTCTTACGGACTGTGGCGTCCTCTTCGTAAGCCTTCGTAAGACGTGTACTGGCAGGTCTTCACTCGATCTCTTACTCCTACCCTCTACTACAGAAGGCGCGGACCTAAGGCTGTCTCCTAAAACCCCCTCTCCTGCTTTGCGCGTTTCGTGCCCCAGTTTAAATATCTCATCCAGTCGTCAAGTACCAAAGAGCCCAAGTTTCTTCTTCAGTTAAGCAACTAAGGGCAGCGTCAAGTCTTTCCACTCAGTGTTCTGTAATGCGCACTGAGATGTCAGCACAAGACTGTTTATGCATTTCGCTTCCAGCGACATCTAATCCGCGACGTCGTGCACTAACTAGCCTGACTCCACAAGCCGCGACGGGTAACAAGAGTATTGTATGATATATATTGCAGTGACATTCAGCTCGCTTTGCAGCTTGACTAGGAGCATATCTCAGCGTTCAATCAATATTCTGCAAACTTTTTAAGAGACATTTAATGATTCTTCACGTGAAGCGCGATGTTGTCGAGATTTTATTGCGCTAATATTGCTGCTTTGATAGCTGGGGAGCTGACATTCTGTGCCTTAGTAGCACCGGCACAAGTAGTGAGGTACTGCGCCTTGTGCTTGAACGTCGCTGAGGAGTCTTTGTCGAAAACTGTAGCACAAGGTAACAAAGTTTTCTAGAAGAAAAACGCTTGTCAACACATCTTTCTGATGCCGCGGGCAAACAAGCCACACCTGTCTTGCATCCTTGGCTGCAAGGAGAGTGTCGATAACTTTTCTCTGTACAGTATCTCGAGATTCAACTCAGTCCTATACGAGGGACATGCTTTCACGCAGACTCGAGCTGGCATGATACTATTCTGTTAGTAGAAACATGCCTAGTGCATTACTAACTAATAGTACTAGGTACCAGGTGGCGCTATAGCTGATTCTGCTATTCCACTACTAATTATATTAGTACTCGTGGGAATAGCGCGGAGCGCGTTGCTCACCACCAATATATGCACACGTAATTCCCGTGCTGCAACCCGATAATTCTCCTTTTACTCCCTTCTTTCCATCCAGGTGCTTTTGTTTCTTATTTATTTTGCGTTTTTCACGCCCAAATCCAGCAAAAGGGAAGCAAACACCAAGTCACACGTAAAGCAAGCTACTTGACTCCCATCCGTGCGAAAACATACAGAGCGATGACAAACTTTAAACGAAAGATGCGGGTTCGATCCCGGCCGCGGCGGTCGAATTTCGATGGAGGCGAAATTCTAGAGGCCCGTGTGCTGTGCGATGTCAGTGCACGTTAAAGAACCCCAGGGGGTCGAAATTGCCGGAGCCCTTCACCACGGCGTCTCTCATAGCCGGGGTCGCTTTCGGACGTTAAACCCCCATAAACCAAACCAAACTTTAAACGAGAACAACACATGGCGTTGGTCCTGGGACGATGCGCTGCTGCCTCCGTGTTTTCTTCAGTGTTCTGAAAGTAATGTCACAGACTGCTGCAGCGTACGTGTTGCACATTTGTGTAGGGGCCCTTTCCATGAATTCCTGATTTTTTGAGATACTTAAGAACTGCGATTCCGTGATTGATTTAGGCCACGATTCTATTTGCGCGGAATGTGTCCAAGAGTTCTACCATGGATTCATTCAATTTTTCTCTCACTTCATGGTTTCATCACGGAATTACGAAACAGTTTGCTTGTGAACTCATGATTCTGTTGTTTAATCGTGCTTATAAAGAAGCCGCACAAACCAAGGAAAGAGTACGTTTCTATTTTTTGTTTTTGTAATGTAGGTGTTGATGAATGGGATGCTAGTAGTTTAAAAGAGTTAAGACTGAAAAATAATTGATTGGAAAAGCTTTATTATTCTCATGACATCATAGCCCTACTGTTATTCGATTTCATAATTGTGCGAGTTGATTATTTTTTCTTCGCTATTGTGCGATTTTTCTGGCGCACTGTTTGACGATACAGGCCAGGGAAAAAAATGCCTCGCAGTTCTGTCATTTGATCATGATCCCACTGCTCAGTGATTCCATCATTCTGTTTCATAGAATCATGATGGCATCCTTCAATGATTTCACGATTCTATTTGCCATTGCTTCTCTTCGCGCGACTGTTCAACGCCACAGACCAGCGAAAAGTGTCCCACTGCTGTGAACTGTTCGCCGCCGCGTTCGGAAGCACGAAAAACTCTTTACACGCCTCTGTAGTCGGATACAACTCAAGAACAAAGCGGCTTTTCCCCGTCAAAGGACACCGTTCCAGCCAATGGCGTCGGGCGATTCTCCTGACCCTGTTTACGTGACAATGCGGGGGGGGGGGGGGGGGTGACTATTTCCTTTTATCTAGCACTCCCTGCAGCTTCACGCCAGCAGGTTCATGAAAATCGGCCGACGCCATTGGCTGGAAGCGGATTCTTTGACTGGGAAAAGCCGCTTGTGGCTTGAGTTGTATCTGCCCATAGTTCGCGCAGCGTTGCACCGAACTAGCGAGAAGCACGGTGCCCATACGATCGCCGTGCTGCCACTGCCGTTGTCGGCCCGTCCACCGGAAGCCAGTGTCACGCGAGAGCAAAGCGCATCGATTTCGCAGCGTTCGGCCCTCGTCCAGACTGCGCCTCGGCTCGGCTCGGCTTGGACAGGCAGCCCCGCAGGTGGAAAGGCCGAGCAAACTTGCACGGCGCCGGGTAACGTGTTTGTTGTGCCTGTCGCGAGCCTCCTACCGTTGGCGAGTCAAGGTCGTAAATACCGTACCTACGCGCTTATAACGGGCGCCCCTTTTTGACGAAGATTAAGGCCTAAAACGGCATGCGCGTTAGAGCCGGGTACGAAACTAACATGGCTGAGCCGCTTTTCCTACACTCAGCAAGCCTCGCAGTTTTTGCCCAGACAAGGACTATGGCTTCAGATGCCTGACTTGGTCTTTGGAATTTTTTAACGACTTTTAAACATTATTTAAGCCTTGTTTTTATTACTTTTAAAGATTAACTTGCGCATACCGCCTTTATGATACTTTGTTAATCTACTCATACTCGACGCTTGTAGGCCTTGCATACCGCCGTCAATCTTATCTTTATTTATTTGTAACCTGCATAGTGCGGAAGGACATTAGAACAGGGGCGCTACACGCGTTAAATTCCATCATGAACAAATTAACTTAAAGCAAGGAAAAATGCATCCATCGATTTGATGTATACAATGCGTGATGGCAAACTGTTCGAGTCTCGGAGAGTTCTGGCCAAGAAAAGAATGCCGAAAGACGTCACCATTATAAGAAAATTCCTCGCTTTCAAACAGTGGCCCAGTCACCTCTGTATATGGTTTGGTGCCTGGATATGCTTCCTGTGCAAGGGCATCTCGTTCAGGAAATTACACTTCTAGAAAATCTGGTTGGTGCTTTTTGACTGGAGATGCCCATGAGTCGGAAAAATTCGTCGGCATGATGATTATCACGCGAAAAGTTCCTCTCCATCACAATAAGCATCGAACAGAAACCATTTTAGGGGCAACACCAGTGCATGGACATCGCAAGATGGTGGTTCAGCACTTTCGAGTTGGCAGTCGCCATTTCGTAAAAGGCCTTGGGTCCAACTGTACATAGGTGTACTGTCTGCTGCTTTCCCTGGCTGTCATTCTTGCTGATGATCAACAGCGAGAATGGCTACGGATTTTAATAAAGGTCGTCGCTGCAATGACACAGAGGAACGGCATGCTGGGATGCGTAGGCAGAGATGAACTTTCTCAATGTACGAGATCGCTCGAAGCTCCTGCAACTTGGTTGCTGCTTGTTGAATGCTGTCACGAGAATATTCCAGTATGAGGTAGATTTCTGTTCGACCTCGCCCTGCCAAGTGCCAGCCGTTCTGATTTTCTCAGTGTACCAGAACGTCAGCTTGGGCTTGTTAGTTTTTCATCCTAAAGTTAACAGCGCAGAACGCAGACGAGGACACTAAACGAAGACGCAACAAGCGCTCGTCTGCGCGCGTTTTGCGCTGTAGACTTCAAGGAAGTTCTGAGTGACTGCCCCGTATAGGCGGTGCTCCTAACTTCAATTCCCAGACACCAGGACGAGTTTTTCTTCGACTGGTAAGCTTCTGTAATAGCTGTGTATAATTTCCTTTTGTATCCAGGTAGCCGTACGCATCTGGATGTTAATGAGTACATGAAACCTCGCTTTTTCATCTTCACAAATGTAAAAATCAGAGCCACTTGAGAGTTGAAGGCATGTTAGAAGCGGGTAATTGCGGTAAGGTGGAGGGCACAACGTGGCGTCTACTGTTGAGTGCCACTTTATACCGCGACGTATCTATATTTGGGAGCTATCGGGGAACGATGCGATCGAATGCGCGAAAGCCGCAAGTGTCACGGTTGCGGTTTGCATTGCAGAGCCCATGGAAAGTCTACACCGCTCTACTCTGTCTATGTGATTGAAGGTCTGCGCTGCGGGAGTGCGTTTGCGGATGAAAATAGGACAGGCGACTGGGGCAGAGGCGCTGTGGCGGTCATTAGTTATAGCCGCGAGGCTTATTCGGTACGCAAGACTGCATGTTAGGCGGGCCGGTTGTTCAGCCCTCGCCGCTATCCTGCGAGCAGCCCTTCAACTCTGCAGCAGTCTTTGAATACAGCGGTCATGTATTGTTCTTGCTAGCTTATAGCCGACACCAGCAGGGATGTTGAGAAAACAACGCAGGGGAAACCACAGCGCACTCATAGTATCAGTTTTCACTGCAGAGAGATATCTTTTTTTTTTCTTCGGGCCGACTTTCCTCCCTCCTTTCTTATACGACAGCAGCTCGGCTTCGTTCAATTAGCGGTCGTCGTTATCGTTATTCCCTGCGTATACTCACGATAGCTTCTGGTTTGCTGAAGATCTTAAATGTCCTGACTGGGTCGTTAACGGTACAATTTCACCACTTGCTTGTTTTTGTTTGTAACAGGAGAGAAGGTTTAAATGACGGCAGCGCGTGCAAGGAGGATATAAAATGATGCCAACGTTTGGGCTCTTCTAATGGTCGAAGAGGCAGCAGTTATTGCTGGATTTCCTGCCACCACATTCTTTTTTAGTGTATGAATTAAACGAGGGCATAGCGCAAGCACTAATCAAAAGATTAAAACTTGTAGATGGCTGCATGCAAAACAGAGCTAACCAATCACTGAGAGAACTTAATACTAGTTACGTGCCGTAAATGCGAAAGCATTGCCGCAAACGTGAAAGCATTACTGCGTACGTGAAATCATTGCTGCAAACGTGAAAGCATTGCTGCGAACGTGAAAGCATTGCTGCGAATGCGAAAGTATGCACGAGGGGCGGGAAGGGGAGGGGGAGTGTTCGTCTGCGACGATACCGTAGTAATCAACGCAGTGGCCATCGCAGCTGATCTGTTCGCGCCGATCGAATGGAAGTTGAGGACGACGGCGATACCCAAACCTGCTGCAAGAGACTGGCAGGTTAGCGCGTGGGGTGTTGTGCTGCGGTGATGGTGTACTACTCTAAAGCAGTGGCCAGCGAAGCTGATCTGTTCGCGCCGGCCTTGGTTAGAAACCCATCCTGGGAGGTTATTGAAGAAATATTACTCTTCTTTCTTTCCTGATGATAAAGCGTTTGAAATGCTCCATTTCTGCGAAGCAGTCCTACGGAAAATGTCCATTTACGTGTTCCCGTTCCGTACACGGGTAGTACACCTCATGATGATCGTGATCATGTAGGCACGAGCGATGTCGTCATAAGGTCTCGCGTTTCCGGACTGTCTGGCGCTGACAACGCCGGACCTTCCGCCTCATGAGCCATGTAATGCTTTCGCATTTATAATGCGTTTTCAGAAAGCGCGTGAAAGGTACACATTAAATACAAATACACCCAAGTGGGAGTAAAAAGGGAGAATATGTTTTCTGGCGCACACCCGTTCACAAAAGGGAGTGCGCTATCGGACAGCTTACTCCTTTATTACTCCTTTCCGTTTAGTGTGTGCCGGCGATATCATTCGCCTCGCTGTCCGTAAAAAAACCACCTAGCAGTCTAAACGTTGCCCCCTGCCTGACACAGCCCGGTCTCCCCGCCGTCGGTGCGGGCACATATAGAGAGCGTGAAGCCCTTTCGCCACGCCCTCTATTCGTGCATACCCAGTTTCGCAACGCGGCTGCTTTTTTCTTTGTCTTGTCACTCTTCCTTCTCTCCCCATCTCAGCTTCTCCTTTCCTAGCTTTGCTTTGTGTTTATGTTTTTGTTTCTCAAACCGGGACACTCGTGGGAGGGAAGCGTCGCAGGCTCGCACTGTCAAGAGCCTGGAACGCTTCCAAACATGGAAGACACGTCGTGAGTACCGGCATGGTCGAGACGCCGCTGCGTCTCGTGACGTTTCCAAACAAGCAATTCTCGCCTCCACGCGCTCTTTCTTTGTCGTCCTCATTTTTTTTGACGTTTGTTTCCTGTACCTTCTGATGACTCACCTTAGGAAGCAACTAAAACTCTCAGCGCAATGGGGTCCTTCCTACACGAAACAAGCCTGGCTCCTTGAGGTCGCTAACCACGTCAGTGAAAGAGCCAGAGTCGCAGTCCTTGGGCAGAGATTGCACAACCACCGCATCTGCGAACCTGTCAGAGCTGGTTTGTTGCCTTTGCCTGGTATACGTCACCGGAGGTGACGCACTTGCGCTTTTCGCCAGACTTTCGCTGTGCGGCTGTTCTGATTTGAGCGGTAGTGCACTTTAAGCTTACGTATGCGAGCCCCCGCCAGAAAGCAATCACAGATAAACTTTTCCATAGCTTGGCAAGGGCACTTGTCTGAGTAAATAAAGACGATGAGAACTTCTATTCAAGGAAAACTGAAAAGGTCCCAAACCCGTAGTCCAAGTAAAGGGCTTGAGCATGTCTAACTTTGCCACGTGTTTTTTTTTTTTGTATTCTGGTTCATTAACCGGCCCGTACTCATCAGGAGAGAAGGAACTACGGCGTGAAATTACTTTGCAAAAATTGCGGTCTCTCTCGCCGCCAACATTAGGGGACATGAAATTCTCTGCGCGAGCAGAATAGTGAGTTCTACGACGGATAATAGAATCTGGTCATACTATCTTTGAATTGGTCTCGGCAAAGAGAATGTGTCCGTATTTCGGGCAGCTTTCGCAGCTTTCGTCAAATTTTCTTCCATGTCGTTAGTGACACCTTCGGCTGCCGTACGTTTATACCGCTCTTACTTCTTCTCTAAAAGAAAGGGTGAACTATTTTGGGGATTTCTTTTTCGTCTGCCTCACTTAGCTTGACT
Source organism: Amblyomma americanum (assembly GCF_052857255.1). NCBI lineage: Eukaryota > Metazoa > Arthropoda > Arachnida > Ixodida > Ixodidae > Amblyomma > Amblyomma americanum. The sequence goes on along the minus strand of NC_135505.1, from coordinate 140,037,024 downwards.
TACAGCCATTGTATTGTGCTGGGCGTCAGAAGCGCCCGCTTCTGCCTAAGGTAGAGGAACGCAAAGGAAGAACGATATAGAGGGAAAAAATAATAATAATAATGCCCCGTGCAAAACCGCCAAGATATGCATCTACAAAACGTTAGATCATTTGCAATCTACAGCCATGTCTAAACGCTTGTTCAAAGCATCGTATCATACTACAGGGCCGGTTTAACCACTGCTCTGCGGCGTGCTGGAATATTTACGACCGCAATTACCCGTTCTCGGCGCCAAACACACGGGGATCGCTCGCCTCAGCCATCAGACAAACCTCGCAACACCGATCCTATCTGCTTCGCCCTACTCTCTACGCAAGGAGCCTGCTGTGGGCATTCCTAGCGCGGTTATTTCGAAAGGGAGTGTGTTTGCATATAGATGTGTACGCGTTGCATGCGTTTGTCGGTGCGTACTCGCTCCTATATTGACTGCACACTTGAACGCGCCCTTGGCCTTCGGCCTCGGTCAGGTATGACGGCCACCGAGACGGGTTCTGTCGACAATCTCAGCGCCTGCTGCTCCTTCCTGGGCAGCCTTGAGCGAGCAAGGAGGAGAGGCTGCGTGTCTAGGCCTGAGGCTTAACGCTGTCGTCCTTATTTTTACCCTTTCGGTGCGTACAGACTCGGGCGCCGAGGATGTACGCATGGCGAGATACCTCGACATGATTTACACCAGGCTTGCCTTTCAACGCGTGTGCAATTAGGAAGTACTTGGCATTTCGTGGTGAATGGTGCAGTGGGGACTTTCTTTTAGGTGTGGATGTATGACTTCCAACGACGTGCTATGCGTTTTCCATATTCGTGGACCAGAACAATATAGAAAGCGTGCTTGTTTATCTACTGTGCTTATCGGCATCTGCTCCGACGTGCAGTGTGGAACAACGCGGCGGCCGTGACGTCACGCGAAGCATACGGTGGTACCGTCGCCGTGGCACGCTGTCGCCTATAACTATAAAAAGAGAGTGCTCTAGAGGACAACCTTAAAACGTAGTGCACAAGAGAACAACTTACTCCGTTCTTACTCCTTTATGTTTAGATTGTAGCCCTGCTGTGTAAAGCACGCTAGAGGACAGCTTACACCTTTTTTTACTCTTTTCTCTTTAGAGTGCAGTCCTGCGGTCACTTCTCCAGTTCTGTCGCTGTTTGGCGTCCCGCTCTCTGTACGCCAGCCGCAAATCACGCCTTAACCCGCGTCCTCCTGACGTACGCGAGGCGCCGGAAGCGCCCTGTGCGGATGTCACGGTGCTCCTGTAATAACGTGCCATTGTCTTTCGTTATGTACGGCGACCGCTATTTGAGCCGTCCAACGCTCCGTTGGCAGGACGTTGCGATTCGCCTCTCCTCTTTATTTCACCGCGCCGAGTTTCCTCCGGAGTGGCATTGTCCACGAGTGTGTGTGTGCGGTTTGATTGCGGTGAAAAAAATGGCGCTTGCCTTTGAGCAGCACCCGAGGTTCACGGGTATAAACAAGGACACCAGCACAATGACAACTTCCTTCCTCTGATTGCCGGTTTGTTTACTCGCACGTCTGTTCGTTCTTGTTTTGCTGCCTTCTTTCATCTCCTTTCTTCACTCTTTGTTCTTCTTATTTTATTTGGTCTTTCTTTTAGTTTATTTATTCCTTGTTTTAGTCTTTTTGTTCTTTTCTTTCTTCAGAAGGCGGTAGGTAGAGACGTAGTCCCGAGTCGACAGTGTTTTGGAGCCCGAAAGAAAAGAGAGAATAAAAGGATATATTCTCTCTCAATGTCAAAAGGCCCATTTGGAAGCCCAAGTCGAAGAAGCAGTGACGGAACGCTGACAAGGAAGTGTTCTTTTAGGACCACCCAGTCGTTAACGAACACCTCGGAAAAGCCACTCGCATGCATCTGACCTCTGCAAAAATTTCTTTAGACAGTCTACAGACTGTCCATATACTTCTGTCTATAAAGTCTATAGGCTCTGTACAGACAAAACCTAAAGAACAGTCTATAGGCAATATAAATCCTATGACAGTCTATAGACAGTCTATAGATATATGGCCGCACACTTTTAGTAGATTTTGTCTACAGACTATGATTATACAAAAAGAAATATCTGTAGCAAAGCAATAGAGTCTATGAGAAGTCCATAGACTGTCTAGAGACCATTTTTTGTAAGGGTACGAAGTCTGTCACGTTCACAGCGCTGCAACTCTTCGCTGAACATGGAGAATGATGGTTCTGGCTTTTTTCTCCCGAAGTCTATGCGGGAGCATTTTTTCTATTCGCAACATTGCCAACTAGTCCAGTTAGCAGTTGACATGTGAGACCACTTGCTGCAAGTTGAGAAACATGAATAGTGGGGGCGATTCACCATGTTTGTTATTTCTTACATCAGTGGCTTCATAGGCGACTTTATGGCAACCGCATATCGATCCGCTTTGTAACCGGAGTATCATTCTGTTGAACTTCGGAAAAGCGCTCTGATGGGCTGGCAATAGAATGGTTGCCTCAAAAGGGCGTAAAAAGTATCCGAAGACTCGAGGTTACCTTGGGAAAACCTGCTTTGATTCTCGCAATAACTCTTAATGACAAATTTGCCTTTTTCGGTGTATAATGCGTTTGCATTTGGCAGTACTTAGTTAATCTATAATCAGTTTGTTAAGCACAGTGCACTGATTTTGTTTCATTATTGCATTTCGCAGCGCTTAATCAGCTTTTGCATTGCGTTTATTTTTCTCTGGAGAATCAAGAAGTACGCATCAAGCTGAATTCCAGGTTGCTAGAATCCTCCGTTGAATTTCAGTATCTGTAATTAATAAAAATTTAACGTTCAAGTTCGAACACCGTTAAATTTAACCTTTCGCGCATTATTCGCACTGTTTTTGTTCATAAGGGCTTCAACACACATGTTTTTTTTTTTTGAGAGAGCTCTTCCCGATATTTCCACATAACGGAATCGGACATCGACCACCTGTCAGTGTCCACAATCGGTCTGTCCCGCTCTGAGACCAAGTGTAATGCACAGGCATCTCTCAGAAACTGCTTTTCGTTGGACCGCCCATCATGTTATGTCGAGTGCACAACGAGGCCCTACTATTGTCTCTACCGCACTTCATTAATTCGGTGACGTGTTCCATTTTATGCAGTTCTTGTCTCTTAAACGGAGTCTGAGGACAAGTCCAACCCGTTAGAGCCGAACCTCGTTATAACGAAACAATGGATGTAAGGAAAGAATAACGGTTCTTCTTGGAAGCTCGGTCAACACTGCTTATAACGAATTTACGGCTGTAACGAAATAATTTTCGGGCCCCTTGAACTTCGTTATCACGAGGTTCAACTGTATTGCACTCAGTAAAAAATTAACTCTGTGACCTTTACGTGTAAGCTGAAGTTTGTCAGGCAATATAACACGCATTTGTGGCAGAGAGAATTGAATTTAAGAAACTTCCCATCACCCGACTCATACTCGCGACGTCCCTATCGAGAAGGACTGGTTGCCGTCGTTTGAAGTGAATAGCAGTGTGACCTATCTGTGATCCGCGCAAAATGGTAATCGGTTATGAGGAAATGAAAGGCTTCAGTAACTGTCTCCCTATCGACATCATCAAGGCCCCTTTAAGGTCTTGTGCGAGTATTAACCGTATAAAGGAAATATCCTTTTGAATGAATTGGAGTCCACTCTTTAAAGCCTGCAGTTCACACCCGATTCAAGAGCACTCGTTTGGTACCTCGTTTAGATGTGAAGCGAACATCTCTGATGTCGCACAACGAACAGAATGTGGCATGCCCGGATGCAGGATATTCCTAGACGTGGAGCATTGACTCGAGTTGCATTAAGCACTGAGAAGTAGCCGCTTTTCTTGCTAAGCATTTCGTGGCTTCCGGGCGCTTTCGCCTCCCATTTCCGTGGTTTGCCGTCACGGGACACGAAAGCAGTGTTCGACTCTCGCGTCATCGTCTGGCCAACGTCACTTTTCGCTGTCACGGCTTCGCGGCTTATCTGCCAGAGCGAGACGGCATTGCTTCACATCGGCTTTCTGCTAACGCCCGCGTTGGTTTCGGGCTGTGTGACGCTACGCGCTGGAGTAGGCGGATTTTTTACCAGAAAGTCGACTTTGCCACGTTAAACTGTTATGTGCGTCCGTGTCTCAAAAAAAACATATATATATATAGCTGTTCTCCTACACCTGCAAAAGTCACGGTCACCCTGTTTCCAAGGAAACGGTAAGATGTGCTGGCAACTTCGTCGGTTATATTTTTATTCGCGGTACAACGTTAGAACATGTATGGCTGATATGTTACTGGTGGTTTCCACTTTAAATCGGATCGGTAACACTTGCCAGTCACCTTGCAAGTAACTGAAGGTCCTAACGTATTTTTCCTTAACTATTTTCGTCTTTTTTTCTCTCTCTTCTTGAATAAATTACTTCTCGTCTGTCCTCAACCAATTATTTTGTCTATTTGCGCTTAATTCTAGTTTCCACGACGCCTTGGTTGTCTCTAATCATAAAGTCTTGTCAGCCCCTGGATTTCTTGAGGGGCCAGCGCCGCAAAGCGCGGGAATCAAGCCGCTTTAATCGGTCCCTGGATGTGGCGCCATCTAGCCTCTCTCACACAAAATAACATCCGGAACGCGTTTCTACAACCTTATAAATATAATATTCCCAGATTTCTCTCTAAGTATCAGAGAAGTCACAGCAGACGAATAATTAACCACCAGTAGCTATTTACTCTGTAAATGCCTGCTAACAGGAACAGCACCGCTAAACGAAGGGATGTGTACCCACATCTACACCCCGCATAACGCCAGCTCGAGTTGAGCGCAAACCACTATCCTTGCATTTCTGTGTGGACAACCTCTGCGGACATAGATCCTGGAGTTGTCATTGAAGCGTTCACGGCAAAACAAGGCTTCAAACAGGCGCTATATTGAAGCCTGTTTCATCCTTTTCTCCGCTGGTTCTGTGCACAACCTTTTGGTTGACTCGCTAAGCCGCTCAGCTGGAGGCATCGTGCTTTCATGAGCACATAAATGTTTGTTCATGAATTTGCACCCTTCCTGCCATCCTTAGGTTAGCAAGCCATTTACACTCTAAGCAGAAAGGAGTCAAAAGGAAGTAAACTGACCTCTAGCGGAGCTTATTCCTTTTTACTCCAGTATAAACGTATTTTTGGTTAGAGTGTAGGGACGACAGGAAGGAATGTTTTACGCTTTTGGTTAAATTGTCTAAGAGGTCGTGTTCAAAGATATACATGCATTAGTATCCCCTTACCATCTTTTTGCATGATCACTAAGGAAATGCCCGCGTCACGCATAGCTCTTTCAAGAAAAAAAAAATTTAAACTTTTTTTTTGCGCGAAGTTCGGGAGTGAACGGCGCAGAGGCAATGAAGACGAATACACCCCTGAATTGTAGGAAATTTTACGAACGACCAGGCAAAACTGCGCGAAAGGCAATCTACACGTGCTACATATTCGAAGAGCGGCCGCCTATATATAGATTATTGATACTTTCAGCGTTATACAGCCTCGGCTTGAGTGCATTTAAGCCCCATAGCCACGGCCAGGTATCGGGCAATCGCGCATTTATCGCAGCTCGTAGCTGTAAAACTGCGAAGCTCCGCTCTGTCCTCGTCTCTCGGAGGGTGCATAAAAGTTATGCTCACGCGTTGGCGGCCAATCCCACGGAGCTTCCTCTTATCAGCCTTGTGTCAGCTGCTCCAGGAGCGGGGTAATAAGAATGCCTAGAAGCCGGTTTGCCCGTGACAGGATTGGCGTAAATAATACTATACAGAACAATGGCGGAAGCATTTGAAGGGACGCTTGGGGACTCTATCGACAGATTACTGTGTTTTAATAAAAAAATCACTGTCCTCACTGAAAGCAGCGCTTTTGAAAGCTAAAAAAGGTTAAAGAATTAAAATACAGGTGTCGCCCCCCATCGGCGGTCTTCGAAAGCAAGAACCGGTGTGTTCTGTGCTGATCTCTGAGGCAAGGTAGCGATGCTTTACACTCCAACAAAGATCACGGAGTCCTTTTGGGTCTGGGCTTCACTACTTTCAAGTCGAATTTTCTAGGCAATAAATATATCTTTTGCTGCTTGAGAAACGCCAACATAGGCAGAAAGAGACAGAGAACGGAATTTTACTAGGAATAAAAGCTAGATAGGTTTTGTCCTCAATTCGTTATTGTAAGAATGGATCGTAGGTCTTCCAGCTTAGATTTGGACAACCTTTTCCATCCGCACTGCACAGCTCACCCGGACAAAAGCAGAATGTACTACGTGTATGGGCGCGTATTGGATGCACTTCATTACACACAGCAGGAGGCAACGGTGTTCGTTATTCATGTTGTCCAGGTTACTTAAAAAAAAAAACGCGAAATGTTGCAGACGATGATCTTGATGGTGTCCATATAATGCACGGTCTCATTTGCGTAGTGGCACTTGTAGACATCGGTTGTTTGTCTCTCGTTTGTGTGTAGGCAAGTTTTTGTTTTTCTTTTCATTTGGGCGTATTTGCTTCATGGTTAACGAAAGCAAAAAGACGACAACTAAGAAAAAAGACAACACAAGTGCATCAATACGAACCAAGTAGCCCGACATTCATTCATTCATTCATTCATTCATTCATTCATTCATTCATTCATTCATTCAGATATATTTTATTCACCAAAAAAAAGTAGGACGCCGAGATTAAAGCCGCGCATCTGTGGCTTGAGAAATCCTCGTCCCCCTTAGGGTGCATACACACAAATGCCGCCGAGTTCGCCACCGCACTCGACCTGTCACATGTCCAGCCCAGCTACCAACTGCCAGGCCACCTGCAAACTCGGCCATGTTACGTGGCCTTATGACGTCACAAAATCCAGCGACCAATCAGCGCTCGGTCATGTCAGCTGCCAACTGTATAACACAAGCCAATCGTCTATGCCAAACATTCGTATGACGTCATACACCCCGTCGACTAAACGGCGCTCGGCCATGTCACGTGACCCTGTTGCTTCGAAAATGGCTGGACCAATCAGCGAATTTTGTGACGAATCAAACCTGCTTGTTTGTGACTGACGGCACCGCTTTTGTTTTCCGCGATACGGCTGCTAATTTTTTCGCACTAAAAGTGCAAAGGGTAGGTCGGGGGGCCGGTTCAAACATTACAAGTTATTCTGAATCTGAAAGAGCAATACAGAAGATCGGGTTTAGCACGTAAAAAGAATGTTAAACACAGCATCTCATTGTTTTATGCTCTTAGTGAATCACTATCGGAACTGGTTATTTGCGGAAAATGGATACAACCTAATTAATCTAGACGTCCTTGCACTTCCGGCGCTAAGTACTTTCTTTAGTCGGTTTTAGACTCGTGCATAAAAATATAAACAATCCGCTCAATAACGTGATGTTGGGTGCGTTTTTTAAAGACCATTGTGTAAATGCGCCTTCCTTTATTTAAGAACGAAGCTATTAAAAGAGCTGCTAGTCCTATAGGCTCTTTCTTTTCCTTTCAGCTCTCCATTCCAAGGATATCTAATGAAACGCCCTTACCAGACAGAGTACAATCTATGCCGTACGAGTACCGACACCCTACATGGGAGGCTGAGTAAGCGCATCTCTGCTGCTGCGCCGGTTTTAAATTCCTTTCCCACATACACTCTATGTCAGAGGAAAAAGCTCACGGCAGCCAGCCCCTCACCCTCTTTTCTGCTCTCGCAGCGTTAACCACACAACCACGGCGGCGTCCCGAAATTTGAGCCAGCGGCTGTTTGCCGTCTCTTAGATCAAAAGCTTCCTGCTGCGTGGTATCATGTTACTCGTGAGATTGGTTTCCACATTAAACGGCCCGCTTCTTAGGCCAATGTACTATACGCGGCTGGACAAGGCTGTGCGGCATGTTGTAGGCTGAACGACGCTGTCCCGTCTCCATGGTAGCGTATCCCGATTTTGCAGCTTTGCGAACTGCACACACGAAATAAAAAATTGTTTCAAATGTAACCATTAGGCCTTTGGACATTAAGCGGCTGAAGCGTATCGTGTGACATCTGAAACCCTGCTTCGCGCTTAAATTGTGTAGGCATTTTAATTTTCACTCTGCGAGGACAGCCGCAGTGGGCGACTCTGGGGCTGTTTAAATTAATTTTTTGTCTTGCTGTGTGTCCTCGACCGCTCTAACTTGACTTGTTTCTGCAGATCAAACAAGCCTGCTAGACAGTTCCAGTATTAGCAAAATGGCCTAGGCGCCGTTCATCAGGCGCTGCACGTGGTGCAGAAACTATGATTCAACGGCACGAGACGCCTCTTTTGTTGACTAAAACGATGGGGGATCTGTTCCGAAGTGAACGTCATTACTCTTAAACTATTTGAGTGGTTTATGAGACTGGATGAAAAGGGGCCCATGAGAACGGATACTATCGATGTGCTTCCATCCCGAATCAATTTAGCGTCGGTCGCCAACGTCTTTGGTGCGTTTATTATTTTCTTGGTGGGGCCTACGGGTCTACCGCCTGCTGGAAAGAAAAATCTTTTACTGTGGTTATCGGACGTTTCTCTGTATTATTGGTGGCAGTGATGGTTTTTCAGATTCGAGCAAGATTAGCTTTGTCGTAATTAGGCTGGTAACTGCATCGCCCGTGCTTTACAGTGAAAGAGAACGCATTTTCTTCCACCGCCCAGGAGTTCCACTGTCCTTAGAGTTGAGAGGTGCCTTAGCTACCACACGTCTCTCAGTTCACGATTTCTGAGACATCATTTGGGTGATGAAGTTAGCGATTACGGACCAGTTCACGCTCAAAGCACTCAAGCAGAGGCCTGAGGGACCACAAACTGTTCTTTGACGTGACAGAGACCACAATCTTGTTCCGAATAACACGTCGGCATTCGGTCAGGGGTCGCGATTTTGCTTTTTTTCGACGCACAAAAGGATCACGGGGAGATATGAAACACATCCTTGAATGTCTTCCCCAATAATCTACTCTTTCGTTTAAACACTAAACGGTTTTAGCTCCCCCTCTCGACAAACTCAGGCAAACGTCGTCTGATGACTGCGGCGAACCTGAGGCTGAGCATGAAACCGAATGGAAGGTTTAACGTGAATCTGAACTTAAAGGGGCTCTGAAAGGGGCTCTAATAAAGTTGTGGTATGCCTGAGATGTTAAAGCACGCCGCTTCATGAGTACTATCCAGGAAGAATTTTTTAATGTGTTTTGTAGAAACAGAGTTATCTGTAGTCAAAATTTGAATTTTACCGTCTTCGCGCCTTTCCCTCTCCTCTCGTCACTTTTCGCACGCTGGAAGGTCCGCGCTCCTCTCCGCCGGCCCCTCCTCCGGGGAGAGCTTCCCGACCCACCGGAGCTAAGCGGCTTATTGGCTGCGGCCACGGTAGCTGCCCGACGTATGAACGAATCTAACCAATAGCCATCTCTCAACATGTATGCGTAGATGCGAGCCACGGAGGAGGGTGCGAGCATGAAAAAGTCGCAGGGAAAGGCTCTCCAACTTTCGCGCGTGACTTTGGGTTCTGTGCTGCTTGTAGATGAGTATTATTTGGCTCAGGTGTTCATGGCAACACAATGCAGTGATTGAGCAAGTTGATGTCCTCTCCTTGGGAGGTGTTTCAGAGCCCTTTTAATGTACGAAAACTTGATAAAGTTTGTGTGCGAATGGAAGAAAATAGTTCACCCCCGAGTGGGATTCTAACCGTCCTGTCGCAAACAAACCACCTTCGTTTCCTGGTGCCTAAGACCACTCGGCTGTGTGTCTCATGCTACACCTTTGTTCTTTCCTCCTCGTCATCATCTTGAAGCTGCTTCGTCGTCATCATGATCTTTAAGATGCCAGTTCTCGAAGTTTCGAAAGCTGTTATACATAGCTACAGTCTGCGCGAACAAGACGGGGATTGCAAATGCAAACCCTTGGTTAGAAAAAACAAATTTCTTGGCACGGAAAAGATCACATAGCAAGAGAGATCATAGGGGCATATCATATCATACTAACAGGCAATCAATGTTTCGGGGCATCGCCATTACTGCTGCATGATAATGAAAAGGCATTTTTGGAAACATGATATTTATTTCTACGAGGCGAATTATAGGAGAGTACTTTAGGTGTCGTTTTTTTCAATAAACTATTTAAAAATTCAGGGTTCGTTCTGTCGTGCTTGTTCGCTATCTTAATCCCCGTTTTGTTCATGCTGAGAAATTTTTCTATTTATATAGTGAGATACAAGTCAAGAAAAAAGCGGCTATTCCCCGTCAAAGGACTTTTTCCAGGCATTGGCGTCGGCTGATTCTGAAGAACCGGCTAGTGTGATAATGCAGGCAGTGGCACACGAAATGTGATAGTGCCCTCCCTGCATTGTCGGAGGTAGCTACCTCTCTGTATTGTTAGTACTCACACTAGCAAGTTGATAAGAATCAGCCGACGCGATTGACTGGAACGGAGTCCTTTTAATGTGAAAAGCCGATTTTTTCTTGAATTGTATTCGGCTATAGTCCATCACGTTGTCCTTTCTTTTGTCGCTTTTTGTGTCACTAAGCGCTGCTTACACCGTGTTTTCTAGCCACCAGTTACACCCTGATGAAAATTGCCCGATCTTACCACAGAGCCCATTATATCACATTCGTGACGCAGGATGGCCTTAGTTGCCTATGTGCCATAAAACACAACCCAACACAGCTCTTGATTTGTATCCTATTATAGGAGGCTCATGTGCGCTTCCTGGGTCGATGAATAAAAACGGGTGGTTGCGACTACCATGTATGAGGCGTCCTAACATGTGCTGCAATGAATTTCATGCTCGCGCCTCCTCTCGACTACGAGATAGGCTAGGAATTCTTTTATCAACAACGAACGGCATATTTCTATAGTGTAAAAGCACTTATATATGTACTGTTTTATATTTACAAGCCATATTTTTGTGAGGTGCGTTTACGAATGACAGAGTCCTGTCCTTGGGCTATAAACGCCACGAAGCAGAAACCAATAAAGAAGCAGATCCTGTTCACGGCCGCGTAGCTGTGTGTCATGTTTCATGGGGAGAAAAGTACACCGATCGGCAAGGCTTTGTGGAGGCTAAAAATGCCTGTTTGCGAGAAGCTACGCGCACACGATTTCGCCAATGTGCGCACGATAAACGTATTTTGTGTCAGCGGATCGTGCTTTATGGGCGCTTTGCAAGCAGCACGCGATAATTCAGCGGACGTACGGATACCTACACCGCGAATCTGAATGTGCCCTATGCACCTGGCCACGCCCCGTATTATGTTTGCAATGCATTTGACTCAGAGCTCCGTTTATTCGGGATGGCAAACGTTATTCGGGGGGACAAGTGGCAAGAAACGGAATGAAAGCATGATTATGGTTATCTTCGCGTCTATTTTTTTACGCGATAGCGTATACAGCTCGTTCGGTCGAAAAGCCGTCGGCGTAGTCGGCACCACGTGTCGAAAATAATGGCGGGCTGCGTAAAAAAAATCGCATCATGCCAACTGTTTTCCGCAGAATGTTCCGGATGGTGTCATACGAATCAGCATAAACTTCCGTGCAGCATAAACTTACTAGTTAAATTAGATCCTAGCTCGCGGCAGGGCTTCGAACCGGCGACCCATAATTGGGGGCTGCGTAAAAATATCGTATCATGATAATTTTAGGTTCTAGTGATAGGTGATTGATTGGTGTGTGATAGGCGATGACAGGTAACGAAATCATTGTAATTGAATTTGTGACAGAAATGAAAAATTAAAAATTGGAAAAAGGGGGTTCAAAGGTGTCAAAATGTTTAGAATGAAATAGCAATGCTTGATGATGCTAATTAAGAAATTGTAGTGTGTAATTGATGTAATAATTTATTGAAACATTTTAAGAAAATCAAAAATGCCTTCAAAGGTGTCAAACTGGTCATAATGACAAGCCTAACCCACTACGCTATCGCGTCATGCCCTTTTTTTCCAGAGGAACGGCTATGCTTATGCACTCAACGTTGTGTCGTGCATAATTCTGTTGTTTTTTCATGTTAATAAAGAGAATGAAATAATGCGCTGTCCTTAAATTAAGGACATTGTGATGATGATGATCATGATCATCATCATTCTGAAGTTTATGCCTATGGGTTGCTTACTGCTGTTCTCTTTACTCTTGTTCCCCACGCAGTGCCCACTGAGAAGCAGACATGCCCGACTCTAAGCCGGACGCCAACGCCAAGACGCCCATGCTGGGTGGTGGCGGACCAGCGGGCGTCATCCGGTTAACAGAACCGCCCCGGGGCATATGGGGCAAGGTGAGCGCCCCCTACACTCTTCCTAAATATTTCTGAGTAACCTAAGTACCGACACCATTGCGCCTTTGCGACCGACGCCGACACCTTTGCGGCAGCCTGTGCGCGTGCCATATTTGTTTATGACATGCAAGGAGTGCCTATTCCATATAAACCAGTTGGCCATTAAGGAAGAAGTTCTCTGCAGTGCTGAAAGGGAGTAGCAGAAATTCCGTCGTGCAACGTGGACATGGTTTCACTATCGTAGTTCTGTATGCGGTGCACCGAATACAAATCAACAGTACAATGTACCGTCTTTGCCAGAAGTAACCAAGTCTCGGTGTTTGCTTCTCAGTCCTCTAGTGGAGCCTTTACGACCCCTGTAAACGCGCCTTTATACTCCGACGTCCTCGGCGCGCAGGCGAGCGCCGGCGGTGCTCCGTCACGTCACGTTGGCGACGCCACGCCAGGCTCGAATTCGGACCCCCTACAGTCCGACCTCTCCGACGCGGCTCAGCGGCTGCGCCAGAAGCGCATGCGCAGATGATGCGCAGAACGTTCGACGCGCCATCTGTCGTAGATTTGCGAAGCAGCGTCGCCCCGACGAGAGGCGGAACCGGTGTGACCGGGCCGTCGGAGGCTGGCGCGCTCGGCGCGAAATAGACGCATGCTCCAAGCTGCCTCCGGTGTGGTCGGGGTGCGCAGAAGCCGCCGAACGCGTCGGCGGTCAAGCGCCGTTGGAGTGTAGAGGGTCTCGCTTTGGCCGACGTGACGTCGCCGTGGCGCGCGCGCGTTACGTCGGAGTATAAACGCGCCTTAAGGACCAAACGGTCTCGAAAAGTGAGGAAAAGTGTTCTCTATATACCTCAAACAGATTTAGTTTCTACACTTTGAACATGAAGACACCTACACGGGCACACCCTTTTATAAAAGGAAGTGCGCAAGGGGACAGCTTATTCCCTTTTTACTCCTTTCTCTTTCGAGTGTAAGAAGTGCCATAAGTTCTGCATCACAAGACAAAGAGACAACCCCATTGCTTGCTTACTTTGGGTAATAATTAACAGTACATGCAAAGAACAAGCATGCTGAATACTTGCAGATGCTAGTGCGTAATGCTTCTGTTCAGCGTTTAGTGGGCAGTCTGTTGGTTTTCAATGTCACTGCATTTTTGCTACTGAATGCTTTTTCCACTGATTCAGGATCGAATAATCTGTTCACAAATTATCTTTACATCAAATATTTACACCAACTCCTGGTACTTCTCTCCTGGCGGCATGTGCTGTTCAAATTCGCCAGTGTATATTTATATTGCACATTGTCAGAAACAACATTTTTTATAGAAATGGCCAGGATATTTTCCGGCATATCTTATATAAACCGTACATCGTCTTGGGACTGCAAAGATATCACCGAAAGAATGAGATGAAGCTTGATGTATTTCTTTTTTTAATGTGCGACTACCCTTAATCGCCTGAGAAAATCAACCACAGTGTTTATGCACGTGTCATACATTGTATATTTCTAAGCAAAGCAGTCAAGTCCCGACCACTAGCACAGGGAGCCTTTTTTGTCTGTTTTTCTCATTTTCAGAATTCAGATAGCTTGACATTTCCTTTGCCAAATACTTATCTGTGAACTACGTATTCTATAAAAGAATCATGCTTGGTTAAAATGCGTCGAAAGTGCACAGAAAATATTAGCTTCTAAGCCCAGCTCAGTGCACTCCACCCCTCCGTCGCCCAAGCGAGCGAGCGGCAGAAATGTTCCCTTGCCTTCTCCGCAGCTGCTTTTGTCGGAGCTTAGCAGATTGCCATGCCACATGTGGCATTCAGTGGAACTACTCGGCGCCGCCAAAGCATGAATATAGTTTAGAAGGAAAAGCTGCTGGATGCCATTAATAGATGACTACTCATCTCATAGGTGGCGCCCGCGTCTCTTAATCTTAGCAAGTGACCGCATGGAATAGCCGTGTTTCGAAGCGGAGTTTCCTATCTAGGGTCATCAAAGAGTTCTACTCTCACATGCGAGCTGCTATCGAGGCTACGAAAGACTGGGAGAGTTGTTAAGCCTACTTCGATCGTTCGCTTTCTAAACGCGGAGTAGCATCGGAGAAGCTTTCTGTCTTTACTTAGTGCCCCGTAATAGTCTCGTTGTATTCGAGGGGAAAAAAAGCCTAGAAGAAAATAATCGAAACAGTGGGCGTATGCTGCTGCGTTGTCCGCGCGCTACCGGTCCTGCTAAATGTGGTTGCGACATTGAATTAATGTTCATTAGGCGACGATTCGCGCTAAGCGTTCGTCACGGCAACATGTGTGGTGGCACAGACAAGGCCAGGCAAATCGAAGGGAAAAGCGAATGGTGGCGTTAGAAAAGGGTTGCATGGAAATGAAGGTAAAGATACAGAAGGGAAACAACAGACTCCTGTCCGTGATGAGACAAGGCAGTGAGGACAGACCGACCGACAAGCGAAAAAGAAAGGAAATGTCTGTGCTGGACCTTGGAGCCTCCACTCTCGTATGCTACGTCTAGAATAGGGAAGGATGGAAGCTATCGCCCCGAGCCTGCATCGACCGACACGTCGCTTCTATGTCGTGACCCATTTCTCTTATTTCTCGGTCGTGGCCGGCACCCCCAACCCCTAGCGCTGTCTGACAAGGCCGAAAACAGAGAGCAGAGAGATAGTAACCAGAGCTGCCTGAAGGCAGTGGCAATTAGACCTCACGCCTTTCGAGGACGTTGCTTGTCGGACTGAAACACGGATTCTAAGCTGATATGTAGGGAGAGAGAGAGAGAGAGAGGGGGGTTATCCGTGGAGAAATGTTGATGCGAAAACATGGCTCGGTGTTGCCTCAGTAGGGTTCAAATGGCGGGCCTCTTAAAACAGACTGAAATGGTTGGTACGTAAGTTTGAGGATACGTCTGCAGCGATGTAAAGCATCTGATAATGAATGGTTCAAGTCTATCGCCATCAAGTTTCGCCATCCGGTTGCGAGTCCAAGGTTGCGGCATCGAATCCGTCCGGTTGCTAGTCCCAAGGTTGCGGCATCTAATCCCTACCCCCAGGGGCGCCGTTTTAGTGGAAGCTGAATTCAAAAACGCCCCTTATGTGCTGCGCGATGGGAATGCACGTTCAAGAAAGCAAGGTGATCGAAATTAATTCGCTCCACTCCATTGTCGCCTCTCTCACAACATCGACGTGCACCTTTGGGACGCTGAACCTCACATACAAAATATCCGTCACTAGATGGGCCACGTATTGTCCCACATTATTTTCGTGGCAGTATTGCTGGAATGAAGCTTTATTTGTCACGCATTCAGCCATGTTTAAATGAGGACAGTATCTTTTATATTCCCTCCTTATTTTCATGCTCGGAAGCATAGGTCCAAGTGCTATGAAGGAGAATGTTCGCTATCTTTAATGACTTGAGCATTACTATAATTTAACTTAAATTTTAAGGTACCCCTGCCCGCGAATGAGCTCATCAACAAGTTTTCGATTTCTTTGCGGGATGAGGAATAAATTTGGTACTTGGGTGTGAACTCCGTGTTCCTTGTACTACCATTGCCCATGGTAGTACTTATACACGTACAGACTCAGCGCTGGTCACAACCACAACCACCGCGGATCATTGTCTCTGATGAAGGAACACCCAGGAACAGTGATGCCAAGTATTTCATTACAACGCGTTGCTCGTACCAACAGGCAGTTAATGCCCTCATGACCACGTTTCGCCACTGCACTTGCAACACTGCCGCACGCCAACTCATTTGCTAAGCATGGCAATAAGCTAGAGCTTCTAAATTCTTATTTCAATTGATAATCCACGGTGTGTGTGAGGGTCTGGTATTCAGCGGCTGAACAGTATAGTTCCCTAAACTGATCCGGGCCATGACGGACTTATTTTCCTAAAATAGGCGAAATGCAAATACGCTACACCTCTGAGAAAGATTTAAAGTAACACTCCACGGTGGAATGTCTCGCAGCATTTTATCGCGTTGAGAGGCAATCAATCAATCTGTCTGTCTGTCAGTCTGTCTGTCAGTGAACCAATCAGTCAATAAATTAAATAATTAATCAATCAATCAATCAGTCACTCACTTTGTCAAGAAATAATCGTCCAGCCAAGCCCTTTCTTTACCATATCGAATGCTCTCATCCTCAATCAGTATTTCAACCCATACATGACGGAAGGGAACGGTGACTTAAACCAAGGAGCTTCGGGAAATGTTAAAAAACTAAAAAGAAAGCATCCCCTATGCTCCTTAGTTTCAGTGAGTGTTGGCTTCCGTCATGTATGTCATAACGAGTCCCTCTTTTCCCTTCCCCTTTTCTGCTCAATTCAACCCTTTGTGCTTTGCACCTTTCTTTCCTTCATTCCTTCTTTCATTCATTCCTTTCTTTTTGTATTTCAACACTGTAAGACGAAAGTAACACCCGAAAGCTCTACAAACTCCCTCTTCTCCTGGTTGGGCGGGCACGAACAGAGCAAACTATAGACACGAAAGCGCGGACGCAACATATCCGCTGCCGCCTCCGCTCGCCGCCGTACTCATATCCGCTGCGCTTGTTGTTCCCCAGAATGCACGGCGCCGGGCGTATAGGGCGACGGCGGCAAGAAACCCCGCAGGGTGTGGAAGCCGTGCGACTCCGCGGCAACGAGCTGTGCGTCGAAACAAAAGCGCCATCATCCGACCGCGACAGGGCGTGTCATCGCAGCGAGCTTTTTGTACCCAGTAAAGGAGGCGGGGAAAGGCGACGTCTTCGAGAACGAGATAAGGGATTAATGAAGGACTCGGCGATGGGAAGATTAATGAGCTTCAACGGAGGACTACAGTAGAAGGGGCGGACGAGGATGACGAGATACGAAGGAAAGAACGGTGTCTCTCCGGGATGAAAACTTACGACACGCGCGTCAAGACTAGCAGCGGCCGCCGTCTGGCGAAGACGTCATTTGCGGCGGTCGCGACGCTGTCGCTTGACGTCTTTTGACGCCACCCGCGCTGCTTAGGCTGTAGACGCCCGTTCTGGGATCTTCGTGTTGCGTTGTGCGTGTCACGGATGTTACTCGCTCTTGCCCGGTTCGCTTGTGCGCGCTTTCGTGCCGCGCTACAACTTTCGGGCGTCACCGCGCGGTGGCGTTTGTGTTGTTAGGTCGTTTTTTTTTAAGTGCGCCAGCACCAAAGCTTCCGCTCAGCCACTTTGCCCTTGTCTGTGAGGTCCCCCTCTGTGTCCCTACCGGGTTGTGGGCAACACTATCTCACCTGCAACCAAGGCGACACCCCTAGGTTGCAAGTGGGCCACCTAGGTCAGGTATGACGTCATCACAATGTGTCCACCAGATCTCGAATTTTCCTTTTTTTAGCAAATGGCTATACTATTCCAGTAGGTTCCTTAATCATGTCTCTCTGCCTGACTATCCACCACCGCCCTGATACTACATGGGGCCTAAAAGACGGAGGCTAAAGAAAAGGCTATAAATCATCTTTACTTCGTCATCGGTGATACTCGATGATACAGTTAAAGAACTAGTTACTGGCATGACAGGGAATGTGGACCCTGCACATGGCACAATAGTAGGCGGCGCACATCAACACACGCTTGTGTGTCATTGTAGAAATGAACAGTGTGGAAATAGTGCAAATGAAACTATGTGGAATGTGGCACTGTATAACCAAAACCTGCAGATTGGCTATCATTGATTCCGTTGTGAAGAGTTCCAGATTAATTTCTACTATGTGGGCTTCTTTGAAGTGCACCGACATCGCGCAGTATACGGGCGCCTTTTGAGTACCACGTACTCTTCGCTTCTAATTCGCTTCAAACCCACCCGCGACTATTCGCACAGGCCTAGAGCTTAGTGATCGCAGAGAGGCTTTGCCTAGGGGCGAGTGCTCATGATGGCGAGTGCGACGATGGTTTACGATCCCGTTGCGGACGATAACGGCGTAGCTTTAACGCGTGGATTTGTAGTACATTCGACTAAATTCTTCCTTCTATTTGGAATCCATGAGGGAAACACTGCCTCAGCAGAGAGCTTTATAACATGACACTGGTTTCCGCAAGGCAACCTTTCTTGAAACCGTTCCCTTTCCTTTTTTCACTAACTGCCCGGCGTGCCACAGTAGACCCCCCGTGACCTCAGAGACCTGGCCCGACCAATCAAAGGATCTGCAACGGGCTTTCACATGGAGGTCGACTTTCTAGATTTTACTTTTTACGAACAATCGTCAGAATTGTCATATGACACTCCTTCCAAAATTTCCCTTGCCCCATGTTCCAGTAAGTCTTCTCGGCTTACAGCCAGTTTTATCAAGCCGACACGCCCCGACTTATCAGTGTACCGGATTTAGTGCTGGTTGACTTAAAAAAAAAAAACTCCTTTCTGCTCGCAGATTGCAAAATGGATGAAAGACAACCTGCTGCTTGTGTTGACCATACTGGGCGTGCTATTGGGACTCCTGCTGGGCTTCCTGGCGCGGTTCTTCACATACGGCGAAGACGTCATCATGCTCGTCTCTTTCCCGGGAGAGATCCTCATGGGCATGCTCAAAATGCTCATCCTTCCCCTCATCATATCGTCCATGATATCAGGTGAGTGTCGCCCTGCCATCCGCACTTGAGCCGCGTATAGTCCGGCATCTTCGCCGACCCGTGTAATCCTCATTTTGTGCTGGTGTTCTTCGGCTGGCTTCGGCCGTTATCCAGTTCAAGGCCTGATAGGAGCCCAAGCAGCACAGGCCATCGGCCCAATATTGCAACAGGATGGTCCCATCCTGGCCCTTTGTAGGGCCGGCCTTTGCCAATACGGCTCCAATGTTGGGCCAATTACTTGTGCTGCTTGGGAGATGGCTATCTGTAGTAGGACAGAGCTTTTAAAAAAGGAAACAAACACGGAATTGGTAACAACGGGTCAAGGGCCTCGGCACCCTGTATTACGCCGCTGACCAACTGTGAGAGTAAACCAAATCAGCTTTTTTTAATATGAGCTTATGATTGCTTCTATTGATTAGCTCTTTGTTTAGGTAACTCAATAGCTTTAACAACGGAGTGATGTTTCCCACTATTCTGTGCGGCGATCACTGCAGACTTGAGCTGCATCCGAATGTAGCGGTTTCTGTACTTTTACTCCTGTGCCGATTTATTGCCTCAATGACAGGACGCTTCCCCTGGTGACTTTCACAAGACTCTTTCAAGAAGCCACTTTAGATAATGATCAATACGTGGAGAAAGAAAATGAGATTCACACTCTCGCGCTTAATACGATTAGAGTACTTATCCCGCATGGTATAATGAATGAGTACGGTCAAAGGCTCGCAGACCGCATATCTAACTAAACCTAATCCGCCCCCCCCCCCCTCCCGTTTCTTTCAGGGTTGTCTATGCTGGACCCCAAATCGAGTGGGAAGATGGGTTCCTGGGCGTTGGCGTACTACTTCGCGACCACCATCTTCGCTGCCATCGTGGGCATCATCATGGTGTCCGTGATCCACCCGGGTGACCCGTCCATCAAGGAGGAGGTGGGCACGGGCACTGAAGACAAGAAGGTCTCCACTCTCGACGCATTCCTCGACCTCGTCAGGTATGTGCCCTGTTCTGAAAATGACCAGCGCTGCGTTTTCTTCTCAAGCATGAATCACCAACTTTCCCAAACGTCTTCTTATCTGAGCTGCATTACTCCGGTCACTGACCTCGGTTGATACCGACAAGTTTCAGAGGAGGCAGAAGTTTGAACGCCAACCTCTGAAGAAATTGCAGGCTTTTTTTTATTAGTGATCGTTGTTAGTGGTCACATGTCACTATATCCACATGGAACAGATATTGGTTCCAACTCCACATTTGATATGTCAGATCTCTCTGAGTATACCAGTGGTGAAACTTCTCTTTCAGTCCATGCAAACAAATGTAGTACTCTCGTTGCTCCAAATTAGGCCGACTGTCACGCCAGTTGAGGAGTTCAGATGAACTACTACGCGCTGCTCAAAACAAGGGCATGATGATTCTCAAGCTATGGTTCAGAACGAAAGTTGCAGGCCGTTACTGATAGTTGGTTGCCCAACTCATAAGCAGCGTGACCGTTTTCTAACCTTCAAAACTTAGAGGTTTTGCCAGGATTACGATTCGGAGTTGAAGCGCTCGTAGGGTTGCAGAACTCCCCCTAGGTGGCAGCACTGGCCCGAGCGAGAGACGCCTGCAATTCATACTGGAGAGTTGGATTTACCTACCATAATTATCGCGTATAAACAGAATTTCATAACAGCGTATGCATGCAAACCCGAGTTACAATCCGTCTTTTCTCTGCGCAGTTTTCAAAACTCTGATCCTGACTCTAAGCTACGCCTCAGGCCAAGGGAAAAATCCAGTTTTCCAGTTCCCCAGCTCTCTAATTTCAAACAATCAGTGGATAAGAATAATCAAAGCGGGGTTGCAGGATTTTCCTAGTTTATGGTCGAAAAGTGCCTTAGGATGAAGGATCTGTTCTGCGGAGCAGTGCTTATCAAAGAGTGTCGCTTTTTGTCCACGATATATGGAGCGCCAAAGAGTTCAAGGACCGTGAAATGTAGGCTGTTTTTTCTTCACGCAATTTAGCGTTCTTAAGGAACGTATGGACCCAAGCAGACCTGTTGTTTTTTAATAGATAATTTCAAAGATGTTTAGACTGAACCCTTTTGTTCACAGTGGAAGCGGTTACGGAGCGGAGGCTTTTTTTTCACGCAGGAACATGTTTCCTGAGAACCTCCTGCAAGCCTGCTTCCAGCAAGTTGAGACGACATACGTAAAAGAGAAGCCCAAGCCGCGCTTCCTGCATCCCGACGAAGTTCTTAACGCCACCAACACGACTACGTACGTGCTGAAACGAACGCTCCAGTTCAAAGACGGAACCAACGTCCTCGGTGAGCTGTGTGAAACTTTGTTTACCCTCCGGCTTAACAAGCTTAATGCATGCAGCGAGGCTTTAATGAGTCGCTAAAGGATAGTGGTGATTTATTTTCCGAATAATTGAACCTCGTTATCACGAAGCTGAAGGGGCCCGGCGAGAACTTCTAAGCAACAACGTAGAATTCGGTAAATGCCGGTGGCTACAACCACTGCAATGCTACAATTTACCGCCATCTTTTTTCACGTATTTCTGCTACTATCGTTTTAATGGCATATCTTAAAATTAAATAAGTTAAAACCAGTCATTTGAAATATTGTTGCTGAAGCCTGCTAGCCTGGTCAAGACAGATTATTAATGAGGCATTGAGAGTCACCTCTTCAGGGGATGTGCTGGAGGGTGACTTTTTGGTTCATAAGGAGCACATTCCTCTAACTTCAGATTACCGCGACTTGGCTTTTTTTAGATGCGTACCCTCGCGACATTCCGATTGTTTTCACTAAATGTCGCTTAAACAAAGAGACCATCTCAGTGCGGACGCAAATAGCTTTCCGACCTCGCTGGTGCTCAGAATTGACTCCCTGGCACTTCCCTCTCGTACATTTCTGTCTAGATAGAAATCTTTCTAGAGTGAAAGCTGGGTGCGTTTGTAACTCGATCCACTGTGGAGCACAAAGTAAGAATTTCAATGAAAAGCAAATGTTAAAAGAGTACCTAATGGTCTCCTGGCATTAACCGGCCGTCCGTGCTCTAGAAACGCACACAAGTGCTTCCCCCTCTTTGAGTCGACGCGATGTTCTTGTGACGTCATCGCTTGGCGCGCGTGGGGCTGTGATAAGCCAGCCGTGCATGGAGAAGGGCGGAACGGGAAAGATGGAGAGGGGAAGAGGGAGAGCTTGAAGAGGAAGAGGGAACCGTGTCGCTTCGTCAAAACTAGGGCAGTCACGGGACCACACGCAGGCCACGGACACGCTTCCGGCGGCGGCTGCACAAGAAAAAAAGCGCGCGTCTTAATTGCGCCTTAATGCGCGGAACGACGCGCAACTGATGTCCCCGCTGTATGGTGCAATCGCAAGGACACGCTGTCTGCCAGCACTCGCTCCATTTTCTACACCGGAGCCGGAGGTGGTGATGCTGAGGTCGTGAGACGAACCAGATGAATGTGTCTCGGCCAGGCCGATCTCTGGCCATCGTAAAGGATGTGTCTGTTTGAGGGCGATGAAAGGAGAGAGCGTTGCGCGCCGAAAAAAGAAGCGGGCTGTTGGGCGAGGAGGTTTTAGAGGGAGAGTTGAAGGCTGCGATCAAGACAACACAGTCGGGATACACGAAAGGAAAAATTCTGTCGTCACAACGGAATTCCTGTAATGTTTTTGACCAGGAATTTGTAGTCATTTGTAGGATGTTGTGTAATTACTACAGAAAGGTGCTGCAGAACTACAGACCACAGACAAGTACTACATACAAAAACATCAGTAATATATGCATTTACTACAAAACAACAGAAAAATCTGTTGTCCGACAAAACTACAAGACATTTTGTCGTATGTTTGACACGGTTATGTCGTTTTCTTCTACCGGCTATATATATATATATATATATATATATATATATATATATATATATATATATATATATATATATATATATATATATATATATATATATATATATTCCGCTTGCGGGTGCGCTACCCCGGGATTGTGCGATATAGGGGATCCGGCTGATTGCTGACGGTTGGCGAGTGAGTGTGGGGGCGAATGAACCATAGTATTCATGCAATGGGCAGACAGCAGGGTGGCAAAATGGTGTTGCCCCAACAGTGTTGATGGTGGTGGACTTGATAGCAGTGAAAGTGCAGAAAGAGGAAGCTGGTATGCACGCAGCATAGAGGCTGTACTTACGCGGAGGGATGTTTCCACAGAAAGGGGGTCCCCACATTTCACTCCGCCTGTGTGTTACATTTTGGTCGTGCCGGACTTTGGGAGCCTACACTAACATATGTTCTGTGGAAGGGAAGAGTAAATGACGCATGCGTGTTTGAGCAAGTGGTGTATCGTGGTCGTAAGAGCAAACGTGATCGTCGTCAACGTCGACAGAAGTGTCATTCCCAGAAGGCAGTGATCTAGCTGTCCTCATTTCACGTCGTCGGCAACCATTCTTGCCTAGGAAAAACAGATCGAGGTTGTTGCCGTCTACTCTCGGGACGAGCATTACATGAAAATTTGTAACACAGTTCTGTGTCGTAAAGGTTCTCTTGCATCGTTCGCATACACGGAGCTAGAAGCGCGAATAGGCTTACTGGGATTCTAAAATGTAACCAGTGGAAGTGGCCCCGATGATATATGATGGCCATCGCTAGCGCTGGGCAAGGCTATTTGGAGATCAGTTAAACAGAACTTCGTCTTGCAGTGGACATAGTTAGTCTAATAACTAGCAGTAGCAAGATGAATAGTAGATAATGGTGATGTGCCAAAGCAACAGGGTTGGATATGAGGCACATCGGTGCGGTGGATAAAGTTCGACCACCTGGTACAGGGACTTATAGATTCGGACTGAACAAGAAGCTCGAGCTTTTCTCGATATTTCTGCAAAAAATATTTCCGAATTTAGTGACGTCTTCGTTGCCAAATTAATGGCAACTGTGGTAGCACCGTACACCCACCCACAACTAACTCGGAAATCTCCGTCAAGGCCCGCGTGCGCTAGGCCAATCAGCATCATGTGACCGCGCAGAGCCCATTTTGTAAGAAGCCTACTCCCTAGCTCACCTGCGTCAAGTTATGTATTCTCATTGGCCAACATTGATTGAGGACATTCTTCGTTACGAAATTCTACGCTATTGCCTCGAAAGAAAGATCCTCATAAGGTTGTCGCCGCGAAGCGAAAGAACACTCCCTGCAATACTTGGCAAACGTTTTTGGACTCCCGCAGCTATTACAAAAGAACGCACTGCGGAGCTGAATTGAGTTGTATAATGCCCAGCGCTGTTATTGCTTTTGACAAAGCTGGAGCATAGACACTTGATCCCATCGCAGGCCCAGTGCCAGATTTTGCGCGGCACTTTGTTGAGAAACACACAACACGGACGTTTGGCACGGTAGCGTATCGCGAAAACTAGTGCAACGGCAGTCACGCGGCAGCAGGAACACACCGCGTGAGATGTCACATTGCGTCACAGTATCCCGCCAGCAGACAACGATTTAATAAAATAGTAATGAAAACATTAATTCTATCTTGGACCTCACACTCCTTGCCAGGGGACGCGTCGACGAACAGTAATCAAACCACGGAGGCATGAAGTAAACTTGCGACAGCTAGATAATGAAATTGAAGAAATATGAGAAAAGTCCTTGGACAAAAGGAAGATGCCGGTGACACTTGGAAGGGTAGATCAATGGGGCAGCTGGTCTTATGTATTAAAGAATGGAAACAGCAACAGGAAGAGCGTGTAGACGAGGGTTCAGACAGGGCGTGAACAGCTGACAACGTTGCAGTTAGGAGCACTTGCGAGGTCGCTTCGTGCTGTTGTGGCCTGTTTCTAAACAAACTTGACAGCTGTTACTAGCGGCCGTCTTGCCTGCGCCGTTGGCTTAACGCCCTCTCCGGTGGTGATTCCCTTGCTTTAACAAGTCCGTGAAAAGAACGACAGCTGAAGATAAAGAACATAAGCTCTCAAACTTTGACCCTTCTCCCAAAGCTAAGAAGTTTGCGTAACAAGCGCACCTCATTTGCCTTCCCCATGCAAGTGCATGCATACTGCTGTGTTATCTGGATAACTTTCTCGTCTGCCGGCATTTGAGCGGTCGTTTTCGCTTGCGAAAAATAACGCCAAAGTCTCTTATCCTGGAGGAACTCCTGCCATCCTTAGCTCAAAGCAGTTAGCAGAATTGTTGCTCGATCCCCTTTCTCCGCTCTCTACCACCTGGTTAGTGCACGTTGTGTTTGCGAAGAAAATAACCAGCAGATTCAAAGCGAAAAGAAAACTTGTGCAGTGTTTCTACACTCCAGCCATTGTTATTCAAAAAGTTATATGGATGGGTTCTTTGCTGCGGTGTTTACGGAAGAGGGGACGTGCCTAAAATAACATGCACCGACAGCCATAGTGCCTGCCGGCGTAACGAGATCGTTCCAAGAGCAACAGCTTATTGCGTGATGTTTTCTCTCTTCCCGCCTGTGTGGTTCGAGTGCGAAGTCTTGGTTAACTAGTTATGGGTCGTTGTCAAGACGTTCTCGCAACATGCGCTCTTGTGCGTCGTTTAGTGGCTGCTAATCGGCTAGGTCTTGTGTGCTTGAATGGCCTTGAGCATCCGGTCGTTTAGCTAACGAGTCTTGTGGGTGCGATGGGCACTGGCCTTGCTCCAATTCACACGGTCATTGGGAATGCCCGGCGGAGACAGTGAGCATCTTTGTAACCAAAACATTTGCGCAGTTCGCCGCTTGCTACCGAACGAAATGAGCACCACGTGTTTAGTGATATACAGTTACAGTCGCAAACGTATATCACGTAACTCGTCGTGGCCTTGTGACCAGCTGTTTTTGAACATTGAACGGTCGCATTCTACGCAAAGTGTCATCATATTGAGCCTCCTACCCTCAAGATCCTTGATATCCTGTGCCAGCTAGACTAGTACTTCTCCCAACTATTCAGACTTCCTTCCATCATATAGATTCAAGGCTAACGGTTCTAAATTCCCCGTCCTAAGCATAAAGAAAAGTTCGAGGGCATTTTAGATTTTATGGAGCCTTTCGCCCTCGTTGCAGCTACTGGAGTGTATCAAGCTGAGTTTAAAGCTTATATGTGCTTGCTTGTGGTGGGTGTTTCAAGAAAGCAACTAAGTTTGTTCCGCGAGACTTCTATATCTTTTATTCACACAGACACACTTGTAGTCAAAGATGAGTAGACAGGGACTAATTGTACCACTAAGTACTCGCTACGAACGGTTAGTCCTAGAGAGGACCAAACCACACTAGCAGTGACAGACACCCCTCGTTCTAGTTAGTCCCCAAAAGAGTGATGCTTGCCACTTAGGAGCCAATAGCCGGGGCAACAGTTACCTCGCAAATGGCAAACTCGTGTAGCACACTTAGACATTTCTTGTGCATTAGAGTTGGCAAGCATGCTCAAACAAGGCATTTACAATGCACCACGCGACACAGATGTTTCATAATCTAACGTTGTGACCTCCTCCGAGGTTGACTGTCTCTCTTCGTTCCATCTTTTCTATATGCCCTGTAAGCTCCACTTCTTTCCTAACCGAACCACAATTACCGTAATCGTTATGTCACAAAATTGCGCGAGTCTAGTGGTACAAAAACCGAACCTTGGCTTCCCCTTTGCTGCTTGGGATTCCTGCAATGGGCACCAGCTATTTTTGCTCATTTGTGATCCATTCGTCGCGAGAAATACGATAGCGGCACGTGGAGTAGAATTGGTAAAGCTCCGTGGTGACGCAGCCTTCCACAGGAACAGAGCCCGGCGCAACCAGCGGCCCGTTGCGACCTTCTGGTGACGCCATTCGAGGGGATATTTAAATGCGCCTCCCGTTACGACGCCGCGTGTTTTTTTTTATTTTGTCCGTGGTTGCCCGTCCATCGTTCACTCCACTCTGCTCAGCTTGCGCAAAACAGAGTTGTCACGAGGGACAGATGCGGGCAGCGCCGGTCGGATGACACCCCTGGGAGCAGGGGCGTCGCCATGTTCCCGGTGGACGCTTCTGGGGTCCGGGCCAGTGAGTGATGCTTGTTTGTCCATGCGTGCATCTGCGTCTGAGAGACAGATAGATGGAGAGAAAGGCACACTTGTGTACGGAATGAAAGAAGATAATAATGCAAGAAAGAAATAAAGGAGCTAAACAAACATCAACAAATTAAAGTAAAAATGAAGGGATGAAAAATGCGAATATGAAGTAAGAAAATTAAAGAACGAAGACTAAAGAAAGGAAAGTGAATAAAAGGAAGGCGGCAGGACAAATCAAGAAAGGAGGAGAGAGAGAAAGATAAAGAGGAAAAGGGAAGGCAGGGACGTTAGCCAGAAGGGTGTTCTGGTTGGGTACCCTGCACCGGGAAAGAGGGATGGGGAATTGAAAAGGAAAAGAGAGAAGGAGTTAAGGGAACAGTTACGATTCGTCCCTCAAGCCAGTCGCTCTCAGGAATCAAAACAGTGCCTTGTAGGCCTTGAGGGCAGTCGATTGCTGCGGCCACGGACCAAGGATCTTACCCTCTTTTAAAGGGCGAGGATCGAGGCGATCCAGGCAACAACGCAGCGTGCGTCTTTCGGTCGCAAAAAAGAAAGGAGGAAAGAATCAAATGAACAAATAGGAAACAAATGAGCAGACACTTTCGTGCTGGTGCGCCGAATACATTCGCAAACGTCAAGAAGGTATATATGTGACCAACGGGTTACTGTATGGGGGATTTCGACGAAGGGACTATTGCTGCACCGGGAGCGGCAGGCTCTTTCGGCAGTTCTTCTGCCACGCGCTTTTGCTACACCCGTTCTACGCAATTGGACTACCAGCCAGCCGCCAGCTGTGCGTTACCGGTGTGTTGTGCAAGCTTTCGCGAGAAATCCATTCGCAGCAAGTGTGACGGCGTTATATCAGCGTCCGGGAACGCCGGAACGCTTGCGGCATATTCGTGGAATCGGAAATACTGGAAGTACTGCGAGTTATGAGCTACAGTCTTGGTCAAAAGTTTTCATGCCAAAGGCTTTTCTCTTGAGCCGAATGATGGGGCTATCACTGCACCATTAAATACTAAAGCTCCCTGAAATGCTAGCAGAAGGTTTCTTCTCGCGGCAGAGAAGCTTTCTGCTTGACATCCACTTTGACGGCTGTGCTACACGGAGCATTCAAGGGACATTCACTCAACTCCAAGTGAACGCTATGGCCTGAAGATTTTTGACGTGGGGGTGTACCTCTTGGCTTCTCAACAATGCGGGTGCGAAATTGGCCTTGCCGGTGGTCCTTTGCAGCAACCGCTTAAGTGAATGATCTCCAAGCCGCTGGCCTCATAACAGGTGCTACGATGCTTTAGGACATGCGCTCCATCGCACTAAGCTCACAG
The DNA here is from genome assembly GCF_052857255.1 of Amblyomma americanum. Classification (NCBI taxonomy): domain Eukaryota; kingdom Metazoa; phylum Arthropoda; class Arachnida; order Ixodida; family Ixodidae; genus Amblyomma; species Amblyomma americanum. The sequence continues at coordinate 140,008,842 of NC_135505.1, read as the reverse complement.
AGTACAGAGCGGGCTACTTTAAGTCTTGAATCTTTGTGTGCTACGTCCGGTGCACCATTCCCGGCGGCACCATAGGTGATCAAGAAGAAAAGTGATGGCAGTTATGAGAACGGCCGTACAGGATATGAAAGCTAGGAGTCAAAACGTGCCGCTGCTCTATGTTTAACATCGCAGGAGCATGGAGTTGATGTTACTGCATTCACTAACTGCATTGTTCTAGGCATAAGTTTCGAGTGATACAGATCTCCTCGGTGTAATCTCCTTACTGCTGGACGGGTGGAACAAGGGTTTAAGAATTTGTTTCCTTTGCTGGTGATAAGGACTTGCATTCTAACAATTCTTCCTGTCCTTGCTTCCTTCGCGCAATTTGGCTGATCAATTACACACAGTTTCCAAGATTTCTAAACTAGAAAATCCTATTCGATATTCTCTTACGTGTTCTTTTGCCCAGCCTTTGAATATGTCAAGCTGCGAGAAGCGATCAGGTCCTTTTGTGGTCATTTATGCCGGGAATTTCAAATATATTAAGATACACACCGTGCATCTACAACGCAATCTCTTGTATCCTTAATCAGGCTTGATCGTGTTCTGCATCGCCTTCGGCATCATCGCTGGCCAGATGGGACCAGATGCGGAGCTCATGGTGCAGTTCTTCAGCAGTCTCAATGAGATCATCATGAAGATTGTCGTCTTGGTCATGTGGTAAGTTCGCAGCTCTGTTATATGCAGCTTAAAAACTTTTTAGGGAGTGTTTAGCCTCTCCAGAAAGCCTACACGCTTTCTATCAACATACTTGTAAACTAATCTATTGACATTACAAATCATACAGACAATCTGTAGGCAGTTCATAGATTTACGGCCATACACTTTTAGCAGACTTTTGTCTATAGGCAGCTTATAAACAGACGAAAAATCTATATGAAGGCAATATAGTCTATTAGAAGTCTGTAGAGAGGCTATCGACCATTTTTATACGGGTACTCTATCCCGCCGCGGTGGCTGAGTGGTTATGGCGCTCGGCTGCTGGCCCGAAAGACGCGGGTTCGATCCCGGCCGCGGCGGCAGAATTTCGATGGAGGCGAAATTCTAGAGGCCCGTGTACTGTGCGATGTCAGCGCACGTTAAAGAACCCCAGGTGGTCGAAATTTCCGGAGCCCTTCACTACGGCGTCCCTCATAGCCTGAGTCGCTTTGGGACGTTAAACCCCACTAAACCAAACCAAACTATACGGGTACTCTTTTCTAGCGCGTTTACAGACAGCCATTTCTGTTTGCCCATTTGTAGATTGTGTAGATGACGTGTTCCTAACTATATGAGCGTTCCTAACTCAAAAATTATCGCTCCCTAAGCAGCACAGAGCAACGGCCCAATGTAGGAGATGTGTTGGAAAAGGCCGGTCCTAGAAAGGACCAGCCGTTGTCACCACATTTGCAATGTTTGGCCGATGCCCTGTGGTGCTGGGGTGAGTGCCAATGGCACTAAATAAATGGCGTTTTGGTGCGGTAGCTAGAATGCTAGAAATTTTGCAACACAAACTTGCAGTCCTGAATGTATTATGTAAATATTTGAGATTTCCAAGCGTAGCGCTCCATTAGCGATGCTGGTATTGAATGTGTTCCCCTTATTTCGCTTCGTAAACAAAACAACCTGATCTTTTCTATCAGCAAAAAATTTTTATAAGAAGTTTTTCTCTCTTTAAAAGAGCTGTTTGATTGGCCGGCCCAGAGCCACACTCCAATCTTGGCAGCGTAAAAAAAGTCGAACTTTCAAGTAATAAAGCTTTTTGCAACAAAGTAAAATAGGAAGAAATACATACACCTGTCTTCACTCTAAACGTAAGGAAACAAAGCCTAACTTAATTATTTTTTACTATAACGGGATGACACGAGCACAGCAGCAGCAGCAGCAGCGCAAACAACATGTCCAAAAGGAAAGGAAGAGCTGAGCCTATCACCATCCTCGCTTACGTAAGGGAAGCTCCAGGAGCACACCGAAGGGTGCTGCAGTCTCCGGAGAACATTGGTTCACTACGAAGCCACCTTTCAAAAAGGCAGTGTGTTCTCCTTTGCACAAAGCATTGGAATGTTGCTGCATATAGGCGCCTCTCTGCCTCTAGGTACTCACCCTTCGGCATCATGTCGCTGATCATTGGCAAGATCATGTCCATCAAGGACTTGGCACTCACGGCGCAGCAGCTGGGTCTCTACATGTTGACCGTCATCACGGGCCTTCTCATACACGCCTGCATAACGCTGCCGCTCATCTACTTCCTCATCACCAGGAAGAACCCGGTCACTTTCTTCAAGGGCATGCTCCAAGCATGGATCACTGCTCTCGGCACAGCTTCCAGGTGAGCGAAGACCTCCTCATCCCTCCTGCTTCCCCACGCGAGGTCCCAATACAGTCCCGGTGTGTAGAACCTCGTTGTGCACATATATAGCACCAAACTAATAACACCCTAGCATTAAAACCCTCGTTCATCAGAAAATCTGGTGTCGGCATTTTAGGCATCAGCGTCGCCGTTGTGAGCAAAAAACCACGAGCATGGACATGGCAAGTGCATGTCCAGCAATTTCGGACAACAATTTTGAAAATTGGAAAATTGTAAGATACTTTTACGGTAGTATTGAAGGTAATGGTTCATTCTTGTGATATGTAGCAAAATCTTTCTTTTAAAATGTTTTCATCGGTCGCATCGAACAGTTAAGACTGCCGTAGGGGAACGCTTTTGACGATATCAAATACTTTAATAGAAAAAAATTCAAGACTACCGTCGGCTGATCTGCAGGTACGCTGATTGATATAGTTAAATATTCCATTATATAAAGAAATTGCGTTCATAAATGGTTTCCCGCTCAAAAACGCTGTTGTCCAGAATTGCTGGGTATCGTGCCCAGATAATCCAATAATCTTGTGTCTGTGTCCAAATAGCGACATTGTTTCTATAAATTTTCTTTGAATCTGTCTGGTGCTTTCAGAGGTGAGGTGAGCGTCAGAACGCCTTCACGATGAAAATGTCAGCAAGCCTTAGTATCCGTGTCACATCGCTTGCTGCAATCAATCTTCATTCCGAGGGTCGCCTTGAACACTGATCCAGGACAAGTTGGATAATAACTGTTTGTTGCTTTTATCTCTGCTGGTGTAGGCAGTAATGAGGTATGCGTTACAGTCTGAGAGACCTCTACACATGATGGCAGACAGAGGTCATGACCTTTGACCCCCTACCGGCTCGCAGTGCGGCCACTCTCCCGGTGACCTTCCGATGCTTGGAAGAGAACAACCACATCGACAAGCGAGTGACCCGGTTTGTGCTGCCCGTCGGCGCCACCGTCAACATGGACGGCACGGCACTGTACGAAGCCGTCGCCGCCATCTTCATCGCACAGATGAATGGCATCAACCTCTCCATTGGGGAAGTTATCGCCGTCAGGTAAACTGCCTTGTACAGTTAACCCTTTGAATAACTTGCAGGCCAGGTCTTGCAGGAAGGCTTTTGGTGACGCAGCGTGGATTCACGTAGTTACAACAATTAACACCTCCTTATGAGTCGTACTAAGAATCGTCTGCATTTCCTAAAACGTGGTACAAATGTAAAAAAACAAGGCTGCGTTACTGGTGTGCATACGCACGACTTTAAGCACGTGGCCTCACCGTCACGCACACCAGGCCGGAAAACGGCGCGTTCTGAACAACCGAAAACAGGGGAAAGGAAGCGACTTTCATTTCATTTATTTTACCCGTCAGGGCCAAAGGCATTACAGAGAGGAAGTGGCGAAAAAAAGATAAATAAATAACAAACACATAAAAAACTAACGGCAGTTGCAAAAACACGGTCGTCGTCGAGCCGTCCCTCCAAGAGAAATAATGAATTTTTTGCTGGTTTGAACTTCCCCCACAGGAATTTCATCAGGTAGTCTGAGGCTTTCGTCAGACTGTGCATTGACATTTTTGCAGGTGCTTTTAACTGAAGTTTTGGGCAGTCGCCATTTCAGCCCAGAAATAAGAGTAAATTGCGACCCCGACTTTCGCCGCGCAATTATATGTGACCATTCCTGCAGTCAGGCCGATCTCAAACTGTAAGGTACGATGAGGAAATTATTTCAACTTATGGAGCAATGAGACCATTGTCTGCCTTGAAAGGAACTCGAGCATATGTACCCAGGCAGTCTTGTGCGGCATAGTTGCGGTATCTATGCACGCATTCACCACACTGTGTTGATGTTCTCAGTTTTCAGCGTTAGGGTTCAGCGCCTGCTATACCTTGCTATTTTCTCTCGTCATCTGCGCAGCTTGACGGCCACAGCTGCCAGCATTGGAGCGGCCAGTGTGCCCAGCGCGGGCCTCGTCACCATGTTGCTGGTGCTCACATCAGTGGGGCTTCCCACTGAAGACATCTCTATGATTGTCGCCGTCGACTGGATGCTGTGAGTTTTTGTTTTTAATTTTTTTTTCTGTCCGAACCATCGAGCCTCGCTGAACATGCGGCGACATTTGCCAGCGTGTACTATAGGAGCAAATGTCTACAGGAGGTGCGAAGAGCGGAATAGACATGTATATGGGATTCCCGCCAGTGATCACTTCTCTTGGCTACCACACATAATTAAAGCACGTGGTTCAAACTTTCTTCTTCGCAAATGTGGTCACGAGCCACTGGCTAACAAGAGAGGAGGCTTCTTTATCAGATCACACGTCCTGGAGAACTTTGTCCAGTATAGTGGACGTAGGCTGAAGCCCAGAGCACTTATAGTCAGCCAGGTTGCAGCCTCTCCAGAGGCCCTCAACCCTGCCAGAGAAGCCCAAGTTTTAGCATCGTGCTGGGTGCTCAAGGCAAACAACAGCACAGTGTCAAATGATTGCAACAGCCGTACGAGCAAGAGAGTCACTAATATGGAGTCTTCGGGCAAAATGCGTTCACAGAGACTCCGAAAACGAGCGTGACACATGGAGCTCCTGGAAAGCTCTGCAAGCACCGTCTGCCAAAGGTCGTTGCATCCACTGTTTCCCGCCTTTTTTTTTTCTTCGGTAATGACGTGACACAGCTTAGTGGAGTTGATGTGACCCTCCTTTTACTCCCTTTTTATGAATTCATGACACTGTTCCAAGTTTCAGGAGCTCAAATGAAAACCCGTTAGAATGTTGCCCTAAAAAATACACCGGAATTTTTGGATACCCCGGGCCTGTGGCGAAGCGTGACAGTGTTTGTTCCTCTCAAGGCCAGCAGTGCTGCAGCAGCAAGAAGGACACGGGCAGCAGCGCCCCGTGACGTCTGCGCCGTTGGCAGTTCCCCACCGGCCTTCAGCACTTTGGGTCTATTGTGGGCCTGGCGCCCGACGGGGGCAGCTGATCCTTACCCTGATGTAACCCTTGTTAGCACTGTCGCACTTCCTCGGTGCCGCATTGTAAATATAACTTCTTGAAGTGTTCGTACAGAGCTTTCAACAATGAGTACTCTTCTGCATTGACAGTGCTGGCAGAAAGCCGAGACGCCTCTCGTACGTTCACATTGCATAAGTGGTTTGGTTGCGTTAGCCGGAGAGGCTACTGTTTTGTGTTGGCCGGTTGAATAATTATCCGGGGTCCGCTTTTATTTCGGCTTGCCTGGCTACGGCGGTTTCTGCCCGAAGAATTGCTTAGAAGAAAAGTAAGCCCGTTAGCCTGCGCCAAATGCGAGCTTAATAGCATCCCATTCTAAACAAGAAGACAAACGTTCTCAAAACTGCGCGTGTCGATATCATTCGCATAAAAGGACGGAGTGTTCTTTCAGTCTTCTGCGTGGGCTCCTCTGCGACACCGGTGACACCAAGCATCTCATGTAATGTGCCATCCTGCTGTTACCTCTTCCCTGTCTTCTGTATTGAGCACTTTGTCAGTAAAGGTGATTGGCACCTGTACAGATACAACGCATACCCATGCGAGCGTTTATTAGGGTGGTCATCAGAATGTCATCTAAGATGCGCTTTGAGAGCACGATATGACCACTCTCATAGATTCAACTGTCTCTGGGTAATACCCTGATGACCACCCTCGTGGCTTCGAATGTCCCTGGGCAATTCTAGTGCTTCTCCAAGTTCCCATGCGCTGCTCAGTTCTTGAAGATTCGGCTTTCAGCCGTCTGGGGTTTGTTGTTTGGTCTCACAAGTTTCTGTCCGCCAACGGAAACGCTCAGAGTTTCCTTTGTCCTCGTGCTCTGCCAAGAAGCAGACGACGTTCCCGTTCATCTTGTTACCTCCTTGTTCGCCACTTCAAGGCTACGTGGCTGAGTTCCCTCTCTAAAAGCGTACAGCGTGTCACGGCAACGCGGGCGGTCGTTTGCAACACGCTTTCGGCGACGACGTAGCCGCACCAATATACCCGTGGCGCCAGGGACCAGCGGGGCAGCCAGACACAAAGGGAAAGCCGAGCGGTCTTATTTTCGGGCCCGGTCTACTTTCAAGTCTTCGCTAATGCCTGTCGCGCCAGAATAGGCGGAATGTACAGAAACCGCGACAGAGCGGTCTCAACCGGCGTACGGTATCTGCAGGGTCCTGTAGCCAAGACCTGCACAGTGTCCTACGCAACGGTACATTCTAGATCTCTTTTTTTCTATCTCCACATTTTGCCCCCCCCCCCCCCCCTCTAAGTTGTAGTACTTAGCTTTTTTTGTAGCTTTGGTCGACTCCCCTTCCCCCCTGCAGCCCTCTTGTGCAGCCGGGGAGTCTGGGACCCTCAAGAGCGGTGACTCGTAGAGAAGCGAGGTCTCTGGTCGCGTTCCAGAGTTTGTTTTTAGAAAGACGCCTCGGGGGTTCCTCTTCCCGCCGCTTTCCCTCGGGCGTGGATAACTCTTTTGGCACAAACTGCCCCAAGCTGGCGCCTCGAAGCTGCCACTACCGGGGCTAGACGTTGTCTCCTTTGCTCGTTTTGTGGAATCGGAATGTGTTGCTGCTAGTACTAGTCTGTTGTTCACAACAGTGCGCCGTCACAGTTGTGTAGTTCTTCGTCCTACCCAGCGAATGACCTGTGTTGATCATTATCGTAGAATGAATGGCTCCCGAACGCTCAGAAGATGTTCAAGGCCAGTGCCCGTCAGAGGTCCGTGCAAACTCAGTTTTCGAGTGATCCCGTCACCATGAACTGACCACCAAATGTTGTTTTCATTCTCCGTATCTTGAATTGTTTGTTTAGAAATGCAATGGACGTTATATGAAACAGTTTTGCTTAGCGTAGGTTCACGCAGCGTCTCGGGATCGTCTCATGTTTACCTCAAACCTTGCATTTTGTTTACAGCTATTTCTATATGGGATCATAGTTTCCAGTGACCCTCTTGAACTTCATCCTCTCATTAATCAATTCTGTCTTCAGCTGTTTCACCCTTCGATCGACATCCACAGTGCCTTCCAACATCTTCCTGGGCCGTCCCTTGTGCTATTTGCACCAACTTTAAGCTTTATATCATTCTTTCCAATGTATTTGTCGTCCTTTCTCATTATGTGGCCTTCTGTCTTGAGTTTCATTTTCAACATCTGTTGGCTGACCATCCGTCATATATGTGGTCCTTCTGGACTTTCTCCTGTCTTTTCATTCCACACACATAGTTCAGCATCCTTCTGGACTCTCTCCTCTCTTTTCATTCCACACACAGAGCTCAGCATCCTTCTGGACTCTCTCCTGTCTTTTCATTCCACACATGGCCGCTGCGGTGACTCAGTGGTTGATGCGCTCGGCTGCTGACCCGAAAGACGCGAATTCGATCCCGGCCGTGGAGGTCGAATATCGACGGAGGCGAAATTTCAGAGGCCCGTGTACTGTGCGAAGTCAGTGCACGTTAACGAACCCCAGGTGGTCGAAATTTCCGGAGCCCTTCACAACGGCGTCCCTCATAGTCTGCGTAGCTTTGGGACGCTAAACCCGCGTAAACATAAACCGTAAGCATAAACCATTGCACACACATAGTTCAGCATCATCATTTCAATTACCTTCATCTATTGGACGCTGGCCTTCTCATAGGGTGTCACTTTAGTTCCATAGAAACACGTTTGACCTCACCACTATTAATAGATTTGCCCTTTAGCTTAACAACGATCATCTTGTCACAAAACACGCCTCAAACATCGTTTCAGTTTTTCCATCCTATCTTTATGTTTCATCCTTCCTTTATGTACGCAAGCCTTTGGCGCTCTTTCTTTCTCGTTACGCAGGGACCGTATTCGCACATCCATCAACGTCCTGGGCGACGCCTTCGGGGCGGGCATCGTGTTCCACCTGTGCAAGGGCCAGCTGGACAAGATGGACGCCGAACACGCCCGGCTCGAGCTCGAGATGGGCGAAGCCGGCCGCAAGGGTTCTTACCTGCGGCGGCCCAGCGGCATCGCGGCGCCCGGAGCCTCGGCGCCGCCGAACTACGGGGCAAACCCGGGACAAAACTTCGTCAGCGCCGAGGGAAACAGTGAAACGCAGATCTAAGCACCCCACCGCGGCGTCGACGTTGGCCGAGAGGGAAAGCGCGTTTTTGTCCGCCCCTCCCCCGCCTCCCATTCACCGCTTCCCTTCACTTCTCGTCCGGCCCTCGCTGAAAACCATCGTCCGTCTTGACACGAGACACAGGTGTACGTAGTAGCAGCGTAAGCTGTGTTTATGGTGAAAACGTCGTCCCCAGAGGTTCGCCGGGATCCCTCCGGCACTCGAGTCCCAGACCACTTGATGCCTGACACCCGAGTGCCTGGGAACTCGGTGCCTGCCATACAAGTGCTTGGGCACTCGACGCTCGCTAATCACTGCACAGTTCTGTGTGTCAAGGGTGACTCCTTCAGCAGGGCTTCTCGAGCAGCTGCGTAGATTGATTGTAACAAAATGCTGATGCTGTGAAATATGCTTGTTTTTTTTCATCAGTAGGAATGGCAGAAGAAAAGCGAGAAGCGCTGGTAATTCAACCTCCTGGTCATGTTCTCCATTATTAAAGAGTAAGCGTGAAAAAAGTATACGTATTACATTTAAGCAAACTCAAGGCTCTTTCGGGCCTCGCAGATGAGAATTGTACTGTCTCTTGAAAAGTTACTTTCGAAGGATTAAGGAAGATTCAATGCGGAAAGGCTGCTCATTAAAGATTGACGACTCTAACTGCTTTTGCCGCGAGTATGGACGACTTTCCCGCATTTATTTTGTTCACGTAAGATTGTATAAATTATTAGAAAGTAGAGTGGGATACCTTAAGGAGTCTGCGATAAAAAATATTGCTATTCATCTGAAGGAAAATTTCCTTGGAAGGCAGTTAGTGCCAGGCTTGCAGTCTACTCTTCATTCTTTTTTTTTTCTTTCATTGAGCAAATAGAAGAAAGGACCAAAGGCACGGTAGTTACCACCGACTGTAGCTCTGGAATTTATACGTTCAGGAGGCTGCTTCAGCAAGCCTTGTGCGATGTAAACGTCTGCTGAAGTCGTCTGCGCTCGCGCCATAAATATGTTTGTGTCACATTTTATCCCTTTCAGTTTCCTCGATCGCAATGTCTCAGCCTGGACTGAGAGAACCCGAAAACAGCAAACCGCGCCGTTCGCAGAGACCTTGTCAAATCTCAGTACGAAACAGGAAGATGTCGTGGCGGACTCGTACGCGTTTTGTAGTAGATTTCAACTGAGCATTCGTCGGTGGCACGTGTTGAGAGTGCATCGAATTTGCTGAAGTGGTTGTGCTGGCATGAATGATGTGTGCTACATCGCGCCAGCTCTCGTGCTTCAGTGGTACGCTGACTCCCACACTCCACCATCCTTTAACGCAGCATCGCAATCGTTATGTATTAAGTACATCTGCACTGTTCCCTTACTTGCTCCTGCATCCAACTCATCGCCGCCTTTACCGAGGCCATGGCCTACGTGGAATGGTATGGTGGCTCCATTTGCTTTTTGGTAGGTCGACCAGACCTGGCATACCGTGGTGTAGAAGTCGCCGTAAATTCTGAGGGTGTACATTTAAGTCATTCCTGACCGGTAAACGTTGTGACAGTGGTAGAACAGCGATCACACAAACCTCACATAACCTGAGGTGATCCCTTCTCCTCAAAGCTGTAAATGTCTGCCATGCAGAAGCCTACGTCAGGGACTTCGCCCAACGCGTAGCCTTCGCTTTGACAGCGGCACACCCTGAAACTGTAATTGAAGTGGCACACAGCGTCTTGTACAGCTGATGAAAGTGCGCTTTCTTTTTGTGTGTGCGTGTTTGTGTTTTGCTCCCCCAAACAAACCCGCGACTCGCCGTACGTATACAAACAAGCTGTTCGCCACCATGCTGTTATTGCAAACCCGTTGAAAAGGCTCTGAATGCGCCAACGTAGCCAAAACCTTCGCGCAACCCAGCGTTCCCGCCGCGGAGAGATCCTCAAAATAAAAGAGGTCCCGGAAGGCAAGCGCAGCCCAAAACGGTGCCGCGGAAACCGGCTCCGCACCTCAAGAACATGCCAGACGACCACCAGGCTGAAAGCGGCTGCACTTGACAAATCGAGATCCGCGCGCTACTTATAGAACGCTGGGTGGAGGTGAAAACGGTGGCTGCGCCGGGGTACGGGAACCGATTTCCTCGCCCAAATAGCGAACCGAAGCCACAAACACGGAATCCTTCGCGCAAGCATGCTAAAGTCAGCGGCACTTCGGGTAATCGGCTGTCAACGTCTCATCCCTTGCTCCTCATCAGCCGTCTAAAGTTCGTAAATCCCCCGAGTCGGAAAACATTGGTCGGAACAACGATATCGATACTCCCTGACAATTTTCTTGTCCTGCGAAGTCACTAAACGCCTCGCAAAAGCAGATTCTGTTAAAGACGTAAGGGTAACACGATTCTTAGAACCACGCATCAAAAGGTCGAAAATTATGGCAATAACTACAAAAACGAAGTGTTGTAGTTGTCTTGAAGGTGCAAGCCTTTCGTTGGTTAATACCGATTTGGCAACCCTGCGCGCCACAAAAAATTTTACGTGTCCAAGCTGCACAAGTAATTGGCACAATATTGGAAATAAATGCTTTTACACTGGTCCTTTGTAGGGCCAGCCTTTGCCAATATAGTTCCAATGTTGGACCGATTACCTGTGCTGTCTGGGTGATGGTGTAGTCCATGCGGCTGTCCACGGCACGTAAATGCAGTCCTTCACGGATAGAGCGTATTGGAATGCTGACGTGACTAAATGCCACGTGTCTTGTCGTGCAGCTGATTACTTTTCCTCACTTTTGTTCTGACTAGCGCCCTCTAGAAGCCCAGTTCGAAAAGCAGCAGCGTGGGGCAGGCTGTATTAATATGTATGCGACTTCCTACAAGCTACCATAGAAAGCGTGGCATGCCACGGGTCTCTACCGGAAAACGTCCTCGCTCTCTCACTGTCATCCAAAACATCCGGTTAATTCTTTCCCGTTTTATTTGCGTGGCGCGGACGTTTTGATGCAGTCGGAGACCGGGCGGCCCCGCCTAGTAACTTCCTGGCCCGTCTCCAAACATGAGAAGAGATGGCGTCTGTGTACGGAAGAGTCTGTTCTTATCACACGACCTTCGGTACAATATTTTTTCGCGCAATGGGGCGGCTGCGCGCAAGGTCAAACGTAGCTCTTCAGTTCCCTTTTCGGTGAGCTTTGTGTTTCCTAACATTCCTGCCTACCTCCCACCTCCACCCTCACCTTCCGTTCGCACTTGAATCAAGGTCGCGTTACCTGAAGCCGGGAAGCTAATTTCGACCCAGATGCCCAAGCTTCTCGAGCGTTGCGTCGGACTAGTTTTCTTCGAATCACGATGTTCGGGCGACACGAAACAAGCAACGCTTCATTTTGTGAAAATAGACAAGAGCCTCGGCCTCCAGCCCTTTTCACACATTCGGCGCGCTTTTCTGTTTTGCGTTGTCAGCGGGACAGATTACGGGTGGATGGTGCTCCTGGTGCTCCAAACTTACCCTAAAATTTACGCATGAATGATAATGAGTTGATAAAAGAGCTGCTCGAGATTTAGAGTCATATCTTGCACGTCTTCTTTGCAATTGACTAGGGATGTTCTTCAAGGCCTTGCAATTGGTCGGCTGCGTTGGACATTGTAGTAACGTCGATTGGGCTAAGTTTTTCTTCTTTAAAAACTTTTCGGAGCTGCGGCCAAAATTCGGTGTACGGCACTTTTTCGTACGACGTCACTAGAAACTTTTATCATAGCTAAGATTGGGGGAGAGGGGGATACTCTCGGTTAGCCTAATGCGTCGCCCAAAACAAAGTTTTCGTGTGCCATTCTGGGACGGTATAACGAATTGAAAGCATCTGCGTAACAATATGCTGAGGTCGCGCAACGGCTGGCAAGTACTCCTCTCCTTCGGCGAAACTCGTTTTTGAATGAACCTTCCATACAATGAGGCAATGCTCGGCTGATTATTCAAATCTGACATAATGATCTGCTGCGGTGGAACTTTCGCCGACAGCACATACGTTGCTTGTACTCGAAACACTTAATACTTTACAAGTGACTAAACTGCTCCCACTACTCTGCCTGTCTCACAAATAGAGCCTGTTTCAGTGAAGTTCTCGTTCCCAAGTTTCTGAAAAAAATGAGCTCAATTCGATAGAAGTTTCTCTTCGGTCACCGCTTGTCCTTTTCTCCAGGTATGATTTACCAAATCCGTGGAACTCGACGAGTGCAATATGCAAATTTTCAAGAGAACTGGCGCATGGAAAATTTATTTCATTTTCCTCTTTCCTCGCGTCCTGCGTAAGCCTACTGTCTCGACGAACATTGTCCTAACAAGGCGTTTACGACGTTAAAGCAGTAGGCCTTCTACTGCACTAAATTATCTAAAAAAGATACGTGTATTCAGGCTATAGCGCGGAACTCATCAGTTTGTCATCACAGTTTAGACACGTCATCACTCATTTGCTGTGCAGCCTTTAGTCCTTTGTGTTTATCATTTTTTTAACCGTCTTTCGACTGTTTTTTTTTTATTTCGCGTAAGTGTGAAACTGTTGTACATGAATGTGTTTCCGTAAGCAGCGCGTCTTACAAGATTGTACTTGAATGCTTGTATGGATGAGGTGCTCTCGTCAACGCGTTAACGGTCACGTCCTTTTTTATTTTTTTTTCCTTGGCCCATTGCATGTTTAATATTCTACAACTTTTCAAGCTGATGAAGACTTTGCGCATAAAACAGTGCTGCATAATATAGGTGTTTGAGAAGGCAATTGTAAAAAGATTTTTTTTAGTCCCTGTCACGAAAATTTCGCACTCATTGAGGGGTTGACATGTTGTCCAAATATCTTATCCCGAAAAATAGTCGTCCTCGCAATATTTGGTGCACACCTTTAATCTTTTTTCACTGTTTTTTCTGTTTTTCGCTTGTAATCGTTGAAACATGCAGAGCTTTTCGATGCTTCACACAAGCTAAAAATAAGACCTAAAATAATCACTTGTAAAAATATGCCATCCAGGACCAAAGTAATCATTTCAGTGAAACAAAAAAAAATAGGAATATTGTGAAACTGGCTTATTCTTACTGATACCTCTTGACTAGCTGCAATATTTCTTCATTTTTACCGGTGACATTGTGCCTTCTGAGCAGTTTTCAACCTAAGCCTTTACAAAATTTTTCTCAAAAGTATAATCGCTTCAGCACCATCATAAAATTTGTGCATAAGCTCAGGTTTCTAGAACTATATAGGCTATTTTCTTAACCACGACCAAATTACGCCTATTCACATTAACGTCTCCACAACGTCACTGCATTGTGCGCTTATTTTACTTCAAACACTGCTTTTTTTCTTCCCGAAATAAGAGTCATTGTTTTTGTTTTTTCTACACAACTGCCTCAAACATGTAGTCATCAGAGTTATCATGATATATCGCAGCGATTCATATGCTATGGTTTTCTTGTGTTTCGGTGTTTCTTTTGTGGCATAGGTTTTAGCGACTCGATTGTGTACACAACGAGAAAATGAAACATTCAGTGAATTAAAGAAAAATAAAATTCTGTATGTTTTGTTTCTGTTTTCTTTTTTCCTTTATTCGTAACACTTTAAGAAACAGTTCTGTTCATGAACACTTCCCAAAGCTTGCATGGAAGTTTATTGCCGGTCTAGCAGGAACATTAAATGATTTTCACGAGCTAAGAGTTCCAATAGACTTTTCTGGATGCTTTAAAAGAGCTTACGTTGAAACTACACATTGCTTGAACGTGAGTGCTGAAGACCAATTGATCACTGTGGCTTCAGTCATGTAACTTCAAGATGTAATTTCTGAGTTCTAGCTCATACAAATCACTTTTTTATTTTTGCTCCAAGATTTCCACAAACGATGTCAGGGGTGCATATACATATCCAACGTTCTTGGGCGAAAATTTTGGATATTGGAAAACCGTAGGGTACTGGTGTAGAAATATTGAAAATAATGATTCATTCTTCCGATACAAAGCAAAATCTTTCTTTATTAGCGTTTGCGTCATTCGCATCGAGAAGTAAAGTCTGCAATAGAAAACCAATGAAAAGCGCTTTTGACGATAGTAAAAAAGTTAACAGTAAAAAAAATAAAGCCTGCCGACAAGAGATCTGCGGATATTTGATTGCTATAGCGAAATCTTACATTATATGTAAAAATTGCGCTCATATACTCTTTCCCGTTCAAAAATGCTTTAGTCCAGAATTCTTGGGCGTGATATCATTCGTGCGTGCAGTAATATAGTATACTATCCAAAAGGCAATGGCAGCACACACCGATTAAAAGTACTGCTTATCGTGATATCCCACCAGCTATTACTCGAGGTTATCAAGATTTAAATTTGTTAGCTACTTAACAGGAATAACTAATTATTTGATGTAGAAAGCTCAAACCAAATATTTTTTATGACAGGTTAATAATTCAGGTGCTCAAGCACTATTTCATTGCTCTACTGTTTCATTTCACTGAAATCGGTCAGCCACAAGTAGCGCATAGCGTCCCTTTGTAAAGATCCAAAGTACCGCTTCTAAAACAAAACTCTCTGCACTCTTTGTTATAGTCACTTTCTATAAGGAATAGCACTGTAGCTTAAAGCCGCGAAGATATCTCGCGAATAGTAAATAAAGGAAGGAGAGACATCTGTGTGGCACAGCATCTCTCAGCGCGTCTACAAGACCATATCACTGAGCTCTCCGTCGAGCTGGCGGTGCATCGCATTTCGGCGGGGTTTTCTCAAAAGTGCGGAGAGACCAGCTTTCTAGAGATATCAGTCTACACATATCGCACTATCGCAGGGGCATGCAAGCAAAAAAAAAAAAACGTTCTCCACATTTCAGGTGCAGTATACTCGGATAGCGGCACGTTTTAATTTCATATTCTTTCTTGACGAGTGTTTTGAATCAATGTCGTGGATTTGACGTTCACCCCTCGTGCCCTAATCGAGGCCTAAACCAGGTTCATGTCGCGTAGAAAACGCGTTGAAAAGCAATCCTGAAAAGCAATCTGCCCTGCTCCTGCCGTCTGGCCAACACTAGTCCATGAAAAGCTAGTTTTCATTAACTCGGCTGGTAGACCTTATTAGTTAGCACCATTGGCTTTCTTCATGTCCCGGGACGTGGTTTACAAAATTCGTCGTGATCCAGACACAGGCGAACTTTCGAAAGGCTATCAGAGATTTTTCTGTACTGTTCGAACAAGTTTCAGGGCACCCTACTTGAAAATAAACGAAGCTTTTCTACTGGACGCACCTTTCGAAGTCAACACCGCAGGAATATCAGCCAGACAGCGCATGCGCTGCTACGAAAACAGCTTTAGCAAAACCAGAAAATTATGCCAGGCTCAAAAAATCGGTGTTTGACTTCCGTCAGTGTTTGTTGTCAGGAATACTCCCTTAATAAAACTTCTTTAGACATCTATAGACTGTCCATAAAGTCTATAGACTCTCTTTAGACGAACCCTAGAGAACAGTCTATAGGCAATACAAATCTTTTAAACAGTCTATAGACAATCTATAGATTTATGGCCATACACTTTTTTAGACCTTTGTCTGTAGACAGCCTATAGACTATGAGTAGACAAAAATATCTATAGTAAGGCAATAGAGACTATAAAGAGTCTATTGAAAGTCTGGAGACCATTTTTATAAGGGCTGGCCTCCATCGCAGCTGTAAAAATCAACACCCGAATTTGCTGACACCGAAATCTCGTTCAGCCACGAGATAGAACGGATATTCTCTTTCGTGCAAAAGTCCGTTCACTTGACTGAGACTGTCAAGCAGAGCAGGTTGCTTAGCAGGACATATAAATAAGCGACGGTAAGGCGGAGGATGGGATCTTCATGAGACCATGCACCTCTGCCGGGCTTTCTTTAACACACCGAGAAAAAAAAATAAACACATACACCAAGCAAACCTCTTGTCTTTCAAAGTCAACGTGTGTACTGTGGATGTG
The DNA here is from genome assembly GCF_052857255.1 of Amblyomma americanum. NCBI lineage: Eukaryota > Metazoa > Arthropoda > Arachnida > Ixodida > Ixodidae > Amblyomma > Amblyomma americanum. The sequence continues at coordinate 139,992,482 of NC_135505.1, read as the reverse complement.
TAAAGAGTGTACTGTGTGCTGCCGCTTGTGTCTAGAGAAAAGCGGCGACAAAAAAAAAACTGTCGAGCGCTTTCTTTGGCTAGGGATCTTTCTAGAGCGGAAGCGCACTGCCTTGAAATCAGTCTTTCGAAGTTGGTATATAAATATATACATAAATATATATATATATACATATACATAGCGTACTCTATACATACATATATATATTATACTGCTATTACTATGTGTAATTTCCTTGACGTTTTACCGAGTGTTTCACCTTGTAACGGGCACCTGTTAACCTTGAAATGCTATATAGACACCACAACCTGTACAGCCCAGAGACATGAAATACTGCCTCTGAGTTTGAATATTTTTATCCTCAAAAGTGACGATTAAGTGAATATTTAGGCACAATGTTCGAATTTTTCTCGTCAGTAGTGTGTACGGTACATTTGACCGCAGTATTTGTTGTCAGCACTACCGGCATTTTCACGGTCACGTTACTTCCACAGCATCGCCTCTCGGGCGAATCTCAAGAAGGTACTGTACAAATGTTTCGCTAACCAGACTTGAGGCTAAGTTTGCAATATATTAGCTATAAACACCGCGTGGTTTTTGACAGTTTGGCATAAAATACAAGAAACCTGGTTTAAAAACAAAACAAAAATACCTGCTACATAAGACACCAGAAACTACTTTCACGCTCTGTGAATTATTCGCTTCTCGGATGTCATGTTATGTTACTGCTTCACGGGATCTCAATCAAATGATATCCGCTTCGGCGGTATACCACGAATAGTGGAAACATCCCGCGGCATACATTTAAACCGTGCTTCAGATTAGCATGGTTTTCAGTCTCTAGTCTTAAAACTCAAAAGAACCTCGTTTTTTTTTTCGTAAGAAAAAGACTCCAGCATATCCATGTTAGTCCCATATGCATACACCTCTATTTTTTTTCCCACTCATCTCTTCCGTTTGCCTCTATGATGACACGCCAACCGTCGAATGGGACACCTCAATGCTTTCTTTCTTTGTTTTAATGCACAATTTCTGGTCCTTGTCCGCGAGAGCATGTGACGTGACCAATCACCGAATAAATGCGTTCGTATTTCTAAAGGAAACATTTGTCTGTCCTTCCTTCGGGTGACACAGAATGACAGCGGACGTGTCATTTGCACCCTGGACGTCCCTTGGGTGCTGCTCCTGAAAGCGGAAGCAAGGAAACTGGAGTTGCTTTTGAGGCTCCTGAAAAAAACTTCTTCCCAAGACGCCACTTTAGCTTCGCCAAAAACTGCACTAAGAAAAGCTCTTCTGTTCTTAAGATTGCAATGCAGAATTTTCCCTCGGAAGAGCCTTATTTGTTTGGTTGAAACACATTAACCCACTCGCCCTTATAAAATTGGCCCATAGACAGTCATAAGCCTTCTTATAGATTTTATTGCCTTCCTGTAGATGCTTCCTTTTTCTGTTCATAGGCTATTGACTGTATATGGGCAGGCTACTAAAAGTCTACTAAGGGTCTATAGTCTACTAAAACTGTATGGCCATAAATCTACAACTGTCTATACACCGTCTATATGATTTGTATTGCCTATAGACTGTTTTCTAGGGTTTACCTACAGAGAATCTAGATTTTGTAGAGAGGAGTCTATGGACAGTCTATAGACTGTCTAAAGAAATTTTTGTAAGGACAGACCGTGTGCGACAGCATCACAGTCTCTCTTCACAGCTCCCTTGTAGCTCCTGTTAAAGGTTCATTCACACGAGAGACATAACTAGCATGCGGACCTGGAGTCACGTGACTTGCCACTTCCCCTCCGTGAGGTTTGCGCCAGGCTCGCGATGTTGGTGAACGTAACATGGCAAAAGACCGTCCGCATGCCTAATTCTCTTATCATCCCCTACCAATATGAAGGTCCGAGCATTGGTGATAATGAGTTGGGCAAGCGCCTAGCCTTCCTCCTCAAGTGGCCGCATGTGGTAACTCGGTGGCTACGGTGCTCGGCTGCAGACCCGCCGCGGTGGGTTAGTGGTTGTGGCGCTCGGCTGCTGGCCCGAAAGACGCGGGTTCGATCCCGGCCGCGGCGGTCGAATTTCGATGGAGGCGAAATTCTAGAGGTCCGTGTACTGTGCGGTGTCAGTGCACGTTAAAGAACCCCAGGTGGTAGAAATTTCCGGAGCCATTCTCTACGGCGTCCTTCATAGCCTGAGTAGCTTTGACGCGTTAAACCTCCATAAACCAAACCAAACCTTTCTCCACAAGTGAGCCAGGCGCGGACCTCACGAAGCGTAAATCGGACGCGACGTGACGATTGTTCCGCAAGCCAATGGCTCGCAGTGTCAAGCCACCTTTACAGGTCTCATAGCTTTCACAAAAAAGCGGCTTCGCAGACGTTAGAAAAAACGGCACATTTTTTGCCCGTCAAGCGGAAGAGCCTCGTAAAAAAGCAAGCGCCATGTTTTGTGGTAGCTTCCATGCACTCCCATTCGTTACAAAAAAAAAATTGACAGTCTAAAGACTGTCCATAGACTTCTATCTATAAAGTCTATAGACTCTCTATAGGCCAATCCTAGTGAACAGTTTATGGGCGATACAAATGGTATAGACAGTGTATAGACAAGTATAGATGTATGGCCATACACTTTTAGTAGACTTTTGTTCTAGAAAGTCTATAGACCATGAGTAGACAAAAATGTCCATAGGAAGGCAATAGAGTCTATAAGAAGTCTACAGACTACCTATAGACCATTTTTATAAGGGCATTCGCCCTTTTCTCAGGCTAACGTACTTTTTCAGCTATTCTTCCGAGCTTAAAATTTCAGTGACAGGCAGCGTACAAAGGAAAGCGAACTTAGATGGCGCCCTACTTGGAACGCCCCGCCGCGGTGGCTTAGTGGTTAGGGCGCTCGACTACTGATCCGGAGTTCCCGGGTTCGAACCCGACCGCGGCTGCTGCGTTTTTATGGAGGAAAAACGCTAAGGCGCCCGTGTGCTGTGCGATGTCAGTGCACGTTAAAGATCCCCAGGTGGTCGAAATTATTCCGGAGCCCTCCACTACGGAACCTATTATCCTTTCTTCTTTCACTCCATCCTTTATCCCTTCCCTTACGGCGCGGTTCAGGTGTCCAACGATATATGAGACAGATACTGCGCCATTTCCTTTCCCCAAAAAAACAATTATTATTATTATTATTATTATTATTATTATTATTATTATTATTATAATTATTATTATTATTATTATTATTGGAACCTTTACCACCACATGCGTGAGCCTGGTGCAACCAGAAGCCTCAAATTTCGGAATAATCAATATCTAACGCGTGCCTCCACGGTTTCGTATGCTCCTGATTTCAACTGCAGGGTGACGGGAACAAATAGTCAGGCGCGAGCAATGGTAAACGGATAAGAAAGCGGCCCAGACTGTCTTACTGATTTCAAAAAAGAAAATCGGATTGCGCAACGACTGATGGGCGTCAGTGTCGGAGGCGCTAATCTGGCTCCAACAAAACCACGGTTCTAAATCTTGGCCGGGACTGAGCAGGACACCTATTACGTACAACAACGTTGGTTGCGGGACCAACGCAGAGCGCCCCGTTTACTTCTACATCTTTCCCAAGAACCTAATTAACCTCTATTGCTCCACCCACTTCGGGGCGGCAATAAGCGGACCATGCCTGCAGAGGCTAACTACTCCTATGCAGTATAAATGTATGTACATTTCCCATTCATATCCTCTGAATAAGCGCTCATCGCAAGTAGGTAAGGGGCTCATTTTCATATATCTTAGCCTTGCGCATATATTACACATATTCTAAGCGCTAGCGTCACCAACCTGGAAGTGAGGTATGAGTTCCTTACATATTCACATTCACCGGCCAAAAGGGTCTGTAGCACGCCGCGTTTCCAAGGACACTGCGCATACTGAGTTGTTTGGCACGAGACTCGCAATGGCCTACACGTTCATATTCAGTCATCGTTTGTGGGCAAGCAACGACACGGTGACCGGTGGCAACCACGCCACGAATACTTTGCGATTGTGGCGTTCTACCAGTGAGCACAATGGTCATGGATTGACCACGGCGGCGGCAGTCGCATTTTGAGGGAAGCGAACTATAGAAACATTCATTCACTTGTCCTGAGATTAAATTCCAGCTGAATACCTTCAGTAAGCCGAAAGTGATGCGCAGCCACGGGTCACATCAGGAGAAAAAGACATTATAAGCTGAAGACATATTATAAAGTCACCACAGTGGTGGCCAAGTGGTTGAGCACCCGCCTCGCATGCGGGAGGTGCGGGGCTCGATCCCCAGTGTCGCCGGGTACCCACCGGTGATACAATGGGTACAAGCTTTCCCCGGGCCTGGTGCTCGGCTTTTTTAGAGTGAAATTCTTGGGAAATGGGTCTTTGACCTCACGTTGAGAAGTCGAAGATACCTTGCGTCGTGGTGCTCTTTGGCCATAGATAACCTTGCGCCATAAATATCCATAACCATCATCATAAAGTAGACTGACACACCTTATTACGAGCTCTGCGACTACGTCACGAAGCAAATCAGCGCAAACTTCACGAACGACACAGAAAGGGAAGACGAGACACTGTCGCTACGAGTAAATCGGATGCGGCTATAGTCCTTGTCAGAGCTAACTCCAGCATCTGTTACCCCAAGCAGCACAAGTAATTGGCCCAACATTGGAGCTGTATTGGCAAAGTTGGCCCTACAAAGGACCAGGATGGGACCATCCTGTTGCAGTATTGGGCCGATGAGCTGTGCTGCTTGGGACATTGTTTAGCGTCAGTGCTGATCGGTAACAGCGACAGACCATATATTGGTAAACATTGAACAAAAGGCAAAGCGCTAGTAAGTTCTTTTCTTGTGGGTGTCACTCTACTTTATGAGCACTTCATATACATTTCCATTACAAGGTGCCCCACAACTATTCCCGGAGCTACCGGGGCTCTTTTCATGAGTAATGTTTTTAGGCCTGACACGAGGAGGCGGTTGCTTGGAGACCTGCTTCTCTGCACGTGCTTCTTGGCATACGAGAGGCAAAGGCTGCAAAGATAAAACGTCTCGACTCCGAGAGCCGTTCTATCGGCTCCGTATGTCTCCACACGCAGACGGAGACGCTATACGGGTCTGAGCATTTGACACCGCGAGCGTCCAAACAACTTGACGCCCACACCAGGAAACGTGTCGCGACCAGGACGGCGGGCTAGTTGAGCGTTATAGATACGAATGCTCGCTCTCTCCCCGACGTGGCTGCGCACTTAACTCTTAAGTCGTGGCTATCGCCGCCTCATTGCTTAACGTCCTTGAGCGATGCCCTCCCGCCACGAGTGCGTGAGAGCGTGATCCTTCTAGCGAGGCGAGAGCACTTGCGGCTCGTTAATCACGCTTGCGGTCAGCTCTGGCGAGATCACTTTCTAAATTAGCGAACGCCCTCAAGGACGGAACAGGCCCGCGCGGACCGCCTTGGTGCTGGTATGTGGGACAACTGTCTGGGGCATCTGGCGGAAGCTCGTTTTGCTCCGGAGGGTCGGCGGTGGTAGCGGCAGGATCTCGCTTCTCGAAGCGCCATCTGTTGAACGGAGACAAAAGTAGGGCTCGATGAACGAAGATCATGCTCCTCCTCTGAGGGATGCAGTGGTTCTTAGGGTATATCTCCCACCTTTTCCAGTGGCTCACGTAGTTTGAAGAACTGAGAGTCGCATAACTGCATCGTAGCTGCCACGAGAAAACTCACACACCAAATCTACGCGGATCATGTGACCACAAATGCCACGCTCTCCACAACGCCCACTATCTCTACTCTATAATCGTTTGTGCGATGTCCATCTGAATACGACGATTTTACTTGCGTCACAACTCACACCCGCCACTTAGTGATGTTTACGGAGCAGCAGTAACTGGCGGACAAAGGAAAAACACAGTGCGCGGACCTGTAAATTGCCATCAATTGGACCGCCATCAATTGAACACGTGCCGATAGAAAAGGAAGTGTAGGCAGAAGTGACAAGATAAGGTGCGAAAAAAAAAATTGTCACAGACACTATAGCTACGGCTTAGTTAAAGGATTCGTTCAGAACCTTCACTGGTCCCAAATTGAGGAGGAGGGGACGGCTGCTTAGTGCTGATGCTTCCCACACTCTCACTGCTGCACGACATTCCCCGCACGAACCTCGTCCGAGATGCTGTGTGTGTCTGCATGTGTGCATTAGCGCGTGCGTGCGCGTACGCGCACAATTGATCCGGCATCCTTGGGCTATGCAGCCAATCTCAGCAACCACTGAGCCACTGAGGCGAGGGGAGATATGCACAAGGGAAAAAAATGGCAGAGGGCAATTAAGGCTACTTACCTGCCATGAAGGCTAAAGCATTGCCTGCATTTTAATCCACCCAAAATTAAACTGCAATCCACCTATTGTGCACCCTAATGCCCCTTTGTCCCACTTAATCCCACGTAATCCTCCCTGAATCCACAGTAATCCGCCAGAATTCACCAGTAATCTACCACAATTCACTTTAATCCAACTTCATCCACCTACTGCACCTTAACCCAATGTAGTCCACTCTTAATGCCGCCGCGGTGGCTCAGTGGATATGGCACTCGACTGCTGACCCGAGAGACGCGGGTTCGATCCCGGCCACGGCGGTCGAATTTCGATGGAGGCAGAATTCCTGAGGCCTGTGTACTGTGCTATGTGAGAGTACGGTAAAGAATCCCAGGTGGTCGAAATTTCCGGAGCCCGTCACTACGGCGTCCTCATAACCTGAGTTTCTTTGCGACGATAAACCCCCCATAAATAAAACCAATCCAGTCTTAATCCACCATACTGGAACCTAATGCAATTTAATGCACTCTTAATCAACCGTAATCCAACTTATTCCACTCCGCTGCAGTTTTCTTCAACGTAATCCAGTCTTAATCCACTGCAATCCGCCAGAATACACGCGTAATATACCACAATCCACTGTAATATAACTTAATACTACATAATCCACTCTTACTCCACCTGAATATGCCAAAATCCACCTGTAATTCACCAAAATCAACCCTAAAAATTCAAGGGGGGGGGGGGGGCACTTTGGTTGCCGAAAGTGCGGTGGGGCGAAAGCCTTTAGCGCGGTGTCGCTGATGTGTGGTGAAGATGTTGATTAAAAAAGTTAGGCTGAGGCTTAGCTAAAGTGTTAAGCCTGGATATCTAGAAGCGAAAAACGTTTAGCAAGGGCGTGCCTCTCGTGATTCTGGCGTTTCAGCCGCTTGTCTAGCCTTGCACTTTTCATATCTTCGCTGCTTTTGGGCCAACTCCTACGCTACCACTTCTGGGTCTTCTTCTCCTCCTTCCATGGCGAAAGGTCAGACGACGGAGGCAGCGCGCGGCGGCGGCGACGGCTGCGGCAGCAGCGGCCACCTGCGCTCCGCGTGACGTCACTCGGTTTCGCGCATGCGCAGCTGTGGCAAATCTGTAGTGTGGCTCACGCGAAGCCCGGTGTTGACGAGCCTAGTGAAGCTTTTCGCTTAATAATAATAATTGGTTTTGGGGGAGAGGAAGCGGCGCAGTATCTGTCTCACATATCGGCGGACACCTGAACCGCGCCGTAAGGGAATGGGATAAAGAAGGGAGTGAAAGAAGAAAGGAAGGAAGATATGCCGTAGTGGAGGGCTCCGGAATAATTTCGCTTCAAAAACTACACAATTGTTCGCATCACGACACTTTCACTGACGTCCATTACCGCGCGCACGCTTGGTTGCTGGAAACAGGAGAGCGTTTAGGCGACATCCAGATCGGCGTTCAGGGCGCGTCTGGCAAGATTGCATGGTGGCGCCACTCAGTGACGTGACACGTGTGCACAGTAGGCTGAAGCGCAGGTGCATTGTCTGCTGTCGCCTTGAGCATGCACAGTGCATTAGCGTGTACGGAGTTACCAGTTGCGGCATACTACAGCAACCACTACTATTACTAGTTAACCACTAATTTGCCAATTAACCGATTTATAATCAGCTAATTCCTAATCAATGAATACTAACCGCAAACTGCTAATTATATCTATTATTATTTATCTAATTTCTACTTAACTATATATATATATATATATATATATATATATATATATATATATATATATATATATATATATATATATATATATATATATATATATATATATAATGCAGAAAAGGGACACACGTTTCGGCCGGGGTCCCGGCCGAAACGTCGTAATTAAGTCCGTTTTCGTTCCTGTATCCCTTCTCTGCATTACATATTTCTGGATCCGGGAAGACTTGTGAAGTGCGTGCGCGTGGGCGTAATAATACTTCGATTAATCTGCGGCTTAAAGAAAACTTGTTACGAAGCGGCAGAAAAAACAACCATTCCGCCGGTGGGATCCGAACCCACGACCTCCGAATGTCGCGTCCGGTACTCTACCAACTGAGCTATGCCGACGGCTGTCCAATCTGCCGCTTTCGTGGGCATTTATGTATATATATATATATATATATATATATATATATATATATATATATATATATATATATATATATATAACAGCTCTCTCCTTAAAACTTAATTCCACGTAGCCGACTCGAGCCGTCTGGCGTGGACACAGCTGTTTATGCATCATCCTCAGCTTTCCTCGTAGTGGGGCTAGTAAACCCGTCGCCGTAACAAACTCCGGTATACAGAATAGATAACAAAAAAAAAAACGCTTCAACCGCGAATCTATGACACGATCAGCGCCGCACATGCTCGTATTATTTGCTGCCCAGAACACTCGCAATAGCAGCAAGTTAGTGTGGAAGTTGCGCGTGAATTGCGCGGTTCCTGCTTAATGGATGTGCACTAATCTTTATTGCCTGTTGCGTTTCACAATGCGCCCAACTTTATTAAATTAATCCTTACATTTCATCTTCCTAGGAGAGCAACTTTTCTCCGTGAGCTAGAAGTTTTTCATAAAAGTACGGGAGCTCGCTTCACACACACTGACGTTTCACTCCTACCTTCCATAAAGGTGCGGCTCGGGTGTCCACCGAGATGAGAGAACAATTACAGCGCTATTTCCTTTCCTCAAAAAACAATTTTCATTTCGCCCTTGGTTGTAGATAGGTGGTGGTGGAAACTTTATTACATACAGGGGAGTTTAGGACGCGCAGGTCCTTGGGCCCCCGCACGGCCCCACTGCACTCAAACGTTCATGTCCCGGAGTCTCATGACGCTGGCAGCCCGGCCTGTGGCGATGGCTTGCTTGGCCGGGTCCTCGGAGCGCAGTAGGGTCTCCCAAGCCTCCCAAGTGGTAAGGTGCTCCAGGTTGTGGATATGATGACAGGCGACCAGCGCGTGAGATGGACGAGACGCCGCAGTTGTTAAAGCGTTCGGCTACTGATCCGGAGTTCCTGGGTTCGAACCCGACCGTGGCGGCTGCGTTTTTAAGGATTCAAAACGCAATAGGCTCCCGTGTGCTGTGCGATGTCAGTGCACGTTAAAGACCCCCAGGTGGTTGAAATTACTCCGGTGCCCTCCACTACGGCACCTCTTTCTTCCTTCCTTCTTTCAGTCAAGTGTCAGCCGATATGTGAGACAGATACTGCGCCATTTCCTTTCCCTATAATAATAATTAATAATAATTTGTTTTGGGGGAAAGGAAATGGCGCAGTATCTGTCTCATATATCATTGGACACCTGAACCGCGCCGTAAGGGAAGAGATAAGGAGAGAGTGAAAGAATAAAGGAAGGAAGAAAGAGGTGCCGTAGTGGAGGGCTCCGGAATAATTTCGACCACCTGGGGATATTTAACGTGCACTCACATCGCACTGCACGCGGGCGCCTTACCGTTTTTCCTCAAAAAAACGCAGCCGCCGCAGTCGGGTTCGAACCCGAAAACTCCGGATCGGATTTCCTTTCCATAAAAACCAATTTTCAATTTCGATTTTCCTTTGGTTCTGGCTGGTTTTGTCTGTGACGTACGGTTCAGTGGTCGTGGCGTTCAACTCCCGAGCACTGGGCTGCTTTGCCAGAGATGCCGGGCTCGAACCTAGCTGCGGCGGCCGTGTTACATTGTAAGACAGGCTCAGCTCCAACTCCGGCCATAGACAGAGCTATTCTTTTAAATTCCTTTTATTGGCCGACAAGGTTGCAACATCAGCACAACAAATTTGAAAATATGTGTTCCCGGGTTCGAACCCAACCACGGCGGCTGCGTTTCGATGGAGGCGGAACGCAATAGGCTGCCGTGTGCTGTGTGATGTCAGTGCACGTTAAAGATCCCCAGGTGGTCGAAATTATTCCGGAGCCCTCCACTACGGCACCTCTTTCTTCCTTTCTTCTTTCAGTCTCTCTTTTTCCCGTCCCTTACTGCGCGGTTCAGGTGTCGGCCGATATGTGAGACAGATACTGCGCCATTTCCTTTCCCCAAAAACCAATTATTACTATTACTGAGGACTAAAATGTACGAGTACCTTGCATTAGATTATCATATGGGATTATATTAACCATATCCCCATTTCTGCCTTAACCAATCAATCTACGTGATCCACCGTAATCCACGCTATTCCCCAATAATCCACGTTAATATACCCATTATACCCACTGTTTCACATTAATCCATCTATTAATTCCAGTAAACCACATTATTCAACTTTGTGAGGTGGGCCTACTCCCAATGTTGTGGGGTCCTTTGAATTATTCCGTGATTGGCCAACTTTCAAATGCTGTCTCATTTTCTTTAAAAATGTGGTTAAGAAGGCCCCAAGTTTTTATTTTATTTTTCACCAGCCAACATCGCGGAGCCTTATATCTGTTACAACTTCTGGTATGCATTAAAGTTCTGATGCACTATCAGCGTTAAATAAAGCTCAAGCAACGCACAGGAAACGAGAGGTGCAACACGAGAAGACTTTACTTCAGTACGACTGAAAATTATACCTCACAAGATATTTACTTTGTTTTTGTGAAGGACGCCAACTGTTACGTGAGCCTGACTGTATTAATTCACCGGCAACTAAAGTTCTTGGGTTTTTGTGTAAGAGTTCAGTTTCCTTATTCGCGTTTCGCTTCACGCTCGCACTGCACAACAGTGTTAATACTTCCGCGTCTTTATTCCGCAACGAGACAAATAAGCAGTTTTGCTGTAAAATTGTCCATCACCCCTGCGAATTAAAGAGAACTGACGCCACTGAAAATGCAGGGAGTAACCTACGTAAGGCATCGCGCACCTCGTAATGCTGGGCAATCGATGTCAAGTTTGCTTATTCATGCGAATATTTCTACCCAGCCAAGCAAGCCAATATATTACATTCTAACACAAATAAACCTAAAGGAGAACCCGCCGCGGTGGCTCAGTGGTTAGGGCGCTCGACTACTGACCCGGAGTTCCCGGGTTCGAACCCGACCGCGGCGGCTGCGTTTTTATGGAGGAAAAACGCTAAGGCGCCCGTGTGCTGTGCGATGTCAGTGCACGTTAAAGATCCCCAGGTGGTCGAAATTATTCCGGAGCCCTCCACTACGGCACCTCCTTCTTCCTTTCTTCTTTCACTCCCTTCTTTACCCTTCCATTACGGCGCGGTTCAGGTGTCCAACGATATATGAAACAGATACTGCGCCATTTCCTTTCCCCCAAAACCAATTATATTACATATATAACGTCATCGGTGGCACCGGCAATCATTACACTAGCTTCTCTTTGCGTGAAAACACTGTCTAAGCAGTAAAGTTAGCTTCTAAACTGTCCACCCTGCATGATCCACCGGGCAGATCCCTTGCGGTTTGTTAAGTCGGCTAACGCACACGACAGCAAAGGCTTATCTTCTTTGTATTATGCACAGGCTGCGATAGTATAAAAACGCATAGTACTGGGTACAAGCACAGAGTCGATGCATTCGAAGTTCTCACGTTCCCTTTCGACCACAGTACAACAGTACTGCCGGTCCCTGTGTGGCATACACTCGCTGCGATGGCTCAGCAGAGACAAAAAAAAAAATGGCGGTGGTTTAGCTCTGGTTAAACCTGGAGTGACGCGATAGCTACAGCTGGCAGAGTGGTACTTGGTCACGTGACCAACCACGTGATCAGCCACGGCGCCGCGCCGACGGCAGCTGCTCCGCACCACGTGAGCAACCACGTGACAGCGTGGCGGCGCAGCCACAGGGTAGCGGCGCCGCCACGCTGAAGGCTCGAAATGCTACCGTAATACAGCTATCGCTACAAAAATATATCCGGAGTATCTCGGCGGTTATGGAACTCGGCCGCTGAGCTCAAGGTCTCGTGTTCGAACCCGAACGTAGCGCCCGCTCTTTCTGTGGAGGCGAAATGCTAAATCACACTTGTGCATTAATGCCTAAACAACCTCAAATTTCAATGGATGCACTGTTAAATTTAAAAAGGTCGTGGAAAAATTACAGGGGGCGCTTACGTAACTTACCTGCGAGTGGCGCGGAAGCATAGCAAGTCGATTCCAATTATATTTTGGTTCAATTTCATTTTATTCCAGCTCTATACTTTTCTTTTGTAGTTGGTACAGTTGTAAATACTAGTAATGACTATCACTAGTTACATTTCGTATTCCCCTGCCTTTGATGACGTCGCACCGTTTCATCAAGTCATTTTCAACTAATCACATCCAGCTTCGTAACGCTGCCACTTTTTGAGCGACGTGTGGTTTTGGTGTCGATGAGCTATCTAATGCTTTAGCATTGCTAAACTTAAATTTAGCTGCAGACTTTTAGAAGGTGTCTGATACGCAACCTCAGTTCAATCGTTCGTTAACATCACTCATTGTCTCAATCAGCGGATTCTAATCAAATAGTCGTGCTTCTATCAACAAATCAGCTTTCCTCTCTTTTTTAATGTAGGAGTAATTTTTTTTAACTGGTTTTTTGGGGAAAGGAAACGGCGCAGTATCTGTCTCATATATCTTTGGACACCTGAACCGCGCCGTAAGGGATGGGATAAAGGAGGGAGTGAAAGAAGAAAGGAAGAATAGGTGCCGTAGTGGAGGGCTCCGGAATAATTTCGACCACCTGGGGATCTTTAAAACCCGCCGCGGTGGCTCAGTGGTTAGGGCGCTCGACTACTGATCCGGAGTTCCCGGGTTCGAACCCGACCGCGGCGGCTGCGTTTTTATGGAGGAAAAACGCTAAGGCGCCCGTGTGCTGTGCGATGTCAGTGCACGTTAAAGAACCCCAGGTGGTCGAAATTATTCCGGAGCCCTCCACTACGGCACCTATTTCTCTCTTTCTTCTTTCACTCCCTTCTTTATCCCTTCCCTTACGGCGCGGTTCAGGTGTCCAACGATATATGAGACAGATACTGCGCCATTTCCTTTCCACCAAAAACCAATTATTATTATTATTATTATATTATCTTTAACGTGCACTGACATCGCACAGCACACGGGCGCCTTAGCGTTTTTCCTCCATAAAAACGCAGCCGCCGCGGTCGGGTTCGAACCCGGGAACTCCGGATCAGTAGTCGAGCGCCCTAACCACTGAGCCACCGCGGCGGGGCATGTAGGAGTAAGCAAAAACGAAATTGTAGAAATTCATTATCTTTGCGGACGCTCTTATCCCCTCGGTATTACCATGGTAAAGGGACATTGAGAGAAAATGAAAGCTGGCCTGTATCTACAAGTAACGGCACTTAAAAGACAAAGACGCGAATTTCTCTGAAAAGAAAGGTTTTATAAACTAGAATCGGCCGGAAAATTTCATACAGGTGTCGCCATCACCGGCCGATTCCGCAAGTAAAGTGCGCTTCGTCGGCTCAGTTTTAGGGCCCGGATCCCAGAGGCCAGGCGCTACACCGTCATTCCCTTCAAAACGGTGATCACGGAATCCTTTCCCAAGTAGACGTCACTAGTTTGAATAGAGGGGCGTGCCAACTCATCAATGCAATTACCTCTGCCAAGAGTGCGTCTATTCCTGCCGGACAGACGTCGAAGCACACTGAACGAGATATTAACGTATTTTGTACTAAAAATAAAAATTAGATGGCGCTTTCCTCATTGTGCCCTTAATACACATGAAGGCGAAAAGACCCAAAAATTAGTGCGAAAAAAACAATTTCATGTGAAGCTAGTAATGTTCCCGGGTTCGAACCCGGCCGCGGCGGCTGCGTTTTTATGGAGGAAAAACGCTAAGGCGCCCGTGTGCTGTGCTATGTCAGTGCACGTTAAAGATCCCCAGGTGGTCGAAATTATTCCGGAGCCCTCCACTACTGCACCTCATTCTTACTTTCTTCTTTCACTCCCTCCTTTATCCCTTCCCTTACGGCGAACTTCAGGTGTCCAACGATATATGAGACAGATACTGCTCCCTTTCCTTTCCCCCCAAAAGAAACCAATTATTATTAAGCTAGTAAAAATTAATGATATTCAATGTATGTAAGAACAGTGAAACACCGCCATATACAGCGTGCTCCGGTATGCAAAACGACGACGCTTCCTTGAAGCCTGCTTCTCTGTACCTGTCCTCTTACCAGGAACACAACGGTTCCCGCAACTATATACATCACTCACACCGGCGCCGGCAAATGTGTCAGAAAAGAATAAAGGGGCTGGAAAGGGCAGAGACAATGGAAAACGAGCTCCTCGAGAACAAAGGAACCGAGCTAAGGACGGGCCGCACAGAATCTGTGCCAGGCGAAGTTCCTCCTCAGCGCGGGCGTCGCCGCGTTCATCACCTCGACGACAAGTGCCATGTTGGTTTTTCATTCCACCTTTCAACCGCTCCTCGCTCGAGCGAAACGCAGCTGGGGACTGGACGAAGCTGCGTCCCTGAGCGCAGTCAGGGTCCACGCTCTCTTCCCCACTATCTCTTTTCTAGTCTTTAATATTCTTCACCACGTCCCCGGAGGATTTCTCAGCTTCTTTTTTTGGCTTGCTCTGCGGGACAGTTCTTCGCTTTGTGGTACACACTCACACACGCGTAGGCAGTGAGCATGGCCCGGCTTTCTGGCGAACGGAGCGAGATGTCGAAGCGCCCGCGCGCTCTCTGGCATATGCTCCCACCACCACATTCTACAGCAGCGCCCTCGGCCGCCTTTCTTTTCCTGGGCGCGCAAACATCAAAAGAAAGCAGAAAGAGGGTCGCTCGCTGCATCTCACGTTCTCGGTCTCTCCGCCTTCCCCTTGCTGCACCCTTCCTATCAGTCGCACCCTCACCTATCTTTCTTTCTCTTTCGTATACGTTCATCCTCTCCCATAAGACCTCCTTTCCACTTCGTCGTTGGCCCGCAGCCGCGCGCGCTGCGTACGCCAAGGCCCACCAACCCTGGCACCCAGCGACCAGAGGAAGATTCTCGCTCTTGTGTTTTGGTTTGCTTGTTCGCGAGGGAGGTGAGATTTCCCGCCAGCAGCGCACGGCCCCGCGCTACGTACCGCCCCGGTAAGTGAGCCAGCCTAGTCACGCCTTATCAGCCTCGCAACTGCTGCGAACAGCGAGAGAGGGCTGTGGTCGTTCGGTTCGAACCCTGCACCTGTCGGTGTTGACAGTTTCGGTTCTCCCTCTTGTTGATTCAGTTTCGGTTAGCGTTCGCCTGGAACCTGACGCGATGAACCTTGCGGCGAATTTCGTTTTGCTTATGTACTTGGAGAGTGCACGAGGAAAAACACACGAGAGAGACAGGCGGGACAGCACTCGATGAACAATTGTTTTGTCTTAGTTCCACTCGCTGTATACCTTTAATGAACGGTCAACGAGCAGCTCATTGTCGATTGGTGCTTTGAGTCCGGTAAACTTCTCGCTTTGCACCCGCATTTAATGAGATTCCTTCATCAGATAAACGGTGTGGTATGTCGACAAGCAAAACCCTCGCCTCCGGCACTAAACGTACCCAGGTGGGCCTCATACACCCAAGGGCCATGTGATCCAGGTAGTTCATGTTCCCGAGAATGTGTCATCTCTGGTCATGTTGTCCCCATGCAGACATGCTTTCTCTTCTTACGTTGCCGTTGGGTTATGTTAAAATATTGTCACGTAGCGCTGACGGCAGGCGAAGCAGTGGGGAAGGCGGCCAAAAGTTCTTCTAAAAGAAAACTGTTTACTGGGCTGACCTGCGCCCAGAATGGACTGAATGACTCGGCGGCGGCGAAAGCAACAAGCGTGCTCGGCGGTCGTCGAACAGAATGCCCGCCTCTCTCGGCCGTGCTCAATTTAAAGCTGATAGCGAACTTTCGAGATAAAGCGTGCGAAGATACTACAACATTCTAGAACAAGTAGAATCAGTTCCGCCTGGATGCGATCAATCGAGATAACTCTAGCCGCGTCTTGCATCGCAGACGAAGCGACGAAGCAACCTGCCGGCAGCTTTGAAGAATGGACAAACACTACAAAGATTCGCGGCAATATGGGTTATGTTGCCAAATGCCATCATGTTTTCTGCCTCTACGTTGTTGTTGGCGGAGAGGTAGGCTAGGATTCAGCAAATCAGGTGTTTTTATTTGTTAGCACCAAAGGAGGAGCGCAAACGGCCCAGGTGTTTCTTTTTCTTGCTAATTCTGTTTTTTTTTTTTCTATTTATTCCTCCGTCTGATGCTGTTTCATCAACCGGAATGAAACGCGAACGCATGAAATGAAATGCCAATGCGTTTTGTCTTTTTGTTGACACTCGTGTAGGATTCGGGTGAGCAACCATTTGCTTGGCGTGCGCCGATACTTATGAGTCAGCGCATTTGTATCGAAACGGGACCCATACCACTTGCTCACGCAGGCGAGGCCGGAAACGAGAAAGAGCATGCATTTTCGCGTGTTTTCGTTGGTTAACTCGTATTGCGGGTCTTTTAGTGGCCGATCTTATCCACAGCATTTCAAGAAGCTTTGGTTTCCCGTGCTTCCGTGTTTTGGCGTACCTGCGCACGCGTCATACACACTCGCCATGCGGTAGGGGTATTGCTGGGGCGCCCTCTATTATTACTACTTTTCTGCATAATTTGCAGCGAGAATGGGGATACTGACACTGAACAGACGCCGATCATGCGCGGCGCGGCATCCCACATTTATTTCCATTTTCTGTATTTGTACATAGTGTGTACTACCCCCTACCCCTATCCTTTCTCACTATCTCTCCTCCCTGTCTTTCCCTCTCCTTGTCTTTTTATTCCTAACGGTGGCAGCTCGGGCGCTTCAGGTTTCGATGGCAGATGCCGCTGTCAGCAACATCTTTTCCTTCCATTGTTAGTTTATGAATAAATAGCCACTATCAACAATAACATACTGAATACAACAAAATCTCTTTACAAACGTCTTTCTAAGCGCTAGCATTCACTTTATTGCATACTTTATGAAGCAAATTTCCTAATTACTGAACAACCTTCGGCGATCATTGAAACCAAGGATGCAGGAAAACAGTTCTATTAGTACTACTTTTCTGCATTATTGGTTTCGAGGATCGCCGAAGATTGTTGAGTAATTAGAAAATTTTCTTCTCAAAGTATGCCAGCAAGTGCATGCTACCGGTTAGGAAGCGGTTAGGAAACATTTTTTTTTGGTTACTGAAAGTGTCCGGATTTGAACTTGACCAGAATGTCTGCAGTGTGTCTCGCGATGTTCCGTAAAAAACATGCTTGCATGGCTTATATATTACACAACGCTAATTATCAGTGCACACAAAAGCAGACTGCATGCGCCGAGAATTTGAACACCAGAATTCCAGTACATCACGTAACACTTGTACTTTATGCTACAAGAAATCGACGGTTATCGAATGTAACTTGGCTGGCATGCAGTATGCACGACGAGTTTCGGTTTGACGCGGGATATGAATTCTGTACACGCTTATTTTTCCATAGGAAGTTGTATATGTTTTTTTTTTCATATATCGCGAAATTTCACTATAACGATCAATATACACGTAGATCTCACCTCAGCAGCTGGATTTTATTGCTATAAAGTTTTTGCTATCGTCATAAACATTCCCCGTTGGATTTCTATGGCAGTATTAACTACTTGATGAGAGCGATGGAAAAACTAAAAAGGAAAGATTTTGCTACGCATCAGAAGGAAGAATGGACCCTTACCTTCGACATTTCCATAGCAGCACCTTACAATATTCCGCAGTTGCCTAACAATTCAAATTGATGTACAAGAATCCTGGACTTGTGTGTAGGCGAAGCTTCCATTATATTATCGCACGAAAAATTGGAACTTCTGACGTCGCTGGCACATTATGAAGAAACGTCATTCTTGCAAATTGATTTCTTTAATTTTCTTGGCTGACATTTCTTATTTTATGCCAATAAAAATTCCCTCAGGAATCACCCCCTGTATTCATAATGTAATACCAACGTGCCAAAACGTCTTCTCTAATGAACATCACTACACGTTCAAAAATTATTGCCTTTCATGCCCACCAACCAGTGAGTCACTCAGTCAGTTAACAAATTCAGTAATTTGTGACGCACAGAAAAGGGGCTAGAAATGAAGGTTATACCGGCTAAATACAGGGTACATACTGTAGAGGCTCTATACAGGCTCCATATGCTGTACACTTTCAACTGTACAGAAAGAAACTAGCGATTCTGATTCAGAAGCTGGCGAAAACAAACACACAGGAATTTCAGCAAACTTACCTGACTCATATCGGTTACAGTTTTCGGCATAGAACATTTCAAAAGCTCGAACTAATTACGGATTTTAGAAGTTACATTCCTTATTCCGCATATGCTTGGAACTTCCCGGCGATTGAAAATTTATTACCAGAAAATCTTGGCCCAGAGACATTTAAAAAGCTTGTCTAAGGAGTCTTGCTTTGTTTACAACAAAAAAAGAATGAAACTTCCATAATGGTGTTGTTCCTTCTTTACGACATGCTGTCTCCTATTATCTTGCTTGTTTCGCGCATAAACCTGTTTGAAGTTTATTTCAATTTGCTGTGAAAGTCGATGATTATTTCCTACATTTTTATTTTAAAACTCAAGCATCAATTACGTGCCCCTGTTCTCCAAGTAGTGCTACGAAAATTATTTTCTCTTTTTTCTTTTTCTTCGATTCCTGTAATCTTCACAAGGTATGGGAGCCCTAATGCATGCGATACAGTGTTTTAATGCATAAGCATCTTTTTATTGTTCAGGAAGAGCAGGTCATAGACGGGCGGAAAACCATCTTTTGCTTGCTTTGCCTCGGTTTACGTGATGTAAATCAGAACATTACAGAATTTAAAAAAAATTACGATGGCTTAGCTCCGACCTGCACATCTTCGCACTGCACCTTAGAAACGCCCACGAAGCCAGCTCAAAGCTGGAAACACACGCAGCCAAGCGAGACGACCCACAATCTTCGTCGCTGTCCGGCTATCTTTTCTTCGCTCACGTAAGCCCAGTTTTGCCTGTAGCACTTACGCCTAGAGTAAAGCACCCCTGAAAGATACGGCTTGACGGACGCCCCCGCATGTACACTGACCTTTGCTGGAAGTGACGCGATCCTCTTGGCCCTGATGCCGGGATCCCATTGCGCGCCGTAAGAGGCGCACGCACGGAGCAAGTGGCAGCACGCTATATACGATCGTGCTTGCCCGGGCTGTGATGCTTCTCTGCGCGTCGTCAACTAGTCATGATTTACTCGCGCTACGCAGAAGCCGGCATGGGGAACTTGCGCTGAAGTTTGCGGTGCCGATTGCAGCGCCATAACACTGCCTAGCGAGAAGAGCAAGCAGTTTTGGTTAGTACTCTTAGTACTTTTCCGCGCCACCTTCAGGCGCTTATTGGCGTGAGCCTCCGCGCTCTGTCCAAGGCGCACGTGCCGTGCGTCAGCTATCCGGGCTACGCCGAGAGGAGCTATAGGCAATGACTTCTGTCAGCCAAACGCGGGTATCTAATCGCGCAAAATGTGTTCTCGCGTTTGCAGCGGCCCAAGCGGCTGACAAAAGCAGTTTTGAGTCACCGAATGGAACAACTGCCGTGCCACCTTGGCAGCGCAGGTTCCCCTATCAGGAAACGCAAAGGATACCACAGCAAAAGTAAATCCACAAGAACAGAAACAGTCACAGGAGCTTGAGAACATGGTAGACGCCTGCAACACCGCGGAAATAGAGAGATTTAGCACAGCCGGACAGCCGTACAGCAAATACGGTAACGCGTGGTCGTTGCCACCGTTGCCAGGCTTGCCTGGCCACATCTGCTGCACGGAAGCAGTTGCCGTAGTTACCGTGTTTACCGTATAGGTGAGGCTGAAACTCTACTGTGTTGTTATTTATACATGAACATTCACAACTGCATGCTGATGTTTGCCTTCGCATTAGGAAGGGGTTTGGTTCATGTGGGTTTAACTTTCTAAAGCGACTCAGGCTATGAGGGACGCCGTAGTGAAGGGCTCCGAAAATTTCCACCACCTGAGGTTCTTTAACGTGAGCAGATATCTCACAGTACACGGGCCTCTGGAATTTCGCCTCCATCGTAATTGGACCACGGCGGCCGGGATCGAACCCGAGTCTTTCGGGCCAGCAGCCGAGTGCCATAACCACTGAGCTACCGTGGCGGTTATCTTGTGATCGGTCTCTTTTCATAACCCGTGTAACCCATTATGGGTCAATGAATGCGACTCATCAACGGGCCGCATGACTAATTGACCCTCTTAACAAGACCATGACTCCCAGTCAGATGCCGCTTCACTCGAGTCACATTCTACGTAAGCACGCTTTGAATTTTATGACGAAAGCACTTCTTAACGCGGTTCCAACCAAGAATCTTGTGTGAAGCTCGGAGTAACTCGGGTAAGCTCGTAGGAGCGTCGCGCCAGCTGTAGCCAATGGGAGGAGAGCGTCGCGCCAGCTGCCGTCGAGCGGAGAGAGGGTGTGAAGATGAAGAGCGAGAAACGCGGTTGCGTGCACATGCAGGTGCCTGACAGAAGAGGCCGAGAATGAACGCATGCTTTTGCACGTTT
Source organism: Amblyomma americanum (assembly GCF_052857255.1). Lineage (NCBI taxonomy): Eukaryota > Metazoa > Arthropoda > Arachnida > Ixodida > Ixodidae > Amblyomma > Amblyomma americanum. The sequence continues at coordinate 139,971,625 of NC_135505.1, read as the reverse complement.
GCTCGGTTCAACTACGTTAAAACTCTACCATAAAACCCTGCCACTTTTCTTCTTTTTTTACGCTCTACTCAAAATTCAGGACAGAAGTGAAAAACCGAGACACGGCTGATGCTTCCACCAGACAGACAGTGCTTGGAACTGGATGTCGGCGTAGCTTCCTCTCCCGAAGCGCGGCCGGGAGACTTACAACAACACTTTGTAACGGCCCGTGATTGACTCGGCCCAGGGGCCCCTTTCCCTTACCGCTTCTCGTTCGCGTTGCCTTCTCGCTGCCGAAAGCAGCTTGCCTTGTCTTATGTCGGCTACAGGGCCCTTGTCTGCGAGCTCTCACTAGTCGTATGTGGATGATAGACGCCTTCTACACACTCATCAATCAATGCACTAATGATAACCTGTTCGGTCAACGCGCGATAAGTGTATGAAGCGCATATTTCCCACCGATCAATTTTCCTCTGAGCAAACTTGCTCGTCACCGATGACGGTAGTGCCTGCGCGTGGTAAATTTACGCGATTTTTGTATTTTTATCTATTTATTTCACTTCAGGATATTGCTGTGGTTTATGGGGGTTTAACGTCCCAAAGCGACTCAGGCTATGAGGGGCGCCGTAATGAGGGCTCCGGAAATTTCGACCACCTGGGAGCTCTTTAACGTGCACTGACCGATATCGCACAGTACACGGGCCTCTAGAATTTCGCCTCCATCGAAATTCGACTGACGAGGCCGGGATCGAACCCGTGTCTTTCGGGTCAGCAGCCGAGCGCCATAACCACTGAGCCACCGTGGCGGCTTCAAGGTATTGGTTTGTGCATTGAAGAGGAAAAAGCCTAAATATTGTTAGAGCGAAGTTAATACCGAACATCATAACTACTACAGTGAATAGAGTTAATAGCATAATGCATCACGCCATCACACCAAATAAAGCGCGAACATTGTACGAAAAGCATAAAACGAGAAAGCATCATCACCAGAAGACCAAACCAAGAACAAAGTTAAAACTTCATAGAATGCGGGATGATTGTCAACAACTTAAGGCCGATTGCGTTTGTTGACTACAGCGATAAGCGGTTTCAATATTTCTGTAGCTTTTAGAATAAACGAATCCTAACATGCGATATATTATGATCGGTCAGCAAATCTTCGCAGTATGTTCCCAACGTCTGCAGAAGTTTTCGAACCGCGTTGCATTATTGTAAAGCTCTGGTTTTTTAATCACCGACTTTTTACATTCCTTCTACATTAAGTAAAAAAGAAATTCAGGGGGCACTTTGTTGACCTAAAGTGCGGTGAGGCGAAAGCAATTAGCGCGGTGTTGTTGCTTGTGTCACTGATGTGTGGTTAAGATGTTGATTAAGTACAGATTTGTTTTTGCATCTTAAATGCTGGAGACACTGGAGGGCGTTTAGAAGGCACCCGTCTGATTCGACGCCTTTTGGATCGAATCCCATCGTGCACAAAGGCTTTTTTTTTCTTAACGAGTTGCTGGATGTTGCTGTAGAGCGTAACGGACGGACGGACGGACGGACACCGCGAGTCCGAGCCATTAAAGGCTTTCGCCTTACTATATATAATTAGCGTCCATCTATGCATCCTTACAATATGAATGCAGGAAAAGTGGAAGCAATGATATCAGGAATGAAAACAAGAAATAGAGGCAGGAGAATATTATGCCCTGACATAGCATAATCACGATCTCCGGCTGTCTTAATCAATTACAGTTAAATAATATAAATACGTTCAGCCCGAAGCAAGGGATACGATGCACTGATCGCTAAAAGCAAGAGCGGCTATGTGTGCTGCAAATAAACATTCTTCCTTCGCTGATGAATGGAGAAAACAAAATCAGCTTTCCCTGCATTTAAGAATTCACTCTGTGTAACAGCGTAGCGTTTATTTCTCCCCAGGTTATGGATACTGAAATTTCCTTAAACAATTAATAATGATGCAGAAGATTAACATATAAATACGAAACAGAAACCGCGGTATTCAAGCCAGCGATTTTCAATACTATGCTTACCAATTGTTACTGACGACGGAGAGAATTAAGTCGTGATCGTATACCTGCGCCCTCTGCATATACCACGTGTTTCAGGGATGCCGATCACTACTTTTGAAAAATTAGGCCTCTGAAGTAAAGAGAAGCTTTTGCGACACAGTGATACAAGTGGTGGCGGACGTCGGAAAGCAGGCAAATATTTCTTAGTAGTAAAGCCGCTGACTAAATTCTAAAAGTTGACTTGATTATTCTGTTTCTTGACGTCCGCCCGCACTAGTATTACTATGCTGCAGATATCTTCTCTTTGATTAATAATTAATAATTGGTTTTGGGGGGAAAGGAAATGGCGCAGTATCTATCTCATATATCGTTGGACACCTGAACCGCGCCCTAAGGGAAGGAATAAAGGAGGGAGTGAAAGAAGAAAGGAAGGAAGAGGTGCCGTAGTGGAGGGCTCCGGAATAATTTCGACCACCTGGGGATCTTTAACGTGCACTGACATCGCACAGCACACGGGAGCCTATTGCGTTTTTCCTCCATAAAAACGCAGCCGCCGCGGTCGGGTTCTCTATACCTCAAAAACCCCATTTTTCATGCACGTGTTCTTGAGACATTTACGGCTAATCGGTTGTGTGCCTGAGCTGCCATGTTTTCGCTGTCGTTCCTTAAACATCTGCTGCCGATGTTAAGTTATTGTTTGTGTTTCGAGCTGAAAGCTTCGTGATCGCGGATTAACTTAAGAGCGTACAGAAAATAATTTGCTCTAAAGAAATGTTTACAAGCTCATGCGTCCGATTTGTTCGCATTGCTTGCAGTTGTTCTTTGCGTACAGTACCGTCTACATTCGCAGCATTCCACGCTGTCGTGTGTATGCCACACGTTATCACGCGACCCAGTCACAAAAACATTCCTTCGCTCATGCCGCAGGAGTTCACAATCCAAAACGCGTAAACCTGTTGACCTTTTCACACCTCTCGACGCGCACGATTTGAGGCGCGTCGCAATCGCGTTCGCCACAAGAATGCCTCAGTTCTCTCCAGTTCTGAAAACATGTGTTTGGCCGCCGCGGTGGCTGAGCGGTTATGGCGCTCGGCTGCTGGCCCGAAAGACGCGGGTTCGATCCCGGCCGCGGCGGTCGAATTTCGATGGAGGCGAAATTCTAGAGGCCCGTGTGCTGTGCGATGTCAGTGCACGTTAAAGAACCCCATGTGGTCGAAATTTCCGGAGCCCTTCACTACGGCGTCCCTCATACCCTGAGTCGCTTTAGGACGCTAAACCCCCATAAACCATAAACCATAAAACGTGTTTGCCACAAGTGAGTTCTTCACACGTCCCTCTGCTATTCCGGAATAGAGGCTGCTATTCCGGAACTGAGAGGGAGACATAACCATACTTCTGGCCTTTGCCACTCCCGGAAGCCAACAAGCTCGATCCCGTGTGCACTGCGGTGCAGCTCGAGACAAGGCATCACTCCGTCTTTATTTTTTCGACATCCTTCCGCGCTAGGAAGACACTGGTCGCATTGACACAGCTTTCTCCCGCTCCCGCAAGATGCTCGGCATTCACTGCTGTAGAACGACGTCTCCCGAGGGGATGCTGCTGGCGACCTTTGTCTCGTACCATGCCGTGGTCTAATGTCCACCAGGAGCAGTATAGAGAGTCCACAAGGGGGGGATGGTCATAGGTTCGCTGCATACCGCGACTCGGTAGCAGTGGCAGCTATTGCCGAAACCTCGGAGCAGTTCTTCAAGTTGTTCCAACTGTGACTGTTCACTTAGCTAGGCGTAAATAGGTGCAAACCACTCCTCCCCTACGAGCCGTGAAATTCTTGGGTGCTCTGATAGGCGCCTAACCATTCCATTTCCGCCGCTTTGCGAGCAGGTGCGCAATGATCTTTTTGCAGCCGGGTCGATTTTCCTCACCTGTACTCTTCCTAGATACTCCGTCTAGATACTCCGTCAATGTGCAACGAAATAGAAGGCCTAGAGCCCTCAGCCCAGGCGCTCTGGTGCGTCTGCCGGAGTACAGCTCTGCCAAACTCTCCTTATTCGTAGAAGCGATGGCTGTGCTGAGGACACTGGAGCAGTGGCAAGAAGCCATCGAGCGGCGACCTCCACTCTTGGTGCGAGTGCGATAGAAGACAGCTTGCTTCCTTTCTGCTCCTATATAAGCTAATTTGTGTTTAGAGTGTACCTATAGGACACATATTGTCACAAGTAGTGGCTTCTCTGGGCCTTCCACGCCACATGTTCGTCACGGCAAAAACCTACACCTGGACAATGTTGTCTTTGGACAGCAGGTGAACCAGAAGTTTTTAGGTTGCAGCAGAGCACTAGTCTACCACAGAAAGGTTCCTTCACACAGGCTTCGCTGCAAAGAAAACAGCCAGTGTCGGTCATTGACGCGAACACTGTCAGCCAACCCAAAGTAACCGGCGCACCACACTTGTCAGCGCTTCGGGGCACATCGCGTCTCGACTTCGCTTTGAACAACGTGACACGCCTACACAGCGGGTCCCGCTTTCTTCCTCGTGACCCGCTATTTTGCAGTCTTCGAAGGACGGCCTTCAGTCATTTCCACTTCCGTTGCGCGGCCCCAAGTCGGCGCAGCAAGTATATAATGAGCGAGGAGTGCGGCTCAAGGAGGTCGCTGCGTCTCGCAAAGGATCCGTTTCACGCGCGGCTGCTCGTAATTGGCTTTACGAGGACTCCCCCGGCGAACAAGCCCTGTCAGCTGGGCTCCTCTGCAGCTCCCAGGCTCAGCCGTGTCCTCCGGATGCTAATTAGAAGTCGCCTCCTACCGTGGGGGGTCGCTCGTGTCTTGTGTTCTCAAGAAGCACGCCTGTCTTGCAGCGAAGACTGTTTAACGGAATTCCAAATAACGGTAACCTGTAGAGCGAGGAGTTGCGTAAAGGCCGAAACTGGGGCGTGACTGTTTTTGTAAAGTACGCCTCGCGTGGGTGATCCTATAGGCTTCACCAAGCAGGAAGTGCAAAAACGAAGTTTTCATTGCTGCGCTGACTCAGTGGGTAGGGCGCTCGGCTACTGATCCGGAGTTCCCGGGTTCGAGCCCGACCGCGGCGGCTGCGTTTTTATGGAAGCAAAATGTTGAGGCGCCCGTGTGCTGTGCGATGTCAGTGCACGTTAAAGATCCCAAGGTGGTCGAAATTATTCCGGAGCCCTCCACTACGGCACCTCTTTCTACCTTTCTTCTTTCACTGCCTCCTTTATCCCTTCCCTTACGGCGCGGTTCAGGTGTCCAACGATATATGAAACAGATACTGCGCCATTTCCTTTCTCCCAGAACCAATTATTATTATTTATTATTGTTGGACTTAATTTCTGGCGCGGCAGGTAAGCTTCATGTCACCGGTAGCAGGTCACAGAATCCGCGCGAGAATTCTTAACTTCTGAACCCTTTATGCTTCATTCTCAGAGTTGCCCGCCGCGCTGGCTCAGTGGTTATGGCTCTCGGCTGCTGACCCGAAAGACGCGGGTTCGATCCCGGCCGTGGCAGTTGAATTTCAATGGAGGCAAAACTGTAGAGGCCCGTGTATTGTGCGGTGTCAGTGCACGTTAAAGAGCCCCAGGTGGTTGAAATTTCCGGAGCCCTTCACTACGGCGTCTCTCATAGCCTGAGTCTCTTTGGGACGTCAAACGCTCCTAAACCAAAATATCGGAGTTCAGAGGGTGTTTTATCTCAGCAAACATGCATCAAGGGTTCGTCAACGTTATGACATTTCTCATTCCCGCATGTCACATCACAAAACGGTGACTTAAGCGTCTTATGGGAGCGGTTTTGTTCGCGATGGTTCATAGTATGCTCCAGCGAAAAGTATACGTCATTCCTGGCTTTGACGTCCTTTTCTCTTCTGCCTGTGCAATGTAACAAGCCAGGGCGAAGTTTACGTGGAATCCTAGCCTTTGCATTGTTTTAATTTCTTACATTGTACAGTACTTTTCGAAAGTCCGCGGCCCTTTGATCTCCTGTGCCAATTTCGGTGTTTTTTGTCCGTTGGCAACAAGAGATACCCTCGCTCATAAATTTTATTTCTCCGGTCTTTTTCATTTTGCTTTTATCAGGAACTTCTATTTACTTCTCATCAGGGCGCATTCACAGCTTCGTCAAAGCCCATTTATGACTCATTTAAGACAGAAACCAAGAAGCCGCAGTACGCTGTCAGTGCACTTCCTATCTACCTTTCTATAGTGCATCCAAGAGTAGCCCGTCCCCCTTTCCCTCGAGCTGTTTCTTAATCGCATTTCAGAAGCCCTTGATGCTCAACTACATCAGATGTAAGTCACTTTAGGGACTGAACCCCGATAAACAAAAAACAAGTGTGTTGTCAAATCGAGAAAACATTTCACTGAAGATAGAAACGTCACAAGGATTTTTTTTTCATCACTGCCTCTGCTAAAATACTCCCTTTATTGACATATAATGACAGGTTGGGGCGTAGCCTCCTTTGCTACAGAAGTGCCAAAAACACAATAAAACTGCATGCTATGCGAAAAAGCACATGACAAAGCTTAAGCGAATTCCCAATAGAACCCCACGACCGACACACCACGTACAATACAACACAATCCCTTAACACCCTCAGCTTCGGCTCCTGTATTTAGTCAACGGCCTGTATTGCGCATGAGTTATCACAGCTGCATTATCAAAAACTGGGGTGTTATCACAGCCGTTACGACAATCAATAAAGCATTCAGTATGTCTTAGAGGAAAAAGAAATAACGTTTACGCTAGGTGCGTAACGCGTGAGGTAAACGACAGCTGTTAGCCTGTTTGAGCGTCCATAGACGTAGGCAGCGCCCTAAAGCTACCCCAGTTATGAGGAACGTTTATCCAGATCCACATGGGCTATCCTTTTGCGATCGTGATCTATAACGCTGGTGCGACGCAGAGCGGCGTTATCCAACTGAGTGCAGCCGTATGCTTACACGCTGGGAAAGAATGCTACAAGCAATGCGGCAACCACACTATATATCATCATCATCAGCCTGACTACGCCCACTGCAGGACAAAGGCCTCTCCCACGTCTCTCCAATTAGCCCTCTCCTTTGCCAGCTGCGCTCACCGCATGCCCGCAAACTTCTTAATCTCATCCGGCCACCTAACCTTCTGCCACGCCCTGCTACGCTTGCCTTCTCTTGGAATACACTCCGTTACCCTTAAGGACCAGCGGTTATCTTGCCTTCGCTTACATGCCCTGCCCAACACCATTTCTTCCTCTTTATCTTAACTAGGACGTCATTAACCTGCGTTTATTCCCTGACCCGCTCTGCCCTATCTTCCTGTACCTTAACGTTGCACCTATCATTTTACTTTCCGTAGGCTCGCTGCGTTGTCCTGAAGTTAAGTTGAAGCCTTTTTCGCCAGCGAATTAATTGTAAAGTGATTATCACGTGGCGGCTCGACGAACCTCCCTTAGTGCGACTGCAGCGCTCATATCGGCCGCTACGGGAAACTCGCACTGCGGACAATTACCAATACAGTGCGTCCGAACGTCGCACCAACAGCTACCTCGGTAAAACAATGACGTCACGCTGTAGATGTGCTCTCGGTACGAGGGTAGAGCAGCATATATATTATTACCATCGACGACGCCCTACTGAATGCAATCTGCTTTTGTCTAGCCCAATAACGCTAAAAAGGATAGTATATTTTGCGCTATAAGTGCCATTTCGACGTAAGACAACCTCCAAAGGACAGCATGCATTTAAACTCAAAATAGTGATAGGAATGCTCAAAGGGCCCACGGATCCTGTAGTTCACTGGCCAAAAAGTGGCCAATGTCACAAACTTCAACATTAAGCAGGTGATTGAAGATGGTTGTGCACTGGTAAAAATGTTAATTGAGAAATAGAATGTTTATTATTTGAAAGTTGCAGACTGATCTGCCATCAGCACAATTAAAGAGCGCACACAAAGTCCGGTAGACACATCAAATTAACACTGAGTACTACAACCGCAAATACATTTGATTTCGCAGTAGGCTTGCTAAAATTGTAGGTGCTCCAGCCCAGAAGTTCATTTTTGCTGCTAAATATACCGCAGCGGGCGTTTAGCACATATTGTTAAAGTTCCTCAAAAATTCAGTCTGTATCGCTCCTGGTTAGAGTGCAGATACAAGGCATCAAACATATTTATTTGAATTTGTTTCTAACATCAGGAAATATTATATAATTCATTCAAAATAAGAAATCTCATCTTTCCTTGAAGAAAGTACGCCTTCTCCGTCAACATGCCAAGGCCCACAAATACTTGGCCCACAAATAGCACACACAGAAACGACACGCATGACCCTCAAACGAAACCACCGCCGCAGTAGTCGTTGCCTGCCTCATAAGAAAAAAAGGAGACAACATTACGGGTGCTTAATAAATTGCGCGACATTCGCAACATTTGGCGACTGTTGCAGCGTGCCGCCTAGTCGCCCGATGCCCTGGAGTTTCTTGTTGTAGTGCGCGTCAGTCTCCAAGTGCTCCAATTTGTACTGCAGGCTCCTGAAGAGAACGATGCCGCAGTAATGGCATGACAGGTCCACATCTTCCTCGCGTTCAATCGGCTGATACTGCTGTGGCGAGGATGCGGGTGCTATGGGCGACATCGTTGTCTGGTTGGGCGCCGACTCGGACAAGGACAGTGCGCGCATGCCGTCGCCAAGCGAGATCTGGCGCAGAACCTCTTCTCTCTGCAGCGCCTTCTGGTGCTTCTTACCCTGCAGGACAGAGAGAAACAGAATTCATGCACGTTGACAATTAATTGTACAAGAAGGGGTTCAGTGAATAGCTGAGGCTGCTAGAGACGGAACGTTCAGGGTGTCTGTAGTGTAGATTCACAGTAACAGGTTTGAATGACATCCCAGTCGAAAGTCTACAGAAGCATATGAAGAATACGACAAAATATTTTGTATTTTTGTCACAAAGACAGATTTTTCTGCTCTTTCGCAGTATTTTTCTGTAGTACTGTAGTTTTTCTGTAGTCCTTTTCTGTTGTATGTAGTACTTTTCTGTAGTGGCTACAGAAAATTCTGTTCTAACTACAAAACCTTGTTACTACTACCCAAAATTTCTGTTGCTACTACAAAAATTTCTCCTGTCACTACAAAACGTCCTGCTGTCACTACGGAACGTCCTGCTGTCACTACGGAACGTCCTGTTGTCAATACAAAAGGTTAGTTATGTCGTTACTGCAAGACGTTATGTCGTTACTACAAAAAGTTATGTCGTTACTACAAAAAGTTATGTCGTTACTACAAAAAGTTATGTCGTTACTACAAAAAGTTATGTCGTTACTACAAAAAGTTATGTCGTTACTACAAAAAGTTATGTCGTTACTACAAAAAGTTATGTCGTTACTACAAAAAGTTATGTCGCTACTGCAAAAAGTTATGTCGCTACTGCAAAAAGTTATGTCGTTACTGCAAAAAGTTATGTCGTTACTACAAAAAGTTATGTCGTTACTACAAAAAGTTATGTCGTTACTACAAAAAGTTATGTTGTCACTACAAAAAGTTCTCTTGCTACTACAAAAAGTTCTGTTACAAGTTCGTGGTCAAAAACATCACAAAAAATTTGTTGCCACGACAGAAAATTTTCTGTTCAGTTTTTAGACTGCGATTCGGCGAAATCATGGTGCCATCCGTGCACAGCTCACCCCCACGCACCCACACCTAACGACAGCTCATGACACCTGGTTACTTCAACACACTAAGCGCAGCACCTCACACACCTCATGCACACATCACTCGGCTAGTCCAACACAGCCAGACATATAGATGCATATGCTTGCAGTGTTTGTGCCAAGGTAATAAAAATAAACGAAATAAATATCTATGACTGTGAGTCGAACCCGCGGCAGCGCGAACAGATCAGCTTCGCTGGCCACTGCCACCTCAGCCGATGACGCCTCGTATTAAACTGCAACACACTCTCGCACTGTGCATTCCACACGGCCGTCTTCATGAACTAATACTACTATCGAACTAATATTGGCGCTTTGAGCTATGCGGCGACAGTGAGAAAGATACGCGCTGCACGCGTTGGAGTGCACAACGTTGTGGCAGAAACACAGCACTGGAGCATAGGCCGATGGCGTACATTGGGTAAACTGGCATTGACGATGAAAAAGTTAAGACGCGCATAACTGGTTCCCTGGGTCAAGGGACACCTCAGTCGCACTTTAGGTACATGGCCGTGGTGTTCCCCTGCAAACAACTGCGCTTCGCAATGCTAAACCATGACCGATTTTTTTTTCGGAATTCAACTCACGCTGTTATGGGCAATCAGGGCTTCTTGGCAGTTCATGGCCACGTTGCAGAGCTTGCACACGAACGGCAGCAGAGAGTTCTGCGCCAGAATAGTTGCGCTGCCAGCAGATGCCGCGGATGCGTGGGTATCCATGGCTGGCTCGGCAACAGGTAGTCCGCCTTCGGTCAGCTCTTCCAGGTGCCTCTGGGTGGCCACTTTTTTCTGGTGCTTGGCGCTCTTCAGGTGATCCATGTAGGGCACCGGGCCGCTGAAATGCATGCTGCAGTGCTGGCAGGAGTACCCCGTCGACGCCATCTGCAAAACAATCTTCGTCTGTGTTCGATGGCTTCGTGCTTGGACTATTAACACTTCACTTGAGCGGGAATAGTCGCCTTCCGAAAAGTCGCAACAAGTTTAAAGTATTTCCGCCCGGCCTGAAAACCTGGTAGGATATTGCCGCGAGGTCTCGTCCTTCCTGAGTAACTACTTTTCTTTTATCGCTGTAGGAGCGCAGTCTTATCGCTTCTAGCTTCGTTTCACGGGTTCAGTTATCTATCGTATTGCATTCTGGAGAGGGAGAAGATCGCGACTGCTTTCACGTAGCAAAGCTCTGCGCTGTAAAGAGCATATATCCCTGTCACCACCACCAATTTTTTTCTTTCACTGTGGGCGTAAACAGCTTACTTATAAAACCTTCGTCTGTCTTTATGCTTGCCTGTGGTCGGCGCTAGATAGCAATAGACACATTTAACATAGCCCGTACCTCTACCGCCACCTCGTGTCGCGCCCCTCCACGCAGTCTGGGCACGCGCAGATCGCCCTGAGGGCGCCAGATGGCGCCACGTTCCCGTCCGCAGCGCCTCCGCCTGCCGCGTCGGGACCAATCAACGCGTGCGCAGTGTCGGGGCGCAGTACGCGGTAAGCGTTGGCGGTAGCGGTACGTGCTATGCTGAAGGTATCTAGTATTTCCAGGCACGAAAATACCGAGTTCGCGCAATTTAGCTTTCGGTTTAGTGGCCTTCCTCAGGTTTGACGTTCGAAGACGCGTTCATCAGCACAATGACACTTCGACAACAGTACGAAACTTGGTGGTATCCAAACAATAATGATAAAAGCCTCCAATAGCTGTCGTTCGAGCCCAGCACGTTAAAGCAGATGCGCCACATGCCGACCAATCGTCCCCTTGACTGCATCGTTACCTACGCACGCTTGAATGACAACTGACTGGTCTTATGGTGAGTCAGAAATTCCGCTTATTAATAATCATGGCTACAGTATATAAGCACAGAAAGTAACGCAAATACCGTTCACTCTTGGTCAGCACACATCGCTTTAGTGCCTGCCATGAACTGTGCTATGATTCCATCATTGACTGAGCACCAGTCAATCGCGCTGAAGTCCTCGTTTACTAGAAGTACTCTGGAAATGACCCCAGACAACAGCGAAACGGTAGCGGTACTCACATTCTCCGTAATTATCTTCTTTAAAGTAAATTATCCCGTTGCCTAAGAGGATGCCCGGACGTTAACCCAGCAACCCCAGTCTGAAGCACAGAATTTGAAAGCCTTTCCTTTGGTGCGTCCACTTCTCGAGGAATACGATGGCTCAGGCAGGTCTCCGCGCCAGCGCTACAACTACCTCACGATATATGCGAAGAGATATGAGCGATACCTGTTTTCGCTATCGCAGCCTTTTATCTGAGTGCGCACGGCATTCTACCATTGTGTTTACAGTGCGGGGCCTCCGACACCAGCAAAAAAAAAAAAACACGACCAGAAACACCACATACTGGGACAGATGGAAACGTGTTCAGCGCTAATCGTTGCAACGACCGCGCGAGCAAACAGTAATCGCAACCAAACGTATTCCAAATATATCGCAGCGCATTTATCTTGAACTTATGGCGCATGGGCTTCGTCGGTCAAAGGGAGCGTTTTCACTTGCAATGTCACGAGTAAATCTTGAAATTTCAGTATGTGTCATGTGTGCCTCGCGTCACCTCACCGGCACGCTCTTCATTTTTGTTTCTCAATAATAATAATAGGTATTTGGGGAAAGGAAATGGCGCAGTATCTGTCTCATATATCGTTGGACACCTGGACCGCACGGTAAGGGAAGGGATAAATGAGGGAGTGAAAGAAGGAAGAATGAGGTGCCGTAGTGGAGGGCTCCGGAATAATTTCGACCACCTGGAGATCTCTAACGTGCACTGACATCGCACAGCACACGGGCGCCTTAGCGTTTTTTTCTCCATAAAAACGCAGCCGCCGCGGTCGGGTTCGAACCGGGAACTCCGGATCAGTAGTCGAGCACCCTAACCACTGAGCCACCGCGGCGGGCTTTGTTTCTCAATGCATAAACACATTTCGAGGCTTATGAGACAGATTTTTAAACGCTATAGGCGGCCCAACTACAGCTTTTCCCGTCTTTAAAAGCACACATTTCAATCCAGACCCCACTTAGCGTACACAACTTTTGCGTGCCCGCGTCGCTAAGAGTGCACGCTACTTGCAGCTTATCAAGGTGAACTTCGAAGAATGGTTTTGGTTTTTGGGGAAAGGAAATCGCGCCGTATCTCTCACATCCCAAGGGATACCTAAACCGCACCGTAAGAGAAGGTATAAAGGAGGGAGTGAGAGAAGAAAGGAACAGGTTCTGTAGTGGAGGGCTCCGGAATAATTTCGAGCACCTGGGGATCTTTATCGTGAACTGACATCACACGGGCGCCTTTGCGTTTCGCCTCCATCGAAACATGGCCGAAGAATGTGAAGATTAAGAAGAGAACACAAGTAGCAGAACAACATTACCTCTACAAAATACATCGCGGGAGTGTCTGTAAGCAATCTGTGACAATGCGTTCCCGCAGCTCCTGGAACTTGACTATATCTGTCTTTTTCATACGGACGCAACAATTCCCGCGACAGCTTTCTCAGGGCACGGCCGAACTCATTGCCGCCGCTCGAGTCAGGCCATGCTTAGGGCTGGTGCGATTGCACAATGCGGAGAAATGAGACCGGAAAGCGAGCCCCCTCCCCCCCCCCCCCTCCCTCTCTTACTCTCAGCCGAAATCTGACCGAAACGCGCGCTGTGATCGTGGGACTGTCGGCGCTAGACACCTGACGCCAGCACCAGCGCGAACAAGGGGCGAGGCGCCGCCTCGCGAACAAGCTCTACTGACACGTTGAGCTTGTTTTCCGTTTGGCTCACGTCGAATTCCACACGAGGTCCGCATGTTATTCCCGTGGCTGAGCCGCAGGATATGGATCCTACACGGACTTTAGAAACAAATCATACAAAGAGGTAGGAATGAATATAAACTCCCTCTGATGTTTTGTACCATGAAAAAACCATAGTGAAAACTACGGGCTGCAATACAAATTCCGGACGTAGCGGAATTTCGGTAATGCCAACTAGAAGGGAACAGAACGTTTGTTCGAATAAACAGGAAGTTCGAATTAAGCGATTTTCAATTAACTACCTCCTACAGTAAGCTACACATCGTAGTTACTACTGCGTTCTCATGATCCCGCGTGCACTGTTCATGAACATGGTTTGAATAGGGAGGCGACGTTTTGGTCGCCTGGTGCCTGTGATTGCTCACAAATAGGCACCAAGCTGCTCGAAGGCAGTGTGACAGGGGAACGAATCCGGGGGTAGCTGAATGCACCTGGGAGTAAACGGTGTGGCTAGCACAGTAGCTGCAGTGCATTAGCGGCTTGCGAATGAGTGCACTTTACAGGCGGCGTTCATAGGTTCGTATATTACCGGTACCATAAATCTGGAACAGGAGTACGCGATATCCATATCTACAGCGCTAAAGACGGGACAGAAGGAACACACACGAGTCACACAACAGAGCGCTGTGTGACTTGTGTGTGTTCCTTCTGTCCCGTATTCAACGCTGTTGATATGGAAGTTAAAAACCAACTCGCCCAACATACTGAAATGAGGACACGATAAGTATCAAAACAAGTGAACGTCCCTCTGATTTTAGCGAAGTGCAAAAATTGTGTTCTATATAGCATGCGGAGCCCCCTGCAGCATCAAGACAAAAATGGAAGCGTCCATCGGGAAAGTTGAAGCACGAGCAGTGTTCAACATCCGAAGGAGCACAATTCCAAGGAGATTCATGTCGAGCCGGTGGCGGCGTACGACGACAATGCCCCAGCTTATGACACTGTTGTGAAATGACGTAGACGATTTCAATGAAGTCAATCAACTGTACGATGAATGAACGCGGTGGCAGAACGCCGCCCGATTGTGAACCCCAAATTCCTGCCCGAGTGGAGGCTCTCTAGTGCACGCTTACCGGCGAACAAGTGCTGAACAAAGAGCGCAACAGGTTCACGCGAGTGCAGGCTTGGTGCACAACAGCTTTCACAACAATCTGCACACGACGAAGATTGCCGCGCGCCGAGTTCCACGGTTGCTGACGCCAATGCACTAAGACTCGCGGAAGGAAGCAGCCGAAAAATGCTGAAGCTGGCTATGAACGACGGTGATGACTTCTTCGACAACCTCAACACCACGGACGAGTGTTGTGAGCACAATTACGACCCACAAATGAAATTACAAAGCAAACAATGCCAGAATGAGAACTCACCAGCGGCAAGAAAGGCCAAGGCTGTGCCGTCACCAGGAAAGGTCAAGCTGAGCGTGTTCTGGGACGGGCGTGGTGCCGTTCTCAGAGACTGCGTCCACACAGGCCACAGAATCGCACGGAGGTGTCACCGTGAGCTTCTCACCAGGTTGCGGAACGTTATCGAGGCAAACCGCAGAATATGGTTCGCGAAAAGTGCCTGTCTGTTCCGTGACAACGCGCTGGTTCACTCAGCGCAGGTGACGCTAACACATGCGACCTCCTTAAGGCTACGAAATTGGGCCACGTCTTCCATATTCACCCGACTTCTTCCTCTTCTTCTTCTTCTTCGCCTCAGTAGTTGTTGTTAGCCTATCAAAAAATGGCACATACCACAATGGGGGATCGGCCAAGAATCGGGTGACTGTTCACCTGAACGCAGGTAATAAAAAGGAAAAGCACGTGGGAGCGCAACACCGGTGAATTGTTCCTCATGAACAGAAAAGGGGTGAGAGTTTTGATTTAAAAATTATAAGAATAAGAATAAAGAGAGGGATTAAATAATAATTATTAACTCAAAATGTAATAATTGATAGAAAAGAAAAGTTTGGAACACTTAGCAAGGCAGTCGGTGAGATTCTATCAGGAAATTTAGAACAGCGGTACAAACAGATCTGTGGCTCAACCCAAATGTGGTGGCGCCAAATGATAGCAAGAGCGGGCTGCTCAAACTAAGGCCAAGATGCTGCAAGGGCTCCTCCAGCAACCTTTTTCTCAGAGAGTTGAATCGGCGACAATAAGCAAAAAATGTCCTATAGATTCAGGCTCACGGCAAAATGCACAAAGGGGAGAGAGCGCCAAATCCAACTTGTGTAAATAGAAATTTAGAGGGGGGATGCGGCAGCGCAGCATCACACCCAACGCCACACACCCAACTTCACACCCAACGCCATCTTCCTCTTCCTTCATATAAAGAGCCCGCTCCGCTGGAAGGATTTCCGAGACGACGATGAAGTTTTTACTCAAAGACAGAGAGAAAGGTTTAATGCATAGCATGGTTGGGTGGGCCCTCATTCCAGGAGCCCATTGGCTTTTGCCGCCGCTCTTGCCCAGTTCACCAGCGATAGCTGGCCCTCCAAATGTGAGCTGGACAGCGCCGCCTCCCAGTCCTGAGTTGTTGAGTTATGTTGGTATAGCTGGGTTTTTCTGGCATTCCCATATCATATGGTATAAGTCAGCCGCTTCACCGCATAAGGTGCAGTGAGGATCATGCGAATTTGGAAACATATAGCTGAATTTGACAAGATTTGTATAAGTTTTCGATTGCAATTTCCTTAAAATGACCTCTTGCTCCCTGTTTAGATGTTTGTGCGGTTCGGCGCAATACTTTCCTCGTTAATCTCAAATGTTGGAGTAAATCCTTCTAGCTTAATAGTGGTTTCAGATTAATTATGTTCCTATGGTAAAGCTCTTCCTGAACTCTCAAAATGTTTTCTACAGCGATGGTCTGCCGCAGCTCGTCCACCGGTGTCAAAAGTGCGTGGCGTTGGGAATACGTAAAGAAAAATTAAGCTCCCAGCCGCAATAGCTTCATAAACTTCATAAACGTACCTCGTAGTAGAACACAGCTGTAAAGGAACAGCAGTCGGCAACAATGAGCCATGGCCCGCAGAGTGCTGAGTTACTCAACGGACCGATCAGAACAATCAATTAAATCATCCTTTTAATGTAGTAATCGAGACAGGATGCATCAAACTTCTCGGGCTTATAATTTCATATTCTAATTAAATTTTCGTTTAAATAACAGGAACAGTTTATCCACGGATTATTTGCTGGTCCCAGAGGAACACTGGGGCTGTCATGAATATGGACGTAGCTCCACTCCAGATTTAAATTGTATTCGATCATAGTTCCAGTGTCAGTGGTCGGTTCCCCGACGAGTGCCCACGAAGGCGAAACAACGTGAACCTAACCTCGGCAACGCGGAAAAGCTTTCAGGATTCGCAACTCCGCCTTCCCATGAGATAACCAGTAGACTGTATCGCAGAAACTTGCGTCATTGTTTGCGAATACTTTCACACGTATTTTTCAATTCTGTGCGCGTGACGGGTTCAACCCGCCGCGGTGGCTCAGTGGTTAGGGCGCTCGACTACTGATTCGGAGTTCCCAGGTTCGTACCCGGCCGCGGCGGCAGCGTTTTTATGGAGGCAAAACGCTAAGGCGCCCGTGTGCTGTGCGATGTCAGTGCACGTTAAAGATCCCCAGGTGGTCGAAATTATCCCGGAGCCCTCCACTACGACACCTCTTTCTTCCTTTCTTCTTTCACTCCCTCCTTTATCCCTTCCCTTGCGGCGCGGTTCAGGTGTCCAACAATATATGAGACATACTGAGCCATTTCCTTTCCCTAAAAACCAATTATAATTATATGTGTCCCGGGTTCGATCCCGACCGCGGCGGCTGCGTTTTTATGGAGGAAAAACGAAAGGCTCCCGTGTGCTGTGCGATGTCAGTGCACGTTAAAGATCCCCAGGTGGTCGAAATTATTCCGGAGCCCTCCACTACGGCACCTATTCCTTTCTTCTTTCACTCCCTCCTTTATTCCTTCCCTTACGGCGCGGTTCAGGGGTCCGCCGATATGTGAGACAGATACTGCGCCATTTCCTTTCCCCAAAAAACCAATTATTAATTGTATGTGCGCGTGACGGAACACTCCGATCACTCTAGATAGAAGCCTGTCAAATGACGAAAAAAAAAAGGTTTTATGCTTACTGCTGCTGATTCCTCTCTCGTGTCTGCGGACAGCGGCGATCAAGGATTGCGCGATCGTCAGTAAACCGTCAGGTTCTGTCTCTCAACCTTCCGCAAGGGGGCGCAGCTATTTCCCTGTTCTCTTTCCGAAAATATGGTTGTGTAGAGTTCCCGAGTAATTGGCAGTCACCTTACTGTGCCAATGACGTGACGCCACCTGGAGGAATCAACCACGCTGTATGTAGCTGTAGCTGCAGCTGTAGCTGCAGCTGTAGCTATGTAGCTGTAGCTGTGCCACTCCAGCAGAGTGGCACAGCTGGTTTGCTGTGCTCTTTGCAAGGGCACAGTCAAGAAAGCACAGCTGCTTTTGGAGGTGGGTCTACGTGGATGATAGCGCACAGCTACTAGGGGCCCATATGTTACGGCCAGCCACCCCCCCCCCCCCCAAAAAAAAAGAACGAACAGCATATGTCTGAAGTGTGTCATTAACCATGACGTCACGCCCCTGAGTAGAACGAGAAGCGGCGGACGCCTTGCCCCTCGCACACACCAGCAAAAGGAACACATTATTTCGCCTGTCTAACGCTGTCGCTATACCATACAGCATAATACAGCATTTTAAGCGCACGAAGCATAAGGGAGGTATCTGTGCAATGAACGGTCGAAAAAGTTTGTAGCGAGAAGTTCTCCATGAACTTCTTCAATCGTTCAACTTTTGTGTTGTCGTTGTAATAATTTAGATGTCGCCGCTCCTACGTGGAGAACACCGTGTAATGCAAATACAGTTGAATCTCTTTATAACAAAGGTGAAGGGGGCCCAGCGATTACTTCGTTATAGCCGTAGCTTTGTTATAGCCCCTGTTGACCGAGCATCCAAGGGGAATCATCATTCCTTCATTATATCCATTATTTCGTTATAATCCGTTGCGTTAGAGCGAATTTCGATTGTATAGGCACTTGACCACAGTACGTAATTGGGTAGACAGTTCAGGCTTGAGAATGTAAAAAAAAAATCGCCCCGTGTAGGAAATATGCAGTGTTTAGCGCCTTATTTTGCGCGCCTCTTTCGACGTCATATTTCGAAGCAGTGTTTTCTAATCGTATTCCCAAATAAAGGTATCAGAGTGGAGAGTTAGCCATCTGGTACTGCAAAAATAGATTCAAGATGCACTGGCCTCAGAACTATGTCGGGCTGACAAAGACAGATTTAAAAGAGAACATTTTCTTCCCGTCTGAAAGAACAATTTTATCCTTTTAGGTTAAAGGTGTACGTAGAAGATACGTACTTCTTCTTGGCGCGTAGAATCAGAGAAACGACAGGTACTCATGTAGTGTAAGGCCCTTCAGCTTAGAATAAATGAGGCAATTACAGACAGCTGGGCAGCTTTGAGGATTAAGTATAAGGCGAACATGTAGTTGCGAATGCAGCTAATTTCGAAAGAGAAATCGCTGGGAGAATATCACACGAAAAACAAGAGTAGATTAGTCGAGAAGCCCAGGAGATCGATGTGCCTGTCTGGAAAGGTGTGTTTACAGAGGACGTTCATGTGGTGCCTGCTTAGTAATTACCCTGCCGGTAAAGCTCTCATTCAAAATGTGAAAACGTGTCCACAAAAGGAATGAAAATGGCATAACGGAATCGATAAAAATTCCAATAAACTACTCAGCTTTGAGGTAGAAAATTGCGTTTTACAAAATATATTGAACAGCACTTTTGTTTTTCAGACCAGAATTTTTTTTAATATTGACAACTTGTACCCCAAAAAAAATTCCGCGCTTTGTTTTTTACTGATTTTTACCCCGCATGACTCATAACGAGTTTTCCGCTTAAGCGAACTCATTAAATTGGACGTCGATAATGAGTAAGTAGCAATCGCGGACTTTCAGTGAGAAGTTTGCAAAACTGAAACTTTCAACTAGAAAAAGCCCTTTCAACTGCTACCTTGAGCATCATTCATTCACTTGAGCTTACTCGTGTTTACATTCATTATTTTCCACATATAAGTAAAAAGGAATTGGCCTCAAACGCTACGTCGCTCATAAAAGCAATGCGGAAAGCTTGTGAAAACTTGAATTTTCGCCAATCTTTATGTGCGATTTTGTAAAACAAACTTTTCGCTACCGACTTCCTTGAATCAGCACAATAACTTTTCTGAAGTTTTCACAGTTGGCCTGGAGCAGGATATTGCTTTATGTCATTTTGAGCGAAGAAAGGAGTGTACGGGTGATGCAAACGTGTAATAAAAAATACACTTTTTACCGCTGAATTTTCTCTGCGTCATATTTCTTGTTTCTAACGTCCGATGAGTTTAGAGTGTAATTTATGCTGTTATAAACAGCGCATAATAAAGGTCCGGATATATTTTATTGTAGTAGGTTGCAAGTGGTTCGGCAGTTGTTGTGCAGAACGTCTTGCCATTACCACATCTCATGGCGTTATAATGTGCTATAAACCTCTCCTATACATGTAACCTAGCATGATTCAAGGCATGAAAGACACATATGCATTTCCACTAGAATTATTAAAAATAGCCCTAAGATTAATTTATATGCTTTTTTTAATCAGGTTAACTCAAGGGACCATAATGTCCGCATCATCGCTGTCTTCCTTCCCCCTGACGAAATGAAACATGATTTTGCTGATGTCTGGCTGGATTAACGGAAATCCACATAACTTTAGTAGCACCGCACAAGTAAAAAAAATGAGCCCAAGTAGACATTCAAAATGGAATGTAATGAACCCAATGGGACAGCCATTTGCCCTCATGATTCCTGGGTACAGTTGGTTCTGCCATTGCGATTGTGTCACACATCTGGTTCCTGAGGTTCCATGTGGTTTCCCAAATGGTTTCCCGGTTCTAGTCAAACGGCCCAGTTGGCTTCTAAGTAAAAACAAAAAACAATAAAACATTGCATTCGGATTAGACTTTATAACTGGAAAGTCCGATTGGAACACAGTTGTTCTCTTGTCTAGGATCTGCATAGTGATGTATGCAAAAACAAAACAGTCAACTAATTAATATTAGCAGCTTAATCTCCTGAATTGTTTCATCACTTCCCCTTTCACCGCTGGCGTGATTATATCAAATAACTTCCCTCAAGGAAGAACAGCCACTGCCTCCATGTATTGTGTATATAAGAGTGAGTGCGAAATTATGTTCTCTAGAAGCGTTTTGCATTTATTTTATAATGTCTGGTCTGACTATAGTGTCAATTGCAGATGTGATGCATGCTTATTGTTGGCTTCATTTCCATAAAAGCTGGAAATCTCATAATTGAATTCCTTTGTAGAAAGGTTGGCAGATGGCTCAGCGTCTCCCAGCATTACTGGGAGAAAAGCGATGTAGTTCTAAATGGAACTCTCAGAGTTTATTTTCTTTTCGTCACTAGGCAGTTTAAACCAATTGAGTAACCATTTTGGTGCAACAGGTAGTCCATTTGAGTTCAATTGCCCAGAAATCTGATCTTGTTGGGTGGCCAGCACCGATTGCGCTGAAATGGTTGAATGCAACGAGCGGTGCAAAACAGAACTGGTTTTCACCCATTTAGCTTCCAGGAGAAATTATCCAATTGAATCCTTTGTTGTTCTGCGGGGCGTGCGAGCTGTAATTAAAGACACCGTTGCTGATTTGAGATAAAATAGAACTGACGTGTCTATAACAAACACTGAAAAATGCTCGTAAATAAACAGGGTCCTTCAAGTGAGTTGAAATGTTGAACAGCAGTTCAAATGTGAGGATTGAATGTCAAATCCGATATGGTCTTGTGCTTATTAGACTACACAACCAGCGATCAATGTGCGATCCTACTACCCGATTAAGATCACTTAATATCACTGTACAGAGAACAAAAGCTCGAAATGCATAACTTCCGCGCATCTGCTATGGCGAATTTGCGAGTCATAGTCCGTGAAATCAATCACACGGCGAGCTTCTCAGATAAGGTGATCGCAATGCCAGTACAAGAAAAGTTGTCTAGTTCACCTCGAATTGAACGGACCGGTAGCGGCTACAAATGAAAGAAAGCCAATGGCTTTATCAATTCTGTACAGCTTTTCTTTACTGCATTCCGTGACAGTCACAATAATTCCCCTTACGAACCTACTGCGTGCCGGGGGATTCCCCCTGTACGCTAATACCGAAACTATGCTTCTTCGTTGCAGGCAAGGCCACGAAATGGAGGAGGCAGAAACGACCCGGAAAGAAAAGGTAGTACATACCAGAATGCCTTGGAAATGTTATCCGGCGAGCGAAAATCAAATGCGGCTGTCCGAAGACGACTCCGAGGCGTGGTTGTCGAGACTACGCGCGCAAACGCCGGTCTGATAACCGCAGGCGGTGACCTATCGCAATAGCGTACGGTCAACTTCTCTGTAGCCTTAAGCGTGGGTCTATTGCACTATCAGCTCGCAATCTGCCAGCACCCAACAGACGCATGCTTAAACTTGTCCTTACACGAACACGCGACTGCACGATTGCGATGCAACGGCAGGGGGAAGAGGCTTGCACATGTCTTGCACCCCGACTAGCTGGCGGCCATTTGTTTCTGTGATCGTCACATCGTTGCAAAAGAAAGGGCTGCTGGCGCCATCCGGTGACCGCTTGCCGCACTATTCTCAGCAGAGTTTTTTTTTTCTGCGCTAGATGGCAGGCTATTGTTTAAAAAAAATGAGTATTTTCAGCAGTGCGCTGATCTGTAATGCTATTTTTTTTTCCATTTTCTTCGTTGCCTGCATTTATTTATTTAAACGATTTTACGAAGAGTGAGATGATTTCGAATTGATAACTGTGAAGCCAGGGAAGAAGTTCTGTCGGTAATGTGCCATGCTTACTAAAGAGAAGAAGGAGAATCATCGCTGCGTTCGCACCACCGTAGCTTGCACCTGGAGCAAGATGAGAGAGGGCTTGGTTTTTCAGCCGGGTGTAACGCAGCTTAGATGTCATTGGAATCACTTTTTGTTCCTAGTATTACCTTCCTTTAATATAAAGGTATGGCGTGTAGCAGAAACGATACGTGAATTCCGTGTAGCTGGGAAACAATAAAGGTAACACAGCTGGGGCTACAGTTGGATGATCATTAGTTTAGGAAACGCAACGCACTACATTGAAGGGCAAAAACGGCGTACACTTCTTCTGGGCTTGTGGTGCGTTGCCTTTGTCATTGTATTCTCTTTTGTTTCGCAAGTAGCGCGTTCATTTCAAAAAAGTTGCCAATAAACCGTCTATATCAAAATTTAAGTATTGCGGTGTGGATATAAAGGAAGGAAACTATATACAATCAAATGGTTTGGCATGTGTATTTGGCTCATGCAGTTAAACAGAGTACAGACACCGAATTTTTTGTGTCCCTTTTTGCACTGATACGCAAGATATCCGTAAGCATGAGTCGTCACATGTAATTCACCTATTCCGGGTAAATAATTTATAATTGCATTTCTTCTTTCATACACAATTTCGCTTTCGTGTGCTGAACCATGGCTGCGACGTCAAAGTCCAGTATAGGTATAGTATATGAGGATTGACAAGCCTGGGATATAATCGCTGCTATCTTGTTCTTTGTCATACCGGCTCTTGAGGCAGGCTGCAAGCTTATGTGTTGTAGTCAGTTAAAATGAGAAAGCAAGTCCCAAGTGATCTATATTGAACTCTGATGTTATAGTCGTCGGTTATTGAAAGCAAAACACCATGAGAAAATCAAATCAATTTTAAATGATTTGCCGCTCATGGGGGAACGCCTTGAAGTGAACCATGTATAATAATCTGTTACGCATCATAGCAAAGAAGAAAACATTTATGTTAAAACTTGATGCCTATACTTATTTAAAAAAGCACGACCTTACTCCTAGAGTTGGCGCACTCTCCTAAGGCGTACACATGTACAACATACTCGGACAAAAATTGTGAAAATTGGAAAATTGTAAGATACAGTTATAGAAATATTGAAGCTAATTGTCCGATCTTCTGATATATGGCAAAAAGTTTCTTTTAAAGCGTTTCCATCAATCACATCGAACAGTTGAGACTGCCCTAGAAAACTAATGGGGCACGCTTTTGGCGACAGCAAAAACGTTAATAGAAAAAACTGAAAGTGTAGCATGGGGTGATCTGCTAATGTATTAATTGTTATAGTGAACTCGTTCGTTATAAGAAAAAATTACGTTCATAATCTATTTCCCGCTCAAAAACGCTTTTGCCCAGAATTGATGGGTATCCGATAAATCAATCAGCTTCCAATTATGAGCGGGAATAGCAGTGAGGGGTGATACATATTTTTAAAAATGAAATAAAAACGGTTTTGTCACCGCGTTTCACCGATAACAATTGGGCACAACTCTGGGTGGCTTGAAAACGGAATTCAGGTCACGTAGTAACGTAAGTTGACACCGATCCTGTGCTGGCTTTGAGAGTTACTCCATCCGTTCTTCATCCCAAGGATGCAAAACAGCCGTAGTATCCCGAGAACATGTGCAATCCGTTTCCAGTCTCTTCAGAAATCAGAATTCATAATTACCTATTGAACCAAAACAAGTAATCAGTCAGTCAATGAGTAAATCACACGAAAGCAATAAAGAACAAAAAACAATTTATTTCTTATTTCTTTGATCTTGAGCAAAAGGTAATTCCAGAGAAACAGCTGCACCTTCCGTGCCACCGGACCCCTGCAAGTTCCGCAGAATATGCAACATCTTGACCCTGAAATATGCAAAAAGGTAACTTGCACAGCCAGCAAAGCTCTCCGATGCATGAACGGTGATGGTGATGTTAGGAGCACATATTCGCTATTACGCAATCAGTGATCAGCCCAAAATGTGCCATGCAAAAAAAGAAACATCATGACAACGCAATCAAGGGCAGTAACACATTTCAGAAAAAGTGATTTTTCAGTATAATTAAAGGAAAAGAGCTCAGATATAATTCTGTTACCTGCAAAAGGCAGACGAAATGCACACACTAAGAGCACATTGCAAACAACGAGGAAAAGAACGAACTGTTCAACTTGATTTCAATTCAAACAGCAACAATCCGCACCCCAACTATATAGCCTGGAATCGAAGCCTGTAGCCCTGAAAACCATGCTTTGGAAATGGTATTGATATTCCTACAAATTCAAAAAGTAATGCTCAACAATGATCCATAACAGCGCGACAGACGGGACAGAGAAGAGAGGACTCAACACAGAACGGGGGTGTTGTGTCCTGTCTTTTCTGTCCCGTCTGTCGCGCTGTTATGAATCATCGTAAGCACTAACTCGCCCAATAAATGGTATGGTCACTGCTCAACAACTGACTCTGATCACCTAAAATGGTTCACTAAACTGCAGATGTACGCTATAAGTCAATTATGAGTGGGCCAACTAACTCAGAGTTCTGGTTTCACTACTTCTTCGCATATAGACACCTTTATACTTAAGAGGAGTATGTATTAGCAAGGCTCTACGGCCAAACGAAAGTATGCTTACACTGGCTTATCACTACTTTGTGATGACTACGCAACTGCTTTAACAAAGAAGAGGCCTCTTAAAAACTAGAACACATCGAAAAATTACGGGCAAGTGTCGCCGCCACCGGCCGTTTCCGCAAGCACGCTCCGGTGACGTCAGGTGAGATTTTCTTTGTTCATCAGATTCAGGGAACAAAGCGTTTTTGTGCCTGAATATTGAGTCACGTTTGACTGCTGCCCTTGTTTGCTCATTTATTTTTACAAACTGCAGATTCGCAGGAAACTCTACGGCACGTCAGACGAAAAGAGCGGGAAAAATCGGCCAGTAAAATGAAGCCAAACCCACATCGGCCAGCTAAACAATTTGTTGATACAATGCGTAATTATGCAACAAAAAGTTATCATTTCCGCTTTTTCCTTTGTTACTTAGCCTTATTTATATATTTTACTAATCATGTATTTTCTCCTACTTATCGTTGTTTCTTTTATTACCATATACCCAACCTGATATCTTACTGTCAAGACGGCAGCATTTGTAAATAAATAATAAAAGTACATAAAATAAATGATCGAAGCCATCACGAACATCACGAATTTGAGTCCAACTGGCGCGAAGAAGTGTTTAAAACGAAATTTTACTCCAGAGAAAGCTTATTTTACTGTTGAGCAAACGTCAACACCACGAAAAACCCAGCGCTTTAATTTCTCGTGGCGCCGTGACGGAGATGTCTCGCAATTAATGTTCCTTGAGTGGCGGATAGATGCGCCCTGCAGGGTTGCTTCGAGAACAGATTCCTCCTGCAGGTGCTGTCATGGATGAGGAAGCACCTGCAGCTCATGCTGAGCATCGTGGGCGTCATCCTGGGACTCATCCTGGGCTACTCCGTGGCGGCCGCCGAGCCCAATGAGGACATCACCACGCTCATCTCGGTGCCCGGAGAGATCCTTCTGCGCATGTACAAGATGCTCACCCTGCCCCTGGTCTTCTCCTCAGTGATCGCCGGTGAGGCCCGCGATGCTTAACGACATGCTTTTGCAGGGACACTGAGGAGAAATTGAAGTTGGCCGACTTCGACATCGGGAACACCATTCTAATCACAAAAATACATTTCTTACCAACTGCGGAGCTTTCATGAGCTTGAAACATACAAAAAAAGGGTGTCACTATCTCTTAGCGGTTTCGAAATTAACTGCGTGTATCCACCCTGACTTCTGTTTGGAAAAAATCCCGGAGTCGAAGCTTTCACTTCAAAACGCTGGCAGCCATATGCCTCTTGTTGTAGACGTTTAAAGTTTGAACTGAGTGGCGGCAAATATTTCTTATTTAAAATTTCTCAGCCAACAAGGCGTCTTTACTATCGGGAAAACGTCACCATACCCAGAGAAAAAAAATCAAAGAATCATTTTTTACCGAGAACAATAAATTTAAGCAATTCTCCTCAGTGTATATTTAAAAATGCTATTCACATGCGAGAAGAAATATGACACCCTCTGGTACCGAAGCAGCACCGCCATTTAGGCTGGAGTTGGTTCATGTTCGCGACCCGGAATGGCGAGAGAACAGGAATTACGGGAGCACGAAAGACGAAGTAAATAACCGCCTTGCCTTCCAGTCGGCATGTGCCATTTTATGAGGCTAAAAACGACAACAACTTCCCAGTGAGAGCGGGAGCATCCGCTCCAAGCTGACGTAGTCATCTTCGAGGTTTGCAAGCCCATTGTCTCGGTTATAGTTAGTTATACTTCACTCCCACCTCCAAATCCATCTTCATCGAGAACGCATCCTCCGAGATTCCTATATAGCCCCAGGCCCTGTTGCATTGCATTCTCATTAAACAGCAAGCAAACACGGCAGTTTGCTGCTACAGCATACTGCTACAACGACGCGTTTATGGCACCCTTTAAATTACTATTGCTTCGGTTACTGCTGTAAAGACAGCAATGCAGCCCTAGCTTGATTAAACGCGTAGAATAATAAAAACGCCCGCGTGGAGAGGTATCGGAAGACAACGTGGCTAGTACATACCCATATTCTTGGTACATTTGTTAGTGCCGGCGTTCCGGCACTATTTCGTGTCATGAACCAAGCAGTGCATAATAATAATAATTGGTTCTTGGGGAAAGGAAATGGCGCAGTATCTGTCTCACATATCGTCGGACACCCGAACCGCGCCGTAAGGGAAGGGATAAAGGAGAGAGTGAAAGAATAAAGGAAGAGAGAGGTGCCGTAGTGGAGAGCTCCGGAATAATTTCGACAACCTGGGGATCTTTAACGGGCACTGGCATCGCACAGCACACGGGCGCCTTAGCGTTTTGCCTCCATAAAAACGCAGCCGCCGCGGTCGGGTCCGAACCCGGGAACTCCGGATCAGTAGCCGAGCGGCCTAACCACTGAGCCACCGCGGCGGGTTCCAAGCAGTGCAAGAACACATTCCGGCGTCACTCCCTCCTTTATCCCTTCCCTTACCCCTTACGGCGCGGTTCAGGTGTCCAACGATATATGAGACAGATATTGCGCCATTTCCTTTCATCAAAAACCAATTATTATTATTATTATTAATAATATTATTATTATTATTATTATTATTATTATTATTATTATTATTATTATTATTATTATTATTATTGTTATTATTATTATTATTATTATTATTGTTATTATTATTATTATTATTATTATTATTATTATTATTATGTACGCATAGACACCACACAGCGTCACGGAAAGTCATTACCAAGGCATTGTGCTATCTCGTTTTTTTTATTTCCCCATCGTGTTTTTTTTCACCTGCTTTTATGTCGTTTTTCACCCGCAGCCCTAACGAGAGTGAAGCCGGGAACGGTGGGCAGGATGATGACCCGGATGACGGCCTACTACGTGGCCAGCACTATGCTGGCCGCCTTTGTGGGGGTCGTAGTGGTCGCCATATTTGCACCCGGCAAGAAGATCCTGGAGACGGACGTCAGCAAGATTGGCGTGTCCGGCCTGGACACGTTCCTCGACTTCGTCAGGTTAGCGCGCTTACTTCACCGACGTTCAATTTCCCCTAGTTTCTCGGTATCTCAGACACCATCCCTTCGATGCAAGCCCGTCAATACAAGCGAATTAGCATACCCAGCAATTCTCGACAAAAGCATTTTTGAACGGGAAACCATTTATGAACGCTATTTTTTTTCAAATAATCTAAGATTTCGCTATAACAATCAACATATCTGCCGATCACCCGACGATAATTTTGAATTTTTCTTATATTAAAGTTTTTGCTATCGTAAAAAGCGTTCGCCATTGGTTTTCTATGGGAGTCTTAACTCTTCGATACGACCGATGGAAACACTTTAATAGAAGGATTTGGCTACATGTCAGAAGAATGAACCATTACCTTCAATATTGCCGTAAAGGTATCTTACAATTTTAGTTATAAAAAATTTTGTCAGTAATTGCTGGACATGGATTGTTCGCGCTCTTAACGAATTATATACCTTGTATAGTTAGGCTACAGTATATGCTTTCCTACGGCATGCTCAGAAAGGAACATATCCCCAAGCACACCTCATCATTTTACTGAAAACTTCCTAAACCTATCAGGTTCCCCCCAACTGCGATAAACGCAGGAACAGTGCCATTCCGTCTTCTAACCGACAATTCCCTCAATAAAGCCACCAACAAAAACTTACTTAAGGCCCCTTTTACCTCCTGTAGCTTGAAAACTCTGCCAGTTTGAAAAAAGATGAAGAATTTAGGCTCTTAAAATTCCCAGAAAAACCGCGAAAATTTCCTTTCCGCCAAATTTTACTCCTCAAATCTCCTGAAAAAGGGGTGAAAAGAGTGTTCCAGAGTTCCTCACGCACTCCGGTACCACACCGTCAACGTCTTCCTCATCCCTATTCTCCAGACCAGGCCTGCCACTTATGAGGAGAGGGTGGCCAACTTCAATTTGGTCATGACTGCCTGCACTCTAGACGCGAATGCACCTATACAAGAGTGACAAGCTCTCCTCTAGCGCCCACTATTTTATGAGGGAGTGCGCCGGAAGACACCTTACTCCCTTTTACTCCTTTCTGATTACAGTGTAGTTAACGACGTACACGCCGTTAACTACACTGTAAACACTGTCCGCAGTACACTGCGGACTAACAGCACAGCAGAATGGAACGTTGCCTTGATGACATTAGCACCAAGTTGCGAAAATTACGTGTGTATAGGCACTCTCGGCAGGTACAACCGAGAGTAGTTGCATATTGCTCCCTGAGTGATGTGTCGGCAAGCTCCAGAGCCGATACGTTTCTTCTGTGCAACATATCCTTATTGAGGGCCCTGCATATGCTGATGAGCATGCGTACTATGAGCAGCGCATGGAAAAGCTCTCCCCATTGTCTCTAATAATGAACTGTGTTTTAGGTCCCTTCCTGCCCTAGACAACAGAGACATGCAATAAACTTTTTGTTTGCGTATTTAAAGTAAAATGGACACCTCGACAAGCTCTAATTTCTTCTAGCATGTTGCCCTCATGCATTCTTCTCGAAGAACTTTGTTTGCCCATTTATCAGACTATGCACTTCATCATTTCATATGTTACATCACTTCTCGCCCATGCGCCTTAGTAGGCATTTAATGGCCTCATTTTATGTTTTGCCCCATTTTTATTTCTTTCTGTAATTTAACCTTTCCCGCACTCTTCTCCTTTTCCGTATTTACCTCCCAAATTCCCCTCCCCACGCAGAGTAGCATGGCAGCGAGTTTTAAACGTCGGCTAAATTCTCTGCCTTTTCATTAAAGGGTTTCTCTCTCTCTCACTCTCTCTCAACTCGCCTGTCGATGACGATGACGATGACTAAATGTATGGTGTATCCTGTCTGTGCAGGAACATGTTTCCGGAGAACATAGTCCAAGCCTGTTTCCAGCTGCACCGCACCGTTCGGATTGCCCAGCCACCGCGTTTTGTGCCTCTGGGCGTCAATGCCAGCGATCTCGAACCTGACATCGTGCGCAAGCTGCAGTACTCGGACGGCCTCAACATCTTCGGTGAGTGAGCAACAGTCAGTCCGGGTTAAAATGTGTTTCTTCCTGGTTTCCCCAGGGGTAATTGCAAATCTTTGACAGAGCCGTTTATCCCGGAGCTTACGCCCGTATAAAAATGGTCTATAGACAGTCTATAGACTTCTTATAGACTCTATTGCCTTCCTATAGATATTTCTTTTGTCTATTCATAGTCTATAGACTTACTATTGACAAAAGTCTACTAATGTGTATGGCCAAAAATCAATAGATTGTCTATAGGTTCTTCATTGCCGCACGTGTAATGCCCTCACCCAAGGGCCTTTGAGGTATCTGTAATAAAAAAATAAATAGACTGTTCTTTGGGGTTTTATAGACTGTCTAGAGGAATTTTATTAAGGGCGTAGCCCGACTGTTAATGATGAGCAGCCTGTCCTGAAGTC
Source organism: Amblyomma americanum (assembly GCF_052857255.1). Lineage (NCBI taxonomy): Eukaryota > Metazoa > Arthropoda > Arachnida > Ixodida > Ixodidae > Amblyomma > Amblyomma americanum. The sequence goes on along the minus strand of NC_135505.1, from coordinate 139,941,168 downwards.
TTAAACCGAGTATTCCAGAAAAAATACGTCAAACGCTAAAATTAGAGAAAGTCTCCAAAGTAAATACTTTTATCTTGCTAAATCTCAGAGTTTTTCATCAATGCATGCAAGAAAAATTGTTGAACCAACGATAATAACTACCGCTCAAAAATATACCAGTGAGGCACAAAAAGGGCTTCACCTTTTCTGTGGCCTTTATTTAGTTTGGAGCCTTGTCAGCAGAGGCTGCGTTGGGGTACAACGAGGCCCCTTCAGCATGAGTGAAACGTGTGCATATTAGTAGTTCTCTTGGTATTCTAAAAGCACATGTTTTCTATCTCAGATTACGGTGCTTGTGTTAGTAAGGGGTTGAAATGTTGCCACGTGGCTCGCGCTACGACGAAGGCCTACATTCCTCGTGCAGTTTGGTTACCTCGAAAAAAAACATGGTTAAAAGTTGTGGCGTAGAGCATTCCCGATCAATACCCACGACAGAATTTTACATCGCGCATGTGTGGCGCAACACAACTTTCTGTCACGGGACAAGCTTTGTTGTCGTGCATTGTGTCGTACGACAAGCGCTTGTGTTGTGGCAGGGCTCGTTCATTCTGCGAAGCCCTGTTCAGGCATAGATTAACCTGCAACGTAGTTAATGCACATTATATTTCTCCCTCTCTCTCTCTTTCTCTATTTTACCTCCACCTTCCGAGCAGGCATCATCGTATTCTGCTCTGTGTTCGGCCTCATCTCGGGCTTGTTGGGTGACATGGCCGTCATCATGGTCGACTTCTTCTCCATCCTCAACGTCATGAGCATGAAGCTTTCCTACCTGGTCATGTGGTGAGTTGCGCGCTGCCGAACTGAAAACTGAAAGAACGCCGAGGCGCATTACTCTCGGTACTTTACTGATCCTATTTGTTTAGGGAACCTGTTGCAATCCACGTATTATAAATGGCGTGGGGATTGTATTATACGTATTGTGAATTGTGCGCGTTGTAGCTACGGTTTGTTGACCTTCATGTGATCAGTGCAAGTGTGTTAACGCGATAGCGTTAAGGCTTCCGCTGTACCCTTATAAACGTAGTCCATAGACTGTCTATAGACTTCTTATAGATTCTAGTGCCTTGCTATAGATATTTCCTTTTCTCTATTCATAATCTATAAACTGCCTAGAGACAAAAGTCTACTAAACGAGTATGGCCATAAATCTATAGAATGTCTGTAGACTGTCTGTACAGTTTGTGTTGCCTATAGACAAGTCTGTAGACTTAATAGAGAAAAGACTAAGGGCAGTCTATAGACTATCTAAAGATATTTTTGTAAGGGTACAGAAAATCCGACGTCGTCGATGTCGGCGTTGTTGTGCCAAAAATCCCCGGAAGAGCAGCCTAGGCGGGCCAGCTAGGTCACGTGATCTTGCGGTGTCACACAACCTGTCCATCGGATTGTGAGCAAACTGACCACAGTGGCAGGTGGTAGGTGGCAGTTAAATTGATGATTGGTCTCGAGATGTTCTCGGGAAAAGGATCTGGGTCGCACAAGCCCCACCGGTGACCGCACCTGCCATCGCAGGGCAGTAACGTATCGCTTAACCGTTGCACCACCGCGCTGGGAGGGATATGAGGACTTCGAGGAATCTATGAAGGTAAAGTCGAGAATGACCAATTCCGCATATATGGGCATTAACCCATTAACCCTTAAGACGGAGCTTAACTGTTCCTTCCATTTATTTCTTCCTTTGTGCTCACAGCAGTATCCAAAACTGTTATAGGCAGTAACATCTTTTTTTTCCAAGATCAGTAAAAAAAACTGTTATCAATTACGGCACATAAGTTCTGTATTCAAAATATCCTGTTCACACTCAGACGTTCTCATGCCGAGCTAAGCCTAAATCTACAAGCCCAATGAATTGGGGAGCATTTTGTGTCGTGTCTCATGTCTACTTTGCGGTGTTGACTGGATACCATTTGTCTATTGGGCCAAATAGCAGGACCAGGGAGTCACCTGTTCTTTTTCAAGCCTAGCACATTAACTCAAGCGCGTGTTTTGTGGCTCGCATACTTTCACAGCACAATATAATTCATGGAAACTCCTATAGGCGGCTGTGTAACAGGGCGACGTTTGAGTGAGCTGCAAAATGTATAGTGATGCAAGTTTGAATCGTTCGCTCAAATTAATTAAAATCACCGCTGGCAGTTAGTTGCACTTTTATCATTTTCGGTTTTTACTCTTCTAAACATTCCCTTTAGTTGTGCCATGTGCGCTACGGACCCCAGCAATAATTATGAGTGAGAACTCCATTATATATCTTTAGACAGTCTATAAACTGTCCACAGGCTTCTGTCTATAATGTCTGTAGACTGTCTTTAGACAAATGGTAGAAGATAGTCTATAGGTAATTTAAATCTGACAGACAGTCTATAGACAATCTATAGATTTATCGCCATACACATTTAGTAGACTTTTGTCGATAGACAGTGCGTAGGCTTTGAATATATAGACAGAAGTGTCTATAGGGAGGCAACAGAGTCCATAGAAAGTTTATAGGCTGTCTATAGACCATGGACAGATTTGAAGCACAGTGATCATTCTGCACAGACGATTAGTTCCTTTAAGTTTTATCCGGTGTCATATGTCACAGTGTGGCCTCAGGTTTCTGGAAAAACCACAGCGATATAGGCAATTGATTTTTTTTCTATTGAAGTTAATCAAACGACTCCACAGGAGACACTGAAATCTAGCAACTAACAGACACTCATGTAATCTAACCACTTGCTGCATTATTGGGTATTAAGTCTTATACGGTTTCTATGGAACAATGAAACAAAATGAGCTGCGATATTTTGCCCCCCTATTTTGTGTGTTTGCCGCTGTGTTCTTTATTTTTCTCTGTTGATACTCGACCCGTATTTATTTAATTCGTGCCTACTTGCACTTGTGCTGTCCTACTGCATTTTCGTTCGCTATCTATCTTCTACGTAGATTTTCTCTAATATTTGTACTGACTTGAAGGCGACGAAACAGGCAGTGGCTCGGGACGGACCGTACGCGCTATGCCCGCCGGCCGTGAAACATATATGTCATCACATCTACCATGAAGATGCGAGAACATATCCTCACTACAATCACAATGATGACAATGGGCTTACTCGGTGTTACACTTAAACTCTAGATACTACAGATTTGTGCTGTTAATATGTCATCTCTACCGTCCGCCATCTCGTATCATGCTCAAGAGGTCCATCCCTGCACATAACTATAATTCTTGAACAAATTTTACGGATCAGTAAGCTTGGAACTTGTAAACTTAAAACTCACTGTAAACTTAACTGTAACTTAACTGTAAACTTAATCAACGCTCTGCTGGTGTCTGTAGGGCTGCACCGGATTCCATAGAAACACTCGTGGTCGCCGTCTCAAGTCCAGTAGCAGTGCTTCATTTCCCGCGGCAGACCAAGTTCAAATGCAATTTTTTTATTTACATGAACAATAAATGCGAGCTTAGTGCCGCATAGCGGCTCCGGCTACTTCATTTCACCACTTCATAGAAAACACTTTCTCCGACGATACGCAGTTAAACATAACACAAGCACAAACAGTACACAACATGTAAAAGAAAGTACAAGCGTCAGGAGAAGTAATATTAGTGAGCGAACATAAACGCTGTGAATGTTAACAGAACAGTACGCGATACAATATACATAAGAGATATGAATAAATCAGGACAGAACAAAAATAAGCGTATTCGCAGTAAACACGGAAAAAAGTAAATAACAACGCCATTGAAACACTCACTCACGCACAAAAAAAATAGTTAATGCAGCCAGTACGTCATCCTGCCTGTTAATTTTTCTTATAATGCTGCGCTTACTTGGCCAAATATCCAAGGCGCTCTCGTAGGAGAACCGGGATATGAGCTGCAAATGTATGTCTGACTGTTCCATGCATAAAAAAATAGCGGAAGCACGAACATGCAAAGTCATCGACCAGTTCACACGCACAAAATGCAGGACTCTGTTTTCTAAATACCAATCATTAGTCTTGATTATTACACTTAATTGATCTAAGCCGCAACCTGGCGGTCCCGGTGAACCAGCCAGATGTGCTGCTGAGTCCTGAGACAGGTGAGAAGACACTCTTTCACCAGGAGTGACACGGTCTGTGCTCCCTCCCTTCGCGGGCAGGTACTTCCCCATCGGCGTGGTGTTCCTGCTGTGTGCATCCATCGGGCGAGGCGACGCGCTGGGCGAACAGGCCTTCAACGTGGGCGCCTACATCGGCACCGTGATGACGGGCCTGGCAATCCACTCGTTCATCGTGCTGCCGCTCATCTACTGGGCTTTCGTGCGCAAGAACCCGCTCGTGTTCGCCAGGAACCTGCTGCACGCGTTCGTCACAGCCTTCGGAACTTCGGACAGGTAAACTATGAACATGAACATGCTTATTGGAGTAAAAAGCGAGTATGCTGCCCTCTAGCGCACTGTCTCTTATATAAAGGTGTGTTCTAGAGGACACCTTACTCACTTTTTATTCCTTTCTGTTTAGATTGCAGGCAGTAGCTGCTGCTGCTTTTCGACGAAAGTTGAATGTGAGATCTTGTGGCATGTCGTAACCAAAACGCGCCCAGCTGTCCTGGACATCGGCAACTGGCGCCATCTGTTGGCCGGCAGTAGCGAACACCACGTAACTCTAAGGGATTGGTTTCAACACGTAACTTCGAGAAAACTAGATAGTTCCGAGGGATTATGGGCCAACATGGGGATAATCACGACCGACTCCTCCTCCTTGATGCAAAATGTGACCCATAAAATACTTTCCGCGTTCACACCAGCAATTTCCGGTGACCATAGAAAATCAACCAATCCCGCGGTGATCTGGAGCGTTCAGCGCCCCTCGGCACGCGGTTTGGTTAATGGTTTATGTGGGTTTAATGTCCCAAAGTATGAGGGACGCTGTAGTGAAGGGCTCCGGGAATTTCGACCACCTGCGGATCTTAACGTGCACTGACATCGCACAGTGGACGGGTCTCTAGAATTTCGCCTCCACCGAAATTCGACCGCCGCGGCCGGAATTGATCCCTAGTTTTTCGGGTCATCCCCCGAGCGCCATAACCACTGAGCTACCGCGGCGGCACTCGGCACGTGGTCGGCGTCTTTGGCCGTCAGTGAAAAATGGCGCATCTCGGTGGGCACCTGAACCGCGCCGTAAGGGAAATTTCCCTTACGGCGGGGTACGGGTGTCCAGCGAGAATTGTGAGACAGGCGTCATTTCCATTCCTTAAAACCAATTTTCATTTAATTTTACTTGCCTTACGGCGCGGTTTGGGTGTCCACCAAGATAGGATTCCTTTCCTTAAATTGTCCGGGCAAGGGGTCGCGCCGAAGGACGATGGCGTTCCGTGGATTCCTTGGCAATGCTGCAACAAGCACCCGCGGCCTGCTTTTAAAGGTGAAGCTTAAGCGTCCTCCAAATTTTATCTCTTCAGGGGCACTACGCAGAGTTGGTGGAATCAAGTCACGAATCAAGTCACGAACCGGGTCCCGACCTTGTAGACCAGTGAGGAATTGTGCAGGGACATCATCACTTTGTGGGATGTTTGAAGTACCCAGGAGTGGTCAGGTGGTTTGTGGCGTCACGACCCTGTCGACGAATGGGAATTTCGTGACACTACTCGCCGCGGTGGCTCAGTGGTTAGGGCACTCGGCTACTGATCCGATGTACCCGGGTTCGAACCCGACCTTGCCGGTCGCGTTTCGACGGAGGCGAAAGCAGTAGTAGTAGCAGTAGCAGTGGTTTTATTAAATAATAACAAAAAGGAAGGAAAAACTTTTTGTTAGCCATGGCATATGTCATCGATACTGAAGCACCTCAGCTGGGGCAGCGGAAGTATCTTAGTGAAAAACGGCGCGCAAGCAAACACAGACAGAAAGAAGGGGACAAGCGCTGAACTAGCAACTGAGGTTTTATTGAGAAGCATGGCGAAATATATACAGCACAGCATAGAGCATTCAAAAAGCATATAAACAGCACATAAAAGGCGGATAAGAAGCTAGCTCATTCAGCTGCTTTACTGGCAGCGGAAGTAAAGGGTTGTAGGCAGGATGGAAAAATGAAATGAAAGAGGTGAGGGGACAGGGAGAGAGGAAGGAGGCGAAACGCAAAGGCGCCCGTGTGCTATGCGATGTCAGTGCACGTTAATGATCCCCAGGTGGTCGAAATTATTCCGGAGCCCTCCACTACGGCACCTCTTTCTTCCTTTCTTCTTTCACTCCCATTCTTTATTCCTTCCTTTACTCCGCGGTTCGGGTGTCTGCCGATATTTGAGGCAGATATTGCGCCGTTTCCTTTCCCCAAAAGCTAATTTTCATTTTCCTTTTCATGAGGGCAACCCTCGCTAAATCGAAGCTTTATTTTTCTTTGTCTTTTCTATTTTTCATCATTTTCTTTCTTACAGGATTGTTTATTTTGCAGTGCTAGTATTAAAAGGGCCTCTAGTCAGTTTCCCGACGTTAAGCGGCAGCGATAAGCGTAGGTGTACTATAGGAATGGTCTGATCTCTGACCCTGAATTTTTGTATGGATCGTGAGTCGGTCTCACAGAGGCGCGTAAGCGCGCCGTCATAGAGTCGCTCTTTATTACATGTGCCAGTGAAGGTCGGTGATCCGAAGCTAGGTTGAGTTTGCGCTCAGTCCCGTAGTATTTTTTTATGGTCGTCTGCTAATTAAACACATTTAGAACCTGGATGGCCAAACATTTATTTGGGTTTTTATTTCAAATCCACTCTGAAGGTAAATTCAAGTCACCTTGTATTGATGTGTCACATGATAAATATGCTACTTTCACTAAAAAAATGGCACTTCCAATCAAGAGAAGTTTGAAACAAATGAAATACATTTGTCACCGTCCGTTTTCTTCAGCAAATTGTAATAACAAGAATTTAACGCGGATCCCGTGGAGGCTAGGCTACAACAACGTTCACTTCGACGTGATCACAGAGCCCTTGGTCTTGATGTCACGTATTTGAACCCAGTGCTGGCGAACAAATCATCTAATGTTTAAACGCAATTTAATTAGCAATAAGTGCACATTTTGCTTCTGAACAAACGTCAACAAGGTCAAAAAGAGAATCTTAATAAATTTTTACTAAAGACAAAAACTCGATGCACTTTTTCTCAGTGTCACTTTCACATACTGCTCTGTTACATGCTGCTCACGTAGGCATGTAGCCAGGCTAACATTGTTCGCAATGGCGTAGTGGTCATGGACGTTGATGCTTATGGATCTTGTATTATTTTTCGTTTAATTTTTAAACACTGCCAACTGCCTCTTAGCAGTCAAAGTAGGAGTGGATACATTACCTTCAAGCATTGCTGAGTTGAGTTTAACAGCGGCAAAGGAGGGAGTTAAAGAATAAAGGAACAGGTGCCGTTGTGGAAGGCTCCGGAATAATTTCGACCACCAGGGGATCTTTAACGTGCACTGACATCGCACAGCGCACGGGCGCCTTATACCTCTACCAGAAGACATACGCTCAGAAGGGAATACGCACAATCAACAAATAGGAAAAAAAATTAGCGTTGGTTTAGCTCTGCTATGCCTAGTATGCGTAGGGAAAGCTGCCGCAGCGAGCAAGGTTTCTCTTCCTCCATGGCTTGCAACTGACGGCCGAGCGCATCGCCTCCCGTATTCATTCGACCCCATCCGCGTGCGCAGTAAGGCGCATAGCTAGTCGTGGCGTCAACGCGCAGCGGGGGAGAGGGCGAGGCGGCGGCGCAACTGTGACGTCACGCGAGGCGCACCTGTGGCGAAACTCGCTCTTGCGCAGTAGGAGCAGATGGACAAGACTGGCGAAATCGCTCCGGCTAGCGTAGTGTAGCTTTCGCTACAAAAAAATGGCGGTGGTTTACCTCTGGTTAAACCTGGAGTGACGCGATAGCTACTGCTGGCCAAGTGGAACTTGGTCACGTTACCAACCACGTGACGAACCGCGTGATCAGCCACGGCGCCGCGCCGCCGGCAGCTGCTCCGCACCACGTGACCAAACACGTCAGAGCATGGTGGCGCAGCCACAGGGTGGTGCGCAGCCACAGGGCGGCGGCGCCACCACACTGAAGTCTCGAAATGCTACCGTAATGTGTAGCTATCGCTACAAAAAGAATACACTTCGCAAGGCAGACGGCAAAGCAAGAAGCGTTGCAAAGAAATACTTGCTACATCATAGACAAGGTGACACGGCCGTGAGAAAAGATTACATTCTATTACGTTATCTATTACGTCTAATAATAATAATAATTGGTTTTTGGGCAAAGGAAATCGCGCAGTATCTGTCTCCTCTTAACCGCGCCGTAAAGGAAGGGAAAAAGGAGGGAGTGAAAGAAGAAAGGAAGAAAGAGGTGCCGTAGTGGAGGGCTCCGGAATAATTTCGACCACCTGGGGATCTTTAACGTGCACTGACATCGCACAGCACACGGGCGCCTTAGCGTTTTTTCCTCCATGAAAACGCAGCCGCCGCGGTCGGGTTCGAACCTGAGAACTCCGGATCAGTAGTCGAGCGCCCTAACCACTGATCCACCTCAGTGGGTCTAATACGTCTGCAATGTCTCCTTCCTTGCGCAGTGTGGCCACTCTTCCGGTGACGTTCATGTGCCTCGAGCAGAACTGCAAGCTCGACCGGCGCGTCACGCGCTTCGTGGCGCCCATCGCCTCGGCCTTCAACCTGGACGGCACCGCCCTCTACGCCGCCATCGGAACCATCTTCATCGCCAACCTGAGTGGCATCGAGCTCGACTTTGCCCATTACCTGGCCATTTGGTAGGTCGAGTACAGCTACTTTCCCGCAGAGCTTATATCCTCGCCATCCCTGAGCAAAGTGCCGCTTATACCCCAATGTACCGCATGCAAGCAGCAAAAGCTTCGACTTTTGCTCGCTTCTTAAACAGCGGCGTACGTAGCGTTTGGAATTGTTACAAATTTATCAACTCATGTCATCACCTTTTCGGCACAGCTGGGGCCAGATCTGAGTGACAGTATGCGATAACGCTACTTCATTTACAGAGTTACGTTGTGGTAGGTAAGGGTTGTTTCGCATTTTCACTTGAATTTCAGTGTTGCGGGTGCCCTGACCAGCTTTGCGAACAGAGGCATACCCAACGCGGGCGTCATCACAATGATCCTTGTGCTGAAGGCAGGTGGCATCGGCCCATCGCACATCGGTCTCTTGTTGGCCGTCGACTGGATCATGTAAGTTATCTAGTTGTCAATTTCACCACTTGCATTTGCCCTGCAACACGAACGAACACTTCAACAGCAATCAGATTTTTATTGCTTGCGAAAATCAGTAACGTGATTGCATTAGACTTGTCACACCAAACACCGCCGATGTCCAGTGTCACGGAATTTGCTGACTGGCCAAGAGCCGTCATGTAACCTTCCGAAGTAATCATGACCTGCCCTGATGGGCACTCTCATTGGTCGATAGAGATCACGTGAACTTGTGGCGACATCACACGCTGCCCACTGTGGCAGGTGGCAGTTAAATTAATAATTGGTCGAAAGAGCTCACATCACCTTGAGACGTTATCACAACCTGCCGTTTGGGTTGTGAGTGACATAGTTTCTAGGCAGCAACCTAGGCAGGGAATCGAAATGAAAAAGCAGAAAAAATGAGATATATATGCAAATGTTGGCACTGGGACAGCAAAGCGGATATCTGCTACTGCAGCTAGCAATCCGAATATGGTGGTTGGATAGACAATTGCAAACAAACTGAGGCAAACACACGCGCACAAGTTGCACAGAAGCTGAGACACAAATGTGCAATCTAATGTTGTCACATTCCACACTTAAATTGACTTAAGTGTCGCCATAGTTTTAATGCTGCAGAATTGGTAACACCATGCTTCCTATTATTGGGGGCCCCGCCGCGGAGGCTCAGTGGTTAGGACGCTCGGCTACTGATCAGGAGTTCCTGGGTTCGAACCCGACCGCGGTGGTTGCGCTTCGGTGGAGGCGAAACGCTAAGGCGCCCGTGTGCTGTGCGATGTCAGTGCACGTTAAAAATCCCCAGGTGGTCAAAATTATTCCGGAGCCCTCCACTACGGCAACTCTTTCTTCTTTCACTCCCTCCTTTATCCCTTCCCTTACGGCGTGGTTCAGGTGTCCACCGAGATATGTGAGGCAGATCCTGCGCCATTTCCTTTCCCCGAAAACCATTATTATTAGTATTATTATTATTAGTTGGGGGCTGGCGTCGGTCATCCCTGGAATATAAACTGTAGTGCTCCAGGAAAATCAGCTGATTCATAATGACAGGGCCCTGATTCTCACGAGAAATTCAAACATAATTTTTTCTTAAAATTCTTTAACTTCTTGTAACCAAGAGACTTGCGCGCCATTTGTACCTCTTCAGCCCAGCACCCCTTACCAAAGACAAAAATAGAAACTCAATTTTTACAACTAATACACAACTGTGAAATCAGCCGAAACGTCAGTTACTGGCGTGGGGGCACCTACGCTCAAGCGAAGCTTTCCTGAAACCTCTCCCTTATTTTGTCTCTTTCTTCTCTTTAGGAACCGTTGCCGAACGTGCGTCAACGTGTTCAGCCAGTCCATAGCGGTCGCCATTGTTCATAACTCAGTAGAGATGGAACTCAAGAGGAACCAGAACGCTCTTGAGCACTGGCCAGTCGATGAACAGACCCTGAAACGCACAAAGTACACTTTCAACCGTTAAGCACGATGCGCTTTCATTGCCGGCACCAGAGCTTCACTTCTTTTTGCCCGATTTAATATCGTCACACTATTGTGACGATATCAGATTTAATGTTTTTTTATGACTGCCATGTAGAGTACGTAGTGCAAACGCCGCGGAATGACGTTAACATGAGCAATGCATTTCAGCAAGTCACAAATAATTTCAAACTGTCACTATTTTCAATGGAAGTGTTATCAAGATCTCCTAATATCCGCCGGTTAGCTGCCAAAGGTCACTTTCGAACTTCGAATGGAGGTGACTGTCGCTTGCAGTCAAGATGCAAAGGACCAGCGACCACATATGACTGCGCAGCTCACTAACGGCTGGCTTCTTTGCGGTTCCACATAAGCTTGGAATAACACCTTGTTCAGCCCAAATCAGAGTAGCGAAAATACAGATTTCGAATCACGACCATCATTATCATTTCAGTGCATTTTGTCATTTACTAATGTGCGTTAAATAGATGTGGGCTGGTTCAACGAAGCCCTATTCAGTAAACGCAAGTCACCGCGCATGTCTAAGCAGTAAATATCACTGCACACACACCTCATAACTTGCAGCAGGATCCAGCACGTCCTAAAATCACTCCATCCAAGCAGCAGCTTTCTATTCCTCGAAGCCATCGCTGTTTCTTTGTGTACAGTGCTCCAAAGATGCAGATTATGCGGAATAAAAAGTTCACGCATAACTGAAATCTACCTATCTTGCTTCTGGCTTCGTGAAATTATTACAGTCAATGAATATTTTGTACAACAATATAAAACGAAAGTTTGAACCTGCGTTTTAGCACGTAAGCATTACTTGGCTCATGCGTGTCATCCACGGAAAATGTGCACAGAAAGTGTTAGCACACAGTGTGGACACTTACCCGAGCTTACCTGAGTTACTCGGTAACTCGGTATTAATTCGGCTAAGCTCGTGTAAGTACGGAGGAGCGCCACGCAAGCTGCAGCCAATAGGAGGATGTTCGGGTAAGTCCGGAGGAGCGCCACGCAAGCTGCAGCCAATAGGAGGATGTTCGGGTAAGTCCGGAGGAGCGCCACGCAAGCTGCAGCCAATAGGAGGATGTTCGGGTAAGTCCGGAGGAGCGCCACGCAAGCTGCAGCCAATAGGAGGAAGCTCGGGTAAGTTCGGACGGCCATCGCGCCAGCTGCGCGAGAGGTCGCGCGAGAGCAACATATGTTGACATTCTCTACGGGTGGCTGTGACAGGAACAACCACCTGCCAGTAGAGTGGCGCATCGCTCAACCGCTGGTGATGGTGAAAACATTTATTAATCATAGAAAGAGGTGTTGGGGGTCGTGACCTGAAGGGTCACGCCCTTACGATCACTAGGTGGGATATCTAGTCACTCCTAGGCTGCCTAGTCATGCCTAGGCTGCCTAGTCCTGCCTAGTCATGCCTAGTAATGCCTAGGATGCCTAGTCATGCCTTGTAATGCCTAGTCATGCCTAGGCTGCGCCACGGCGCTGTTATACTCGTCGCCATCTGTGTATGTTAAGTAGAGAATGACTGATTCTGCACATATGGGCATTAACCCACGGAGCTCTGAATAGTGTGTGGTTTGCTAACACGAACTAAGTTACACAAACCACGAACGCGCCAGTGGAAACAGCAGCAATTTGCACAGTGTTTTCGCGTTCATAGCAAGTAAGCTGACTTAAGTGCCCTCGGTAGTTTTTCACTTTTATGAAAGCTGTTGACTGTCAGAGTAATGACCTATGAATTTCTTCGGCAGGGGAGGAACAATTGGTTACATCCTGCATCACTGACATTTTTGGCAAAGGCACACACACACACACAAAAAGAAAAACCGACGAGCCGTACGTTGGCAAATAAATGTACGATCCAATCATGCGGGCTCAAAAAAATCCGAAAGCTGACTGACGCATCTCTTAAGTGACAATGTTGCAAGCAAGCTTTCAGGCGAAAACCGATGTGGTGTCAGCACTCCTCCTTGAACGCAACAGAGGCTTGTACGCGTCACGCTATTGGCGCTTTTTTGCCACCAAGAGGTGACGCCTAGGCTAATTACGATACGGCGAAGTTAGAGGACTACTTCCGCGGTCATAGTAGCTGAGGTATCTCCATATGATGGCCGTCAGTTGTTTTATCATTTGCTTATCTGATATTGCCAAATAACTCTGATAATGCGTAAGTATCAATGTATTACACATCTGCGTACCTATCGAGGCCGCGCGACCGGTCTCTAAGCAATTACCGATTTTGTGTTAGAGAAAGGAAAATTAATCTTTGCATCAGTTATAATCTACTTAAAACCGCAAATGAACATACGATATGGTTTCCGCAAAAAGCGTACAGGCACTAAAAGACGAAGACAAGCACACTCAAGACAGGACAGGCGCCAACTTCCAACTAAGTTTATTCATGGAAAAAACCGCTTAATAACCACACCAGCAGGCAAAGATAGAAGCAAACCAAAAAACACGCAGTGACAGAGCATAGGAACACGTGCCAAAAGGATCAAGCAATGATTAAACTCTGATAATGACCCACTGTGAAACCTAATCTCTTCTTCTGAGAGCGAGACAGATGGCTTGCTTATGCAGATATGACCCGTCTGGTTGATGTAATAAGCTTCTATGATTTCACGCTCTAATTTGTCTTTAGACCTTGCGATGAATTTGGTGTTTTCAAAACCTGGACGACACTTGCAGCTTTTGCAGTGAGTGGCCATGTGGCTCCCATAACCATTTTTTATCGCAATCTTGTGCTGCCTCACTCTTTCATTGTAGCATTAACCTGTCTGGCCAATATATTCCAGACCACAGCTAAGAGGCACAGCATACACAACGTCAGTAGTGTAAACAGTGGCGCGGATTTGGTGATTAGTTTTGCACTGCCTAACCATTCTTGCTTTGTTCAAAGTGCACACGAGCGACAGCTTGCAAGGAGCAGATAGGACCACATTGACCTTATACCTGCTGGCTACTTTGTTCAGATTGTGCGAAAGCCGATGAATATAGGGAATCACCACCGTCGGTTTCTCTTCTTTGTCCTTGTCTTTCTGAGCCTGTTCACCCCTTGACGCCACCTTGCGCTTTTTTACAAGCCAATATATTGGCTAATATATTGCCAATATATGGCCAATGTCTGGCCAATATATTGGCCAGACAGGTCAGTGCTACTATGAAAGTGAGGCAGCACAAGATTGCGATAAAAAATGGTTATGGGAGCCACATGGCCACTCACTGCAAAAGCTGCAAGTGTCGTCCAGGTTTTGAAAACACCAAATTCATCGCAAGGTCTAAAGACAAATTAGAGCGTGAAATCATAGCTTATTACATCAAGCAGAGGGGTCATATCTGCATAAGCAAGCCATCTGTCTCGCTCTCAGAAGAAGAGATTAGGTTTCTCAGTAGGTCATTATCAGAGTTCTAATCATTGCTTGATCCTTTTGGCACGTGTTCCTATGCTCTGTCACTGCGTGTTTTTTTTATTTGCTTCTATCTTTGCCTGCTGGTGTGGTTATTAAGCGGTTTTTTCCATGAATAAACTTAGTTGGAAGTTGGCGCCTCTCCTGTCTTGAGTGTGCTTGTCTTCGTCTTTTAGCGCCTGTACGCTTTTTGCGTAAACCATGTCAAGCTACAACCAACTAGCTCAAATGAAAGTCTAGCTGGAACATACGATGTTTGTCATTTTTTGGAAAATTTCTTCGAGAAGAGTGTGCCGTAGTAATCTTGTCCCCGATCTCTGTATAGTTTTCTGGAACACAGTTTGCTCCCCGTAGATTTATCTGTAAAAACCGTCCAATACTACTGGAGTTTAGGAGTAACGATGCAATTTTTTTACGGTGTGACTCAAGATACGCACCCATCACACAGTGCCAGAAGCCACACTGTAACCGCCAAGCTCATTGCTGATATCTTGTTGGTTCATTAAGCACATTTCTAAGTCATGCATTCCTGATTCAGTGCTCTAGCAGTCCTGACTAGTATAAAGTGTGCGATAATCACGTACTCAAGATTATCATAAAGTAAATTTTGGAAGCATGAACGCTTGCTACACGCCACATGTAAACAAAGAAAAAATAGAAACTAAAAGCTCCGGCGCACAGTGGAATCTAAATGCATGGTCTACTTCTTTATCTACCTTCCGGAGACTTATTCTTGCTAGTTACAGCAGGCGGAATACATGCAGCACTTACCCACTCCTCGACTTGAACAATGGCGCGTTGTGAAATCTATGGCTCCCAACAATTCGCGGCTGATAGAGCTGTCTCCTAAAGAGGTAGCTCGGCTTGCCTGCGAGCCGATGCTAGCAAATCGCGAACCCAGTGGGCGCGCTCAGCTTCATCTGTCACCCGTTACCGTCAGACTACACGTTTGTGACGCAAGATACAAATTCTGGCCCGATAATGTACAGTTCACGCAGGGATGCAGCAGTCTCTGCAAGGGCTGTTTTGCTGCCTCTTACGAGAGTCTCAGTTTGAAAGCGGCGGCCGGCCTCGGCTGACGACGACCTGAAGCTCACAAAGCTGCTGCCCCGCAAAGTTGTTCTTTGAGCGGCCGGCATGCCGACGCCAACCAATCGTATACTACTGCTCGTATACACCCAGCTTCGTTACCGAGGCAGCCAGATTAGCGGAGGACAGCTGTCGCCTTCAAAACGCTACATGCTTGTGGAGGGACGAAATACTGGACAAACCAGAGGCGCTTCAGTTTATTAAAAAAAACTGCTTTTACTCCAAACCCAAACCCCACCCGGGAGGACTGGGAGGCGACCCTACTCGCCTGTTGCGACCTGAAAGCCCAAAAGGCGATGGTCGAACGAGCTATGGCGGCAGCGGAAGCCACTGGGGTCCCGTACTAGGGACTCCACCTAGTGATTGTGAGGGGAAGGGCACTAAGCCTGACTCCAGAGCACCCTCCATGTAATTCCCTCTTTTCAGAGGAAATAAACCCTCCATGTAACTCCCTCTTTTCAGAGGAAATAAACGTTTTTACCACCACCACCTTCAGTTTATTCTTGTTTGCAGTAGGGGAGCAATGCGTACACACATAACACAACTACAGAACAAGAAGTCACTACTCTTCATCTTTTTCATCATCAGTGCGGCTCCAGCCGCGACGGGAAATTCCGGGCCCCTGCAGCCGCTGGAATTCAGAGATGGTCGGACCCATCCTCGACCGAGGTGCGTCGCTGCTAGGCCTCTGGCGCCCGGCGACCTCCGACTCCTTGTGCTGGTGGGCGGTGGTACTGATGTGCTCCAGCTTGTACTCGAGGCTCTTGAAAAGGACAATGCCGCATGGCCCGCAAGACAGGTCCATCCCACGATGCTGCATGGGCGTGTCCATGTCCTGCTGCCGGTTTGATGGCATCCAGACCGGCGGGGGGGTGGACTCAGGCCCCGACTTCGTTTTCTTGATTGAGGACGACGATGTCACAACCGGCGGGTTCCAGGCCGGCGAAGAGGCGGACTCAGCGCCTTGCGGTGGGTTCAAGGGCGTGGATGAGGGCGGCGCCTTCGTTTTCATGATTGAGGATGACGATGTCACCACCGGCGGGATCCAGACCGGCGAAGAGACGGACTCAGCGCCTTGCGGTGGTTTCAAAGGCGTGGATGAGGGCGGCGCCTTCGTTTTCATGATTGAGGATGACGATGTCACCACCGGCGGGATCCAGACCGGCGAAGAGACGGACTCAGCGCCTTGCGGTGGTTTCAAAGGCGTGGATGAGGGCGGCGCCTTCGTTTTCTTGATTGAGGTCGACGATGTCACCACCGGCGGGATCCAGACCGGCGAAGAGGTGGACTCAGCGCCTTGCGGTCGGCTCAAGGATGTGGATGAGGACGGCACCTCGCTTGGGTCCCAGGGCCCCGTAGAGCTGGACGAAGCGCCTTCCACTGATCCAGGGCCCGCGGATGAAGCCTTCGCCTCTGCCTCACGTTCGTTTCCAAGCATGATCAGACGCCTGTAGCCTTCGTTCTTCAACTTTTGCATGTGCTTTTTTCCCTGAAAAACGTCATAGTGACATGTAGGACTTTTCTGATGGTTAATGGACATTAAGGCTAATGGACAGCCAAAGCAGATATCAAGATTAGGCCCTTATGACAGATTCTCGCTGAATTAACCACGACAGTTCATAGATAGCTTAACCGACCAATTTTTTTTCACTCGCCAAGGCAGGACATTAAACTATGCCACACGCCAAAACAGGGCGCTGCGTATCGGTTTCGACGCAACCAAGCGCTCTTCAAAATGAACTGGAATATCAATACAAATGCATTTTCGCTTTTCGCTGTCAAGAAAATTTGACACCCCCCCCCCCCCCCCCCCGCAACGGGCCGGTCGGACACGCTATCTCGTGCTCACAGTCGAGTGGCATATATAGAGGCTGACACGTAAGACATACTGATGCGAAGATAAGTGACACAGGTAGTACAAGGTAAGGTGCCAGTCTTGGCGCCTTCTGCAGCTGAACGGCGGTCGCTATAGAGAACCTGCGCTGCTTATGTGACACTGCAGTTGTTTCATCGTATTCATACCATTGCCCGCCTTGGATGGCCGAGGAATTTGAGCCACGTTTTTACTTAGCAGGCCATCACGCAGTGCGCATTTTCTCCCATTACTAGTACTAGTAGTAGTACTAGTAGTAGTGGTAGTAGTAGTAGTAGTGGTAAAAATCGTTTATTAAAATGATAATAAAAAGGAAGGATAAGATTTTTGCTAGCCCTGGCATCTAGCATCGATACTAATGCACCTGAGCTGGGGAAGCAGAAATAAAGGACAGCAGGCAATAGCAGGCAGAATGGAGAAATGAAAGAGGTCAGGGGACAGGAAGAGAGGATAGGAGGGGGGGGGGAGCTAATAGACACGAAAACTATTTACACAATAAGAATTGTCTACAGGTTGCGCGAGTGGTTAGTTCATGATGAAGAAATAAAAACACACGCCAACAGCACTATGTTGACAGCAACTGCAGTGGGGCGTCCAGCTGTTAATCGTAAAAGGTAACACTCGCGGAGCGTTCCGTCACTGCGCGTTTGTACCTGGTGGAGAACACGCGGTACGTCAAGCCCGTCTGTTCGAGGAATGCACAGAGGAGCTCCGAGGCTAATAATAATGATAATTGGTTTTTGAGGAAAGGGAATGGCGCAGTATCTGTCTCATATCGGCGGACACCTGTACCGCGCTGTAAGGGAAGGAGGGAAGGGATAGAGGAGGGACTAAGAGAAAAAAAGGAAGAAAGAGGTGCCGTAGTGGAGGGCTCAGGAATAATTTCGACCACCCGGGGATCTTTAGCGTGCACTGACATCGCACAGCACACGGGCACCTTAGCGCTTTGCCTCCATAAAAACGCAAACGCCGCGGTCGGGTTCGAACCCGAAACTCGGGATCAGTAGTCGAACGCCCTAACCACTGAGCCACCGCGGCGGGTGCTCGCAGGCTCCAAATTTCGTTTTCTGGTAAAAATTAAAAGCTAAAGCTTTTCTATGCAGACACCTATCACGGCTCGCCAGTAATGAAGCACCATGTCGACTTTCAAGGATAGTACGTGGGGAGAAGGGCAGGTCGGTGCTTCCTTTTTCTTCTGGCTCGGCGCTGACAAGCACATCGCCAGTGCGCATGCGTGACTTTCGTATAAAAGCAGCGCGCTGCGAAGAATAGAGCAATAAATGTCCGGACTCCGTAGAGTATCTGTTACGGGTCCAGTTGGACTTTTTTTTTTTTGGAAATGCGGTGGAGAGTTTGAAGGATGCTTCCCTCCCGCCACCGGTTGGCCCGGTATTGCACTACCTCCGGGATCGGCCTTGCTTTTAGCGCGTCTTTACTATCCTGTCTTTCTATCGGATCTTTCAACTCTCCTGCTATCTGCACGTGGTAGCGACTGTGGCCCTTCTTGAGCCAGTGAGCAGGCCTGTGAACTTTCCTTTTCTTTCTTTCTTCCTGGCAAATATCTATCTAAGAATAGAGCACTTGGCGTCCGTGTCGTTCTATATCAACTGGCGATGAAGATGGGAAGCAGACTGATAGCGTAACCGGCACGGAAGAATGACGCACTCGTTGAAGCGGCGGAACCACGTCGAGTTCTGGGATTTCGACACCTACACGGAACGTGAGAAAGAGGACTTCGACTCGTACGTCGAACGTTTTAACCACTATTGGAAGGGAGCACAAGTTGAAGACGCAGTCTGAAGAAGTCCGCTTTCATGACCGCCTTCGGGAGGAGCGCGCACATGACCCTCAAAGACCTGCTTTTGCCGGCAAGCCCGGATGGCGAGTCGTTCGAGGATCTGGTGAAGGTACTGTCGGCGTCAAATGAAATGCGAACAGCGGAACGCGTGGACAAGTCATTATTTCCGGCTTTATTTTTTTATGGTTTCTGTTGAATTCTTGCGCTGCTAGGTAGCTGAAGCTAACCCTTTTCAAATAAACAGCCAGTGCTAATCCCCTGCAAGTCATTCATAAAGAGGGAGGCGCGCTCATCCGGTTTGCGGTAGTTTCGCGTCTGTTTTCTTTGGCGTTCGTTTTCTCGCCTTGCCACTGGATAGCCACATTTGTATTTTCCAGCGATCGCAGAATTCGCAGCGCGGCTTGGCTGGCGCCAGCGGCTGTAGGCTACGTTGATGAAGCGAGCGCTCTTAGCTCACTGGCCTGCAGCGCTTTGATTTCGTCCCTATCATTGCCCTGTTATCAGCGTCTGCTTGCGACGCGAACAGTTGAAAAAAGGACCGATCGGGTTGCGGTCGCTGTCCAACGTGGTCGTCGCTGAATCCCTTGTTTCTGGCAGTGAGCAGAACTTTATCGCCGCCGTACCGCCACCAAAAATGTGGCGCTTCAGCTGAAAGGCGAGAAAACGACTGACGAAGAAAACAGGAGCAAAGCAATCGCAAACCGGAAAAGCGTGACTGTCTCTGATGACGACAGGTAGACGGCGTAGAATGGACCGTTGGCCACGCTCTATGCTGTTCGCATTTCATTTGACGCCGATAGTACTAAAAGAACACTATACGCCGGGGATCCGAGTAATTACAGAGAGGTTAAAGTACAACCGCCGGTACCAGCTGTCAACGGAGTCAGTTTCAACGTCTGCTGTGCAACTACGACACCTTGCTGTCAAGTGCGCATTTGGGAATATTCTGGACGACGCACTGCGTGGCAGCTTCGTCGCGGAGCTCCGGAATCCTGCAATTCAAGCAGCGCTATTGAAGAAGAGAGCTGAATTTCGAGACAGCTTGCGAACTGACAAAAAGCACGGAGCTTGCGGAGAAAGTATGAAAAAGCTTCAGGCCGTCGGGGGACAGCGAGTCTACAGAAAGGGGCGTACACGCCGCTAGCAAGAAAAAGCCGAGGACCACACAAACCCAAGGTGAGAGCGCATCGTCAAATATTTTTTTATGAACGGCACTTGCTATCGATGCGGCGACAAACACGACGCTAGCTAATGCAGGGATCGTATCGCAAGATGTCACCGGTGCAAGACACTTCGCAAAAACATGCATACACAAAAAAGGCCAAGCAGTAAACGTGCTAGAAGCGGAGCATGGCCATGACCAATTAAGTCTTTTTCAGGTGCGAGGAAGCAGACACTGCTGCCACCTTATAAAATAGACGTGAAAATCTGCGGACAGCCAGTGACTGTGCATATAGAGAGCGGGGCCGCCGTATCTATCGTGAACGAGCAAGTGTGCGCTAAGCTTCCGCCACAAGCTCAAGCGGAGCTTGAAAGCTGCACGCTAGAACTAAAGACTTGCGGCGGCACGCCGCTCCGAACTAAAGGCAAAGGCCAACAAACGCATGTTAGAATACGAGGGGCAAACAAAAACGTTGCTTGTGGTCGTGGTACCGGGATCACCGCCATGCTTCTTGCGTAGAGATTGGCTTGTACAGCTGAAGCTAAACTGGAATAGCGTCTTCGGCATACAATTAGACCGAACAGTTACGGACTTGTTTCAAAGGTACCACGATGTGTTCTCGCCAGAAATAGGTTTGATAAAATCCTATAAAGCCCCAGCCGTGTGTAAAAGAGGGAGCCCAACTAGTATTTTTCAAAGCCGGGGCAGTTCCTCACGCGCTGCGACATCCTTTTGAGCGGGAACTTCTAACAGTGCAAGACCGAGGAGTTTTGGAACCAGTCCTGCAGAGTGACTGGCGTAACACCAATGGTGGCTGTACCGAAGGCAGATAAAACGGTGAGACTTTGTGGCGACTACTAGGTTACCCTTAACCCGACTATAAAGGCAAACCACTATCAGCTACCTCTAATAATAATAATAGTTTTTTGGGGAAAGCAAATGCGCAGTAACTGTCTCATATATCGCTGGACACCTGAACCGCGCCGTAAGGGAAGGAATAAAGGAGGGAGTGAAAAAGAAAGGAAGAGAGAGGTGCTGTAGTGGAGGGCTCCGGAATAATTTCGGCCACCAGGGGATCTTTAACATGCACTGACATCGCACAGCGCACGGTCGCCTTATATCTCTACCAGAAGACATCTTCACGGTGCTGGCAGGAGGGAAAGTGTTTACAGTGCTCGACCTGACAACCGCGTATCAGAAAATGCAGGTGCACGAAGACTCAAAAAAGCTACTCACAATTAACACACACCTAGGACTGTTC
This sequence comes from Amblyomma americanum, assembly GCF_052857255.1. Classification (NCBI taxonomy): domain Eukaryota; kingdom Metazoa; phylum Arthropoda; class Arachnida; order Ixodida; family Ixodidae; genus Amblyomma; species Amblyomma americanum. Next base: position 139,919,856 of record NC_135505.1, on the reverse strand, counting down.
AAGTGTGTGCGCATGCCTTAAGGAATTTCGAGTGCTTATGCAATTTTCCAGTCCATAATGGATGAGATGCTCAAAGGACTCGACTGTGTGCTTTGCTGCCTGGACGACGTCCTGGTTGCGGGAGGTTCATTCCATGAATACCTTACTCGGTTGGAAGCAGTGCTTGGGAAATGTCCAGAGCCATGGAGGTTGACTGAAGCAAGAGGAATGCAAGTTTTTTCGAGACTGCGCGGTACTTGGGCCATACTGTTGGAGCGACCGAACTTCGTCCGTGTGTCGAAAAAGTGGTGGCAGTGAAGGGGAGTGCCAGCTCAGAGCTGAAGGCGTATCTGGGCATGTTAGCATTTTATTCAAAGTTTATTCCCCATATGTCGACCAAACTAAAGCCTCTGTACCACTTACTTCGGAAAAATGAGCCCTGGAGGTGGTCACAACTCGGAGGGAGTTTCTTTCAAAAAATCAAAACAGGGCTCACTCAAGATAGTCTCCTAACGTTCTACGATCCCTCAAAGCCGCTAGGTTTAGTGGCAGACGCATCCGCCTACGGTATAGGGGCGGTGCTATTTCATATTACAGACTGCCACGAAAAGCCAATTGTGTATGTCTCGTGTCTCGTCTACTGATCCGGAGATCCCGGGTTCGAACCCGACCGCGGCGGCAGCGTTTTTATGCAGGCAAAACGCTAAGGTGCCCGTGGGCTGTGCGATGTCAGTGCACGTTAAAGATCCACAGGTGGTCGAAATTATTCCGGAACCCTCCACTATGGCACCTCTTTCTTCCTTTCTTTCACTTCCTCCTTTATCCCTTCCCTTACGACAATATTCAGGTGTCCGCTGATATATGAGACAGATACTGCGCCATTTCCTTTCCCACAAAACCAATTGTTGTTATTATGTATGCCTCGCGAACCCTTAGCAAAGCCAAAGCAGCGTATTCAAACTTGGAAAAAGCTTTGGCAGTTGTATTTGGGATAAAACGATTCCACATGCATTTTTGGCCATGAATTCACTATCTACTCGAATAATTTACCGTTGAATTGTCTATTAAGGCATGCCAAGCCCATTCCTGCATCTGCAGCAGCTCGCATGCAACGATGGATGCTTTTGCTCACTGCATATCGCTACAGATGGGAATATCTCAAAAGGCAGTCTATGGCAAATGCGGACGCGCTCTCACGCATTCCATTGCAGAACGAACAAGATGCTAGCAACTACATCCAGTTCTTCTCAGTGACGCAGGGCCTACCCTTACCAGCTGAAAAGATTAAAAAGACTAAAAAAAACCCTGTATTATCGAACGTCGTCTTTTACACCCTGAATGGCTGGCCCTCAAAAGAACGCGAGAAAGAACTAGCAGCGTATTTTGCAAGACTTCATAAGCGGTCGATTGCTCATGACTGCATCATGTGGTGCAACTGTGTTGTTCCGAGTTCCTTGCAACGTTCAGCACGGACGCTTATGCATGAGGGCCACCCGGGATCAACACCAAAGTAGATGCTGGTAAAAACCTAAGTGTGGTGGCCTAAGCAGAATGAAGATATCGAAGAAACAGTGCGATCGAGTGTGTGTGACGTGCCAGCTGAGTCAAAATTCAGCTCCACGTCTGCCTGTGACGTCATAGAAATGGCTGACTCGGCGCTGGCAAAGGATCCACCTCGACTTTGCATACAGTAAGCCAAACTGGTTACTTGTTCTTGTGGACGCCTTCTCTCTCATGACTACTACGACGGCCGAAAAAACTAAGGAAAAGCTGCGTACCATTTTTGCTACTTTCGATCTACCAGAAGTAGTGGTAACGGGTAATGACCCCAATTCGCATCGAGAGAATGTGACGTTTCTGTCGGCGAATGGGATACGCCTCCTTATCGCCCAGCGTCGAATGGCACTGCAGAACGCCGGTTCAGGCTATTAAAAAAGACCTGCAAAAACAATTGCAGGATGAAGAGAAACAGGGTGTCCGAAGGTCTTTTGAGCACCGCGTTGATCGATTCCTTTTCCGCTACAGGAACACACCATGTGCAGCAAGGGGAAAGACACCAGCGGAGCTGTTTATTTAGTATACGCCAAAAACCCGCCCGGCTCGGCTGCATCATCGGCTTAGTGACTACCCGGAGACGCCGCACTGAACTTCACGCACGATGGAGCGAGTTCAAAGGAGACAGAGTGCGTGTTAAGGAACCAGGTGATTCGCATAGCTAGTCGGCATCATTTTCAGACGAGTTAGCGCCGTAACACACGTCGTAAGCATTAACTAAGAACGTTTAGGACATAGTGATCACATGGTCAAGGCTGCGTTTCCTGTTCCTGATCGCGAAGTACTTCGTCATCCTGTTTCATTTCTCATGCACCAGCCTTCTCAGTTCGCACAGCAACCCCTTGGAAGCTCCAGATCCCGACAAGGGTTTGAGATCCGCAGCGCAACCAGACAGAGACCAGAACGAGCCGATTACCCCACAGGCGGAATCCCCGGACAAAAGCCTGCCCCGCCGCGGTGGCTCAGTGGTTATGGCGCTCGGCTACTGCTCCGGAGTTTCCGGGTTCGAACCCGACCGGGGCGGCTGCGTTTTTATGGAGCCAAAACGCTAAGGCGCCCGTATGCTGCGCGATGTCAGAGCACGTTAAAGATCCCCAGGTGGTCGAAATTATTCCGGAGCCCTCCACTACGGAACCTCTTTCTTCCTTTCTTCTTTCACTCCCTCCTTTATCCCTTCCCTTACGGCGCGGTTCAGGTGTCCAACGATATGTGAGACAGATACTGCGCCATTTCCCCCAAAACAAATTATAACCCTCCGGGGATCTGCTCTTGTTAGCCCCCAACGCCGTTAGTGAGCCGAGCGTGGAACAACCGCAGCAATCTTCCCCCGTTCCTCTACGACGAAGCACAAGAGCGAGACGGTAACCAGACCGCTGGGGCTACAAGCAAAACGAAAAAGAAGGGGAGAAATTAATGCTGTTGCTCGGCACTGACAAGCGCATCGCCAGTGTGCATGCGTGACTTGCCTATAAAAGCAGCGCGTTCCGATGAATAAAGAATTCATCCCTCCCAGCACTTGGCGTGCGTGTCGTTCCAAACCGCTTTTTTTAGGGCGTGAAGAGTGATACGGAGCCTACCTCGAAGCTCCTCGCGTGGATGAAGCCCGTCCAAGGTCACCGATCAAAGCAGCCAGGAGAAAAAGATAAGACAACAAATAGAGGGACAGCAATGAGAAAAAGGAAAGAAATAGGAGGAGAAAATGGAGGGGAACGCCGGGGTACCACCCGCTGCTCGTTATCGGGGACGCGAAGGTCATGAGCTCACAGTAGCAGCAGCTCGGAAACTAAAGTGTTCGACGAGAGGGAGCTCAGCCAAGATTCCCTCCATGAGCGGCCATAGCAACAAAGTAACAAAATCATACGCGCGTGGGTGGCGCAAAGCTGCTTTTTTATTGTACTTTTATTAGTTCTTTCAAGAGAAAGATAACAATATGGTAAATGAAATATAGGGGTAGCCCGTCTTGTACGAGGTTCGTGCTAGGTAGGAGATCCGCGCTGAAGCGAGAGCGTAGGAAGCGCCAGCGCGAAGCAGCCGCTGACTCAAGCCGATCGTTAAACGTTCAACTAGACCGCTGCTTAGCTTAGCCAATTTTCAAGCGATAGCGTATACAGCTCGTTCGGTCGAAAAGCAGTCGGCGCAGTCGGCCCAGTATACGATAAGGCGCCCGTGTGCTGTGCGATGTCAGTGCACATTAAAGATCCCCAGGTGGTCGAAATTATTCCGGAGCCCTCCACTACGGCACCTCTTCTTCCTTTCTTCTTTCACTCCCTCCTTTATCTCTTCCCTTACGGCGCGGTTCAGGTGTCCAACGATATATGAGACAGATACTGCGCCATTTCCTTTCCTCTAAAACCAATTATATTATTATTATTATTAGTCGGCCCCGCGTGTCGGAAGTAATCGGGGGTTGCGTAAAAAAATCGTAGCATGGTAATTTGTGGTTCTAGTGATTGATTACTGGTGTGTAATAGGCGATGACGAGTTAATGAAATCATTGGGGTTAATTGAGCAATTAAAGAAATAAATATAAATTGGAATAAGAGGGGTTAAAAGGTGTAAAAATGCTCTGAATGAAAAGCCAATTCATGATGATGCCAATTAAGAAAAATAGTGTGTAATTGACCAATTTATTAATTGAAAGAATCGCAAAAATATGACAAATCCGTTCAAAGGTGTGCCCCGCCGCGGTGGCTCAGTGGTTAGGGCGCTTGACTACTGATCCGGAGTTCCCGGGTTCGAACCCGACCGCGGCGGCTGCGTTTTGATGGAGGAAGAACGCTAAGGCGCCCGTGTGCTGTGCGATGTCAGTGCACGTTAAAGATCCCCAGGTGGTCGAAATTATTCCGGAGCCCTCCACTACGGCACCTCTTCTTCCTTCTTCCACTCCCTCCTTTACCCCTTCCCATGCGGCGCGGTTCAGGTGTCCAAAGATATATGAGACAGATACTGCGCCATTTCCTTTCCCCAAAAACCAATTATTATTACTATTATCAAAGGTGTCAAATGTTCAGAATGGAAAGCTTAACCCACTACGCTATCGCGTCGTACCCTTAACATGGAGCTTAAGTGTCCACTCTTTTTTTTACCATAAGCTCAGCGTCACAACAGAGGCGCACTCGAATGAATTCTTGCGTGCTCCTTATTTAGTGCATCTATAGTTGTCTCGCTGGTAGTATTAATCTCCTATCCAGGAACGAAAAAATAGTTTCGGAGGTGAAACCAGTCGCGCAGATAAGAAGCAAAAAGACGCACCTTGTTGTGGATGTCCATGGCCGACTCAGAGTTAAGGGCAACCTTGCAGAGCTCGCAGAATGAGTACGGCCTCGCTTTGCGCAACAGCGCTTGCAGTGGTCCGAAAGCGAGACCAGAGGCGGAACCCTCGATGGTCTCGGCCACGGTTCGCCTGGTCGCCACGCTGATGTCATCGCCGACGCATGCCTTCTGTCTGTGCTTCTCGCTCTTCATGTGGCTCAGGTACGGCACTGGACCGTTGAACACCTTCTGGCAGTGGTAGCACGAATACCTTAAGCACTCCATGTCTACGAGAGAACAGCAGAATTCAAAACCACAAAGTTAGAACTGGCTTGGGTGAATTCTGGTTCATAAACGCTAAGGCGCCCGTGTGCTGTGCGATGTCAGTGGAAGTTAAAGATCCCCGGGTGGTCGAAATTATTCCGGAGCCCTCCACTACGGCACCTCTTTCTTCCTCTCTTCTTTCACTCCCTCCTTCAACCTTCCCTTACGGCGCGGTTCAGGTGCCCAACGATAGATGAGACATATACTGCACCATTTCTTGTCCCCCAGAAGCAATTAATAATATTATTATTATTTATGGGGGATTAACGTCCCAAAGCGACTCGGGCTATGAGGGACGCCGTAGTGAAGGGCTACGAAAATTTCGACCACCTAGATTCTTTAACGTGCACTGACATCGCGCAGTTCTCGGCCCTCTAGAATTTCACCTCCTTCGAAATTCGACCGCCGCGGACAGGATCGAAGCCGCGTCTTTCGAGTCAGCAGCCCAGCGCCATAACCACTGAGCCACCGCGGCGGAGGCTTGGGTGAATTCATCGGCGTCAGAGTTAATCCTATGCTGCACGACAGAGGCCTCTGACAGTAAACTAAAGATTATTCCTACCTTGAACCTGGCAAGACCACGTTATTTCTGAAGTTCCTGTGTCCATCACCACTTGCACCTGACCCTTTGTAGAGAGAGAGAAAAGAAAGATTAACGGAAAAAGCAGAAGGGGTTAACTAAATGACACCCAGTACGCTACCCTTTTACGTGGAAAGGGGAACGGGGGGAGGAATGGAAAGTGGAGACAATACATGGAGGTCACTTTTCCATCTGTCCTTAGGTCATTAACAGGGTACCCAGGGCACACCCTGAAAGTATATAACCTTGAACATAATCCTGTGTCCTTCAAGAACTTGAGAAACACCTTCATAACTGTCCTCTGCGAAGAAGTATTAGTCCAAGGACCAGAATCTCGGCTTCTGTTAGCGGACAAGGATCTAAGCGGCGCAGAGTTGCGCCCAGGAGGGCACGCCCACGCTCAAACCGAGGGCAGTCACAAAGTAGATGCTCTATTGTTTCGCCGCACCCGCCGCTGTCACACGCAGGACAGTCTACCATTGCGATTAAGTAAGAGTAGGAATTTGTAAATCACTTTCATGGAGACTGCTCAAATGTCTTCCTCTGCCTAATCCGTATCCCATCCTCAGCATTTGTCAATTGCCACAAGATGTGCCTTTTCTATGCTGACATAGCTCAGACCCACGCCATGATCAAAGTGATCCAGACCCACGTAGTTGCCAACTTGTCCCCTCAGTGCCCATACATTGAAATCCGTCTGTGTCATAGGGTCAATAGTGACCTAGAATACTTATTTCAGTGCAGGACGTCAAACATCGGAGGTTTGCCGATTGTCGCGACACCCGGAGGCAGCAATGTACACTGCACATCACTAAAAAATTCGAGATGGATTAACTGCTCTGGTTCCTGGCAACATCATTTGCGAAATAGGTGAACAAAAGAGGGCAGGTACAGAATCGTTTATGAGCTTAGGACGACGAACGTAGAAGAAACTTCCCGCCCCTTGCCGGCCCCTCCACATGCTAAGCTCATCGCCACCATTAGCTCAGCGAAGTAGACACAGGGCGTAGCCAGGTTACAAAGCGGGACTCGGCAACGAGCACGACCAATGAGCTCTGAAAGACACGCGCTCCAGCGTCTCCTGTAACCACCCATATAGCCCTCGCGAGTTAGGCCTACCCGAGTGCCATTACCATCGACCATCAACGAAACGCGTTCTAGCTACGAAAACTGCAAAGAGAATTCCGCGGTAACTGTATTGAAGGCCTTGCCTACAGCTATCCCCTGAAATCGAGGCTGTTTTCTGTCCCCCGCTATCCCCCAGCTATCCGAGCTGGGGGACAGCTATCTAACCCCCCCCCCCCCCCGCGCCCACCCCACCCCACCCCGAGAGAACATGACAGCTGACCTCACAGAGCTGGCTTGAACGCCCGCGATGGTCCGTCACCAGGCTCCGGCAGGCAGGCAGGCAGGCAGAAAGCGGCGGCGGTAGAGCCAAGAACTCGATGCCCTGACCGCTTGCGTCCGCGGGGCTACAGGCGAACGCTCGAGTCGCTCGTGCGCTCGTGGTTGCGGCGAAGCTCGCGAAGGGTGATGATGGCGATGGGGCTGCCCATTGCACGTGCTGGTCCTTCTTTCTTTTTCTTCGTGGGGAGGGGGGCAGATGGCTTATACTTCGCAGCGAATGTAATAATGATAATGTAATGAAGACTACAGTCGCCACCATCGATCACGATGAAGAGGTTTGGCCACAACCGGTTTTTCTCCGTTCTCTCTTTCATATGGCCGTGAACCTTCTTGTCTCCTGGATACCATCGTTCCCCACCACCCCGACAGCTCAGAATGCACTTTTCTCTCTGACGTTGGCCACCATGCCGAGCAGTGCCGCCAGCTGGCTTGCTCGTTGACGAGTACAACTCAAGGCCTCGATCCGCACATATGCGAGTGACCGCGGCCAGTCCGCCCATGACTTTCCCACTGACTCGCTCGTCTGGTTGTCTGTGCCGCTGCCTCCAAGTTTGCAGTCAAGTACCTCGGCACTTATCGTGTCTTGGAGCGCACATCACCTATGAACTACACCGTCGAGCCAGTGACCCCCTCTTCGGATCGCCGCTGTCGGGGGCGCGAAATTGTTCATGTCAGCCGGCTAAAGCCGTACTACGACCCCCTTGTCATCTCTTCGCCCTGAGTCGCCAGGATGGCTTCCTCTTGTCGCCGGGGCAGTTGCAATGAAGAAGACGACAGTGCGCCACCATCGACGACAATGAAGAGGTTCGGCCGGCCTCGGCGACCGGCTGCCACGCGCGTTGGAGAGCTCGAGCTCGCTCTGGAAGTCTGTACTGGTGCCGCCGCTGCTGGGGCAGTTTGTGTAACTGTTACGCCGCCAGCCTTTTCAGCTCTACAATAAACCACTCTTCAATAATAAAATTTGGAGCACGCTTAAGCTTAGTCTAAGAGTGAGACGCGACAGCGTGTTGCAGCGTTGCCAAGGTGCCCACGGAACGCCATCGCCCGTTCGGCGCGACGCGTGGCCCGCTGGACAATTTAACGAAAGCACGTCTGTTTCACATATCTCGGTGGACACCCGAACCAGACTGTAAGGGAAGGAAAATGAAATGGAAATTGGCTTTAAGGAAATTAAATGACGCCTGTCACAGTTCTCGCTGGACACCCGTACCTGCCGTAAGGGAAGGAAAATCCCTTCCTTTACGGCGCGGTTCAGGTGTCCATCGAGATGCGCCGTATACTGCTCCATTTTCCGCTCACGGCCAACCCCGGCGACGGCGACGACACCGGCTTTTCTGCGACACGGGGTCCTTAACGCTGCCGCGTTAATAACGCTTATTGTAGCGGGAGCTACACTAGGCTACCAGTTGAGCATTTCGCGGTACAGGCGTGACGCCAGTTGGGCACATGCCAACCTTCGTTAAACGCAACATTGCAGCCATAGAGCCCGACCTAAACTCGCGAGATATTGAAAATGTATTTCTAGAAATATTGACGGACAAAAGGAAGGACCCTCGCCTCCATGGAAACGCGGCCGGCGCGGTCGGGTTCGAACCCGGGTACTACGGATCCGCGGTGGCTGAGTGGTTAGCGTTCTCCTACTGATCCGTGGTTGGAATCTCTATCCGTGAAAGGGGCGTTTAGTTTAGTAAGATGAACTGGACTTCGAGAATCAAGAAAAGAAAGCCTGGTTGGGGAGTATAAATAAAAAAATTAGATACGAAAGAGATAAGTATTGTACAGAGCGCTGAAGTGTTAATGGAAACACGAGAGCACCTGGCAAGCGATACCTGCAGTACACCGTTTGGTGGCCCGCACTTTCGTTGTGTACTGACGAGTTTAATTGCAAAGGCTGTGCAAGCCGGGAGGCTGGGGGTGGACGCTGCCATCGCGTCCATCTTTTCAGAGATTAGGTGGGCACATTGCACTTGTCCATCTCGTCACCGCGCAGGTCCCCGACATTCACGAGGAATACATGACAACGATTCGTCGTCCGTGCTGTGCGCTCAGAAACGACAGCTGCCCGGTTCGCACTGCGCTTTACCTAACAGAACAATAACGGGGGCTAGTTGGTAGTTCATTGTGAGGAAACCATCAGTATGGCGTGTTTTGAGCACGACGCGCCTAACATAGTAGGCAACGCATGTGGCTACCACGAGGGGGCGCTGCAGGTACCATGAGTTTCTACAGTCGGCTCTCGACGGCGCTTACTAAAGAGGACAGAGGATTTGTTCGAATTACTAGGAGTTCTTATTGACAGGAACATCTTTAATATTTTTATGATGAAAGGACAAAATCTCAATTCGGATTATAATAATAATAATTGTTTTATTTGGGTAAAGTAAATGCCACAGTATCTGTCTCATATATCGTTGGACACCTGAACCGCGCCGTAAGGGAAGGGGTAAAGGAGGGAGTGAAAGAAGAAATGAAGGAAGAGGTGCCGTAGTGCATATTACTTGAGGAGAAGAAGAAGAAGAAGAAGAAGAAGAGGGCTCCGGAATAATATTACTTGAGGAGAAGAAGAAGAAGAAGAAGAATTTCGACCACCTGGAGGTCTTCAACGTGCACTGACATCGCACAGCACACGGGCGCCTTAGCGTTTTTCCTCGGATGATCGGAAGATGGAATTTAGTGAGTTCAAATTGAGGAGTCATCACCTAAATCATCTTAAAGCCCGCGTAAAACCCAGAGTTGTTCAACTCTGGAAGAACATTCTTTTAATGCGTTAGCAATGTAACAGCCATTATCGCAAAGTGTCCGTCGATGGCGTGTGAATTTTTTGGATTGTAAAACATTTATTTGGTCGAGAGCAGGTTGCAGGAGACACATACTAGATTGGCCGCTAGCCCATGGCTGGCGGTGACCTCATTGGCCCGCTCGATTGCCCGTACATCAATCTTGGGGTCCGAGCTGACCAGCACGTGTGAAGCCTCGGTTAGCAGGAGGCAGAGTGAAGAGAGGGAAATCTTTCTCTCCACTTCCAGGGAAACGCAAATGCAAACACATACTTTTCCGCATGAATCGTGCTGATCGTCTGGGAATTTGTTCTTTTTTTGTTATCGGTAGCCTTATTCTTGTAGCCCTGTCGTAGTTGCTTCTTTTAGTGCGGTAGCGCTACATGGAAGAATTCAAATTGGTTTTCGAGGAAGTGAAATGGCGCAGTAATAATAATAATAATTGCTTTTGGGGAAAAGGAAATGGCGCAGTATCTGTCTCTTATATCGTTGGACACCTGAACCGCGCCTTAAGGGAAGGGACAAGGAAGGGAGTGAAAGAAGAAGGAGGTGCCGTACGTAGTGGAGGGCTCCGGAATTGTATCGCATATGCCGGTGGACACCGGACCGCGCCGTAAGGGTAGGGAGGAAGGAGGGAGTGAAAGGAGAAGGAGAGAAAGAGCTGCCGTAGTGGAGGTCTCCGGTTGGTTGGTTGGTTGGTTTTTTGGGGAAAGGAAATGGTGCAATATCTGTCTCATATATCGTTGGACACCTGAACCGCGCCGTAAGGGAAGGGATAAAGGAGGGAGCGAAAGAAAGGAAGAAAGGAAGAGGCGCCGTAGTGGAGGGCTCCGGAATAATTTCGACCACCTGGTGATATCAAACGTGCACTGACATCGCACAGCACACAGGCGTCTTTGCGTTTCGCCTCCATCGAAACATTTTCTGATTTCGTGCATGCGTATGTTCCTGAAGCCTGCTCTGTGGCAGGCGACCCACCTGTCCACCGGGTTGTGGGCAACCTGCCAGGTGTGTACACCTGGCATGCCTTCACCTGGTTAAGGCTTGGCTTAAGGGCACACATTTATCAACGCCTTCAAGGTAAATACCTGTAAGGTAAATTCTTGAGCTCAAAGGCCTTCGTGTCAAGGGCATTTACGTCAAATCTCTGTAGGATAAAGGCCTTATGTTAAAGGCCTGTAAGGTGAAGGCCTTCATAGTTGCTGACTTCCTGTTAAACGCCTTTAGATAGAAAGCATTCAGGTCAAAGGTCTTTATGGCAAATGCGTTTAGGTCAAATGCCTTTAGCACGCAAGGACCTTAAGTGCTCACCGTAGCTAGCGCTACTGCACGATATTTCGCGCTTAGCCACGCTAAACGATCTGCAAACTTTATGGAGTTATTTCACTGGCTTGAACTCTATGATGGCGGGACTGGATCCGTGTTATTTTGCGGTATTTTTTCTTTTGGTGATCATGCGACATGGACTCTTTTGCGTCATTGCTCAAAGCCCCTCCCTGCGTACGACCGCGCAGGAGCATAGTCGCGTTCACGGTCTAATGCAGCCTATGGATCTTGCAGCCGACAGCACCGAACATTTTTTTCCGCCCGAAGGAGCACGCCCGCAAAAACACGCTGGCATCAGCGAATGCCCTTGGATGTTGTTGTTGTCGTTGTCGTTGTTGTTGTTGTTGTTGCCAGGAAGAAAGAAAAGGAAAGTGCACAGGCCTGCCCACTGGCTCAAGCCGAGCCACAATCGCTACCACGTGCAGATAGTAGGAGAGTTGAAAGATGGGATAGAAAGACGGGATAGTAAAGACGCGCAATATAAAGACCCAGGCCGATCCCGGAGGCAGTGCAATACCGGGCCAACCGGTGGCGGAATTGAAGCAACCTTCAAACTCTCCGCCACATTTCCAAAAATAAGTCTAATTGGGACCCGTATCAGATATTCTACGGGGTCCGTACTGTGCTTGGATGTATCGAACCACCACACCTTATGATAATGCATAAAGCGGAAGTATCGTTGTCGGTGATTTGCCCAGAATTGAACTCTGAGTGCGCTCCACAGAATTTATTCTATTCTGCCAGGGACCTCCAAAGGACACTCCTTTTGTGATTACCGCTTAATTATTATTAATTGGTTTTGGGGGAAAGGAAATGGCGCAGTATCTGTCTCATATATCGTTGGACACCTGAACCCCGCCGTAAGGGAAGGGATAAAGGAGAGAGTGAAAGAAGAAATTAAGATAGAAGTGCCGTAGTGGAGGGCTCCGGAATAATTTCGACCACCTGGGGATCTTTAACGTGCACTGACATCGCACAGCACACGGGCGCCTTAGCGTTTTTCCTCCATAAAAACGCAGCCGCCGCGGTCGGGTTCGAACCCGTAAGCTCCGGATCACTAGTCGAGCGCCCTAACCACTGAGCCACCGCGGCGGGTTGATTACCGCTTTAAAAAATCAGTTTTTTGTAGAATATTTTGAAAGTGCACTTTGTATTGGGGCTGATGGTTGTTTTTTGGGGGGAGGGGGAAGGAAATGGCGCAGTATCTGTCTCATATATCGTTGGCCACGCGAACCACGCCGGAAGGGTAGAGATAAAGGAGGGAGTGAAAGAAGAAAGAGATGCCGTAGTGGAGGGCTCCGGAATAATTTCGACAACCTGGGGATCTTAAACGTGCCTTGACATCGTCCAGCACACGGGCACCTTAGCGTTCTTCCTCCATAAAAACGCAGCCGCCGCGGTCGGGTTCGAACCCGGGAACTCCGGATCAGTAGCCTAGCGTCCTAACCACTGAGCCACCGCGGCGGTTGGGGCTGAGGGCCCATATCAATATTCTACTCGACGTGACCGAATTCTTTTAACTTGCTAATGCAATTGCAAGGATGGTGTCTGAACCAGCTGGTAGCGATTTATTTTAGCGCTTTAAACGGTGCACTACAGAGGAGTAGCAAATGAAATGTACTAATACGACAGCAACATCGATATTTTTGCCCTTTATTATCCTTGTATTCTTAGCGTTGTTGAACTTAAAGTAACGCTGTTTATTGTATTTTTACGTGATTTTGAATAAGAGTGGCCAAGGCAGATCTTTCCCGCTGCAGCACGAATTTCTCTTCCTGATGATGAATTTTTATGGCACAAGGGCATCTGTGTCCAAAAGCGCCGTGGCACAGGGTTTTTCTTTTTCCCCCGGTGGGGCCAAAGACCCATTTCCCAAGACTTTTTCACCGTAAAGAAGCCGAGCACCGGGCAGAGGAAAGCTTGTACCCATTATATCAATGGTGGGTACCCGGCGGCACTGGGGATCGTACCCCGCACCTCCCTCATGCGGGGTGCATGCTCAGACCACTAGGCCACCGCTGCAGTACGAATTTCTCTTCAGCTACGAAGACTCTACAGCTTTCCTCGATAGTGGCCAGGGACATAGCTGCGCTAATGTGGGCGTTCATGGTAGTTACTCCATACATTGTTCTTTTGTGCGAACTTGTGGAAGTCGGACAAATAGCCATATTTAGCTCCATCAGTCAATTCTCAGTCGTCTTGATAATCTTTTAACCCGAGTCATTTTTGCCATGCACGCGCTTTCGTTGTCGTTCAAATAGTAATCGGTTTAGCCATGGCTCAAAGACATCAGATTAACGAAGTACAGTTTTGGTCAAAACTCTTAAGGCCACAGCGTTCAGCAGCCTGCAGCGAAATGAATATTCCTAGATTGCTCTGTGTAGCGAATCATTCAAAACATAAGTAAAGCAGGAAGCTTCTCTACCGCAAGACGAAACCTTCTGCTAGCATTTCAAGGCCAATTTGTTGTTAACAGTGCCGTAATGACTGTTATGCGGCTGAAGTGAAAGGCCTCTGGCCTTAAGACTTTTGACCAAGACCATACGTTTAAGTATACGTACTTATACGGAATGAACTTATGCGCGCTGAAATTGTTTGTGCCCTTACTACCTTCCCATTTTCTTCCGACGCTTGTCAAGTCTGTCGGTGCACTTTTGACAAAGTGAAGGTGAGCAACTGGTATGGCTTGGCCTGCACTCTTCAACATTCCCTAAAGTCTAGACAGCACTCAGTTCGAGAAAGGAATATTTGGAATGGTTTTCCACATCAATAATCATTGTCTTCTTTTGTTTATTGTAACGGAGGAGAGCACTGCCATGTATTTTTATCTGCCGAAGCAACAGAATTGCCGTGAATGGCTCCAGGATAAATTATGTTAACCAGGCTTCGTTTAAATGAGCACTAAAATCGCAGCACACGGCAGTTCTTGCATTCTACGTTCGTTAAAATACGGCAGTAAAGCAGTAAGAGGTCTCATGAGAGGGTCAAAGGCCGTTATAATCATCATGACCACAGAACGCCCATTTGATTTTAGCCTCCACTCGTGAACAACATTCGCATAGCCCAGATGGCGAAAGCCCGGTGTTTTCAGCTCAGACTTTCTACGAAGGCGACGGCAGTGACCGCGGAGAAAGCTCTCTGCACGGCTACCACTGAAAAATCAGAGAAAAAAAAGATACAGTTCAAAATGCAATTTACCCAACGGTAAAAATAGAACAGCAACATACGCATTTAGAGAGTTCTAGGAGGCAAGGGTCAGAAAATGAGTTTCGCGAGCAGTAGCGGGTGGCCCACGAGCCAGCGGGTGTGAAGGCAGGCGCAACGACCCGGTCCCGGATAACGCGTCGAGGAGTCGAACCACCCTGCTCCTCTTTCTTCGCTTCAAACGATGACGGCTCGCCGCGCCTTCAACAACAAAGGCTTCAACGCCTTTCATCTCAGCCACCCCTCTCCTCTCTTTCTGAACAAAGCCGAGCACACCTTCCCCCCGGTCTCATCACCACACCTCCATCAGGTGCATCCCCGACCCTCCAACGCAAGGTGCTGGAGAGACCACCTATGTTTTTTAGTTTCCTCTTTGGCACTTTCGTTTTCAGGGATGAGCTTTCGGCAGTCCACAACCCATTCCGGTTTCTCGCCAGCTCTCCTCCTTTCTTTCCTCGTCATTTTCTCCTTGCCCTTCCGATCGAACCCCTCACCCCCCTCCCGTTTACACTAGGCAGGTAGTTCGGCTACGTACGGAGGCCAACACGTGCAAACGCGTTCCGGAAGGCTTCGCCGGAGCACGCCTGCCGGAGGACGACTGCCGGGTCCGCTGCTGTCATTCGAGCGTTCGCCGGTGACCTGGCGAGGTCGTCTCGTTTCTTTTCTTGTTTTGTTTTTCTGTGTTCGCTGCTTCGACCGATTAGAGGAGCAGTGCATATAAAACCGGTGATGTGTAGCGCCGCGCTAAGGAGAGTTCCTTCTGGAAAGATCACCCTCTGCACCGGCGCAAAAGGTAGGCGTGGGTGATCGAATGCCCCGACGCGGTAAAAGTGTCAAGGTGTGCTTGCATGCTGTGGAATGAAGTCGACGTCGTAATACGCTCCAGTGACGTAATAGCGCGTGTTGCTTGGGAAGTTGCTTCCTGCTTGAAAGAATTATTCCAATATCCACAAAAGCGCAATCGAATATACTTGCCGGAGACAAGACACTTCGTAGCTTGTCCTCACTTCTTGTCGAGTTTCGCCCTTTAATTGGGAAGGATCGCGTGGCCAAGAGGTCAGGGGTGCATGACCCATCATCGGTGGCGAATGGCTAGGTACAGTTACGAGTTGTATAAAGGTGAACATTCACGCGCGTTATGTCATTGATTACTCCCCAAGTATGAGCGGGAAGTGGACTTTCTTCCGTTTTGCTTTGTACGGGAGCATTGTACCAGAGTCGTTGTCTCGTTAATGCCAGAGCTTAAAGTGATTTTGGTTATTGAATGTTAGGCAGTTGTTACCTTGCGTATTACTAGTCGCTGTGCATCGAAACCCCACTTCAAAAACTACATCGCGCTACTGTCCCGTCTGCTGTAGTTCTTGATGTGGCTTACCGAAGTGAGAAGAAAACACAATACTGCGCATTTTATCGGATTCTTAGCTATTTCTCGTTTCGTTTGTGTGCCTTGCAACGCTATCGTCTTGTCATCTGCACGTTTTCGATTCTTTTCTTTTTCAGCCCAGTACTGATAACAGCTCTACTGGTTGCTAGTCGAAGCGTTGTCTCCTACAGGAACTGCTTGTGCCCGCCTGATCGGTGGCGTCGCGATAGCTGGAAGCAGATTTCGACACGGCTTTAGCCCTTGTGTTAGAAAAGTGCGAAAGCCAGTGCTTCGGACGGCTGCTGCCAGTGACGTTCCCTTCGTAAGAAATCATCGCTTGCCACCGACGCCGGAGCGGAGTGAATCCTGCCATTTTAACACTCGCGATCGCTCAGTGAAACATCGAACGGGCGCTTCTGAGGGACACCGCAGCATGTCGGGAAGATTCTAGTGTGCCTGGTATGTGCGCGATTGTGTGAACAAAATGGGTGCGTCACCGACAGCGCCCTCTGTCGGTGTTATCATCGCTGCAATGGATTCCCGGTTGCTACCAGCTGTGCTTCTCGGCCGCCACCGGATCAGGCTCATTCGGACGCCTGCGCAGATAACGACCGCGATCTTGGTGATTACATCTGCTATCATCGGCCCAGCTATCGGCGCATCGATGGGGCGAAGGTTGAAGGGTGAGTGGATTTAAACGCAGCGCACTGCGTTTTGCTTCTACTCTGGCCATTTCCATCGAGTGGCAGTGAATTCCATAGAAGACGCTGCGGTGATATATTATGCGCTGACAAATAAACGAATACCAAATCGTAATGCGGGATTTAGTTGCATCTCTTTAATTAAGGCGAATTAGTTTTATGTGGAATCGGATTAGTATGAATACAGAGTCGATCACACATTCTGTTAACGCCTGAGACCGTAGTTTTGCAGCTGGGGAGGCGTCAGCTGCAGGTGCCTAGCATGCAAAGAGTGATCATACATTGTGACAGGGCCCAGTCAATGTGACAGGGTGTCAGAGTCTGGACAGTGTGCCATTGTATAAAATTTGATAATGTGCCGATTTCCCGCTCAAATATTCTCAAAAGGGCTCAGTTTCAAATGTTCCTGCTAAGTGTATCGAAGGGTCCGTCTGCAGTCCTAGCAAATATATGTCCAGAGGTAGTAAGCACAGCATTTCTCTTCAATGCATGAGTGAAATCGCCTCGTGTGTTCCCCCCTCTCTCTTCCTCTTTCATCACTTGCTGCACTAAACGTCGGTTCCTCCGCGCTTTCCACATGTGGACTGCAGTGGGGGACAAAAATGCAAACGGAGCACCCTCGTCGCATGACAGAAATTTGAAGGTGTGGCTTGGGCTGGCTGCTAGTGATCGCTGATGCGTTATCTTATGGACACCGAACATTCCATCATTTTCCCTGGAAGAAAGCGCGATTGCACTGAGAACAGAATAGCACGCTCCCCTTACATTTTTCCGCACTCAAGAAAGTTTCATTGAATAGTCTATAAGGTGTTTAGGTGCTGCCTATCGAAGTTATTGCAAGGGTGGCACGGATTTCAAAGGCATTGCCTGGACATTAAACTGCTACCCTAGTGTAATACAAGCCGCCCAGCACGGCCACCCGGAAAAACCGAAAGTGCTGGCCGTCCCTAGTTTCAGAGCTCACAAGTCAGCGTCCCAAAGCAGGCCAGCTATCAGGGGAATTCCTCTGCCGGTGCAACACAAATCTAGGCTTTTTTAGCTGTGCATTCAGCGGCCGAAATTAGCCACGTGCATTGGTAACCACACCGCGATGTATGCTTCATATTTGCAAGAGGGCTGTTGTGCGAATATTTAAAGCATGGAGAATGCTAAACGGTTCAATTTAGACTTTCGCTCTCCCGGTCATTCATTGTCCGGACTTCGAGTGGTCGCATACCCTTACCCGAAAATTTTTGTCCGTCCGTCCACACAGGTGCACACCTGCACAAAGAGCTGTCTACGCCTTCTCTGCACCTGTGTTTATCCAGTGCAGGAATAAAGATCGTCGTGAAACGGGCAAACGTCCTTTGTGCAGCTAATCCTTATTCTTTACTGGACCCCACCTCCCAAGAGCAGGTTCAAGCACACCTGCACAACAAATGAGCACTCGCCTATTCTCGATTCTGTCTTGTCCTGTATTTTTTGCGCTGTTTTCTTACAGATTGCCTCACCAATTTGCCCAACAATACGCCTTGATACTCGCCTATTGACAGGCGTCCATTATAACCTCGAAGAATACATGACCCCCTGTGGGAAAAGCGTTAAGATAAGTCCCCCTCCCCCCCCCCCCCCCCTTTCCAGTGCCGCCGGGTACCCACCGGTGATACGATGGGTACAAGCTGTCCCCTGATCTGGTGCTCTTCTTATTTGGTGGTAAAACGCTTGTGAAATGGATCATTGACCCCACCCTGACTAGAAAAAAAGTATCTTGTGTCATGGTGCTCTTTGGTCACAGATGCCCCTGCGCCATAAAAATCCATCATCATCATACTTCGTTGCAGCCGTAGCCTCTTTATAGCCCAGCCCGTTTGACCGAGCTTCCAAGTGGGATCGTCATTATTTCGTTATATCCATTATTTTTCCGTACACCGTTTCGCTATAACGAGGTTCAAATGTACCCATCTCGGGATCCGTGCTCTTAAGACTAAGGGGCAAAGCTTCCTCCACCAAGGTGGTGAGCAGGGGCTGAAAGATGGCGTACCAAGAAGAGGTCGCTGTGTCCAGACGGGAAATCCAGGTGTCTCACGTGGTTATGCTACCGGAAAATGAACGAAGGTATCGCTTCGGAACCTTCATCATGTGACCACCTCCTCCATTTATGTATGCGTGTACATAAGTGTTTCGTGAGAATTTAGGAATAAACTGGAATTATACTCTCTAAAGGGTGTTTCTCCGCCCCGATCTCTGTGCGCAGTGAGCCCGGATCTGCTGACCAAGTCGTGGGACCCTTTTCCCGTAATGGGCTTCGCCGTGGATCTATGTGAGAGCAAACTCAACCGCACTGGCCGCTGCGTGTCGCTTCCAGACTGCCGCTTCACGCGCGGCACGAGAGAGGGAGAATGCGCCGACGGATTCGGCGTCTGCTGCGTCTGTGAGTAACAATAGATTACAGGGAGTCTAGAGCGAAAGCAATGGCCGTACCCCCGTTAATATCCACAGCTTTCTGTATATAGCATACCGCACGAGTATAAAAATCTGGCGTTGATTTCAACTCAATACTGAGGTTTACAAACTGTCGCGCCATCTGCAGGGTTGAAAAGAACTGCTCTGCTCTACAGAAATCACGAGTATAGTGAAGAAACGAGTTACAGAGCGCCACTAACAGATGGTAGCCCAGCTCGTAGGTGGCGCCACCGTCCATTGGCTCTCTCTGAGAGATGGCCGCGGGGAATACTTCAGTTTTGTAACCGATATCGTCAGAAAGGTGACACTTTTCGCTTGCTGTTTTGACCGACATTGCGGCAACGCCTCTTGATAACTAGCCGCTGCTCTTCAAACCAAATGTAGGGAGTGCTGCTAATCTCACAGTAGTTATCTATTCAAACCGCGTAGTTATAACAGGCACGATGATAGCCGCCAGTGCCAGTAAATTGAAAGTTATGGACAGCATTCCTGCAATGTTTTACAGGATCTTTGGGCTTAGATGTAAAACGTTTTTTTTTCTTGAAAGAATCGAACGCTTCTCGAAACAGTGCGTTGATAATACTGTGTCTTAATTTTGTGAGTTTTTGAGAGTATGACGCCAGTTCCTCAAAGGGTTACCACAACCACCTCTCCGTTCTTTACGCATTTCACAGCCACGACAGCAATACCAGTGATCCTTCAGCAGAGGGCGTTACGTCTCTTTTTGCGGTTACACACTAATGGATGACGCTGCTACCGGCTTTGCGCTCATTAGCATTCGATATAACACACTGCCCCGTCATAATGTGTTGTACAGAGCTTCGCCAGTTGCCCATGTCGTTTCAGTAAAGAGATTTAGCACGGGTGTTTCGTTACCACAGCATCGCTTCAACGAAGCGCAATGTGCGCATGCACAGACAGTCATGAGAAGCAAGGTGCGATGCTCTTCTGCCACTGGCACATACAGCCGCACCGCTAGCGGATAATCGCAGCAGGTCGCAGTGCGCCAAAAATTATCTTTCGCAGACATGAATGCAGGACTAAGGAACATCAGATGTACAAAGCGAAGAGGGCACAGAGCATTCTTCCAACTGGCTTAATTTTCAGGCACGAACAATTAATATTCATTTCCGCATGTCTAAACCGCAAGTACTGAAGAAAATCAAACGCACGTGTACCTCAGTAAAAAAAATCACAAAATTACACAAAAAGAAGCAAAGCCAAAACAGCGTCTAACAAACAGCTACAAAAAGTCGAACGTCTCAGTCTAACGGGCAAAAGACGGACTTCGTTTTTTCATGGAAACATGGGCGCTGCTTGCAAAAGAGTTACCAAAGCTGGTTATTTCCGCCGCTTCGATAATTTCCGGCGTAACATGCTCAAACCTTCTGCTGACCACTTTAATCAATGCTTCCTTTGTAAAATGATCGCATGTTGAGAGCCCCGTAATGCCACTGTAAAGTATAAAATATGACAAAAGAACTTTGAAATTTCAAAGGAAGCAACGCCATCGGCTCGCTACCAAGCTCCAGACCGATTAATCACTAGTTACCTGCTTTCTTCCCAAAATGGATGTACTGGTC
Source organism: Amblyomma americanum (assembly GCF_052857255.1). Classification (NCBI taxonomy): domain Eukaryota; kingdom Metazoa; phylum Arthropoda; class Arachnida; order Ixodida; family Ixodidae; genus Amblyomma; species Amblyomma americanum. Next base: position 139,899,364 of record NC_135505.1, on the reverse strand, counting down.
ATTACGACACTGTAATGCTCAGTTGGTGTTACCCCACACTGATCGTGTCGGCAATATTGGTTCGCCAGTGTAGCCTTGTTGGTCTAAGCAAAAATCAACGCCCACCATACCCTGTAAGGTCAGCGTGCACTTAAGAATTTCAAAAGCAGCTTCGTTACCGCGCGCCTGCTTGTTCCAGGAAACGCCACATGACCAACACTGCCCCAGTCACACATTCCATTCCAGGCTGCGCTGAAGTAACTCAAGCTCATGGAAAAAACGGACGCCCAGTAGGACAAATGCTTTATATGTCGCCGGCAACTGCACAGCGGCTGAGTGTTCACGGTACTCTGTAGTACCGGTACTCAGTGCCGGTGCGGTACTGCATTGTTCTAATTCGGCCACAGAAATGTTAACCTTGAACTGTTCCTTCAGCGGCGTTCTCCCACTCCTTCCTGCAGACGAAGCCCGAGACAATGTGGCGACGACGCTGTCCAACAACTCCTACTTCGTCCAGCCCCGGTACCCGCGTCCATACGCCGGAGGGGCCAACGTTTCCCTCACCGTTCTGCTTCCGTCCTTCACCTGCCAGCTTCGCCTAGAGCTGGAGGAGTTCCGGCTGCTGCCGCCTGTGGCGGGTCGCTGCGTCAATGACTCACTCAGGGTGTTTGTCAACGGAAGCGACTCGTACGTGCCAGAACTGTGCGGACACAACGCCGGACAACACGGTAATGACGTTTCCGAGCATCACATCTTCCGGGAATTTCGTTTAAGCGGATGTTTGGACGAGAATCGTCTCACCGAGACCCTGCGGCTTGAAACCAACTCGGATAAAAACTTTCTTATATATATATATATATATATATATATATATATATATATATATATATATATATATATATATATATATATATATATATATATATATATATATATATATATATATATATATATATACCCTTATCATATATCGCATGCATTAGTTTCTACTTTTTAATGCAATAACATTAGAAGCTTCAACGGAGGAAAACGTGCCGTCGGTCATAAAACTCGCTCATTGTCTGGAGGGAATTAACGCCTCCTGAAGGCATAATTATCATTGGCTGTAGGCAAATTACATCACTTCCGGTAAAGGCGTCAACAGCTTCTCTGGCTATTTCATTGTCAATCCATATTGTAATTGAGTGTCCGTCTGAATTTTTCTTCTCATCTTAACTAAAACGCGCTCCATACTTTCCCTGCTCCACACGCGCACGCAACACTTTATCGAGCAATATACCACAGCTATCATCATCAAAATCTAAGGGGTGTACTGCTGTCATTTTTAACAATCATGAGTAAAAGCGCAGGCTATGCAGTAAATTCCTTCAAAGCGCCTCAACTTCATCCGCAGTGGTCCTGCACTTCCCTGAAAGCGAGGAGCGAAGTCTGCTTTCCCTGAAGGTGTCCGCACCGAGGGCGGGCTTCCAGAGAAGCTGGTCCGTCCGGATCGTCATCTACAGCTGCGGCAGCGCAAAGCTGGGTGAGGCAAGCCCTTTCATTGTGCTCCTCCTACCCCAGGAGCTCAGTTCTGCGCTTGAAATGCTTTCTTTTCCTCGTGATGGGAGTTCTTAACATTCTTGTGAAAGACCACAGCACGAAGCAAAGCACGGAGTGGTATGGACATTATCTGTATACACACGGTGACTGCACCGACTTAGCCAAACCCATACACGGCAGTTACAAACGCCATTTTTCATGGCCGCAGTTTAAGGTGTCGTAAGAGACCTGCGCTGCAGCGTAGCGCTTAACGCTACTCAGCGGTTCCTACTGCGTACACATGCCCTTTACAACAGCACTGAAAATACGTCCCGTTTTTTTAGAAGCCGCTGCATAAGGATTTTTCTCCGAATTAGCCGTATTCCCATTTGCCAAGTCGTACTGAAGCCTTCCGCGTTCACCTGCTACACTACGATGTCGTATAGGCTGGCCTATCCAGTGGGGACAATGCTGGTCGGGGAGGGAGCGATTTAGCTGACCTGCTTTCGTGTTATGAGCTTTTACAAACACTTGTTCTGCCTAAAGGTAACAAAACGGTATCCAAAATAACATCAATACGAGAAGGCAGCTCTGATGATGATGATGATGATGATGGCGATAGCACCTTTAGCGACTTCCCATCTCTGATATAGACCTTTTCATGACCCTCGGCAAAACTGGTTTTCTGGGCTGTGGGGAGAACGTGGGGGCGCTTAGACCTCAGGTCTTTCCTGCACTACTAGTACAGTCCAGTGCCCAGTATGGCGGCGCCCGTGGACCTGTTTGTGAAAGGGTCTATAGAAGCCTTTGTCCAGCATTGGGATTAATAGAGCTGATGATTACGATTATTATGGCATCATGATCGTGGTCTGGCGCAAGTCCAGTTTGCCAATGACGCGCCTCCATGCCACAGCGCAGCCGGGCTGCCTGCAGCACCACGGTGGCTGCCGGGGCTCCTTCCGCAGCTTCGCCTACTCCGAAGAGTCGCTGCACTACGTGCGGGCCTTGAGCTACGCCGTGTGCATCGCGCGGCCCACGTGGCTCCAGGCCATCTCGCTCAAGATACGCACCGTGTCCCGGTACCCTGCGGAGTCCCCGTCCGGCCGCGGTGGAGACGTCGGTGACAACGGCGGACCCCAGTGCCGGAGCAACTTCATTCAGCTGCCGCCCGGTTACGACAGCAGGCGAGGTTTGGCCGCGCCCGTCAGAATATGCGGAGGGAACCGAACTGTGGTGTTACATAGTGAGTATTCTGCGTTTGGACCAGTCGCATGAATGGCAGTTTACCAATATACCTCAAGAGAAGAGTGTACAACAGCTGTATCTTACCTGTACTCACCTACGGGGCAGAAACGTGGAGGCTAACGAAAAGGGTTCAGCTTAAGTTAAGGACAACGCAGCGAGCCATGGAAAGAAAAGTGATGGGTGTAACGTTAAGAGAACGGAAGCGGGCAGAGTGGGTGAGGGAACAAGCGCGTGTGTTAATGACGTCCTAGTCAAAATCAAGAGGAAGAAATGTGCTTGGGCAGGGCATGTAGTGCGAAGGCAAGATAACCGCTTGTCCTTAAGGGTAACGCAGTGGATTCCAAGAGAAGGCAAGCGCAGAAGGGGGTGGCAGAAAGTTAGGTGGGAGGATGAGATTAAGAAGTTTGCAGGCATAGGGTGGGCGCAGTTGGCAAAGGACAGGGTTAATTTGGGAGGAAAGGGAGGCGTTTGCCCTGCAGTGGGTTTAGTCAGGCTGATGATGAAGATGATGACGATGTCTAAAAGAGTCTCCCAAGGCGGAGTACGTCTATTCCACGTTGGGAGATTTCCATAAACGTGGAACTAACACTGTTACCACTTCAAGTCCATCGCTTCGCTCTCGGCCTCCCATCTGCAAGCCATCCTGGTTAGCTCGGGAGGTAAAGCGACTGCTATGGACAGGTGCTAGTCCCGGGTTCGATACCTAGACAACGAAGAATTTCCCTCTAGCTGCAAAGATTCAGTGAAAGCTGCATAGTTTTCCATTGTGGCCCTATGTCTGTGGTTAGACGGAACGTATAACCACACAGATCACGAAACTAACCAGTCGCGGCAGTTTCCATTTCGGCGCCATGCGAACGAGACGAGTGTTTGCAGTGTAACGGCCGAAAGATACCGCCGATCCAGACCTGGGCACTGTCCCACAAATACTGTGAAAAGCACTTTTTGACTAATATTCTCTGCGTGGTGTGTGGTGCATGTGACCACTCGTGGTTCGAGTAAGACATGCTTGCTGTGAATGACCCCTCCTCAGATCTTGCTTGCAGGCACGTCCCTCACGCGAGGCAGCAGGCAGATTCATTGCTTAAGCATTATGCAAGGAGTCTGTTAAAGCCGAATATACTGGTAGCCGCGTCAACTTATGTGATGGCAGGTGGCTTTGCGGAATCACTTTGTGCGCCTGCGTGAAGCTGCTTCATCAGCTAGTAACAGACTATTGTTAATTGTGGCGGTATTGTCAATGTAGTCATACAGGCATTGCGTAATCAGGGGGTGGAAGAGCCTTATGTCAAAATACTGGAAGATATATATAGCTACTGCACAGCTACTATAGTCGTCCATAAAGTCAGCAATAAAATTCCAATAAGGAAGGGCGTCAGGCAAGGAGACACGATCTCGCCAATGCTGTTCACCGCATGTTTACAGGAGGTATTTCGAGGCCTGAATTGGGAACATTTGGGAATAAGAATAAATGGAGAATACCTAAATAATCTGCGATTTGCTGATGACCTTGCCTTGCTGAGTCACTCAGGAGGTGAACTGCAAATCATGATCAATGAGTTAGACAGGCAGAGCAGATCGATGGGTCGAAAAATTAACATGCAGAATACCAAGGTAATGTTCAACAGTCTAGCAAGGGAACAACAGTTCACAATTGGCAGCGAGAGCCTAGAAGTTGTGACGGAATACGTCTACTTAGGGCAGGTAGTGACAGCTGATCCGGATCATGAGAGGGAGATAACTAGAAGGATAATAATGGGGTGGAGCGCATATGGCAAATTCTCGCAGATCATAAGTGGCAGTTTACCAATTTCCCTCAAGAGGAAAGTGTACAACAGCTTAATCTTACCGGTACTCACCTACGGGGCAGAAACGTAGAGGCTAACGAAAAGAGTTCAGCTTAAGTTAAGGACAACGCAGCGAGCCATGGAAAGAAAAATGATAGGTGTAACGTTAAGAGACCGGAAGCGGGCAGAGTGGGTGAGGGAACAAACACGGGTTAATGACATCCTAGTCGAAATCAAGAGAAAGAAATGTGCTTGGGCAGGGCATGTAATGCGAAGGCAAGATAACCGCTGGTCCTTAAGAGTAACGGAGTGGATTCCAAGAGAAAGCAAGCGCAGCAGGGGGCGGCAGAAGGTTAGGTGGGCGGATGAGATTAAGAAGTTTGCCGGCAAAGGGTGGATGCAGCTGGCAAAGGATAGGGTTAATTGGAGAGACATGGGAGAGGCCTTTGCCCTGCAGTGGGTGTAGTAAGGATGATGATGTTGATGATGATGTCAATGTAGAGCACCCGCAATGCGCTCGCACCCCGCCACGCTGTCACATTTAGATGGCTATTATCTTAACGCTTGCGGCCGCAATTCTTCTTAATGAACTTAAGGATAATGTTCCTAAATGTACGCATTTGCGCATCTTTGTGTTGCAGTGTCCGTCCAAGGTCCACTCGTATTCTACATTGTCAGCAGCAACGACCTCGACCAGCGGACTCAGTTCCGGGTGGACTACAGCCTGTACCCATGTTCATGAAGAACCTCACAGCTCTAAGGCCTATAAGCGTTCAACATCCCTTTCATCTCACGGATGCCCTCAAATATACAGAACAGTCCCATCGAAGAACATAATGCTATGCCAACTGTACGACTATGAGTGATGGGTGCTGCTGGAAGAAGCCAGGATAGCACCTGGTGTCTCCCAGTCGTTTCTCAGTACACATCTTTAGCATACCGTGTACCGTTTTACCGTTACTGTTACTGGAGTACCGGTGAGCACGCGCTGATTGGTACCGATTCTGAAGGCTTGCGCGCAGCTGCCGTGTGCCTGGCGCCATCTGGTGCCGTCAAGGCGATTTGCGCATGCGCAGCCGGTGCGCACAGGCTCCCAGTATTCCAGTACCGGTGAAGGTAACACGGTACACGGTATGCTAAAGCAGTCTAGTGGCTGTGCCGGTGTGTAGGTAAAAGCGGGAAGCCGTCGAAGCGTGGCTCTACTTTCCGCGTGTGACATCATCAGGACATCGCGACTAAAAAGTGCGTGCGGTGGATTCATTGCCATTAGTGCGGTTGAAATAAACTCCCACCGAATACTGTTGGAGTAAACGGACAAGGCAGTTCAGTTGTGGTGCAATTAACGTTCGGTGCTTATCAAGTGCAACTTCGGACGTAAATGACGTTGCACGTCAAGTACAACTCCGGACCTTCGGGTGAAACTGTGCAGCGCCCAATTTTACGACTATGGTCATGTGGCAATATAGCCTCAGTGTCTTTCCCATGGACACTCCTTGCTTTTTGAGAAGTGCTACAACGCATCAGGTCGAACTACTATTTCCGTAGAAGTGACTGTTTTTATTCGGCCGAATCTTGGTGAAGGGTGATAAACAGTAAATTAGCCTCATCCAGGATTTATCTTTTGTGTTCTGCAGTCTCTTTGCAGGTGCTACGCGACGCTGTCATCTCTCGGTGGTGCCAGGCTGTGACGGCATACCGGGATGTGCATTGCACTAATTACGTTACTTGCGCCATTTGCGCCGCTTAATTGCAATCTTGTGTTTTTCTTCGAAGGGGATTGGAGCACTTTTTCAGTACGGTTAGAGCACGTGTCCAAGAATATCTGGTTTTATGAGGTTTAACATCCCAAAGCGACTCAGGCTATGAGGAATGCAGTAGTGAAGGGCTCCCTGATAATGTCGACCACCTGGGGTTCTTTAATATACCCTGACACCGCCCACTACGCGGGTCTCTATAGCATTTCGCGTCCATCGAATTGCGACCGCCGCGGACAAAACCGAACCCGCGTCTTTAGGGTTTGCAGCCGAGCACCATAACTACTGAGCCTCCGAGGAGGCTGTGGTCTGGTATTGCTGCTGACGCATTCCGTGGGAAAGCTGAATCTTGTTCCCAGAATTTCTATTTCCTCACTTGTTCGCTACGCCGGGACGTCGTTGCCGTTCGTATCACGCCGCAGCAGAGGAATGGCAGTTGTATGCAGTTGTGCGTATACGCCACGAGTAATCTCATTACTTACGCGAGAGATCGTATTGCAATTGAACCTAGTTATAACGATGTGGAAGGGTCCTGGCGATTACTTCGTTATATCCGTAGCTTCGTTACAGTCCATGTTGATCGAGTTGCCTTAGGCTGTTCTACGGTGTGACATTCGTTTGTTTCTATTTTGTACGTTTAGCACAGTTTTGTACGTTCTGGTCTTCGCTTTTACTTTATTTGTGTGCTTCTAAGCCTATTTAACGTATCTTCTGCTGTTTGTAGTTTAGCTACTATTCTAGTGACAAGTTCGTTTACCATTACTTTTCTTTTACTGTATTTTTACATATTCTTTTATAAGGAGCCTTTCGATCAGGTCATCAGGGTCACCGCAAGTCTCAGTGGTTATGGCGCTCGGCTGATGACCCGAAAGATACGGGTTCGATCTCGGCCGCGGCGGTCGCATTTCGATGGATGCGGAATTCTAGAGGCCCGTGTACTGTGCGATGTCAGTGCACGCTAAAGAACCGCGGGTGGTCAGAATTCCCGGACCCCTTCGCTACGGCATCCCCTATAGCATGAGTAGCTTTGGGGCGTTAAGCGTATAACCATAAACCAAACCATCTGGTCTTCACATGTGAACACCATTTGGTTTGCACCCCACATGTGGCACCGACTAGATCCACATTGAGTTGCCTCAACCTTTGTGGTTTTATCTTGGGGGTGGAGAGGGACCACAAAGCCGTAAGGCCAGAGGCAGTTTGAGAGGCGCTTGCAAATGGCGCAGGCACTCTCCTTCCTTTGTAACCTCCCCAACCCGTTTTTTTTCCCTAATCCCGACGCTGTCGCGTGAGCCTTCTTTTAATGTTCGTGTGTATTCACTTCGTATGCACGCGCCGTGGCGAATCGGCACCTCTGCTTCCCCTTGTTTCTCTCTTTTATTTCCCTCTCCCTTTTTTCGTTAGCCATCTCTGTGCACAGCTGAATGCTTTAAGAAAACGCGTGTGAGCTCTGTACTCTCATTCTTAAGGAAAGGCCGGTCTTTCGGTAGAAACAGTGATTTAAATGCATTCACTGTGACTCCCTGAAATGAAAACACTGTTATGTTTTTTTCATTTCTGGGTGATTTATCTTTACGCACGCTCATTCCTGTATCGACGTGATAGCGGTATTTCCAATCTACCGACAGCTGTTTATAGGCTCAAAACGGGTCAATGATTGCAGCACATTACTTTTTTGATAAAACCTTCCACGGGTGCTGTAGTTCCGGCAAATGACCTTAATAATTTAACGTCATCCCTACGATAGCGGCCAGAATGCTGTTTTGATTACTGAAACCGTCCAGTAGTATCCTGTACATTACCTTATAGATAGCTGCCCTATAAGCTTCTTTCTATCTTGATACTTCCCTTTAATAGCTTGAAGGTTGACTTTTTGATAGCTGCGCTGATAGTCGTTTTCATTTTATGGAAATGTCCTCTGCTACACCCTCTATCACCCTTTTGGCTCTGTCTCCCCCATGTTTGTACATTCAGCAAACATTTAACCGGGGGCGCAACAATTGCTTCTATTTCTGCTCCTCCAAAGATATTGTACACATTCAGCACATGTCTCAGACGAGCGGGGCTGGCATTGAAGAGCGAGAGGAAGAAAAGGATGGAGAGAAGTTGGAGCTGCGTAAACATTGAGACCCGTCGGACCAACGCACATGCACTCCAGACTGGCTAAACCGTGTTCCGCTGGCTATGCTTCGTTCGGCTTTGCCACTATGCATCTGTATCAGAAAAAACGTATGAAAAAGTAGGGAAAGACAAGTGCCCGGCGGTGGCCCGACCCCACGCTGCATTGAAACCAAGCACCAATAGCAGAGGCTGCAGGCATTCGGACTCAGCCGAAAGCTCTGTTAATCCCAAAGTATTTGGCGTGTTTCCAAAATAAACCAAAATAATTTTCTCTTTTTGAATATTTTTCCCACCGTTTCGGTCCAGACGAGTGCGTGTTTAAGTGTTCCACGGCTAATGTATGCGTTGTGCAAATGCCGCGCTTTCGGTGAGCACAAATTGGCACGTGTGTAACTCTGTTCAGTTTGTCTCTCTGTGTTCTTCCTAAGAGTTTTTTTTTTTTTTTACACGGCGGGGTATCTTTAATCCTCCGGACTCTCACAAATACGACCACGCCGCCTGGCGAGAGATTTGACGCCAATATGCGCGGCCGAGACACTCGGAGCTGGCGTGGGTTGTTCGCTCTATTGCATTTTTTATTGTTTTGTTGCGTCCCGTCTCAATTTGTCGGCGTCTTGTAGGCCCCCAAAACATCCATACTTCCTGATAGCAAAAGATCAAGTTCAGAGCTTGAGTTGCTTTTGGCCTTCGACACATTGGCGTTGGCTTCGAGCGTTTCGTTGTTTGTTATTTTATCGCTTCAAGTGGGCATAGCCGGCCTGTGCGCATGCGGCTGCTGGCTTATGCGTGAGTGGTCGTCCATACAGACGCGTCGGGAACTGACGTCGTCTCGATGCTTGTGTGCTATCAAACAATATTGGACTGGACGCCTCCGGAAAACCACATCCAACACTTGATCGCCAACTGCGTGGAGTTAATGAAGGAATGATTGTTCGCTAGCCAAAAGCGTCTCACTGTTTTGGCCTTCAGTAAATAGTGCCACACACCGCAATCACCGAGCCTTGGGATTGTTTTGCTGCCCGGGCCTTTTACCCAAATTTTAAGCGTTCACATCAGCAAAGCTCTGTCCGTAATCATCAACATTGTTATCGTTATTTTTTTTGTAAAACAATAATCATAAACTAAATAAAATATATGCATTTGTGTTTTGTTACCGCCCCTCCCCTCTGGCTGTACGCTAACTCTAGTTATTCATCAGACACTATAAGCAGGAACAAATAATTTTTGTTTTGAGGGACAACGTTTAACAAACCATATACATATATGGATGAACACCCCCAATGGCTCCGGTGGCTGAGTGGTCATGGCTCTCGGCTGCTGACCCGAAAGACGCGGGTTCGATCCCGGCCACGGCGGTCGAATTTCAATGGAGGCGAAATTCTAGAGGCCCGTGTACTGTGCGATGTCAGTGCACGTTAAAGAACCCCAGGTGGTCGAAATTCCCGGAGCCCTTCACTACGGCGTCTCTCATAACCTGAGTCGCTTTGGGACGTTAAACCCCCTTAAAACGAAACGAAACCTCCAATCTGCACGTAGGCTGTGAGGGACACCGCAGTGCAATCAGGCGTTCTTATTCATTTCGTCTCCGTCGATATGCGGCTGACGCTGCCAGGATTCGACCCGCGGTGAGCGCGGGCGCAGCTGTCGATGCCGCAACCACTTATTAGTTCGCAACAGGAATGATCCTGATTCAACGTAAGTGGTTTGTCGTCGCAAAGAAATTGAGACATATATTATGCGATACCACAAGAGCCCCATGTTACCGCTCTCGCCACCGCTGTCATACTTTGCCGCCAACAGGGATGGCAGGAGGGTGTACCGCCTGCCACGGGTGGTGCACTGAAGAGCCAGTTGCGACGTGCCACCGGCCATGGTTTGCAGGGGTCACAGTAGAGCGAGGAGTGTCCCCATCTCTTCTTCAGGGGAAGAGAATGGAGGAGACTGGATGTTGGCTGCCATGCGAACAACTGTACCACCTGGCAAGGTCGGAAGATGTCAGATGGCAGATAGCTGACAGAGGAAGAACCCAGAGGGTGGCTACCGTCCGTGAATGGAGTGGTTTCTGACGCAGGTTGATGAATGCGGTACTTGAGGGTAATTGACACGCTCACAATGAGGTGGTTCGTGTGCCATCGCATTGTGACTGCTAAATGTAATATAGTGTTCTCCAACTTTTTAAATTGGTATACTTCAGTAGATGTTCTAACGCCTGGGATACCGCTGCAGTGGCCTCGTGTACGGAATGTGCTGGGTAGGAGCTGCTGGGCTATATAGGTGGGAGGTTCATTATTCCCCCCTTATAAAAATTGTCTAAAGGCAGTCTATACACTTCCTATAGACTCTATTGCCTTCCTATAGATATTTCTATTTGTCTACTCAGTCTATAAAATGCCTATAGAAAAATGTCTACTAAAAGTGTAAGGTAATAAATCTATAGAGTCTAAAGACTTTATACACAGAATGGACAGTCTGTAGACTGTCTAAAGGACTTTTTGTAAAGGCCGGCAGGAGCCAGGAGGTGTATATTTGTTGGTGGGACCCTGAGGTGGTCGTGCAGATGCCGATATCGGTACAAAAATGAGGGAACAGCTAAGAACAGCAAACGTTTTAAAGATGAATTAAGAGCAGTATATCCACTGCCCTGACTTCCGAAGCAGGTTCCTTTGCTTCAACATCCTCTTATCTTTTTTTGCGTATGTCCAAGATGCACATGTTTAATTAAGCTACAGCAGCAAGAAGGATCTTCGCCTCCGAGAGGCTGCCGCCATGTTTTAGCTCCTGAGTTGAGAAAACAATCCGCACTTAACTGTGTAGGTCTGTGCGGCCCCTTTTTTAGCCATTTAAAATGCGCGCTCTCTTTTCCAGTCATCCAGTTGTACACGCAGGAAACGCAATTGCGCATGACCGAACAGTTGCTCCCCAGATATTGCTATCGCTGCGGTGAATCCTTGATAAGGCCAGCGAAGCGGCGCGCACGGGAGGTATTCCTGCGGGAGCGCTGCTGTAGAGCGTGGCTACGGATTCGGCGGTGAGCACGAGCAAGAAGTATGTGCACGGACGGCAGGGCGACACCGTACTGGGATGAAGAGCACAGATGAAAGTGGCATCCGCAAGGATGGAATAGCTCTTTGACGTGAGTTGCGTAGCAGCCAGGTTTCATGTAGCGTTTTAAGCCCTCATAGCTGCCGCCTGGTCTCATCCGCGTCTTACTGTATTTTCTGTGTAATTCTTGTAACTGCCCTTCCTATTATGTTTTTATTCTTGCGCGCTCAGGTGTAGGGCCTGTTTTCTTGTAGCCGTAGCCTTGCGTTGTCCCGAGAGGTAGCGCACGCTTGGCTCTCTTGTTTTATGATGTGCCCCTTTTAGAGCGTTGTTTTGGTCCGAAAAAAAACGGTCTTTCGGCCCTGACTGTAGATGTGTCACATGTCGGGCGTGACCACGGCTCGAGGACCCCATTCGCTGGAAGGCGAGGCCCCATTCTTGCAACGAAGGGTACAAATGCTGCACTAGAGTATTTTTGAAATTCTGATTCATTAATAGCGGCATAATCTTGCAACCATACCCGGAGTAAACTGCCGGTTCCCACGGCATTCAAGAAGCCGATCCACGACTGCGGTGGGGTAAACTATAACACTTGATTTCTGGGCCAGTGGTTGCCGATGCAGTTCTGTCTCCCCTGTAAGACCCAGGTGCATCTGGGCTAGGAGGATCAGCACTGACCACGCTAGCAAATAAAACTAGGCAACACATTTGAGTTTTCGTATCACAAGGGGACTCTATTTTTCCAGAGCATGGATCATAATTTGTTTTGTGCATTTGAACACTAAACAATAAGCAGCTACTCACTGGAACACTTAAGGAAAGTATACCGTCCAGCCTTTCTTAGAAGTATATAGCACAAAGGTTTTGCTTCTGGGCCAGGTGGCGTGGTTCGTTATCTATCGCCGGCCTGCCAAATCTCTTGAAAGCGAGGATAGCTCTCGTTATCACTAGTCCCTAAATTAGGGGTTAGCCGGTTGCTTCAAGAGAACCACTGCACAACCTAGACGCAGGCCCCGGGGTGTCTTCTCTTTTGAAAAAGGCTGTAGATTAAGTCTACCTGGCGGAGACTTCGGCGTCATTTCTGCAACGACTTTCAGCAAACGTGCTCGGAACAACAGGCAACACGTTTGCAACGTACGGGCAAATAAAGGATAAATATTGTGTCCACTGCCCAGTAAGGACAACCGGGGACGTATATTTACTTCCTGTCGAAAAGAAAAATCAATCCAAAATTGTTCACGTCACAGCAAAATTTTGGTATTTTTGGCCATGAATTTGTAGTAAAAACTGAATATTCTGTAGTGTTGTGCACTCCTTTGCCGCGGCGAAATAAGTACAGAAAAAATGGCACAAAAATACTGAAGTGCTAAAAGATACTACTAAATCTCTCGTTACGAGGAAACGACAAAGCATTCTGTCACATTTTCGGAAGCATCCTGCCGTTTTTTTTTTCGATTGAGTACATATCTGCCAAGCAGGCAGCCAGTGGCATCTTGCTCATTCAGCACAAAAATTGACATGACTTTCACATAACAATATTTCATGGCATGCACAAAGGCTCGAAGCTTTGCAAGGACACCTCAGTTGCAATGATATTGAAGACAGTGATGACGCTGGGGAGGGTGATAAGGGAGGTGGCGAGAAGCAAGAGAGACATGTCTAAACAGAATCAGTATGCGCAAATGTCTTTGGCGGCCTTGTACATTTCATCCATTTAGTGACGGCTCCTCTGTCACTCAAATATGTTATCTGGCGAGAGATCGGAAGCTAATCTTCTCATTCAGTTTGATTCAGGCGGTGTTTTACTCGGGTTTACTCCACACTGAGACCCACATAGCTAAAGGCATCATTATTCCCTACAGCAGCCCTAAATCTCTCTCAGATCCGTTGAGAGTACTCCACACCAAGATCTACGCAAGATACGTCACTAATGCTCGGTACACCACACCCTAAGCATTTTCTAACAGCCATACTTGCTTCCAAATTTAGCAACTATAGTAGTCGCTGTAGCCCTAAGTCATTCTACCCTTTTTGTAAGTATCAGCGGGGGCCAACTGGTTGAGCATCCGCCTCACATGTGGGAGGTTCGGGGCTCGATCCCCAGTGCCGCCGGGTACCCATCGGTGATATAATGGGTGCAAGCTTTCACCTGGTCTGGCGCTCGGCTTATTTAGGGTGAAATGCTTGGGAAATGGGTCTCTGACCCAACCTTGAGTAATCGAAAACACCTCGTGCCGTGCCGCTCTTTGGCCACAGTTGCCTTGCGCCATAAAAATCCATCATCATCATAATTTTGTGCGTATTATTTGCTTATGTTCTTGGCGGTATAAAGCACTGAAAATAAAAATGACGGGTTTTCCTCGACGTGAAACCGCTTCCCGAAATGAAGCGACAGCGGTAGCAGCCCCACTTCTCGTTACAACCTTCATTCCAAAGCCAAAGGGTCATCAGGGTCATCTATATCTCATGACCACTCAGGGCAAATTTTCAAAGACGTCCACTCCCAGGCTCGTCTACGAAGAAGATCTTCGGTGGTCAACATGCCAACTGCGAGTGCATTCGGCTTGAACACTCTGCAACAACTATATCGCTTTTACTGCAAAGAGAGCCCTCTGTAGAGCTGTCACAGCAAAATAAAACGCGTGCCAACACTAGACCCCTTCACGGTTCGCAAGACGTTCAGTAAACCGCACCGGGCTTCAGAATGCGAAGGCGCCCGCTCCGAGCAGAGTGGTTTCGCAGTACCGCTGTCGCGGCCTGTCCGATTGCATTCCGACGCTTCTGATTAGCAAAGCCCGGTGTGATCGACCAATCGGAGCTCGCCTTCGACGCTGACGTCATGCTCAAAGGAGCCAATCAGGCGCGGACGCCGGCTCGACCAGCGCCCTTTTATGAAGCCCTACTCCAGGAGCAGACCAAGAGGGCAAGGTTGTGCAGTGTCCTTTCCAACTGCGCCATTCATCGGACTGCCCGTGTCTGGTATCGCCGTCGACGACTCATGGCTTTCAAGTGACCACCCGTTGGTTTCCCGGAGCCGAGTAGCGCCTGCTACTAACCTGTCCGGCGAGCCATAGCATACGCCGGGCGTTCACTCCAACTTCCAGGAGGTGAGTCCTTCCTTTTGTAAGGACTTCCATTAAGCCAACAACGTACCTCAGTAGAATACCAACAGAGCAAGTCCAAATAACATAAAGTACGGTTTTTTGTGTACAGCCTAGATGACTCTTCGCTATTCACACTCCGAGAGTCAACTTGTGGCAGCTACTTCAAACCAGTACTTTCCCCATTCAACTCTTCTACACATATGGCCCTCCTGTGGACCTCCCCGGTTCTGCACTGTAGCTAGCATCTCATTCTTTTAAGGGTCTGATAATGCCAGATGCTCTCCATAGTCCAGCCTTTGTTTTATCCTAATGGCTAGAAATTCCTCGAAAAGAACTGGGTCCGTGACTACCTAGGCTTGAAACGTGCATAAAACAGGCAAAGGCTGGAAATAAGGCAGCGAGCTGAGATGTGTAATAAGCCGGGTTTAGCTTTCAAGGCTGACACACATGTCGTAAGAATGTGAAGAATCTCTATCTGGCCGCTCTGTTTTAAACTGATTCAATCAAGGGCATTGATAACGTAAGCCTAATGCAGGTTCCATATGGATGAAGGATGTTCTAGTTTTGATCTGAAAAGGGACTTGTATGCTAATAGTTTTACGTATTTAGGAGCGTGACAGAAATGATGTCGCGGGTTTTCCATCGTCAAACAGCGCACAAAAAACACGAGGGCACTATTAAAAAACGATACGGACAATGGGACGGTATTTAACTGGTCAATATTTTTTGCCCGATTTGGTGACTGGACGACCTTATCAGTTTTCAAGCCGTCCGGTAGTTGTCCCGATGAAAGTGATTCTAAAATAAGAAGGCACTGAAATTCTGCACAAATACCCCTGACAGTTTTGTGAAGCTTCGAGTTAATGCTGTCAACACCGGATGAAGATGTTAGCTTTACGGTTTCAATTAGAGACGAAATACCTCATGACAAGGATACGATTGCCGGTAAACATTATCGATCTTTGAAGGTCGTGTCGGAAATGACCTTTTCTGTTTCGTTCATAAAAACGAATGAGAAGTCGACATTGGACATAGTAGCGCACTCAGCCTTAGTGAAGACTGCGCTTGATGCATCAGTCACTGCTACCTCGGGCGTGTGGAGCAGCTTTGTGACTTGCCAAAATTTTCTGGGATTACTGCAGAGCATACCCAATGGTACCCAATGAACCAGGAATATCCGCCGGACATTCCATTTAGATCCGAACGTCCTCGACCCAGATTGGATATAGACGGGGCGTGTGCCGGATGTCTTTTCTGGGCAGTAATCAAGGTTCACGTTTTAGTCAACCAACAGATGTCGGACGAATACCAGGTTGTGGACATCCGCCGGCAGCGAACGAGTGGATCTCCCGCGAATTCACTCTTTCTAAAAGACTAGACAAGTCAGGGCGGTAAAATGTATGTTTGAAATTTGCGTTGTGAATAGCAGTGAGATGCGATTGTTTGGCCTCGCCGTATGTCAGCCGTCACTTGAGCTAGGCGTCCTATGAAGCATGGCAGAACGGCAAAAACTCTTGTTTTTGTTCGCCAAATGTGCGTCTTAGTAAACCATGGTTTCTGCGAATTACCACGAAAACTGAACTGTGACATTAACGCATTTGTTCGACTTTCTAGCTTATTCTTAAACAATAAACTTTCTTGAATACTTCAGGAATAAAAGCTTGATGAAAAACTTCAAAACACCATTAATTTCATCATCTATCTTGTGATAATTTCCTTCGTCATAAAGACGTACGGTTTCAATTTTTTTTTCTCACTGGATTGGTGTAAGAACTAGGTTGGTGTGTGTGTTAATTTGTGTTCGCTAATTTCAGGTAAATCGATTGAATGCTGTCAGGGTGATTCGTTAATAAGAGAATCAAAATAATTCCGCAATTTTTTGATACGCAGCTGGGTTCCAGTATAACCTGAGTCAGGTGGAGGTAGTTACTAAAATTTAGGAGCTGCAAATTCTTCCCCATTGTTAGGTATAGATGCAGTCCGGTTATGACTATCAATTTTTGAAAAATTACAATCTCCAAAAAAAGATATGTTGATAATCGTCCTTAGCGATCAGTTCACTTAGTACGCTATTATGTGGATTGGAAAAAATACGGCTCATGTGGAGACTTTTAGCCAATACCGAGTAAAACAGTATTTAGTGCAGGTTGGCAGTTGAGCCCTAACATTTCAAGATCAGAGGAATCGCGTATTTAGGAGCATCGCAAACATTGACTAACAACGCTAAGTACAATCCCTCCCCGGGCGTCCTTGTGGTATTTTCTAAAAAGCTGAAAAACCCGCATATCAGCGAGCACTTCCATCTTCGTAATGTTACTGATCAGCCAAGTTTCTGTTAATGTCAGCAGCTTGCTGCTTGCTGTAGAAACAAGATTAGAAAGAAGTTCACACTTCGAAAGAAAAATACGAATGTTGGTTCATATAGCGGATAGACAAAGGAGCATTGGATTATTCATGACGAGGCTATTGCAATTCTTATTGAGGAACAGGCTTGATTTATGGAGTGTATAAAGCCCCAAAGCGACCGAGGCTATGAGGGACGCCGTAGTGGAGGGCTCCAGATAATTTTGACCATCTGGGGTTCTTTAACGTGCACTGATATATCGCACAGTACACGGGCCTCAAGCGTTTCGCCACTATCGAAATGCGAGCGCCGCGGCCGGGATCGAACCCGCGTCTTTCGGGTCGTCAACCGAGTGCCGTAACCATCGAGCCACCGCGATGTTCATTGTCAAGAGGTGATTGCTATTTCTTTTACTGTTTACGAGGTTTCATCGCACTCCTAGCGTCTGGGACTAGAATGCGAAGTAATTAATTCAAAGCCAATGACACAGGTTTTCCTTTGTAAAGTCGACTAGTTGCTTCCTCAAATTTCTACCTTTGAGGGAAAAGTCTTCGAAACCTTAAGGTCAGTTCGATTATATCTACGACCATTCGAAAGCGGAGAGTCTCTGATTTTTTATGAAATAAACACGACTATGGTTGGACGAGTGTGCTCAGATACATAACCCACAAGGCGATGGGTGCATGCAATGTTCTCATGATCGATTGCTACGCTGAAGTTTTGAAAACAATGGCGGATCACTGCCTCCTCAGTGCCTATGCCAAAATTTTCAATTTTGGCTGCATGGCGCAAAAATACTTGCGCTTTCGAAAACCTTGCAGGCAAAGCAACTTCTCTAGTCCACGAAAGTCTTCGAAATAGCTAAAATTTGTTGGTCCACAACGCCGAGGATAACAGCGCTTTCGATATTCTCTATAACTGATATGGATATTGCTTACGGTGGACTACACGCCTCTGAGTAATTAAGGAGCCTAACAATAATAGTTTCGAAGTTAACTATTCAATACTAGTTAGCCAGGCTTCTAGTGAGCACATCTTTGCTGTATTCCGATGTACTACACTGCTGAAAATGCTATGTCGAAAAAAGTGCTTTTCTAACTTCAAGATCCTGTTGAGGAAAGTCTGAAGTGAAACACCCTGTATATTAATCTACTCTGACATGTAGTAATTTTGCTCGGATCAGAGGCAGACACACGTGGAAATGTGCATTTTTCTTGTAATGTGTTTCTTGCCTATATGGCCCAGCAGCTTGGCGAGTCCGCGCTCCGGCCATGCTGCTTCAGTGGATGGCCCTGTGGCTCGGCCTGTGCGTCGCCCCTCCGCGCCTGGTGGCCGCTGGCTCAGAAGTGCCTGACTGGAACGAGATCTTCAGCAACCGGTAAACTGTCTCGCACCCTTAATCCCCATGTGGGACAGTCTTGGACAAAAAAATGAATATTTTGAAAACTGTAAAGTACCGCAATAGAAATATTGAAAGTAATGGTCCATTCTTGTGATACATAGACAAATATTTCATAAAGTTTCCATCGCTCGCATCTACCAGTTAAGACTGCCATAGAAAACCCCGGGGGAACTCTTTTGACGCTAGCAAAAACGTTCATCATTAACGTATGACTGCCGTCCGGCGGTTTACTGAAATATTACATAAATGAAAAAATTGCATTCATAAACTGTTTCGCGCTCGAAAATGCCTTTGTCTAGAACTGTTGGGTTTGATCTGCACGCATGCACTTAAAGTCCACGAGAACAAGTTTAATGTTCTCTACACTGCTCCCGCGAGCTGCTGAAATATCGTCTCTGTCTCTGATTCTCATTTCTATATTTCCTCGTTTCCTATGTTTCCTGAATGACAGTAGAATGTTTCCTTCCAGATTTCACTCTCCCCGTCTCTGTGTGACCGCAATGATTATATTTTGCTTCTATATTTTGTATTTTCTTTTTGATGCTCGTGGTAAATTCCTTCCATCTTATTGCCTGTATAGTCTATAGTCGATCTTAAGCTTTATTGTTCTTTTTTCTTTTTTCTCCGCGTGTTCACGTATTTACTGTCCAAGTACCTGAAGACATTGAATACCCACTTCTTATCATCCATTCTTCTTAGTATCCCACTAAACGAAATTTTGCTCTGTGCTTCCCGAGCTTCAAGGACGGCCAACCCACAATTCGGTGCATACCTTCGTTTCTTCACTTGCTATAAGCACCCAAAGCTACTCTCCCAGTCGTTTTCAGGTTATTATCTCGTATTTGTAGCATATCTGATGTCAAGTACAGTCCCGAATTAGTAAATGTCAGACCCCTAACCGTCACACCTTTCCGCAGTTTTGAGAGCGCAGTTCGAACGCACTGCCGCCTATCGGCACGAAAAAATAACGTAGTGAAGCTAGTAAAGATCAGCGACACTAGGTGACTCTAGTATCTTCAATGGCCAGAAGTTGTGGTGTTTCGTTGTATTTGACCATTGCGAAAACTGGTTTGTGGCGAGTCAGCATATCAATGCATATATCATGTAGTTATAATGGTACAGTAAGCATTGAGAACGCAATGAATCGCGCCTCAAGGCATTAATTTATGAAGGAGCGGCACTGCATCTAGGCACGTCTTAGTTTATGCGAATGGGCCGCCATCTAGTGGCAGGAAAAATTAACATGGCCTCACCAGTGAAAGTAAGCACCGCACGGTGCCCCTACCATCTCAACGGTCTAAAATGTGCATCAGTTTAGCTCTTATATGCTATTTAACAGTTATAGAAATTGTTAGAGGTCACACAACGGCGCCGATTATTGACAGTTTTAACATGTTATATGAAAAAAAAAAATCCCTTAGTGGTTTTTTCTACAGATGCCCCAAATGCACCTTGATGGCACCCGAGAGTAACCCGAAGGCGGATACAATAGGGCGGGCGATGAGGTACAACGAAGTGGAGGGCTCCAGCTAAATTTTGTAACAACTGGGGACTCCCATTTGCAGAGAAATCGTAGCAGCGAGTGTGGAGGTAAAAAGTGAAAAAAAATTCTTTCCGACACCGGGAATCGAACCCGGGCCTCCTGGGTGAGAGCCAGGTATCCTAGCCACTAGACCATGCCGGACGTTGCAATGCCGGCTTCGCGAAGCCACACATGCTTTGCCATGGTTTCGGTTTCTACAAGTGAACTACGGTTTTTACCGTAGCAGTCTGCACGTGTTTCAGGAGGAAAACACTGGAGAATTCCCGATAGAATCTTTTAAATATCACTTTAATATTCCCAACCATCGGCAATTAAGTTAGACGTAAAATTTCAGAGCTGCGGTGCCCTCCGTACAGTCATGAAATTTATGAGAGTGAACACGGTACCGCATGCGCGATAGCCTCGAACCCTACTTTCGAAACTTTGTTTATGAAAGCGGCCGCTTTCGTAAACGAAGTGGGAAGGGAGGTGTGTCGTTCGGCTTGCCGAAAGAAGAGAACCACCCAGGGCGGCATAACCTTTGCCACCACGCTGCGGAAAGCACACGCCGTGTATCGCCACAAGTAGGGCTCGAGGCAATCAGCCACGCGCTCTCGTGTTCACGCTCATAAACTTCCACTTCATTGTCATGAGCTTGGGAGCTGTCAAATACCTTTAAACGCCACTCAATAAAACATCTTGCAATGACTTGATGACTCGCAATGACTCGCTGGCGCACACCGCCAGCGATGACATGGCACGTCAGTGATGGTGCGACACTGCGTGGCATCATCATCCTCATCAAAAGGAATCTTTCATGCATCTCCAATTAATCCTGCCCTTTGCCAGCTATGGTCACAGTATCCTCGCAAACTTCTCAATCTCATCCGCCCACCTAGATTTCTGCCGCCTCCTGCTGCACTTGTCTTCCCTTGGAATCCACCCCGTTACCCTTAAGGACCAGCGGTTATCCTGCCTTCGCATTACATGCCCTGCCCAAGCCCATTTCTTTCTCTTGATTTCGACTAGGATGTCATTAACACGCGTTTGTTCCCTCACCCACTCTGCCCGCTTACGGTCTCTTAACGTTACACCTGTCATTTTTCTTTCCATGGCTCGCCGCGTTGTCCTTATCTGACGCTGAACCCATTTCGTTGGTCTGCGCTTCTTTCCTGATTATCAGCGTTTTTTTTTTTCATTTGAGCGCCTGTACCAACATTTGTTTGTAATGTTGTATAACGTTGTATCTTGTTTAGAGTTCGGATCTTTAATTTCCCAACTGTTTATCAGCTCCTTCAGTCTCACATTTATTGCTGATGTGCAACGGCTTTAGTTATCAAAACATGTAAATAAGGTATAAATAAAGGAGCAACAAATTTCGTGACTATAGTCGGATACAACTAAGTGCAACTGGACTGAAGCGCCGCACACATTGTGACCGCCGTGCAGAATTTCTCCACGACAAAAAAGTAGTCCGCTGCTAAAGTTTTTCTCGTCACCTGTACAAGAGTGATATCACAAGACGAAATTACCAGCTCAAAACTTTTATGTATCTGCCTAGTTCGATATACACAAGCATTCGAAAGCTCATTTCGTTTGCTGTGGGGATTGGTAAGCGTAGTAATACAACACCAGACAGGCCAGGGCCAATTCTTAACAACGGCTGTTTTTTTGTTTTTTTTGTTTTTCAAGTTCTATCCTACTTGGAGAGTAGCCGCCGCGGTGCCTCAATGGTTATGGTGCTCGGTTGCTGACCCAAAAGACGTGGGTTCGACCCCGGCCGCGGCGGTCGCACTTCGATAGAGGCGGAACGCTAGCTGGAGGCCTGTCCAGTGTGCGATAAAAATTGTTAAATTGAAATTGAAATTTGGCTTTGAGGGAAGCAAATGACGCAGTAACTGTTTCACGTATCTCAGTGGACACCCGAACTGCGCCGTAAGGGAAGGGATAAGTTAGGGAGTGAAAGAACAAAGGAAGAATCGAAGAGGTGCCGTAGTGGAGGTCTCCGGAATAATTCATTGTCAGTGCACGTTAAAGAGCCCCCGGCGGCCAAAATTCCCGGAGTTCTCCACTATGGCGTCCCACATAGCTTGAGTTGCTTTGGGACGTTAAACACCATGGAACCAAACCAAACCTACTTAGAGATTTCACTAAAGACCCACTTGGTGCAAATGCCCGCCATCGCAGGAATGACGACGACTGGGCCCGTGTGTGGCACGTGGAACGGCACCGTCGCTGCTACCATGAGCTGATGGCCCACATGAACTGGGTGTGCGAGAAGGACATCTACAAGATGAAGCGAAGGAAGAGGGACGCCCCCCTCGACAAGGACAGTGGTAAGGACACGCCCTGGGCGCCCGAGATATTCGGGCGAGCGCGCCACTTGCAAGACTTCACAAGGAGATTAGCTTCTCCACAAACGGCAAGGGCTCACAAACGCAGGAGGGCGCCAACTATCAAATGGGGATATAGTGCCAATTGAAGCGTTTTCGTACAGTTGACCCATACAGTATACTCCTAATACGTTAACGGAACGCCGGGAACTTTGTGCAGGCGGAAAAAGACTGAGCTTTGTTTCATCTTTTTTTCTTCTTTTGGCTGTTATGAGGAATAATAATGTCTCCGATTTAATTTGTCTCATTTTCTTTCTATTGCGACAACTCCATAAGTTTTAACGCGATTAATGCTCCCGTTATGCAGGATATGTCGCCGTTGTGACCGAAATCCCCCGAAAAGCAACCTATGGTGGGGGGGAAGAACCCAGGTC
This sequence comes from Amblyomma americanum, assembly GCF_052857255.1. Lineage (NCBI taxonomy): Eukaryota > Metazoa > Arthropoda > Arachnida > Ixodida > Ixodidae > Amblyomma > Amblyomma americanum. The sequence goes on along the minus strand of NC_135505.1, from coordinate 139,876,779 downwards.
ACGCGATCTTGTGGCGTTATGACAACCTGCCCACAGGACTGTGAGCAAACTGACCACCGTGGCAGGTGGCAGTTAAAATAATGCTTGGTCGCGGGAGGTTGATCGGGAAAAGCAACCTGGTTAGTAGAAGCCCCACCGGTGGCAGCACCTGCCATCGCAGGGCAGTAACGCATCGTTTAACCGTGGCGCCACTGCGCCAGGAGTGGTATAAAGTCTATCAGCTAGGATATATGAATGTAAAGTCGAGAATGACCTGTTACTCATATATGAGCATTGACCGATTAACGCTATCACGCCATGCCATTTAGGCGGAGCTGAAGTGTCCCCTCCAATTTTTACTTTTCAGTCCCTACACAGTCCCCTATTTAATTTAGAAAAGCCGCGTCTGATGTCTCCAGCGAAGCAGCTTTTCTGAAGTACTGAGACAGATGCGTTGAACAGCACAAATACACAGAACGGAAGGGAAACGACACAGAGAGGTTGGTGTTTTGTATTTGCGGTGCATGTAGTCGTTAAACCAGATGAGGTTTGCTGGAATTTGAAAAAAAAATTATTAATGTACGGTTCTGCACCTGCTGTGCTATTCAATGGAGACATGCGTGTTCCAGGCACCGGAATGAATTCCGGCTGACTTGGCTGCAAGGCAATGCACACTATTTTTCTTTCGCGAACCCGCATCATGTTCTTTTTTCTTCAATAAAGGTGCTCGTTCATATGCATCTGCCATTAACAAGAATCCGGGACAGCTCTCGGCCAGTGAGCAAAGCCCAGCGGCGTATTGCGTTTGGTTCTGCAGCCAGTCGATTACTCTCCTTTCTTAGGTTTACGATGGCGTTAGCGCTTTGTTTTCGTAAGTTCAAAGCCACGCGACACTTGGTGGCAGCTAATGGAACTACAACCGCTTCTCCCGAATTCTTGGAAAAGCTCTGCACATTTGTCTTGTAGCCATTTGGCTACAAGAGAAATGTACAGAAATATTCCAGAATATCCGTATTGGAAAAAAAATCCAGCCTGGACCGTTGCCCCCGGGTACCTACCCATAAAGGATTCGGCTAAACACATCGTAAAGAGCCCCAGGTGGTCGAAATTTCCAGAGCCCATCACTACGGCGTCCCTCATAGCCTGACTCTCTTTGGGACGTTAAACCTTCGTAAACCAAACCAAAAATCGGGCTATCGTATTTCAAATAAACTTTGGTCCCTGTGTACTTTCGGGAGAAAACGTGTTGCATACCATTCTTGCTCCGACTAAACTGCACTCTTTAGACAAGTAGGAACTGGATGAACCGAAACGAATTAGCTCATATACCTGGAGCTAAAAATTCTTCCCCTTCGGCTATCTGGGCACCATCAAGCGCACCCGTGAAGCGGCGGTACGGTACAGTTCCCGTGGTATAGACGAATATTGCTCTCGACTGTACACGATTTGTACTTGTACTGCTTGTCTGAAAATAAGATCCAACAAGCCGAAGTCTCCGTTTGCAGGCATGCTCTTCGAGATCGACTCTGCTGTAAATACACTCCCAATGATCAATGTCTCCACCTCTCCCTTTACTCGCAGACCTTGCGGAGGTGTTCCTCAAGCCCGAGGCCGCGCTCAGCCTGCTGGGTAGTCCCTCGGGCAAGAAGCCGGGAGGCGGTCGCCGCAAGTCCTGGCGGCGCCAGAGACTGGGCGGGCGTGGCATCATTGACGAGTGCTGTGACGTCCAGACCGGTTGCAGCTGGGAGGAATACGCGGAGTACTGCCCAACCAGTAGAAGGATACGCAACCGCAGGCGCTAACCGCCCACCTGCGGCAAGACACAGGCAGAGCGCAGGCAGAAGGGAAAAGGCACGTGCGGCTGGAGGACGCGTCTGTCTACGAAGAAGCTCTCAGAAGCGCGTATCTGGATGATGGCGTAAGGGGGATTCTGGAATAGCAAATTGTAGAAGAACGGCAGATTGGGCGAGTTGGAAATGCTCCATAATATTAAAGCAGCGCTAAGCAACAAGGACGAAGAAAGAAGGGAGCACACACACACAGGCGCTGATCTTACAACTAAATTTTATTTGAAGTAAGCAGGTCACTTTATACATACACAAGAACTACGCATATGCACATGGTCAAACACACATGTACTCATTTAAAAATGCAAATAAAAACACACTGCATCAAACGCTCGTGCAGTTATCGCCGATATGCTATCCCCGGTGCAACAGGCTCATTTCCTTGGAGGTTAGGGATACTGAAGGGGTGCTGACGCAACAGCTTGTCTTTCTTGCGTAGTTCTTGTGTATGTATAAATTGACCTGCTTACTTCATATAAAATTTAGTTGTAAGATCAGCGCCTGTGTGTGTGTTCCCTTCTTTCTTCGTCCTTGTTGCTTAGCGCTGCTTTAATATTATGGAATAGCAACTTTGATTAGCTGGTTCCCGTTCGTCTTAGTAAACAGTGAAGAAAGTAAATTGCTAAGAAAAAGCAACAATGCACTCGCTACAGACCGTAAAGTGACCTGTAGCTTTTTATTGCTATCTTAAAGCTATATTTTTCGTTTTTCGTTTCATAACGTGAAGAGGCCCGTAGTTCTCCAGCACGTAGGCAGACACAGAAAAGAACGGTCGGTTCCGACTAGTTAAAATACACACCTGCGTAGTTGGTTCTTTTCGTATGGTTGACGCAACTTCCTGTCTTGGGGTTGCAGACAAAGAACTGTATTAGCTGCAGGCTTTGTAGATATGTGACGTTCGGTGGCGTTTAACCGTGTTTAGCTGAACTTCAGAAAGTTTCAAGATACGTGTTCCAACAAAACGCTCAGAGAAGTTTTGTGAGCCAACTTTCATTTCTAGTCTGAATTCTGTCCCTATCGCATTTCGTAAGCGTAGGAAACGCTTAAAGGGTTTTGTCGTAATATCTACGTCTAAAATGTTGCTAAAGTCTTGTAGATGTCCCAGATACAATATATTACCTCCGTTGCCACAGATTCCTCTGTCATAAAAAGCATAAAGCAAGATTACTTGCAGCACTCAGCAAATTTTCAGATTCGAGAATACTTTTCGCAAGATAAGTTGCTTTAGCGTGAATTTTAATCACTCGCTCTTCTGTGGCGTAGCTTTCGAGTTCTTCAAAATACCATGTCCAACGTTCTTGGACAAAAATTTTGAATCCTGAAAAATTGTAAGGTACTGTCATGGAAATATTAATGTCCATCATCGATTCTTGTGATGTGTAGGAAAATCGTTTTTTTTTTAAGTCTCTCCATCGCTCCCATCAAGCAGTAAAGACTTCCATAGAAAACCAATAAGGATCGGTTTTGACGATTGCAAAAACGTTAATAGCAAATAATGCAAGCCTCCCGACGGGAGATCTGTGGATGTACTGATTGTTATAGTGAAATCTTACAAAATGTGAAAAAAATTATATCGAACTCTTCCTCGTGTAGAAATGCATTTGTCCAAAACTATTGGGTATGCACTAAACATGTGTTTTGGAAAACGTCACCTATTAAGTGAGTTGTGCTAAGCTTATCTATTCACATATACCCGTGATAAGCATCGCTGTGATATGCAAGAGTTGCCCTTATCAAATCCGATCCGTGAGGTTCTTGAAGTTGGCCGTTGAGGATGTTGAGGATGTGGATGCGCCTTCCAGCCGCATGGTAGGGAAGGAAAAAGAGAGGTTTGCGTTGCGCGCAGAGGAAGTGTATCCGTGCTGTCCTTCGACTGCAAGGACAACCTCGGCGCTCCTTGAAACGACAAGAGAGGGCGCTGAAGTCCCAAGCCTTGCAGGCGAAATAGATGTCTCCTTCGTTGTTCGAGTCCCCAAATCCTCCGAGAAGCCCTAGGTAGCTTCTCTCTAGGGACAGAGCACCACTCATTCCGTACGTTGCGTGACGTACGCTATGCATTACAAAATGACAAAAAAAAACTTGCCGCGCAAGTAGAGGCCTCTTGTGGCCGCCAGAAAAAAAAAAACACTGAAGAAAGAGACAGACAGAGGAGAAGGCGAATATTGTCAGTGTGGCTGTTGGAGGAATAAAATGTCTTAGAAAGAACCACTTGCCGTTGTGCCTGTGTAACATTTCTTGATCACATTTTTTATGGAATAAATGACAAGCATGGCTTTCTTGGCGCGTGATCATACCAGCTCAGGCATTCGACTTCGAATGCCGCGGCTATTTCGCTTGACCACTCCATAGCGGTAAACAGACGCTGGAGTCGCTTGTAGATCTCGGCAGCCCATGCCTGCAGCAGTCTCCAGTTCCGTGCACTGATGTCTTTAATGTCTCGCAGTCACTGGGCGGCAAATTTTATAAGAGGAATTTTATAATCATTGTTTATTTGGATGCAGAAAAGTGCACGCACGCACGCACACACACACACACACACACACACACACACACACACACACACATATATATATATATATATATATATATATATATATATATATATATATATATATATATATATATATATATATATATATATATATATATATATATATATATATATATATATATATAGCGGGGTTCTTTCTTGCTTCTGTCGTTTTCTTAGGGAAAAAGAGGCAAGCACACTGAAGTCGACAATTGCATTACAATACCGCTCGACAGGGAAGCATGCAAAAGTTTTATCTCGTTACGGCTCAGCTGTGGAACAGAAACTTGAGCATCAAAAAAAAAAGGAAAATTAAACAAATGCGAGCACAGCTGGCCATGAAAAGGAAAAAAAGTATCGGTAAGAGGAACAGGAATCGAGAGCCCTTCCAAGAAACTACAATATCCAGCACAAGCGGTGTCCGCAACAGATGAACGTGTTTCCAAATAAAGTTGCGGCGAATAATCACCTCACACTGCTCTGATGGGGAACCTGCGCTGCCAAGGTGACACTGCAATTGTTCCATTCGCTGACTCAAAACTGTTTTTGTCAGCCGCTTGGGCCGCTGCAAACGCGAGAACACATTCTGCGCGATTAGATACCCGCGTTTGGCTGACAGCATTCATTGCCCAGCTTCTCTCGGCGTAGCCCAGATAGCTGACGCACGGCACGTGCGCCTCCGACAGAGCGCGGAGGCTCACGCCAATAAGCGCCTGAAGGTGGCGCGGAGTTTTGCGGACTAAGACGTATAGAGTCAGGTACCAGGAGATAGACACTTTGTGCATTGCGTGCGGAGAGGAGGAGGAAACGGCTGAACACTTGATACTTTTCTGTAAAGGGCTTCACCCTACAGTGGAAAGCAGCGGGGCTGACTTACCCAAGGCATTGGGGTTTAGGGATAGTGAAGGGAAAGTGGATTTTAAGAGGTTAGAAGTAACCAAGCGAAGGTTATCTGATTGGTGGCTAAAAGCAAGACAGGAGTAAAATTTCACAAGACATGGCTAGGTGGCTTGAGCCACCGCCCGATGTAAAGGGTTCAGCCGTATCCATCCATCCATCCATCCATCCATCCAGTACTAACCAAAACTGCTTGCTCTTCTCGCTAGGCAGTGTGTTATGGCGCTGCAATCGGCACCGCAGACTTCAACGTATGTACGTACGTTCCCCATAGCGCCGGAGCCAGCAGGAAGCCTACTTCGGAGCCGAACGAAGCAGTTCGGCTGCATAGAATGTTACAATGAAGGTTTTGCGGTTTCTCTGGTTAGGAAGCGCTACTTAAACTTGACGCCAACGTTGCCAACGTCATGAGAACCCGATAGAGCCGTCACGCGAGCAGCACGCTTGGTCAACGGCAACGACATCATGAATGACGCTGCGCGAGTTGCGTTGGCACCGTCAGCGCAGCCGGATTCTGCACGTTTCAAAACGTTCTTATCGCCGCATCTGGCGATTGAAGCGCCGTCACTTCCCACCACTGGCTCCGGTGCAGCCACTACAACTATCTCTTTTTAGCCGCAGCCAAGGCAGTTGTGAAGTGCCTCGCTAAAAAGATCTTTCAGGCGGTGGAGAACGGAAGCCACAGTGCCGTGGAAATTTGATGCCGTGAATGAGATATAACCGCCTTACAAGCACTACGTCAAGTTTTTGCGTCACCACAGCCTGAAGCCTGCGGACGGCCTCAAGTTCATGGGACAGTGCCTAGGTAAGTGCTGAGTGCGTGTAAACGTAGCGCTTTCTGTCAGCAGTCGTCGCGGCTGAGCGCAAAGGGACACTAACACATTCCTATCAACGTTTACAAACAACGTGCGAACCGAGCCACCTTTCACACATTGCGATGTGGTTGTTTGGGTTGTTGTCCTGGGCTTGGTAACAGAATTGCGGTCACTTTTTTGTGTATTGTTGGCGAGCAGAGATCGAGGGCAGTTTTAGCAGTTTCTGCTGTTAGCACAGAAACAACCGAACGCATGTAGCGAGAGCGCTGCGCTTTCCACACACATTTATTGCGTTGTGTTAGTGCCGTTTATAGACTGAAGAAAAAGGCTTGTGATTTTGAGAAGAGGTATGGGTTAACGATAAACAAAGAAATGGCCCTGGATTTACACTTCCTTTTTTTCCGCTCCAAGGTCGCATCAAAGGATATTTCATCTCTCGCTTACATGGGAGTGCAATTAAAATGGCGGCGTCGTTTTGCGATTACGGCGTGGCCTGTGGCTCAGTTGACAAAAAGGGACCATAGCGGAGTTCCCATGCTCTGCAGAGTCGGGTCCACCTCGTCTTTAGATTAGGCGATGGTCGTGATCATGCAAAAGATAACGAGTCGGGTATAAATCAGATGGCTGTGTAGGTGGAGTTGATTCGCTAGGAATAGTAGATTGGCTCGCTGGGCCAAGACGGTAAATAGTACGGGCTTTAAAAAAACGCCATCAACCTGGGGGAAGCTGCGCAACAGCATCCATTTCGTGCCCATACGCGTCGCCCCTGTTCGAAATGCATCGCTGCGTCGGCTGCGTCACCAGCGTCTTTTGGCCCGAAAAGGGCGAATCCATTTCGCACACCAAGGGGTGATCGTGTGTAAGCGTCTGCTCTGCCTCCTTTGGGCTCGGTGCGATAAGCAGCCGACATGATGAGTCGCCAAGCTTGCACGCTTCCCGTAATGGGCCGCCCCTCCCATAAGGCGCCGGCAACCATCATTTCTTTTTGGATTTTGCCAGCGGCTTGCTGCTGCGGGTTGCCGGAGTGTTGCTTAGCGCGTCAAACCGAATCGAGTGCCGTTGCAGCAACGTTCCGAATAACCGCGCGTCCTGGCAGGAATGAACTCGGTGCTATAAAAATGTGCCGTCGCCAGGGATTCGTTTTTGCGCTCACTCGCACTTACTGGTCCCTTCTATCCACAAAAGTAAAAATAACGAGTAATTATTTCATATTTTATCAGGCAAATGCTATTTCGCTGTAATGCTTAAGTGACAATACCAATTGCTCAAATTGGATTGAGAAGCCCCTTTGCCTGTCCTATTTTAATCCGAATCTATTTTAATCCAGTTGGTTACCTATGGGGCTCATTGAATTTCAAATAGATCCTATCAAAATTCCGATGCATTTTTTTACTTATTGCATAGTACTGATGCCAAACCCCACATCTCACCATCAGATTTGATTTCTTGCTGACTGTTGCTTATATTAGCTGATAAGCAATATCGTTATTGTGAATGTATATTTTTGTAATTTTTACAACTCTGTCTTTATATCTAATTAAAGTTCTTTTTACAAAACAAGGCGAGGTTAAAAAGTTATTCTTACAAGCAAAACACCTATGAAGACAATGGCTTGCTCGACAGTGTCAGAAGGCATCGCTGGACAGTTGCACTGAATGTGAATGCAACGGCTTCAAACGCACCGTGCAGCTTGTAAGCCATGAAAGGGTGCCGTTGGGGTGGTGCATCTTATACGGACTCCCGCGTGTGTCCCATTGAACTTTGACAGGCAATGAAAGTTTTTCCTTAGATCTGCACGAAGTAACTTAAACCTTTTCAAAAGTACACAAATTTTCACCGCATTAGTCACGCTCAGCAAGGAATAGCGTCTGTTGTTATGAATGCTTTAACGTGACAGTTTCGTTCTTACTCCATTTGCCTATGAACCCAGGCTTAGCTAACAGTCTAATAAATAGGAGTCATGAAATAACATTCATGTACATTATAAAAAAAAACACGTGACGGGCTGTCTTTAGATGTGGTCTGTACACCCTCCAAACTCCCGCTCCTATCCCTGTCCGTTGGAATGAACCATTCGATCAGAAATAGCTAATTAGGGTGTTCTGAGAACTGCTCCCAATATGGTAAGCTATAGTACAAAAACTATGGTAAAAAACTCTCTGACTGAGTGTGTTAGTATGTATTGTTTCAGTATAACAATAGAAGCTAGGGCAAGGAAATGAAACATATTTAACGAGAACAATTATTCATAGGCTCAAACATAATTTGGTTGATAGATTTAACAATCAGCCCTTCAAATTAGAAACTCATTTCACGATTCTGAAAGAAAAAAAAAAGAGCGCGTAGGGTGCCGAAAACTTGATATCGTGCACAGCGGTTCGATTCTTTTTTTTTTCTTGTGTACGAGGGTGAGTCAGAAATTATCCGCAGTGTAGCTATAACTTTTATTGCAGTGCAAATAGGAAACTGAATTTATCAGTTTTCAATATGGTCCTCTTGTTTTTCAACGCGCTTGGTCCATCGTTGCACAATCTTCCTGATGCACTCAGAAAAAAATGTTTTCGGCTCCACAGCGAGCCACGCATGCACCGAGTTCACTTCTTGGTCCGAGGTGAAACGATGACCCCTTAATGCTTCTTTGAGTGGTCCAAACAAGTGGTAGTCAGAAGAGGCAAGATCAGGACTATACGGAGGATGAGCGATTTCTTCAAACTTCAGTTTTCGGAGCGTCTCAGCAGTTTGGGCAGATGGCAACACACCTTTCGACAGTAGTCCTCGACGTCTGCTTCGAATTGCAGGCTTTAGCTGGTCGGTATAAGCATCTTACTGTAACGCGCACTGTCTGTTGTTGTGCCTCTCTCCTGGTGTACCAGTACTGGGCCTTTTGCGTCCCCCCCCCCCCCAAAAAAAAAAAACAACGGTAAGCTGCAGTTTTCCAGCTCAAGGTTGGGTTTCGAACTTTTTTCTTGCTAGGCGATTGTGGATGCTCCCCTTTCATGCTCTGCCGCTTACTCTCCAGCTCGTACTGGTGGATCCAGGTTTCGTCAGCAGTGATGATTCTGTCTAAGAAGACGTCACCTTCGTTAACGTAGCGATCCAAATGTTTTGGCAAATGTCCAAGCGTGTTTGTTTATGCAACACTGCGAGTTGTTTGGACCCATCCTGCACAGACTTTATGAAACCCAAGGATATTGTGGATCATGAGAGCTAAATAACTAGAAGGATAAGACTGGGGTGGAGCGCATATGGCAGGTTCTCTCTAATCATGAATATAGCAGGTTACCACTATCTCTGAAGAGAGAAGTGTACAACAGCTGTATCTTACCGGTACTCACCCACGGGGCAGAAACGTGGAGGCTATCGAAAAGGGTTCAGCTTAAATTGAGGACAACGCAGCGAGCCATGGAAAGAAAAATGGTAGGCGTAACGTTAAGGGACCGGAAGCGGGCAGGGTGGGTGAGGGAACAAACGCGGGTTGATGACATCCTGTAGTCGAAATCAAGAGGAAGAAATGTACTTGGGCAGGGCATGTAATGCGAAGCAAGATAACCGGTGGTCCTTAAGGGTAACGGAGTGGATTCCAAGAGAAGGCAAGCGTAGCAGGGGGTGGCAGAAAGTTAGGTCGGCGGACGAGATTAGGAAGTTCACAGGCATATGGTAGGCACAGCTATCAAAGGACAGGGTTAATTGGAGAGACATGGGAGAGGCCTTTGCCCTGCAGTGGGTGTAGTCAGGCTGATGATGATGAGTTTGGATGATTTAATAGGCTGAACCATGACTACTTTGCAGACAGTGTGCCACTTCATCGATAGTCACTCGTCTGTCTGACAGAACCAAGTCACGTGCACGCTTAGTGTTGTCGTCATTTGGGGCCATAGATGGTCGTCCGGCTCCTTCCTCTTGCGTAACACTCGTGCGACCATTTCTGAATTTTTTAATCGATTCGTAAACACTGTTGAGATCACGCAATGAACGTGATCGCGGCTACATCCGTAAACCGGGCAACACGGGTGTCTCCACTGCCATTTGTAAAGAAAATAACAAGTCGCGAATTTATTGAATTTTGTGAATTTCCACACGTGCCAACACCGTACCCAACACAGTTAACCCGACTTCAACACTTACAAAACTAGTCCATACGAATACTAACCTTTAGTTCCTTTCACTTTGATGCCTCACAATTGCTGTGCGATCATACCAATTGTGAAATTATTCAAATTCCACCCATCGTTGACGTCAGTTAAATATTTATAAAACATTATTCCAGCAGTGCTGTTCTGCAACATTCTTGTATACTCTAATCAACTGAATTAGCCTCTAATCAGAATTTCTTTTTACCCCTAATGGGAGCTAATTGCGGCTTGTTCACTTCTTATTTCAGTCTTATCTTAAGGAACAACATTCTGGCATGCATTAAACAACCATCTTTATTAAGGACTTCCAGAAAAGGACTGTTTACTTTTCTGTTTTAATTATAAAAGCTTTTTTCTCCATTTCGCTATGTGATGCTGCGTATGTGTTTCTCTATGTGCTCATTGACAGGAGGTCACCGTTCAGCTTAATGCTCTCGGACTTCCTTCTGCATTATATATTTTTCTATGGCAACCAATCTGCTGAATAAAAGCACGACTGATCAGAACAATCAATGTCAGCGTAGGTACAGCCGTAAATTTGCAGAGCTTTCGCGGCGTAACGCGGAGGCAAGATTAAAGCATTGCCACTGTGTGTCCATGAGGTGAACCTGTTGGGCTGTATATATTTTTGACGAAAATACCTAAAGTTCGAACTTTAGGACAGTGTCAGCGCACTAGGGCGTGCCTTGTAACATCCCAGTGCAGCTTTAGGACGAGAGAAAAGCATTGATTAGAGCTAATAAGGTTTAAAGTAAAACTTCGCTTCACTTGTAACAACCTGCAAATCATTGCTCTGACCCCCTCCCCCCCCCCCCCCCCCCATACATGAATTTGGAAAAGCTTCAAAAATTACAAATTTTCCTCTCAGTCTCCGGAGTTCTTAACAGCAGTCACTTGACTCCCCCTGATCGGATCGTAAATCGCATTTTCTCCTTTTCCCACTTCGTATGCTTCTTAACACCAACAATCTTGTCGATGTATGCAGTATAGCACTCAGAAATAAGGCGTTCGAGCTCACGTCCACATACAGACGCTTACTCCTACTATGAGACAATAAAATTGAACTTGTTACTCAGAACTGCAAGTGCTTGTGAACGAAAGAGCTGCTGAGTATGTATCTGCCCAGCTACTTTTCTGCGCCGATAGGTCAATGTGGGAGGTCACTGTGACCTACCTCGGGACATATGACCCAGCTGGGCGACTGGGGTGACAAGGATATCATAACTTCGTCACCTCGGGCGAGCACGTAGTGTGCGGGAGGTGTTCTGAAGTTGAAAATATTTCTCGCCAATGAGGAATTTCACTACGGTTTCATTAACATTTTACACAGCAGTTCCCGTGGCCTCTCTCCCGCCTGCAGTTAACATGGAAGCGTTAACATTGAATTGTTATTACAAAGCATGCCAGGTCAACGAGAGACCAATTAAAGCCTTATTATATTAGCGATGCTTGTCAGCATAAATATCGGAATACCACAGTGAAGGGAAGTGTGCAGAGTATATGTACGACACGAAGCCAAACAAAGTAAAAAATATAGGATGTTTATTACAACCGTTGTTCATAAACTCAGCATACGCGCAACAGCCGGTTGGTCATGTTTGCGTTGCCATTGCGCGCGGTTTATGGTCACCCAAAGTCCCACAGGTCATATGAAAACAATGACAATGTTTAAGCGCATGGTTGTATATCTACCTGTCTTTTATTGTTTAGTTTAATGTAGCGAGCATACTAAGCTGTTAGTGACACTTCAGTGGATAATTGGAGTGGATAAGCGTAATAACCAGTATTCAAAGAGGTACAGCTATAGATGTCCGTTCTACTAGTTACTGTTGATGTCCTTCATGAATACCGAGTCGGCTTTGATTGCTTAAATCAGGAGGGAAGCTTGGTGCTAAAGGCTCACTCAAGGCCTGATGAAGGCCCACTCCCACCTGTTTATTGTAGAGCAGCCTTTTCGTGTATTAAAATAAATGGTGCAGATGAACAGAAACTATGGACTGAGTGATCAGGGTAGAATACTGTCTGAAGTCAATTTTATTCGACATTTTTCTTCTGGAATTTGAGCATTCGCATTCTAAATAAGCAGGGACCGTACTTTTGGAAGAAGGACTTATCTCTGTGAATGGAGTCTTGCCAAAAGATAGCTACGTTCCAAAAGGAAACGTCTTCAAGGTCTCGGCCAAGAGAAATACTTTGTGGCAAGGGTGGCACAATGGCAGATATCCCGACTTTGCTCTCTTTGGGCTTTTCAAGTGGCCATGAGATTTTCTTAAGATATGTGGACATGTGATCTTATATAATACATAAAGAAATAAAGACGTGAGCTCCAACTCGACATTCCCGCTATGGATTCGCTAAATGCACATGCTGTCCCAAAAGCACCTCTTAACCAGTTTTCTGTCGCGCTTTCCAAACCTCTTCCGCTAGCCCGTGCTTTCATCTCGTCCATCATTCTTAATAAGAGGAAATTACAGGAAGGAGCGTTATGTTAGTGGCCAATAGCATTGCCTTCGCAGTGCTGCCATCTATGGAACAGACCATGAAGCTGCCTCTCAGCACAGAATCTCAGCTTCCACTTTGCCAGCCGAGTTGGATCTCCCATCATTCTCACTCAGTGGATTGATATGTAGATGATGGCTCATATATATGTGTGTGCGTGTGTACGTGGTCACAGGATGATGGCGGCGCTGGGCTCAGCAAGAACAGAGTAGCGGGACAGATGGATCTTGTCCTGCCCTATGGTCAGGCTGTTGGACGAGCCCTCGGCACTGCCTAGGTGGTGGAACAGTCGCTTGAGCTGTTCGTACGTGACGAACATGCAGATGTTCCAGGAACCGAGCCGGACGAAGGAAGGTGTGAACCTGTAGAAGGCAAAATAAAACTCGTTTGCTGTTGCGAAACCGGTGCTGAAACATTTAAAGAAAAAGATTTAACGGGCGTAAACGTAATATGAGAACAGATTTAGGGGAGCGGAGTGTGGGGATGGTGGCGCATGGAGGTCTTGACGTTTATCACCACTGCGAGCCATAGCCATGTTAGGAGGCAGAGTACCTCTGATGACTGCCCTTCAAGAGGCAGTCAGGAAGCACGCTTTATCAATCACTGATCGCCATGGTCTAAGCCAGTGTCTCAAACAGGCGGCCGGCGAGGCCTTGGCGTGCTGTCCGCTGGCCCTTAGCATTTAGCCCTTGTGGCGGAAGCATTTTGCCAGTGACATCCTGGTTTGTTCTCTAACCGTGCTTCCCCTTTTTATCTAGCTTCCAAATTTGACACTCCTCACTTCCTCATCGTGTCTTATTTGCGAGTCAACGACTATATATGCTTCCTATACAAATCAAGGCGTAGTAATCTCCGCTACGCAATTAACATTTGCTGCGTTCAAGGTAGAAGGAAAATAAAATGGTCATAGGCCGCATGAGGGCTGCCCCGGTTTCTTGCCTTTCCTCCTGTCCCCCTTCTGCAAACCGGCCAGCTGGAAAAATTTTTTTCCTGTGCGGCCCATATGACGAGTGTAAAACCACTGCTCTACGCTTTAAGCCAAAGTAAAATAGAATTAACCGAGCCACACAGTCCTTGCGACGAGCAGTACTAGTCTCTAACTGGAAGACCCACTAGCTGATGATCCCATTGGTATTAGTCTTTCAGCGAGTAACAGTGCTATTTACTAGTCAAGAGCGGCTAAAAGTCGCGGCAACTAAGGAGGACTTCAAGGGACCAGTCCTTTTGCCCGTTTAAATCCTTTACAGACTTAGGGTTACCATTGGGGACGCTCACCCTTTGTAGAAGGCCATGAGGCCTCCCTCGTGGAACATGCGCACGGCGCAGTCTATGGCTCCCGTGTAAAGGCCCGCCGCGGAGTTCATGTAGCGCGTCTTGACGACGTCCACGGGCGAGGCGACCACGGTGGCGCAGAAGCCGGCGCCGAAGGCGGCTACGAAGTGGCACGCCATGTTGTCCCCGAGCAGACCTCGAGAGAGGATTGCCTCCTTGACGCTGTCGTAGCACACCAGCTCCGCAGCGTTGATGATGCTGTTGCGGGCGATGTTGGGCATCATGCCTGCACAGACAAGCAGGGACAGTTATAAAGAACAGGGATACTCGCATAAACACCGGGGCGAAATGACACAACAAGACAGGATAAACAAAAAAGACCACAGGAAGAAGAGCCAAGTCCTAATTAAGTTATATTTAATAATGTGGGATGTATTTTACGTCTCGTACCTCTTGTTGTTTCCGCGACTCCGAAGCTGCGACATTTTGTAGTCAGATTGTGTTATTCCTGCATCGATGTATATTTCCTGTTATTCTGATTGATTTGTAACCAATGCGTGATTGTTCGAATCTGTCTTGATTGCTGCTACACATGCGCATGTATACCATTAGGGCCTAAACTAGCTTCGGCTATGGGCTCAACAGTTTATTCGCTTATGTTGTTTTACAACTTCATGATGAATAAATAATGTCTAATGTTTAATACCACCAGCTAGACTAACCCATCTGTCTAATGAGGCGAGACGATTTAAGGAATGAATGAATTTATTCGAATAAAGAATACGGCTTTATGGTTGCATAAAGGAAAAAGGTTAAAAAGGCAACTTGACTAGTCCCATACTCATATAATGGCTGTCGAAACAATGTAGAGAAAGATAAAGAGCATTGACAAACGTACAATTGATATGGCAAAATAAAGTAAAAAATACCATGAGATTCACGGCTATCAAACAAAGATATACCGTTGCGACAACGAAATAAAATGGAAGAAAAGTATGCATGTTTTATGTATGCATAGTAAGTATACACGCGGCTGTAACTAGCAATACGAAAGAAACTTTGTACATCAGTTAACAAATGCACGAGTGGTGCAATAATAGAGCTGCCTTCTGAGCTATAACTCTGCATTACTTCATTAACTGAACAATGTTACATTCAGATGAAATTTTCGAGTGCTCTCTTTCAGAGGAGCACATGGCATTTAAATATTTTTACCAGATTCGAATTATTCTCCACACGCATGGCGTTGTAGAAGAATGTGAGCTGCTGATTTGCCTCAGCCGTTTACATACCCTCGCGCTGTCGGACTTGTGTCTGTCTCGCAAGACAAAGGATAGTCTGAAGGGTGCGCAATTTGCGTCTCATCAAGGTGTGGTTACCGTAACTCTACAGGCCACCAATACAGAGTCGTCTGTGTAGTCAACAGTTGTTATCGCTTTCTAGATATAAAACACTACAGTGCCCTGTGGCAGAGAAGGAGTGGCTCTGGCGGGGACTATATATAGAAATTTGGTGCACCCCTGACAAAAAAGCACATCCCAAACATACATTCGAATGCTAGGTTTTTAATCTTTGTCTCGTATAGCAGAGACTACAATCCAAGAGGTAAAGTTTACTGAACTTCCTTCTCACATATTTAAGATGTTCAGTCGCCAGCAAAACTGTATCGGATGCGTGAGCTCGTGAAAAAAGGCAATAAGGCGCTGATGCGACAGCCTGTAGCCTGATATTCTTACCATCGTACGAGGCATGAGCGTTCCCTAAAATAATAGGCACACCTGGCAACCGGCTTGCGTAACTGTGCCAAAATAATTTTTCGCTCACCCGCATGCCGTTTAGTATTGCTGTTGACTACATCTCAAAGTTGTACCCAAAAACCAAAACAAGCAGCACTCTAGCAAATAATGCCAGCAAAACAGCGCGGCTCAAGAACACATCCACATACTGTAAGTGAAACAAACTACCATCTTGCAAACGCCGAGAATTGCCCATGCGCCAAAGAATTAATGTGAACTAAGGCGGATCAGCTGAGGGTTGAGGCCATGCACTGGTCGCCCTCACCTTTGTACAGTCCCCTGATGCCTTCTTCTCGGCCGATGGTGCGGTACGCCTGGAAGGAGTTCCGGTACCGTCGGGGCGCCGTGCCAGACTGGGCCTGCATGCGCACTTTGACCACGTCCGTGGGCTGCGCTGACGTCACGGCCAGGGCGCCCGTGGTCACCGCTGCCAGAATGCGCACGCCCAGAACGGAGGCCGAGTTGCCGCCCCGGTTGTGGCCTGTGCACAGTGGACAATGACATTCATTAGTTGTTAGTCATCACTGTTGTTATCATAAATCAGGTTCACTCTATTTCGGGACAAAGCGAATGCTCTCCATCTGGTCTCCATTTAGACCAGTCCTGCGCCCCTGTCCAAGTCGCACCCTGCAGTGCATATCCCCATACTGCCAAGTTTGTTAAAGGTAGAACTGTGGAGAACTGATGCAAAACACCATCACTGGACTTACGTGCACTGGAAAATACAGCCTAGTCCCATTAGCCATCAATTTAGCCATGTCTACTGCGCCAGCTCCGGACGCCCTACCTATCAGATTTCCTCAGCCTCGTCTTCCACCTGACTCCCTGCCATGTCCTCCTAAGTTTTCGCCCTCTTTGAGGGCCTCACATGTAGCATACTCGACATATAACTTGGTGATAGTTGATTACTAGATTTCCACGCGATCAAGTTACACTGCGGAATATGAAGCCCGACGTTGTGAAGTACTCCAGGTTAACATGGAACACCCAGTCTTCTTTAAAGCTCGCCAAAACTTCTGCGCATAGTCTTATCTGCGTCTTGGCTCAATCAAAACTTGGCCACGCGCGACTCAGATCGTGCTTCCAAACTTGTGACAACAGACCTGATTTTGAAGTTGGGCTCAAGTAAGTGACTGTGAAAGAATAAATCTATGCTCTGCTAGGTCCACGTGAGCATAGTATTAAAAACACATAAAAATACACTTAACGCCTAGTTTCCTTATGCGAAGGTAGTTCTATAACATTAGCAGCTATTGATTCCTTTAATGAAAGTGACGTCAATTTCCTGCAGGCAATGGGAATGCTTTTGTTTCTGGGGGTTTAACGTCCCAAAGCTACTCACGCTGTGAGGGGCGCCGTAGTGTGTGTGTGTGTGTGGGGGGGGGGGCTACGGATAATTTCGCGCACCCAGAAACATGCACTGACATTGCCCATTACACAGACCTATCGCATTTCGTCTCTATCGAAATGCGACCATCGCGGTCGGGATCGAACCCGCGTCTTTCAGGTCAGTAGCCGGGCACCATTAGTAGGAATTCTTCCGTGCAGCGACATCACTTTCCCTCCATCCAATGCGAAAGCTATGGTCTGGTGACGTGACTTCACTCCAGCCAATGGAATGCTCCTGGCTCGTGACGTCACTTCTTTCCAGGAAATAACGGGCGAATTTTATGACCACATTTTGGCCCCATGGGGCAAGGCTTAGTTCAGCACAAACCAGGAACCATTTCAAGCTTATCAATCTGGCTTACTCTACAGCTGGGGCCTCTGGAACCATAGACTAGGCGCCCCATCCATTAGACTTCGAGACGAAACACTTCTCATAGGGCAAAAAAAGTTTCTCTCTATCGCGTTAAAACATTCCGCAATAATTTTCTCATTTTGCGGTGCACCAATGAAGGCAGCCGTTCCTAAACAGCTGGTGGATACTAAGAGCATGGAAAAGTACGCAACGACATTTCGAAGCTGGAATATTTTCAAAACGTCGAGATAAATGTGTGCTGTGATGTCACACAAACTTGCCGTGACGTCTGTAAGGGCGCGCAATCAGTTCGGTGTTTATCCGACCCGGGCAACCTTCTTGTGTAGTTCTGCGTAGTTCTGCATGCGCTACATTTTCTGCCTAATAGAGTTTTACAAACTAGACAGCTCAGAACGCTCTACATGGAAGGCAATCGATAAGCGGACCGTTTACCCTTGACTATGACAGTGCCGCCTGCATCACAGGCCGCCCTCCGGCGTCCGTAATCGCCGCCTATGTTGATAAACACAATGTCCGTCAGTAATATCACATCTATTTGGATCGCAATCGCTAATGGACACGCCGCAGCGCGCCGGAAACTGTTTGACGAGGTGCGAGGCCTACCTAGAATGGCCATGCTGTAGGCCTCCTTGACGCTGTCGTAGAAGCCGATGCGCACTGTGGCGAAGCAGGCCTGTCGCTGCAGGCCCGGTCCCAGGCCTCCATACAGCCTGGTGGGGCCTTCCTGGCGGGCGATGGTCACCACGGTGCCCAACACACCGCGGTACTTGAGGCTCGACCTGGTGTAGCCCGCCGTGCCCTCGCCCTGGATCTGCGAGGAGGCGAAGGCAAATTGTATTAGGCGCGGGCCCAGAAACGAGGTTAGCAATGCCTGCTACAGGCCACAGAAACCTTCTAAGGACGATTACAACACTCCCTAATGCGAAATTTGAGCGCAGCTCTGTTGGTGTCTCAGACTCTGTAGGCTCAGCAAGGTAGAACGTTGGGCCAGTTGGTACTTCATTTTTTCCATCGTCAAACAGCGCACAAAACACACCAGGACATTTGGAAGGAACGGCACGGACAAGAGCGCACTAGCAACGGATGGTTTATGGAGGTTTAACGTCCCAAAGCGGCTAAGGCTATGAGAGACGCCGTAGTGAAGGGCTTCGGAAATTTCGACCACCTGGGCATCTTTAACGTGCACTGACATCGCACAGCACACGGGCCTCTAGAATTTCGCCTCCATCGAAATTCGACCGCCGCGGCCGGGATCGAACCAGTGTCTTTCGGGCCAGCACACTAGCAAGTGAAGTAAATGGGAAAACAATCCCTCGGTGAGAATGTGCGCATCGTTTCCGCACGTGTCATAAACATAAAACCAGACAAAACACGGTAAACCCGTATCATTGAAACAGCTAAGAAAAGAAAAAACGAGATATAGATACTAATTGTTTTGCTTTGCAGGGTCGTCGGCACGTCTGGCGACGATATCAGTTCGATAGTAGCATTAGTTGATGAAGACAAAGCTGTGCAATGCACAGCACGCGAGAATGCGTATATTAGTCCGATAGCAGTATTAGTTGAAGAAGAGCGACGATGTGCAATGCGCAGCGCGAGACAGTGTTGCAGTTTAACACCAGGCATGAGCGGCTGCGGCGATTGCACAGTGCTCTCTTGCAGTGGCCAGCGAAGCTGGTATCTGTTCGCAGAGCCGCGGGCTTGAATCTCAGTCGTCGCAATGTTTACTTTTATTCATTTATTTCTTTACAATGCGGCTCAACCCCCGAAGGAACACTTAAGAGCTGCGCTCTTAAGCGCACTTTAGCTTTTCCTTCAGCTTTTCTTTGGTTTCCTCCAAAGGAGCCCTCTCAGACCGCACGTACGCACCAAGATGCCACAGCCGCATCGATGATCGCAGAATCCTGAACAGAATACGAATTTCTTCAAGCACTAACTCCGTGTGCAAGAACATTATTCTTTTGCGGCTACATTGGCGGTGCTTAATACTCAGGCTGTCTCCTTACTGCGACCATATTACACACGCTTGGGCAAGCGTAACAATGAACAAGTTGCTATTGGCTGGCAGGCATGTGTTAGTCATTTTTCAAGCTAGATGCGACATGGTACAAGCGTAAGACGAAGACAGCCTTGTGTCTCTGTGAGGTGGCGCCATTCTCCTTTTTATTTTTTCCTTTTGTATAATTCATCTGCTGCCCCAAGCTAGTACGAAGGCAGTTTCTGTGTCTTTCGCAATGCTCTTACCCGAGCAGCAAAGATCAGCCAGCTTAACCACCTTTGAGCTGGCTGGTAAGCCGGATAATTATGTTCCGTTGTCGCTAATCCTCTTCATTCCTTCGTGTGTATCTGACGCTGATCACTCGTAATATGTCTTACTTAACCTCAGCCGCAACTAGTCATCCGTCTCCGAGTTCCTTTGCCTCGGCTGCTAAAAACCCGAGCCGGCAAAGTTGTTTGTGACTCGCAATAAGAGGCGGCACATTAACAGCGACAACCGAACCACAGCAGCCAAGGCACCGTAGGGTCACTAATGATCCTCCACTGTGGCCCCTCGATTAGTTGCCAACATCTCTAGGTGCCCGCGGGCACTTCGCGCAGTTCAACAGTCGGTTGCTGCACCTATGAGCTGAGCTGTCAGCTATCGGTGACGCCGAGCAACTTCATATTTCTCTACCACGTTCGTATTCCGAGCAGCGCTATGCAGTTCGTCTGAATGCCACCGGTGGCGTGACAGTCTACAAACTTCCGAGTTCTGGCCCAATGACACTGCCGGATTTCAGTACATGGGCTCTATGGGGACTGCCGCAACTGGTAATATCAAATAAAGCTGCTTTTAGTGAGACACATGGACACGCAGCCTCACCTGCAGCCGGACCTTGGCGACGTCGAGGGGAAATGTGATGCCGTCCGCTATGCAGGCGGCCGAACCGGCGCAGACCAACTTGGCGGCCAAGCCAAGTGGCGGCTGGTTGCTGCTGGCGGTCATGGTCGTGTAGGCACCGAAGTTTCTTGGTCGACCTGGGAATCGCATAATTACACGCAAAAATTGTGACGTTCTCCACAATGACCATTTCTAAACACATCAAAATTCCTTAGATGACAATAAACCAAACCAACTAATGCCATAAGGGTTTGGTTTGGTTTTATAGGGGTTTAACGCCCCAAAGCAACTCGGGCTTTGAGAGACGCCGTAGTGAAGGGCTCCGAAAATTTCGACCACCTGGGGTTCTTCAACGTGCACTGACATCACCCATAAGGGAAAGTTTCCTATCTTTTTCTTAATTATGTTAATCAATGGGAAGTAATTCCAGAAGCCTGTGTACTGCGCGATGTCAGTGGATGCTAAAGAACCCCAGGTGGTCGAAATTTCCGGAGCCCTTCACTACGGCATCCCTCATAGCCTGAGTCGCTTTGGGACGTTAAACCCTCCTAAACCAAAGACCGTTAATAGAGTGATTATTTTTACACATTGAAATTAATTTATAAGAAAGCAGAAGAAAGGACAACCACATGCCACCGGTAGGGTCCGAACCCTCGACCTCCGAATTTCGCGTACGTGCTCTACCAACTGGGCTACGGCGGCGACTGTCCAATATTCTCCTTTAAATAATCAAGAACTGTTTGAATTAGATACGAATGAGAAAAAGTTCTGTCCGCGTTGTTAAGAAAAAGTCTGATAGCCTTCAAGAGTTAGTTAAGGAGCACACGAAACCTGTCAAGTTCTGTCTACAGCGATGCACTTAAGCATATCAGGACTCTGCAATTCTCGTGGTTAAAAAAAAAAACATTTCCGCGTAATACAACTCCTGGTCTCTTTACGTAACGGGTTTATTGCAAAGTTTCTGGTTGCCTAACATAGGTATGGAATTGTACGTAAGAGGTTAATGTATTCGCATATTAGAATACTCTACGCGCGACGTCTGGGCATATAATGACCAGATAAAGCTGATCGCTCGCTCGCTCAGGACATTCCCGTCGATTTATCACCGTACTTCACGCTCATTAGCCTTCCAAGAAGAAAATAATCAAAAACGCGTATTACAGAGCAGGCTGCTGTACGAATTTCTCACCTCATGAATCGGGCGACTTGTCTTACCGTATTTAATTAAGACATGCACCGCGCTTTTCTCTGACGCTGTAGGTCTGCGCCTCTAGCAGGAAAATTTGTAAAATTGATACTACACGAGTTATTATCGTTCACTTGAATAGCAGTTAATCCTTTCATCATGTATGCACCACTTTCCTATAATAATAATGGAGTGCAAAACTTTCGAGCCACTGAATGTTTGTCCCCGTATCTTGATATCGACGGCGAAAAGAAATTATGTCTAAGTTCACAAAATCCCCAATATCGCCCCTTACGCTCAAAAAACGAAAGGTAGAACAATTCCTTTCGTGTTGCTTTAGCAAGTAAGAAATTCTCGGCATAACTTCCGTGAAAGCTATACAGGGCATGGCGAGGCCGCCGCAGTGGCTGAGTGGTTATGGCGCTCGGCTGCTGGCCCGAAAGACGCGGGTTCGATCCCGGCCGCGGCGGTCGAATTTCGATGGAGGCGAAATTCTAGAGGCCCGTCTACTGTGCGATGTCAGTGCACGTTAAAGAACCCCAGGTAGTCGAAATTTCCGAAGCCCTTCACTACGGCGTCCCTCATCGCCTGAGTCACTTTGGGACGTTAAACACCCATAAATCAAATATATAGGGCGTGTTTATCGTAACTAACTTGTTTAATAATAATAAAAATAACTGGTTTTTGGGCAAAGGAAATGGCGCAGTATCTGTCTCACATATCGTTAGACACCTGAACCGCGCCGTAGGGGAAGGGATAAAGGAGGGAGTGAGTGAAAGAAGGGAGAGGTGCCGTAGTGGAGGGCTCCGGAGTAACTTCGACCACCTGGGGATCTTTAATGTGCACTGACATCGCGCAGCACACGGGCGCCTTAGCGTTTTGCCTCCATAAAAACGCAGCCGCCGCGGTCGGGTTCGAACCTGGGAACTCGGGATCAGTAGCCGAGCGCTCTGATCCTCCGCGGTGGGTTAAAATGTGGTTAAGAAGGCCCCCAGTTTTCATTTTATTTTTCACCAGCCGGCATCACAGAGCCTGATATTTGTTACAACTTTAGGTATGCATTGGTTACAACTTTTGGTGTGTTTAGTACAGCCCATGGGTGCGCCCTTGCCTAAGATCCTTCGTTTCCAGCTCAGTACGGTTAACGGAACCCCCCACTGCCGCAAATATTTTTCCTTCCCTTCTTTAATTCCCTCCTTAATCCCTTCACTCACGGCACGGTTGAGGAGTCCACTGAGAAGTGACAGTTACTGCACCATTTCCTTTCCTCAAAAACGAATTTTCAAAATTTTTAACCCCCCTGTTACTTATCCTCACATTTGAAACACATGCACAAATTTAATGTGACATTAAATGGCTTTAGCTAACGCAAGTCGTCAGGGAATCCCTTGAAGTTCAATACATTGGAATCACCTTTTCACATCTCGTGTCAAGACTTGTGATTTTATGCACTCATCTCTTTTCCGACACCTCATTTTTACCTTAGATATGCATCATTATTGCGCTGATTGTTTCCTTACTTCCGTTCACCAGTGCACTCCGCTGCTTTACCTGATGCCTTCTTTGCACGATGACCTGATGGCACATTGAGATGAATAAGTGGACAATAGGAGTAGCGCATTAACCCGCGCAGAGGTGCAGGAGTGAGTGAAATAACGAAATTTATGTTGGAATCACGCAATCAATCAGTCATATCTTTAATAAAGCTGGTTTGGAACTTTTGCAAACAATAGATTCCGGCCTCTCCACAACATTGAATAGTGACAGGAAAAGTGGGGATAGACCAAGTGTAACAACTACAAGATATACCTGCTGACACTATCCCCCACCAGGTATGATACACTGATTTCACTACAATTAAATACATTAAAAACAATGCAAGAATAAAGGATTTTAGGCACGTAATTAAAACAGAAGACATTAAGAAAATATTTTTCGATATACGCCGTGAAAAATTCAGCACAAGTACAAATAAAACAAAAACGCATGAGGGGCAAATACGTACGATCTAGAAAAAGAAATAGAATAAAAAGAAAAAGTTAAAGTGGGGATGACTTACCAGAAGGGGAGTCGACGGAATGCTGCGAATTTTCACGGGCGTGGATCACTGCGTCCACGGGGGAAGACGTCTGTTAGGAATTTTTGCGGAACGGTGGCAAGGGCAATGGTATGGAGATGGCCCAGGACTCCTGCCAGACCGCGGTCCACACGGGCCTCGGGTCGGTGCGATAGATGGCTTCTTCCGACGAGGGGAGCCCTTCTACCATAATACTCAGCCTGACCTGCGTGAACGTGAAAAAAACATTTGGAGGACACTTAAGCTTCGCCTTTAAGAGCAGGACGCTACAGCGCGTGTTGCAGCATTGCCAAGGAATCCACGGAACGCCATCGCCCTTCGGTGCGACCCCTTCCCCGGGCAATTTAAGGAAACATACCTTGGTGGACACCCGAACAGCGCCGTAAGGCAAGGAAAATGAAAATAAAATTTTTTAAGGGAAGAAAAGGACGCCTGTCTCACATATTCCGGTTCAGCTGTCCACCGAGATGCGCCATTTTTCGCTCACGGCCAAAGACGCTGACGACACCGGCTTTTCTGCGACACGAGCTCCTTAACGCTGTCGCGTTAAAATCACGTGCACGTTGCCCTAATTGCTCAGCGGTTGCATTTGGCGTCCAGTTCGTACGTCACGAATAATGTCGCGGACAGTGTCACGGATAGTGTCACGGATAATGTTACGGATAACGCTACGGATAACGTTACGCATAGACTAAGAGGTGGTCAAGAAATCGATACATAAGCGCACACGGTTAGCAAGAAAAGCTTAGCAGCGGAAAAGCGTTACCAGTTTTTAAAGAAACAGACTGATTTAAATTTATGGTTAGTGCGTCACAGATTTTTCTTCCGTTGATTATTATCCCTTGATTCCTTTCAACTTAGCGACATTCAGCGGATAAATTTTGGAATATTGCACGAATTAATATAATTTTTGCTTTCAAAAGGTATTTGTCTACATCGCCGCCAATGCAACGTATCGAACGCTTGAACAATCTTTCCAACAATTTTGTTCGCAGCTAAAATCGAAAAACATCAGGAGGTAAATTGAAGTGCAAATTGGCATGCAAATTAATACTCTTAAGCGTGATGTTTTTTAAAAAATGCGATGCGATTCCTATGCGCGGTCGGTTACTCGATGCTCTGGTGCCTGCTAAACTTAATCCCGAAGCCTGAATCACTACAACGTCAGACAACGGTAAACGTAGAGAAGCGAATACGCGCCTTTTCACACTTCGTTACTGGCTCGCATTTAAATTTACACCAATAACGCATTGTCAGAAATAGCTAAGAAGGTGCAAGTAAGCCGTACAAGTGAGGCAAAAAGCACTGACATTTTTCTCAACTTCCACTGAGGACAAACAGCTGTCATTCGCAAAGGGTGCGTTCGAGGAATAAGGAGGCTAGTATCAAGACTCAAAGTTCTGCGAATTGTGCACGCCTGACACATTGCGACTTCAAAGATAAATGAGCAGGATTAGCACACAGCGACAGGGAAACGGCACGGCGGATGGGTGGAAAGTAGGAACCAAGCAGTATTGTACCTGTCAGGAATGACGCGATCTTCACAATCTTGCCGTTAATCCATGAGAATAAAGCACGACCATTGCAGACAGTTCCTGGCCTAACCAAACAAGCGACTCATCCGTCTCAATGGACGCAATAAACGCTGGAATACTTTTTTTTTTCAAGTGAGGCACGTTACTCTCAAAAGAGAGCGCTCGTTTTTTTCGGACATCGACCAGCATATGGCTTGACGGGAAAACGTGCCGTGATCTGATGACGTCACGAACGCTCCACCATCTCGTTATCGACGGGCGCTGCAAAGACGATCGTACGACGCAGGAAAGTACGGCCAAGTATGCAATTACGGCCCAGACGTCAATGCAGCTCGGCTATATTTGGACAGGTCGTGTATTTGAGCGGTGGGTTTACTGCCCAACCCCTAATGAAGAGGATAGGTACTTCAAACCTAAGACGGCTCCTCTAATGGAGATGTGCGAGGAGAGGTCAAGTGGTGAAAGCCAGCGGCACAGAACCTGTTGGCGAACTTGAAAAGATATTCAGTCAGCTATTTAAATTGCGCTTAGGCAGGAAGGCCTACATTAGAATCGGCGAAAGACGATTTAAGGCTACTGCATTTTTATGGAGGAAAAACGCTAAGGCGCCCGTGTGCTCTGCGATGTCCGTGCACGTTAAAGATCTCCAGGTGGTCGAAATTATTCCGGAGCCCTCCACTACGGCACCTCTCTCTTCCTTTCTTCTCTCAACCCCTCCTTTATCCCTTCGCTTACGGCCAGGTTCAGGGGTCCGCCGAGATGTGAGACAGATACTGCGCCATTTCCTTTCCCCAAAAAACAATTTCAATTTAGCTTACATGTGCCAGTCAAATTGGAGGCGAGCTTGCGACAGGGACTCGAACCGATGACATTGCGCCTCCAATTGTATGCCTTCTCCAGGCTCTGTACCTCATAAGGCGCGGTTGAGATGTCCACCGAGATGTGAGCCAGTTACTGCTCTGTTTCCGTTCGTCAAAAACCAGTTTTTCGTATCAAAATTTTGATGTAACCGTGCGTAGCACAGCGTTCCGAGTGGTGTCACGAGTGTCTGTGGGTGATGTGTGAGTGGATGGTGTCAATGCACCCTGTTACGGTAATTCTTTCGCATTCCCACACGTAAGCAGTCTTATGTGTCTCTGCGGAATTTTTACACTCTCCCCTCCCATTGCACTTTAGCGGCCTGGACGGATTCCAGCGTGGAATGAACGTACACACCTTCACACATTATTTCTACTTTCTCTTACTTTTTAAGTGATTGTGCCGCCGCCCGCAAGCTCAAATGTTACATATAACGCGAGTCTTGTGTCACTGTATGACATCGACGGCCACAAAAAGTGCTACACGGATTTGCCGCCACAATATTGCTTTTGAAGCAATCTATAGATATACATGGCGCTACAGCCTCGATAGAGACACCTAAAGTTATCGGACACCCTGCTGCTGTATTATACCCTTTAAATTCTAAATTTCATTCCTTCGAGGCAAAGAATGCAAAACACGTGTTCAGGTGTTTGCATCTGCATAATGAGCCTCTGCTATGTGGTAGGCAATCCAGTAACGACTATTTCTCAATTTGCAGCAAGACCGCGCCATTTCCTTTTCCCAAAACAAATCATCATTATTATTATTATTATTATTATTATTATTATTATTATTATTATTATTATTATTATTATTATTATTATTATTATTATTATTATTATTATTATTATTATTATTATTATTAATCAGCAAGACCGACTCAAGAATCTATTTTACTGCCCAGTGCCCCCAAAGAGATGAGTGGTATCAGAGCATAGATGTTCAGAGCATAGAGACATCTACACAAGGCGGTTCTGATGTCGAACTGCTGTTGCTGATAGGAAGAAAGAAAAAGGAAAGTGTACGGGCCTGCCTACTGGCTCAAGCCGAGCCACGCTCGCTGCCGCGTGCTGAAAGTAGGAGAGTTAAAGGATAGGAGAGCAAAGAGCGACAGAAAAGACGCGCCGCGCTGATATGCCCCGGGACGATCCCAGAGGCAGTGCAATACCGGGTCGACCCGTGCCAGAGTGCTTCCAAGCCAAGCACTCTGCCATATTCCAACGATAAGTTTAATATCTTAGGTCCAAGGACCCGCTGCAGATATTAAATCAGGTATCAGGTATCCGGCGTACGCGAAACGCCTCACAAGGCGGTTCGTGCAAGTCATCGAATCCCTTTCTAGACTGTTGTATGACGTCACGAGCAGTGCACGTGCAGCAAGCACTCAGAAAACAGTAAAGCGAGCATGTTGCACGTGCTCGCTACTGTACAGAGAGCGCAGAAGCGCGCGCTGCACGTTTCTCGCTCAACAACAAATGCGTGCACGTTGGGGTAAACACGCAGCAAGTGTTATCTAGAACGTTCTGCACGCATTAGCAGCAGCCCGAAGGGCAAAGGCCAGGCTCAGAATTCGGTGCAGTGCAGTGGAAGGCGCATAAGCGCGCAGCCACGACTTCAAACGGCATCCAACTTCCTCGTGACCGCGTGAGAATATACCGTGCACTATACCGTGGAAGCCGTAGCCCCGCGTTTGTAGCTTCCAGTTTACTTCAAGAAAGTGGAAGCGTTCGTTGCGTTCGCCTAATATCCGGACATACATTACGAGGCGACTGTACTCGATTAAATGACATGAAACGCAAGTTCACCTCATCTTGTGTGCCTCCAAGCACACCCTACACATTCCTTTCCAGGTGCGGCTCGACAAGCATTTTGTTTTCCTCGTGCGTCGAAAGCTCCGCGTTATATATTATTTTTCCGTCGGCCACGTGTCATATCACCGACGGCAAATGCCCCATCCCCCATGTTCTCATCGCTCCAGGAAGACATGGGAGCCCAGAAAGCAGTGGCGTGTCGTAGCAGCGTTAAGCACGCGGAAAACGACACACGTCTACGTAAACCCAAGTCGTGCAATGTAAGGCGATTAAGAGTAGCAAACAGGCCTCATTCCTTCCTCTTTGGTGTAAGCGTGTACTCACAGCACACACCCACGGGAAGAGGTCTGCGGTATACCGTCATAATAGAGAAAGACGCCCCAGCGAATTAAAGGCCCATCTCCCAATGTCATCATATATCATCTTTACACTAGACCAACTGACTGTCTGACTGATGTTGCTGCGAGCAATTACGAAAAGGAAAGAGCACGGGCCTGCCTACTGGCTCAAGCCGAGCCACGCTCGCTGCCGCGTGCTGAATTTAGGAGACTTAAAGGATAGGAGGGAAAGATAGAAAAGGCGCCGCGCGCTAATAGGGCCATGGGCCCCGGGCCGATCCCGGAGGCAGTGCAATACCGGGCCGACCCGTGCCAGAGTGCTTCAAGCACTCCGCCACATTCCAAAACTATGTTTCATATCTTGGGTCCAAGGACCAGCAGCAAATATTGAATCAGGCGTCAGGTATGTCGCTGCCACCCTTAATATATACAAGCTTAATATATACAAGCGAATTTTTAAAAAGTGAAGCTGGCACCGATTTTTAACCTCTTCGTTACTGAGTTTCACTTCCCTCAGTGCCCGCTTTGCATTGCCTCTTTACAAGACACCACCTGAAAGCATGGTGCTTCACAATCGATTCTGAGTGTGTGTACATATATCAGCCCTTAAAACGTCTCGATGGAGGCGAAACGCTAAAGGCGCCGGTGTGCTCTGCGATGTCAGAGCACGTTAAGGATCCCAGGTGGTCGAAATTATTCCGGAGCCCTCGACTACGACCTCTTTCTTCCTTTCTTCTTTCATTACCTCCTTTATACCTTCCCTTACGGCACGGTTCGGGTGTCCACCGAGATATGTGAGACAGTTACTGGGCCATTTCCTTTCCTCAAAACTGATATGGAGACAGAGACTGTACCCGCCGCGGTGGCTGTTAGGGCGCTCGGCTACTGATCCGGAGTTCCCGGGTTCGAACCCGACCGCGGCGGCCGTGTTTCGATGGAGGCGAAACGCCAAGGCGCCCGTGTGCTGTGCGATGTCAGTGCACGTTAAAGATCCCCAGGCGGTCGAAATTATTCCGCAGTCCTCCACTATGGCACCTCTTTCTTCCTTTCTTCTTTCACTCCCTCCTTTATCCCTTCCCTTACGGCGCGGTTCAGGTGTCCGCCGGGATAAGTGAGGCAGATACTGCGCCATTTCCTTCCCCCCCCCCAAAAAAAAAACAATTTTCCAGGTTACTATTGCCACCTGTTTTCAGTTGCAATAAATTGGCTTCGCCGGATGCTCATTGGTAGGTCACGCCGAAACCATGAAAATCTAAGGGTGGCCCTCCGGTTGGTCACGAAGCACACGGACTAGGACTCCAAAAATCGCTGTCGCAGTGAACGTGTTAATTTCAGCGGCAATACGATCACCCCATGCTTCTTCTCCAACGAGATGCGTTGCTCTCAGGACATTTCAGCTGTCGCGGAAGAAATAATGGCCAAATGAGGGACTCACGCAGAATGTCGTGGAACAGGACACACTAGCCAGAACCGAGCACTCCAATTCCACGGCACGAGCTAACGCCACGCGCCGTCTTCGTCTTCATCTTGTTATGGTGCCACGTAGCGAGACCGGTGCGCACGGTACGACTGTCAACATTCGTAGATATGTAGAACATGGCGACGCTCGTGCCAATCGCTCGATGCGCTGTCTTCAGTTTCAGGGGTTTAATCAAGATGACACCTCGATAAAAGTGTATTGTGCAAATAAATAAACCGCTTTACTAAAAAAAGAAATAGTAGATTGTAGAGTTATAAATACATGGTTGGATTATATAAATGATAAAAATATTGCCTGCCGTTCGTGATATGTTTTCTCTCTAAGATTTTGTTCATTGGTTTTGGCGCTGGTGATTTTTGTAGCGTTTATATTTCGCTATCAAGCATCGGGCTTTGAGTTCTGCTTACAGCTCTTGGGGGAGCCTAAAAAGTTTACAATATTATGAAGCATGTAAATATGAAGTGAGCGAAGTCATCTGCACAAAGGTATTTGTGCAGAGTTTACTGTACGGCTGGTCAGGTGTAAATTGACGGCATAGATGAACTGATTGATCGAAATATCTGCTTTTGAGTGCTTACACAGCAGGTTCTCGTAAGTGTGTATGGCAGGAAACGCTCATTATTTTCTAACCAAGATTTGTCCAATACCCACCGCGGTGGCTCAGTGGTTAGGGCGCTCGACTACTGATCCGGAGTTCCCGGGTTCGAACCCGACCGCGGCGGCTGCGTTTTTATGGAGGAAAAACGCCAAGGCGCCCGTGTGCTGTGCGATGTCAGTGCACGTTAAAGATCCCCAGGTGGTCGAAATTTTTCCGGAGCCCTCCACTACGGCACCTATCTCTTCCTTTCTTCTTTCACTCCCTCCTTTATCTCTTCCCTTACGGCGCGGTTCAGGTGTCCAACGATATATGAGACAGATACTGCGCCATTTCCTTTCCCCCAAAAAAACAATTATTAAACCAATTATTATTTGTCCAATTAAACTAATCCGTGCTATGTTCCGCTTTTTTCGAAGTAAATGTACGGCGGAAAACGAGGTTAGGTTTATATTTTTTTCTCCTTGCAACACTTTTGAAAGTCAGTTTTTATCATGTTCGGCTTTAGAAAATTAGTGTCTAAAGAAAGCGGCTAATTACAATTAACGAGCTGGCGAGGCTTTAAACGCGCCGCTACCCAACACGCCTTATAAAGAAAGGTCTCTTAATTGCTGCTTCGGGATGCAGTTGTACGCTTTATACGGCGAGACAGCGTTCTCCACGCTTTCTAATTAAGACAAAGAAGATCACCCGCTAGACGCGCTCACACGTTCTCAGTCCGCAACAACAGCTGCCGTTTCCCGCGCCTTCGCCTCTCTCCTCCCAACTTTTTTTTTTATTTCTTAAGCGCAGCAAGGTAGCTGCCTACAGCGCAGCGAGCGCTTTCTTGAAAACGACCTGGCTCATCCCCAGAATAATTGCCAGCGCCCTCTGACGCAATAATGACGCTGTCCAGCAGCTGAGATGACGTCACTGTGACGCGCATGCTCTGAAACGAGGCTCGCCTCAACAGTAGCCAGTGCATACCTGCAATCCTTCGGCGCATGAGAATGCGATGTCGGAATGCTTGGGAAGAAAAAAATGCAAAGATGACGTCATGCGAACGAGCGGGAACTTCGAGTTGACAGCAAGCGGGAGGGAGGAAAATTGCAATGGTCTGGACGCCCATGCCAGACAGTGTTTCACTCATATTTCTTTCTTGCTTTTCGTGCTCCCTTGCAGCTCGCCTGCCTCTATGACCTGAGAACCATTCTTTCTGTAGGGCAGAGCAGCGGATAATTTAAGAATGCGTTTGCTGACTTTGTTGTTCACCTGTCGCTAATCTTTGCGGTGTTTTTTTTTTCTTTTTGGATGTTCCTTGCTTAGCGCAGCCAACATGCAACTTTATCAGTTTGTGTTTGAAAGTTGGATGGAGACCCGGTTACTGCGTTAAAGAGTGTGTGTTAAAAAGAGCACAGCCTGGAGTGACGGTCACTTTCACCTAGACGAGAGTCGAATGCATGCGTCGCCGCCGCTGACGCTGTGTTTTTCTTTTAAGAAAACAACTTTGCGAAAATTATCTTTTTTTTCGTTGCGCATCGCACCTCTGAGCGTCCTTACTTACCTGCGGCAACCAGTACGTATAATAATAAATCGAATTACACGACATAGGGGATATTTCAGAATATATGGATGTTTTCATATAAACCGCTGTCACACCTACAGGAACCAGTGCACAAAAATGGAACACAAGAACAAGGGGGACGACAAGACGGAATGCTGAACTATCAATAGTGTACCTCATAACCGCTTGAAGGACACCTCAACAGCATGATGCGAAAGCGTTATAGCGTCTCTGCGATCGCTTGTTTATCCCCTGGTGCACCCTTTCCCAGACATCGACACGCTTGTTGTCATCACGTGCTGCTTCATTGCCATCACATACTGCTTCATTAAACATAATCGTGCATGCCAACTGCTGATGTTAATTAGTGACTCTAATGAACTGAGTGTCCCTGATATATAATTCGCCTAACTGTGCGGTGTATAGGCATAGCGTGCCCGGCTCACAGCCCAATAGGTAGCGGTTCGATTCCGCTTGACCACCTTTTTTTTTTATCTTGAGCGAAACTGCTTTTCTGCGTCACTACCCTCTCGACCAATCAGGATTTTCTAGTCACAACGACGCCGAGTTCTTCGCCGAACAGGACTAATAATGCTATCGCGTTAATACAGCTCGTTCGGTCGAAAAGCTCTCGGCGTAGTGGTAATAGTCGGCAGTGTCGGAAATAATCGGGGGTCGCGTAAAAAAAAATCGTGCCATGGTAATTTGTGGTTCTAGTGATTGATGACTGACTGGAGTGTGATAGGTGGTGACGAGTTAATGAAATCATTGTAATTAATTGATTAATTAAACAAATGAAAAAAATAGCAAAAAGGGCGTTCAAAGGCGTCAAAATTCTGAGTTAAAAGCAAATGCTTGATGATACTAATTAAGAAAATTTATCGTCTGTAATTTATCTATTATTCAAACAATTAAAAAAAGCAAAATGCGTTCAAAGTTGTCAAACTGCTAAGAAGGGAAAGGCAGTTTGCTGACGCTAAGTGTCAATGAATATCGTCGTCCTAATAAAAGAATCTTGTAAAAAAAATTCTAAAGAGTCGCACCAGTATCAGATGACGCGCCAAACGGCGCACAATATCGCGTCAACTCATCAGCGCCGCATAGCAGTCCTCCAACGTTTTCAAACCACCTTGCTACTGTGAAGCTTTACATGATTACAAGGCTTCGGGTCAAGCTTTTTCCATGAACCGTGGGGTACACCAGGGCGGATACCATGGGGTACCTTGCGCTGGTACCATGTTTCATAATAATGCAAACAACCAACTAGCCCAGCTGTCTACCCTTAGGGATGAAATGTCCAGCCTTAAATGATGCAGCCACCTTTTCGACAGGCTAGACGTAGTAAGGTCCTTAAAGCTCGACTGCACATGAAGATATGAAAAACCAGAGCTACAAAACACCATAGCCATGATGCTTTTTCGGACTTTGCCGTTTTTTCTTCGGCAATTCTTCAACCAGCACCACCTGATGCACCCTAACCCCACTGAACGCAAAGGATTACCAGTCACCTGCAACGTAAAAACGAGGCAAACCCCTATTACCCCGAACGCCAGGCTGAGAATATACCTGGGCAACTAGAAATAAATCAAACCCACATAGCCATTAAAACGTCTGCAATTTCTTCCCTCGAAGCCAGCTGACACTATAATAGTACCTCAGGTGAAAGGTTGGCTAGGACATCCACTGACGACATCGTGCGACAAGCCGTAGGAAAAAAGAAAAAGCTGCTAACTCCTGGTTCAAGGCTAGCTCGATTTCGTCAGCCTCGAAGTAGGAGCCGCTTTCCTCGTCTGCGAACGACCGACAGCGGCGGTGCGATGAAGAAGTGGGTGTGCTCCGGAGCTTTTGAATCTCAAAGCCAAGAGTAAACAACGAAGTGGAGCCAGGCCAAGACGTTGACAGCTCAGCGGGCCCAGACTGAAAGGCGGTGTACGCGAGTTAAACTAGCGACAAAAACAGAGGTGGG
Organism: Amblyomma americanum; assembly: GCF_052857255.1. Taxonomy (NCBI): domain Eukaryota; kingdom Metazoa; phylum Arthropoda; class Arachnida; order Ixodida; family Ixodidae; genus Amblyomma; species Amblyomma americanum. The sequence continues at coordinate 139,842,976 of NC_135505.1, read as the reverse complement.
GAGGGGGGGGGGGGGGTTGTTCAACGGAAGGAGAGACCTTTCCAGCGAAATGGGTCGAGCGGCAGGGCACGCGAGGCTGGCAGCGCGGGCCGCGAGCATTCTAAATTTGAACCCGCGGGTGGTGCAGCGAAGCAAAGGGCTCGCCCCTAGTTCAGGGAATCCCGCCAGCCCCGATACTTCCCCTGCCAAAGGTGGCAGCTCCGCCGAAAGACACGTGGGCCATGGAGTGTTCAAGAGATGTTTTTTGCATTACTTCATTTAATATCGTAGAACCGTGACCCTTTAATTTTTTATTAGATTTCCTTAATAGACCGCAATACATTAATGGTGCGGTCGAGACGTATATACCTCAACCTATATGTGTGTGTGTGTGTGTGTGTGTGTGTGTGTGTGTGTGTGTGTGTGTGTGTGTGTGTGTGTGTGTGTGTGTGTGTGTGTGTGTGTGTGTGTGTGTGTGTGTGTGTGTGTGTGTGTGTGTGTGTGTGTGTGTGTGTGTGTGTGTGTGTGTGTGTTGCAAGTGAGCGAGTTGGTGCCCAAATCTGATAGGATCAGCGTTAACAGCAGCGATATGCAAACCACAAAAAAAAACGTTTTTTTAGTGCCGTTGTATGTTTTCTACCAGTACGCCCATGTGTTCAGCTTATCCCACCAGTGTCTCTCGGAGTTAACTTTCTTTTGCGGCAGGTGTACTGAGCTTTTGCACGGTATAAACGGTGTCACTTCCGTGGGATGTCGTGATGGAAACGTCGAGAGCTTCGGTGATAAAAGCTAGTACTAGGAGATCCACCCATCCTGGCTGTATAATAGTCTATTGGAAATCAGTAACCAGTTTTATCCATCTCAATCCACTTGGTTGGAGGGGGTTGTTAAGTTAGCGGAACCACCCTGGCACAATAATGGCCTATTGTAAATCAATAACGAGTTTCATCCATTCAAGGCCAGTTACCGGAACTGCGTCCTCCTTCGTGAACGCCACCTCTCCAGTTGTTCCAGCTTCTGATTTAAGTCGCTAATAATAATAATTGGTTTTTTGGGGAAAGGAAATGGCGCAGTATCTGTCTCATATATCGTTGGACACCTGAAACGCGCCGTAGGGGGAGGGATAAGAGAGGGAGTGAAAGAAGAAAGGAAGAATTAGGTGCCGTAGTGGAGGGCTCCGGAATAATTTCGACCACCTGGGGATCTTTAACGTGCACTGACATCGCACAGCACACGGGCGCCTTAGCGTTTTTCCTCCATAAAAACGCAGCCGCCGCGGTCGGGTTGATTTAAGTCGCTAGTGCCTCAATTTGAAAACGTTGGCAAGAACCTGTTTCTGTGAAATGGACCGCTATGTCGTGTGCCAGCTAATTATCATCCTTGCCATCAAAATAAACCAGATTATCTTCAGTGCAAGGAAAATGTATTCCTAGTTATTGTTTGATTAGTCATCTACCTCACCCTCCGCTGCTGCTCTAGCCCACGAAATCTTCTATTTTTATCTCCACACCTGACTGCCGCTGCTGATAAGACATGTGACACGTCCTCCAGTAAGCAGCTTCTATGACATACACCTGCTCCGTGATACCCTGCAAGGCGTAATTAATTCCATCTATTTTCAGTACCATTTACTGATCAAGCGAGGTTAAACTGGACATTGAGTGCGTCAAACACCTCCCATCAGCGGACGTCACCCGGTCACGGCATCCTCTTGAGCATTCCGAAAGCGTCAGCCCTCGGGTCTCCATTCTCGCCGCTCATTTATATTCCAGACACCGCAGAAGCAAGGGTGATAAAGCCCTCTGGCTAGCTTCCCGGTGCACCGTATGACACGCGTTCGCGAGTGGCTGGTCACGCCTGTACTTCAAGCGATACAACAACACTCATAATGTCCCCTGTAACTGCTTGTCACAACAAAAGAAGGCTCCCCAGATACATCGTATACTATCCAGAACTCATTCGGCTAGTAAATTAGAGAACTGGCTGTGGTGACAGAGCCCACTGGAGGTACAAAATCTCATAGGACCTTCCGTAATCCACATTAATAATAATAATAATAATAATAATAATAATAATAATAATAATAATAATAATAATAATAATAATAATAATAAATTGGTTTCGGCAGAAAGGAAATGGCGCAGTATCTGTCTCGCATCTCGGTGGACACCTGAACCCCGCCGTAAGGGTATTACTAAGGAGTGAAAGAAGAAAGTAAGAGAGGGGTGGCGTAGTGGAGGGCTCCGGAATAACTTCGACCACCTGGGGATCTTTAACGTGCACTGGCAAAGCACAGCACACGGGCGCCTTTAGCGTTTTGCCTCCATAAAAACGCAGCCGCCGCGGTCGGGTTCGAACCCGGGAACTCCGCATCAGTAGCCGTGCGCCCTAACCACTGAGCCACCGCGGCGGGTAATAATCCACATTTCCTTGTTGAATGTTTCGTATAAGCCTCACGTGTGAAATCAGAGGCTTTTAGCAGAGCGGAAACGTACTAGGATACTGCCGAGCGTCATAAGTGCTAAGCTTGACCAAAGCTTTCCACTTTACTATTAAAATTTAAACTCTTCCTCTCTAGTTGGGCACCGCCGCGGTGGCTCAGTGGTTAGGGCGCTCGACTACTGATCCGGAGTTCCCGGGCTCGAACCCGACCGCGGCGGCTGCGTTTTTATGGAGGAGAAACGCTAGGGCGCCCGTGTGCTGTGCGATGTCAGTGCACGTTAAAGATCCCCAGGTGGTCGAAATTATTCCGGAGCCCTCCACTACGGCGCCTCTTCCTCCCTTTCTTCTTTCACTCCCTCTTTTATCCCTTCCCTTACGGCGCGGTTCAGGTGTCCAACGATATATGAGACAGATACTGCGCCATTTCCTTTCCCAAACAACCAATTATTATTATTATTACTCTAGTTGGTGGTTGTCCCCTGACAGCGCGCCAGTTTTCCTCGTACCCAGATGACCTGGCTGTTGCTAAGCGCCGGCTGCGCTGTTCAGTCAATGAACGCGCTCTACTTATACGTGGGCGCCGTAATCGCGCCAGAAGACGGTGGCGGTCGACGTCCATCGTTCGCACCGTGGTCACTGCGTCACACTTCCTTACGTCACTGAAACTAACCGGTTGGGTTCGAGGCCGCTCTGTCCAGCGAGCGTCAAACTCTTTCCACTGCTCTCCTCAGACAAGCGAACGGTCCCCTGTGAATGCTCCGGGGGCAGCCATTGAAGTCAAGATGATTGAGCGGCCAAAAAGGTGCGGGGATGTGAGTGCCACGATGGCAAAGAACAAGTTACGCAACTAATTAAAGCAATGGGTTAGTATGAAGGTATTTTTGCCTTTCTTTGTTAGGCATTGGAGATATAAGAGGGGGAGGGTATTTGCGCCAAAAATCGGGATCTCAAAACCACTGCATTAGCTCACTCCGATAGTTTTGCAATACGTTGTGCTGCAACATTGAAATTCTTCGCTTCTGAACGGATTTTCCTCTTGATACTTAAGTCCCTGAATCGGGGTGATTATATTTATTGGCCGTGCTTGAACGAAGCCATCCTATTCTATCGAGTCTCCTCATTCGGATAAGGAGGGTGTGGAACAAAATTGCAAGTGCTTTCAAGGACCAAGGAACGTCTTGAAGGACGGAAGAAGCACTGGATGAGAAATGAGTCGGTTAGGGTAAAGGCACTGCGCAAAATAATACAAACATGGACGAGAAGGGCACAAGGACGGGTGCAGGACGGGCGCCCAACAACATGCACTCCTGAAATGAGTCGTTTGCCTCAGCCAATTAGTGCTGCGCTTTATGCTACGGTAAGCGCATTACGCTAATACGCTGACCTAATGTCGAAATCAAGTGCGCAGTTGATGCAGACAAACATAAAAGTACACGAGATTGTGGTAGCCGCGTAAAATGTTTTGTCTGTCTCTTCATTTATGTCGTTTTTTTTCATCACGAACCTTTGCCAATGGGCCTAAATTTTAAGCCCCTTTTCTTATCACACTTTCCTCAAATTTCGCAAAAATGAGCCCCACCAATTTAGCAACCCGTATGGCCTCGGCATTACGACAAATGAATTCAGACTACACAAGTAATAGTACTCACCTATGTATAAAACTTTAAAAAATCACGCACACAAAGCAAGCGCACCAGAGGTTAAAAAAAAAAGCTGCATAGGTCTTCCGTCCGTATGCATCCACCTTTAACTATCAGCGACAACGCAGTGACGCTGGATAGTTTATTTTACACGCAGAGCGTGTTAGATAACATGGTGCAGATAAGACACAAAGGACACTACCAAGTTATGGAGAAGAGTAGTGCGTCTCTGTCTTCTTGATTCTTGATATTTTTATCTGATTTCTTGCACTCGTTACCACTGCCCTTGCATAGTTTGGTCATTCACTACAAATAATTAACAGCGAAGAAAAAATTCGGCATCATTAGCACAGACATTTGTCTCGTAGTGGACGTTTTTGGTCTGATTATGACGATTATGATGGAGGTGGTGATGATGACGCAGGGCATGGACTATGATGGCTGCTTCTAAAAAATAAATACATTCAAAGAAATATAGCTTCACCCTGTATTTCATACTATCGAGTCGCGAAGAAGTGGCAACAGTAAGATTACAGCCTCCTCCCCTCACCCTCGTCCCGTACATCCGACCCACACTTCAAGAGAATCAACTCCAGGACTATCATGGGGCCAGAGCTTACCTATACCCCTTACACCTACACCACATTCTTATAAGTGGCATGCCTCGGCCCACCCGGAGAACGCTGTTATACCCTTTTTCGTTACGACATACTACAACGCAGGCTGGGACGTTACTTATTCCCTAGGAAGTCCTCTCATGGACACCTCTCACTGGATAGCGCCCCATCACATGCTACATCATTGCTGCATCATGCTGCATCACTCATCATTGATGCCGTCGGCACATCATTAGTTCAGCAAACCTTTCCCTATTTCTGCAATTGATCCCTCATATACCTCGAAGGAATAAACATAACTCCACCTGATCCACGTGCAGGTATTATCGCGAAAAGAAGCTCGACGTACACTGAGATCACGACAGCGATCTCTCGTTCAAGCACACGCCTGTTGGCGTTATTCTGCTCACGTTTCTCAATAATGCAGCGCACACACCAAAGGCCACCGACGCCCATATTCCAGACAACCGAGTATATGCTTCGAGTTGCCCGGACGCGGTGTAACCTTTCCAAGACACAAAATGATCGCTTTAACCTGTATCTCCGTTTGCGACCGTACATGTTCAAGCGATCGACTCCTGGAATCGATAACGCGGCAAGGAGTGCTTGAGTATACACACGCGCCAGGGAAGGAGAACTGCGGGATCAATGGTATACTACAGGGCTCATTAAGAAACGACGGTCTGTGGAAGCGGCCCGCCTTAGGCGGTGCTCGCGCCACTTATCCCGTACTATAGACGTGCAATGTCAATGGCGTCACTGCGACCGGTCGTCCTGACCTTGACGGACAGAGAAAGCAACACACATTAAGTTACGACGTGATGAGATTGCTATTTACGCTGCATTGCCTGGCGAAAGGTCAGTGGGCAGGGCTAGTTGTCTGGACATTGCACCTGGAGGCTAGTGCGGACGGAACGCAGTGACGTCATTGTTTCCCGTCGGCGTTTATTCAATGCTGAGTGGAGCATTAACGTTGTCATCCAGGAACCTCGCATAGTGAAAACTTTTAGGGTTTAAAAAGAGTAGATATGCGAAAGCATGTGTTCATTCTTCGCCTTTTCTTTGTGATGTCTGAATGTGCATGCTACCGCGTTTCTCTTTTTCCATCTTCACACCCTCAATCCACTCGGCTACAGCTGGCGCCACGCTCCTCCCATTGGCTACAGCTGGCGCGACGCTCCCCCGAACATACTCGAGCTTAGCCGAGTTACTCCGAGCTTCACACAAGATTATTGGCTGGGGACAGCGTTAAGTAATGTTTTCGCACTAACTCCTGATTATTATTTTTATCTGGAACATCACCTCGGCTACGAACATAGCTTAAAAGCCTAGCTTGGGAGACGTCCGAACAACTTCGATCATCCGTGGTTCCAAAGCGTGCACCGCAATTTATATTAAGCGTGGAAGTGATCATATTAACTGGCAGAGGTCACTTTAAGCGTGACAATGTGTGTTGGCGAAGCCGACTGGCTCACTGGAAGCCCTCCATGTAACCACTACCGCCATGAAGGCAGCTCCGATTACACAAGGGGAAGTAGCCAGAAGCTGTCTCGCGAGATTGCGGCCTCGCCACGGCATACAATGAGCGCGTGTGGCGGCCGTGTGACATAATCGCCCTGTTTGTGTGCCTTCCGTATTGACAGGACGCCGCACTCGAGCCCCGAGGCACGCGTGTCGTAATCTCGATTGTGCGGCGGCAGTGAAGGTCTCGCGTTGGGCTCCTCAGAGGCCTCCATCCGCCTGGCAACCCACCGGTCATCCGGTAGCGGCACATACCCGTGCACCAGCGTCCGGAGAATCCAGTTCAGCCGCAAAAAAAAAAAAAAATAGCGACTTTATTCGTGCTGAAACACAGCACAATGTGTAGGCGATGGCCGTTATCGAGACAGTGCATAGCTAACGAGGCGAAGCCACCTTGCAGGCGGCGATTTTATCTGGGGACGCGAGCTGTTTGTTTCAGAGCCAAGTCAATCGCCCTCAATTCCATTATTTTGCACTCACTTGATCCCGTTGCAATTTACTAATTGCCTGATAAGTATATACCAGCGTTAACGCCATATGATAACCTAGCTTCATGCAATGGCCCCTACGGTATTTTTGGCGGTAGTCCATATGGAACGCAATGATAAAGTTGCTCACTAAGAGTAACCAGGGCAGAGCTTATCATACTTACCTAAGCACCCCCCCCCCCCCCCGCCATTTCACGTAAACACCTCACACATCTGCCTCCATACATTCCTGAGATTTGGCAGACCCATATGAACGGCAGAAAGATGGTGAATTTAGCCGCCGCGGTGGCTGAGTCGTTATGGCGCTCGGCTGCTGGCCCGAATGACGCGGGTTCGATCCCGGCCGCGGCGGTCGAATTTCGATGGAGGCGAAATCCTAGAGGCCCGTGTACTGTGCGATGTCAGTGCACGTTAAAGAACTCCAGGTGGTCGAAATTCCCGGAGCCCTTCACTACGGCGTCTCTCATAGCCTGAGTCGCTTTGGGATGTTAAACCCCCATAAACCATAAACCAAAAATATGGTGAATGAGTTGTGCTGAGGAGGAAACGCAAGTGTATACTATCATTTGAAGTGAAGGGGAGATGAGAGCTTAGTCATGGTCCTTAATGCGGACAGGAGGCAGCCGTGGTCCGCAGAAAGTCATGTGGACAGGCGAGATTAAGAAACTGTCTTCTAAGAAATGGAGGTCGCCGGCAGACGACACCTTTGTGCAGCGCAATGCACTCGCTGCACGTCGATAGTGCGAAGTATGCGATACGATAGTGTAATCGGAGCAATCGCTCGGAGCAATCGCTCTGCCGCCTGGTAGAAGCGGTGATCTCAGGTTCAAACACCAGACCAAGACGAGTTTTTCTTCAACTACGAAGTTTCTGATGGTGTCTTCGACTGGTCGCTCCCGCGATCCGGTTTGGATCTGGCAGAGTGGGAGCCGCTCTCGCTCTGAGCGCATAGCGAGACTAGTCAAGCCGAATGGTCTGCGAATTCTTAGAGCGGAAGCGCAGGAGGCAGAAGGGGGCCGTCACTTCCGGAACCCCGCCGCGGCACCGCTGGTGTCAACACTCAACAGTAGCCGCACGTGGTCGCACTCAGTCTGCGTCGCAGTCGCCGCTTCTGCTTCACACAGTGGCACGCTGAAGATTTCTTTAAACATCGCCTTGCAGACAGCACTGTCGTCCTCGTCTGAGCTGCTGCTGGAATCGCTGTTGTCATGTGCTAGATGTGACAGCAACACAGACGGCATTCCAAGCGTAGTTAACCGGCGCCTCTTGGAAATTTTTTTTGTTTCACACAGCGCGGCCCACGCAAAACACAACTCAGCAAGGACGCTACAAATGCGTGACTACACCAAAAGCCGACACTTGCTTCTGCCTACGAGTAGGGTATGCCGCGGTTAACTCGCACCGCTTCCGCGACGTAGCGGAAGTGGCTCTGTCACGTGAACACATCTCGGAGCCGCTCCGACTTTTTTCTCGGAGCGCGTCAGAGCGCTCTGAGCTGGAGGCGAGCGCTCAGAAACAACCAGCCGAATGTAGTCAGAGCGCCCGGTTTCGACCAGCCGAATGTGCGGCCGCCTCTCAGAGCGCTCTAGAGCGATCTAAAGCGACCAGTCGAAGACACCATGAGAAAGCTGTATAGCTTTCCTTTGTAGCCGTATGGCTGCGCTTGGGTGGATGCCAACGAGTAATTACTACCTTATTACAAATTTACTCCACCTTGGGGGATTTCCGTAAACATCTGACCGATATATTAATGTGGCGTATACATTGCACAATGTATATTTCCTGTCCCACAGTGGAATAGCGCAAGTAGTGGTGATATGCTGATGGGATTGATAGTGAAGATGGAAGGGGGTGAGGGGGAGATGAGAAAGTTGGTGGTATGATGATGATGATTTTAAGTGTCGATATCATTTTAACCGACCCCTCCGTACAATTTTTCTACCCAAAATCTAGCATTTTGCGGGCCTTTCCCGCTTTCTGCAAACCATTTCTTCTACTGTATTCATTGCGGTCGTTTCCGCAGCACGGTGTACTGCAAACTTTTTAAGGATGACCACAGTAGAAGGGAACAATCATACATAACAAGAGACAGCAGTAGTGTGAAATTTTTAGATTATCCCGAGTGTTTGCTTCAGCAATAGCTAGTTGCCCCCCTTGGCTGTTTTCTTTTTGGTATCTTATAACATTGGTCGACGAGAAGAATGGAATTGTTGTGAATTACTGGCTTATATATGTGTGCGTTGAAAGACGAATACATACAATAATCCCGTTAAACTTTGCTAAATTCGAACATCTAGTTCAATCGAACTGTCTCTTCAATCACGTCATCATCATATCTATTCATCAGGCCCTTCTTAATCCTAATCCGCCTAATTTAAGCGCATTGTCGGTTCCCTTCGATTCCCAATTATCGAGAGAGAAAGTGACATTCATCTACAGCTGAACCTCGCTGTATCGAAGTTGAATGGGCCCAGCGATTACTTCGTTATAGCCGTAGTTTCGTTATAGACCGTTTTGACAGAGCTTCGAAGCGGAATCGTCATTTCTTCGCTATATCCAGTATTTCGTTATAAAACGTTTCGTTATAACGAGGTTTGAGGGTACATGCAGTAAACTCGGTGCTGCATGCATTGAGAAGCCAACGTAAGGTGCGCACTGAGCCAGGGGAATTTTTTTCAAACATGGAATTTGAAGACAGCCTTCCTAAAACAGGCCATGTGGGATTGCGCTCGAACTTAACACCAGCTTCTCAAATTCAAGAGGTGACTTTACGTTCCCGATGCCCTGCGGGGAGTGCTTTTTTACGTGTATGCAAAAAAAAAAGACTTTTCGCGACTTTGACCAGTAAGCGCTCTGGTTATGTCATTTTTTTGTGAATTTATTTGTTTAACCGCATTTCCTTGCACGCAGAGCGGAGGACTTGGCCACACTGACGACTCTTCACGGTCCGATGTATCCCCTTTGACGAGCACAAACTACAAACAACAACGGTAAATTGCGAACTTCAACGCAACCAGACCAAACAGGCTAGCACACAATAGAAACCTCTCAGACACGAGACGACAATAACAAGCCGCGGCAGTAGAGTCAGACTCCACGGTGGAATCAAATAACGAAGAGAAACTCGAACTAGTAGTCGAACAAGAGCGGCCCACCGAGGCACCTCGTTGTTAGGAGTCAACCGCCCAACCAATACCAGTGATCTGGTTTCGTCCGGCTTCGATCCCGTTTCATTCCTCGCTTCCTGTGTCGTAAACAGGATCCGGGCCCCTACAATCCCACTAATGGGGGCCTTCCATTCTTCTCTCTATTCTATTTAGTTTTTTTCTTCCAGAAACGTGCTACCGAGAGGGAGCGAAACTAGCATGGCGGGCTGCTGCGAAGCACGGTCTAGTTCTCGCGGGGTTAGTCGGCAGTGACGAACACGTCGTCAACAAGAAAAGATTGACGAAGAGAAAGGGAGAGAAAAGACGAGGTTGTTGCCAAGTGCTTCGAGTCTTCGAGCCTGCGCTGGCTCTTCCTATATGCCGCAACGCCGCTCGTGCGAAGACCGCTTCCTTCCGCTAGGTGGCGTCGGCGCACTTCTCGTTCCCCTTCGTGATGACGTCATCTTCCCCCTCTTACTTCCGCCCCTCTTTCGCATCGCTTGCGACACTCGGAGCTGACTTCATTCGCCAGATACGAGGCATGCGCATCTCACATGTTGCACATCGAACTCATGGCTGAGAGGAACGTGATATGCCCTTTAATACCGAGTGTTTCACTTAAGATGTTCTGAAATTTCTAAAAACAGGCTTTTGGAGTTTTTACCCGCCGCGGTGGCTCTGTGGTTAGGGCGCTCGACTACTGATCCGGAGTTCCCGGGTTCGAACCCGACCGCGGCGGCTGCGTTTTTATGGAGGAAAAACGCTAAGGCGCCCGTGTGCTGCGCGATGTCAGTGCACGTTAAAGATCCCCAGGTGGTCGAAATTAATTCCGGAGCCCTCCACTACACGGCACCTTTCTTCCTTTCTTCTTTCACTCCCTCCTTTAGCCCTTCCCTTACGGCGCGGTTCAGGTGTCCAACTATATATGAGACAGATGCTGCGCCATTTCCTCCCCCCCCCCAAAAAAAAAAACAATTATTATTATTGGAGTTAGTTAGGAGAGTGCTTTTTTGGGCACCTCATTGTTGGCGGTGTAGCCCATCCGAATGCAACTACAACATGCTAACTAGTAGGCTGGCTAACTAAGAATGAATAGGTAAATTTTAAACTGTTACTGTTATTCTCCATATTTACTAAGAAGCGTTCAGCCCGCCGTAAGTAATATCCGCGTCAGTTTTTGTAATTTCGAAAATTAAGTTACCCTCGGCGCTGTGCCCAAACAAATTGTGCCTACATCGCACGGAAATACATGCGCTTTCGAAAAGCTTGCAGGCAAAGCAACCTCTCCAGTGCACGTGACGCCTCGAAGTAGACAAAATTTGTTGAGCCACAGCGCCGAGGGTAACTACGTTTCCGAAATCCTAAAAATTGGTATGGATATTACTTCAGGTTGGCTACACACTTCCCGGGGGTTAAGGAGCCCAACAGTAACAGTTAAAAAGTTAAATATTTATTATTTATTACCAAGACTAATACAACACATATAAGCTGTATTTTGATGCGCTACCCCGCGCTGACAATGCTGTTCCTAAAAAAAAGCGCTCTTCTAACTCCAAAAGCATTTTTTTTTAATTGCGGAACATACTAGGGTGAAACACCCGGTATATTCTTTGAGGTCAAAGCTGCGACATAAGGAGCACTCCGTACTAATTTCTACCTGCCGGATTTCTTTGAAGAGCACCTAAATAATTGTGCACGCGAATCTTTGCATTTCACCTCCACCGAAATGCGGCCGCTGTGACCGGGTTTGAACCCACAACCTCCTGTTCAGCAGCGGATGCAGACCGATGCTAGTGCGGGAACAGGAAATGAATGAATGAATGAATGAATGAATGAATGAATGAATGAATGAATGAATGAATCTTTATTCACACAAAAAGTACAAAGAAGAGAGCCTTGCACGAGAGGCTTACAAAAAGGCACGACTACCAGACAAAGCACCAGTCCCTCTTCTCGGTTCTTTCCTAAAACGCACAGAACCCATGCACAGAACACAAGCAACCACATCAAGTGATTAAAGAGGCACATTTAAAGTAATTACAGTTTACGAGGTAGATAGTAGACGCCCATCGCGGATGCAAAATAAGCACGAATCATTGCTAAATTGATACCAAGTACATATTCACCTTTTTCTTCTTAAAGATATTGCTAATGACGGCAAGTCATCTGGGTTAGTGGGGATGGCAGCATGGTGATTTAGGAAGCCTGCAATAATGAAAGATTGTTTTATAATGAAAGACTTTTTCATTGTTGCAAGGACCAAAACTGATAATAAGGTGTTCTCTCGTCGCTATATTTCGTACTTCCTAGTAACTGAAGCATGTTTACAAGCTACGTTCGCACACGCTCTTTTCGACGCGCCTCAAGCATATCTAGACGGAGCAGCATTACGGAGTAATTTATGAACTTAGCCTCAGTTGTAATTTTTTTTTTTCACGGATAAAATTTCTTGCTGAGTAGTGACCATCAGTATCCGAACCTGCTACGAACCGCGAACAGGTGTCATGAAAGCCTCAAATGCGTATCGAAACACTTTTTCAACAAGAAACCTGGTGCCCACTTGGGATTCTATAATCTATCAGGCGCAATTAACCCACAAGCTACAAGGCGTGTTTCTGACTGCAAACCGTTTGAAATTGCACATCGGGCAAAGTTCGCGTTCCTACTTCTGAGGACCTCATGTTCATTCAAGAAATGCTGAGCTTTTACGTCTTCATTCTGTACCGAAGTTTCATAAACCTCAATCCGGAATCACAGCTACGAAGAAGTTGTTGCTCCGGGAAGCTATCGATTCAAGCATGATAGTTCAATGTCCTTGATTACCCAAATTAAGAAACAACTAATATTCAGCTCACCGACCTAGATTTGTAGAAAAGTAACAAACTTCAAGCACGAATTTACTCAAAGAGGACAAGGCGGCAATGCACAGTGGTATGGCATACATATCCTTTATATAGTCATGTTTTCTTCAGGGCGCACTAGCATATCGGTTTCGCAGATCTGCCACTAAACCTCCGCGTGAGGCTGGCTGAAGAGTTAAGGCATCTCTAGGCAGTAGAAAATACTATAAAGAGGTCCAATTTTAATTTAGCGTAAAAAAAAGTAAAAAGCACCGTGGTCAGAGTGAAACACCCATTCTCGAAAACGGCTGCCGTAGATTGCCCAAATCTCTAGCGACGACGTCCTAACTGCTCAAAATATCACGCGGTGATGTAAATTAAAAACATGAAACCGACTTATCACAATAAACAACAAATTGCCTTTTTTTTCATACAGGTGAGCAAGGCTGCTATGTTGCCCGTCTCGGTGTCATTGTTGTCAACTTTGCGCCTAGCTGTGACCGTAAGTGCACAACACCTGAATAAACAAAGAGCTATATTTCTTCTCAACTAACACTCGTTGAACTGCCACTACCCGCTGAAGTTGGCACACCACGTAGAGGAGTCTACTGCTATAAAATCGAAATAAAAAATAGAGAAAAACAGTTCCCTCTTTATCCCCCCCCCCCTCCCCCTTCCTGCCAGGTCCAGTCTAAACGGCCGGCAAGCGAAGGTCGAAGTACTTCGGTGCCGCACTTTAGAACGCGACACCCCACCCCCCTGGACGCAGTGCGCTTCGAGCCAAGACACTTCGCCTAGCAACAGAGCGGCAGCATCCTCTCTTCGCCATTTTCTTTTTTATCTATCTTTTACTTTCTTCTCCAACCTTTTGTCTGCCTGCAGTGTTCAGTCAGCGAACATTTTTATTTTTGTGCAGTGCCTTCGCTCCGTGCACTGCGCGGCATTGGAGGACTGGACGGGCACCCCTAACGACCTCCCTCACGCGCCAGCAATGGCCTCAGCAGCGCCCCCTACCGCCGTCCTCGGTTGGTTTTATTTTTGTTTCGAGGCGCCGAAAACGTGGGCAACGGGGGTTGGGAAATGACTAGGGGCGCTTTGCAACGGGACCCGCTGCTGTGCCGACACGTGGGGTTCGTTGCAAAGGTTCTTTTCGTGCGGCCGGGTCGTACTCGTGAGACAGACTTCCCTGACGAAATGAGACGGAGCAGAAAACAGGGTCCTCGAACGCAGAGCGAATTTGAAGGTCCTGGAGGTAACGTTAGGTTGACCGCGTAAGAAAGTCTGAAGACAGGTCTTTGGCCGCTAGTTATTTCATGGCACTTTCATACCTGGACTGGCTCGGACACTTCAGGAAAAAAACACGCTCAAATCTCAGCTAAAAGAACAGTGAAATTCGGCACAGACATTCAAGACAGCTTAAGTGTGGGAATGTGAAGGCATTACAGTCCCTGTGTGCACTGACACCCACCCACGCAAACACACGCGCGCGTATGACACCGCCCGGAACCTGTACAACGAACGGTTGCACCATAGTCCTGATACCAAAAAAAAAAAATGGTTTTTGAGGAATGGCAGTGGCGCAGTAACTGTTTCACCCCTCGGTGTACACTTCACCGTGTCGCCGTTCAGAGGGATGACTGTCGTTGTTCGATCGACAGAGGTCATTTAGGGTCACAAAAATGGAGATCTATTATGTATATTGTGACATATGTGGTCTATATACATTGAGCCTTTAATGTTTTGCCCTAAATAAGACTCTTTTTAATAAGGAACAGCACATACACTGAATCGAGACGGTGGTAATCTGCCCCCAGTATAGACTGTCTATACATTTCTTATAGACTCTATTGCCTTCGTGTAGATACTTCCTTTAGTCTATTCATAGTCAATAGACTGTCTATAGACGAAAGTGTGCTAAAAGTGTATGGTCATAAATCTATCGACTGCCTGTAGTCTCTCTGTATCATATGCATCGCCTATAGACTAGTCTATAAGATTTGTCTATAGTCTGTAGACTTTATAAACAAAAGGCTTTGAATAGTCTATAGACTGTCTAAAGTAATTTTCGTAAGAGCTGTTACATTAATAGCGGACTTTATTTCAGAGGACCACCAAAGCTGGCGTAAATTCCAAGCTCTGTGGTTTTCACAGAAATACACGGAAAGACATTATATTTGTTTAATATAAAAAAAAATTTACTGCAACATTTGTGGCCAACAAATGGCGCTGTAGCTCACTACATTATAAAGCCACGAATGAAACAGTAAATGGGGACATGGACTGGGCGTCGTTCGAAGTACGGTAAATTCAGAGTTATATATTATATGAAGAACGCCTGAGGAAACTGGACGATAACATGTGGGCAGCTAAGTTATATAAATACTTATATAGAAAGAGCGCTGGCGGAAAAGAAGTATTAAACTACCTGCTAAGTACGCAGGAAACAAGGACGGATAAATAAAGAGATTTGAGCAGCAGGTAAAAAACTCAGATGGTGAAAACTGGATCAATTCAATAAGAAACCAGCACACTGTAAAACTATATAGAAGTTGGAAAGGTAGGTCAGGAAGGAATCGTTCTGTGATAACTGAAAAGGCAGCGCTTAATTCTTTGAAGCAAGATCAGGGAGTCTTACAACGCGAGGCTATCAAAATAAAAATTTAGCCAAGAAGATGACACATGCGCAGTGAGTGGTAAACCTGCAGAAAGACTTGAACATCTGATACTAGGATTTGGAGTCATCCATCTGGATGTCGATGCAGACACTGTAAATCTCCCTAAGGTCCTAGGGTCACAAAGGACATGTGATTGAATCTGCGGTAGAAATGAGCAAAAAGCGATTGGAAGACTAACTGGTGGCTGAAAATCAGGGCGGTGACGTAAGGTTACAAGTTCAGGATTAAAAATTGTATGTAAACAAACATGGCGAATATATATACTACCGTTAAGTATTTATATATACTACCATTAAGTATTTTTATATACTACCGTTAACTATTTATATATACTACCATTAAGTATTTATATATACTTGCGTTAAGAGAGCGGGCTATGGAAAGAAAAATGATAGGTGTAAGAGACCGGAAGCGGGCAGAGTGGATGAGGAAATAAACGCGGGTTAATGACATCCTAGTCGAAATCAAGAGGAAGAAATGGGCTTGGGCAGGGCATGTAATGCGAAGGAAATATAACCGCCGGCTAGGTGGGCGGATGAGATTAAGAAGTTTGCAGGAGGCAAACGGCGGATGCAGCTGGCAAAGGACAGGGTTAATTGGATAGACATGGGAGAGGCCTTTGCCCTGCAGTGGGTGCAGTCAGGCTGATGATGATGATTCCGTTAAGTTTGACAGACTGCTTAAATTTAGAAATATAAAGAAAAAAGCCCAGCATGGCGGCAGCTGCCAACACCGCGGTTGTCCAGACTGATCAGGACCTGCCAACTATGACATCCTTCAAAAGCCCGCGCGGAGCTTCATGACGCTAAACCCAACGTATTCCCCCTGACCTGCAATCAACTCGACTAATCTTCTCGCCAGTTCCATCCCAGGCGACCTACTTTTTTTCACGGAGGCCCCGAACGGTTGCGGAGGTAGCTTAACCACTAGAATCGATCGCCGAGCTTGTCGGGAGTCCGGGCCCCCTTCACCTGACTTAACCGCGAGCCACCTCCGGAGCCCATGGCAACCGAATCGGGGCGCTCGATGAAAGTGGGACACATCTCATCCATTTTAGTGGAAGCTGTTTGGTTCGAACCTCGAACGAAGCTGAGTTCACTGCACACCTCGGTTACACGACAATGCCGATCACGTTGCATGCCGTGTTTTGCGAGAGCGGGAAAAAACACCCTCCACACCTCACCCACCCCCCGCCGCTTTTTGCGGGGCGTGATAAGCGGGACGTGATCAAAAGCCCACATCTCGGCCTATATACTTTAAATACATTACGATAGAGAGTCTGTAGACATTCTATAGGCCGTCTGTGAACTCTATGAAGTACTTTTGTGAGAAATGGCCCAACCCTTGCAAAAACTTCTTTAGAAGACTATACAGTTTCCAGATTTCTGTATATAAAGTCTATAGACTCTCTATAGACGAACCTTAGACAAGAGTCATTAGGCAACACAAATCCTATAGACAGTCTATAGACAATCTATAGATTTATGGCCATACACATTTAGTAGCCTTTTGTCTATAGGCTATGACTAGACAAAAAGAAGTATCTATAGGAAGGCAATAGAGTCTATAAAAACTCCTGTAGACCATTTTCATTAGGAAAGGCCGCCTGAATAGCGTTCAACTTTCTACACCGACTCCGTGTATGAACGTATGAAGCGAACGTATGAAACGATCATAACCACATTTCTGATTGCTCTGAAGGACAGTTAAGTGTGTTCAGGATAAGGCTGAACTGACATACTGGGTTAAGCCGTAAAAATCTGATTAGAAGATGAAAACAAAGTGGCGGGCAGATTTTAAAGTAAGCGAGATAGAGTGACGATTCGGAACTTGACCAATGCACAAAGAATATCGATTGTTTAATTATTTATATATTTCTAAGTGACGTGGGATTCCATGAGGTCTTGCCTAAATGAAGCAGATATGCACACAGAACGCATCTAAATACGCAAAGATGAAGCGCAAGTGGCATCACGCAGTTCAAAATTCCTGGGATACTTGGAAGAAAAATCTTTTTAAGCATGTCAGTGCCCGAAGTAAAAGGCTAAATGTTCACTACATGTGCTAGCTTATAGTTGATGATGGATTAGGAAATTTAACAGAGTACTTCCTGGATGGTTTCAGTCGAAAAGGGTTGAAATGTTAAAATTTCAACGGAAAATGACGTCAGACTAGTGCTGTGGAAACTGAAGCAGACAAATTATAGAAGGCAGAAAATTTCTGCGATATCGGTGAGAAAACAAAACGTGTAGCTCATTTTTCTACCGATTTTAATTTGTTAATGTCAGTTAGCTTGAGGGAATTCCAGATGAAACAGTCATGCATTAGGATTAGGTGGTTTATACTTTTATATTTTTGCAACTAAGCGTATAGGAGAGAAACATATGGAATGGGAAGTTAACTGCTCTACCGCCATATTAGCCAGAGATGAGTAATAGTGTATTACTACAAGGGCCTCATTTCAATAGCGTTCCGAACACAAGTAGTTGGATGAGTCGGGGGGCTTTCCACGACCCAACTTTGAAGTCGGCAGCCGAAGCACTGAGACCCCATTAGCTGAGGCAGATGTCCAGCCCGAAAACAAGTTATATATTTATGGAGAGCGCATTTTGGGGTTACAGAAGGTCGCTCATGATGGTGCCGCCCGTAACAGATCGATGCCCGGTTGGGAAATACCCCTTCCAGAGAAATATGTACGCTCAGTCTCCTGTTTCCATGGCGACCGCCTTGAAGCAGACGAAACTAGGGCACTGTCAGTTGACCAGACGTTTTGAATTTAGGCTCCGCTGATGCAGAGATCTAATCTCCGCTTTTAGTGCGGAGGTTATGGCTAATATGCAGCTTACACAAGTTCAAGAGCGAAAACTGCCGCCAAAAGGCATGGATAGAATCATTTTCAAAACATGCCCCGTATTACTTCATCGAATCGAAAGCACAGACGCTGAGGTGGTATCAAATGGTGAAATGTTACAGTTGTAAGTATTGAAATACTTTATTTCAGATAGTACACATGAGCTGGGTGCCTCTGGGATCAGATTCAGTGGACCAAATTTCGAATCGCTGTTACCGCTTGATACAGCAAGTCTGATGACACCGACTTACGCTGGCTTCAATTTTTAAAAATTATTAGCGGTTAAATAACAAAGCTACCGGTCCGAAACGCGAGTTAGCATTCTAAAAAAAAGTAGCAACACCTGTGAGGAAGAAATAGCATACTGAACGTTCAAGGTAATACACGAACATGCATGTATTATGCTCCGGAAGGCTATTATCTCAATCTTCCGTGCTTTCAATTCTGGCCCGGCAATTAACATTACAACCATGAAATTGTGTCCGTATTAACAACGGTATATTAAGATCCAAGTACTCCGTAGCTGACCACTATTTACTGTGAAGTATTTACGCAACCAAGAACGTTTATCAGGCTAGGTTACGTACGCAAAACGTTACCATTAGTAGACTGCGCTTTAGAAATTTGCGTCACAATACGCAAAACAGAGGCCTAACCTCGACCTATTCACGGCCAGCAACTAAAGGAAATGACGCCATTATTCGCGGTTATGAAACCTCTCCTTAGAGATATCGAGTCGAAATTAAGCACCTTCTAAATAGTGACGAACTATTAGCCAAGCTGTAAACCTTCGTGTTACGTAAAAGTCACTCAATGTCACGAGCATAGGGCAGGTTTCCGCTTTAAGATAATTTCAGCTTCTCACACTGTCGTTCATACAACTGCGTCAAAACTCTCGGTTAAGGAAAGGAAACCCGTATCTCGTAAGTCGAACTTACAGGATCTTGACCGCCGGCCCGAGCGCAGCAAAGCATGCAGTGTCAAAATGTCTACCCTAGAACACTTATCTCAACACAGCCGAAGCTATCACGAAGTCTCAGGCTCAGATCTGATCTCCAGGGACCCGCAAACCAACGCAAGAAACCAAAATCAAAGCAGCGCACCTTGATGCGATGAACAAGACCGGTCGACAACAGCTGTCGAGTGAGCCGGTCGGAGACCGGCATGCTTTTTATACCCCTGGAGCCCTGCCAATCGCCGGCGCGACCTCGGGGGCGTGGTTCTGACGTCAGAGCGACGCGGTCGTTGCTGGGGGCAACTGCATCCTTCCCGCGCCCTCCGCCGTCTTTTATTCATTTCTTTTTTTTCGTTGAATTTTCGTTTGCTTTATTTCGCGCCGTTCCGCGCCATTCCTATGTGTTTCCTTGTTTCTGGGCGCCGGCGTAGGTGTTTCATTTTCCAGAGCTACCTGAAGAAACACAAACTATCTTCTTCCCTTCGTCTGCTTTCACAACTCGTGGGCGCCTATTGTGTTTTTTTTTTTGTTCGCGTTCGTCTGCATTCGCATTTCATTGTCGCCATGTTTATTTCTTTCTGCTTTTCAGCGTCGCTATAACAGAGCAATCGATTATGTTTGCTCGTTTTTCCGCGTCCGTCTGCTTTTGTAATCGCGGTCGCCATATTCGTTGTCACAGGCGGATCGGAACACAGATGTCACAGGACTCGTTTTCATTACGTCTGTACCACTGAAAGCCGCTGATGGCCGAGGCTAGAAGGGAGGAACATCAAGCCAAACTAGATGACGATAGGAAGATATAAATGAAAGATCAAATGAGATAAAGCAGGGTGACATGGAGACCGGATTCCCTGGAAATCGAACTACTCTGTTGCCGGAAGGCGAGGCCATGGCATTTCGCGAAGAGGGGAATGCACTTCTGCTTTCCTTTCCGACTGGCATCCTCGCACACAATGAGCTGTTGATAAGCAGAGGATGGAAACAGATGGTCGCTCCACAGCAAAGAAGTTCACAAAGCTGAATGTGTGAATGTACACTCTGACAGCTGACGAAAGCTGTTTGGCGCTCATGTTTGTTTGTTTTTCCTAAAACCAACGTCAATTTATTCAAATGCAAAGGAAGTTCCTGTACGCTGCTTTCGACGATCAAATCAGGAATCAGCACATAAGTAGACGTATTATATGGAATGCTCTCCCAGCGCTCACAAAGTCGCAGCCGCCATCATTTTTCTATCTTTTTCATATACCCAGAAAACCATTTTATTAGCTAGTTCAAGGACCGCTATTCGCTGATCGCATGTACTATAAATTCAGCTGTAAAGCCAAACAATTCATTAGCGCATTATTATACAACTATGAACTACAAAAACTACCCAGGTCGACTTAATAAAGAAGCGACCTTATTACTTGCTGCATTAATGCGTGGACTTAATGGCTAAGAATCGCGTTAGGGCCACGCAAGTAATCAACCGGTTTAATAATCTCAACCAATAAAAATATTAATTGCCGAGGGAGAGTTATTCACTGTACTACTACTGCAAATCATTGATTGATTTCTCTACTTAACGATTGTTTGGATAATTGTTTAAATGATTTCTCTACTGAACGGTATTTGGATAATTGATCGATTGGTTGATCGATTGATTGATTGATTGATTGATTGATTGATTGATTGATTGATTGATTGATTGATTCAGTGAGCGAGCGAGTGAGCGAGGGATCCCACGAATCGGCGATTATCCATTTCCATTTTCACATTTTTATTCACACCCTCGACCCCTTAGTCGAATATAAATATCGGTGGACCAGCACATTTGGTGCTAAAGAGGATAGACAACAAACTTGGGTCTCACAGCGCAGCTTCCTGCTGCACTAGTGAGCAATGGTGTCAACATTCCGGCCCTACGATTCATTGGAATCCGCCTTTTTTTTTACACCGGCCGTGTATTTTACACTGAATATTATTCTTATTACATTTTATTTATTATTTATTAGAACAACGAATGAGATGTTGGCGAGCGGAGGCCGACTGCTTTTGCCCTTGCACCCTCTATCCAACATGTGCAAGTGCATATTTAGAGAGGGAAATAAAGATTTTAAATTGCCTATTAATATATGATATGATGCCATTCGCTCCAGTTCCTCGTTACCAATCACGTTAACAGGATTACTGATCTTATCGGCCTTCTTTTTTTACCCAAATGCGCTGCAAGAGATTATCGCTTTGTGTACATGGCAGCTTTTAGCAACGCATAAAATAACTTCTGAGATTAAAACACGGTTTTAGAGCAAACCCGTCCAGCACGCTTATAGTTGCTGCGTGTGAGTACAGTTACAGATTAAATTTTAGAAGTTTTCGCCTTGTTCTCACGGAATCACGGCGACGTTCTCTGCACGCCACACTCGAGCAACGGTTGAGCACATCAAAACAACCATCTACTTTAGCAGCGCAAGATTTCCGGCTACTAGCACCGCACAATCTTTCTATTATAAATAACGCGAACCAGGCCAAGCAGGAATAGACGGCGTCTTGTGGTCTCGTTAGCGCCATTTATAATGAATGCCTCTCAATTTCAAATTGTTAACATCGAAAGTTTTCACGTAAACTCCACGTGAAGTACCAAAGCACCACTACTTATAAGTGCCACAGTGCATAAGAGTAGCCACACTATATTCATTTTCTTAACCACCCAGTAAGGATGTAGCACATTTGATCATCCGCTTCTGACCATATTTGTAAAACTCAATTTGTTGTTTGATGCATACAAGTCGGCAGCCTTTTCTAATGCCCTCAAGCTGTTCACGAGCTATGAGGGACGGCGTAGCCGTTACAAAAATGGGCTATAGACGGTCTATAGACTTCTTATAGACTCTATTGCCTTCATATAGATATTTCTTTTCGTCTATTCATAGTCTATAGACAAAAGTCTACTAAAAGTGTATGGCCATAAATCTACGGATTCTCTATGAACTGTCTATGGATTTATACTACCTATAGACGGTTCTCTAGGGTTTGTCTATGGAAAGTTTATAGACTTTACAGACAGAAGTGTATGCACAGTCTATGAACTGTGTAAAGAAATTTTCGTAAAGGAGTGGAGGGCTGGGGATTAATTGCTACCACCTGGGATTATTTAACGTGTGCTGACAGCACATGGGCGTTTTTGCATTTCTCCTCCACCGAAATGCGGCTTCCATTTCTTGTGCGATCTTGGAACTGCACTTCTTGGGACACCGCGTGGACTACCGTTCTCTTCTTCACTCCTATGACGGGTGAGAAGTGTGGTATTATACCGCGTGTTTCAGCGAACACTTTCAAAAATTTTCAAAATCGGCTTTTTGGCGCAAGATTATGGCTTTTGCGGCACAGTATTACCGGTGTTGGCGGACACCAGAAAACTGGACAATCGTTTTAAGTAGTAAGCTGGATAACTCATTTTTAATGATTAACTTTTTAACTAGTAGAGTTAGGCGCCTAGTTGCCATTAGAGATTTTCAGCCGGTCGTTAGTAACAGCCATATCAGTTTTTATAATTTCGAAAACGCGGTTACCCTCGGCGCTGTGGGTGGACAAAATCTGGATTTTTCGACCAGTTACGCGCACTGGAGGGGTTGCTTTGCCTGCATGCTTTCAAAAGCACATGTATTTTCGCACGATGCAGCCAAATTTTGTCGAGCCACAGCGGCGAGGGTAATCGCGTTTTCGAAATTCTAAAAACTGATATGACGGTTACTAAAACGACCGGTTACAATATCTCTAATTGCAACCAGGTGCCTAACTCTACTAGTTTAAAAGTTAATTCTTAAAATTTAATTTCCCAGCTTGCTACTTAAGACGATTGGCCAGTTTTCTTGTGTCCGCCAAAACAGGTAATACTATGCCGCTAAAACCACGTTTACCCCAAAAAGCCTGCTTTTCAAAATTTTTGAAAGTGTTCGCTTAAACACTCGGTATGATGACGATGATTGCCTCACAAAATGGCACATACCCGCAAGGAAGAATGGCCATTATCTTTTGCTTAACATTCTTGTTCTGCTGCTTCAGTACCGAAATTTTGTTTCCCAAGATGATTACAAGAAAAAACACTGTAGGGGCCACCTAAGCTCCGCCTTAAGGGCATTGCGCAATAGCATTGACATACTAAATTGGTCATTCTCTCATTTACATTCATAGGCCTCTGGGAATCTTAATACTACTCCTGGCGCATGCAGCGGTTAAGCGATGCGCAGGTGGGGCTCGTGAGGCTCATGCAGATTTCCCCGAGCAAGGCTCGACAACCCAGAACACGAGGAGGCGCTAAACCCATACAACGACATCTGCGAATATTACAAGCTCAGCAGGAAAATATTCCCAACACCACACAAACAACTAAACAACGGAGAGGCCAAAAGCCTTCGAAGGCTGCAGTCTGGAAACTACCCCAACCTCGTATGGCTACACCACCTCAAGATCGATGACAGAGACCACGATAAATGTAAACATTGGGGACAGAGAGGCACACTAGACCACATCATATGGGAATGCCCCTTTTCACCTGGGGCTATGGCCAACATCCTAGACGCAGAAGCCTGGGAGTTCCTCTTTCAAAGCGCAAACCCTGAAGACCAAAAAGAAGCCATCCGCCTGGCGGCTGAGGCCGCGAAGAATCAATGTATTCTCGCGCGCTTTTAGTTGCGGAGTCCCGGCCCCCTGCTCGGGCCTGCGTACCTGAGTACCCCCTATACTGGTGGAAACAAAGTTTTCAATCAATCAATCAATCAATACCCGAGCAACCTCTTGCGACCAATCACTAATTTAACTTCCGCCTGCCACGCGGTCAGTTTGCTCACAGGTGGGCAGGTTGTGATGACGCCACATGGTCACATGACCTACGTGGCTTCAAATGGTTGCCGACGCCAAACAATTTTTTCCCGACATGCGGCTACTAATGCTCTCGCGTTTAAATAAAAGCATAGAGCTCGAAAAATTTTAATCGCCGCTTTAAGCGAAATGCGACTGACACAGAAAGCTTTTCTTCACCCCTCCGCCACCACTCTGTGACCCACCTTAACTACTATGACCCCCCTTAACTACAAGACCAGAGGTCACACGTTCGTGACAGCCCTCACTGAAAGGAACGTCCTTGACACGACTATGTGTTAATAAACACAAAATCGGAACTGCAGAAACATCGGCATGCTGGTACGACACCTTCCAAGTAACAGCGCACTCAAGAGGATAAGCACAAGGCGATCATACGGTGGTCACAGGACGCACATTGAGACGACCTGAAAGATGTCCCACCGGCAAGTCCAAGCTTCTAAAGTCGTTCAACTTAATCCCTGGAGAATGGGAACTTTCAGATATCTCAACGTGTCCGCATGTTCGTATGGTCTCTCTTGTCCTTGTCGTCCTGGGCTCCGTTTACGAGAGAGGAAAGACGAGCTTTATATAATGACCCCGTTATCTACAGTTGGCGAAGACAACGAGAACTAAAGGAACGGAAAGCACAAGTTGAAGGGAAGAATCATCACCTTCACCATCGTCACCTTGACTACGACCACTACAGGACCAAGTCCTATCCCATATATCTCCAATTAACTTCGTCCTCTGCCAACTGCGGCTGCCTTAAAAGGGAAAGAAGGTCTAAAGGAAGATAACTTTGTGGATCTTCATAACCGCTGATAGGAAACGTGCCATTCTTTCGTATTCCCCACTTTTTCTGAGAGGTAGCTTATGCATATTTGTTTTCTATGGAGTATCGCAACGGCCGTGCTAGCGTTGGAAGTGTGCCCAGCTCTGAGTCCGAATGATCCAGGGCACTCTTTTATCTACGCGGCCAGAGACCGCTCCTCGATCACAGGCCTCCATCGGGTCGCGTGCGGACGCGACCTACGTGCCTGAGGTAAGAGATAAGAGACGCCTTATCATCTCTCAGTGCATGAAGACGCGCCCCGCAAACAGCTTCGACTTAGCGGCTTCGATATGTGCGTCGAGTGGTTTGTGTCACGCATACCCACCTGACCCGTATACCCGAGTCCGACACTGTGTTCGGCGCACTTACGACCATCGCGTGACTTGGCGAGCATATGAAGAACGCGCCTGCCTACGCGTCTAGGCACCGAAAAAACTGTTTAAGTGGCTTGTAATTCTTTTACGCGATAGCGTATACAGCTCGTTCGGTTGAAAAGCCGTCGGCACCGCGTGTCGGAAACAATTGGGGGCTGCGTAAAAAAATCGTATCATGGTAATTTGTGGTTCTAGGGACTGATGATTGATTGGTGTGTGATAAGGAATGACCAGTTAATGAAATTATTATAATTAATTGATGAATTGATAATTAAAGACAAATAAATTGGTAAAATGGGGTTCAAAGGTGTCAAAATGCTCAGAATGGCAATCCAATGTTTGATGATGCTATTTAAGAAAAATTTCGAGTGTTTAAATGATCAAATAATTAATTGAAACAAGTGTCAAAAGGCAAAATGCGCTCAAAGGTGTCAAACTGCTCAGAATCGAAATCCTAACCCACTACGCTATCGCGTAGTACCCTTAATGCGGGGCTTAAGTGTCCTCTCCAATTTTTTTATATGTAATATAAATGGCAGACAGGCCCTAAAGTGTGAAACCAACGTTAGCAGTGTTTCGTTTTAACGAGCTCTGTGTGATAGACCTTTATGCCTAAAAAACATCAAAGGCACCAGTGGGAATACCTACTCGTAATCTATCATGCAGTTAGGCGAGGCGCAGAAAAATGTTCCTCGAAAGATTTATCTATATCCCTGGAGAGTAGTGTTTGCCCTCTGGCTGAAAAAGATAACGTCAAGTAGAAGATAACACTGTATCGGTGTAAACGCGTTGAAGATAGCTCATGGTATTCCAGAGACTCGCAACAATGTTACGAGAAAAGTGTGTTATTCCGGCTAATCTCGTTGTGCTGTTTTGCTCTTAGCGATATCTTTTAAGAGCAGCTAGAAACATCCTTTTAATCTTCCGGCATTATTCTATATAGCTTAAAGGACCATGAAATATTTCCGTTCATTTCAACTTGGTCGAGTTTGATAAGCGAAGTAATGCAATTGGATTATCACCACTCCAGGTATGACTTCATCTGCGAATATACAGGCTTGGGAAGACCTCAAATGGCACAGCGTACGCACTTTCAAACACGAGCAGCAACACGGAAAGCAGTCTATACCAAATTAATTTATTTATGACAGTCTGCCATAAGCACATTTGCTGAGCGGGTTGAAAAAAACAACCCACACACCAGCCCAGAAGCCAGTGCGAATCTGAATAATCTGTAAAAATCGCGCCGGCTGAACTGGACGTGTTGAAGAATCACCTCGTATAAGAAGAATAAACTGTTAAATTGCTTGACAAGCTGTTTTGGAGAAAATTATAGTCTACCCTACTTTATCAGCGGGATGAGAGCAGGCGTTCAGTGGAAGAGGAAGTTTGTTGAACGCATTAAATCGCGTATTTCCGGGAAGCAGTGACTTAAACCTCAAGAAATTGAGAACTTAGTATCATTTTCGTAGCTGTAAGCTAACAATCACGGCGTTAGTGCGGGTAATAAAGAGTTTCAGCACATTGTTACCGTATGTCGGTGCACTTAGGCACTATAGCTACACAGCCGTACTGCGCGCAGGCTTAGTGCACCATTTAAATTAACCGCTACCGTGCTACCGAGCCCTTACATGGGGCCTGCAATGAACTCCAGAATAGAAATCTGTAATAGAGAGTTTTAGCACTATATAGTAGAGAGTTTGCACGCGCTCTAAGACCCTGCCACTGCGCACGCACTGTAGGCACCTAGCTGGTTCGGTATGTATAGGTATCCATTGTGCTAAAACTCTAATAAATTCACTAATAATATTATACCGTCCAAGGCGCCGAAATAGGGCGAGTCAAGAAGCCTCATGCGCGCAGACTATTTCTCCTGATGATGGTAGTGAATAAATTGGTGGAAGCTCCCCCCCCCTTCCCCCCCCCCCCCCCCCCCAAATTTTGCATGCGCCAATCGCTGTGGTGTGTCTTGCAACGTGAGACAGCAGGCTGCTTTCGATAACCTCGTCGAATGGAAACCAACGCCGCACAGTAGCAGTTGAAAGCTGCAAGAAGATTACCGGAACAATTAATGCTCAAGAGGTCCCACGAAAGCAAACCCATGAGCTTCCATATCCCTTGTCTGTCGTATATAGCAAAAAAAAAAAAGGGCTCCCCAAGAACTTAGTGTCTGTACCCTTTTAAAGTGTTGCTGTCGTTTTTATTCCGTTGCGGTTTTTCTCTCTGGCATTTGCATTTACCCAACCCTTCTCTAATGCCTGTGGGGTCCGAGGCTATGTTACATCAATGAAATCGTACTAGGAACTGGAACATTTTTCAATATGCCACGTTCCATTCACCACAGCAGGCAGGCATTGGCCTCACTGCTGCTTCAGCTACCAATATAAAAAATTCACGGGGGGCACTTTGTTGACCTAAAGTGCGGCGAGGCGAAAGCCTTTAGCGCGGTGTTGCTGCTTGCGTCGCTGACGTGTGGTTAAGGTGTTGAATAAGTGCACAATTGTTTGTGAATCTTAAATGCTGAAGACACTGGAGGGTGTTCGTGAGGCATCCGTCTGGTTCGACCCCTTTCCGCAAACACTCTCTAGCGTCCTTGACAAGGAGAACTACATATGCGTTGGCAGGAAGTAGCGTATACTAGTTAGCACTCTCGGCTACGGAGCAGAAGGGTGGTGGTTCGAATCCAATCGTACACAAATTTTTTTTTCTTATCGAGTTGAAAAGCGTAACGGATGGACAGACGGTATGACGTAACTTCCGTTGTCGTAACCTCCGGTTGGCGGTGTAACGTACGGACAGGATCTCGACCCGGAGTATGAGCCATTAAAGGCCTTCGCTTTAATAACCGGCCTACTCATGTTTATTTCACGCTGCTATCATTGTTAATGTAATATTGTTTAGAGCCTTTAATATGAATAATCATGTCTGCAGCGGTCGGCATTTACATCGTTCGAATGTTCATACACCCTCAATCGCCAATTTCTCCCGGTTTTGATAGCACACGCCGTGGGACTTCCGATGAAGGCAGCTTTCCTGCACCTTGTATACTGACCTGCTCCCGGACCGGCATTTCACAGTGCATGGTGCCAGTTGAACGGATATAGCGGGGCGTCCGTTAGCAGCTGATGCAAGACGGTCTCTCGTTACCGAAGACATCCGCGCCCGGTAGAAACGCTGGCACATACCCAGATTGCGGCAACAGGCACACCCCTCCACTGAAGCCGCTCAATTCATTTCGCATGCACTGTAGGCACCGTCCTTCGGCTGCAAACCGCGGCGCCCTTGGCGGAAGCATACGATGACACTTTGCGACAGGCTTTAGCTACAAAAGCTCCAGTATGGGGTGTAGAGGGGAAGATATTGAGCAATTGAGCGAACGGCTATAGGCATTAAAAACCTGCTTCACCTGAACGGAGCGGTTTCCTTTCGGTGAGATTAAGCCGCATCAAAATGAGCTTAGCATACTGTACATGTAAATCAGGAAGCCAGGCCAGAGTGAGAACTTCCTTTCCTGGTTTCCACTGGCTTCGTTTTATTTTATTTTTGTAATACTATACTAACTGGCTACGAACGAAGCATAGGTGCAGTAACTGCTTCGCTCAGGGTAAGCACCAAAATCGCACCATTGTGGAAGCAGGGAACGGCGGTGGAGATAGAGGCGAAGGCGCGCCGTCAGTGCGACGTATAGTTGAGAAATAATAATTGGTTTTTAGGCGAAAGGAAATGGCGCAGTATCTGTCTCGTATATCGTTGGACACCTGAACCGCGCCGTAAGAGAAGGGATAAGGGAGGGAGTGAAAGAGGAAAGGAAGAAGAGGTGCCGTAGTGGAGGGCTCCGGAATAATTTCGACCACCTGGGGATCTTTAACGTGCACTGACATCGCACAGCACACGAGCGGCTTAGCGTTTTTCCTCCATAAAAACGAAGCCGCCGCGGTCGGGTTCGAACCCGGGAACTCCGGATCAGTAGTCGAGCGCCCTAACCACTGAGCCACCGCGGCGGGTAGTTGAGAAAGGTTCGAATTAATTTTAACCGGCGTCTTTTCACACTTAGAGCTCGTCTAAATGCGACCGTCGCGGATCCCCAGGTGGTCGAAATTATTCCGGAGCCCTTCACTACGGCGCCTCTTTCTTCCTTCTTTCACTCCCTCCTTTATCCTTTTCCTTACGGCGCGGTTCAGGTGTCCAACGATATATGAGACAGATACTGCGCCATTTCCTTTCCCCCAAAACCAATCATCATCATCACCATCATTATTATTATTATTATTATTATTATTATTATTATTATTATTATTATTATTATTATTATTATTATTATTATTATTATTATTATTATTATTATTATTATTATTATTATTATTATTTACGTCTTCGCTTATACTTTGAACTAAAAAGAAAAAGTCACTAAATAGATCGCGCGTCTGCAGGAAAACTTCGTTAAGAAAACAAAAGAAAGTCCTTATCATTCATGTTTTGGGAAATAAGTGTTGACTGCACGGTAGTAACGTGTTTCATTTACATTGCATCCACATGTGCAGTCGGGCTGGAATGAACCGCCAGCACGTACATGTCGTACTTTTATACTCAGCAGCGAGATTTCCTTTGCAACCAGTTTATGAATATCTACGTCGGTAGATCTTTTACATGGCGACCTGAATCAGACGAGGTAAACACTACACACAGTTATACAGTATACAGCTCAAAGAACACAGGTAAAATATTTTGTTTTGTTCACAGGCACTATTCGCTCTCTATATAAGCCTGACTGTACAGTTCAGAGACAACCGGCACGTCGGAGTAACAGCAACCGGCGACATTCTGTAAAAAGTCAGTAAATTAATAATAAAAAAAACAGCATATCACAACGAAGAAAATTCCATCGGCAACTTACGAAAACTTTGGAGTTGCGGTGGCTCCTTCAGGGGGCTCGAAACGCCAGCCGGAGCACACTGTGAACCAGCTGGAATTTCGAGACTGGCTGCTTCCTTCGGGAACGACTGCTTCAGGCAGTAATTCGTTCGAAACAGCGAAAAAGAAAAAAAAAACCGCTCGACTCGGCAGGGAAGTGCTTTAGCGGAGTGACGTTTCAGCCAACGAAGGAAGTTTGCTGAAAGTCACAGTCACAGCGCAGAAGTCTCGCCAGCAGACGACAGCTGTTGGTGAGCAGGAGACACCCAAGAGTCTGCAGACGACGAGCGCAACAACACAAACGCAACTGCGCGTCAGATGCAGGCGAACCGCTACGAGGCTTCCTCTGATGTTTTTCTCTTTCACGCGGGCCGTTACAAACAGACGACGCACTAGAGTAGTTGTACCGGGGTCACGTGACGAGCACGCGCCAGCAGACGGCGGCCTCGAAGAACCAGACGACAACAGAAGCAGACTATGTCGGCCAGCCAAGCTGAGGCGCCATTAAACAACAAAAAGAAATGACGCCGGAATTCCTTTCCTGTGTCGCTTTCTTTCCTTATCAGCCACACGGAACCATGGCCAAGGATACAGAGCGCGTGTCCTCAGCTTCACAACTGCTAGCCTGCTTTCGAGATTTATCACGCCACCACGCCATTATCTCTGGAGCCTTCGGTTAGAGTATCTAAACGTATGATTGGCGATTAAGTGACCAGACGGCACTTGCGTGTTTTGCTTTCGAAGCGAACATCTCGTGACGGTAAATCGTCACTCTGACAGCATCATCAGCTATCGACACACGCGGTACGTGAATAATTGCTTAATTTTTTTCAGGGCCCTGGATCTGAGCCACGCGTTTTGCTTTGACTTAATTGTAACGCAGACGTCAGTGTGTTAGTCTCACACAGTCATGAGAACCACTGCATTTCGCTCCAATAAACCCTGCGCTGCAATGCACACCACTCTAAACAACCTGACGTCAAAATGGCATCACGTGAGACACTCGGCACAAAATCAACAATATAAACTCTCTAACCCCCCCGCCGTTAGGTGTACCACACGTAAAGTTGGCAGTTATCTTTCTTTCCTTTTCTCTTCATTTGGGATAGTTCATACAAACTGGCTCGGGAGGTATAGTGAAAGGCCCGGTAAGTGCCTGACTAGGCTATGCCACCCTTGACAGAGCAGGCAGCAAATGTTTTTTCCAGGTGGCTAGACATCGTAATCATATGTCGACCAAAATAGATGAGCGCAAATACAGTAAAAAGTTACAATTCCTTCGATACAAATCTAATCTTCTTATGGAAGGACAAGGGAAAGACTACTTTGAGCTCTATTAATACTGAACCAATTTCATAACAGCAAGCAATTGTTTTTTCCGGAACGTAAACCATGACAATTAAACATGAAGCACAATGCACGCACATAATGCAAATGCAATCCAGATCATTGACGATTAAAATGCAACACATTGCAAGACTTACACCACGAGTTGGTTCAGGAGATTAATTCTTCATACCTTCTGCTCTGATAGAAACAGTGTTTTGACTTGCTTCCAGAATTTTGTCGGGGAGGGACAGTCATTTAGTAATAATAATTGTTTTTTTTTGGCGAAAGGAAATGGCGCAGTATCTGTCTCATATATCGGCGGACACCTGATCCGCGCCGTAAGGGAAGGGATTAAAGGAGGTAGTGAAAGAAGAAAGGCAGAAAGAGGGGCCGTAGTGGAGGGCTCCGGAATAATTTCGACCTCCTGGGGACCTTTAACGTGCACTGACATCGCACAGCACACGAGCGCCTTAGCGTTTTGCCTCCATAAAAACGCAGTCATTTAGTAAGTTTAATATATCAGGGTACTGGTAATAGTGACGACAACCAGTGGTTGCTAAAACGTCCACATCCGCAAACAACCTCTTTGTTAACCTGCACGTATTACATGAAGTAATGTTAACATCGATTAAATAAACATACATTTATTGTTTATTGTGCTTGTTCGCGTCTAGGTATGGCCATGTGATCACGTATTCCCCTATTCTTTAGTGCTTGCGAAAAAAAAAACCAAACTCCAAGTCCGCCGTAGTAAAATGTAGCAAGATAGAAACGCCTACGACTGATGTTGTATAAAATGCTTCCTCAAACTATGTATCTTGGCTGGCGTTTCGCATTTTGTATTGATGACAATAAAGGAGCAAGGCGGGAGATTATGAAAAGACGATTAGAAAGGAATAGTATACGTGCATGTGGTGGTCATGTGATCCTACTAATGCAAAATGAACACCGCGCATCATTACTTGACAGCCCAGAACAGACAGCATGTTCAGGAACTTTGTCGACAGAATTCTACAAATTCGTCGACATTGACGCCCCGACATCAGCGCTCTGTTTCTGAGATGAGTCGCTGTTCCGTGTTGATTAATTTATTTTGCGTCATACAAGGGTCGTATCGCATGACATGATGGAGTTTTTCTTGAAATCTTTATTGCAGCTGTTTTGCTGAAATTTTTTGCATGCATTCTTATTTGTATTACATCTATTATCGAACCGATTCCTGTTTGTACCTAAGCTTTTCTACAGTATGGTTAAGAAAAATAATAAACAAAATATATCTGACGCTATTCCTGAAACCTGAAAAAAAAAACTCAAATACCCGTCAAATCGCGACAGGAATTGGCTTTAAGTGGTCTGTTTTGAATTTTAAATTGCCTCGGCCTCGCGCCCATCCCCTCCTCAGCCATTTCCCCAGAGAGAGAGAGAGAGAGAGGGGGGGGGGGGGGGCAACTTGAGCTTGACATACTTCATAATAACGCACTGTTTTAGCGTCAACAGTGCAGATATCACCTGCCATAGCTTGACCTGCATCATCTGCCACCGCCGATCTCAGCGTTACACGGACTTGTGCATGGCTCGGGTAGCCTTATATGTTTACACTGCATTTATATACGTAATAAAACCGCGAAGGACCAGTAGGGACGAAAAATTTCTGAATGTTTTGGAAAGTTCCGGCTTCAGGTTGGGCGTTGGCCTCGCCCTGGTTTCGGTACAGTTTCCACCGAGTGGATTTACCGGGAATCATTTCCTGCCTAAAAAATGGATTTAGTCACGACTGTGAACACGATCAAAAAAAAAGGCCGCCAACATTACCTGATGATGACGATTTTTTATGGCCCCAGGGCATCTGCCATCATTAAGTGTTGTGTTACCTATGATGGCATTCCGGCAATGTATAGGTAGGAAGATACTGCCTCCTGCCTATAGGAGGTTCCACAAGCCAGTGCACGCCATTTTGAAGTAAGAAGCCATGCGTGCAATCGTCTGTTAATACCTGCTACCATCAGCGACAGTATCACATACATCAAAGACGCGTAGAAACGAATGCACGGTATTTCAATTTCAATTTATTTTTCCATGTACACATGGTGAGGGTCGAGGAAAAAAAAAGTCAGAAATTATGGCTTGACATGGCCGTCGGCCCCTACATTGCAGGGCAGCAGGCAACGTCCAAATTGCATACACACAAAATTGCGTACAATCATGCACATACATACACAAATTACATACACTCAAACGGTTGGCGCATCATTAGAAAAAACAATAAGGAATGAAAAGCCGCCGCGGTGGCTGAGTGCTTACGGCGCTCGGCTGCTGGCTCGAAAGACACGGGTTCGATCCCGGCCGCGGCGGTCGAATTTCGATGGAGACGAAATTCTAGAGGCCCGTGTACTGTGCGATGTCAGTGCACGTTAAAGAACCCCAGCTGGTCGGAATTTCCGGAGACCTTCACCACGGCGTCCCTCATAGCCTGAGTCGCTTTGGGACGTTAAACCCCCTTAAACCAAACCAATAAGGAACGAAGTGCACACAAAAATGATACCCCAAAAGGCAACAAAAAGCAAAATATACTTCATAGAAAAACAGGTTTTGGTTGTTCGAATCAGGTCAACACTTTATGGAACGAAAGAGATAAAGAAGCAGTGAAAGCATGGTGAAATCTAAAAAATAGCCCACACATCCTCTATATCTCTGCGGCATGCTCGTGATACATCAACTTTTGCAGCATGAAACTATTTAAAAGACGGGCAACATGTTTGCTAGGCTATATGTACAGTACCATATATTGTGCGGCATGTTGGAATATGCCACAGTTCGCTGTCTGCTAGGGTAAGTTTTTACATTTAGTGAAAGGTGTGCTGTGCCATGCAAGTAACTCACATTTTGTTTCATGTCGTTCTTACATCTTTCCGTAAGATTGCCCTATGCTATAAACTTAGCGACCGTCCCTGCGTATTTAACTGGCCTGTACCATGCTGCAATAATGCAACCAGTGTGACGCTTGCACACAATTGAGCACATAGCTCTACATAAAGAAGCAGTGGAAGCATGGTGAAATCTAAAAAATAGCACACACATCCTCTATATCTCTGCGGCATGCTCGTGATGCATCAACTTTTGCAGCATGAAACTATTTAAAAGACAGGGCAACATGCTTACTATGCTATATGTACAGTACCATATATCGTACGGCATGTTGGAATATGCCACAGTTCGCTGTCTGCTAGGGTAAACTTTTACATTTAGTTAAAGGTGTGCTGTGCCATGCAAGTAACTCACATTATGTTTTATGTCATTTTTACATCTTTCCGTAAGGTTACCCTATGCTATAAACTTAGCAACCGTCCCTGCGTATTTAACTGGCCTGTACCATGCTGCAATAATGCGACCAGTGTGACGCTTGCACACAATTGAGCACATAGCTCTACAACCGCACAGTAGAAGTGTGACGTTGCCAAATTCAACAGGTTTTCTTCAAGCTTGCATTGGTCGTGTATTAGACGTTTTTTCTTTCAGTAGAAATGACGAGTGATGCCTCAAAAGACTAAGGGGCAACTCCTGCGATTTATTTTATCATAGTAAATAAATGGCTTATTTATATTGCCGAGGGTATTCTCATTCGAGTACGCGACTTCTTTTTCTTAATTTACTCAAAAAGTAATTTTAAATAAGCGAAATATTGAAGTCAAAACAAAAACTTCCACTTACGGCTTAGAGGGCTGGCGATGGAAGATCGCCGAACAAAGGCTGAACTCTACTCCACGGTTTTCTCTCTATGTCTCCGCGGTGGTTATTCAGGGATCTTTGTCGTGATAAAAACAGCAGTGACCACAACTTACCTTTCGTCAATATTCGGCACGCAAGTCAGACCACTGTCTATAATGCCAGTCGTCTGGAACGACACAATCGAAGCAACGAAGTAGCACTTCAGCGATATCTCGTGCTCTGAAGGGCCGCATCTTGCGATTCTACGCACTCGGCTTAAGTGCTACTAAAATAAATAATTGGTTTTTGGGGAAAGCAAATGGCGCAGTATCTGTCTCATTTATCGATGGACACCTGAACCGCGCCGTAAGGGAAGGGATAAAGGAGGGAGTGAAAGAAGAAAGGGGTGCCGTAGCGGAGGGCTCCGGAATAATTTCGACCACCTGGGGATCTTTAACGTGCACTGACATCGCACAGCACACGGGCCCCTTAGCGTTTATCCTCCATAAAAACGCAGCCGCCGCGGTCGGGTTCGAACCGGGGACTCCGGATCAGTAGTCGAACCCGACCGCGGCGGCTGCGTTTTTATGGAGGAAAAACGCTAAGGCGCCCGTGTGCTATGCGATGTCAGTGCACGTTAAAGATCCCCAGGTGGTCGAAATTAATCCGGACCCCTCCACTACGGCACCTGTTCATTCCTTTCTTCCTTCATTCTCTCTTTTATCCATTCTGCCTGCTGTCCTTTATTTCCGCTGCCCCAGCTCAGGTGCTTCAGTATCGATGGCAGATGCCGGGGCTAGCAAAAATCTTTTCCTTCCTTTTTACTATTATTTTTAATAAAACCACTACCACCACCACCATCCCTCCACTTACGGCGCGGTTCAGGTGTCCAACGATATACGAGACAGATACTGCGCCATTTCCTTTTCCCAGAAACCAATTATTATTATTATTATTATTACGCTTTCTCTCTTCTTTCGCGCACTCTTTCATCCTTTCCCTCAGAACGCGGTTGCGGTGTCCACCGAGAAGCGAGGTGCTGCGCCCTTTCGGTTGACTGGTGCGGTCAGGGCTCGTAATCAATATCTGACTGCCTTGTTCGTGATAGCTCTCTTCAAGGAGCTTGCTGTAAATCCTCGCGCGACTGGTGCGGTGCAGCGCAAAGCTTACAGATAAGCAGTTGATTTTAAGTACGAAATGGAAAATTTTATGCCGTTTGACCGCTGACCTGAGGCATCATATCGCGTCTTATACGATAAAGTTTATCGCAGCTGTGCGAATTTGGCAGCTACATTCGCAGTGTACAAGCAGTTCCTGTCGTTGGGTAGTCTTCGGATGGCGGGTCTTTTGTGATTACTAATGCTTACGTAAGCCTTTGATGTCGCTCAGTGGGGCTGATCTGAAAGCCAGCGTTCATGCAATTATCCTCCTTTGTTGCCATCCAGGATAATAATAATAATAATAATAATTGCTTTTTTGGGGGAATGGAAATGGCGCCGCATCTGTCTACCTCATATATCGTTGGACACCTGAACCGCGCCGTAAGGGAAGGGATAAAGAAGGGAACGAAAGAAGAAAGGAAGAGAGAGGTGCCGTAGTGGAGGGCTCCGGAATAATTTCGACCACCTGGGGGATCTTTAACGTGCACTGATATCGCCCAGCACACGGGCGCATTTTTGCGTTCCGCCTCCATTAAAACGCAGCCGACGTGGTCGGGTTTTAACCCGGGTACCCCGGCTCAGTAGCCGAGAGCGCTAACCACTGAGCCACGGCGAGCAGGTATTCCTTGAGTACGCGGATGAGTCGCCGAGAGCACCAGCGGGGCGGGAACGGAACGGTGACCTCATTCAACTGCTCCGAGTGCTCACGGTCACGGAGCCGCGTTTATTGTCGTTGGTCAGAAATTCAGCGTCGAAGACAGTAGCCATGGCGTCTCCACTCATTGCAGTTGCGGTCACCAGCTTTGAACCAGTATACTTAGCGTTTTTCCTCCATAAAGAAAGGCGGCTGCGTTTTTATGGAGGAAAAACGCTAAGACAACCGTGTGCTGTGCGATGTCAGTGCATGCTAAAGATCCCCAGGTGGTCGAAATTCTTCCTTCATTCCCTCCTTTATCGCTTCCCTTACGGCGCGTTTCAGGTGTCCAACGATATGAGACAGATACTGCGCCATTTACTTTCCCCCAAAAAAACAATTATTGTTATCCTCGATGCCAACAGAGGAGGATAATGCGTGCGCGCGCGTGCGTGGATAATGCTTTCAGATTAGCCCCACTGAGCGACTTCAAAGGCGTAAGCATTAATAATCACAAAAGACCCGCCATCCGAAGAACACCTAATCACGATACGGGCAACCACCCAAACATCGCATATTTGTACACTGCGAATGTAGCTGCCACTTTCGTACAGCTCCGATACACTTTACCGTATAAGACGCGATACGATGCCTCAGGTCAGCGGTCCAACGGCATAAAATTTTCCATTTCCTACTTAAGATCAACTGCTTATCTCTAAGCTTTACGCTGCACCGCACCAGTCGCGCGAGGATTTACAGCAAGCTCCTTGAATAGAGAGCTATCACGAACAAGGCAGTCAGATATCGATTACGAGCCCTGGCCGCACCAGTCAACCGAAAGGGCGCAGCACCTCCCTTCTCGGTGGACACCGCAACCGCGTTCTGAAGGGAAGGATGAAAGAGTGCGCGAAAGAAGAGAGAAAGAGTAATAATAATAATATTAATAATAATAATAATAATAATTGGTTTTGGGGGAAAGGAAATGGCGCAGTATCTGTCTCATATATCGTTGGACACCTGAACCGCGCCGTAAGGGGGAGGGATAAAGGATCGAATGAAGGAAGAAAGGAATGAATAGGTGCCGTAGTGGAGGGCTACGGAATAATTTCGACCACCTGGGGATCTTTAACGTGCACTGACATCGAAAATTGGTTTAAAGGTGGAAGCCTTTCTTGACTCATGACTGGCGTGAACGGAAGTTGTAGACCGAAGTTCTCCGCACGAACTGTCAATCATAAGTTGTGTGGCAGATAAAACAAAAATGTAAAAGTTGATTAAGCAATAGTTCTTAAGCAACGTATATGTAATGAAGTTAACCAGAAATTAAAAACAAAACCAAAAACTAAAAATAAATGAAATAAAAAGAAAAAATATCGGTGGCTTAGCTCTGCTATGCCTAGTATACGTAGCGAAAATAGCCATTAACTGATGAAGCCGAACTGATGTCTGCCTGTGAGTCTAGCTGTCAGTCGTGCCGAACAGCCCGGGCAACGGCTTCGGGCTCCGTCGAGTTCATTTCCCGAAGCCTACGTTGCTGCCGCAACGAGCAAGGCTCCTCTTCCATGGCTTGCAACTGCCGGCTGAGCGCCTCGCCTCCCGTATTCATTCGAACCCATGCGCACGCGCAGTAAGGCGCATAGCTAGTCATGGCGTCAACGCGCAGCGGTGGATGGGGATTCTAGTACTTTGCAGAACTGTAGCGAGGCGGCAAAGTCGGCGGCGGTCGCCACAACGCCGCGCAGCTGTGACGTCACGCGGGGCGCACCTGTGGCGAAACTCGCGCTTGCGCGGTGGGAGCAGATGGCCAAGACGGGCGAAATCGCTCCGGCTAGCGTAGTGCAGCTTTCACTACAAAAAAGAACGGAGGACGTTTAAGCTTCGTCTTTAAAGGAGTGTAGACACCTAAATTTTCGGGGCGTGTTTTCTTGTTTGTAATGATGCGGAAGGCATTATTATACATGGATTACCGCCTAGTATTCTCCTACGTTTCTTTCTTGTGCGGTTTCGGTTTCAACAGCCGAATGAGCACTGTGACGTCGTGTACTTACAGGTCACTTGAGACATGACAAAACGTCCATATAATCGCTGTTTCTACATTTGTTGTCATTCCGGATCTCGAGGAAGGCTGGATTCATCATTGCAGTAAATTAAAACGATGAAGCAACGATTATATGGACGTTTTTCAATGCCTCACGTGACACAAAAGCGCACTTTTACGTCACAGCCATCGTTCGGCTGTTTAAACCGAAACCGAAAAAGTATGACAGAAAAAATTCGATTATATATTATTTAGCGGTCGTAGGCGAATATCACTGCGGAGCAATGTCTTCTGCATCATTGTAGAGGAGAAAACATGCCACCAATATTAGGTATCTATACTCCTTTAGGAGTGGGACGCGACACATGGAGGAAAAAAAAAACTTAGGAGGGAACACGACGCCAATTGAGGTCAGCCTTCGCAAGCCAAGCGCGCGTGAAGCCGCTCTCTCCCCCGTTCTTTCGCTCTCCCAGTCAGTTCTTGGTATTTTGCTGTTAGTATGGCAGCAAACCGACTCTTTCCCCAACCCAAATGTGTACTCGCACATATTTATTACAACCTCCAGCCCTAACTGCCGCTTCTGCGGTGCAAAAGCTACTTTAGACCACATAATCTGGGACTGTAAAGCACATCCCCCACCCCCAGATCTCATGGCTGCTCCCTCACCTGACGCGTGGCTTTCAGTAAAGGTCAGCGACGACCGAGGCACTCAAGTCAAGGCTGTCGAATGGGCCTGTGCGGTACGAGACCTACATGGTCTGGACCTCACTTACTGACCACGAATCTACACTTTCTTTCAATAAAGTTTTTACTCACTCACTTGCTGTTAGTATGCTTTAGTGCGCGCGTCTGCGCGGCCCATGGAGGAAGAAAAAATTTTTCCTTCCTCCATGGCGCGGCCGTCTACAGCAAGGAGGTTGATCTATATATATAGTCAGTCTGCCGCGCTAATCTGCGCATGCGCGCGCCCAGCGGCGTTAGATTTTACCGCATGCTATCGAGTGGCGTGGTCACGGGGGGACCGACTCTATTCTTTTTAATGCATTCTTACGACTAGGCTTCAAGTCTCTCGCTGGATGCTCCCGCCTGTTGTTTTTTTTTTTTCTCCATGACGCAACAGCGTGTTGCAGGGTTGCCAACGAGTCCACAGAACTCCATCGACGCCATTGCACTTTCGGCGCGACGCCTCACCCGTTGGACAATTTAGGGAAAGAAATTGACGCCCGTCTCACATATCTCGGTGGACAGCTGAACCGCGCCGTAAGGGAAGGAATATTTCCAACAACTACACTACTACGACGCCGACGGCTGTTCGACTGAACGAGCTATACGCTGTCGCGTAATAACAGAAAATGAAAAATGAAGGTACAATGAGACCTCCACTACGCCACCACTTTCTTCCTTCTTTCACTCCCTCATTTATCATCTCCGTCACAGCGCGGTTCGGGCGTCCACCGATCAAGATGTGTGACAGTTGTTGCGTCATTTCCCTTCCTAAAAAAAACGACCAACTTCCGACAACACATTTTGCGGGCACTTCCGCCGTCAACATAGCCATAAAAAGATTTCGCAATAATAAGTTCGACCACCTGGGGATGATTAACAATGTCTGTGCACATTGAAGAACCTTACGCTGGCTTTGAGAAAAGTAAAGGCAGATACCACCACCTACTCACAGCGTGTTTGAGGTCCACTGCTGGCATTGAAAATTGGTTTTGAGGAAAGGAAATTACACAGTAACTGTCTCGCGTAT
Source organism: Amblyomma americanum (assembly GCF_052857255.1). Classification (NCBI taxonomy): domain Eukaryota; kingdom Metazoa; phylum Arthropoda; class Arachnida; order Ixodida; family Ixodidae; genus Amblyomma; species Amblyomma americanum. Next base: position 139,802,244 of record NC_135505.1, on the reverse strand, counting down.
CTCGGTGGAGGTCTCTGGAATAACTGCAACCACTTGGGGTTCATTACTTTTATTGTCGAACTCATCGAAACTTCTTTAGAAAACAGATACAGTGTGTCCTTGCCACCGCATTTACATTGGACCCTTTTGTACTGACTGTACACAGCTTGGTACTATATACTAAGGGAGAAGGTTGTCTGCCCTTCTGGGATTTTTATACTTGTTGCAAGCTTCTTGATGAAGCTGTTAATATCATTACCATTTATGTTTGTGCATGGTCGGTCGCAACTTCTCTATAAAGCAGTTCCATTGCCTCCTTGCCACTGCATCTACACCAGCCCCTTACACACCTGCTAGCAGCCCAAGGTTTTCTCCTTCAGAAAATTCTTGTTTTTCGGAGTCACCCCTATTGTCAGCACCCAATCTCATCTCCAGTGTTGCAAGGGCTCCTGTGTTCCGGTACTTCCCGATGTCCTGGGAGTTGTTTAGCTTACACTGGTTCCTCAGCTGGAGCACCTTGTTCATACATGCAATACGGGTCTTGCAGCGGGCAATAGCTAGTGGTTGTGCAACACTTTTTCATGTTGCTTGAGGTAGCTGCGCTGCACAAACCTCCTTCCACACTGCAGGCACTTGTATGGCCTCTCTCCTAAATGGCCCCGCATGTGCTTCGAATGGCTAAACTGCCGATTGAAGCTCCTCCTGCAGATCTCGCACGTGAAGGGCTGCTCGCCTGTGTGTGTGTATCCTCTCGTGCCTGGTGACTCCGGTCCTGGGCGGGCAGAGACAGGAGAAGGAGGGTGGCAGGCATTGTTTTGACATATGTTACATGAAAAACAGCACAGAAGCACCATAGAGTGAGGATGAGACAAGTGACAGGAAAAGTGCTAACTTGTAACTAAGCTTTTAATGTGGATCTGAAGCATACATACGCACATCTGAATCTACAAAAGGAAAGAAGAATGTACGGAAAACAGATGAAACACTGACATGTGCCACCTATGCCATGAAACCAAGCTCCTTCCTTGATAGTGCCACAGACGGCCTATTGACGCATTTAGCACCTCCCCGTGTTATCTCGCTACCCTCTAATATGTCCGTAGTCGGACCAGTGCGATGGCGATACAAAATGACAAAATATATTTGAATGACAAAAACGGCAACATTTCATACCACCTGCTGTGGAAGCGAAGCGAGAGGCAGATGGCGAGGGCCTAAAAGCAAAGGATGTGGCCAGTAATGTGGACCAAAGAGTCACTGAAATTCTGCACACCTACACTGACCACTGAGTGCTGGTCATTTGCTAGGCTCTATCTTCCTCAAAAATATTCCGCCTTCACCGGCCGTCCTTGTGCACTACTATTCCGTGCTAGGCTGGAGCTGTTCCCGACTGTAGAATGGACTAGACTTAAACAAGCCAGAGGTAGAGTAGAATTTTCACAAGCCCATATTTCCGTTCCAAAATTGGCATCACCAGAGTCCTTCAACGTAGCTTTACGGTCATGAAATTTCACCCCAACTCTAAGGGAGAGCTTGGTGCGTTGCCCAAAGCGGCTGCACAGTCGCACTGGTCTAGCGTATTTTGGTGAGCGGTGAAGTGAGAGGCCAGCTGCCTACTGCATAGAAGGCGGTGTAGTGAGGTGCAATGTTTTCTCGTGCTCTGTCAGTGATGCCTTCTCCTTGTTGTTTGTTTTGTGAAGGGCTGCCTCTCCGACTACCACAACAATGAAAAAAAATGTCTTTTTTTCTTTTACATTCTGAGACCAAACTGAATGGTACCAGACTTGCACTTTCCTGGCACCAAATTGCTAGAAAAGGGGCAGTGCCATCTCGCAAAGAAAAGTTGGTTGATTTTCTTTCGATTTGATGAAGCCATCAAAAGCACGATAGGTCTTTTCACGCAGTGTGCAGAGGAACACAGGTAAAAGGTCAGCCGTTGCACTGTCTGCCGCTCTCCTCCATAGAAAGTCAACTGGGATAGGATGATGAAACTGTAACGGAGACAGGCCTTCGACTTCAATTTCGCATATTATATTAAAAAGATGACATAACGGCATGGACGTGCAAGTAAGTTCTTCTGGTACAACCAAAAATATGCCAATGGCATGGCCTACAACTCGTGCTTCCTCGATCACTCGTGGGGCACCTAGCAGGTACAGAACTGCAAACATAGAGAAGAAACTGAATTCATAATAGCCAGCTCCTGAAGTTAACTAAGCATGATTAAGCTATAAATAGCTTAACCTACCACCAGGTGAGACAATCTCTAAAAACTCTTTCGCATTACACAGCGAGAAATCAACATTCCAACTGTTTAACTCAACAATTCTCCAAACATTGTCACGTGATAAAAAAAAAATAAATAAATTCAAGCCAGAATAAACAATTCCATATAATTACAAAGCCAATAATTACTATGATCATGTCAGTGACTCACACCTCTCCAAGCTTTCATCCAGTTGCTTCAACTACAAGAAGTCTTGCATACCAATAGTACTTCACACTGCAGGAATGTATTAACTACCATGCCTTACAGTTGTTTAGTTTAAGCCTACACAATGGTCACATCAGTCCGATCTTTAAAGTTCCGAAATCATCTGCCATAAACAAACCAGTAGCTCACTGCCTGCACCACAGTACAGCCCATTCTCCTAAGTCGTGAAGTTTTACTGCACTACAAGTAAAAACGATATTATGGTTAGAAATTTACTGACTCATATAGATTGAACCAGAAGTTAGTTATTATAAAGTAGAATGACACATACTTAAAGGGGCTCTGAAGCGCCTTTCGAGGAGAGCACATCAACTCACTTGATCACTGCACTATGTTGCCATGAAAACCAGAGCCAAATAAAACTCTTCTACACGCAGCAGACGACCCACAATCATGCGTCAGTTAGCGAGCCCTTCCCGGCGACTTTTTCATGCTCGCACCCTCCTCTGTCCCCCACATCTGTGCAGACAAGGTGAGAGGTGGCCATTGGTTAGATTCTTTCAGACGTCTGGCAGCTACCGAGGCCATGGCCAGTAAGCCGGTTAACTCCGGTGGGTCGAGAAGCTCCGCTCCCAAAGGGGGGTCGGCGAAGAAGAGCCTAGCTTCCAGCGTGCAAAAAGTGACGAGAGGAGAGGAAAAGGCGCGAAGACACTGAAATTCAAACTTTAACTACAAATAACTCAGCTTCTACAAAGTGCATTTAAAAAATCCTTGCTGGACACTATTCGTGAAGCGACGTGCTTCAATATTCCAGGCATGCCGCAACTTTATTAGAGCCCCCTTCACAGCCCCTTTAAAAAACCTAAGCGTTTCCAGATATTTCGACTAGGGACCAGTCTTCATGAGAGTGGTACACGATTGTTCCAGACCAGTAATTATAGGGGTTGGAAAGAGAATGCTGGAATATGCCTGAGTTAGAACCTCAAGAAGGAAGTAAGAAAGAAGCAGGAAAGAAAAATAAAAAAAATGGTACAAAAATGGGACATAGTGTGCTCAGGGCATGATGAGTCACAGCCAAGAACGATGTCTAGTGGCCACGCTCAGAGCACAGCACAAAATGCCGGAAAGCACACATGCACTGGCAAATGCACACAAACTTGCCTTTGTATGTGGCACAAGTGACTTGGTTGAAATAAGTTTTCTTGGCTTGAATTGTATGCTTGCTTTAATTGAAAAGAACGTGTGTCACATAAGTATTGCGAATTTTTTCTAAGAATGCGGGTGTGGATGGCCAGTCTAGTTCTTGGGAAGAAATTTTAGCACTCTAACTAGCTGCAAAACTCCCAAAAAGTGGAACGGGTCTACCAGTCCATGAGCCCGGAGCAAGGTGGTGCCCTGTTAATGGAGTCATTGCAAACTTTACTGAAAAACGGTGCATGTGGGGTTCTCAACTACAGGCATCTGTATGTTTCGCCAAAAGCATGAGGTGGGCTGGAGGAAAAAGAACGAGGCAATGTCGCAGGCTGTAACCTGCATGCCTTCATCGGGCTCCTGACCTGAATAGGAACCAGCCTACTGCAATATCACTGTCTAAAGATAAAAGTTTTACTTTAGTACAACCTAAGGCTGCATGAGAAATTAGAATAAATCAGATAGTCATGCCACAGCTCTGTTTCCCTACCTTCCAATCTGGTGAAGATGCTCGATGAATCCCTAACCTACCCGCTCCATGCAACAGACTCATACTGCCAGCCTGGACTCCGGCCCTGAGCTCATGGATATGATGATAACGCATGCAAACCACTGACTCCGTGGACTACCGCCCAAGCTTCACCTACCAGCGGAACCCAGGGCGATGATCACTATCAGCACCACAGAAAGCCCATATCATGAGTCCACCCACCTACTTTGTCACCCTACAGAATCCGCAAGTCTCTATGACATTCCACGGGGGACATAACTGAAGATGTAGATGGTTAGCTGCTGCACTGCAAATGAGTAGCAGCGTTGAAGTGCCAAAGCTGACTATGTATCGGTTTACGGTTTATGGGGGTTTAACGTCCCAAAGGGACTCAGGCTATGAGAGACGCCGTAGTGAAGGCCTCCGGAAATTTCGACCACCTGAGGTTCTTTAACGTGCACTGACATCACACAGTACACGGGCCTTTAGAATTTCGCCTCCATCGAAATACGACTGCCAGGGCCGGGACCGAACCCGTATCTTTCGGGCCAGCAGCCGAGCACCATAACCACTCAGCCACTGAAGCGGCCTAACTATGTATCGGTCAGCACAGTTATGGCAAAAGGTTTTCTGCTCTCTTAGGGCTTCTGTGCTTGCAAGCTTCTTGTTGGGTTCATAATCATTGTCTTTACTGTTCAACACAAAATCAATACTTTTTCTTTATTAAGCAGGTACACAATTTTCTTGCCACTGCATTTACATTGACCTTTTTCACAACTGCCAGCAGCACCATGTTTTGTCCTTCAGAAGATTGTCTTCCTTCCAGTCACACCTCTTGTCAGCACCCGTACTTTCCCCCAGTGTTGCAAGTGCTCCTGCGTGGATGCCACTTTTCAATGCCTTCCGAGTCTTCAGAGTAGATGTGGTTTTTCAAGTAGGCCACCTTACTCACTCACGCAATATGTGTCTTATAGCAGGCACTAGCTAACAGTCGTGCATCACCATTTCGTGCCACTCTGCATTGCTGCACTGAGAGAACCTTCTCACGCACTCTGAGCACTCATACGCCTTCTCTCCTATGTGGGCCTGCATGTGCTTGGAAAGGTTAGATTGCAGTGTGAAGCACTTCCCGCAGAACTTGCACATGAAGGGCCATTTGCCTGTGTGCGTCCTCCCGTGCCTGGTGACCCTGGTCCTCGGTGAGCGGAGACGGAAGGCGGAGGGTGGCAGGCGCAGTTCTTGAAGTCGTGCAGATGGCATAAATGAGAGTAACAAAAAGCATGCATAAACAAGAAAGTGGAAGGGTGTTAACGTAGTACATATATGTGTCAAAGCATGTGTTTAGCCTGGTCGGTTCATGGTTTTGCTTTGCTGGTTTGTCAGCACGTCTGGCAATGATATAAGTCCAATAGTGGTATTAGTCGATGAGGATGACAATGTGCAATGAACAGCGCAAGAGTATGTATATTAATTTGATGGTAGTACATACTAGCTGAAGAAGACGATGATGTGCAATGCACAGCGTGAGAGTGCGTTGCAGTTTAACACGAAGTGTGATCGTCTGCGGCGATAGTATAGTGCTCCCGTGCAGTGGCCAGCGAAGCTGATCTGTTTGTGCTGCCATGGGTTCAAATCCCCGTCGCGGCAATATTTATTTCATTTATTTCTTTATTATGGTTTGACCAAGGTCACCCTCAAGGTCAAGCTTTACACAAACTCAGTGAGCCTGTTAGGCCTTGTGAAGTAGTGCTTTTGCGTTAAAATGATGACAACATATCACACCACGTGTTATGGTGAAGTGAGACACAAACAGCAAAAGCCCGCAAGGATAAGGATGTGGCCAGTAGCATAGACTAAGCATCATGGAAATTTTATGCACCTGCAGTAACCGCTTAGTGATGGTTATTCTCTTACCACAATGTTGCACCGATAAGCCCCTCACAGGTTCAATCATTTACAAATATGCCAAGTTCCCTGGCCACCCCTATGCACCGTTGCACGACAGGATGTTGGTTGTTCCTGACAGCAAAATGAATCAAACTGCCAAAAGCCGGAGGGAGAGTAAAATTTTTATGCGTCCACATACTAAGTGTCGCACCGCGAAGAAAAAATCGAGAAAAAATTTTCGTGGCTTAACCACTCTCCCTTGTTCAGGCTCAAATTTCGCAAAGGGGTGGCATGTGGCTCTCAGTTATGTTCTGCAGTATGTTTAGATAGGGAAGTTGATTCGGTCACAGGTATTGATTAAAGCCACATCACCTGCGGAAATGACAAACTAAAGCAAGCTTTCACAGCAATGGTGCAGGTGGGTAGTGCAATCTCGCACCCAGTTTGTATAACACATGACGTCACAAGAGGCCAACAAATGATGTCATGAATGCTGTCATGAAACCTATCATGTGTGCATGGAATGGCTAAACTAGTGACTGAAAGTGGTAAAGTCAATCATTATGTATCTGAATAGACAAAAAACAAGCTCGAATGATCTTCCTTCAGCAAACGCAAAGCGACTATCAATGGGCGTGCAGCTTATGACATCCCTCAAGCAAGGTGAACGAACGCAGGCTTGGGAAGATCGAAACGCTGAGTAACAGCAGCTGCTGCTTCGTTAGAGGTTGCAAGCACTACCAAAGTATCGGAGCCTTGGCTTCGCTCGTTTGTGGCACACATCTGAAACACTACTTCTTTAATAACATTGACGCACCACTGCTTCCATATTTTAGCAAGCAGTCTGCTTTTTTTTGTGGGCCCTTGGCTACAGTTGGGCTGAACAGTTTGAGCCTGCACTATAATCATAATACTTCTTTTAAAATTCTCTTGCGGTCTCCAACTGCCCCCTCACATTATTCTCAAGCAACTGGGTTTAAATAGTCATTTTTCCATCATACTGTCATTCCTACTAGTGTGATAAAAAAGCCATTCTTTTTTTTCACACTTATTACAACCCACTCAGTTACATGCGGACCTGAAACATGCGCATCCAACACATGCAGGTGCGCGTGTGTTGCAGTGGGTGTTGTCACGGGGTGAAGGCAGAAGGTGGCATCATACAGCTATCACTATCACATTTACGTGACAAAGGCGTGGGAAATCTAGCAGTTTAATCTGGCACGCCATTCCATCCTCCTGTAACTGCACAGTTTCCCTTCGTAGTACCTAGCTTTTTCCATGCCTCATTCCAGAATCAACATCCTGAAAAGGCGATACACCTGGGTGGTGTACCTTATGCATTACTTGGAGACAGCTTTCTGTGGCTATGCAGTGGAAGCTGACCCCAAGTATGGCAACATCAAAATGCAGGGTAGCGGTCAAACTTCAGCTGACTTGTGATCGCTGGAGAACGGGCAGTAGGCGCAGCAGTGCTTTCCCTTTGGACCCCGGGGGTGCATACGCTGCCTGTGCTTGTCCAGAAGGTCCAACGTGGTGAACAGCTCATAACATATCCGGCAGGAGAATAATTGGACAAGAGGACCACTTTTAACCCCTGAGGGCAAATAGACCAGGAAACAGAGAACCTCCGAAGGATGCAAACTTAACACAGAATTCACTCTTCATTTTGCCACAGTGTACACTCTCACTGTCAACCATTAAGAGTGCTGGACAAGAGACCAGACAAAGCTTTCCCAACAGCCATGTCCCTTTTTCTCCAGTTTGTATTGTACTATAGCCAGCTGTAACTGAAGTCTGCAGTACACATTCTGCTCATATTCATGACTACCACACTTTTTTCCCTAGAACAAGGAAACAGTCCATTGTTAAGGCCCTTTCGTCATTACCTAAACAAAAAGCTGGTCACAACAAAATTAAAGATGCGGAAATTATCATGTCCTCACAAGCTTAACTCTACTAGACAATAAAAATAATGGCTTTAATTACTGTTTTCATTGGTTAGTCGAATAATAAACAATGGGATACTCTTGTCAACATTTTTTATAAGGTGAAAGCCTTTAATGGCTCACACTCGCGGTGACCGTCCGTTACATCACCACCTAGGTCACATGGCCTTGTCACGTGATCACAACCTGCCAACTGAACTGTGAGCAAACTGCCCACTGGCTTTCCCCTTCACGCAGTTAAGAGATAAGTGCCTCCAACGAATTTTGAACTTTTATCCCACTTTATCATCAAGTGTTACCACTGTATATTACCAATGAGCAAAGCATCGTACACATACAATTCATCCTGGCAATTACACTGTATCGGTAATAGATTGGTTTCGTTTTGTGGGGTTTAACGTCCCAAAGCGACTCACACTATGTGGGACGCCATAGTGGAGGGCTCCGAATAATTTTGACCACCTGGGGTTCTTCCACGTACACTGACAATGCACAGTAGACAGGCCCCCAGCATTTCGCCTACATCGAAATACGACCGCCACGGCCAGGATTGAAACGTTGCCACCGCCCGCATCATTCTACAAGCTGGCTCGGGCTTCTAGAAGACTCTCACAGGAGCCGCCTCGATGATGTACGGTCAGTTTCCTGAATCATCAAAAAAATAAAGGTTATTTAAGCCGGCAGGCCTTTGCGAAAAACAAGTGTTTAATGCACAGCAGCACTGAAATGCCAGATCTAAAAGTTTCTGCTTACAATGCAGCAGGCACACAGACTTCAATGGTGCCTTGAGTATTTAATTTTAGTATTTGACCAGTAACACAATAAACTCAACTCCAAAATTATGAAGCCACACTTATTTTGGTGGCAACACTCTTTTTACCACGCTTACCACAGTGAAACTCGCGCCACTGACTGGACGCTGCCGTTGTGGTTTTGCTGCTCCCCATACCAGGCCCATCAAGTAAAACTTCTATTTCGTATAGACTCATGCGAAAGCCACACATGGCCGTGAGACTACATGCCGTGAGACATGCCATTGGATTCACTTAAAACTGCAGTGAACTAGAAGTGTTGGGCTAGTTCACTGTACTTCAAAACAATGCTCACTTGTGGTGGTGGTGGTGGTTGATACCATGAGTTATTCCGGGGGGAAAGGGACACTGGTCCCGATGTATGCTGGCCATTTAGTGGCATCACACTTGGGGACCAGGGGTGGGGTAATTTTTAGTGGTCGCCGTCGCATCGGATGAGGTCCTTGGCAGTGGGAGGGTCTTGCAGCCGCACCACCGCAGCAGCGACATCAGCTGCACTGGGAATGTGTGCAAGCACCGGGTAGGGAAAAGACAAGCTTCAAATACCTCCGTCTGGCCGTGACGCACTGAGGCAGGTGCCTAGCAGATCACTCGCTGAAGCCGTTGGGAGGGGGAGGACGGTCGAAGCGATGTAGGCTGCCGGAGGGGGTAGAGGATGTCGACAGTACTACGTCTTCACGTCGTGTTCCTCACCAGCATCCCGCAGAGTTGAAGATGGGGGCTTAACATCAGAGCCTTCACCTCGCACTAGACGGAGCGAAGGGCTAAAGGAGGATGTTCAGGCCAGTCTCCTCGAGGAATGAGAGGAGAACCCGATGCGCGAGGAGCTGGTTGCGAGCTGGGAAGAGGAGGTCGTTCTCTGTGGTTGACAGGAGACCGAGTGCCCGATATCCCAACTCAAGTCGTCGTGTGGAGAGGTCGTGGGTCGGGCATACCAGCAGAAGGTGGCCGAGTATGCTCTTGTCACCGCAGAAGGGGCAGGCCGGAGAGGGAGCCCTGCCGCAGGCGTACATCCTGGAGGGCGTCCACATACAGCAGACGCGCAAGCGGAGGAGGAGGGCTCGATCCTGCCGGGGGCAGCTAGTCCGAGAGCCGGCGGAAAGGCAGGTAGGCCGCAATCCTCCGGTCTGGGTGCAGGGCCCTTACCACCTGCATGAGGAAAGGACGGCCAAAATCATGTTGAGTCGTTGCAAAGGATACCGGGGACCCGTCGGTGTGGGCGGACTTGGCCAGATCGTTGGCCAGGTCGCAGCCTTTAACACCGGAGTGGCCCGGCACCCAATGCAGCGTGTCTGGTAGCCCGCATCCTCCAGGGTCTGCAGGCAGGCCCTAAGCAGGGAGGTAGAGACCACATTGTCATGGGGCCTGGACAGCAGCTGGAGGGCTGGCCGGGAGTCACAGAGGACCGCGACAGGACTGGGTGGGATGGTTGAGATCAGATCAGCTGCCAAGTGGAGCCCTGCCAGCTCAGCCACAGTGGAGCTGCCCGGGAAGGGCAGCCTGCAGGTCCTGGTCACGTACAGCTGCGGTGACACGAGTGAAGCTGCCGCCTGTCCTGTGGCCGGAAGCACCGAGCCATCGATGAAGAGGAGGGTGGAACCTTTGTACTCTTCCAGGAATGCAGCGGCGGTCTCTTTTGAAGGCCGCACTGGTGTGTGGCGCTTGGACGTGCCTTCAAAGTCCAGGGATATCTGCAAAGGAGGACGCGTAGGTAGAGGGGAAAGGGCTGGGTGACTGACGGGAGGGTCCAGAGACTCCACGTAAGCAGCGGAGAGCATGCTCATCCTGGAGTAGGGGCGCCCCGAGAGGCGTGCAGAGAGGGCTCCGCCGTCAGGAACATGGTGGAGCTGGTCTGTGAGGGTGATGCCTCTCTGGAGGAGAAGAAGATTGAGTGGGAAAGCCCCCGCCTCGGCTAGGGTGGCCGGGATCTGGGAGGCTCTGCGGGACACCTAGGAGGCGGCGGATCTATTTTCGCCGAGTGGTGTCAAGGTGGTTGAGCCGGGTGGCCCTGAGAGTCACCAAGGGAAGGGCATAGAGGATTGCTTACGTACCCGCTGCCTCAAACAGCCGGATGGGCCAGGTAGCCGTACAGCCATTCCCACGTGCCAGGAGGCGCTCGGCTGATCGGCCGACGCAGTCCAGGTGGAGCAGAAGGGGCTTGTCCGCTGGAATCCATGTAAGGTGGTGGTCGATGGTGAGCCTGAGGTACCTCACTTGAAGCTTTCAGGGGACGTTGGTGCCATCAATCAGCAGTGTTCGGATTTTTGGTGTGGCACATGCACCTCGGGGATGGCCGAAGAGTGCTTCCGATTTGGTGGCAAAGAGCACCAGGCCTTTGGAAGCCAGGAAATGCTGTACCTCGTTGAGGGCTCGCTGGAGGGCCTGCCTGGCAGAGGTGATGTGCCTCCGGGAGGCACGGACCTAGAGGGTGATGTCGTCTGCATAGAGAGAGCAGAAGACCCTGTGGCGATGACCCTGCTGAATGGCGTTCGGGAGGCAGGCCATGGCAAGGTTGAACAGGAAGGGGCTAAGTACAGAGCCCTGAGTGACCCTGATGGAGAAGGGGCAGGGAGAGCTTAGGGTGCCCCCGATCCAAACCTGCATGGAGCGGTTAGAGAGAAAGGCAGTTATGAAACATCGCAACCGCCTGGTCACTCCAAGTTCGTCCAGGGCCTGCCCGATGGCGGAGTGGGGCAGGCTGTCGAATGCTGTCTGGATGTCCAGGAGGACCAGAAGGGCGACGTTCCTTGCTGCTTGGCCTCCTCCAGGCAGGAGACCGCGTCAGCGATGGAGTCTGCAGTGCAGCGGTGCCTGTGGAAGCGCGTCTGACAATCGGAGAAAAAGCCACTGGCGCTGGCTATCCAGAAGAGGCGTTCGAGGGCCACAAACTCCATGGACTTGCAGGCCGCTGAGGTCAGCGAGACAGGCCGGTAGGAGGAGAGAGTTTTGGGGGGTTTCCTGGCCTTCCGGATCGGGACCACGATTGCCGTGGACCAGCACTCTGGCAAGCTGCTGCTGTCCCAGATGCTGTTGAAGGTGTCCAAGAGGCAGGGTTTCTCAGGAGCGCCCAGGTTCCGCAGCATGTGCAAGGTGTGCCCGTCTACCCCTGGGGTGCTCTTCCTCTTAGAGCGGTGAAGGGCTCGGTGGAGCTCGTGAGGGGTGATGGGAGCATCACACAAGGCTGCAATAGAACCGGTTATGCCAGCCGGAGGGGGTGGTCGTCTGGGGTAGGGCTGGGTAGGGTGGACCCAGTGCAGGGATGGAACTCATAAGGCTCGCCATGGAGAAGTGGTCGGCCAGCTGCTGGGCCAAGGCCTGGTAGGCAAGAGGGGTCCCAGTGGACATTGTGGGGGGACATAGACTGAGGCCACCGACGTGTCTGTGCAGCCGAGGCGGACATAGATGGCACAGACTTCCAGTGGGCCCATGTCCGGGGAGGCCACATCCAGGACGGTGTGTGGCAGGTTGCTCCGCACGTAGACAGCTGCGCGGGGCCTGTCCTGTGGGTGGGAGATGTCCAGGCAGGGGGCTGCACTACGGGTCTGGAGTGAGCAGCTGGAACAACCTGTGTAGCCATGAAGGCGGGCGGCATCGAATGGGACACGGGTCTCCTGCAATGCAAGCTCATCAAAATTAAACGTGCCCTGCAGCAAGAGGTACTTGAGGTCAGCATGGCGCGCCCGCAGTGAATTAAAATTCCACTGAAGGACGTGCGGCCTGGCCCCAAAACCTTTAAGGCTGGCCATGACTGCCGTTATATAGTAGGGCTCTCTCCAGCGAGAGCTGCCTCGCACAGCTTGCGAGCCCCTGAATTAGGGGGGAGCTGTGGCAGGAGGGATTGGACGCCGAGCCGCAAGGCAACAGTCACCGTCTGCTGAGTGTCCTGGGCAGGGGTCCGGGTAGGGGCTGGGACCTGGGCAGCAGGGCGGGGGCACCGTGACTGCAGCTGAGCACCCCAGTAACCCTGTTTGTCGCGGACCCTGGTTCCCTGTTGGGCTGCTGCTGTTGGCGGAGCTCGGCCATAACTGCGCAACGGGCTCCAGGGTTGGCAGTCCTTCGAAGGGCAGTGGTGACCTGGCTCTGCTCCTTCCAGCGGGGGCAGGTGTGATCCGATGCGCGATGGCTCCCTCCGCAGTGGAGACATCTAGGGACTTCGGCCGTGCAGTCCCTGCGGTGGTGGGGGCCACTGCAGAAGGTGCAGCGCTGAGGCCTCGTGCAGGAAGCAGCTACGTGGTTGTAGCGACAACTGCAGGGGCCGGGCCATGAGGGGGCGAACCCGGAACAGCATCCCGGCGATCTGGACTTGGTCCGGGGGTGCTTCCCCAATCGTGACAGCGTGGTCCTGGCCATCCTTCGCAGTCATCAAGGGAATGGGAAGAGAGGAAGGAAATTTCGGATTCATTTAGCTCACTTGGGAACTGGGTGCCCGTCCTCCCGAGACAGTTTATGTCCAAATAAAAAAGAAAATTGAGGCTGTAGTTAGCACACATGTTCAAATCAATGAAATAAAATATTATTATATAGTATTATTACCAGGTATATAAATGAGCTTGAGTTGCTAAAAATTTGCAGATATTATGGACATTTAGTGTTGCCCCTTTTTGAGTGCAATCAACGTCAGCTACGGGCCTAGCAGGTAGAGATTAAAAATGGCGGCGCCCAGGCGCCGTTTCAACTCGAAGCTGCAGCACTCGAAGTGAGTGCGGTTCGATTGTTTTCGTTGTGGTTTTTACTCTATGCTACGCCTGAGTAGTAATTGCGCATACTAGGGGTATGCGTGCAGGTGGATGTGATTGTTATCTTTGTCACTGTCTAGAACACTCAGGTTTGTGATGCCAAATTGATACATTTCGCTTACTTGCGCTCTGCTGCGCCATGCGTTATTAGTTTTCGAGAAGTTCTCACTCTTTGAATTCAATCTGCACTTCCGTCTTTCAGGAAACTAACCACGCAGCAACGATGCAACTGTGCGGCGAGTTATCAGTTCTTGGTCTTTTATCTTCGACGCCGACGAAGATACCAAAGAACACGTTCCTTTTGTTTAGTCCGAGCAAGCCAGTTCCAAGGATGACATGAACAGCGACGGGTTTGATAATGCACTGGCTGGCGCGTCGAAGAATGAGAGGCCTCTGCTGTGCACCGGTTGTGCTTGAAAACTGGCCTGAACCGCGTACACGCCTATGCGTGGCATCGATTCCTAATTAGCGGTTCGAGCCTTTAAGAATCATACTTAAAAAAAAGCCGAGTGGTTGTGTTCTGCTCACAGATGGTACTCGCATTTGATTCCGGATCGATAATACCAGCGTGTTAACGTTTTAATCACTTCCACTGTAACAGAATGGAGTGTGTGATAAAAAGGCTCTTACTGTATCGACCGACACGCGCTTTGCATGTGTATTAATTTTTTTCTTTCACTGTGGTGTTGAATAAATGGGGTAGTGTGTAGCTATAGCTGTTTCCTAGCCAGCTGTGATTTGTTATTGCCTTTCACTTTCTACCTGCTGCAGCATTCATTTCTTGCAGTAGGTTTAAAAAGGAAGAGAACGGTGTATTTCTTACTTATGAGTGATATGTGGGCCGTCTTCTTGCGTGAGCAAGCTCAAAGAGAGTTTGTCAAATCCGTCCATTTGACATGCATGACATCACGATGTTAATTCTTTGCTGCTTCTGTCATTTCGATTCAGGTGATGTGGGAGTGTGCATGCATTCAGGTGGTGTGGGGGTGTGCATGCATGCACACTCGGGGGTGCAGTGACTGCTTCAGCTGTTTCGTTGATCTTGATAAAGGTTCAAGATGTGAAGATGTGGCAGGAATTAACGTAGTCAACTGAAAAGACCAATGTGAGCAATCTGTAAAAAGGTATGATCGTAACATATTTAGCAAGAAAGCTGCTTTGAGATAAAAAGCACCAATTTAGTGTACACTTCAAACTTAAACATTTCTTGCTTGTAACTGCATGTGGTGCCCTGCTGGGGGACGAGCTGGCACGTGGCCGCCTCCTTTGTGGTCATTTACTTGGACATGACACTCAGCGGCACCCTCAGCGGCACCCTCAGCGGCAGGCCCATATCGGCCCTGTGGATGTTTTGCCTTGGGAGTGCACAGTTGCTGCGTGCTGTGCAACGTGGCTAGTTATTATTGTGATGCATCATGGCTTGAGCTCACGTTCCAGCTCACAGGCATGTCTGTTGGAAGAGTTGGAGTGTACTCAAAAAGCTCTGATGGCAAACCCCAATATATCGCTTGTAGATGTGTCTTTCTGGTTTACATTGTTTTTTCATTGTGGCCTTTGTGACTCTGAACCAGTGCACTTTCATGCTCAGTGAGCCAGGAACGTGCTCTTATAGAGCACGGAATTTTGCCTTCAGTCTGACTTTTTCTGAAACTATCATATGACCACGCTTTTGTCTTGAAAAACATCGTGTTTGACCTAGCGGGTTTTGCAGATGAGGTAACTTGTGCCATGTAGTTGTTATCCAAGTTGCCAAATAAATTTCCACAGATTAGCAACAGTGCAAGTAATTCCAAAGCGTGTTTTAAGTTGCATGTGGTGCTTACCCTGGACAAGATTATTTCTTTTCTTAATTATGAAAGTTTGCTGTAATGAGATTAGACTTAATAACTGTGGAAATACATTCAACCGCACCTGTTTTATTCAGCGTATCTGACAGATGCAGTTTTTGCAATATTATATTCAGTTTCTCGGTGATCGAACCACACAATTTGCGTAAGCGCATTATTTGTGCTGTTTATTGTCTCATACAGTGAGTATGCACCTCATGGCCTGGTTGGTTTATATTTATTTATACTTACAAAATGCAAACCCTGTTTGCTTTAGAGGAGAGCGCTAACACCATCTCTGCATCTCATTTTAGTGACATAGTGGCTACAAATATCCTTCTAGTAAGGGGTGCAAACCCCAATGGCAGGGCATGCATCTGTGTCTCATCTAAAAGTTTAGTGCAGGGATAATGTTCGTGAGGCAACAAATACAGTGTTACTCATAGAAATCGGCTGATCTGGGGTTACGAAAACAGCAAGATCTCAAATTTACTTGTGCAGAAACAAAAAAATGCTCAGTTATATGATTTGCCGGAAATCGTCTACATGGAGACTTAAACCTCAGTAAAACAGCAAGTTGGTACATACTTGAACAAAAACAGTATAGGAACAGGTACAAGAAAGGAGAAGACAGGACAGGTGCTGACTAGCAACCGAAGGTTTATTGAAAAAGGAACACATAAAATATACTCTCTTCACAACCAAGAGCGCGCATGAGCTTCGCCAACAACACTGATAAGCTGACAGCTTCAGTCATGGCGATCGAGGTACAATAGTTCACAGTCATGAACGAGGACGGATGCGGTGCTTACTCTTGTCTCACAGTTTTTGTGAATATGAAATGCTTCGCTGATTTCTCTAGTTAGTTTATCTTTGTGATGGTACAAGATCTTAGTATTGTTAAAAAGTGGAGTACATAGTTCTTCAGTAGGCCTTGAGGTGTTACGATGACATTCTTTATAGTGCAGGGCTAGGGCTAGAAACCCTTGCTCAGTTACCATTCTGGGCATTCCAAGATAGTCAAACATGGTATAGCTGTTTCGTGTTTAGGTTCTGCGATTAGCAAGTCGTGTGCATTTTATGAGTCAGAGTTTTAATCAACAGCTTGAGAGGCTGAGGTCAGCAGGCTTTCGTGATGAGGCTATAATACTTGCATGCAGTGAGATAATTAAAAAGATCAAATCATTTTGTAGGCACGAGCCACCAGAACCTTCAAGTAAAGAGAAAAATAAAATTCCTGTCTTGCCCTATGTTCACCAGTTGTCCCACCGTTTAAAGCAGGTAGGCCACAGATATGGGGTTGATGTACTTTTTTCTGCACTTATTAAGCTGGAAAAAATTTGTGCCATGGTGGATATGGAAGTCAGTGAAGAAGAACAAAAAAGTGCAAAAACGAAAAAAGCGTGCCAAGTAAATCATGACTTGAAGCTCGTCCCTTATGCCAAAGGGTGTGGTGTATAGTGTTCCCTTCACGTGCGGGACGAGCTATATAGGCCAGACGGGAAGGTGCCTGAATACCCGCCTACATGAGTACAGCACTTCTTTGGAATTGGCCCCTTCCTCAAACCTAGCCCGGCACTACAAAGAATGTCGTCATAGCACCTCAAGGCCTTGTGAAGAACCATGCACTCCACTTTTTAACGATACTAAGGTCTTGTACCATCACAAAGATAAACTAACTAGAGAAATCAGCAAAGCATTTCATATTCACAAAAACCACGAAACATGCGTAAGCACCCCATCTGTCCTCGTTCATGACTGTGAACTATTGTATCTCGATCACCATGACTGAAGTTGTCAGCGTATCAGTGTTGTTGTTGCAGCTCATGTGTGCGCTTAGTTGTGAAGAGAGTATAATTTGTGTTCCTTTTCAATAAACCTTCAGCTTCTAGTCAGCGCCTGTCCCGTCGTCTTCTTTCTTGTCCCTGTTCCTGTGCTGTTTTAAGGCGATAGCCTTTAATGGCTCATACTCACGTCCATCCGTTACATTTCAGGTCACGTGACCTAGGTCATGTGATCTCTCTGCCACATTCGCGCCAGTTGCTCTTCTCCTCTGTCATGAAATGAATTCTAACGCGGAAAATTCAAATCAGTGCAACGAGTCGCAAACGGCTTTCGCCTTCCCGCAGTTGAAGAGATATCCAAGTGCCTCCAACGAATTTTTTGTTCAAGGGTTAAACCTGCAAACAAAGGTTTCGTAACAATTCATAAAACCCCCAATACCTCAGAAGTTGTCCTTTATGGGGCACGTTTCTTTTGTGAAAGGTCTTATTTTTTCTTTCACTTTACCAGCATTCAACATAAACAAAGAGCAAGCCTTGTTTTATGGAATACTGTTTAACGAATGCAGCTAGAATGTTTTCCACCATTGGGTCGTCAGTGTCAGCATGCATATTATAGCTGAGTTGTGGAATTAAAATCGGGTACAATGTTCAGTTCTCAGACAGTACGGCTGCCGCTGCCACTGCTGGCTGTATGCACCTCATAGCTCTGTGTGCAGTTAAGGTAACGAGTGTAACAGCATTGAAGTTCTTATTGTTTGGTAAGGTATGTTTGTGTGATGTGCCTACTTGAAGTGTCAGCACACTGCCTAGCTGCTCTGGCAAGGAAGCCTAACACATGGAGGATAGCTTGAAGTTAGCGGCCATCTGCCCATGTCCACAAATGCTTCTATACAGTTTAGTCATGTCAGCTGGTAATTCTTCGCCTAGAAAATAGCTATGCTAGCTGTTTAAATCCTAAGCAATCCTAGCTAGCTGTTGTCGGCATTTAACTGTCAAGTTACACGATGTTGTATTTCAAGTATTGTGTGTTCCACCCTTTATAATCTCTTCTGTTACAATTTGTTGTTTAATAAGCACCAGTTTCACTGTTTTGCTACCTTTACGCATGCAAGGCAGAATCTTTTCACCTTTATAAGCTTGCATATTACTTATTACTATTTATTTTAAGGATCTGATGCATGCATTTTCATTTGACCGGATGCTGGAAAGGAGTGCCTTCATCCAACGCTTATGTGCAGGGGTGGTCAAAAGTTCCCAGGCCGCTCCGACCAAGCCAGAAGCGTTTGCTCTCCGCTGTCGCGGCGCTGCCATCGCATGCGGGCCTGGGCGCGCACCGGCTTCGAGAGCGCACGCTGAGAGAGCTTGAGTCCCTCTTTCTTTCTTGCTCCCCTTGATAACAAAGCCGCAAACTAGCTAGTGCGGCGTGTGCTCTCACGGTTTGACATCGAACTGCGCTTCGATTGAGCGCGCGGCTTAGAAAACGAAAATTTCCAAGAGAGTAACGCAGAATGCTGGCGGGTATACTTCGTTAGACTTCGTGTGCTTCTCCTGCCTTCCTGCTTCCTGGCGCACGATACCATGCGTTTGCGTTCACACGAGCTGGTTTGCGGGCTCTGTGAGCCATCTGATTGACTTCTCACACGCCATATTCTTACACCTTTGTTTTATTTTCTGGAAATTCGCTACATACGGACGTGGTGAGAGCCTGGAGTCCGGAATGTTCGCTTATGATGCCGAGGAATTCACGCTTGCTGCCACGTTGCCTGCGCTTTGTCCTGAGCTGTATGTTAATGAGTGAGTTTAATTAGACCCTCTGTGCAGGCAACACAGCTGGAGTCGCCGTGTGCTGAAGCCGCTATAGAACCTGCTGTGGGTGCTTTTGCGAAATCTTTCGTGCGCTCCCATGCAGTACGCTCGATCTATCACTGCTACTTTTTCGACGCCCATGCTGGTCCCTCTCTGCTTACGAGACGGGAAAAAGGACTCATGCAACGTGTCAACAAAATAGGTACTCATTGTGTACGAGGCTCATCATGCGTGTCATATGGCCAGTTAAGGTGTTGACACTACGCATGATGTTCTTGCAACTGTTCTGCAACATTGCTTGCTTGTCGTGTGATGTCAACATTGATTCTTCATCGGAGAAGAGGGAAATGTGGCTGCGCTGTGAGCACCTGCCTGTGCCTGGATGCCTTTGCTTTTGGTGTCGCAGTAGCGCTGCCATGCTATCGGCACTAAAGCCTATGGTGCTCCACACAAGGGAAAGAACGAATGATTTGACTCTCCTGCTACAATCTTACGCATCTCTAGAGCATGGACAAGGGGCCGTAATCATACGTGTGACGTCGCTGCAAGAAAACTGCTTACACTTCTGCATAGGAATAGACAGCGATAAAGGGGCCTAGGACTTAATTTTTTTTTCTATCTCAAAGATAGCTTTCCTGTATGTAAGATATTTCAGCCATCGGTCCTACCCTTCATGCACCTGTCCTGGCTGTTCCGAACAGCGTTACGGCAGTTATCTGCCACAGTGGTGCATATCTAAAGCTCTCATTTCGAAGTGCCTTTCATTTCGAGCTTGACGGCGGTACTTAATTTTCTTCGTTAGGAGCAACGAATCAGATTAAACGTGAGCGCCGCATTGCTAGTCATTCACCTTCTGTCGGTGCTTCGAGATGTAGGTGCTATCTTTTCGACAGCGAAATAAGTTTGATGCTTCGGCCGTTGTGTATTCTTTGCTGTGCAATACAAGGGTGACAACGCAGAAGTGCAAGCAAAACTACTGCAGCGACGCCGTGTTTGCGTTTATCGCCTGTAGTCCATATGCACCGGATGCGTCAGATTGGCTTCAGAAGGGTGAAAAGATTTGCTCCATGACATGAACAGAGCGTGCCATGTTCGAACGCCGA
This sequence comes from Amblyomma americanum, assembly GCF_052857255.1. Taxonomy (NCBI): domain Eukaryota; kingdom Metazoa; phylum Arthropoda; class Arachnida; order Ixodida; family Ixodidae; genus Amblyomma; species Amblyomma americanum. The sequence continues at coordinate 139,782,247 of NC_135505.1, read as the reverse complement.
GAGTTTGACAGCGCGAGCGCAACACCAACCGCGAATACAGCTAAGCCAAGGCAGAGAGTCACAGCACACCAGCTATTTCTCCCCCCCCCAGTTAAGAATCAATGCGGACATCACGCAACAAGCATGCAAAGAGAGCAAGAGAATGAGAACACCACGCACAATCTAACACCGTAATTGGCCATGTGATGGCGGGTAGTGAAGCTTATACCCTTTGAGCGCTTATTACCTCACCTTGTGGCACATGAGTTCGTTTCTCCGTCTCGTGCTCTTGAGCACAGAGAGACTCGCTCAAGCGGCGAAAGCGTTGCTGTAATAGATCGAACATTCTGCACAGGAGCGTACGAAATACTTAGCCAAAGCGTCAACAACATATGCCAGCTGCTCCAGCACCGCAGCTGCTTTTCCAGCGTTACGTGCGCGGAGGCTCCTAATTCACTTAACACACAGCTTAGGACAGAACACTGCAACATTGCGGTGAACAAGAATTCTTCCAGAACAATAGCGAACATGCCGGACTCTGACCAAGTTTATGTTGCCAATGTTCAGGGAATAAAAAGGAAATTAAAAAAAACAGCACTTCAAAAGTCACGCAGATACCTTAGAGAGCCGCTACAGAGTTCATGTGAAGGTAAACGCATGGTATCATACGTCAGGAAGCCGAAAAGTACGGAGAAGCACACGGAGTCCAACTAGTTATTGCCGCCAGCACAGTGCCTTACTTTCCGAAAAACTGCAATTTTCCGTGATGCAGCGCACCATGCTGGGGGCCTTGCTCTCTACCACAGTGGAATTCGAAGAGCGAAAAGTCAAGGCACACGCCACTCTAGTTTTTTCGCAGCTTCGTTATCAAGGAGAGCAAGAGGTGGAGAGAATTTCACGCCCTTTCTGCACGCACCCTCGAAGCCGGCGACAGCAGCGCTGCGACAGCGGAGAGCAATCGCTCCTGGCTCGGTCGGAGCGGCCTGGGAACTTTTGACCACCCACGTACATGGTGCACAGCCCTGTTACTTTGCAGGCCATGCAGGCACATCAAGACCTAAAGCCTGTTTCACATGCAAGCAAACCGCTCGCGAATTCCACCGAAGCGGCGAATACACCCTCTCTCAAGCGGCGGAAGAAGCTCCAGCGGCTGGAGTGGCGAGGTTCGGGCAAGTTAGAAATTTTGGCGGCGGCGACGTAGCAGCACCGCATTTCAACCAATGACTGCCCGGTGTTGCCACGCGAGTTTGTACGCCGCACGTACGAACTTTTGTTTAAAAAGTAAATTGTATAAAGTGCTGTTTAATGCTTAAAACGCAAGAATTATATTTATTTAAATAAACTGTGAAAAGGTGTTTCAGTTTTTACCCTTTATTCTCATCTTGTGCTATCTTGTTTTTGTGCGAACTTTCGTCCCACTTTTAGTATTGGAATTTGCGTATATTGTGGTGTTTTTTTAGTGTTTCCACATTTTTTTCTCAGAAATTGTCATTATTGTGTTTTGTGTGCCCCCTCTGTGTGATACCCTCTCCGAGAGGGCCTTTAGGGTATCTGAATAAATAAATAAATAAATATAAGTGATCAGACGGTATCCACCTTCCTATGCACTACAACACCTCACTCATTGATCACTTAAGTATGCAAGTGTTGTAGAAAAAAGTTCAGTGATGTTCACCCTGCAGGCATAATCGAGTGAGTGACAGATAGGGTAAGTAGTGTCAAGAGAGATGCATTCGCCCTTCAGCAAACAAGCATGTTTACTCCTGTTTTATCTTCTCATCTTGTTTTTCTTCCTCATAGTCTTATCCAGCGCTGTTGGTTCTGGATTTTTTTTGTCAGGCCTGAGTTTTGAGATGTACTCGCAATATGTACTTTAGCTGATGTGTGCAATCTGGAAGCTCGTGCAAGCACAAAGAGAAGACATCTGCTGGGTGTATGGATATCTACTAACCATGTCAATGGGTGTCTTGTTGTGAAAGTTTATTCAGACCTCCTGCTACGTGCAGCAGATTTTCTCTCGGTTTTCACATGGTGCAAGAAGCTGACATTGCACTCAGAAAGGAAGTGTTTATTGTGGTCGTATTTTTTTGTAATGATAGCATTTGCATGACTTCTGTCTATTAGCTTTGTATATCAGATAGCTTTGTTAGTGCTGTCTGTTAACTTTGCATGTTGTCACTGTTTATTGCAATTTTCTGTTTTGATTGCTTTGCTATCTTTTGCCGATGACTGTCCACCCAAGCAGATGCACAGTTACGATGCATGCAAGATAATCGATGGTTCTTGGAGAGTAATGGATTAGATTCCAAGAGAAAGCAAGTGTAGCAGTGGCTGGCGGAAAGTTACGTGGGTGGATGAGATTAAGAAGTTTGGGGGGATAAGGTGGCTGCAGCTGGCATAGGACAGGGTTAATTGGAGAGATATGGGATAGGAGTTGGCCTTAAGTGGGCATGGTAAGACTGATGAGGATGTATCTTTACTTGCGAGATTGGAGGGTTGGGTGGTGTTTGTTCTTAAATTGTGCTCTTAAAATGTCTATGCTGCCTGAGTGTGTTCTGGCATATAAGTTCCTGGGGACAGTCTTCTCTGCTTATGAATTATTACTTGATGTAGGGTCCACTCTGACATGGGTTTATATATCTGCTCTTTAATTTGCAGGCCATCCGACTGCTGCGTGGGACAACATTCGCTTGAGAGGCTGAGCATGTCCCACTGCAGGAAAAAGGCACTTCATTGATCTCCAGTTAGCATTGTCATGCAGCTGCCCCGTTCACTACACTTTATTTTACGTTGTCCGTCATAATCTCTTCTTCACATTATCTGTCCTGTTAAGCCCTATTTTCTCCTCTTGATTACAGATAGAGTATCAGTAGCTCTTATTTGCTCTCTAACTCATGCTGATCTGAACTGCGATTACTATTTTCTGAACCTCTTGTATGGCAGTAGTATTACGAACTGAAATTTTCTGTCTTTAGAGAGGGATTACCATTTTGTTTGCGTGCTGTATGGTATGAATATTGAGAACTGACATTTTGTTTATCACTATAATGATTGTTTTTAGTCTTGGGCATGTGCAGTTTTATTGTTACATGCACTTTAGATGTTATTTGGTGTCTCTGTTGGTTCACATTTCAGGCATGGTTTTGAACTTGGCGGTTGACTCCTTTGAAAATGCATTTTACTCCCTTTTCTAATGTTGCATGTGCTGCCTTGATCTTGTATGAGAGAGTCATGTCACCTTTCCTTGGAGGGTCACTCAGACTTTCGTAGAGATTTAGGAGGCTATGGGAGTTACAACACTGCAAAGGACGATGGATGAAAGGAAAAGGAAAGACAACATTCTCTTTTGTCTCTTGTCTTTTGGGCTGTTGTAACTATGCCATGTACGAACCAACTAGCCCAACTTTCCGTTCGTGAGAGTTGCCGGACTCTCACTTCAGCGACCATCTCGCACTTTCATGATAGGCAGGTAACTATTGTTGAGTGTTGGCTGGTACTTGTGAAGGAGTTAGGTGATGCTCTCCTCAGAAGTTATCTGACTGTTTCATGACTGTTAGTTCAGTCGGAGTTCTGCTACCCCTCTCATGATGGTCTTTGTGGATACCATGAAGGAGGATGCACAACTGTTGTCTAAATGTTTGCATTTTACTCGTTCAACCAGGAGAGGGTCATGGCACTTTTTCTCTTAAAAAGGGACCCTTAAACTCTCCCAAAAATGGTTAGCATGCATGGCAAATCTGTATTTCTGATAAATAATTTAGAGTGTATGTTTCTGTTCGAGGACCATAGTTTTTTAGTTTTATTCACCTTGTGCACAGGAACTACTTCCATATCGCTAAGCCAGTTTAACCATGAAACTAGTAATTGCACACCCCTTCCTTGAATCTGTACTTTGCAGAAGTTCTGTGCTGACAATGTGCAGGCAAGCTTTGTACATGAAATTTCGTGGCAACATTCGGCAGGGTTTTCTTGCAATGTCTTTATTGCTGTTACTCAGATGTTACTAGAAGACTTGAAAGGAATTAAAAAATGAGCGGCCAGACAGAGATGTCGGAAGCCTGAGGTTATACCATACGTGCACGGAGTGTCGTACAACTTCAAAAAAGCTGTTGAAGCGTGTATAATAGTCCTAGCCTTATCGACTCCATAAAAGGATGCGATGTGTACGTACGCTTGCTTATATCCAGCAAATCATCTGAGGCACTTGGCTGTGGAAAAGAACCCTACAGTTGGTATTTCATTTGCACTGTCAGCAACATGGGGAAAATCCCACTGACAGGCAAAACGTCTTTTGTAACACGGACTTGATTTGTGCTTTTCTCAGTTTGCATTGTACAGGCTGTGCATATGTGTACATATGTGTAATACGAAAAGAAAATGACTGTTTGATGTAAAGCAAGTCCCATTTGTGTAGTTTTCTGTGCTCGTTTATGTAGCACTTTGCAAATAGGGATAAAGGCATGCTATTTGTAACAGCATGTAGCCTTGCTGCTATTGTTATAACTAATATGTGATATGCAGGGATATGTCTTGCTGCCAAACAACACAGAGCGAAAAGCAGGAGCAAGGCAGGTGGAAAACTATTGCACTTTGTCTCTTGCCTTGTGCTTGTGATGTCTATGCTGTGTTGAAAGCTCTGTTGCAGGAAATGGTGGTTTGGGCTGGTTGGATGTAGTTGATCTTGAAAACAAAAACCAGCTCACACAGACAAAGGAGAGGGGTAGACACTACAAGCACTGTAGATACCACAAGCGATGTAGACACTACAGCGCTTGTAGTGTCTACCATTCTCCCTGGTTCTTTTGACTAAGCTGAAAGTTCTGCAGAGTAATAGTTTCCCTGACGATGTGTTCTCTTTTCTGTTTGCTGTCAGAGGTTGAAAATGGGATGTCAATCCTGGGCGTGATGTTCTCCTGCGAGGCATGCAGCCAGCTGTTCTCTACGCGAGACTCTCTGGGCAAGCACCGGCAGCGCGAGCACCCCCAGGGGCCACCGGGAAGGCACTGCTGTATCTACTGCCCTTTCTCCAGCGATGACAAGTAAGCCAGCATCTGATCACTGTTGCCAGCGCGTTATGCATGCCTCCAGCTACATAGGTTTTACAGCTACATAGGCAGTTCTAGAATGAGAGATGGGAGATGCAAGATAAAAATTGGAGGAGGCTTAAGCTTTGCCTTTAAGAGTGGAATGTGACAGCGTGTGGCAGCACTGCTAGGGAGTCCACGGAACGCCATCGCCCGTTCGGCGTGACGCCTTGCCCGTTAGACAAATCGCTCTGCTACGTACGGTGAAACGGACGCGCGGAGCGGCAAACCACGTAGAAGCGCTGCCAGGCGCCTTGCCGAAACGCGCGGGACTCAAGCTGCAGTCGTAGTTCGTTGGCACATTGTTCTCGACAAACCCGATGCCACGAACGCCAGCATAGCTTCCGCGCGGAACAAACGGGCAGCAAGCCGCAAGCTTCGTGTTGAACGCGCCTTGGATGTGCTGCGTTGTTCACCACTCACGGCGTGATTCCTGTGTGCCCACACGGCCCCAGTGCACCCGAACGAGAACGAGACCAGTGGGAGGGGATAATTTTGGCCTTCAAATGAGCCAGAGGTCAAACCTCTTACAGGGCGCTTCGGGTGTCCACCGATATATGGGAGTCAGTTACTATGCCATTTCCTTTCCTAAAAACCGGTTCGGGTGTCCACCAATATATGTGAGACAGTTACTGCACCATTTCCTTTTCAATTTTGTTGGGGCAGTGGCTACATTTCGCTCAGGAGGGATTTTTTGCTCATGGTCCATTAAAAACTGCAGTTGCAAATGAATGGAGTGGCATTTCAAATTGCTCGCATGCTCCCACTCCCCCCACCAACATCACAGCCCAAGTCCATCCAGATAACATTCCTTCTGGCACGAAGGATAGTGTAGAACTCAGTTATGAAATATAACACAGCCAGCACTTTTTATCCCGAAGAAGGTCCCATCTATAGCTGTTGATGTGGAAAGTTTGGAAGTATGTAAATTAGGTATGTGTAAAGTGGTTTGGGCATGGAGTAATTTCGGAAGTTGTGTACTTTGACCAGCAGTCCTGGACATTGCCACTTTACTCCATTACTGCTTCCTAACGGTAAGCATTTCATAACTTGAAATGACCGCGCTATTAATGACACATTATGCAAAGGCCATTCTTATTATTCAAAAAAGTTTAGAAATTTTTGGTGTTTGTTAGTGGTTGAAGCTTTCATTTGCTAAGCCCAGAAGCTGTTAATTGGTTCTAGTGATGTCCAAAAGGCTTTTTTTTTTCATCCAGGTCCAATGTGCATTGTGTATCATGTTCGTCTTGTCTAAATAGCTTTGGTGTCTGTTTGTGTCTCCATGCTACAAATAGTTTTGAGGCCTTTATAGTCCAGCTGAGCTTGTGAGAATTTGTTTATCAAGGCATAGTATGCAAGAAACCAGTCTTAAATAAAGACATTATAAAAGAACTTGTGAAAGTGGTATATAGGTTACTGGTGATAACTTCAACAATTTCAAGTTAAATGGTGGTTAACTGTGGAAGTGGCCTGTCAAAAATTATTTTTAGATGCTCTGTGAAAACTCAAATTACCCTCAGCTATGGTGACATTTTGGGTTTCATTGAAGATTTAGTCATTGACCAAGTTGGGCTGTAGTAGGACATTTTGGAACCTTTATGACATTTTGGAACCTTTATGGGTTCTGAAACATTGTACAAGAGCTTGACTTATGAGTGCCGATCTTGTATCCAACTTCCATTTCCTGAACAGACGAATTTTCATTCAATCTCAGTCCTTGAATAAATGGGACATTCTGTGCCACAACAAGGAACAGAGCTAAGTGGGACCGAAAGCACGCATGGGCTTCCAAGTTGCTTTCTTAACCTCAGCAGTATGGCCTCTTCTGTAGTCAGGAATAGGAGTGTGCCCACGGGACAGCACACTGGGGTAGCACCTTTGTGGATGATTGGGCTTGTGAGGGACAGTGGAATAGTGTTCCATTTAAAGACAACGTCTAGTAGCCATTGCAGGGTCGCAGAATTCAGCGACCCTGAATCCATAGCCGTCGTGTCTTCCTTGCTTCAGGCAGTCCTTAGTTCCCCTACACATCAGCACCACAGCAAGTGGTACATTGCAGTCCTCATTTTTAAGCACGAAATGCTTTCAGCTCCTTTTCTGCCGCCGCGGTGGCTGAGTGGTTATGGCGCTCGGCTGCTGGCCCGAAAGACGCGGGTTCGATCCCGGCCGCGGCGGTCGAATTTCGATGGAGGCGAAATTCTAGAGGCCCGTGTGCTGTGCGATGTCAGTGCACGTTAAAGAACCCCAGGTGGTCGAAATTTCCGGAGCCCTTCACTACGGCGTCTCTCATAGCCTGAGTCGCTTTGGGACGTTAAACCCCCATAAACCATAAACCAAACCAGTTCCTGTTCTCGGAAAACTGAAGCGAACACTATCCGGGAGTCATGTGAACCGAAAGGAGGACAAGACGCCAAACCTGAAGTGAACTTCGCGAAATTTTCCGCCCAAATGGTATGCAGCTTGGCGCACTCTGAAGGAACTGGCTTGCCCTTTCAGGTGCTCTGAAATCACGGCGAATATCTGTATTGCTGATAGCAGCGTGTAGCGCAGTGCATGCTACAGCTATCCCATCACCTCATCTCTCGCAAGCCGCGACTCTCGCCAGCGTGGAAGTGGCATAGATGTTAAGGTTGCATTTGTGTGTGCGCTAACTTGGGGTTAAACAAGAAACAGACATGGGGCATGCTTAAATAAAGCGAGGACGACAAAAATGAGGTGTTTGGTTAGAGGTGCGTGCTCTTGGGCCCCAGCGGCACTGCAGCTATATTATGGTTGTGTCTGGTTGGGGTGAGACCTTAAATGAGGTTCAGTTTTGACTAAGGACACAGTAAGCTTACAAGCCAGTGCCAATGACTGATGAGCGCATAAGTCTCTGGCTTCTGTGCTTGAGCGAAGTCGGTAACAGAAGCCAAGGCCTATTTCAAGAATGCAGCTAGCACCATCCATAGCCCATCCGAGAGAGTGCTACGCCGGTACTGCAAAGCATTTCTTGCTTACTTATACCCTCGACGACTTGAGAGACTGCAGGTTTTTTTGTCATTAATCTGTTTGTCATCAGTGGTGATGCCAGTGCCCAGTGTAACCACTGCCCTCCTTTCTTTATCCACATCCGACGCAGGGCCAATGTCACCAGACACCAGAGAACGCACACAGGCGAGCGGCCCTTCGTGTGCGAATTCTGCAAGAAAGCATTCACGCAGCTGGAGAATCTTAACCGGCACTTGGTGGTCCACACGGGGGAGAGGCCGTACAAATGCGCCGACTGCGACCAGCGCTTCGCAGATGCGTCTAACCTGGCTCGTCACCGCAAGTTGCACACGACGGGTGATGGGTACCCATCATCACCGCACGTGTGTCCCGATTGCGGAAGGGTGTATGCCTACAGGCGTCACTTTACCAGGCACCTGCAGACCCACATTGCTAAGAAACCCTTCGCCTACTTTTGAAGTGGAAAGAAGCTTTCGCAGAGTGGCCACACAATGCACCACGAGAGAGAGGCTCACGGGGGACAGTAACTTTCCGCTGAGGAAGAAGACTTGCAGGCAAACTAGAAATGAAGATTATTTTATATTTGTATTAAAGTTCGTACATATACTGCCAACTGTGCGTCTCCGAGGCAATAGTTTGATACAAGTAAAGAAAGAAGCGGCTTTTCCCCAACAAAGGACCCCCTTCCAGCTAATGGCGTCGGCTGAATCTCATGAACCTGCTAGCATTACAATGCAGCTGGTAGTGGCAGACGAAAGGGGATAGTCTCCTTCTTGCATTATCACGCTGCTCACGCTAGCAGGTTTGTGGAAATCACCTGATGTCATTGGCTGGATGGGGCTAGAAGAGAACGACCACTTCTACTGTAGCACAAATCTAAAATGATGCAATATCACCTAAACTTCCATCATATTATTTATCAACCAGGGTAAGCCATTTAAAATCAAATAGTGCTATAGAAAATCAACATAAACCATGTAAGACCAGGGATAATTCGCAATTAGCCCCAAGCTGAACCGCCCGCAATTTTTTTCCCTCTTTGCGAACTGCAATCATTTCCCCAGCTGCTCCACGATCTCCTCAGTCATCACGTCCTCCTGCTGCATAACCTCGAGAATATTGTCACAAATGGGTTGCAAAATCAGGAGGCTAGGCACAGGCCGCAAGGAATCAAGCAGTGTCCAGCTGCAAAGAGAACGCACGATTCACTTCTTCTTTGTCGTCAAGGCGCCGCCCGGGGACACCTGGCGGCAATATCTTTGTTTCATTACACGGAACTTGGCGAAATTCCCAATCTCTAGCAAATTTCGAGAAGGTCCCACACTTTTAACCTCCACGTAGTGTCACGAAGCCCTCACTAAAGCTTTGTCTAAAACCAACAGAGACTCAAAATTACCTGAAACTCATGTGCCAGGCAATTGTCAGCAGGAAATTCCTGCTCAATCTCAATCTCAGGAATCTCAGTTTGATCTCGGGAAATTCCTGCTGACGATGCCTTTGCTAGCGAGGTCTGGCATTATCCAAGGTGCTGCCGTGGTGACTGAGTAGTTGTGGTGCTCGGCTGCTAACCCAAAAGACGCGGGTTAAATCCCGGCAGCGGCGGACACATTTCAATAGGGGTGAAGTTTCAGAGGCTTGTGTGCTGCGCGATGTCGGTGCACGTTGAAGAACCCAAGCTGGTAGATACTATCTGGAGCCCTCCACTACGGTGTCCTTCATAGCCTGCGTCGTTTTGGGACGTCAAACACCATAAACCACACCGCACCATACCAAATGCAAGTTCAATCTCAGGCATTCACCCTACAAGGGTAGCTTATTGTGGCTGTCAGTCCCTTTGCTGCCATGGTCCTTTGAAGCCGGTGACTGACGTGTCCATCATCCCAGAACTGCTGCCAGTTGTTGGAACTCATAAGTGGCGTGGACAGGGTCTGGAGCAGGAATGAGGAGTTGCGGTCGGTGTTTAGGGGGAAACTAGAGAAACTATTTATACAGGATATTAACATTTTGAGTGTATTGAGACAAAGGGTCGGAGACCGGGAAGGCAAGCTGCCTCTTTTTTTAGGGGGGAACACACTGCTCCACTCAAACAGGGCGTTGATGTCCGAAAGGCGGTGGCGTCCTTCCCGCACCTGGCCCCTGCCCTCGCAGTCACTCTACACCATTCCGCACCAGGCGCCGGAACCACAGCTGCCTGTCCTCTAGGCTGCAGGATTCCCGGAACGGAAGTCGGCCTACAGTGGCATCCACGTGCCGCTCTCGCAACTCGATCAGGATAGTTTCTTAATCAACTAAAAACAGCAGAAAGATGGAGAAACACACAGGACGACGCTGGACTGTCAACTGAATTTAGTTCAGTGAAGATCGCAGTGTTCACCGAGGGGGTACTTTTTTGACGGTCGATTTCCATTTAGTTTCATTTGCCCCACTTATGACATAGTACAATTGCAGTCGTGTTCACCAACTAAATTTTTTTGTGCGGTAGCTCTACTAAACGCATTTTATGATTTTTGTGCGTATGTACGTACGTCGTTCACAGATCTATCTAGAGTGCTCGAACTCTGTGCCGTCTGCGCTCTGCAGTGCGCAGAGCGACATCTAGCGGTGGCGCCTGGTTCGAGATGCTGCTCAGACCATACTCACAGATTCGCTATCTCGATCCAGGCTCTGCCGCTATACGTCGCTCTGCGTACTGCAGAGCGCAGAGGAGACGGATTTCGAGCGCTCTAGATAGGTCTGTGGACGACTGTATGCCCCTGAAGCCTGCTTTGTGGCAGACGGCCCACCGGGTTGTGGACAACCTGCTAGGTGTGTACACCTGACATCACAAGACGGCACTGAAGGCCTTCAGGCTAAATGCCTTCTACCTAAAGACTTTTAACCTCAAGGCCTTCAAGCTAAATGCCTTCTATCTAAAGGCTTTTACCCTCAAGGCCTTCAAGCTAAATGCCTTGTACCTAGAAGCTTTTACCCAGAAGGCCTTCAAGCTAAATGCCTTCAGGGTAAAAGCCTTTAGGTAGAAGGCTCTTATAGTAAAGGCCTTAGGTCAAAGGGCTTTAGCATGCAAGGACTAAATACCCACTGTGACAAACACTACTGCACGATATTCCATGCTTAGCCATGCTAAACTATCCGCTAATTTTTTTTTCAGGGGCAGGGTGCATAAAAACAAGCGCTAGAAGTATAGTACAAGAATTTAGCATCAAGTATTTTATGCTGTTATGTGCAACCTTTGAGAGACGTCACTTAGGGCATGAGAATTCGGGGCCAAAAAGACTCGACGTAGTTTGCCTGTATCTTTAAAAGGAGCGGCATTAAGAGCGATTAGTGTTAATTGTCGAACTAAACAGGTGCCGCAAGAAAAAATTGTAGGGGACACTTAAGCCTCGCCTTATAGGTATGACGCGATAACGTTTGGGTTAATGGCCATTTGCAGAATTGGTCATTGTCGACTTTACATTCATTAATCGCTGGGAGTTCTCATACCAGTCCTGGCGCAGCGGTTAAGCAATGCGCCGCTGCCCTGTGATGGCCAGTGGGGCTTGTGAGACCCTGTTTGCTCTTCCTGAGCAACCTCTGGTTACTAATCATTAATTTAACTGCCACGGTCGTCAGTTTGCTCACAAACCGGTGAGCAGGTTGTGATGATGCTACAAGGTCATGTGACCTAGATGACTCCCCCAGGTTGCTTCTCGGGGGATTTTTCGCTCACAACAGCGACACCGGATTTTCTGCAGAACAGGAGGTTTAACGCTGTCGCATTCGTAATGCAAGTGTATTGCGACACTCACGTGAATCAGCTTTGAATTTTTTATTTTGCTGCTTGCAGAAAGTTTATTGCATTGAAGGAACCATCAGTCGGCAATAAAAGTAGTAGTGCTTGGTGAAGAATGAAACCAAGTGGGAAGAAAAAAATAGAAGAATGTGACAGTGATGTACAGATTTACCGCGGTGTTTGGTTTGCGGCGTGTTGTCCTCTGCTGCTTTAATTCTGCCCTAATTGATTTGTTGGTTTCTGAGCGTCTCCGCACTCTTCCGGTTTGTATAAAAGATGGCTGGAATTTGCGCACATTATTTTGAACAGAAACAAGCAACACTTGGGTACTTTGTTGACAAAGGATTTCCTGACCCAGAGCTCGCATCCTGTTGAAAAGGAAACCATAAAAAATCACACTCAGATTTCACGACACGACAGGAACAACTTGAGGGAAACAATGAAATTTGCTTGGGGTGCGTATCTGCCAGGAATATGGAGTGCACAATGAATACAGTCTCCAAGGTGTGAGCCTTCTGCCGAGAAGCTTTCGGCGATAACAGTCTACAGCAGGTGTTATGTGTGTCAGGACCTTTCACATTTACCGGCAGTAGGTTCGAAATGTTGCTCAGTCTTGAACCAAACAAAACCACAATTTGTTCTGACAGCAACAGCATATGTGTTCTGGCGTGTAATGCAATGCTTGCATCTTGAATCAGTGTAATGACAGCAACGGTGCATTGTCACGAATATTATTTGCTCTCGATATACAGAAACAGCAACGCTAAACTTTCAAAGGACCACAATGAAAGCAGAAAGTTTGTTCCTGTCATCCGCACTGCACTTTGAGAGAAACTTACCTAGAACGTAAACCTTGATCTAAAACGAGTGCTTAAACTTCTATATGTGGTCCTCTTTGTGCATTGTATGAACCCTTGATTACCAGAGAAAATTTTTTCAGTGATCAGCCTTCGATGTTTTTTTCTTATTTTTCATCTGCACCAGCCCTGCAGTGTCATGCTGCTGTTAGTATGCTGTATTTTTGTATCGTAACACAAACTTTTCAGTTGCAAGATATTTTAGCTAGCATTTATTTTCTACACACTGTATGATATCGTTAATGTGACAAAATTTTTTGCTCGCATAAATATTATTGGCATGTAATTCTTGCCTACTCTTTCGTAGCTAAAATATTTGGGTTTTTCAAAGCTTAGTATATTATGCGATCTCTAAATACACATAATGTATGTTTGCAGTTGGGGAATGCATTGTGTAACATTCTCACCACTGGCTGTGTATCTGTTAGAAATCATAATGGAATCTTGAACTCACCAATGTAAATTATGCCTGCTTATATATATATATATATATATATATATATATATATATATATATATATATATATATATATATATATATATATATATATATATATATATATATATATATATAGTGGAAGCAGTCTGCATTGCTCAACGGGCCAGTGAAAACTTGAACAATGAAATAGTCACACACAACTGATACTATTATCTTGGTTTATTTACCAACTGTTTCGGGTGGTGGACTGTCCTTCATCAGGGTTAAAGTTGAATGAATACAGATATCTGCGTATTTACAGAACTGAATGTAGAGGGAAAGGAAGAACTCTATATCTTTTCTTTTAGGAGAAAAACATACGCACACATCACCGAGTAACAGGCAAGAGTGCTGCCGTTTATTAAGGGGAAAGGAGCAGGGCAGTAAAAGAAAAGTTAAAAAACGGAGGTAACAGATATATAGCCGAGGCAGAGAGAGGCGAGTTTTTGCCGAGAACACGCAAGCAAGAAAGGTTTCTTTTAGCGGGAGCAAGAAGTTCGAACACAAGGAAAGAAAATAATGTACAAAATAAAAAAGCACAAAAACTCGGGAAAAGAATGAAAAACAAAAACACAAGAACAGAATGAAACAGAACACAACAGTGCACACAGCATGACCCGCTCCCCAGCAGTGCAGGTGTTGAAGACTCTTGGAATGTAATATACGATAAGCTGTCAAGACCGCGTCATTTCGCACTCCTCAAGAGAAACCAGCGACCGTTATGATGGCGACGTGTCGCCTCAATGGCAGAAAAGCGGTCTTCCAGACGTCGTGCGAAAACCTGATCCCGCAACAAGGCGCTGCAGAGAGCAACCACTATCCGTTTGTCAGAGGGTGCCTCCGCTGTGCGTCCCACTGCGGCCGATTCCGAGAAGGGGGCTAAAAGTACAAGGAGGAAAAGGACGAAGGGAAGGGGGGCAATGGTGAGCATAATAAAAAAAATAAATGAAAAAATAACCAATGGGAGCTTCTTTCGCGTCTTTCAGTTAGGTAGGTTTTCGAGGAAAGCAAAATTGCTCAAGTTCTGATTGATGCCATGGGTTAATGTTCCAATTATGTGTATGAAATAGAACTCTTTGTTCTCTTTGGCGGCTTATTTAAAAGCCTGGCTGAAGGAGGACGACCCGAATGCTTTTGAATGTATGTTGTGGCAGACATAGGTGCTTAGAAAAGGGCAGGCTTGGCAGTGCGTGATTGTAGGCCTTGTGGTTGTTGAATCGCAAGCTGAACGGAGTTTCTGTATGGCCAATGTATTGCATGCCGCACTCGCCGCAGTGAAGCATGTAGACCACATTTGCACTGTCGCAATTTAGAGCTTCTTTGATTGTGAAAGCAAAGTCAGAGAATGTACCTAAAGTCAGAGAAGGTACCTTTTAGAGAAAGATACCTTCTCTGACTTTGCTCTCACAGTCAAAGAAACTCTAAATTGCGACAGTGCAAATGTGGTCTACATGCTTCATTGCGGTGTGTGCGGCATGCAATACATTGGCCAGACAGAAACTCCGTTCAGCTTGCGATTCAACAACCACAAGGCCTACATTCACGCACTGCCAAGCCTGCCCTTTTCTAAGCACCTATGTCTGCCACAACATACATTCGAAAGCATTCGGGTCGTCCTCCTTCAGTCAGGCTTTTAAACAAGCCGCCAAAGAGAACAAAGAGTTCTATTTCATACACATAATTGGAACATTAACTCATGGCATCAATCAGAACTTGAGCAATTTTGCTTTCCTCAAAAACCTATCTAACTGAAAGACGCGAAAGAAGCTCCCATTGGTGATTTTTCATTTATTTTTTTTATTAAGCTCACCATGGCCCCCTTCCCTTCCTCCTTTTCCTCCTTGTCCTTTTGGCCCCCTTCTCGGAATTGTCCGCAGTGGGACGCACAGCGGAGGCACCCTCTGACGAACGGCTAGTGGTTGGTCTCTGAAGCGCCCCGTTGCGGGATCGGGTTTTCGCACGGCGTCTGGATGACCGCTTTTCCGCCGCTGAGGCGACACGCTGCCATCGTAACGGTCGCTGGTGTCTCTTGAGCAGTGCGAAATGAAGCTGTCTTGACAGCTTACCGTAAATTACATTCCAAGAGTCCTCAACACCAGCACCGCTGGGGAGCGGGTCATGCTGTGTGCACTGTTGTGTTCTGTTTCAGTCTAGTCTTGTTCTTTTCTTGTTTTTTTCCGCTTTTTTCATTGTTTTTTATTGTTTTGTTTCCTTGTGTTCGAACTTCTCTCTTCCGCCGAAAGAAACCTTTCTTGCTTGCGTCTTCTCGGCAAAAACACCCCTCTCCACCTCGGCTACATGTCTGATACCTCTGTTTTTTAACTTTTCTTTTACAGCCCTGTTCTTTTCCCCTAATAGACGGCAGCACTCTTGCCTGTTACTCCGTGATGTGTGTGTATGTTTTTCTCCTCAAAGAAAAGAAATAGAGTTCCTCCTTTCCCTCTACATTCAGTTCTGTAAATACGCAGATATCTGTATTCATTCAACTTTAACCCTGATGAAGGACAGTCCACCACCCGAAACAGTTGGTAAATAAACCAAGATAATAGTATCAGTTGTGTGTGACTATTTCATTGTTCAAGTTTTCACTGGCCCCTTGAGCAATGCAGACCGCTTCCACTATGTGTGTGTGTGCGTGTGTGTGTGTGTGCGCGCGCGCGCACGTTCGTGCGTGTGCGTGCGTGCGTGTCCGGACTGAACTGCTGAAGTGAAAAGGAACCTCCTTGTTACCCGCTCAAGGCATTGGTAGGCACACGTAATTGCAACAACGATGATAATTTCTTACATTCATTTGTATTTTTGTTTTTGCTTTCATATCATCACAAGACCTCCCTCGACCACCCGGCAGTGACAAAAAGGAAAAAATAAGGGAGTAATTAATCATTGGCATCCATCTAAGTGCGGCCACACGGCTATAGAGGAAGGCTATACAGCTTCCTTAGAAACTGCGTAGTTAAAAAAAAATTCGTCCTGGTCCTTGGTTGAAACCCGGGACCATCACTTGACCGGGGCAGTTTCTCTACCGACTGCCAGTGAGCAATTGCTCACTTATTGCAAATCTACTCTACCTATGAGGATTCCCCTAAATATTTGGCTGCAAAGAAAAAGAAATGAATCTAAGAATTAGCTTTTTTTGCAAAATATGGCTGCGAGATGCATTTGGAACTTCAATGGGAGTGAATGCTCATTAATATCCACATTAGTGGAGTTATTTGGCTAGAAAGGAAAGCTTTATAGATTCTTGATATGTTTTCCGTTGAAGTCGGCCAGAATCTTCCCTTTTCTAATGTTCAGTCTACATTGAGGGGTTCCGCAATACACAATGGGCTTTCACGAGTTGCTTAAAGGGGCTGTGAAGGGGGCTCTAATAAAGTTGCGGCATGCATGGGATATTGAAGAACGCCGCTTCACAAATAGTGCCCAGCAAAGATTTTTTAAATGCGCTTTGTAGAAGCTGAGTTATCTGTAGTTAACATTTGAATTTTAGCGTCTTCGTGTCTTTCCCTCTCCTCTCGTCACTTTTTGCACACTGGAAGGTCGGTGCACCTTCGCCGACGCCCCTCTGGGAGTGGAGCTTCCCGGCCCGCCGGAGCTAAGCTGCTTACTGGCCGTGGCCACGGTAGCTGCCTGACGTCTGAAAGAATCTAACCAATGGCCACCTCTCACCTTGTCTACGCAGATGCGGGGGACGGAGGAGTGTGCGGGCATGAAAATGTCGCCGGGAAAGGCTCGCCAACTTTGACGCGTGATTGTGGGTCGTCTGCTGCGTGTAGAAGAGTATTATTTGGCTCTGGTTTTCATGGCAGCACAGTGCAGTGATTAAGTGAGTTAATGTGCTCTCCTCGGAAGGCGTTTCAGAGGCCCCTTTAAGTGTTTTGCGAAATGGAGGAAGTGACAAAGAAAACAGACGTGAACTAATGCACATACCTTTCCCGTTTTGTTTGTAAGGGATGTTCAAGAGATCGCACACGCGGTCCGTGTAAATGACATTGTCAGTGACACTTCTGCCATCTATTAAAAATGAGAAAAAGAAAAAGAGACATTTCCAAAAAAATTGAAAACTTTTATGCCCATCGCTTGTGGCCATACTAAGCCGTTTCGGAAAAAAACTGGCACGCACGCAATTCAGCTGCATCTTAGATCAAGGGTGTCACTAAAAATGCGTTTGCTCACTCACACGTCGAGGTACGAAAATTAGGAGTTGGTATCAATTGGGGCAAAGATGGCATAGATTATCCGCAGTGGTGCCTTGAGTATTGTCACCTTTGTTCTTTCTCATTCGCTGGTTTTAGTTTTGCCTCAAGAAGAAACTAGAAAACTCGGGGGCCTTCTTAATCACATTCTTAAAGAAGAAAATACGATAGCATTTGGAATTAGGCCCACATTAAAATACTCCAAAGTGGTATCCAAATTTTTGGAAGTGGGCATAGACGAGAAAAAGTATTAAGGTAGATTACTGGGGGTAGTGGGTGGATTGATGTGGATCAGCAGGAATAGTGAGGGAATAAAATTAATTAGTGGTGATCAGCAGGTAAGTTATGTAGATCAGTGGATGGGTTAAGGTGTATTAGCAGAGTATGTTTGTTGGATTAATCTGGAAGAGTGGGTCAGGTTAGTATACTCCCATATGATATTCCAATGGAAGGTACTCGAACATTCTAGTCCCTAGACTGAAATTTTGGAGTTCTGATCAAGTCACAACCTTCTCGACCAATCAGGGAATTTTGTTACGGAGAAATCGCATGGGTTTTGCAAGATGACGACTTAAAAACAATCATATTAAAGTATTCTCATTCCCTGATTGAATGTGTAGCTAGTTTGGTGCCAGATGACAAATTTAAAGAACACTGCATGAAAGCTTATCTCACTAATAATTTTGCTGTTATAGTTTTGCACTTGAGAGCAAAAGACAAACACCTAGATGTTCAAAAAACGAAACATAATGAAAAAATAAACGCATCCAACGTTTTGTGACATGAATCGACACCGAAAATTAAGGTGGCAAATAAACTATGCATGAACGCACGCAAACACAGTCTGCACATTTAAGAGTGAGTGTACGGATGTCTACCATAATAAATTGATTGCTAATCAAAAAAAATGGAAAGCAAGCACGTTTTGGTCGCGTTTCGAGCTGTTAGAGTTTGTTGTTGCTTTGTTACTCCTTTGCAAATATTTCTCGTACAAGGATCGCTTGACTGTTATAAATAGCAAGATTTAAAAAAAACGTGGCAGAGTTTCACGTAGTTAAATCGAGTAATCTTGTGAAAGCACGTGCCCATTCTTCACCCCTTCTTTCAGCATCTGCATATGCACGCAACCGCGTTTCTCGGTCTCTCGTTTTCCTCATTCTCCAAACTCATCGAGTTCCTCGAAGTTCCTCCGAACTAACCCGAGCTCACCTGGTTTACTCTGAGGCTTCACACTCAACTCTCAGGTTAAGTAGTGTTAAGTAATGTCAAGTAGTGATTTTGCATTCAAAGAATAGCTACCAGCTGCAGTGGATGATGATTGTGATGCAAACATTTTAATTGGAACTATAACTGGCTGTCGGTCCCCCTATTCCCGGAGTCCGTTGGATCGTGCAGCCGCTGTTGCCCTTTCGGTCGGCGCCCCAGAAATCAAAAGGACTGACGAATGGTGGGAGAAATTGCAGGCCAGCTCAAAACCGAAAGTTCAACAGCTGTAGTGGAATTGCATGAAATTTTAGACTCTGGAAGCAGGCAGTTTGAATCTCCTTTTTCACTATTACTTATCTGCCTTCGCTAGCCACCTCTTTCAGGTGTATTTCAAGTTTTAGGTGAGATGATTAAATGCTTACAAGCCTATGTATTTTCCTGTTTAAATCTGTCAGGCAACTTATTTGTACAAGCTTCACGTGACGAATACCTAGCTGGAAGTTTGCGGTGCTGTGCCTTTGACGAACTGAAAATACAGGCGTGCGGTGTCTGGACAGCCCTCATTAGTCGTGTTCTGTTGAATTATGTATGCATTGAAACGCCCCGGCTGCGACGTAGCTGTGACGACTCGGCATTGAGAATGTGCACTTTTAGGGTTCCTGAGAAGGTGAACAGTTTTGGATGATTCAATCTCTAGAACGAAGACAACCCTGCTGTATGCGCATGCAAGCTGCGTTTTTGGTTGCATCGAATCCTGGACAATCCTTCACCGCGAGTATGCACCGTTTTAACGGAGGCCAACAATAACAACTCCCAGTTGGCTCTGGCTTTCTCGGAATGCTTGTCGCTGTCCACTGAAATTGAGTATAGCTCGGCACAAGTTGTTCTCGACTCCGAGTTCCTCAGCTAACCCAATTGTTAAATATCAGCATGAATACTAATTTCCTGACTTCAGGGCGCTCATAAGAACTCACGACCGACAGTGATTATCTTGCGGCGTGATTTTCAGACAAGAATACCAGCGAGCAGCAGAGTGTTCAGAAAGCGTGCAGTGTTATCGTAGCATATGGTCCTTCCCAGAGTTTCTTCTGGGTAGCGGAGTATATTGTTGTACATACCTCCAAGTTCGTATTGGAAAGCATTGGGCGTTCTTGAACCATTTGTCCTTACGGCTTTTATCTTTTCAATAACGGAGTGTCTGAAATATTATGACATATCAGTGAGGTGCTCTCTCAAAGCAACATCACTGAGTCCGAAAGATTACGCTAATACCTTGGAAACGATGAAAGAAGCGAACAATTGCAAAATGCCATTAGAATCCTGCATCATGCACATAATCGTTCTTCTTCTTGTTTCAGTGCACTGCCTTTACATTAGAGTATAAATTATTGATTTTCTAAGATTAGTTTATAATTCTAGGAAACTTTCAGTCACAGAAAACGAAGTACGGAGGCTCACCAGAAGTTTACTGAGGTGAACAACAACATTTTAAAGGAAAAATACAGCGCGAACAGAGATGACGGACGAAGAAGAGGTGTTGTACACCTCTTCTTCGTCCGTCGTCTTTGTTCGTGCTGTATTTTTTCTTTAAGATGAACGTAACCCAACTAGCCCAACTTTCCATCCTACTACAGTGAACAACAACCAGAAGCAGTGCTAGTATCATGATAGAGATAAATCGATTGCTATATGCCCAGAAAAGTACTGAATGCGCAGTCCGGTTTGAAAAGAGAGGAGACATCTGAGTAGTGATATTCTCTAATTTGTGGCCATAGTATGTCAGAAAACGGCTTTTTGTGCTTTTAAGCAGTTATTCTGCATTCTCGTGAAAATATTAAAGATTCACATAAAACATAAAGAACCTGATATGTGCAACTTTTTTTTGGGATGAAAAACAGCACAAAAGGCACACACTCGCGCACACAGAGCACATGTTTGTACAGACATAATAAAAAATATCAAATCTGAAACGAACTGCAAAAGGAGAGAGGAGAAAGGCTAATAACTGCTTCCTCAATGGGCAGAACGGCCGTTTTCTTATACAAGGAAAGTTTGGCGCATGTCTTGCAAATTGAAGTTCGAAGAGAAAGCGGAAAAACAAGTCTGAGTATTGATAACCGAGTGTTGCCTTTTATACTGTGTTCGCTCCTTCAAAAAAAGAAGACGAGAAATTGGAGGTTGTCTGAGACCGTTCCATAACATCTGGCAGAGGTTTCAATAATCACGTTGCAGCTGTGATGTCAAGACAACACTTATGCATACGTACATGCCCGGTGTCGCATTCTGGAACGTGAAATTGGATGTGACACACTTGTGTGTTTTATCGACGCTGATCGTTTTTACTGTTAGGCACTTGAAATCTTGGCCCCACGAGTAGTTGTCGTGCCTGTACGTCGCTTGATAAAGCACGTACTCAGTACCTGGTGCCGCGTTCAAGCTCTGAAAATGCCATGCACATTGAGCACCATTGAGCACATTGAGCACCATATTCATGTTATTACGTAATCCTAGAAAAATTACCTTAATAAATATTATTTCCATCATTTTCGTTATGATGTCGTGGAGCTTACACTCCTACTTAGGCAAATATTGTGGTTCATTTTATGGTATGTGGGATTTCTTGCGTCAGTCTTTTCCAGTCATTGTTGGAAACATTTTCAAAGTGCTTGAAAATCTTGCCAACAGGTATTCTTGACTTTACTAACTAGGAGGATATAATAACCAATGCGTTATGTTTACATACTGCAAAGTAAGCTAGAACACTGAAAAAATGCGCTTATTATTAAAGAAAACAAAACAATGAAAATAACAAATACTTTAGGCAGCACATATTTCAGGCAATTAGTCTTTTTCCTTTTCAGTTTCAGGAAAGCAACTGATTGTGAAAGGTTACGAAAGCCACCTAACTCGTAACAAAGCACAAACGTATAAAGTAGGAATACTGTGGAAGCAAGACTTCAATGACGAGTGAGGCATAAATATGGGCTCTTGAAATGCATGGATCAGATCTTGACTCCTTCCTTTTTTTTATTGCTCATAAGAACAGTCGGGATCACATGACAAAGCTTGTTGCTAGGCATTGCTTAATCAGCATGTGTTCATGAAGTTTCTTGACTTTCCATGGGTGCCGCCATATTGGGCACTGGGCTGTGGTCATAGTACAGGAAAGAGTTGAGCATTCAGCTCCCCCACGTTCTCCCTACAGACTTCATGAAAAGGTCAGTGGTCGTGGATCAGATCAAGTGGTGGATTCAGATCAAGTATGAATCACGTGAACTGGCAAGCTGGTTTAGCAGGCTTTATTATTTGAAGCCTTACCTGTTACATTTAAAAGCCTTGTTGCAGTTCGAGATTTGTTCCGGTGGTTGGTAAAAGCCGCACCATTTGTGAAAATTTTTAAGACGCAAGTGCGCTCGGCTGTGTGGCACAGACAAGTCTACACAGCTCAGTGTGCCAAATAAAACTGCGCGGAGGTGGAGCCCCATGACGCAATGCTCGGCAAATAAATCACTAGGTGGCAAAAGTGTGAAGCGCTCCTCTCTGCCCACACGCGCTTGATGGCTGAGACACGAGCAGCGCAAACCACTCAAGCCCAGGGGGGTCACGTGGCATTGGAACCTAGTGGCGTGCTTTGCGCATTTTCCTTCTGGAGCATTGTTAATGACTCTAGCTGCGACCTGAGGACCATGGCTAACTTCACCTTATTGGGGCTAAGGTTGATGTATTGTTATTTCATTCCAGCCATAGCGACCTTTGTGGAGGTACTCCGTTCTCTTATTTGCAGCTCAGCACTTTAGTGCCTGAACCATCAAGGTGTACCTAGTTTTTACCATCCAGTATTGAGTGGGCTAGGAATAAACCGATATTTTGGCTTGTAGGTTATTTTAGCCCCGTGACACATTTTGGTTAGAGAGTCCATGTTGTCCATGGCTCGAGAACCCCATTAAGCATACTGAACAAGTCTGGACAAAAGCATTTTTAAGTAGGAAACCGTTCATAAATGCAATTTTTTCATATAATGTAAGATTTCACTGTAACAATCAACGTATCCGCAGGTCACACGACAGCAATCTTTTTTTCCCATCTACATTTTTGCTATCGTCAAAAGCGTTCACCACTGGCGTACTATGGCAGGTAACTATTGGATGCGATCGATGGAAACACTTTAAAAGAAAGATTTTGCTACGTATCAGAAGAATGCACCATTACCTTCAATATTTTCATAACAGCGTCTTAGAATTTTCCAATATTAAAAAATTTGTCCAAGAACGTTGGACATGTGTGCCACTCTGGAGCGAACAGCAAACGCCAAAATTGTTGCTGAATGAGAGCAAATAAAGTTCATTAATGCATACCCGCCAAGCATTCTGAAACGGCTCAAGACCTGTCCTCTTCTGCCATAATAGAAGGTTCGGGCTAGCTGCCTCGCAACAGAAAGACTGCAGCAATGAGCACAGTGCCACCAGCAATAGCAGCATCTCTCCAATATTCAGTTCGTCTCCGAAACGTTTGATTCGGGGCTTTTCTTTGCCCACTTATATGCAGGCAAGAGCGGCACCCTGTGACCTTACCCAGAGACCTTCGATCTTTCGATTTTACCATTGATGGTAAACGAGATATACTGTTCGCATTGTCCTGTCAAACCTAGAGAGCGACTCTGTATTCTATCACTACACGGCTCAATTTCATTGAGAGAGCTTAGCAGCGACAATTCGAAGCAAAGAAAATAAAGTTGGCGTGGATCAAATTTTTCTACAGCCATGTTTTTTTTTTGCATTTTTCAAGAAAGGAGGTCGCACATATTGGCTGGCATCAGCGAGGAAAATGCATGTAGCTTTGTGGAAGCAATTTATTTAGGTGCGAAAAATGCGACAAAAAAAGGACCAAACTAGGCTACGGCTTGTCCAGAGCTCGCAGCTGACAGCTTGCAAAATTGTGTCGCTGTAGATTTTAGCAAACGGAAACATAAAAGTGGTTTGCATGGAGAGGCATACCAATCCTGTCCACTTATTTTCATAATTTCGAAAAGGAGAGGGCGTACCCTCTCCTGAACAAATAATTTTCGTAATTAAAAATTTCAGAATTTCAAACTGTTCAAACGGTGTATTTTTAAATTTTAAAATGTTAAATACAAACAAATTCTAGAAATTTACATGTGACTTTCTATATATATATTACATTTAAGGCTTCAATTACAATCACAGTAATAATTACGGTATCAAACTGAAATAAAGTGAAGATTTAAAATTGAAAACATTCCTTATATTGGAAAAAAAAGCTTTAGAAATTCAATATTGTGCTTCATATAATTTAATTTCGCCAAAGCAAATCTTGAAAGCGCTTTCTGCCATTACACCTTCCACTTCATCGGCAGTTCAAGGAGAAATCCAAATAACTGACCTTGCCATAAAAAAAGAAACCGTTCCATTGAGCACGCTTTCTTGGTTTAATAGAAAGCACGAATGGCTCATTCAGTGCTGAGTGCACTGAATGGAACATTACACTTCGTGGCTCAGTGGTTATTGTGCTCGGCTGCTGACCCGAAAGACGCAGGTTCGATTTCGGCCGTGGCTGTTGCATTTCGATGGAGGCGAAATGCTAGAGGCCCGTGTACTATGCGATGTCAGTGCACGTTGGAGAACCCCAGACGGCCGAAATTATCCGAAGCCCTTCACTACGGCATCCCTCATAGTTTGAGGCAGTTTGGGACATTAAACCCCATAAAAAAAAATAACAAGAACACTTGATGATGACAAATTTTTATGGCTCGTAGGCAGCTTGGGCCACAGAGCACCATTGCGCAAAGTATTTTCGCCTGGACAAGTTAGGGTCAAGGACCAATTTTCTAAAAATTTCACCGTCGATAAAGTCAAGCACCAGGCCATGGGAAACCTTTTACCTATTGTAATCGCCAGTGGGTACCAGGTGGTACTGGTGATCGAACCCTGCACCCTGCCCATGCAAGGTGGATGCATAAACCACTAGGCCACCACTGCGTTTAACAGAAGTCTTTATCCCCAACGCACTCCCAAGCTGTGTGTTCTGGCCGTCCAGGTATAACAATATTATTATTGTCACAAAGCTTTGTTATGTTTACTTATTCATGCTTAGGGCCATCGGCACCCGGGTTTCGCAACTTTGTGACACGAGATGCGACTAGGTTTATCTAGAATGATCGCAGCCTCGCGCAGTTGCCTCTAGATTATTCGAGATTGTTGTGTCCTAGGAGGTACTGCTTCGCAAACAGAAAGAAAAGGGACAATGCGAAGTCATCTGTCTCGCCCTGGCCGCTGCTCAGATCCAGGAGAACCCAGTCTACGGCTGACGGGGAGAACATTGCTGGGACTGAGCTGTGCCTCAGGTCCCCGTCAACCTTTTCATTGGTGCTAATAAATGTTATTTCTCTCCCTCTCTGTTGTACAGAGTTGTTTTTTGGCCCCTTGTCTCAAAGGTTCATTGTAAGCTTTAAATTGAACACGGACAAAAGCAGCAGTGATGCTGTTCTTCGATGACCATCGAGCGCATTTGTTGCTATCGCTGCTAGAGTTCATTTCTTTGTGGTTGGAAGTCAGAGAAATAAAGGGCGCTTCTTTTGGAAGCCTTTCACTGTGCTGACTGCGCGACTGCTGCCATTGCAACGTTAAATATTAACCAATATTTTTAGGGGTCGCAAGAAGAAACCAGAAAATGGCATCGTTTTGGAGGGCTCCGGAATAATTTTGACCAGCTGGGGATCTCAAACCTGAGCTTACATCACTCCGCCCGGGATTGCATTTTGTATTTCTTCTCAATGGATATGTGGTCGCCGTGGCCAAGATTCCATGGTGATTCCTGCGCTGCGACATCTAGATGAGCGGACGCATCTGCATTGTCTGGACTTTGACACGTATCTTTATGATATTGTTGCTTAGAGACATATCTTACCGAGCGCTTGGAAAAATATTTTTGACAGTTATCGGGAGGCATGACACTCTGAAGGAGCAGCATACGGAAAAAAAAAAAAAACAATGGCGATGCTTAGGTCACCTTAAGAATGAAATGCTATAGCATTCAATTTCACTTCTTTTGTGTGTTTTCCTTAGCTTCTTTGCCATTGTTGATCCATCAGCCGCTATATTCGGGCTGCTAGTTACAGTAGGAGGTATTCGCTATGCTGTGATGGTGCCACTCTGCATATATGACATTTAGCTAGGTGGCTCCTGACTCGTGTCTTTTTAATATTGTTGCTTAGAGACATATATCACCGAGTGCTTGGAAAAATATTTTTGACAGTTTTCGTGAGGCATGACACTGAACATTAACGAGTCAGCATGCGAAGGAGCAGCATATGAAAAAAAAACTATGGAGATGCTTAGGTCACCTTATGAATGAAACGCTATAGCATTCGATTTCACATCTTTCTGTGTGTTTGCCTTAGCTTTTTTGCCATTGTCGAGCCATCAGCCGCTATATTCGGGCTGCTAGTTGCAGTAGCAGGTATTCGCTATGCTATGATGGTGCCACTCTTTGCATATATACATTTAGCTAGGTGGCTGTCTAGAAATTAGGTTGCTCACAACCTGGTGGGAGGCTGTAATGACGTCACAAGGTGACAAGACCTCTTTTGAACAATCATGAATTGCCACAGTGCAGGTTGCTCACAACCTGGCGGGCACGTTGCCACCTGAGATGGAGGGTAGATACCAGATTGGGATGACATTGCAATGTCACGTGCCCTTTATCAGCAAATCACCAAATTTTGTGACATCGGAGGGCGAATCTGCTCCTTACGTGAACTCTAATGCTATCGCATTCAAATGTGCAGCAATTGTCTCCAGGTGTCTGCATCAACTCCACTCAAGAGAGAGGCAATATAGGAGTGGATATAAAGAGTAACTAACGGTGGACAAGGACAGGTAGCGGAAATGTTGCGACTCAAGAGCCAGGGCCATATTTTGGGACATTTTATTGTGTTTTAGTTTGCTTGCGATGTCAACCGTGACAAAAGCAACAAGAAGTGCAGAAGCAAATGATCAGCCATAGACACGGCAGGTCTGGCTGCAGTGCTGACACATCTAGTCCGGCCTTGTCGGAAGGACCATGTTCTGGCGACTCGTGCTTACAGGCACCGCATAGCTCTGCAGCCACCTTTAAACAACAATAAAGCTGGTGCCGGTGAAGCTTCTTTGTGCGTCAGGTGCATCAAGTTCTGTCATTCTTCGCTGGTTCACCAGTGCGCATGTGCATAAGGAGTGTGAGTGGCATTATCGGTGTATTTCTACCACCACTAGCGTGGCATCATCCTTCACAGCCTACGTCACAGGGATCAGCGAATAATGGCAGAGAGTCAAATGAAATGGAAACGAATAAAACGTTACAGAATACGGCCCCAGTTTTAGTTTTATTCTTGCATGAAACCTGAGAGAAGGTTGTAGCCTTCTTAATCTTTCAGAGTGGAAGTGCTAAGTAAAAACCAGTTGGTTCTTCTCACTCACACCGCGGAATGATTCGTTGTTAACGTGGATATTAGGTGCTCCCTTTGATACTGCTTTGACCTGTACACGCTGATGTGACGAGCTGAACTGAGACGTGGCCAGTGAGATTAGCACATGGTTTTGACGTCACCAAGCAAGCCGCCTGGTTTAGTGCTAGTCATAAGCGTCACGAGTGGTCTGGGAAATGAGCTGCAATTTCGCCGCATATTTCATTTGAAGCAAATGTGGTAGTAACTGGCCACATTATCTTAAAGGACGAAGATTACAAGATTTCATAACTGCCACGAAGTACTTTCAGAAATAAGTAGATCCCTTGCGACGTGGCGACTGTGCAGTAGGCATGTTCAGAATAACACTTTTCAGCTGACAACTTATGCAACCAAGGGGTCACTGCGGACTTAGGAACGATCATATCCTGGTCGTCGGCCTTTGGGTTCCTGTGTATTTACGACAACAGCGATATCTCAACAAGGCCTCTACTCAGCCACATAGACTGTGTGAAAAAATTGCTGCAAAACATGGAGGAACAGGCGATTTTAACTTCGACATAACTGCCGCGCGAAAAAAGATGAACACAATGGAAGGAGCACACACGACACAGACTATTGCTGTGTGTTCATGTGTGTTCTTTCCATTGTGTTCGTCTTTTTTCGTGCTGCAGTTATGTCAAAGCTGAGCAACCAACTTGCCCAAAACTCATCTTAGTAAAGGCACTTTTAAATTTGCGTTTCTGATGTTAATGAAGGCCATTCTGTTCCTGATTTTCGATCAGGTTTTGAGATATAAATGACCTTAATACTATGTGTATTCCCGGAAACAGGAAACACAATTGACTGTCCAGAATGCAAACTCTATGGGAACCCAGCATTTGTTTGAATCATGAAGAGCCAGAGTTAAGAAGAGCATTTTATTACAGTTCAGGTTTATGGGTCAAAAGGATGGGCCACTATAAGCTTGGAGTTTTGATTAAGGTAGTTAACCTAACAACAGTTCATTGTACCAGCACTTTGAATACACGGTGCAGAAAAAGTTTAGTAACTAGTAGAAGCTTTTTCGTAAAAAAATTGCAGTTTTCAGATTGCTCGTTTAGAACTGATTAAAGTGTAACAACATTGTTTTCCTTAATGCATGAATAGCACATCTAAGTGGCATTTCTTGAGGATTACGGAGCACCTCTAAAACAACGTCAAATATGCCAGACGAAGAACCGAATATCCTGAGGGTCAATTTTGTATCCTGAGGGTCAATTTTGTGTTAGAGGAATAGGAGGGATCCTCATTTCCCGGGTTTGTATTAAGCCGCTAATAAAATAGGGCGCATGAAAAGAAACAAAATGCAAAAAATGTTTTTTTTAATGGAAGAATATATAATATCATAACATTAACTACAAGCACTTTGCATATACTATTCATGTTTGTATTTTTGCAACTTGCAACGAATATAATGTATGAAGTGCTGTCACCAGAAAATGCATCAGACAATGATATAAACGTGACGGTTTTCCTGTTCTTCTATGCACCAAGCAGAATAAAGCATCCTTCATCCGTCTTTCCTTGTCGCCGCATAGTCATTTTTTCGATGTGAAGGAATATGGCTCTGAAAAAAAATTTCTGAGCACTGCAGTCCTCTTAAGATTGATTGCATTCAGAAGCTTTACATAAGCAATTTTATCTTAGACTAGGGCTTCCAGATGTCCGATACGAATTTTGCGATAATGTTCTTTTTCTAGAATTAAGTTTCGCTGCCGCATTGTACACAGCACCACTGTATGCAGCAGTTGGCACTTTGTTTTATTTATTTGTTTTTGCATAGTGCTGCCAATAGCAGCGGCTATTTCAATGGGGATAAGAAGGGCAAAAACTTTCAAATTTCCACCTTGAGAAGACGAAAACACCTTCTGCCATGGCGCTCTTTGGCTATAGATGCCCTTACGCCATAAAAATCCATAATCATAATCATCAGATTAAAAGTTCTCAAGTATAAAAGGTACAATATGCGTATACTTCAGAAGTGGGAATTAGATTGGGAATGTGCAATTTTTACTGGCATTTTAACGTTCTTCAAGAGGGAGTGAAGGATTATTAACCGAATTATTCGTGAAACTTATCCTAGTGTGCTTTGAGCGACTCACCTTCTTTACCACCACAGCGAGTGGTTGAGTGACGGTGCACCACGAGTTTCCTGCCAAGTGTTCTGATGTGACAAAAGACCAAGGCTTGCATTTTGGCCAGATTAAAAGGTTTCACCTGAAGTCCAGCTAATAGTTAGTGCTGTAAAAGGCGCACCACAACCATCCACACCTCGGAGTTAAATTAAGCTTCAGTCGGTGGTAAGGCATACTGATGCAAGAATCACCATTCAGAAGCTCTGTCCACCAGACATTGCACTCCCCTGGATATGGGTTGCCTACCTAATCACACCACCCTCGCCAACCTTCACACATTAGAGGTGCTATCCACCACCGATCTACTCAACTTTACCCTCCATGAGCACCATCCACCACCGACCCTCTTAACTCCACCCATCACAAGGCCTCTGCCCATAAAAGCACATGAAGCAGCAAAACAAAAAACTGTCCTTGAAAATGAATTCTAAGATGCAGTAGGAAAGTCACCTGCCTTCTAAAGAAATGACCAGCCCACTCCACCTCCCCACTCGCCTCCTCAATAACCTGAATTCCCATTCGACCTCCCCAATCCACTTTCCCACTCATCTCAAATCACCTACCTGCTCTACCTCCAAACACATTTCCAATCACCTGCCCTCTCCATCTCCCTAATCCGCCTCCCCAGTTGACCTTCCCACTCCACCTCTCCAATCACCTTTCAAATCTCCTATGCCTCCCCCCGACTCCACCTTCATCCACACCCAGAACCGCCACCCACCTGCACCCTCCAGACAGATTCTGCTACATGTGTGAAACGTCGGTTAGAGTAAAAACATCAAATCTGCCACGGTGGCTCAGTGGTTAGGGCACTCGGCTACTGATCCAGAGTTCCCGGGTTCCAACCCGACCGCGGCGGCTGCGTTTTTATGGAGGAAAAACGCAAAGGCGCTCGTGTGCTGTGCGATGTCAGTGCACGTTAAAGATCCCCAGGTGGTCGATATTATTCCGGAGCCCTCCACTACGGCACCTCTTCCTTCTTTCTTTCACTCCCTCCTTTATCCCTTCCCTTACGGCGCGGTTCAGGTGTCCGCCGAGATGTGGGACAGATACTGCGCCATTTAATTCCTTTCCCCAAAAACCAATTATTGTTAGTAAAAACATCAAATTAATCATCAAGGGTAAATCCAACTGTTTTCGCTGAATTCTTGCATCAGCTATATTCCGATACAACTCGGGAAAAAAGGCAGATGCCTCTCAAAGTATAGGCTCTCCAGCCAATGGTGTCGACCGATTCTCATGATGTTATATTTAATTGTTATATAATCCCCTCGGATATGCTAGCATATGGCATCGTAAGGGTGAGAAATCGAATGAGATCTACCACGTTTAATCGGAATAACCAGGGCGCATCATGAAAAACAGTCGACACCATCGGCTGGAGGGACTTCCTTTGAGGGGCAGCTGCCGCTTCGTTCTTGAGTTGTGTTCGAATGCAGATGTCTGCTAGCCCCGGCCGTAATTTCTTTTGAGCAGCAAGTGCTTGAGAATAAGACTCAACCTGCGCCGAATTGTCATATATACTCATCCTCCAAACGGAGATAATTCAGGGGACGTTTACAGAGTTGTCCGAGCACAAAAAAAGGCTTAATTTGACTCTCTGTAGACGAAAAACGACATGACACACAAAAAATCAATTGTAACCTTTGTTTACATAGTTGCGCACAAAAACACACCGCACGCCCAACACGCTGTGACGTGCGCCACTAAATGCGCCCAAAGCTCCTTTCTTCCACTTTTGCGCGTACAACGTTACGTATAGCCGTCGGCACCAAAGAACGGCGAGAGTGCATGCATACATAAAATAACACAAAAAGCAGACTAGGGAGTACATCTGCAAAGACCCAGCTGCATTGTATTCTGCAGAATGCGATTTCTTAGGAAAATTAAACTTCTCATGAAGCAAGTAATAATTAAAAAAAATAGAAAAGAAGAGGCTGTAGCGGGGCGTTGCGCATGCGATGTCTGTGTACCTGAACTCCTGCGGTCGTCGTTCTTTGGGTGGCTTTGTCAAAAGTATATGCTACACCATATATTCCATCGCCAAATTTTAGGAAACGGAGCTGATTACCTAACAGCTTGCAAGTTATACGCTGAGCTGCTGCCTTCTCATAGTTGCATTAAATTGATTGCATTTCTTGCCCCAGAGCGATTTCAATCATTGCGTGCTCGTTTCTTGCCGATGAAAATGTACTGTAGAATTTTTTTTTTAACACATTGCGCCTTTAACTGCTCCACGGTGGAAAATGCGAAACGTACCAATCACCTATAGCTCCCCACTCCACCTCTGCAAACACCGCCAATTCCACCTCTCCAATCACCTTCCAATCCAATCATCATTCCAATCTCCAATCACCTGTGCGAAAATGCGAAGAGGGCCAAAAATCTGGGAAGCGTATGGCGCAAGAAAATCTTTAGGGCGTGCAGTTCACGAAGCAAGGCTCTCTGTGGAGATGCCAGTTCTATTGCAGTGCATGCCTCAAATTTTCGGTACATTGAGTGCCTCGAGTGCTGAGCCGATGCCCAGAAGGAAGAGGGGAAGGCGGTCGGACCAGCGTTCGCGTGGCTAGCAGGTGTTGACAGCAGCCTTGAGCAGCCGGCGGACCAGTTCCCCGTACCAAAGGACAATGAATGGTAGGTAGTCGTATGGCACTGTGTCTGCAGGCCAGGATGTTGACAAAAGTGGTGAACAGAGCCAATTGAAACTAGCGGCCTCGGTCAATAGGGACAACAACGGGGCAGCCAAAGAGCGTCACCGAGCCGGTCACGAAAGTTGCAGCAGCTGTATATGCCTTGATGTCAGTAGTCGAGAGCGCCTAGGGCCAACGTGTGAACCGATCGACGCACGTGATCAATAGGCCTTACGTGACAACGGCAAGGGTCCAGCAGGATCGATGTAGACGTGGGCGAACCGCGTGTCCGGAGAACGAATAGGAGAGGCAGCTGCCTCTGCATTATGCCTAGGCATACCATTATGCCTAGGCATAATGGTATGCCGCTGAGCTTTCAGGCGTGAGCATTGAAAACATCACCGGGCCCTGCGACGTCTTACAAGCAAAGTCCTAGAAGTTAATCTCCAAATGCCATCGTCCCGACGAGACATCGAAGGTCATCATCATCGGAATAAAGATACCCTGGCGGTAGGCATGGGACAGGATATGCTACTATGTGCAGACTTGTTAGCGGGCTCTGTTCGGTTAGGCGGAAACTTTCGGCAAAATCGTCACTGACTTTGAAAGAAAGCCGAGAATGTAGCTTGAGCGGCCCAGATGTTAGCCCCGATTGTGGATCACAAGGACAACACAGCACTTTGGCGACGTTCAGATCAGGCTTCAGATCCGGCAGAAAAACAAGGTTTCAGTCGTCGGTCTGAGTTATTGTTCATGCGATTGCGGTGCAGGATTTTCCGGTAGGTCGAGTTTTTCGGGAATCTCAGGCAATGTGAGTTGTCCAGAAAAGGTTCTGTGCACGGTTGATGAAGGGAAATTCCGCAGCACATGTGGTACAGTGGCACCAAGTCAGCTTAACTGCGGGCAGACACTGCTCAAAGAAAAGCCGAAAGTCGGAGCTATCAGTCACCACACAACGAAGCGACGGCAGGGCGCCTATAAGGCACTGCATGTCATCGGGAGTGACTTTCAGTGCTGGCACCCGACCTGCGTCGAGGGTCAAGCGCTCCAAATATGGTAACGGTTCCTCACTGCAGCGAGCAAGAAACAACGCACAGAGTACTGCGCCATCGAGGTGCAACGTTGTGAGCCGCGTCGTCGCTTTTAAAAGCGCATTCATCGCACGCTTGTGGAACTGTTCGCCGCTTTTTCCGTGCCACAGTCGAAGACTCAACAAGCTCCCCAAAGAAGCCGGCGGGAGCTTTGGTTCCTCAATCACGAGGGCGCAGTTAAAAAGGGACAGGCTCTCGAGGGTTGGCCAGTGTCTTGAGATGGCTGATAAACTGATGTGTGAGACGCCACATAGCGACAGGTGTTTCAGACGCAGGTTCGTGAGCCCGCCTTCCAGGAGGCAGTGGAACGGGAGCGGGTAGTTCTCGTAACGTAAGGAGAGGTCGGTCACACCGGAGAAGTTGCGAATCTTGGGCACCGAGTCCATGTGCCGCGTGGTTACCTGTGGAAAAGAATGAAAATGCTGGGTGTGTAATGCTGAAATAAGGATGTGAGGGCTCGTCCCATTGTACCGAGAAAAAAAAAAGCGCCCGTATACCCCGTACAGCAGAGTAAAATCAGTGCGTTCTTAGCTGCGCTTTGGGCTCAGAGTGCCAGGGTTCTACAGCCAGGCCATAACCCGTGCGCTTTCATAGCGTACGTTGTGCCTGTGAGTATTTCGTCGACGACAGCCGCAACACACTCAACTGGCTCGCACGAAGCGGTATCTTGATAGGCAAGCCAATGTTTTTTGCTTTCCTAATCAAGTTTTATGTGTCTACAGCTTGCAGTGTATACAGTCGCTAGATCCAGTAATGTCATTTCTTTCCCGACAGTGCGACGTTGTCCCAGTTGAAAGCACTAAATTTGAAATGCGCTCAAGGATAGGGTGTGAGTGACTCACGATTATGTGAATCCGTGTTAAACCACAATCTCATAATGCTTGTGTGTGCATGTTTCAATCGGCGTATTATGCAAGTTTTACTAAGCGCACTGACGAAATCAGGTATGTCATGGGAGACTACATGTTGCAAAAATTAAGGGCACTTAAGCTCCGTCTTAAAGGTATGACGTGACAGCGGTAATGGTTATTCGCCATTTTTATTTTAATTAGTACCTTTTTCTAGCTATACACACAACCATCAGCATACATCAGTTTGCATACCAGAACACGTGATACACCACAATACACAAAAGGTCTGCTTTAAGTCGAACGAACTTGCCTCTGTGGCTATACGGGTAGCATGTCTGACTCGCAACCCAAGGGTCACGGGTTCGATTCCTAACTAATTTTCGCGATTGACTTTTCAGCGTCATTAATTCACTTTACATCCTCATACACCATAAAGATGTTTCTGTGATGCTACGACCTCATAGTCACAAACTATCGTTACCATTCTACAGCTGAACCTATTACCTCCCAACCCTCTCTACTATTCCTTAACTCATGCGACAACGCGCACAGATTTCCCTTCGAACGCCCGCTCCAACGCTGTAGAATTAAAATCTACGCGGATATTGAACAACACCATGAAGAAAGGCTCTGGATCGACTTTAGTGCCTGTGGTTATTCAACATGCGCTGGCATTGCATAGCCCGCGGGCGTAGTGCCTGTGGTTATTCAACATGCGCTGGCATTGCATAGCCCGCGGGCGTATTTTGCCTTTGGCCTTCCTAAAACTGCGGCCGGCATGCCAAGAGCTCCATTCCAGAAGAAAGCGCAAATGACGAGATACAAAAGGCCTAAATCACACAGAGCTTCAACGCGTTATTCAGTCCATGCAGGGTACAACACCGCCTGTACACGCGGCCATGTAAACTCGTTTGCGCCTTCCTTTTAGAGGTATGACGTCGGTATAACGTACGCTGATTGGAACACAGAGCACTGGCAGATACTCTGTGCCACCTCTCCCCCTTCACGGCAGTCTCTTCGCAGTGCTGGCTCTAAACATTCGCTTAATCTTGGCGACGGCTTAATCTTGGCTCAGTCTTGTTATGAAGTAAGGCGTATATAGCTCGGCTCGAGGTCAAAGCGAATCCTTGTTGACCTTGCAAGTTGCAGCACGGAGAGTGGAGCTTTCGCTCCCAAAGGACCCTTTCCTTTTTCACTTCAGCTCTATATGCTTGTCAGAAGGACGTAATTATGTAGCCGGTTTTGGGGAGGACGTGGGGAAGTCTGCGGTTGCCCTCACCAGCGCTGGCGCTCAACAATTGAGGGTTGAAGCTGGGTTACCAAAGGCAGGAGCTCCCGTAGGCATTCTTGCAGTCATGACCATTCCCTAACTAGCTCAACTCCCGTAGGCTGCTTGATGAGCAGGTGGTTTCTCCCAGAGCCGCAAGTCGAGAGAAAACGAATTAAAGAACTAGAACTGAGGCCAAGCCCGAAGATTAAACGTTATTTCAATGCATAGAGCAATCCCTAAGTAATAATTCACTAGTACACACCCATGCTGAGCCATACGGCTACAAAGGGAAGCTTAGCGTCTTTTCCAGAAACTTCGCAGTTGAAGAAAAATTCTTCCTGTCGCGGAGATCGAACCCGGTACCACCCCCTGTGTATGGCAGTCAGTCTACCATCTCAGCTAACCTGGACGCTTAGCAGATGGTTGGACCAGTCCGTATGGATCAACGATTTTACAGGCTGAGCACGGGTGGTGCTAAACAGTAATTACTCCCTTACTGTACACTTTGTTTAATGCCAACGCTATCACTAGCAAGGCTAACAGTGGAAGGCTGACTTACCTCCAGATGTCGTACACTCGTGAATAGATCGCTTGCGCGATCCATTACGTCTGGAGTTACATCGCTTGAGATATCCACGATGGTCTTCCCACCGCGAAAACAATCAAAACTTAAACCCAGGGCTAGGCTTGGAGATGTCAGAAAACTTGTATGTCTGGTCAGCACCATGTTGAGCAATGGATCACCAGGCTCCAGAAGGTCATGCAAGGGAGTCTGCACCTCGCGGAGCTGCAGGAAGCAACGTGGCAAGAAAAAGCGCTAAACGTGAGCTGGTTGTAATATGGCCTCGTTCTCAGCAAAATAATGGTGCAATTCACTACCCAGCCGTTTAGCACATCCAACAATTCTGGACAAAAGCATTTAAACCGCTAGCTTTACTGGTCGCGTTTTGAACCTCCGAGTTACGCTGATTACACGGACAGAATCCAAGATGGCGGCCTCCATAGCAAAGACATTTTATCCCAGTGGTTGCCGTGGTAACCGAGGTGGTTACATAATGGAATAAAGTAACAGGCGGCAGCGTTATAATAATAATAGGCTTTTGGGGAAAGGAAATGGCGCAGTAACTGTCTCATATATCGTTGGACACCTGAACCGAGCTGTAAGGAAAGGGATAAAGGAGGAAGTGAAAGAAGAAAGGAAGAGGTGCCGTAGTGGAGGGCTCCGGAATAATTTCGACCACCTGGGGACCTTTAACGTGCACTGACATCGCACAGCACACGGGCGCCTTAGCGTTTTGCCTCCATAAAAACGCAGCCGCCGCGGTCGGGTTCAAACCCGAGAACTCCGGATCAGTAGCCGAGCGCCGTAACCACTGAGCCACCGCGGCGGGTAACCAAAAC
This sequence comes from Amblyomma americanum, assembly GCF_052857255.1. Lineage (NCBI taxonomy): Eukaryota > Metazoa > Arthropoda > Arachnida > Ixodida > Ixodidae > Amblyomma > Amblyomma americanum. Next base: position 139,745,809 of record NC_135505.1, on the reverse strand, counting down.
TCATTCCTGAATAAACTTGATTTCCTTTTTGGTTCTCATTTCGGCTCGTCCGTCTCATCAGTCCCTCGCGCAATGCCCAGGCATGCCAGAAACGATAGATGCTTACCTGAGGACAACAGAAGACCAATTCACGCAGTGCCTCTGCAACTATGAACAAGCTGTCTTTTCCAATGGCTGGAGCACTGCCGAGGAGCCTCTTCAACTGCGATTGCCTGGAGTCCCGACGCCAGTCGTCCGGCAGCGTCTGCAGCCTGAGGTCATGGTGGAGGATGAGGTCCTCCACCGACTGGAACCAAAGTACCAAGTTCACTACGTAGTCCCTGTTGTGCACAATTACTATTGTGCGAGCATTGGCCAGGATCATCTTGGCTGCCGAGGCGAAAGGCGCGCTGGACTCAAATGCAACACAGCCGGAGAAGACGGCAGCGACCACGCGGTGTTGGCAGAGGAAGTCGCACTGCGCGACAAAACTCTCGGCTCTGGTGGCGGCATACTGCCGCTGATCTTCAAGTTCTCTGCACTTGCCTCTTGGCAAGTTCAGAGGCAAGTGCAGAGACGGGGGCAGCTGCGACAATTGGCAGGGTTCCGCAAACTTGATCAAAATCTGGTCTTCCAAGCCGCAGAAGTCCTCCAGGTCACCCAGGTCGTCCATCACGTTGAGGTCTGCTGTGGGTAAGAGAAAAAAAATGATGGTCGATTTGTGTAGTTAGGCCAAATGCGAATTAGGCGCGCTAGCAGTTCGGTTTTCACTTCTGTTCCGGTGTTTAGATTCAGTGCTCACGGATGGCAGTTGTTCGGATAGCAATAATGGGTGAATATACAATGCAGCGAGCTATGGAAAGAAAAATGATAACTGTAGCGTTATGAGACCGGAGGCGAGCAGAGTCTGTGAGGGCACAAACGCGGATTAATGACGTCCTAGTCGAAATAAAGAGAAAGAAATAAGCTTGGGCAGGGCATGTAATGCGATGGCAAGATAACCACTGCCCTTTAAAGGTAAAGAGTTTATTCCAAGAGAAGGCAAGCGCAGCAGGGGTCGGCAGAAGGTTAGGTGGGCGTATGAGATTTGTGGGGATACGGTGGCCGCAGCTCGCAGAAGTGGGAGAGGCCTTTGCCCTGCAGTGGCGTAGTGAGCCTGATGATGATTATGGCGATGCAGCGTTTGCATAATCCCGTTTAGCCGCTTCTCCCGTATGCGCCCTGTGCCGCGTCGCCTAGTGTGGCAGCCCGAAAGTCCGCGTTTAACAAATGGCAAAACGCAAAGGCGCCCGTGTGCTGTGCGACGTCAGTGCACGTTAAAGATCCCCATGGAGGTGGTCGAAATTATTCCGTAACCTTCCACTACGCCACCTCTTTCTTCCTTCAGTCCCTCCTTTCTCCCTTCCCATACGGCGCGGTTGAGGTGTCCGCCTAGCTGTGAGACAGATACAGGCCAGCCCTCGCTCCTCAATATCATCCGTAAGGTGGTTAGCAAGACGAAGACCCTCTCGTGGTCTGACGACGACTGTATGAATTTGGTGGGAGGCCGAACTTTCAAACTCTCTTCGGCTTGAACCGTTGTCCGCTCACCGTCACGCTAAGGGAACCTATACTGCGAGGGTCCATATCAGCGCTCGCGGGGCTACCCGTAGACGAAGACCACTGGCTGACACTATTTTCTGCGGTGTCACATTTCTCGCCTGTCGTATTCGACCGCGTTGAGGGCTTCGCGACTTGGTAAGGACTCCTTCATGAGGGGGTCCATCGTGCAGACTGGCTTGCACACGAGGGTCTACAGAGCACAGAGCTCCAGCTAGCGTTTCTAACGTGGTCGACAGAAGCGGAGCCTGCGCAAGGAAGTCGAGACACTTACTAACGTGAAGCCTTCCAGGGTGGTTTCGGTCGGTGTTGGCTCGGTCCGATGCTACAACGAGGGCAGCGCAGCGACCAGCTTTTAGCGGAGTGGGCGCCCAGTCTGGAACGCCAGCGCGAGCCACGAGGCAGGGCGGAGCAAGGCTCGAGCCATGAGTCACGAGATCGTGCAGCCGAGCTGGCAGTAAAAGCACAGCGCTTTGACCGGAGAGAGAGAGAGGGTTTACTGAGGGGAAAGGCAGAGAGGTTGGCCGGAGTGAGTGAGTGAATAAACTTTATTGCTCTAATAAAGGAGTCTTGCTGCTTGCCCGAAGATTACCGATGTCTTCCAGGCTGAGCGTGGTTGGCGCCCCTAGTCCAAGGCACCACTGTCCCTGGCCATCCGGCATGCGTGGCTAACTAGGTCTCTTTGGACCTTGAGCTGGTTAGCCGGTCCTCCCATTGCTCCGCATCTGGCTCTTTGTTACCTCGGAAAGCTACATTGTGTATGCTTGGCCGGAAAAGTAAATATTTGGCCTGCTACACTGCACTGGGGAACGGGAAGAGGAGAAAAAAAAGGGTCATGATGGGGGATGATGATGATGATGGGAGGTGGCAGATGAGAAAAGACAAAAAAAAAGACAAGGCACACATTCTAACATCACAAACGCGAGGCAAGGCCTGTGTCGCTTAAAAAGCGCGAGAGCGCTCGCGTTGCTTGTATTACCTGTACAGTTTTCGAAGTATCTGGCCAAGCGCCGAGGATCAAATCCTCCGAGAGGGGCCTGGTGTCAAAAGACTTCAAAGCAGATGCTAGCATTGAAGTCTTTTGACACCAGGCCCCCCTCGGAGGATTTGATCCTCGAGCCGGCTTCAAATGAAACTTACGACGGGGCATATGCATCAAAATGCGCTACAACGTTTTGGCAGGCTAGGTGGATGTTCTCAGCTCTCCCAAGCTCAGCTCTCCCCACTAATGCTCGATATCATGGCCTAGGTGAAAAGAATATCACCCAGAACACTCCTGTTTGTCGGAAAGTCTGACGCAGATATTCTTCGCAGCAGAATTCCAGACCTGTCCATTCCTCTCCGATTTGTGAGCTCGTTTGCTGTTCGCCTACCGTGCGAGCTAGTAAGTTTTGGGGGCGTACTTACGAATGGACAATGCGGCATTTCGCCAAACGATATCAGGCTATTCAACAATCCGCCGACCAATATTCGGCAATGTTTTCGATTAAGGCACGTCACATTGAAGAGGTCATTTCGAAGTCGGAGGTCCTGGCCTTGTTGGACGCATGCGCTCACCTAGACATCAACATTGCCAAGAAAAGAATGGAGTTCTCGACGTCGTAATTCGCAAAAACGTCGATCTTATCCCTGACCCACTGCCAACGGATTGCTACTGGAACATCACGCTTTTTAAGCGACATGGACCCTGCCTCGCGTTTGTAATGTTAGAAAGTGGGCCTTGTGTTTTTTTTGTAGTTTCATCTGCCTCCTCCCTTCATCATCATACCCCATCGTGACCCTCTTTTTTCTCCTCTTCCCCTTCCCCAGTGCAGAGTAGCAGGCCAGATATTTACTTTTCAGGCGAACCTCTCTGCCTTTCCCGTCAATAAACTCCGTCTCTATATGGACGCACAGTTTTCCCCGGCATCATTGTGCGTCTTAGTTTTTCGGAAGCAGTTAGAGGAGATTAAATTCACCGACTCTTGGGTTTCGCTCCCATGGTTCGTGATTATCATCACGCCCACAACCTTTTTGGTTGCAATGGTCCAGGTCCTCAAGTGCCGTCTTCTGTCATTCGGACGCCACCAGGTCAACTTGTCCCATCTGGCTCTCTTTCTTGTCGGCACATTTTTGGACAGAAGTCCTTCGACTTCAGGAGACAATGCTAAAGCATTCCAAAACTTTGCAATAGGTTATTGGTCGCTGTGTATGCTTACTCTGGGGATTTACGTTCAGTCCAGCATCACCGCCATTCGCAGTGTCACGGGCGTAACGAGCGGAGCCAAGTCTTTCGCAGAGTTGGAACCTCACATCAAAAGAGGTGACCTCACAGTATGCTTCAGCGATGACTGGCTGTATCTTGCTCTGAAGTCACCAGACCGAAATGTTTTGGCCATTCGCATTGTACTCGATACCATGCCCATTCATTATGAACGGGGCCAGCATTTGCCAGAAACTATGCCGGAATGCTATCAAAGAACTCAGGAAGGAACACACGTTGCCTTCTCAACATGGGCCAACGAAGAGGAGCCCGTAGCTTCAGGTTGGGGTCTTGTCCCTGGCGAGAGATTCTCCACAATGCTCCAGATATCGGCCATGCACGTCTTCAACCCTCTCAGGTAAGAAATGTTATTTTTCTGCGCACAAAAACAATATTCACTGGGCGGTGTTTCTCCTACTGGCTTTTCCCGCATGCGGCCTATCGCGGGATGCATGGAGGGTGTACAGTCGTCCAGGCTTTTAAGACAGCAGTGCAGGCACCGCAAATACATTGTGATGTAAGTACTAGCCAAACGAGTGAAAAAAAATGGCTGGGGTTCAACGTGGCTTGTACCTAGTTATACGAGCGAAAGCTCTGTTAAACATAGTCTCCACCCTCTCAAATCAAATGTCAAGGTCAAGGTTAGGTAGCCAATGGTCATATTCATATGATCACGTCGTAATACTACCATAGCTTGGGCTATAACACGACGCAGTTAAGTTCGGTTTGACCTTGTGAGACATTGAAGGTCATGATCGATGTGGTGCCCACTGTCTCAAACCTAATGTCAAGGTCAAAACTGAAGGTCAAGGGTCAGGGTCAAAGGTCAGCTACCCAATGGTCCTAGTCGTATGACCATGTGGTGATACTACCATAGCTTGTGCCATACCGCCATGCTGTTAAGCTCGGTTTGACCTTGGGAGACATTGGTGATTATGGTCGATGTGATGCCCATTGTCTGAAATCAAAAGTCAAGGTGATAAGCCAAGGGTCAAAATTCTAGGTCAGGTACCCAATGTCCACAGGTATACTACCATAGCTTGGGCCATACCGCCAAGCAGTTAAGTTCGGCTTGACCTTGAGAGACACTGAAGGTCATGATCGATGTAATAGCCACTGCATCAAATCATATGCCAAGGTAAAAAGTCAAAGTCAAGGGTTAGGGTCAAATATAAAGATCAGGTCATTGTCATATGACCATGTGATCAGAATGCCATAGCTTGGTCCATACCGCCACGCAGTTAAGTTAGGCTTGACCTCGTGAGGTATTGGCGGTCATTGTCTCTTGCACATCGTAATCGGAAGTTGTACCCCAAGGAGTAGAGCTCTCGCTCTAAAAGGGCGTTCCGAAAGTTGGCATTGCTTTGTCGTAGTTGCGCGTTGTACAGGATCGAAGCGTAATGTCACGGAGATTAAGCACAAAAGAGAAAAGCAGAGAAGACAGGAAAGCTTCTGCGAGGTTACCGAGTTACATGTAAACAAAGGAAGCCACCGCTGGAACGAGTCCTCCAAAGGAAGCTACCGCGGCGGGTAAATGGCGCAGTAACTGTCCGACTTCTCATTGAAATCAGTTCAGTTTAGGGTGCCTCGATGCCAGCGCCGCATCGGTTTCTGCGGCAGCGCCATCTCTCGCCCACGACTGGCGGAGGACACTACGTTTCGCGTCTAGCTTCGTCGGTTTGCTACCAATGAGAAATAGCGAAGGTAGAAAAATTTTCATTTTTTTTTTCACAACGCACCGTTTTTTCTTGCCGCCGGTGTCCTGCGGTTTTGTCGTAACTAGCTTTCAGCGGCAAGCAGTGAAATTATGCCTGAGTAGCGCAGGGTCAGTGTAACGAACAAAATACTGTGCCCGCCAGGTGTGGCAAAGCGTCACCGAAATAAAATTCAGGGGGCGAAAACCGGTGGCTGCAACGCGAGCAAAGTTTGGGAATCGAGTGCGAGCCACGGACGACTAGCCGCGCCGATCAGAGATAACGGCAAAGTATTAAATGACGCGGCGTTTGGCGAAGGAAGCGCGCGTCGACTTCGGCGTACGCAGCGTCGCGTCGCTGCCCCGGGACGATTCCAGACGATGCATCTGTTGCGGACAGGATGCTCGAATTGACGATGCCATGCATGGTGAGTCTCATTTCATTCACTCCTCATCTGCCTGCCTACCTTGGCGTTTCGTCCCGAACACACAAAGTGTTGGAGGAATTACTGGCACTGCGATCGATTGGAAAGCCAATGCAGTCTTCCAATGCTCCTTCACAATGTCAAGCCTCTAGACAAGGTGATAATGTGGTTTCGGGCGTGAACGACACGAAGAAACGAATCAGTAGGAAAATGAGGGATCGATTTCGTTTCGATTAACTGCCCCTGGTTGAAGCGCGCGTTTACGTGAACAGCCTGTGACTACAGCTGCATGTGGTTCCCGTTCGATTTTCCGTATTTCAGCAAGCTAAGCCGACGCCTGCACTAAACATGCGGATATCACAGTTGACTCCGTCATCGTGAAATGCACTTGTTCCGTTTCATACCTGTGAAAAGACGGATACCACACTTCCGTGCCCGTAGCGTGAACGTACAGCTCGACGTAAACCTTGCTGCGCGAATAAACGTCGCGCGAGAGGCTGCAGGAACGCTGCGAATAGTTTCAGCGACCCCGCACTACAGCCTAAAGCCTTGACTCAAACCACCAGCATTCACCGCGCCATGTCACTCCAAAACGCTACTGGACGCCGCGAGGCGGCGCACGCTGACAAGCACACTGCACCAAGACAGTTGCGGACGTGATTGAGATAGCAATGTTATGATAACAGCTGAAAGCCCGTTACTATCACCAATTCGTCGCCGATAAGCCTCTCGTAGCTGCGCCAAAAACCGAAATGTCAGATATGCTCGTAATACCAGCTTCAACCTAGCTCATTAATCGTCTCAGGCACCATCTTGCCGAAACCGTCTTCTTGGTCGCGCCCAAATTTCGCCTATATATTTGAGCTTGAGCATGCTGTTTTTTTTTGCCATGAAAGCACAAAGAGGATTAATGCCATTCAAGTTGATTCAAGAAAAGCTAAGCGGCATTTATCAAATAAAGACGAAGGGATAAATCTCTCGCCTTCTCTCAACGTCGCTTCACTACGTCATTTTATTCCAAGTAGATAAAGAAATAAAAGTGAAATAGTTTGTCCAGTAGTGATGGTAACCACTATAAAATCAATGTGATTAATAATGCTCACGACTTCAGCGCCAATTTAGCTGAAATTAAATGAAAAACTATTGAACTAATTTGAATACCTCAGTTTCACGCCAAGCGATGGCGCTATAGAGCCAATTTTTTAAACCTTTGCCTTTGCTTTGTCAGTCCGTTAATTCTTGGGCGCGAGCGCGTCTGGGCGCTGTGTGGCCGTGGAGGAAGTTTTTGAAAACTGTGACACTAGACTTTTTAGGATGAGCCTGTGTCCCGCTTGTGGTGGTTCGTGATTGTGGTTCGCGCCTGCTACGAGGAGCGAAGAGAGTGAGTGATAAGCCGATTTTGTTTACTCTTAACGTCGGGACACGGAACGAAAAAGCGCGGGCTCGCGTAACGGCTCGGTAGTCCGTTTGTTCTCGCTGTTTTTTCCAACTCCGTCATGGTTTTTATTGCTTGTTCGCGATATTTTCAGGATTTGTTTTGCCTGATAAGCCTTCCTGGTTGTGATTTGCGACCAGTTTGCCATATATTTCACTAAATTATTGAGGCGGCGAGGGAAGCCTAATGCGCCGTGGGGTGAATTCACTAATATTAAGCGGCGTAGATGAGGCCCCCATCGTTCTTTGTCCGGATTATGTACGCACCCGTATGCGCCCATACGGGTTGAGTGTGAGATGATGTCCGCATTAGGCGATGAATGTGTTGGAGTCCGTCGCGCTAGTCCAGAGCCTGGCGCTGATCGCCATGGCGCGTTCCGACGTGCGTGCTTCCATGGTTGTCGGCGTGTGGTGTTTCCACTTGGTCGTTAATTTAGTGTCGGAGACCTAGCCGAAGTGATGTGCGGCGCTTACTGGCAGGGGTGAGAAATCGCGCCTTCGGGCGCGGGCATTTTTTCTTTTTCACGTTGTTGAAGCGCCTCGGAAACTGTGCGAAGTGGTGTGTGTGCGTCCGTACGTGTGTTTTGGCGGGCTGGCTGGTTCGTTCGCTCGGAAATCACGACGTCGGTCGGGCGCCTTGTCTGTTACAATCATGGTTTGAATTATTAATAGTACTTGTTCGTTTGTCGCTCTCGGCCTGCCATATGACCATCCAGGGGCCGTATTACGGAACTGTCAAATAGCAAAGTTGTCAAAAAATTGTCAAAAAACGTGTCAGTTAGCCTCGCTCCCATTCGGCGGTCGTGGCCGGCGGCCATTTTGATTTTTTTGCGTCATGGCTGGTTGCAGGTTACGTCACGGATGTGGCAGAAGTGGTGACGTTGCACAGCTAAATATGCAGGCGCTAATTGACAGTTTTTTGTGACGTCCTTGACCGCCTCGTCTTTAGCAGAAAATGGCGGCGGCGGTACGAGAGGCGCCGGCGCAGAAGACACGTTTGACTGTTTAACTTACCGGACAAGCTGTTTGGACGCCTTTTTCGACTGGATAGGCGGACTTTGGAGTGGTTGTGCGACGGAGTGGAGTCGCCGATGAACTGGGAGGTGCGCGTGCGAGCGCGCTGTCGGTGCGGCGGCAGGTGCTGTGGGCACTGCGGTTATTTGCATTGGGCGGCTTTCAGCCTGCCGTTGGCAACGGGGCGCACGTCCGCATCGCACAACCTATGGCAAGCAAATGCGTGCGGCAGGTGTTGGAGGGAGGCAATCTGCTTACTTGGCGCGCCGGAGGGGTGGGTTCCCGCGGTCACCTCTGTGCTGAAAAAATAAAACACGCTTATGCTGGCAAAGCAGTTCATTTTTCCCAGCAAATTGCACTTAGTGGTCGTCTTCTGTTTCCCAAGGGAAAAGAAACAGACGACCATACATCACATACTGCAACACCTCACCCTTTTGGCATTTTTGCAATCGATCGAAAGAGCCGAACAACACAGACTTCAACGAGTTGTCTTCGCCGATTTCGTACCCAGCGCTTCTTGCAAGTTCGCTCGGTAGGCACGTAGCCTTCACTGCATTCGTTCAAATTTTTGTGCGCATTTAGGTCAACCGCACAGTAGCTTGATTTCAGACGCCGCGTAACAAACAATAACGCGGCGTGGAATCGGCTGCTTTCGCGCAAAGCGGCTTGACGTTTTACCGCCGTCAGCGCATCCCCGCGGCAGCAAAAGTTACCCACCAGCAAATTTAATAGAACAACTTCGAACGCTTTTTGTTTCGCTTAATATTCTCCAACTTTAAACACATTGTTTTGTCAAAATAAAATATTAATTATTTTCATCGCCGCGTATTTCTGAAGTTTTTTACAAAAATTTAGCAGACGGTCTCTCGCCGTGCAATTAAATGCTATCGGAGTGCCGCCCTGCTGTAATTGGCTGATTCCTCGTTGCGTCACGCGGCGACGTCTCTCCGTTTCGTCATTTTGACGTCACTGTCAATAATAATAGAATTTGTGACAGTTCCGTAATACGGCCCCAGGTGTCGACAGGTGCGGAGATAAGTGAACGGACTACGCCGTTGCTGTCTAAACGCAATTTGCGCGTTGCCTTAAAGGAAATCGGGACACATTTTGTACTTCAGGCCGGTGAGCAATGCGGATGCCGTTTGTCACAGGCGCACGATGTGTCTTGATTTCCCGCTCGGCACGCGTGATTGCGCTTCGTAACGAAGACAGTGGTTCGCTGAATTATGTCCGCACATTGATGAGAGCTTTCCTGCTTGAATGCGTGTGTTGAAGCTTGCTCGTCGAATGACATCAACCTTATGGTGTGGTGGCGAAACGTGTTTATTAAAATGAGCCTTTATGTTATGTTAGGCGTTTAACAGGTCCTGGGCCGAGGTGACGAGGGCGCGTTGCACGTCTGGAAGGTTGAGCGGCAGTGCGTAAGGCAGTGTTCCATATTGCCGGGAGTGCCCATGTGACCAGGGATCCACCGAAGGGTCGCCGGTGGTGGGCTCAATGCTGTAAGGGTGGCACCTGCGGCCGATGGATTTGGGAAGGGGAGGGATCATTCGTGAAATGCACGCATAGCTGCCTGTGAGTCTGTATCGGCTACGTATGCGGGTGCGGGGTGTAGAGTGGCGAAGTGTGTGATGCCATCGGCGATCCCGTGTATTTCTAGGGCGAGGGTTGGGGGGGGGGGGGGGGGGGTGTATGGGCCGGTTGTGTGAGTGCTGGTTGTACAGAGGGTAAGGTGGAGGAAGAAGGCTGCTGTGGAGCCCACGGTTTCCGTGAGGCAGGCGTCTGTAGTGTCCATAAGTGGCTTGTGGTTGTATGCGTATGCTTGCCGGCTGCCTGCGTGCGTGTGTACGGACGTGTTGCATTCTACTTTCAGTTGCCAATCTATTCGAGTTGTGAGTCTGTGCTAGTTGTGGTTTTATTCTGTTCCAATTATGAGTCAGTTGACCTTCACAACCCAGTCGACTCTAATTCTGAGTGTATTCCAATTCCGCCAGGCGGCCTGACGTCACGCGGCGAAGCGGCCAATAGCGCGCGACGAACGCGAACCGTCCCGGGGATTCGGCTACCTGGTTTCCTGCACACTTGCTGGCCAATTTGTTTAGCCTTTCTACTCCACTGTAACGCAGCGGCACTTGGCACAGGTTCCGATCTACACACGGTGGGTGCAGGTATAGGAGTGACGAGGGCGTAGCCAGGGGCGTGGCTTATGGGGCTGCAGCCCCCCGCCCTGAAATTTTTTCGTACTGTTATGCACCGCTGACCGAAACAACCGCCGGCGCTGGAAATCATGCCGGATTTTGTCTACAATGTCTTTTTCACGTTCGAAAAGACATTTCGGCGCGAACATTGCGAACTCAGGCTGGATTTCGTCGCAATTAACGCCCATGCATCCGGAGTCACATAATACAAGGAGCCCCCATCCGAGCAGACAGTTTCAAGGTCGTTTCGATGACGAGCAGGCTCGTCGCGGCATCTCGGGGCTGCCGCGGAATCTACGGAGCGCATGGATTTCAATTCCGGGTTCGAACCCCGTGTGCTGTGCGATGTCAGTGCACGTTAAAGATCCCCAGGTGGTCGAAATTATTCCGGAGCCCTCCACTACGGAACCTCTTTCTTCCTCTCTTCTTTCACTCCCTCCTTTATGCCTTCCCTTACTGCGCGGTTCAGGTGTCCGCCGATATATGAGACAGATACTGCGCCATTTCCTTTCCCCCAAAAACCAATTATTATTATTAAATTTTACGGATATAAGTTTCTTATAAACTTGGTCCTTTACATAGAGAAGCAGCAAAACCAATGCGAGTAAAAAGCTCTGTTCCTCCAGGTCCATAGACGCGTAATTAGCAAAAACATATGATTGTTCATTAGCCTTTAACATCACGAGATATTGTGCCGTTTATTGTAACAGTTAGCATCATGATCAAAATTATCAGACGAATACGAAAATTACGAGAACATAAATAACCAATTTGACCGACCTTGCTCATTGAAAGCCCGGCCCACACGGCGTTTCCCAACACAAACTCTCGGATGTTGGGTAGTTCAACTTGTCGCATCATCTCGGGCTTTCGTTTGTCCCCCCCCCCCCCCCCCCCCCTTTTTTTTTTTCCTTTTTTAGCTACCTTGTTTTACTTCCATCTTGAACCAGGCCGGCCAATATCCTTCTTTAATTTTCTGTGCAGAATGTTTGCTGCCGCTTTGCAGGCATTTAAGATACACATTTTCGTATTGACTTCTGCATGCTTCCTGTATTATTCTATCGATATGGCGCCGTCGCGACCGCACACATGGCCCAAATACATGTCACGATTTCTGCGATCATAGTTTTATTCTTGCAGGATAGTCTGTCTTACTATGCGTAAAGGTTACTATCTGTGATTGCGCAACACGTTTATTTGGCTTGTTTGACATATTATGTACAGCAACTTTAACTTAGGTATGTAAATTAACTAGAGAATATACGTGTGTTTAAATATCTTTTTCCCATGTTTTGTGTATACATGCAGGGAACTTTGTTTGCAGTGGTAGTTAATTGCCCCCCTTATCTTCGCCTTTATGGTATTCCATTGCATCCTCGCATTTCTAATGCGTATTTTGCAGAACTTCTGCTTTTTATATGTGCTGGCTGTTGCGACTACAAATTCGGTGCAGTTACAATGCTCGACCGGTGAGAGCTGCGCCCGCGCAATACATTGGAACGAAGGACAGCGCCACTGAGATTTTTTTTCTGGCCATTACATTAGTGCAAATTCTTAATCAAGGTTCCTTCTTGAATGACGAAGATTCGTTAAATTATTTGTCCTCAACTTGATTATTGATATCAGGAACGTGCACTGCTTTGCTGGTTTCCAACTGATGTAGACCTAAAATTCATGAGACATTTTCTTTACAAGATAGACAAAATAGATGGAAGCATCGGTGTCAGTTATTTCTGCCACAGTTTTTGGGACATACGAATATATTCTTTTATGAAAAATACATATTTTACTTGTAAAGACAGTGCGCAGCGTTCAAGACTGTTTGCAGCATCTAATACGTAATAGCATTGGCAGTGGCAATGCAGTTATGATTATTGCATTTGATTCCTCTACAAATTCTGTAAGGAGGAGGCCGCGTTGTAACATGAGCCCCCCTCGAACAAAATTTCTGGCTACGCCACTGAGGAGTGAGGATACACGGGTGTCTGCGAGGGACGAAAAAGCGGGCGTGCGCAGTCGTCAGGTAACGTGGAAAGCTGTTTAATAATAATAATTGGTTTTTGGTGGAAAGGAAATGGCGCAGTATCTGTCTCATATATCGTTGGACACCTGAACCGCGCCGCAAGGAAAGGGATAAAGGAGGGAGTGAAAGAATAAAGGAAGAGGTGCCATAGTGGAGGGCTCCGGAATAATTTCGACCACCTGGGGATCTTTAACGTGCACTGACATCGCACAGCACACGGGCGCCTTAGCGTTTTTCCTCCATAAAAACGCAGCCGCCGCGGTCGGGTTCGAACCCGGGAACTCCGGATCAGTAGTCGACCGCCCTAACCACTGAGCCACCGCGGCGCGTGGAAAGCAGTTTCGCCACGCTTTTCCTACGTCCCGCACAATTGTTGCCGCGACCGTACATCTCAATTTGCCACCCAACAGCAATGCAACCTGTGCGTAGGAGACCATTTTCCAAGATGTCCAGTGCACTGACACGGTAGTCCGACAACGCCCGAAGTTCAGGCGCCCTGCCAAGTGGATTGGACATCGTCCCTGGTCTCATTTATACCAAAACCCAATAAACCCTCCATTGTCAATAACCTTCGTCCTATTTCCCTCATCTAGCTCCCTCACCTAGTACCTAGCTCCTCACCTAGTCTTTGTTTTAAGGTGCGTTGCTTTTTTTTTTGAATGTAATCCAGTTGATCACCCCTGAATTTTTTGCCCTCGCTTTTAAAGCTCCTTATTTCTCCGACCTGGGGGTATATGCACGAGCCGGTTCGCTTTGGAACCGGCTCACTTTCCCGCGGATCGCCGCGCGCTGTTGGACGCTTCTTCGCGTGACGTCAGGCTGGATGAAAGTGCTCTCAACCCCCGCCCCGCCGCGGTGGCTCAGTTCAGTGGTTATACGGTGCTCGGCTGCTGACCCGAAAGACGCGGGTTCGATCCCGGCTGCGGCGGTGGTCGAATTTCGTTAGAGGCGAATTGCTAGAGGCCCGTGTGTTTCGATGTCAGTGCACGTTCAAGAACCCCAGGTGGTCGAAATTATCCGCAGCCCTCCACTACGGCGTCCCTCACAGCCTGAGTCGCTTTGGGACGTTAAACCGTAAACCATCAACCCACGCAAGCCTGCTTTTTTTTTATATACCTACTCTATCAGAACAAGGGAGGAGAACGTCATCAGCATAAGCCAAAGTCTTAAAGGGCCCCGGAAAGGGGCTCTCGATAGAGTTACGATATGTCTGGGATGTTTAAGGGCGCCGCTTCATAATTATCCTCCAGGAGGCATTTTTTTAATGCGTTTTGTGGAAGCTGAGTTATATGCAGACGAAATTTGAACTTCCGCATCTTCGCGCCTTTCCCTCGCACGCCAAGCCGGTCCCACCCATTCGACCCCTCCCCTACCTCCCCTGGCTGCGGCGCGCGCGAAGTGGCCGCGGCCGTGGTAGCTCCTGACGTCTGAAAGAGTTTGGCACTGTGAACCAATTATAATCCGCGGCTGGTGACGTCACTTACACGTCGTGATGTCGTAGGCCAGGTTTTCGCGCGGAAGCCCGGCACCGCGCGTCGCCGCGAGGTGTGAAAGCGGAAATTTAAAAAAAAAATGTGTTGCAAATTTCCCGCTCGCTTTTGAGGTCTCGTACGCTGCATGGACGCTCGGTGGCCTGTACTCTTCGTAGTGAAAGCATTTTAAAGCCAAGCTCAAACACCTCTTTCTGTTGCCGTTTAATTTCCGCGCTCTACTGGCGAAAAGCTACGATTAGTTGTTTAAAAGTTAGTCGTGTATTTCAAGTTACTGAGCCGTAGAGGACCGGGATATATTACCAAGCCGATGCCGAATATGTGATTTAAAGAAAATAGGTTTGGTAAGCTCTAACTTGTTAGGTGGAGCCGGTGTTCCCGCGAAGCTTGGGAATGGGCGGTTGAGAGGCCACGCATATTCGCATTCCATGTGGTCAAGGACCGGAGGGGGGGGGGGGGGGGTGTGTCTGGGCAGTTGGTTTTGGGGCGACGGAAGGGTGTCTGTATATAACTGCCGATACAGGACAGCTTCCTTTCTCTATAGAGTGCGGTAACGTTTAGTCAGCATGACGGCGCGTGAACTCTGAATAGGTGAAATTTCCGCCTAACACGAGTTTCAGGGAAGGCCTGTTGTTTTGCGCGACTGGGTCTCTGGGGCTGCTGAAGCCGCAGGGTCTTATCGGAGCACAGTCCGCCAGTTTTTCGCCTTATGAATACAGTCTAGCTCGATTTGAAGGTTATAACGTTCGTTACGGTTGAAACGCGCCAAAATTTTTTTTACCGGCGCGGTGGTCACTTAGTGCTCGACAAACATGACGGTACAGGATACAGGAATCCTTCGGCTATCTAAGCTCATGTATCCGTTGCAGCTGTCTTGCGAAAAAAAAATATGAGATCACTGCGGCACCCGCACTTGAGGAATTCGTAAGCATTGACGCCTCCTCGCCCCTCTTTGACTCTCTTTTCCTCTGTTTAGTCCACACTTATTCTGCATGGTACTCTTTTTAAACGCGAAAGCCTTTAATGGCTCGTACGCGCGGTGGCCGTCTGTCCGTTACATCGCCACCTAGGTCACGTGGCCTGCCTAGGCACGTGACCTAGGCCACGTGGCGCCACGCTCGCGCAAGCTGCTCTCCTTTGTCGTGAAATGAATTCAAGCGCGGCAAATTCAAATCACTGCAACGAGTCGCAAACGGCCTTCGCCTTCCCGCAGTTAAGAGATGTCTAAAGTGCCTCCAACGAATTTTTTTTCTTCTTTCCCGCTGTGGAATACTTTATTGAAAGGATACTAGCTGTTTTCGTTGCGAAAACAGCTTCAGGCTATAAAAGAATATATATTTATTTGGACATAACTATATTTTTATTTTTGATTCCTCTTGTTCAAAATGCCATATGCCCCCTCGTGAATGCAGCGTTTTTGGGGGCTCGGGGACCGCGCTAGACGAGCCGCAGTGTTTGCTGAAATTACTAAATCGCTCACTTCGTTCCATTCTTTATATTTAGGGCCCTTCATTTTCGGGTAAAACCCACTTTTCCCGAATCTTGCACCCACAACAGATGTCTTAAAAATTTGGTTAAACCTGATTTTTACCCTGAAATAAGCCTTCTAGGGAACTTAGCTGTCCCGTGTGCTAAGCTGAGCCCCCGCGCGAAAATCATCACCGGCCTCGTGCTTAATACAGACGTCCGTTGCTATTGTGTCGTCGAAGTATGGTTAATTAACTAATCGCAATTCATGAACCAAGTGTTTCCCACAGCAAGATCTCATCACGCACTAACACAAACTTTTTAACATTTATCTTCGCTGAGCGAATCGTGCGGAGTGCGGAAGTTTTGCTGACGCGAAACGCGGGACACAAACACGGACTATTGTGACGTCGAAGTGTAATTTTCGCGTTTAATCAATTAACTAATTACAATTAATCAACCAAATTTTTCCCACGGCAAGATCTCGACACGCACTATGTAACAAAATCAATCTTTTGCACATATATCTTTATAGAACGGCACAATCGCGCGGCGAAGCTATGTCGACGACCGTGGCTATTGTGACGTCGAATTGTAATTTTCGCGTTTAATTAATTAACTAATTACACCACATCGACCAATCTTTCCCACAGCGGGATCTCATCACCCACTAACGCAACCAAACTTTTGCACATTTATCTTCACAGAACGACTTAATCGTGCGGAGAAAATTTTTCTGATGCGAAATTCGGGTCATAGCCATTTAATGCTTTCGCATAATCCGATTTATACCCGGATTTGAACGAAAAAACGTGTGGCCCGATTTTACCTCGAGTTCCGAAAAAAAAATACACCCAGAAAACGAAAAGCCCTATTTATATTGGGTTCATAGTACACGGGTTTGTTGGTTTACAAACACCGGGGTTTTGCCGAACTGTAAAAAGATGCGTAAAGGATAACACTATTATTCGTGTTGCTTTATAGACCCGTCAAGCTAATTCGGCTACGTGTATTTTTTTCTGCTCTTTTACCGCTGTCTGATGGAGTCCGAAGAAAGTACTAGTCTTCTAAAGACATTTGCTTCAGTGTTCGTTTTTTTTGTATTGTTTTATGCAGACACAAGAAGAGGCAGTTCGTGTCCGAGCGGTACGGCCTGCCTGAGGCAAAGCCGTCGTCGGGATTAGTGGGTCCCTTCCCGGCGGCCCACCAACGCCCCATCCCGGTCCGGAAAAGCAAAAGCGCGGTACGAAAACTGGCAAGTCGACGGGAGAAGCTTTTGTAGAAATCATCCCTGCTTTCTGCTGTAATCCAACGAGTGGCGGTGCAGTGACTATTACGGTGTGCGGGGCCGAAGAATACGCAACAAGTGGGCGTTTTCCGTTACCTCGCGCCACCTAGGGACGGCACTGAAATTCAGGGACATTGGACAGTTTGCTAGCCTGCTCACTCTTTGGGAGCTACCCTTCTGCCACGTCACTTCGAATTCAACGAGATACCGGAAAGTGACAGGCCCGAAGTCCTCAGAGGTCGCGTTGTTCGCGTCCAGGGTCAACTACAAGACATAGCGACGGCTGTGGTCAAGCATTGTTTCAGTCGGAGTAGAAAATACGCGAGGTCTGCGGCGAAGAACTGGAACCTGGCCGGGCATTTGTCCGGCACGAATATTCACTTTAACGCTTCGGCCTGTTGAACTGCGGGCAGAAGCGTCGTTCTCGCCCGAGGTATGGCTAAGCCTACGTGCGACGACGACAACGACCCTGGCGTCGGTCGTAGTCCGCCTTCCAACGAGGAAACGGCCGCGGCTCCCGATTTGGCGATACCGTTGGTGGCGCAGAGAGCCGACATGCAGGATCCGAGGCATCATCGAAACTTCCTGGAAAGGCACTTGCTCAGCCGGGCACCCGATCTGAAGCCGGTGTCCTTCGGGCCTCTTGACCGCTTTCACACCCATGACGGTCTTAACCGTGGAACGCATGAGAGGCAACCAGAGCGGCCCCTCGCGCGGGCTGTTTCAGACGGTGCCGTAGCGGCCGCCAGAGGGGCTGACAGCAAGCGTACGACGGAACTCTGTGAGCATTGGTCACGCTTAGGGCCTGCTGAGATGCCGTTTCTGTCGCCTACATTCTCGGCCGAGCCGGCGGAGACCCCGCCTGCCTGGCGATCTCCAGTTTCTGCTGAAGATTCCAATCCAGAAGACTTGGACCAGCACTGCGTCGTCGACGGTCAGGCCGAGTCCTCTGACACGAGCGGCGGCTCGCTCCAAATCTCCCCGCCGGAAGCGGTGTCCCGCAAGCGGCCGCAAAGGCAGGCTGCCCCAGGGGGCGCAAAGTTAATGTCATTCATATTGCGCTTTTTCAAAGAGAGCCGCAAGAAAAAACTTTCTACGGCCAACGGCGCCAGCGGGGAGCCGTGCCCAGCCGAAAGTGTCGTGGGCGAGGAAAATCCAGCTTCCAGCAGTGGTGTAGTGGATGCGTGCTTCTACACTGGTTGCGACAAATACAGTGCGCCTAATGGCGGTAAAAGCGGCGAGGACGGGACTGCTAGTAGCCGACCGGAGTGCAGCTGGCAACTCCACTCCATTGCAGGCTCTGGGCGAAATTTGGCGCGAGCCCATTCGTTGCCGGAGCTCGTGATCCCTCTTGAGGCAGTTACCATGGAAAGGCTCCGTGATCCGCGTCTTCAGCCTCGAAGATGGAGGGAAACGTGGTTCGAGTTGGAGCCCGTTGCCTTTGACGTGGACACTGGAGGCAGGCGGTGTGAATCTGATCTGAGGAGACGAGAGTTTGGTGGCGCAGGAGAAGGAGTTGAGCAGTGTACGGTTGAGGAGAGCAGTGAGACTGTGGTCGGTGGTCTTAAGCAGGAGATGATGGAAGCCTCCGCAGCAGAGACTCGGCCGACAGCCCAAATCCATCCGCTCCGCGTTGTCTCATCTCCAGCTTCTTCTGTTGGGGACGCGTCGAGAATGCGAGGCGGCCTCTCGCCAGAGGCGCGACTAAGTACGCGTGTGTTGCCAGGGGCTGCCGCTGCGCGTTTTCCTGAACTGTGGCCGCAGCAGACGCGTGGGTCGTCCTCTACAGCTTCCGAAGCATCGCCCGTCTTCTTTCCAACAGAGCTGTATTCGCCGCAACAGCCGTCGAGTGTAGGTTTGCACTGTCAGCAGCCGGGGACCCAGTACCCGACAACTGCATACTTGGTTCCACTACCACAGTGGCCGCAGATGGCTCGTGTGGCGCTCCTTCCTACACCAGTGGCGCCGTCAGTGCAGTCCCAAACAGGAGTGCTGCCGAGACCACCGGTGCTCCCTTCCTCGACCGCGGTGACAGAGCCCCAGGTTGGGTCACCGCCTCCCTCGGCACAGCTGCCACCGGTGCAGCAGAATGCACCTCTTATGCAAGAAGGCCAGCCGCTGGTGAATCCGTTGCCGCCTCAACAGACACCACAGCCGCAACCTGTTCCGCCTTCGTCTGCCAAGACTGCAGAGCGTCAGAAATCTCCACCGTCGCTGCAGACGCAGGCTCAGTCGGAGTCTGAACCACGTCGACCGCCGTCCTACCCGTGGGAACCTGGATTTTTGTGCGAACGAGAGCAAGGGCAGGAAGGACAAGTTTTCACGCCACAGCCACCACAATGGTCGAGCCATTTTTCGTTGCCACCGACACAGCTTCAGCCATATTCAGCGCTAGCGGTGCCACTGACCGACCCCTGGCAGTCTGAATATATGTACTCAGACGAGCAAGAGGAGGGAGAACTTGAAGCACCATTGGAGCAAGAAAGCAGCTATTTTTCATTACCGCACACGCAGCTTCAAGGAGCAGCAGCCCCCTTACAGCCGTCGCCCAGCGAATGGGAATCTGCATTTGGGTATCATGCACAGCTACTTGATCCCTCGGCTTTGGCATATGAGGATGAACCGCTGACAGAAGAAGACTGTGCCTCATTTTTGCCGACGCAGCAGCAAGGAGAGACTGCACCTGCAGTGTATGCGTTGAGTCCCTGGCAGTCAGAATTTGTGTGGTCAGGAGACCAGGAGCAAGGGGAGCCTTCAGCATCGGAGCCACAGCCTCCGCCATGGATGGACCCTCGCGCTTTGCGACCGATGCAGTGGCAGGCATCCTCAGCGCCATCTGGGCAGCGTCCGCGTCGAGGGAACTGCAAATGTGGGCGGTCGGCCGTACAGCCACGAGCTAGATCATCAACGGTGCCTCCAGAACGTCCGCAAGCACCACAGTCTGCTCATCCACATTCCGAGGGCCATGCTCCGCGATGCCGATTATTCAGCCAGGGGCATGCGCCGCAATGTCCGCTGCAGCTGAGCCGGCGCCAGCAGAAGTGCACGCCCTCCTCACAGCCGCCGATAGAGGGCTCGCATCATCAGCCACAACAGCTGCCGAACAAGTCTGGCCAGACGCCCTCTTCCCAGACGCCGCAAGACGAGCGCCCGTACTCGGTGGCGCCGCCGCCTCAGCTTCGGGACGCGCCTCCCTTGGCTCCACCGCCGCTGCCACCACGTCCGCCACCGCCTGCGCAGCCAGAGTCACAGCAGCCTCCTCAGCCGTCGTCGGTGCCTCCTCCAACCCTTGTGCAACCACCAGTGCAGCCTCCAGGCCTCACACTTGCGTCACCAGTGCCCACGCCGCTATTCTATTCGTGTTACTACTGCCCGCCTCAGTATTCAGTGATGGTGCCCCCTCGAGCGCAGATTCCGTGTCAGCCGCCTTCGCAGCAAGCATGGCGTCCTGGCCACGGTGCATCTGGGTCGCCACAGGTGGGACAACACGCCTTGCAAACCTGGTTCTGGGGACCTTCCGGGCCGGCAGCACCGCCGACCCTACCTACGGCTTCACCGCGGTCTCCGCCACCCAGTGAGCAGCCGGCACCGCCGACCCTGCCTACGGCTCCGCCTCTGCCCCGGTCTCCGCCACCCAGTCAGCCACCACCTCCGGCTTCACCGCCACCGGAGTGGACGGGAGTGAGACCGCCACTGCCGGAGTCCGCGCCGCCGGCTAGACCACCGCTGCCGCCGTCGTCACCACCCGGCCATTGGGGCACGGGTGAATGGCCACCTCTTCCGACATCCCCTGGGCTCCAGCCGACGCCGTCCACGCAGTGGCGTCCGCTGCGCCGCCGCGAGGCCAACCTGGCAAGCACTCCTCGAGGAGCTGGCTCCCAGCGTTCCCGGCACTCGGCTGTGGGGCCGGTTCGCATCAGAGAGCTTTTGGTCCCGCGCCGCCGCACGCAGCGTGGCGCAAAGCCGCCCCCTGACGATTTGGGCTCTCCGTGAGTTTGTTTTCGTTGCACGAGATGGCGCCGTGATCTGTGTAGCGGTTCGCTTTCCTTTCTTTTCGGTCTCAAGGGTTTGGTAGCGGCTTTCCGATGACATTGGTCGGAGTGGGCGACAACGGTTGAGAGTTTTAGCGCGGCGGTGACGTACCAGCCTAAGACGTGCGCTGAATTACCGGGCGCCTCCTATGCGCACGCGCAGAGGCAGGGGCGGGCCCAGAAGGGCTCCCTTCGCATGCGCAGATGGCGTGCGGTAATCCAGTACGCTTCTGTTCTAATACGTCTACGCTATGCTCACTAATGACGGAGGACCGAAAGTTGGGAAAGCGAAATAAAACGTTACCCTTTAATCGCCCGGAATTCGTGCAGCCTTCTTATGTTCCTAGTATTTGTTGTATTTTGTACTTTTAAACAAAGAGGGACGAGAGTTTGCGTTCGCTCAAAGCGCTTCTTGCTTTTCCAGAGGAGTGTGAAATTCAGAGGGTTGGCTTCATTCGCCGCAGAAAAAAGTTTAATACTGCGCGAATTAGGCACGACAGGAGAACAGGAACAAACACGACAACACAGGTGCAGTGTTTGGTTCGTGTTTGTTCCTGTTCTGTCGTGTCTAATTCGCGCAGTACCAACTTTTTTTCTGCAGTGAACCAACTAGCCCGCAAGAACTTTCTGCTTCATTCGCTGTGTGGACGTTGTGGACGATGCCGCACTAAGTTATGTAAACGCACTTTGTACCAAACGTTTCTGATTTCAGCGCTTGCGAGTCGCAGTGCATTGTTTCGTTTTTATCTGCGGCGTCAGATGGCGCTGTTTTAATTTGTGTTTGTTTTTTATCGAGGCAGTCGTACCTCGTTACAGCTCTCCTTTTCCCCTTTCGCATCCTTTCATCTCTTGTACGCCCGCCTGGACCACCACCCTGCCTTTTATTTCTCTCTCTCTCTCATTGTGATGCCGAAACTACGATTCTATTCCTTAGGAATTTTGTCGAAATAAAACTATGCTCTGCAAGAATTCAATTCTTTTTGTTGTGCAAAACGCAGTCTCTCAGTAAGCATCTGCAATTGCGGTGATTCTGTCAACGGAGTAATGTAGATTTGTACCACGGTGGATATTGCAAAAATCGGGAGATTTTGAACAGGGGTTAGGCGAATTGCGTTGTGCCCGCGTGCATGCGCAGAATAATAACCTGAGTGGTGGCATAGTTCTACGCATGCGGGCTGGAGTCCCGCTTTTCTCCTTACCGATAGAGTGCCCTCGTTTAAGAGCGGTGTTGGTGTTTTTTTAGCTACGATGCCACCAAATTCCTGTTAAGAGGAAGAAGCACTCTAGCGGTCCTAGGATTATGAATTTAAATAAAGCGCCATAAAATCTTCTCTTACTACTGTGGACAATAAGTCTTCACGAAGTACTAGCGCCATCTGGTCGGAGACATTGTAACGATTCTGTTGGGGCTCCATTAGTTGCGTGCATGTTTTCCACTGGAATTCGTTATTGGGTGAAGCGACGTCATGCCCCGTGTCCGTTGTCTCAAGCCGAGCGCTGGCACATGCTTTGGCCTTAGCTCAAAGAGCGAAAAAGCAAAAAAAAAAGGATAGTGTAGAAAGGTGCCGTTGTCCAGTCCTCGTCTTCCTAGCGGGTGCAGCGGAAGAACGTCACGCCAACGCTTCCGGAAAGGCACCTGCAGGGAATAAGAAACGAAGGCGCGCTGCCCGCCCTCTGTCGTTAACAACCAGGCCGCCAGAGGACGCGGCGATGCAATCCAGCCGGCGCTAGTACATCGTAGAGACTTTTGTTTCCTATAGCACGTGGTCATCTCGTGCATATCGTGTGCAAAGTAAAACATTGCCACAATAACGTGCTGATTATCACAAGTGCTGTCGCATTGGTTTTATGGAATATTGGATTTGATCAGGTATGCTGATGTACTTGAGAAGGAGTTGGATATTTTTTCATGTCACCGTGTGCCTTGCCATTGCTTTGTGGGACTGGAGCTAGTGTCACTTGCCTTTTTTCTCAAAGCAGCCACAACTTTTGGATCGGATTTGTTTCAGATGTTTTCGCGAAAAGCAGCGCGAAATTTTTTTTGAATAAACATTTTGCTTTGAAATAAACATTTTGCATCTTTTCTCTGTGTGTTTTTCTTTTCGGTCGTAACTAGAGCACCCGGAAACGAATGTTCTGGCTCCCGAAAAGCAGCGCACTGGGCGTAAAATCTTAACATGTCATTAGTGAGCCATCTGAGGCTACCGTTTGTGGTTTGCTCCTTAAAGGAGGACTTGTTTGGTCTTGGTTGTCTACGCATGTTCTTGCCTCCTCCTGTGTGAACGTCATGGACGATGCTTAGAAACTATTATGTGAGTCTCGATAGATTGGTACGGTTGCCTGCGTAACATTAGTTTTATAGGCTTATCAAAACTAATTAATTTAGAATTTACATTAAATATTGCTTCCATCTGCCTTCAGTGTGTTCTGGATTTACTTGCAAATTTTCCGCCACGGTGGCTGAGTGGTTATGGCGCTCGGCTGCTGGCCCGAAAGACGCGGGTTCGATCCCGGCCACCGAGGTCGAATTTCGATGGAGGCGAAATTCTAGAGGCCCGTGTACTGTACGATGTCGGTGCATGTTAAAGAACCCCAGGTGGTGGAAATTTCCGGAGCCCTTCACTACGGCGTCTCATAGCCTGAGTCGCATTGGGACGTTAAACCCCATAAACCAAACCAACCAAACTTGTAAATTCGTTGCCTCTCGTTAATCGAGTGTTCACAAGTGACCTTAGCGGCCGTAAGTTAAAACCCTGTTAAATACGTTTTTGTGGATTCCTACTGTTCAAGGGAGGACATGATTGGCAGGTGTGCCGTTGTGAACACAGGTGTCAGTCGTAATTACCAGCCTAACTACGTAGATGTGAGCAGAGGGCCGTGTATATAAAACAGTTCCATTTACACTTCCATATCATTACCTCCAGCCACGCCATGCATCTTTAAAGGTACTATGCAATAAATTTATTTGAGATTACGTAAAGCAGACGATAGGCATTCGATCACTCGTCACCCCAGTGCAAGAATTTTTGAGCTAGCATCAATAACAACGACGATATAGACGATTAAAAATTACACCCCTCCTCTCCTCCCTCAACTCGTACTCGCGGGGAACCAGACAAAAATAAAGACAACAGCTCTGGGACTGGGCCCCGCCCATGAGCACGTCATCCGCTGACGTTTGGTTTGCAACTTCCGGTTGTCGCGCCCTAGCAGCAGCGTCGGCGGCGGGATTGCGGCGCGCGTCAGGTTTCTTTGCTTGTCGTCTGTTGAAGTTAGCAGTATTGGACCCGGACCTCGAGGCGCGACTGCTCGCGACCGCGATGGGCATCGAGCCGGCTGAACGCCAGCGACGACAGTAGCGACTCGGCGATCCACTGCGAGTGGCTCCGGAACTCCCGACAGAAGGAGACGGCAGAGGAAAATTGAAACCGTATGCGCGAAGGCAATGCCCTGGCTCGCGCTTGCCCGAGAGGGTCGCGCGGCGGCACGAGCAGACGATTTTCACGGCTACCGGAAGTGTGCCCGTGACGTCGTGGCTCCAGCGAACGACAGCGTGTGGTGGCCTGCTGACGTCATGGGCAGAGTGACGTCTTTTTTCACGATCTTAGTTTCAGGATCGGTCTCTACGAGCACACCAATCGGCCCGGGAATTAAAAAAAACACGTTTTTTAAAAATTCATAATAAATTGCCAGCTCAGTTCCGAAGACTCACACTTGGTGTGAATGCTTCTTAGCATCATTTCTAAGCATTGAAAACATTTACGAGCGACTTTTCATTGCATATAGTCCCTTCAACGGAGTACCGGGAGACCACGCGCCGTCAGTGCGCATGCGCAGATTGCCCTGAGGGGGCGCCAGATGGCGCAAGGTACCCGGTAGCTACACGCGCGCTTGCCGCATCGGGGCCAATCAGAGCGCGCGCACTGGCTGTGGGCGGGCTCCTAGTATTCCGTTAGCGCTCAGTTTTCCTATTGTGCCAAGTTTTTTCAGGAAACACCTGATTATCTCGTTTAAAAACGATGTTCCAGTGAAATTTGTTCACGGTTGTTAATTAAATGTCACTCGGCCTTTATAGTGTCCGTTCATGCGCTGCAGCCTTACCTACGCGGTTTGCAGGAGTGGGTGTTTAGCGCAAAATTCATCACTATTGGACAGCTAGTCCGTGAGCTTAATTAACTTTTCCCGGCTGCAAGAGCCGAACATTTTTTTTGTTTCTTTTCACCTGCGGTCCAAGTATCAGCGAGACTAAATGCGAGAGCGAAAATTTTTAACGGCATGCAGGGTGGTCCGAACAATGAGCGAGATGTGTCAAGATTAGCTGCAGTACGCGAGCACGCGTGTGTGCTTCAGAAGATAGTGCTATTGCGTAGCGAAGCTTCCGGTTTCTACAACTGGGAAACTGACTTTCTGCATCGTCGGAAGTGATCCTGAAAAGAAATGTCATCGGCCTTGCGCAGCATATGTACGAAAATCGTCAACAAATTTGACGCCCATTTCTGCTTGAGAGATAGGCAAGGAGTCAAGGGAAAGATCTTCGAGTTAAGGCAGGATACCTTGAAAAACGATATGCGCTCCCTGTCTTAGGTGAAAATGAGGGAGGGGGGGGTGCAGTGAATCTTCTGGTAAGACAAGAGATATGTATCCTTGTCCGGCCATATGCACATGATCATGCGTTTGCACATGCGGAGGCAATATTTAACGATGACAGCAGAAAAGAAAATTTGCTGGTGAAGAGAGTATAGCACGATTTAGTTCCAGGTTTTGTCGGGCAACCGTTGTGACAAGGATTGAATCATCGCGCTAGCAGGACAGAGCAGGGACTATAACACCATCGTGCTTTGTGCAAACGCCACGTTGATCTTCAGTCTCAAGATTCAAGGTAAGCCCAACTTTTCGAGCGTTTAGAAAGATGCCTAAGAAGCATTTGGATTAATGAGTGTGGTTGTTCCTTGTTCTCCACTTTGTAACTTAAAAGTGCAGCTCGTAACTTGAGAGGCATCCTGCAAATGCTGATAGCTGGTTCCTATACGACTTGGTACAGCGTGCGGGAGATGCATTTCGAAACATAGCGGATACATTTGGGGACGCCTACCGCCCTTCGAGCTTCTCCTACGGCTAATAACCGGAAAAGGGAACCTTGTTTCTTGCACCAGTCGCGTTGGCTCAGTGGCTTTCGAGCTGGGATGTAGGTTCCAAGTTTGCGCGAATGAGTCCCAGCCGTCGCGGTGGCTGAGTGGTTACGGCGTTCGGCTGCTGGCCCGAAAGACGCGGGTTCGATCCCGGCCGCGGCGGTCGAATTTCGATGGAGGCGAAATTCTAGGGGCCCGTGTACTGTGCGATGTCAGTGCACGTTAAAGAACGCCAGGTGGTCGAAATTTCCGGAGCCCTTCACTACGGCGTCTGTCATAGCCTGAGTCGCTTTGGGACGTTAAACCCATATAATCCCTATAAACCAAGCGAATGAGTCCCGGCTGCAGCGGCTCCATCCCGATAGGGGTAAAATGCAAAAGCGTCGTTGTTCTGTGCTGCGTCGGTGGACGTTAAAAGAACCCTAGGTAGTCAAACATGACCAGTAGCCCTCCACTACGGCGTCCCTCGTAGCATATGGGCAGATAGGAAACGTCAAACCAGGCATACCCACTTTCTCTGCTCCATGCTGTCGGATAGGTGCGTTAAACGGCGCTTTCCAGCGCGAAGGTAGCGCTGACCATCTCGCCATCTCAACCAGAACGGCGCAGGTGACGTGCTATGGCTAATTTTGGCGCTGACTGCAGTGACGTTGAGGACATGTTTTTGTCTGCCGACATTTCTTTTTTGCTCGAAATCTGCACTAGTACAAATATTTATTCCTATTTTGTAATGGCGACTTATGCTTTCTGTAACCGGAGGTAAAGAAACAGATGGTGGAATTTTCAGGCGCATACTACTTGATTTTGTGTCATCAAAGTACGTCCGGCGCAAATTTTTTTATCAACATCGTGCGACCGTCGACCCCCCGACTTATCAGCGCCTTATCACGGCGCGGAGGGGCGAAACGAGCAAGATTAAGTGCATACGATTCTGATGCATTTATGCATTTTCTAACCACAATGCATTTTCATACTAATAAATTTTGCAATATGCGTAGCTATGGGTACACATCGAACCGTGTACCGTTTCTTGAATTCATATCTCGTGCCAAATAAATAGCTTTTCTCATATCCAATTTGTCGTTTTCGGACGTCAAACCCCTCAGTTTACAATCTTCGAGCAGGACGAAGTGATAGGCGTGTTTGTGTTGCGCATTTTCCTTCACTCTTAAGCGTTATTCGCCTCTCTGGTTTCCAAGCCAGCTGGAACAAGCTGGCGCATCCACTCTCCTGCGATATCGGAGATCTTAAGTTCACAGCGAAGCCAGCTGGGAGCTTCTTGTCTCCGATTATTAAAGGGCCTGCTTTGAAAAGCCTTCTTCTGGCGAACTGTTAGAACGCAAAGGCATGTCATTTTATTCTCGCGAAGGATCTGCTTGTGTTACCAAGTCGATTCTCTGCTTCTCCGCTCACAGCATTTTAGTAGTAGTAGTAGTAAGTGTTTGTTAAATAAATAATAATAAAGATGGAAGTTAAAAGATTTTTGCATGTCAGTGCACGTTAAAGAACACCAGGTAGTCGAAATTTCCGGAGCCCTTCACTACGGCGTCTCTCATAGCCTGAGTCGCTTTGGGACATTAAACCCCCATAAACAATAAACCAAACCAGAAGATGTTTGCTAACCCCGGCATCTGCCATCACTGGGGGGGGGGGGGGGCGGCGTTTGAGCTGGGGCCGCGGAAATAAAGGATAGCAGGCAGTTTGAAGAAGTGAAATGAAAGAGGTGAGGGGACAGCAAGAGAGGATACAGGGATTGGTCACATATACACTATTTACAGAGGGTAAGAGTAAAGTTGTCCAGGATGTGCGCATGTACAGTCAAGAAAGAAAATAATACAAATAAAAACACGCGCACAACACTTGGCACACAACAGCTGGGGTGGGGCGCCCAGCTGTTAAGCGTCCGAGGTAGTGCACGCGGAGCGTTTGGTCACTGCTACCTGGCGCAAGACAGACGGGACGTCAAGCCCGTCTGTTCGAGAGATGCACAGAGGCCCACCATGGTTCGCTCACGGGTGCGCGCACTGCCCTGCGGCCACAATAGCGTCTTGAGCGAGTGTGGGAGTATGGTTAGGTTTAAGGTGGCTTAACGTCCCAAAGCGACTCAGGCTATGAGAGACGCCGTAGTGAAGGGCTCCGGAAATTTCGACGCCCAGCGCCCTGTAAGCCGCGAGCATATCTCGACGAGCGTCGGCGAATGCGGCGCAGCGAAGGAGCAGGTGCCCCAGTGTCTCCACTGCACCGCATCCTTCTCACACATGCATCTTAGCGCTGCTTATAATTCTATTGCCGTCCTTAATTAATTAGTTTATATACCCTAAAGCCTTTTCGGGCATTACATAGGAGGGGATTCCACAAAACAAAAATGATCACAACAAACACATAAGTAAAAATTCACAAGATTAACAGAGTAGTTTGTAGAAAAAATGACGTCACAAGGCCGAGTGACCTAGGCGGCAGGCGGACGATAAATGGCCACACGGCGCTAGCTTACTTATTTCGGATTAGGCCTAACTACGCAAATTGGCTGTCAATTGTAAGACTTACTTTGGTTTGGGCTAGTTGGTGCATAGCTTTTTGATGATGTCAGGACGGCGCGAAAACAACAAGGACCAAAGAGGCACACCAACACAACAGGACAGGCGCCTGTCCTGTTGTGTTCGTGTGCCTCTGGTCCTTGTTTTCGCGCCGTCCTGACATCTTCAAAAAGTCATTTGTAACTTGCCCCTTGTGGGCTTTAAAGTTCCAAAGCGATACGTTAACTATTAAGGACGACCTTAGTGGAGGGGTCTGGAATAAATTAAACCACCAGCGCTTCTTTAACGTGCGCTGACATCGCACAGCGCACGGGTGCATTTTAAAGGAATGAAGCTCAGGCGCAAGCATTGGAACGCGTCTTCGGAGTTGACGAAAATGCGAAAGTGATTATCGCGCTGCGCGCCGAATCGACTTTGTGATACTGACAAGTGTTCATTTGTGCAGATAACGCCTCAGGCATGACCTTTTGACGTCGAGACATCATCCTAAATGTCAGCGTTATGGTGTTAGCAGCCGCGCGAATTTAATTCTGCGATCTGGTTCAGGCAAAATATTTCGCACTTCATTCCAGTCCAACGGCTTTTTCTAGTCAGTCGCGTATAGTTTTAGATCGCCAGCGTCTAAAGAGCTCAGATGAACTGAAAGACATGAAAAATACACCAAGATGGGACTGGTCGAAGGTTTGACTGCTTTTACAGAAGACCGTTCACACAACGCAGCGGCGCACTTGTTGATAGAGAAAAAAAATGGCAGAGGTTTAGCGTAGTTACACATGGTGCTCGGCGAAAGCTTCACGGCAATTGTTACGTGACGTCATCCACGCGACTAATCACATGATCCCCTCCCCCTTTCTCTAACACGAGAATGAAAGGTCACCGAAAGGTCACTGCAAGGTCAAAGGTCAAGGTCATGACCATGTGGTGCGGCTCCAATACGGTCCACAAGGTTAGACTGAAGGGCTTTGCTGTGGTGCGACTTATATAGCCATGCATGGCGTCTTACTCGGTTAAGGTAAAATTTAACGCCTCGCGAAGCGCGGCTCTACCTAGCGCAGTGAAGGTTTCGCTTCAAAACCAGCAGTGGTCTGGTTGTTCGAGCGCCGGCCTCCTACGTGGGAGGTTCGGGGTTCGATCCCCAGTGTCGCAGGGTAGCCAGCTGTTTTTAATAGCCAGACGCTTTCCCCTGGCCTTGTGCCCGGATTCTCTGGAGTAGAATGCTCGGAAAACAGGCCCCACATAGTTTAAAGAAAAATACCTTGTGCCGTGGCTCTTTCGCCAAAGTTCCTCTTGAACCTTTAGAAACGCATTACCGCCATCCGGGACGTCCAGATACACTTGTTTACGCTGTCAATTAAGACTGCTGCAGGATTCATGTTTGATACACAAAGCGACACCTAGGAAAGCTTCACCCAGTTTTTATTCCCCGAAAAAATCGATTGCTTTCCTCTCGACACGAAAATATCCATTTATTACTGATGAGACTGGATTGAATAGTCAGTTTTTTTTTTCCCGCCAATCGACTCAAACTCATGACGTCAGTACCTTAAAGGACTCCGTGATCAGCGTTTGGAAGGGAACGGCGAACGGCGTTGTAGCTAGCCTCAAGGATGCGCACATGAACCTGACCGGTGATGCCGGTGATACCTTGCAGACAGGTTTTTTTTTTCCTTTACTAAGTTATAAGCTATATAGGAGGACGAAAAATTAAATACTTTCATTAAAAACATCAATTTTTAAAAGATCTCCGTTTTCAGAGCAAGTAGATTCGTTTTTATCGCAACGCGATAATAATCGACACAGACCACCTTAAGTTTGTTCAGGGTATCCCATTGAAAATCGGACTTTACGCTGTATTCGTAGTGCAAAAGGAGGGTACACATCATGAATGAACTCAACTGAAGAGGAATAAATATAAAACTCTGGACGGGGAAAGGTGTCGGAATCCAGAAAGGAAAACAGTAGCGCCGAAAAAACACGCACACACAGTAGAAGAACGACGTAGGACAAACGCTAATTCGATCCCCAGTGCCGCCGGGCACCCACCGGTGATACAATGGGCACAAGCTTTCCCCTGGTCTGGTGCTCGGCTTATCTAGGGTGAAATACTTAGGAAATGGGTCTTTGACACCACCCTGAGAAAAAAAAAAAGGACCACAAGCGGGCTTCAACCGCACGAGACGGATTTAACGTTGTTGACCGCGGAACTTATCGCTTAGCGCTCGTCCGACGTCGTTCTTCTACTGTGTCTGTGTGTTTTTTCGGCGCTACTGTTTTCCTTTCTGGATAGAAATGAACCATCTAGCCCAAATAGAAGTTCTTCTAAAAGGTGTCGGGAGTTCACGTGCGCTGGTTGTGCATGAACTTCACGAAGACATGCCCAATATTAAAAAACCAAAATATTGGCTGCCCAATTTTTCCTTTTCGGCATAGCATTCTCTATCATTCACACTGACGTTTGAGCTACAGTAAGCGCGCTTCACTAGCGGGTTTTTTTCTTAGTTACCGATTGAAATTATTTATTGCAGATGTCGAGATGTTCAGAATATTGTTTAATTACACGCTGTAAGTGGCGTATTGAACGTATATGAAAGCTGTACGGTTGCACAGAATTTTCTACGAAAGATGGACATATTTTAGAGTTTTATGGCTGCGCTTGGGTGAGTGCCAATGAGCAATTACTCCCTTTCTACAAATCTACTCCACCTTGGGGGACTCCCCTTCAAATTGGACGAACATAGTTCCCACTTGGAGTTGTTGAAAAATTCGCTCTCGCCCTACCATATGCTAACCGTCCCGGTCAACTCTGTTGGCAGAGTGACTGCTCCCGTGAGGTTGTGTTCCTGGTTTCCAATCCCGGGCCACGACACATTTTTCTTCAACGACGAAGTTTATGTGAAAGCTGTATTGCTTTCTTTTGTAGCCGTTTGACAGCACTCGGGTGGATGCTAATGAGTATTTACTCCTTTGTTACACACGAAAAAATATTTGCGGCTTAAGAGATGGAACAATGTATTAAATTTGCATTGTAATAGCTTATTTTTCTATTTTCCTCTTCCAGCAGGCGACAAAGCACAATTCCACCAGCCCCAAGTGCGTCTCGCATTGTGCAAGCACGGAACTTGGACGCTTGTCCAATCTCCAGAAAATGGATAACAAGTCGCCGCATGCGAAGGTTCCCCGAGGAGCTGACAGTGACGGCAGCGAACCTCTGGAACCCGATTTCTCACTGGCAGTGCGTCTCAGTGACCTTCGACCGTTGCCTGAATCCCCAGATCATCCTGAGATCCGATTTTCACCACCCGCCACTGAAAAACAAAGTGACGCAGTTCCTGAAGCGCCGTGTCCAAAGCGACCCGCTGAGGCTGCAACAGTTTCGAGGGAGGACCCTGCTGGAAACGCCATCGATCAGCGTGTTGGCCATCGATGGAGAAGCATCGGTGGACAAGCTGGAGAAGCATGTATGCTGGACTCCGAGTCGTCAAGAATGGTGGAAGACACCACGGGCGCTTGCACATCGGAGCCACGCACGAAAGCGCAGGAAATCACTTCTGGAGGAGCTCCTGGGGCAGATGAAACCAAGCCAGCAAGGATTCAAGATGAAGATAGAGGAATATGCGAAACCGTAGCTGCCTCAGAGGAGCTTCCAGGAAGAATCTCTAGCAAAGACGAGCTTTGCTCGGCCAGCGCAGATGAAGGTAAGGAAGGGAGCACACATGGAGGACGCATAGACTCGGATCGCCAGGAAGCAGCCAGGGCCCACGCAGCTGGCACTGAAGCAACGGATGTCGACAAGAATCTGAGCCAGAGCAATCGTTGGACAATGTGGCGAGAGTGTCTCGACAATGAGTTACCAACAAAGGGAAAGGAACAGTGGAGGCCTCGACCACTGGAGTTTACAGCGCTTGACGCATTTAGCCGACTGATCGTGAGCATACTGAAAGAACGGCAGGAGGTAGCGACGAGCATCTCTGAAGAGGACAACAAGGACGCGAAAGGAGAATCAAAGGAGTCGCTCACAGGGGTCCGCGCACCAGGACGTCAGCTCTTGGTAGATTCGGAAACAGAGTCACCTAAGCCTTCGACTTCACGGGCTTCTGAAGGTAGCCACGACGCAGTGAGTCCCAAGACGGCTACCGTACCTGGCTACCGCAACCAACAGTCGTGTTCTGCGGCTGCATCGGCGATTGGGAAGATTGAGTTCCTAGAGGAGTTTTCAGTGCCAGAACGTTTGTCGCCACTGCCCAAAAGTCCCGCATCCCTCGTTCCTGTACCTCCCAGGCAACCTACGCTACCTTGCGACCCCAACCAACAGTCGCATTCTGCGGCTGTATCGGCCAATACGAAGATTGACTTACGAGAGTATTTTTCAGTGCCTAAACTTCTGTCACCACTTCCCAAAACTCCCGAATCCCTCGTTGCTGTACCTCCCATGCAACCTACACTATCTTGCGACCCCAACCAAAGGCCGTGGTCGATGGATGTACCGACGGCCAGGAAGATTGACTTTGCAGAGGACGATTCGTCTTCCTCACCTTCAGTATCCCCGCCCGAATTTTCCGAATCCCTCTTCGATACAGCTGCCAGGCCACCTACAATATCTTTCGACTCCGACCAAAAGTCGTGTTCGCCGGGTTCAACGGCCGTCGGAAAGACTGACTTTTTAGGCGACTCTTCACCGCCTAGAATTTCCTCATCTCCACCAAGAATTTCCGAAGACGTCGTGAAGCCTCAGCCTAGACATGCTAGTCCAGCCAGAACGTTTATGGAGTGGTTCGCGAGGAAGGTTGACTTTTCAGGGCAGAGTGGACGGCGCAGTCAAGGCAGTTCCTCCTCCCAGGAGCGCTCGGTTTGCAAGCGCGATTTTAGCAGAGACTTGGAAACTGGCCAAGATGGCACGGACGTTCGGTCCCCAGTTCCCAAGAAACGTGCTGAGCACGCGGGAGTTTTAAACTTGCCGGAAGAAACATCCCACACGGAACCGGAACCGCCGACGGGTGAACGTCGCTCGGCGTTTGTGACGTTTCCTGGTGCTACAGCGTGGCGGAGGCCAAGTGGAGGCCCTCCCATGGTCGCTCCAATCACGTCATCTGTGTCGCCGCCATCGATGCCCGCCAGCTCTTCATCGGTCGGGAGTGTTCCGGCGGAGCCGAGCACCAGTACAGGATCAGATGCCGGAAGCGTCGTTCCCGCTTTAAAGAGCAGCGACAGTGATATCCTCTTCATGAACTACGGTATTTGATCAGTGTCTTCGAGGCCGTTGAAACTACTGCGGTCAACGGTTCCGTATCCAAAAGTGACATTGCGAATTCCAGTAACGGTGGCGCTAGTAGTGTGGCCTCGTGTAGTCTGGGTCAAGCCACAAGCCAAGTAGCCCACGCAAATCCTATGATGACCAGCAAGGCGAACATCTCCGAAGTCGCACGCCAAACCGTGGACCACAATACCGCCTTTTCGCCCATCGCTACAGCCGAGAAGGATACCGGTGCTTTCGTCACTGCACGCGCTGGAATCGTTAAGCCTGACGTTGATGGTGACAGTGGCAGTGAGAGCGACATGTTCAGCCACAAATGTCTAAGCGCCGGCACCTTAGCCGGGCAAGCGAGCGCATCAACAACGTCAATTGGTGCTACGGGTCCTGACTCATCCGCAAAGAATCCCCAATCAAGTTGCAATAATAGTGACCCTCTCGGGAAGGTTGGCATATATCTGGCGCTTTGGAGAGTGAGGTATTGGGAAGCGGTGGCTCGGAGTTTCCTAGCAATGATGCCCACGCGTCGTCCGTGGATTCACATCACATGTGCGACTCCGTTAAAACTGCTAAATCCACGATTCAAACAGGCAGTGAAATGGCCGTTTTAGAGTATGACAGGACTGAGAGGATTTCAGATGCAGAGAATAAAAAAAAGGATACGGAATCAAATAATGATAGCACCACGTCTAAGAGCTCGGAGGGAGGGTTATAGGAGCTAGGGTACAACTCCGCTGAAGAGGAAGCTGTTGAAGATTTCGACTCTGCCAGCACTGACTACCCAGCGGTCACCGCCCCCCCTCCCCCTGGAAGAACCTATAACAGCGACATTGTACGAAGACGTGTGGACAGCGTTGGTGCTGTCCGCAGTGACATGTGTGACTGGAGTTCGCAAGCAGCATGACTTGCACTTATTTGCATGCACTGCCTATTGCTTGGTCTGTAGGAAATAACGCTTGAAAATAAAAACAAAAACAATCCTCGTAGCTTCTGCCGCATGCCCGGAGCCACTACGAGAGCATGTAAATGATCACGGTAGGGTTGAGCCTGACGTACCCATTTTTCCAAACTAATATCGCTAAGCAGTGAAGCCATCTTACCAATCGGCATCCAGCTCAATTGGGGAAGTCTACGTTGCAGGCGTACCGTTCAAATAACAAAGCTGGTTCACAACTTGTGGGCGCCTCGCTTACTGCCCCCTAGTCACGCTTCTATGCACCGTTCGCTGCCCGTCTCTGGGACATCCTGTCCGTCATGAGGTGTGCCGTCGAAAACTAAACGAGCTATGGTTTAAACTTTAGTTAACCCTGGCGAGAAGCGAAAGCTTCCTTTGAATGGCACACTGCCGATGGGGCAGTTGTCACCTGCCACGGTGGGCAGATTGTGATGACGTCAGTGGGTTACATGACCTGCCACGTGACATCTGTCACGTGACTGCACAGACGCTGCCTTCTTGAAAACCTAGCGTAGTGAAGCTTTCGCTTCAATAGATTCCGTGCGACCCGCTCTAAAAACCCAGGGGCCCACGCGTCGGCTCGGTTTTTTGCGGCTTGAATGCGATCTTGCAAGGCCTCGTCTTTTCGCAGCCGGCAACGGTGCGTTCGGCTAACTGCTTTTCTTGCATGCACTTTACCTCGTTTGTTTTACAAACCCATTCTAACGGAGCCGCAGAAGGAGGAATAAACTTTATTACGCTTTTTTTTTTGTCTTCGTTAAGCGACTTTCGCCCAACGTGGTTTGAGTCCAGGCCTGACATTGCTTCTCTTCAAAGTAATTGCTCTTATTTTTTTAGAGAGGATCTACGTAATAGTAGTGGAAAGTATGACCCTGTATACCGATGAGGAATTGTGTGGTGAAGTCATTAATGTACTATGTGATTGTTGTGGGGTGTTTGAATTACCGGCCAGGTCATGTGGTTCTGGCGTCACGAACCGGTCGACCAATCCGAAATTTCTTGACACAACAGCGATGGCGGGTTCTTCGGTGAACAGGACCCTTATCGCTATCGCGTAAAAACCTGTAGCGCGAAATTTTGCGCCAAATACTTGTAGAAAGTGAACTTCCACTGTTCGACAGTTCTCATGGAGTGCTTGCGTGCAGTTTCGAAATTTCTGCAGCTATCTCTACAGAAATTTTACTTCGCTTCGAATGTGGCGCCCTAAATGTTGTGAGCTATGCACTGCACAAACGCATGTCCATGATCGGCCAACTGAGCTATAGCGCAGTGCGCACTCTTATTACGTGAGGTGCGCATTAGACGCTAGTTCACTCAAGCGGCGCAATGCGGCGCAACCCCCATTACCTGATTTGAGTGGCGCTGCGGTCGCATTAGTTCCCAGACAGCAAAGGACTGCGGCGCAAGACCGCTCGAAGTCTCGCAGTTCTGTAGCTGTTAAAGGGGCACAGACATATCTCTGGACATGCGTCTTTTTGCCTTGGAAGAACAGAAACAATTGTCACGCGCTCATGGGTGACAGAGTAGTGAGAGCGAAGACGATGACCTCTCTAGTACCATTTTTCTATGGGTGGCACAGTAGAATGAGCAATAAAAAGAACTAATAGCAACATTCTGAGCGAATGCAACAATGCCATATGCACAAGGTTCACCAACTAGCGCCGGTCGACTTCAGTACCACTTGTGTAATCGCCATTTCATGCCCACCTTTCACTGGATGGATGGATAAGGCTGAACCCTTTCAATCGGGCGGAGGTTCAAGCCACCTAGCCGTCACCATGGGCATCACCAACTATAGCGCCACCTATTGTCCGCCAGTGCAGTCAACCCAGCGGAACTCAATCGGAATACTTTGACCTTGTAGTTGTGAGAAAACGACGGCGCCCCGAGAGACTGTGCGCGAACATGATGATTGTCATGGCCTACTGATCCTCCTAGACGCATTAAAATTCGAATTAAATTGCCTGTAAAATTCTTCCAGCGCTCACACGAATGATTTTTCGCCGGCCATAGAATAGTTCAAGATAACTTCATTGCCATCGATGTAGAGGCCCCTCTGCTCCCTTAGAATATCAATGCAACGTGCTGAACATTCGAAATTCCCGTAGTGAATGCGGATCTTTAGCGCCACTAAGCCGCGCAAACTAAGGCGTTTGTCCAGGTTATCTGGGCTTGAATTTGTTTGTGGAAAACTGCTAGTGACTGGAACGACTTTTCTGCCGAACTGGAGACAATTATCGATCCTCGGTTTTACACATTTGTCATTGAGGAAACAAGTCCATCGGCGTAAACCATTGTCCATCGTCAATGATCGCGAATGACACCTCTCACATCATGCCTCATGTCGGTAGCCTTGGTGAGCGACTAATGAAAAACATCAGATATTAACTATCACGAATATCATGAACAAAAGAGTAGCTTTGAAAATATATGATCAAATAAAAATGGACCCGGCTGGGTTCTCGCAAACTTTCTTCTTTAGAGACCACGACCATAACCTTCGGCATATGACCTGTAGAAAAGAACTAGTGCGTACGAACTACGGTACACAAACGCTAAAATATCGAATCGCTGATCTTCTAAATAAGTACCCGGGTAGTATAGAATCCATTCACAACAGTCGTTTCACGAAAGCATTTAGCAAAAAGTTAACCCATTTCTTTTTTGTGACATAGCAATGGCTTATTTTTTCTGCACATATCTGCCCTATATTAAAAAAAGAAAGAAAAATCCATTTTTTTATTAGAAAAGAAAACCTTACTTTGGCCGGCCTAGTTAAGCTCTTCTTGCCTTTTGTTATGTTCAGTCACACCGATATTTGTATTTTATGTGCAATTCTGTGCAGCAATGTTCACTCGCGTATATAGTTTTTACAGCATTTCTTAATTGTGTACCTTAAATGAATATGTGCTGTTTTTTTCTTTTTTTATTTTTTGATGTTTTCATGTATAATGTTATATGCAATGTCTCTTTTGTGTTATGATCTGTTTTTTCTTTGGTTAAACCTGCCCACTGCTCAGTGGTAGAGTGTAAAGGGGGCGGACGCTTCGTCAGGCAACTTTTGATTGCCTTTATGTTCGCCTCCTCGCCAACCAAGTGTTGTTGAAATGAATCTGAATCTGAAATAGATAAAGAAAAACTCGGCCGCCACGTGATATGCTCGTGAGTAAGGGGCAGGCGCCATCGCCACTAAAACCGCAGTTGTTGCTTGACTGAGTGGCCTTTGGAAGTAGAGCAGACTTCTGTAAAGAGCTTGATTGAAGCAGGTACTGAGCTTCACATGTTCCTCTTGTGCTCGAAGGCAGCCGGATTGACATAAAAACCGTGCATGCGCTAGATCCTAGCCACTAGCAAAGCAAATGGTTTAAAATTTGCCCTTATTTTGTCCCCAATGCATCTCTCGATCGCTGTAGATGTCATCTCTGCTCTCATCTGTAGATATGGTATAGAGCCAAGCGGGCCGACGTGTCGGTGCAGGACTCATGGGGACACGTGAGTTTTCGAAATCGCCGTCTTCCTCGAATCTGTGTAACAGTAAAGTAGATGTCGGTGCAGGCCCTTTTTTGTCCACGCAGATTTGTGCTTTTTTTCAATGACGTGTCCGGCCTACGCCTTTTACCTAACAAAGAAAGGAAGGGTGATAGTGGTGGCGAACGACGTTTATTGTATCGAAAAAAGGCGCAGGGAGGTATGATTGGACCGACTCTTAAGGGGCCGGCCCTCACAAACACCAGGTGGGGTTTCTAGTACGGGACCCCAGTGACGTCGGCCGCTGCCCTGGCGCGCCCAGCCAGGGCCTTTTGGGCCTGCAGGTCAGACCAGCCGAGCAGGGTCGCATCCCATTCATCCCTGGTGGGGTTCAGGTGAGGGGGGAGAGTAGGGTTGGAGGGGCAGGCCACACCACGTGGTAGATGTCCGAAGACTTCTCCGCACAGTGCGAACAGCTGCCAGAGAAAGAAGGGTCGAAGTGTTTGAGAGCTGCCGGACACAGCGAAGTATTAGTATACAGGTGGAGCAGAAGCCGCTCCTCCGCCTTTGAGAGAACATCTAGCAGGGCAAGGATACAGGCCGTGGCGAGATTGATAAACTAAAACAATGCCAATGTCCATGGTTTATCTTCGTAAGATATATTGCCGCTTTGATAATAATAATTGATTTTGGGGGAAAGGAAATGGCGCAGTATCTGTCTCACATATAGTTGGACACCTGAACCGCGCCGGAAGGGAAGGGATAAAGAGGGAGTGAAAGAAGAAGGCAAGAAAGATGTGCCGTACTGGAGGGCCTGGGGATCTTTAACGAGCACTGACATCGCACAGCACACGGGCGCCTTGGCGTTTTTCCTCCATAAAAACGCAGCCGCCGCGGTCGGGTTCGAACCCGGGAACTTCGGATCAGTAGCCGAGCGCTCTAACCACTGAGCCACCGCGGCGGGTATATTGCCTTGAATTTCGCGTTAGGCGTGCGCCCGGCGTTTAATGTTGACACGTGCGTAGGAAGCCGGAAAGGCGGTGGTATGCGCATGCGTGCTTTTGTCAGTAAGATGCGTGCTTTTATGAAGTTAAGACTGCGTGCTCCACTTTTTTTGTTTTGTTCGTTATTTTGAGGGTTGATTTAAATGCATGCACTGTAAACCCTGCCTCGGCGGATCAGTGGCTTCGGAGTTGCGCTGCTCAATCAATGGTTCGCGAGATGAAATCACTGATTTGATAGCCGCGTTTAGGTGCAGGCGAAAGGCGCGAACACCCGTCTTTTGTGCGACGTCGGCGCACGTTATTTTATATATTTATTTTTATTTATTTCAATACCCTAAAGGCCCAATGCGGGCATTACATAGGGGGGGATTCATCAAGGAAAACTTAAATATACAACACAAAACATAAACGGCTGAACACAGAAATAAACAAGTTAAGAAGTAGGGTACAAGTTAATAGGAAAAAGTGGCTATGAACAGATGCTTGGAAAAATGCACATGTAACAAATCCCACAAATCAAAATAACAAAAATTACACCTTCAGAAGTTACAAAGGATGGCATCTAACATTTCGAGGAACGTTTGGGCCGACACGCACACACTGAAGCAAACAAAACGCACAAAACTAGAAACGCACATCATTCTACATTGGAATTTTCTAAGTATGACCAAAGAGCTGTTTGAAATGACGATGTTCCAGTGATATTCGCAATGCTACACGGAAGCGAATTCCACTCTTCAATAGCCAGGACCAAAGGTGAGTACTTGTATCGTTCTGTCCGAGCGAAAATGGGTTTAGTCTTCTTGATATGGTCTACACGAGCCGATGTGTGCGGTGCCGGGAGAAGATGTGAACTTGCAAATGGTGTGTTGCTGTGGTAAAGAGTGTGAAAAAAAGATAAGCGGCTGAATTTTCTGCGCATGACCAGAGGCGGGAGATGGAGCGATGTTTTCAGTGCTGTTACACTTTGGTATCTAGAGTAACGGGAAAGGATGAATCGAGCAGCCTTATTTTGTATGGATTCCAACATGTTAATAATATAGGTATGATGAGGGTTCCAGATCACTGACGCGTATTCAATCGCAGGCCTGATTAGCATGTTGAATGCATTCAGTTTTGTGTCCTGGTTGCCTAGGTGTAGTCGGCGTTTAAGAAGACCAAGTTTTTTTAAGGCTTTGGCAGTGATCAGTTCAATATGAGTGTTCCAGGATAAATTAGAGTTAAAATTTACACCGAGGTATTTTACCGACGCTGCAGTTTCAATGATAGTATTATTAACTGTGTAGGCATTAGGACTCGGGCTAGCAGTGGAAGTAAACTTAATATGTTTAGTTTTATCTGCGTTAATTACCATTTGCCACCTGTCGCACCAATGAGTTAGCTCGTCAAGATCAGTCTGGAGAGCAACGATGTCGCAAGGGCTCGATATTGCTCGGTAAATCACACAGTCGTCTGCAAATAATCGTATTGTGGATGTTATGTTCGACTTGATGTCATTAATATATATTAAGAAAAGCAGTGGACCCAGCACCGTACCCTGGGGAACTCCTGAATCAACACCTGTACGTCTTGATGAGAAGCTCCCTAACTTAACTGACTGAAAGCGATTTGTTAGAAATGCGTTAATCCACTGCGTGGTATGTTGGTCCAGCTGCAGGTTTCGTATTTTTATCATCAGGCGGTTATGAGGCACGCGATCAAAGGCTTTAGAGAAGTCAATGAAGATGGAGTCAATGTAGAGGGAAGAGTCGATTGCTTGATGAAGGTCCGTTATTAACTCAAATAACTGTGTCTGACACGATAAATGTTTGCGGAAGCCATGCTGGTTGTTATGAAGCAAGTTGTTCTGGTTAAGATGAGTCATAATGTTAGTGTATATTATGTGTTCGAGTACCTTGCAACATATCGAGGTTAGTGAAATCGGCCTGTAATTATTAGGAACGGACCTGTCTCCAGATTTAAATACCGGGATTACATAAGCGGACCTCCAATCTTCTGGCACACATGTCGTATCGAGTGACTGCTGGAAAATGAGAGATAGCAGGAAAGCTGTGTGCTGGCAGGTTATCTTTAACAGTTTCGCGTTGATACCATCGGGTCCTGGGCTAGTGTGGTGAGGTAGGCGTTCAATTGCACGAGCCACGCCAAGCGCAGATATGTGAATGGGTGAAAAGGGCATCTGGATATGGGCCTCAGGAAGCAGGAGAGGATTGCAAATGGGCAATTCGTCCGTAAAAACTTGTGAAAAGTGGCTATTGAATTGCTCTGCACATTGTTCTATAGGTAGGGGGCTGCCGTTTACATCCAAAAGAACAGGAACCGTACTAGCGCTTTTAGGGTTAACAGTGTTCCGAAATTTCTTGGGGTCAGTTCTGATCAAACTAGGAAGAGTAAAATTAAAGTATTTGTCTTTGGCTTCAGAAATTTGTTTCTCAGCTATTTTGGAAATGTTTTTGTAGCTTTCCCAGTCTGTAGCTTCCTTTGATCGAACCGCTTTTCTAAATGCTCTTTTCTTCCTATTTAGTGCCCTATTGACATCTGCGGTGAACCAAGGATCGTTAGTACGTGTGCTTATCATTCGTTTTGGCACGCATGAATCTTCAATTTCTCTGAGTTTCTCACGAAACAACTTCCAATTTTCATTAGTCGTGCGGTTATGAAAATTGGCCTGAAAACTGCTTGTGAAAGTTTCCAGCAACAGGTTCATTTTTTCAACATCCGCACGTGCGTAGTTGTAGATAAGCTTCTTGGTTTTTGTTTTGTCGGTCCGTGGAATTAGAAGAGAACAATGCACAACTTTGTGGTCACTTATTTCTTCTAAGACGTGGATGTCTGAGAGTTCAGGATGGGTTGTTAGGATAAGGTCCAGGATATGGTTACCGCGAGTGGGCTCGTGAACAATTTGGGTGAGCTGGTGATATTGAAGTAAATGAAGGAAGTTAATGTTCTCTTGTCGGTTACAACGGACTCAACAGTTAGCGTCGTCCAGTTAATCGCAGGAAAGTTAAAGTCAACAGCTAGAAATAGGAGGCAATTCGGGTGCTTGGCAAGGATCTGCTCGATAGCGTCGTTTAGCAGTTCAATAAACTCAGGATGGCTACTTGGTGGTCTATAACAGGCGCCTATAATGCAAAGCATATGACCAAGTTGAGCAGAAACCCAGACTATTTCTAAGGGAGAGTCGATAGGAATAAGAGATGTATTAAAGTCTTTGTTAATCGCAATTAGCACTCCTCCTCCTCGTCGAGAATCAACCCTATCTTTCCTAAATAACACAAACGATGATGGAAGCGCGATGTCGTGACATGCAACGTCTTCGGTCAGCCACGTTTCCGTGCCCACGATGATATCAGCTGAGCAGGAATGTGCAATGGCTTCAAGTGCGTCTACTTTGTTATGTATGCTGCGGAAGTTTGCCAAGACCAAGGAGAT
The DNA here is from genome assembly GCF_052857255.1 of Amblyomma americanum. Taxonomy (NCBI): domain Eukaryota; kingdom Metazoa; phylum Arthropoda; class Arachnida; order Ixodida; family Ixodidae; genus Amblyomma; species Amblyomma americanum. Next base: position 139,703,153 of record NC_135505.1, on the reverse strand, counting down.
TGGTTTGATTTTGTTACGGTTGGCTTTCTTTGCGGAACACTGTCAATTGTCGGGGGGCGTATGCCTGGAAGGAAGTTTTTTCACTCTGTCTGTTGCCGAATCATACCGGTAAACACCATTTTTCATGTGAAGCTTGTCAAATCTCACGGAATAGCGCTCGTTTTCTCTGATATTCGCTTTAGCGAAGTCGCGCAGCTTTTTCCGAGCATGTAGAACCTTCGGGGAGAAGTCTTCGTCTAGCCAAACTTTTGGTTCCGTAAGATCTTTTAGTTTATGTGCATTCTGAAATGCTTCGAGTTTAGATTTAAAGTTCAGAAATTTAACTATAATTGGTCGAGCTTGATCAGAACGTGGCCGGCGAAGGCGATGGGCACGTTCGATGTCACCGCACTGTATATTAAGATGATCGCTAAAGAAGTCCTTAACTATTTTTTCTCTTTCTGCATACCCTTCATGTTCTTCTTCAGCGAGCCCTTTAATAATCAAGTTGTTCCTTCTCATTCTGTTGTTCATGTCTTCGACTACACCTGTAAGTTCATCGTTTGTTTTGCGTATATTTGTCTTGACGTCTTCTACAGAAGAAGACACGGTGTCGAAGTTTTTCTTCATATCAAGTACAGCGGACATACTTTTCTCTATTACAGAAACACGGACCTGGATGTTGTTTTAGTCCTGTTTGATTTCTTCTAGTGTTTCTGACGTTTCAGCATGGCATTCTTTTAACAGTGCGAGCACGTCATCAATCTTTGGTCCGGGGTTTGCTTCCACATCGCCCGCACAAAGCAAAAGTAGGGTCAGGCATGCGGAAAGCAGGAATGAAGTTGGTCTCGGGCAAAGTTCACGAACTAGTCCAGCCCCTGGTTTAAATCGATAGTTCTGTTCACATACATGTACGCGACAGGAAGCAAATGAGCAGATGCGAGCGCGATACGTGCACAAATCCACACCCATTGAAACACTGCAAATTGGGATCAGCGGCCACAGGAATATGCTAAAAATTGATCAATAAGTAAAAAGGCCTACCTAGAAAGCAAAGTGCACAAGTCACTGATATGCTCTTGTGGCCGCGAATCCCAGAAGTGCGAAGCCGGAGGATGGCTTTATAGGCGTCCCTGGTGATGAGTCTGCTCTAGGTGGCGCTCTCTCCGTCTGTGACGTCACAGGACGGGTCCCATTCAGCGGTGACACGCAACGGAGACACCAGTGGACAGGTAAGGCGTTCGATGATACGACGGGATGATGGGACGATGGCGAGAAGCTTGCGCGGCGCCCAGTCTCGGTAAGCACGCGGCAGGATACGGGTATCTAGAAAGCAAAGTGCACAAGTCACTGATATGCTCTTGTGGCCGCGAATCAACCGCGAAGAACCGCGAAGAACCAAAGCTGGTACAAATTCATCGGCAGGTGAACTGCGTTGCCCTCATTGCAATTAGCTGCGGTTTAACTACGGCTGAGCCTGGCTAAAGAACGGAAGTTGTGGTGTATAGGTCATGTAGACGCGGTTTGGCCTCAACAACGTTTGAGTGCGTTCCGCACACTGGATAGGCAGTGCGCCCGCTCTGCAACCCTGCCACAACATTATCACAGTCCACATCTCTCTCTCTCTCTCACCACCATCATGTACCTAAAAGCGCGATTGAGGCTTCCACCGTTGCCCCGTCGCGGTGGCTCAGTGGTTAGGGCGCTCGACTACTGATCCGGAGTTCCCGGGTTCGAACCCGACCGTGGCGGCTGCGTTTTTATGGAGGAAAAACGCTAAGGCGCCCGTGTGCTGTGCGATGTCAGTGCACGTTAAAGATCCCCAGGTGGTCGAAATTATTCCGGAGCCCTCCACTACGGACCTATTTGTTCCTCTCTTCTTTCACTCCCTCCTTTATCCCTTCCCTTACGGCGCGGTTCAGGTGTCCAACGATATATGAGACAGATACTGCGCCATTTCCTTTCCATCAAAAACCAATTATTATTATTATTCCACCGTTGCCCGCCGCGATGGCTCATTGGTTACGGCGCTCGGCTACTGATGCGGAGTTCCCGGGTTCGAATCCGACCTCAGCGGCTGCATTTTTATGGAGGCAAAAAGCTAAGGCGACCGTGTACTGTTCGATGTCAGTGCAGGTTAAAGATCCCCATGTGGATAGGATAAACTTTATTTGCTATAATTACAAGGTCATTCAGCGGTCCGACAGAGGGCTGCTGGTGGGGGTAGCGGTGTTTTATTAAAATAATAGTAAAAAGGAAGGAAAAGATTTTTGTTAGCCCCGGCATCTTCCGTCTATACTGAAGCACCTGAGCTGGGGCAGCGGAAATAAAGGATAGCAGGCAGAATGGAGAAATGAAATGAAAGAGGTGAGGGGACAGGAAGAGAGGATAGGGGGAGAGGTAATATACACAAACTATTTACACAATAAGGCATGTGTCCAAGTTGTGCGCGTGATCAGAGTGCTTCCATTTTCCTGGTGGTGATATCTTCTGTCTGGCAGGGATGGTGCCCCTATTCCAGGGCTCCACTGAGGGTGGCTGCTCTTCGGGCATGCTGTTCGAAATTATTCCGGAGCCCTCCACTACGGCACATCTTTCTTCCTTTCATCTCTCAATCCCTTCTTAATCCCTTCCCTTAGGGCGCGGTTCACGCGTCCAACGATATTTGAGACAGATACTGCACCATTTCCTTTCCCAAAAAAGCAATTAATAATATTATTAGGCGTCCACTGACCCAGGGAGCCAGTTATACGCCCTTTTTAACGCGACACCGTTACGGAGCTCGTGTAGCACAAAAGCCGGTGTCCATAGAGTTTCTTACTATAAACTAGAGGGAAAGCTGGCGCCCCGCCTATGGGAGTTTCCATGGAGCTTCCTCGAGACCACCTCAGTCACCATACATGCGGCTCTATAAGCATCATTGGACGGACAGCTACCGACTGCAGAACCACAACTTTTAGCCAAAAAATAACGAAAAAAACAAAGTTGTTCGATAATCAAGAATGTCCTAACATTAAATATACTGTCTATAAATCGTAACAAACAAGCAGAAAAGCATGTAAATGCAAAGTTTGCTCAAAATAAGCGATGGCTTGCTCTCCTATTGGCCAAGCATTTCAGTCCATAAAAGCCAATATTTCGCGCTGAACAGGCGCACTTTTAAAAATAAATGTTTTTGAAAAACAAAAAATTTTCGCTTCAACATTTCAAAAGGTTTTTCGACAGCATTTCGGAAAACAAAAACCTTTATTACAATACAATACAATCTTTATTCAACATCTCAAGGATGTTTGGAGTACAGACAAAAAGCCTGACATAGGCTTGACTAGGCCCGCACCCCAATACATGGCAAACAGAGGCAGCGCATGGTAAAAATATAAAGAAAAAAGAAAAAAAAGAGAAAAGAAAACACAGCATTTGGATTTTGGGAACGCAATCTGCAGCTACTGCTGCAGTAATAAAAAAATATATATATAAGTGCATAAAGCAGACTAATAAGTGACAGTGAAACATACGCCAGTCCAAGTTGTGCATACATCAATAAGACATACAGGTAATGAAATTATTACATAACATATAGAAGCGTGCACAAACCTAGACTCCCGTCGTGTGCTGTTGCGTTTTCGCTACTATGGTTTTTGCGCACTAATTTTACGCCGAAGTAGTGTACGCGCCTTGTATACGGAATGTTACATCTTTGTAACGCCACTCTGTTTTCCTGAAAAAAACCTGCTGCCCCGCACCAAGTAGCTCAACGCCCCATGATGCTTTGCGCGCCCATGGAGGTTCAGGTGGAGTGTTGCCAGCTTTCCCTCTAGTTAATAGAAACTCTATGAGAAGCCAGCGCTCGGTTTCGGCGGCGGCTGAATGACGTCATAGCTGTCACATGGTTTTCCTCGGCTCAAGGGCAGACTCGCGCACACGGCGGAGCGGCGAAGCTATGGAGGGGAGTAGTACATATTTTGCTTCATCATGGACTAATCACGCGCGCAACCTGTACACATTTCTTATTGCGTAAATAGTTTATGTATATTACCTCTCCCCCTATCCTCTCTTCCTGTCCCATTACTCCTTTCATTTCACCCGCCCCTGTGGCTCAGTAGTTACGGCGCTCGACTGCTGACCCGAAAAACGTGAGTTCGACCCCGGCCGCGGCGGCGGAATTTCTATGAAGGCGAAATTCTAGAGGCCCGTGTACTGTGCGATGTCAGTGCACGTTAAAGAACCGTAGGTGGTCGAAATTCCCGGAGCCCTTCACTACGGCGTCCCTCATAGCCTGAGTCGCTTTGCCACGTTCTAACAAACCAAACCAAACTTCAGTAGAGTTAGTTCTTGGGCTAGTTGGTATTGTTGATTGAAGTTCATATTTCTTCAGCGCAACGGCACGTTTTTAGCCAAGGAAAAGAAGACAGAATCCTTTATTTCCGCTGCCCCAGCTCAGGTGCTCCAGTATCGATGGCAGATGCCGGTGCTAGCAAAAATCTTATCCTTCCTTTTTATTATTATTTTAATGAACCACTACTACTTACTTAGTAAAGCTTTCGCTTAAAAAAAACACTAACATGGTTTTATAACTTTACTCTTTGTCCAACTTGGAAGGCTCACCGCCAAATGCGCCGAAAAGGGTGCGCGTAGCTGTTGGCAGATCTTGTAAATACGATATCGGTTCCAGAACTGGGAACGAAGATAAAGGTTCACGGTATCCGGTCGCAGTGGTATCGCAATCAAATCTGAGACGTCACGACGGCGCCACGTCGCGTGAAACGACGGCGTGAAACACAGTGGGCGTTGCCCGAAGTGTCGAAAGCCAAGCTGTCATTCGATGCGCGAGGCGCGTCTCGCGTACCGGTGCACGGGACGACCGCGTTGGCCACTGACAACGCGCGCTACTCGTGCAGACGCGGCGTATGAGCGGCTGTCCAGGAAGTGACCGCAAGTAAGTTTTCTCGGCCCTTTCACAGCCTGACATCTATGTGGTGGTTAGTCCTACTCACGAGCTTTTTTCGACATTGTAGTAGTCAGCCATGTATCGCGGAATAGTTCAATAAATCGTTCCGATGGACGAGTTGGTTCGTCGTTGAAAAAAGGTTACTTTTAGCGTGATAAAACTAAGAAAGGAACAAAGACAAAACACAAGACGAAAGAGCGCTCTTTCGTCTTGTGTTGTGTCCTCGTCCTTTCTTAGTTGTTTTGCGCTAAAAGTAGTCTTTTTTCGACGCGGAGTAGCGTTCGGAACGCAGTGCTTCTGGACGTACAAAACTATCTGCGGTTTAACTACTGCTGGACCTGGTTAGAGAGCGAAAGTTGTGGTGTATCGGACAAGTAGACGCGGCTTGGCGTCTGTAACGTTGAGTGCGTTCCGCACACTGGATAGGCAGTGCGCCCACCCTGCCACCCTGGCAGGTGGCAGTTAAATTACTGGTTGATCGCAAGAGTTTGGGCACCTAATGAACACTGCGGCCTATTCTACCGACCTCTACTGGCGAATCGAAAGGTCAAAGGTCAGGTGGTGTGACACCATGGTGGACCACATATTCTAAGGCCTAGAGCCACACTTGACCTCTGGCTCACTTGAAGGTCAACCGACAACGCGTGGCGAAATCGGCTTTACTTAGCGTAGTGAAGCTTTCGCTTCAAACTAAAGGTGACAGTATTGAGCATACCGGAAGCAGATACTGATAGACAGAATGAATGATGCTGTTGATGGTTTCACGGAATGCCATCTGGTCAGAAATCATGGCTGATCACGTTTCCCTGGTCACTTACCATGGTCAAAAAAGGTGCCGCCACTGTCTGGAAGACGTTGAAGTAACGAGCATTAACTGTTTGGTTTACTAGAATTGATATGAATGAGATTAAAGTGAGGTGCACCAATTGAAATACGAATTTAACATTTGGATTTATAAGTGACGTCACCAACCAATCACGAATTGGGTATATAAATTACGTCACCAATCAATCACCAAGTCGATATACAAATGACGTCACCAGTCAATCACTAATGGGTTTTCTATATCGATTTAATATGGGGGCCGCAGTATTGAATTCGACCCTTGCAGAAAATTTCACGGCGAAGGAAGGCGGTAGCAGACCCCAAGAAAGCGAGAAATGGCATGAGTAAGAGCTAACGGTCTTAAAACAAATGACGTTTCAGGAGCTCTACAGCTCCCTTCTTCACAACGCAACACTTCATCAATGAATGACGTTCCTGCTACAGTCGCGCGCATTGTTGAGCGCATGGCACCAGGGTTGCTGTGTGGTTATCACTGGAGGCAGTTGAACGCGCTTTTGGGTCGTTTCAAATGGGCAGTTGGGCTTGGAAACTGCAGTGACGTCTTCAGCGGTGTTAAAACGCTTTCGTCGGTTCTTGTAGGAAACCCGCCGCGGTGACTCAGTGGTTAGGGCGCTCGACTACTGATCCGGAGTTCCCGGGTTCGAACCCGACCGCGGCGGCTGTGTTTTTATGGAGTAAAAACGCTAAGGCGCCCGTGTGCTGTGCGATGTCAGTGCACGTTAAAGATCCCCAGGTGGTCGAAATTATTCCGGAGCCCTCCACTACGGCACCTCTCTCATCCTTTCTTCTTTCACTCCCTTCTTTATCCCTTCCCTTACGGCGCGGTTCAGGTGCCCAGCGATATATGAGACAGATACTGCGCCATTTCCTTTCCCCAAAAAGCCAATTATATTATTATTCTTGTAGGAGCCCGTTTACCCATCTTGAAGAACGCGAGGGACGCGCGCGGCCAGATGATGGCGGTGCCGTCGATGTTTGCTCTGCACTAGACTCGCTAGAAGTCTAGTGGCGGCGGAGCCGCTCTTATTTCGGTGGTGCCATATCCTTAGGGCTCGCAGATAGCTCGCCGTGATGCGGGTGCGAACCGAAGGCTTCTAAAGTGGGCGGTCCTCGCGCGCTGGGGTCCAACACGAGCACACATCTGTATACGCCGTAGCCTCGCACTTGTGGCGTTCACTGCTATGTCAACGAGGCGAGAGATAACGGTTAGAAAAAATTGAAAACTGGTTTTTGGGGAAAGGAAATGGCGCAGTATCTTCCTCACGGATCCGCCTACACCTGAACAGTGTCTTAAGGGGAGGGAGAAAGGAGGGACTGAGTGAAGAAAGGAGGAAAGGTGCAGTAGTGGAGGAGGGCTCCGGAATAAATTCGACCACCTGGCGGTCTTTAACGAGCAATGAAATCACAAAGCACACGGGCGCATTTGGGTTTCGCCTCCATCGAAACGCCGACGCCGTGGTTGGATTCGAAACCGGGAACTCCGGATCATGAGCGCCGCGATGACTCAGTGGTTAGGGCGCTCGGCTACTGATCCAAAGTTCCCGGGTTTGAACCCGACCGCGGCGGCTGCGTTTTTATTGCGAAACCAATACTGCTCGAGGTTTCCGCTCTTGGCCGTCGTCCCGGAGAATCCACCATTGACCTTTAGCGTGACTATGTGTGACGTCATACCAGCTGTGGAAAAGCGGGGCCCCAACTCGGCTCGTCGCGATCGTCCCAGCGAATCCTCCAAGCTGCAGCTGCGCGCCGCTGCCGCGAGGGGCGCTCGCTGTACGTGACGTCATGCCAGCTGTGAAAAAGCGGCCCCCCTAATCGGCTGGTCGCAGCCATCCCAGCGAATCCTCCACGGTATGTCGGTTGATGTGTATAAGGTGAAGCTGCAACGATGTGCTGCAGCTAAGAAGCGGCGGCGTGCGGAAGAAACGGATGAAGAGCGGGAACAACGTTTAGCTTAACGGCGTGCATATTGTAGCCGTTATGGAGAGCGCGAAAGAGACGCAACAACGACAGAACGAAGCGAGCAAGAGACAACGCGCTCAAGAGACGCCAGAAGAACGCGCCGCAAGACTCGAGAAGCGTCGTAACGCAGATGCGGCTAGAAGTGACACCTCCCTTAGTGACTCTTCAACTGCGGAAGAGACTGCTTTGAATTCTCGAGAGCGTCGGAATGAGACGCTGCGTAGACGACGTGCCGAGGAAACGAAGCTTTCGCAATTCGACTTGGGTTAACCAGAGCTAAACCACAGACATTATTTATGGCGGCGAAACGCTAAGGCGCCCGTGTGCTGTGCGATGTTAGTGTACGTTAAAGATCCCCAGGTGGTCGAAATTATTACGGAGCACTCCACTATGGCACCTCTTTCTCCTCTTAGTCCCCCCCTTTATCCCTTCCCTTACGGCGCGGTCCAGGTGTCCAACGATATATGAGACAGATACTGCGCCATTTCCTTTCCCCCAAAACCAATTTCAGCCGAGCGCCCTAATCACTGAGCCACCGCGGCGAGTATAACGGTTTGCAATTATTTTGTTTTGTGAGGAAAGGAAATGCGCAGTCTTAGTCGCTCCTTTGGTGAATAATAATAATAATAATAATAATAATAATAATAATAATATTAATAATAATAATAATAATAATAATAATAACAACAACAATAATAATAATAATAATAATAATAATAATAATAATAATAATAATAATAATAATAATAATAATAATAATGATGATAATAATGATAATAATGATAATAATAATAATAATAATAATAATAGGTTTTTGGGGAAAGGAAATGGCGCAGTATATGTCTCATATATCGTTGCACACCTGAACCGCGCCGTAAGGGAAGGCATAAAGGAGGGAATGAAAAAATAAAGGAAGAGAGAGGTGCCGTAGTGGACGGCTCCGGAATAATTTCGACCACCTGGGGATCTTTAACGTGCACTGACATCGCACAGCACACTGGCGCCTTAGCGTTTTGCCTCCATAAAAACGCAGCCGCCGCGGTAGGGTTCGAACCCGGGAACTCCGGATCAGTAGCCGGTGGTTGTGGAAACTTCATTAGACACAGGGGAGTTTAGGACACGCAGGTCCTTGGGACCCCGCACGGCCCCCTGCACTCAAACGTTCATGTCCCGGAGGCTCATGACGCTGGCAGCCCAGCCGGCGGCGATGGCTTGCTTGGCCCCGGGTCCTCGGAGCGCAGTAGGTTCTCCCAAGCCTCCCAAGTGGTAAGGTGCTTCAGGCCCCGCGGGGGAGGATCCGCTGGGCAGAGGAAAAGGATATGATCGAGAGTGGCTTTGGGGTGTTGGCAGAGGGTACAGGAGGGGTTCGTGTGGACTTGGTGATAGCGCGAGCGTATATAAGGGGAGGGCAAGGTGCGTGTTTGGAGCCGCCTCCAAAGTGTCTGGTCATAATTGTCGAGGGAGGTACGGGGTGGGGGGTAGAGCCGACGCTCGGCTTTGCAGGCCTGCGTCAGTTCACTGAAGGAATGCATGCGCTCCCGTGAGAACCCCAGATCGGAGGCCGCCGGTGCCCGGTCGAGAGAACCTCGGGCTAAATCGTTGGCAGCCTCGTTTCCGGGATTCCCGGAGTGGGCAGGCACCCATATGAGCTCCATGTGGCGGGGCGGGTGTGCGGCGAGGGAGTTCAGTATGCGAAATGCAGGGACGTGAACTCTCCCGCGGGCGAAATTTAGTATGGCAGTTTTAGAGTCTGATCGTATATACCGGCCTTCCGTGCGCGTGACGGCTAGGGCAATGGCGGCCTCTTCAGCCTCCTCCGAAGTGGCAGTGGGGGATATATGAAGGGTGGCAATCGGTTGTAGGGAGGGGTTCGTGACGGCTACAACCGCGTCCTCGCCTGTGCATGCCGTATCCACCCACACGGCATCCGATTCCGTGCCATAGTTTTTGTGGAGCGCCCGTGCGCTAGCTCTGCGGCGGGGTTCGTGGTAGGTGGGGTGCATGTGTTTAGGGAGAGGTTTAATAAGTAGTTAGCGGTGAATGTGGTGGGGGACCGGGAGCTGTGTAGGACGCGTAGCTGGTATCCTGATGCCGAGGGTGTGTAGGATGTGCCTGCCGGTGATGGTTCTCGCGAGACGTATGTATTCTGTCTGTCGGTGGGCCTCGATAAGCTCACCTATCGTGTTGTGTAGGCCTAGCTGGAGGTGTTTTTCGGTTTAGGTATTTAGGTGTAAGTGTAGTGCTGTCTTAAATGCTGCTCGGAGCATGGGATCTAGGGTGGATATTTCTGTGCCCTGGAGTTTCAGGTAGGGAAGCGTCAAGAGAAATCGGCTGAGGACGAAGGCATGAATGAGACGACATAGGTCATGCTCTTTCATGCCCCGGTAGTGTCCAGAAACTCGGCGGATTAGGTGGGATATCGACACCGCCGTCTGCTTGAGTTTGTGGATCCGAGCGCCCTTACCACTGAGCCACCGCGGCGGGTACTCCGATGCGCACGCGATTTTTTAAAGAGGTTTTTTGAGGAACGGAAATGGCACAGTAACTTCCACAACTCTGTGGACACCTCAACTTTCTCGACTGTGCCTTGAGAGAAGGAAAGAAGGTGTGACTGAAAGAAAGAGAGTGCCTTCGTAACTGAGGGATGAAGAAGAGAGGGAAATATGGAAGAGATGCCGCATTGGAAGGCTTCGGCTTTATTTCGACCGAAAGGGATTTTTTAACGTGTGCTCATGTCGCACACTATATGGACATCTTTTCCGCTCTTAGCGACAACTGGTGCTCCCTGCGCCGCATTCAAGAACACACTGATCGCTACCGCAGAAACGTGAATAATAATATTAATAATAATAATAATAATAATAATAATAATAATAATAATAATAATAATAATAATAATAATAATAATAATAATAATTGGTTTTTGGGGAAAGGAATGGCGCAGTATCTGTCTCATATATCGTTGGACACCTGAACCGCGTTGTTAGGGAAGGGATAAGGGAGGGAGTGAAAGAAGAAAGGAAGAAGGAGGTGCCGTAGTGGAGGGCTCCGGAATAATTTCGACCACCTGGGGATCTTTAACGTGCACTGACATCGCACAGCACACGGGCGCCTTAGCGTTTTTACGTGAAATTAATAATAATAATAATTGGTTTTGGGGGGGAAAGGAAATGGCGCAGTATCTGTCTCATATATCGTTGGACACCTGAACCGCGTTGTTAGGGAAGGGATAAGGGAGGGAGTGAAAGAAGAAAGGAAGAAGGAGGTGCCGTAGTGGAGGGCTCCGGAATAATTTCGACCACCTGGGGATCTTTAACGTGCACTGACATCGCACAGCACACGGGCGCCTTAGCGTTTTTACGTGAAATTGCAAAATACATATTCTGACCGTAATGTTCCTTCGCTGCTCCGCGTTCGCCGATGCTCGTCGCGATATGCTCGCGGCCTATAGGGCGCAGGGCATACTACCAGACTCCATCAAGACGCTATTGTGGCCGCAGGGCAGTGCGCGCACTCGTGAGCGAACTTTGGTGAGCCTCTGTGCATTCCTCGAACACACGAGCTTGACGTCCCGTCTGTTCTCCGTCATGTAGTTACACGCAGTGACCGAACGCTCCGCGAGTTCTACCTTGAACGATTAATAACTGGACGCCCCACTCCAGTTGCAACCAACACAGTGCTGTGCGCGTGTGTGATTTAATTCCTCTAAAATGAACTAATCACGCGCACAACCTGGACACATTTCTTATTGTGTAAATAGTTTGTACATATTACATCTCCCCCTATCCTCTATTCCTGTCCCCTCACCTCTTTCATTTCATTTCTCCATTCTGCCTGCTGTCCTTTATTTCCGCTGCCCCAGCTCAGGTGCTTCAGTATCGATGGCAGATGCCGGGGCTAGCAAAAATCTTTTCTTTCCTTTTTACTATTATTTTTAATAAAACCACTACCACCACCACCGTAATGTTCTCTATGCGGGCACAGTGTTAGTTGGCGGTTATGAAAACAAAGGGCGTAGCCCATTACGCCCCTTTGCATTCAGCACTAAAGGTAACTGAAGGGGGGGGGGGGGGGGTTACCTTCGCGCATTTAACTCAAACTTGCACAGGTTGCCCCCAGTCGTTTGGTCCTTTGCACCAAATATCGCTGCCAGGTGGCGTCTTGTTTCTGCGCAAGCGAATTTTAAATCTTCACGTTTTGTGGCCTTAATCGAGATGATTTCTATACTCCTCTTCAAACATCATGTGCAACGCTGCCAAAGCTAGCGCTTTTTTTTTGCGCTGCCTGCATCCGCGACACAAAATAGTGCGTTGCTTGCGGTGAGCGAAAAATAACAAATGCTTTGCTGGCAGTCTTCGTAGATAATACATTTGTCATCAGCGTGACAGAAAACGCTCTTATTGCGAGCGAATCGATCGATATCTGGGATTTTGTATTATTGCGTGTTTCGTCTTTTTCCGTTTCGCGTTTTCGCTGTTCCCGCAACCCTGGCCGCCGTGTTCACTTTTCCGGCTCCCTTTTACTTTTGAGAAAATGGCGTTATAGCACAGCGGCCGCGGCCACCTCTCCTGTACGCATTTTCTTGAAGGTTCGTACATACAAGCTGTCAAGGCACGCCAAGCAAGTAATTGCAAATGTGTACGCCCGTACCAGGACCCGTTTTCCGGAGAAGTGTGTTCGGGAAGCACTGAGTGCTGCGAGCGAGGACATCGGAGTATCTCCCCGTACCGTTGCCAAAATCAAGGCGGAGCGTCTGTGTAGGTCTTTGGCGTGCGCGAAGAAAATACCTCGCGGCGTGAAGACTTCAATCTCGCGAACAGTCAAGAATGACTTCTTCACAGTCCATGCCATCCGTCTGAAAATGCACAGTATGTACGCGAAGAGGGAAGTCCCAACACTCGACAATGTGCTAAAGGCTGTCGGTGAGGACGGCGACCTGCCGAACCTCAAGAAAACGACGTTGTGGAGGTTTATGAAGGGCGTCGGATTCACAGTTGAAAAAAGAAAACAGAACCTTGCGCTGATCGAGCGAAGTGACATCATTTCCTGGCGTCGCAGGTACCTGCGGGTGATCAAGGAATTCCGAAGACAGGGCAGGTACGAGTCGTTCCTTGCTTATTTTCTTACGCAGCTCGTTTAGACTGGCTTCATATAGACCTTGATGTTAGCGTTGCAACCTCGTAGTCGTAACAGTGAGTGTTGCTTCAGAATAACACATTAAAAAAAATCGTCTTGACCACGTTGCTGTGGCCCACCTTTCCGTAGAGGTGACGTTTAACGGCCAGTTTTGCGCTACGTTTGGGTGGGGCAGGTGTCTGCATGGGTCAGATTTAATCGCTAAATCCATATTGGTGCAGCAAGCAAAAAACAACAAAACTGCCAAAAATGTCGTAGCACTGGAATGGGTAGTGCCACCTCGTCGTCACCGTAGAAACGAATGAACACCCACTGTACGCTGCCCATTGCTCCGGTGGTGCGAGGGGACTGGCGCTACTGCTGCGAACGTTGGCAGTTTTTGTTCGCAGTCGCCGCAAGTGAAGAGATTTCAAATGTCGCCGAATTAGTCAAATACCCCATGCAATCATACAGTGAATATAAACTGGCTACCAAATGCAGCCGGGACGCGAAATATAAGCTCGAACAAGGGAGCAATAAAGCCGAAATAATTCTTTTTCTCGATTGTCTTTGAGCGGATGTTTGTGAGACAGTGGTCAGCAATGTGTTTGTTTCAGCGCCTTGCCTACTTGCATGCTGCAGTGTGTTTGTTTACTTAGAAGCATTAACTCGTGCGCTCGGTTGCTTCGCATTTACAGGTGCATCATCTGCCTAGATGAAACCTGGGTCAACGCAGGGCACACAAAAGAATACGTCTGACAGGAGAAGACTATGAAGTCAAGGGTGCCTTCCTGAAAGTTTTAACAACGGGATTGGCTGTGCCTTCGGGCAAAGGGGCCCGTTTGATCCTTGTACATGCTGGGAGCAGTGCAACAGGATTCGTGCAAGACGCTGCTGACTTCTTCAGAGCAAAAAAGGGAAACCATGCTGGCTACCATTCTGAGATGGATGGCAGCTGCTTTGAGAAGTGGTTCACTGACAAGCTTTCGCCAAACATTCCGGCCGATAGCATTGTCGTCATGGGAAATGCTCCATATTGCCGCGAATATTTGCAGTGTTTGTTCGTTTTTCAAATCTGCCGCCACACCACCTTATCGCTATCTTTGCGACGCAAGACGCGACTAGATTTATCGATTGATCGCAGCCAGGCAGAGCTGATTCTACGTTGTTCCAGAATGTTCTAGTAACTTAGCACGCTTTATCTCGAAAGTTCGCTATCAGCTTTGTATTGGGCACGGTCGACAGCGGCGGGCATTCTGTTCGACGACCGCCGAGCACGCTTGTCGCTTCGCCGCCGCCGAGTGATTCAGTCCATTTTGGGTGCAAGTCAGCACAATGAACAGTTTTCTTTTAGAGACCCTTTCGTCCGTCTTCATCGCTGCTTCGACTGCCGTCACCACTACGTGACATCTGGTGGAGGTGCTGGGTAGCCTTCCATGTTCCGGACGCCCCCTTCAAGTCGTGAAGCCAGCCCTCAGCGATTCGCACCCGAGGACGTGCCAGCAGCTCAGCGAGCCAGTCGACGTCTCCAGGGAGAGGAGCCTGAGTTCGGGAAACTGCCGGACCGCACCAGACAGCGAAAAGACGCTGCTACCAGCACCGCAATCTCGCCGAACATGTCGACACCGATCATACTACAGCAGCCGCGGGTGCCGCCAACTTCCAATGGATCCCTCGGCGAAGACCCTGAAGAATGGTTGGATCAATTTGAGCGCGTGGCGTCATTCAACAACTGGGATGATGCGGCTAAAAATTGGACACGTGTTTTTCTCATTGGATGGCTCCGCACGCACGTGGTACGAAAACTACGAGTCGTCCCTTACGACATGGGAGCTATTCAAGAGAGAACTATTGAAGGTATTCACCAGTGTCGTGAGGAAAGAAAGAGCCGAACGACTCCTCGAGTCCAGGATCCAGCTTCCGAATGAGCCCGTCCGCGGATACGTCGAGGAGATGAAGCGCCTATTTCACTGCGCCGACCCCGGGATGACCGAGGAAAAGAAAGTTCAGTTTTTAATGCGCGGCGTAAAAGAACAACTCTTTGGCAGCCTTGTCCGCCAGCCGCCAACAACAGTCGAGGAAGAATTGATGCAAGAAGCCTGCACGATTGAGAAGACCCTCGACGTCCGAGCTCTGCAGTGCAACCACCCTTCCTCTGCCTGTGCAATCCGTTCGGACATGCCGGCCACCACCAGCGACAGGCTGCGGGAAGTTATCCGCGAAATCGCCCGAGAGAAGCTACGCCGATTACTGCCATCGTCCCCATAGCGTGGCTCTTGAAAAAGAACCTACCAAGTCTACGCGCTAAGCTAATATTCAGCTTTGGTTCACAAAGAAAGGTGTTCCGTGGTCACAGGACATGGTGAGGGCAGAACTGCTGGGGCTTTCTCAAAGCTAAACACACCCAGCTTTGTATACGCATCGGCAACCTGGCAGCTACCCATGGCTACGAAGTGCTTCGTTTACCACCGTACCACTGCGAGTTCAATACCATTGAACTTGTCTGGAGCCAGGTAAAGGGATACATCGCAACTCGCAACAAATGTTTCACTTTGGCTGAAGTGGAAAAGCTCCTGCCGGAAGCGCTGGCATCTGTAAGCCAGGAAAACTGGCAAAACTATTCTGTTCATGTGGAGCGAGTTGAGGCTGAAGCATGGCAACGCGATATGATTGCTGACGCTGAAACTGAACCGGTTGTCGTCAGCATTTGTGACTCGTGCAACTCCTCTTCTGATAAGTCAAGCACTCATTTCAGTGATGAAGATTTAAGTGGCATCGATGAACTTGTTTGACTTTGAATGGATTCGTAATACACATGCTACTGAGAAGAGAGAGATGACTCATAAGCACGCTATGATCGCCTTTGTGCGTGTGTGCGTGGAACGGAGAAAATATGTGTGCATGTGGGTATGTGTGTGTTGATCAGTCTACAGAGGAAAAAGAGAGGATTTATCGGAATGCTGTGATCGCACTTGTGTGTGCATGTGTGCAAAAGCACATGCTTATTAGCATCAAATTATATCAGGCAGTAACTTGTAGTGTAGGTGGTGATGTGGATGTGAAGGACGTGGTGGGGGGGGAGGTGCGTGGTCGTGTTAATAGTGTCTGGATAGCAGAAGGACTTGTAAGGGAATTGAAATAGTACCTTCTCCAATTAGAATATGAATAGTGTTACACGTCGTCAATGTGTGCAGTTTTAGGGAGATTCATTGCAGAAAAATACAGCGCAGCTTAATCAACCTTTGTGTCAATTATTCGAAAAATATCTGAAAATCTGAGAGTAAATTAGATTCTTTTAAAATAATTTGCACATGTACTGTTTGATTCATTCGACTAATTGAACAGGAATTTATTCAATTTGCTGTCCAAAAATTTCGAACATTCACACGCCCCCATGAATGGGCCCCATTTTGTGTGTGAGGGTTGGGAACGGTATGTATGCGTGTCTGATCTTCATATCCTGAAAAGGGAGTCCGGTGGCTCAGTGGTTAGGGCGCTCGACTACTGATCCGGAGTTCCCGGGTTCGAACCCGACAGCGGCGGCTGCGTTTTTATGGAGGAAAAACGCTAGAGCGCCCGTGTGCTGTGCGATGTCAGTGCACGTTAAAGATCCCCAGGTGGTCGAAATTATACCGGAGCCCTCCACTACGGCACCTCTCTCTTCCTTTCTTCTTTCACACCCTCCTTTACCCTTCCCTTACGGCGCGGTTCAGGTGTCCAACGATATATGAGACAGATACTGCGCCATTTCCTTTCCCCCAAAACCAATTATTATTATTTGGTGTTCTCTTGTGTTACTGTCAATCTTTGGTAGTTTTGACATGTTATGCAATGCTGCAGTTCCAGTGTTGAGGTAGCCAGTACTGTATATGTTTTGTCCTTAATTTTTGGGGGTGTGAATAATTTAAAGCTGGCTGTTGCTCGGTTCAGTGTGAATTTATTTGTTTCCAGCCATGTCTTTGCTGGTACATGTCCCAGGAATTTGATTTTGTTCACTGAAAATGCGCTGTTTTTTGAACCCTTTCCAGACATTGGTCAGGTTCTCGTTGTATCAAATGTTTTTCGAGGGCCTGCACATTTTTTTCCCAGTTTTGGAGCACTTGACTGATTGCGTGTTGGTGTACCTCCACTGCACGTGTCCTTTAATTTGTATGCACTGTGATCCATGCCACTGGCTGTTTCCAGAATAAATCATTTCTCGCAAACACTGCGGAGTCAACTTTTTTTTTTGTCCTGTCTCATTTATTGCTTGCTCTTTCGAAATATTTCTTCACAGCGTTGCGCAACTTTTACTGCATTCTTACTTGGCGCTCCCACAGCTGGGAACTCTTTTTGTCTGGCTGCATGAAAATCTTGCCTGAGCAGCATCTGCTCTTCTAGCAGAGCAGAGAAATCGAGACAAGCTGACTTGCCTCTGTATTGCATTCATATACTTTTGTGCACAACAAATCTGTAACTCTTGAGGCAGTACTATTTTCTGTCACTGTGCTAATAAAGACTATATTCTAAATTTCACACTTAACACGAGAAAACAGGCCGTATTAATTTGGGAAACAGGCCAGTTTTAACACCGTGCCTGTTTATTTTCAGTTGTCAAGTGGCGGAGTAGTGCTGGACCAGAAGCCGCCGAGAAGGTCTGCGGAGTGGGCTTTGAGGATCGGTGCTTCGTCATCATGTCAGAGTGGCAGCCTCCGGATGGCGGTAGACGTGGGGACGAACCGTTCAATATACCGTTCCTCGAGGATATAGAAGGCCCTCATCATTCCGGTGCTCCTGCAAGACGCGATGTCCCGGAAGGGGCTGCCGGTCCTTCCAGACATGACGGTACCAGTGGAAGTTCGGGAGAACCATCTGGCTCAGACTTGCGGCGCCATCCTTCCATCACTGAAGGTGAGAGAAGCCGGAGACACCGTGTAAGAGAACATGAGCCAGAAGATTTTCGGCATCATCGCCGATCTGAAAGTGAACAGGCCAGTTCTAGGCGATGGGAGCACGGACAAGGCGAGGAACGCGAACATAGCGACGTTCCACCGAGGCATCAAGCCTTTGGGGGGAGCGGAACGCGCGATAGCCATGTGCTACGGCAGCGTGGTGTTCTGCATCTACTAGAAGGAGCAGTGGTTCATGAGCGCCACTCGAGCTTGTCATCGCAACCAGGTCGCTCTTCTAGGGCTGACCGGCCACCAGTACCTAGTTCCCTGCATGCTTCTGGATCAGCCGCAGGTGATGGTAGAGCGATGCGGGCACAACAGGTGCCCTCAGCCAGACTCGTCGGGACGGGGAGCAGCCTGCAGCATCAAGCTACGGCGTCCAGAGGGAAGCATAGTTTTAGAGGTTTGAATGTGTCTGGGCGCCCAGCCTTAAAACCGACACGTCTACCACGCGAACAAACGGTTATACCAGTCCAGGCTCTGCCGGGGTGCCGCCCAAAAGATCCTCGTTCGGAAGATTACGCTCCAGGATTTCCACGTCCGAAAGGTGGTGCATCAAGGCAACGCTCAGATCAATTGAGCACGACGGAGCAGTCGTCAAGGCCATCGCACGGCAGCGTTTTTTCCGATCCCGAAGACGAGCACCGGACGGCGGCTGAACAGTCGCTGGAGACTGGAGGGCCACACGAAAGCGACGTGCTAAGGCGGCGGTACTTAGGTGAATCAAGCTCGAGAGACCAGGCGTCAAGGCGGTCCCATGGCAGTGTGGTCTCGGGTGCAGAGGATCAGGAGCGAATGCATATGCCCGAGTCGCTAGAACCTCGGGGTCCACAGACTGGCGAAAGGTCTGTCCTTCCTGATCTTGGAGACCCTGGGGTGCCGGGTCCATCAAGAGCAACGCCGGAAGATGCCTCGGTGCCTTCAATGAGTCGCGGTAGATTCCTAAACATTGAACGCCAGCCATCGACACCCACGGAATCTTCGAGAAGGCATTACTCACCGGTGCCGCCAAATGAGCTTCTGGATTATCCTCGTGCATTGGCTAACACTATTCATGAAGCAATGGTAGACGCGGTTAGGGTTAAGAATTTCGAAGGTTGCCAGCTTTTCGACAACATTAGAAGAACCAGAATGCGCCTACATGCTCATCACGGGAAGGTAGCGAATGACCTACATGATCTCAGAACTTTCATAGAAGCAGCTAAAGCACAATTGGAGGAGGATAACTAGCGAATATTACCGCGTGTATTTCTGCGTCCAGTGTGGTGTAATAAAGGTCACCGCGAATGTTTTTGTTAGTGCCCTATGTAAAGACTAGGCCCGCACGGGTTGCCTGTTGCGCCCTAAAATGTTCCATTCCTTTTTACTGGCTGAGAGGCAGGAATGCAGAGATCAATGTACTTAGAGGAGGCCCGCTGCTGTGGCGGTAAATGGTCAGGGCGGACAAGGCAGAGCTGCGGACGAGATCTCCCTCGGCGTGCTGTGACAGCAGACGCGACTGAAGGTCGCTGGTGTTTGACTCAGCGCAGTTGCACTGTGCCTGTACAGTGTGAAGTTGTTCAGCATGCAATAAATTGTTCACTTGTTTCTCGCACCCCAAAGTTGCATCATGCGCAATCTAGTGGCCTAAAAGATGGGTCTGTATGAATAATAAATTTTGTAGGCGCGTTATTTGGCTCTCATGCTTTATGGATTTAGTTGCAAATACAAGTACCCTGTAGCCGCCGCGGTGGTTCAGTGTTTATGACGTTCGGCTGCTGACCCGAAAGACACGGGTTCGATCCCGGCCGTGGCTGTCGAATTTATATGGAGGCGGAATTCTAGAGGCCCGTGTACTGTGCGGTGTCAATGCACGTTAAGAACCCAAGGTGGTGGAAATTCTTGGAGCTCTTCACTACGGCGTCACTCATAGCCTGAGTCGCTTTGGGACGTCAAACCCTCATAAACCAAACCAAACAAGTACCCTGTTCTGCCGCATTTAAATCTCAGACCGGGGGAAATCGGCAATCGCCTTTTTGTCCTCTCGTCAAGAAGTTTTCCGAATAGACCATTTAGTGCATAGTGAAGAAGCAGTAAAACCAGCTGGGATAATATCGCCATTAATTCTTTAAAAATCTGACTGAAGCCTTGAGCCTTCGCTAAAAGGTGGCGAAGCTGGCCAGCGGCGACCTACTCCTTCATATCCGTGACAAAGCGCAATATTCAGAACTCCCAAACACAGCGACATTTGGAGACATACGTGTATCCATCAATCAGGGCTCATCAATTCCTAAACACAGTGAAAGTGTGATTTCTGAACACAATTTCCTGACTCTCACCGAATAAGAAATGCTGGAGGGCCTCAAGGGCCAAAACCTCACTGATGTACACAGAATAAAAAAAATGGCTGTGGTTTCACCACCACCACCACCACCACCACCACCACCACCATCATCATCATCATCATCATCATCATCATCATCACTACACTCAATGCAGGGCAGAGGCCTCTCCCGTGTCTCCAATTAACCCTGTCCTTTGCCAGCTGCGCCCTCCCTATGCAGTTCCTAATCTCATCCGCCCACCTAACCTTCTGCCGCACCTTGATACGCTTGCCTTCTATTGGAATCCACTCCGTTACCCTTAAGGACCAGCGGTTATATTTCCTTCGCAGTACATGCCCTGCCAAAGCCCATTTCTTCCTCTTGGTTTCGACTAGGATGTCATTAACCCGCGTTTTTTTCCTCACCCACTCTGCCCGCTTCCGGTCTCTTAACTTTACACCTATCATTTTCCTTTCCATGGCTCGCTGTGTTGTCCTTAACTTAAGCTTAACCCTTTTCGTTAGCCTCCACGTTTTTGCCCCGTAGGTGAGTACGGGTAAGATACAGCTGTTGTACACTTTTCTCTTGAGGGAAATTGGTAAACTGCCATTCATGATCCGAGAGAACCCGCCATATGCGCTGCACCCCATTCTTATCCTTCTAGTTATTTCCCTCTCACGATCCGGATCGGCTGTCACTACCTGCCTTAAGTAGACGTATTCCTTTACCACTTCCAGGCCCTTGCTGCCAATTGTGAACTGCGGTTCCCTTGCTAGACTGTTGAACATTACCTTGGTTTTCTGCATGTTAATTTTTAGACCAAGCATTGTGCTCTGCGTGTTTGGCTCATTGGTCATGATTTGCAGTTCACCTTCTGAGTGACTCAGCAAGGCAATGTCACCAGCGAATCGCAGAATACTTAGGTATTCTCCATTTACTCTTATTCTCAGCTGTTCTCAATATAGACCTCGAAATACCACCTGTAAACAGGCGGTGAATAGCATTGGCGAGATCGTGTCCCCTTGCCTGGCGCCTTTCCTTATTGGAATTTTATTGCCGAATTTATGGAGGACTCTGGCAGCTATACAGTTCCTATACAGTTCCTTCCAGCATTTCGACATAAGGCTCATCTACACCCTGATTCCGCAATGCCTGTATGACTGCTGAGGTTTCCACTGAGTCGAATGCTTTCTCAGAATCAATGAAGGCTGTTTATAGGGGTTGGTTATATTCTGCGCATTTCTCTATCTTCTGATTGATAGTGTGAAAATGATACAATGTGGAATATCCTTTACGAAAGCCTGCCTGATCATTTGGTTGATTGAAGTCTAAGGTTTCTCTGACTCTATTAGCGATTACCTTAGTAAATACCTTGTAGCCAACGGGCAGTAAGCTGATCGGTCTGTAATTTTTCATGTCTTTGGCGTATCCTTTCTTATGAATCAAGATTATCTTTGCGTTCTTCCAACCTTCTGGTAAGGTCGAGGTCATAAGACATTGCGTATACAGGGTGGCTAGTTTTTCTAGCAGACCCCAACCGGACCCCCACGCATAAACTACTGGCATGAGGGGTCTACAACACTGTGACGGAGCTCTCGGAAGCTCATCTCACCGCTCAGTACGAACGTCTCACCCACACCTCCACGGGACGTCACATACTCGACAAGCTTGGAATAAGCTTCGAAACGACAGTCGCCGACAAGGCCCAGCTTACGCCCCATATCCACAGCAACCTTATCGATACCCCTCTCTTGAAAAACATGCACCCAGAGTATCATGTCGCTCGCCGCAAGGACAGGGCAAAGTCTCTGCATAAAAAGTATTTAAAGTGGTCTACGTGGATGCCACCGAATAGTCTGATCGCGATGCCTTTTCGCTCGCGGTTGTAAACTACTGTGGACAGCCGTTGGTTGCGTGCTCCATTCCCGTCAGATCATCTGAAGAGGCCGAGGAGGCGGCCGCAGCCTTGGCGATGGTCTCCACCTCTGCAGAAACCATCTTCAGCGACTCTAAATCTTCGATTCGTAATTTCTCCAAAGGCCGGGTCTCCTCGTCACCCTATCTCTCCTCCACTCCGCCAAGGACCCACTCCGCCCGATCCAATTGATCTGGGTCCCTGCGCACTCATCCCATCCAGGGAACGAGGCGCCCCCCTCCCCCCCCTCGGTTTCTGCGGCGCGCCTCGCCGCCGGCAGCAGCAGCGGCTCCGCACCACGTGACCAACCACGTGATCAGCCACGGCGCCGCCACGGAGCTCAAGGGGTGCCACGCTGAAGGCTCGAAGTACTAGCGTAGTGTAGCTATCGCTACAAAATCCGAAAAGATGGTAAGGAACACACACGAAGCACCCAGTCCCAACTTTTGCCTCCAGCCAACTCGCAGAATACATAGTTGTAGAAAATATGAAAATAACTGTACGGCCACGCATCCCAAATTCCCGACGGGGCTTCAGATGTTAAAGATTCGGCCATGGCTCCCAGAGCTGTCGTGGCCGCCAGAACTGCATCCAAATATGCATAAACAATCACCAATCCAAGGACTGCAATGCTGCACCGATGTGCGCAAACTGGGAAGGGTACCACCCCGCATACTCGAGGCCATGCGCATCATGGAAAAGAAACAAAGACGTAGGAAAACTTGTCAAGAAGTACGGAAGCGGCTCCCCTCAACGTTCCAGTTCACAGCAAAAACAAATTTCGCCGATGTTTTCCGACGGGGTGGGTCACCACACCCGGCCACACACAGTCAGCCTGAGGCACGGCCGTCCACGCCCCGGGAAGGCGCTGCAAGAGCTGCCTTGGCATTTGGCAGCTCACAAGGCTTCCCGCAATCCGGAGATGCTTGCAAACCGTACACCCGCAGGTCCTCCGCGGGCCTCCTGAGCCTCTAGCGAGGAGATGGACACAACTCCGAGCTTACCCCGGCTGCAGCGGCAGCACAGCTCTCTTGAGCTTAAAGGGGGGAAAAAAGACCCCGTCAACGGGACGCTTAGAAACCGGGTACTCAGGTTTTTAACTACGCGCCCAACACTCGTCCTACGTGGTGTTTCTAATCCATTGGGGAGTTTTAAATAAAACTTAGGTGGTGTAACAGATCTATTATATTCACTTCCCCGGTGATTTTACTCTGTCAGGAAACGAAGTTAGGTACTAAACAAAAAACGTTTTAGAGAAGTATAAAGTCTTTCGGTGTGACCGGGAGCAAGCGATTCAGCTCTATGAAGGTGTTGCTGTTGTCATCCAGACTGGTGTTGCTACCCGAAAAATCAAGCTTAAGACCAAATATGAAAGCTATTGCAGTCACCGTACATCATTTTAAAACAATCACACTGTACTCAATATATCTTAAGCCAACTCATAAGCAATGATTTAGAATTTAAATACGTTTAGAACAGCTACCAGGCCCATTTTATCTGGTATTTGGAATGCCTACTCTCGTTTTTGGGTAAGTGCACAAACTGATACAAGAGGTTGTATTTTCGAAGATTTTGTTCTAAACAAGATATTTGCCTCCTCAATGCAGCTAAAAACATATATAGCTCACCAAGCTTTGAAAAATGAGCTGCATAGGCTTGTCTTTTAGTTATTTTAAATGGGCTGTCGGTGGCAACTCATAAGGGAGCGATTATCTCCCAGTACTAATCAGCTTAATATTCGCCGCGTTGGCTCAGTGGTTATGGCGCTCGGCTGCTGGACATAAAGACGCGGGTTCGATACCGGCTGCGGCGGCTGAATTTCAACGGAGGCGAAGTTCTAGAGACCCGTGTACAGTGCGATATCACTGCACGTTAAAGAACCCCAGGCGGTCGAAATTTCCGGAGCCCTTCACTACGGCGTCCCTCATAACCTGAGTCGCTTTGGGACATTAAACCCACCAACACCGTAAACAACTCAGCTTAACATCTGGCCAACAAAGCCTTGGCGTTGAAAGCTACATTAAGCAGACTGGAAACAATTTAGAGTTGAAGCCACTTAGAGAAAATATTTGTGGGAAATCTGAACATGTATGAAAAAATGGCTAGAGGCTCAGCATTGCTAAGCACGAAATATTGTGCGAAAGCACATTATTTTTTGCAGGTGGACACCACCGCAATGTACCTGAAAGCACTGCTGCTGCTGCTGCTATTGCTGTCAGGAAGAATGAAAAGGAAAGTGCATGGGCCTGCCTACTGGCTCAAGCCGAGTCGCTGCCGCGTGCTGAAAGTAGAGAGTTAAAGGATAGGAGAGGAAAGATAGATAGAAAAGGCGCCGCGCTCTAATAGGCCCATAGGCCCCGGGTCGATCCCGGAGGCAGTGCAATACCGGGCCGACCCGTGCCAGAGCGCGTCTAGCACTTCGCCACATTCCAAAAATAAGTTTCATATCTTGGGTCCAAGGACCAGCAGAAGCTATTAAATCAGGTATCGTGATTGAGGTGTCCACTGACCCAGGGAGCCAGTTATGCGCGTCTTCAACTTTGTCATCACCAATGCTAATTTACCCAATGAACGCCGGCGGCCTATGCTCCAGTGCCGCGTTTCTGCGTCAGTGTTGTCGGCGCCAACGCGTTTTCCTCTAGCGCCATGTTTCTGCCATAGCGTTGTCCCCGCCAACGCATGCAGCGCACATCGCTCCCACTACCGCCAGATAGCTCTAGGCGCGAATATTAGTTTTGATAGTAGTATTAGTTGATGAGGAAGACGACGCGCAATGCACAGCGCGAAAGAGTGCCGAGACCCTGAGCTCCAGGGCACCACCATCCATCTGGCGGTAGAGGCCGCTACCAGTCAAGGACGGCCAGCCTCTAAGCGCGGACGCGCAATTCCCGTCTCCCAGGCCTGCGTGCCGGGGGCGAGGAGAAACGTCTTGTCTGGTGGAAATTAAAGCTGTTCAATCAATCAATCAATCAATCAATCAATCAATCAATCAATCAATCAATCAATCAATCAATCAATCAATCAATCAATCAAGCCGGGGCAACTAGAGCTGCTTTCGCTGTGCGGTAACCCTCGCCAGGGAAATAGTCATTGGCTGCGGCTGGAGGAAGTGTTAGAAAGCCAAGCTGGGTTACGAGCGAAGGTCTGCCCTTGCAGCATTCTCGGTAGCGTACTAGACCCATCGTAAATAGCGCTCTTGACCGTTGTAGAAAGGCTGCTTCGAGTTACCGAATCGGAAGGGTTTGTATGTGCTTTAGCAAAGGCTAACGCACGCACAAACGTCCCCGTTTCGGTCACCGGAAGATGGTACCGGACAAACGGGGCATGCGCGGATGACTATACACTGCCTTTCGACTAAGTCTATAACAATTTCTTTTTGCACTTCATGTTGAGGGGTATCCTGTAGCGGGTAACCGCAGCTATGGTCACTGTTTGCGGAATTAAGAAAATATTGGGTGAGGACACTGCAACGCCCTCCTGTATACTGTTTTTAGAAGTCTTGAAAAGCAAGGAAGGAAGGAAAACGTTTATTGAGCTCTAAGGTGAGGAATTTGGCGGAGTCAGGTGCGTCGTCCGTCTTCTTAGCAATGGTCGTCTGTCCCTAGTCCAGGGCTCCGCTGGATGCCGCTGCCAGCTGTGCTCGCCGGATCAGCCCAAGTTGGACGTCCTGACGGTCGCTGGAGAGCATTCCTTCCCATTGCTCCGCACTCGGGTTTGGTATTTTTGGTGCCACCTCCATTTCCTGGCAGGCCCACGTTATGTGACAGAGCGTGGGTGTTTCATGGCACCATGGGTGCATTTGTCAGTGTATTGTGTGGGTTGTATTTTGCTGAGTGTATTTAGATTCGGGTCTTGAAAGTCTTGAAAAGGTCCTTTTCCTTATACGGTGACGTATATTGTAAACGCAATTGAAGAATATGTAATGCTAACAGGAAAAGTGAGGGAAGACAGCCATTCCAGAAGTAAGGGTGCCCGCAAACTATGACATCAAATGAAAACGCTCTGCCTTAAAGG
This sequence comes from Amblyomma americanum, assembly GCF_052857255.1. NCBI lineage: Eukaryota > Metazoa > Arthropoda > Arachnida > Ixodida > Ixodidae > Amblyomma > Amblyomma americanum. The sequence goes on along the minus strand of NC_135505.1, from coordinate 139,677,143 downwards.
AATTCCTCGAGAGAATTCCATTCCATCTTTCGATTGTTACTGCCCATCGCGCTGAAGAAATGTTTCATCAGCGATCCGACATTCCTCTTTGAAACTACCTGAAAATAAAGGAAGAAAAAGGGGTGTCATAATTCAAGGATGTGACCATCTCTTAGAAACACCGTTAGTAGTGTCTCAAAGTGCATGGTCCTCTGCGCGATTAGCATGTGCCATTTATACCTTTGCCGTTTCTATTCACGTGGAAAAGTGCTTCGAGGCAACAATCAGAAAGGAGGTATTATTCCTTTCCTCCCCATATACCTGCTGCTTCGGAGCCGATGACACGCTGATGTGCCCCATACCAGTTTTCCAGACAAACACACAGAAAAAAGACTTTATGCTTCGCAAATTAATTTTTTATTATTCGAAAAATGTGCCACACATGCTATTCGGTGCGAGACGCGGCGCGTATGAAAAAAAAAAGCAGTCAGGCTTAATAATTCGTTTTTTTGGGGAAAGGAAATGGCGCAGTATCTGTCTCATATATCGTTGGACACCTGAACTGCGCCGTAAGGGAAGGGTAAAGGAGGGAATGAAAGAAGAAAGGAAGAGGTGCCGTAGTGGAGGGCTCCGGAATAATTTTACCACATGGGGATCTTTAACGTGCACTGACATCGCACAGCACACGGGCGCCTTAGCATTTTGCCTCCCTAAAAACGCAGCCGCCGGGGTCGGGTTCGAACCCGGGAACTCCGGATCAGTAGTCGAGCGCCCTAACCACTGAGCCACCGCGGCGGGGCAGTCAGGCTTTGGTTTTGTTTTCGCGAAAACAATGCGGTTTTTAAAGCGTGAGTGGAGAATTTCTGTTTATAAACCAATTACCCTCAGTGCTCTTGGATAGTAGATCAAGCTATACACGGCAAGAGCGCGGATGGCAAAGATACGACCGCGAAATTGGTATGTTTCACGTTGTACCCATTTTACCGCGAGACGGCGGAAAATCATTTCGGCTGCAAGCAACTGTGTGCGCGGATGTGTCGGTGTCGTCGGCGTGTTCTCGACGATTACGTTTCGAACGAAATCCAACTTAAACGTCCACTCGCGGTAAGTCTACGCGGTTATGTTTTATTTATTTGGTCTCGTAAACCACTCTAAGACGAGCTGTGTGTGCAGGACAGATTATCTGCGCAGCGACAAACTGCCTATCCTCGTTTGTAAGCTGCGTTACAAGCAGCGGAATGCCTCTGATGTCTGTGCCGGTTTGTTGTTGCCAGCGCGCGGAAAGGCCGTCGGGGCCCAACCCGTGATGGCAAGCCGCTCCTCGCGAGCTGTCTACTGGCTTTTTCGTGTTGCAAGGTAGATGCACAGCCAGAAATATCAGCTAGCCCCTGAATGACGGCCGAAATGGAGCTATGCTTTAGTTAGTGCCGTGTGAGCTCGATTTACTTGGTGCCTCCGGAAACTCAGACTCACGTTCTGAGGTGGATTACGTTCAATTTTTGTTTAGTCGTTGTGTTATCGCCTGTCTGGAGCATGACGTGCTGTTCATTGAGAGGTGTGCATCGCTTGTTACGTGTATACGCTGGACCGGCGCTCGTCGTGGACAGCGACGTTTCGCCGAGGCTGCTTTGTAACGCTGTAGACTGGAGCACGGGACGTTTGCCAAAGTTGCAGTCAAGCGGCCCTGGAGGAATGCTAGTATTGTGATGGTTGAATAAAAGTCGTTGCCGCCGCGAACGGTCTAGTGTGTGCAAACACCACGAATCCTACGAGCTGCATCCCGTCTCCCCTTACGTTGCACACGCATGTATTCGTCCATCCCTGTTTCTCCAGCCGCTTACCTGCGCTTTTATTTTGGAAGCTAGTAAAGGTCACCTCGACAAGAGATGGCTTGCATTTCGTTCCGAGACGCTCGTTCATGAACCCCACTCACGCGTGCACAAATTTCTTTTAACAGCGTTTGCGCGAGAGGCACAGCATGCGTTTCCGTTCTTAAACGGCTACATTACGTAAGCGCCGATGTAACTCGGCGCATAGTTGCACAAACGAATGCAATTCAGCTCACACTGTGCTATAACTGCGCCTGTGGTTGAAAGCGTTATTTCATTGAAATAGTTCCAACTTGGAGCGTGTTCGTTGCTGCCGTTGATATTTATAGCAGCCTTAGGTTAAGGTGTACCTGCATTCAAGAACCATCTCTTTACTGCGCTGTTTGGGCTGCACTTGAAGGAAAAACTAAGTGAATTTGAGACTGCATTGACAGCAATGCGTATGCTGTCTCAAACAGACGCCTGCTTTTGAAACGGCACAGCTGCAGCCACTGTGTGCTGCTCTAGTTTGGCTGATAATGCGTTCGGCATGGAAGCGCGTCAATCCGCTTGTTTCCATAAGAGCGCGCGCTGATGCATGACGATGCTATTCCCTATCTGTGCTTCAAGTTATGGGCGCAAACCGGTTCGCAGTCTGCCTGGTAATTTTTGTATGGCTTGGGCCCGTTTGAGTATCGGCGTACGTACGAGGCTTCACGCTTATTTTGACGCGCTTTTTAATAAGGGGTATAAGTATAAATGCTGCAATACTCTCCTGTTAGGATCCCTGTGTCATGAGCATTGAATGTGATTTTTAAGGAGGATGACATTCACATTACCTCGTAGTGAGTCAATGCTAGTATGCGGCACAATTCTTCGAAGTCCTCTGTTGCAACTTAGAAGGAATGCCATACAAAGTTAGTATTGACAGCAGGTAGTTAGTGCAGATGGAGATTGCTCCATGGATCATGGGTCTCTGTTGAAATGTTTTATGAAAACCATTTAGAACTTCTCATGCGTATTTACTGGAATGATGAAGCCAGCGCGATGGCTCAGTGGCTATCGTGATCGTCCGGTGATCTGAAAGACGCAGCAGGTTTGATTGCGGCCTCGGGGGTCGAATTTTGATGAAGGCAAAAAGATAGAGGCCCGTCTACTACGCGATGTCAGTGCATGGTTAAGAAGCCCAGGTGATCGAAATTATCCGCAGCCCTTCACTACAGCGTCCCCATAGCTTGAGTCACCTTGGGTTTTGAACCCCATAAAACCAAGCCAAAGCGCTGAAGATTACCTTTCTAGAATGGCGCAGCCAAGGTATGCCTTGCTTTTTATAGTACGTGTGTAGAGATGGAATAGATTTTTTGGTAAAGTTACCCATATATTATTTTTCCTTTGCTCTCTACAAGTCATTATGCCTGAATGATTAACTGCAGGCAACATGCTGCGAAAACACTTCCGATGAAACTTACTTTCAACATTTACTTTCATCATTTATTTCTACAACGTGGTGCATTCTTATGGTGCGTGTATTGCATATTCGCAGCATACATAGCTGTGAAATAAACTAAATTTGTATGTATATTGATGTTCATGTAATTTTTGAAGACCATATGGTGACCTTTATCAGCAGTTGTAGAATGTGTCATAGACAGTTTTTAGAGAATGGCCTACTGTAGGTTTAGTAGACAGATGTCTATAGACCTTGTATAGACGAAAGTCTATAGGATCGCCAAGCCATAAATCTTTGGAGTGGTTATAGACAGTGTATTGGCCTATGTTTACGGGACCAGTAGACTCTGGTTTATAGACTGTCTATAGACAGAAATCTACAGGAAGTGTATTGCCCTAAGTTTATAGATTGTCTTTAGACTGTCCATAGACCTATGTCTATAAGACTTCCAGTAGATATTTGCCTATATACTGTCTATAAACAAGTCTAAAAGTGTATGGACACGAACATATAGATTGTCTATAGACTAGTCTATAGGATTTTTCCATAGTAAATCTATAGCCTTCATACACTAAACTCTATAGACAGTCTATGCACTGGCTAAATAAATTTTTGTATGCGTAATTGCCTTGATTTTCCTGCCTTCGCTTTTCTTTAAAAGCGGCGGGAAAAATTCTTTCATACAGATACAATGCGGAAAGTATTTGTTAGGTTATTTTTTCTGCGGCCTTTTATCTCATCTGGAACATCGCCGCACAAGATTGCTGATACCGGAAGAAAAGCAAACATTTTCGTGCTTGCTGGAAGCGGCGCGATCACTGAGGAACAATCGTGATAACGAGCGACAGCATTTTCTGTGTTCGGTGCTGTTCGAAGCATTGCAGGCCTGCTGTCTGGAAAATTCCCAGTCACCTTCGAATAGAGTGCGGTCAAGAGCGACAGAACTCTTATCAACAATGTTGACGAAGCCAACAAGTGCGCCTTTATGCCACGGTCATGTAGGTAACATTTCGTGCCGCTGTGTTTCGGAACACTGCGTGTGGTCGCAGGGCGTATGGCTAAAGTAAACAAGCGAAGGCTAATCTGTATCCGCTTACAAGCGGTTTTTTAGTCCACGGTTAACTACTGTTGAGCCATGGTTAGAGAGCAAAAGCTCTGGTGTATCGGGCAACTGGGCGCGGCTTGTCGTCTTTAACGTTGAGTGCGTTCCTGACAACTGCTAGCATTGGGGCTCGTCGAGGCGACGGTGTCTTCGCTCCCGTCAATGTCGCCGCCGTGTGTCGCGACAGCAGGCTCGGTAGGCGCCTTTTCAACGCGCCGATTGACGTCATGCTAAGTCACTGGCTTACATTGCGTTATACCGCACATGACGTCGTCCGTTGCCCCATTGTTATTCTTACGCTTCGGCAGATTCTTTGTCAAGGTGAAACTTAAGGTCCCGGCACGTGTTTAGCACTTGTGGTTATCCGCTGCTATGGCAACATACATATAAACTGATTAATTATGGCAATTATTTCGTATAATTAGTTATATTTAATTAAGCTAAACTTGCTGTGTCCAGTGATGTAATGCATGTGAACGTTCTTATGCTTATTACTAATTAAGCTCCTTACTATACTATGACGTCGTCATTGTTAACTACACCAACTAGTTAGTACACGCCTATATTATCCTAATTTAGCGATCCAGCATAGCTACGCCGTGGCGAAGCGCGGAACTTGGCGCTTGTTTCTAGACGCATCGGTTTCTAGACATAACCGTTGCTAACCACCATCTACACCGCTCGAAGCTCCGGCAACATTCGGCGAAACTTGGCTTGGGACTAGCGTAGTAGATCTTTCGCTCTAAGATAACACCAACGAGGAGGTAAAACTCAGTTTATTTGGATGAATAAAATCACCGCTTTGTGGTCGTGGACAGCGCTGAAACATTCTTGACAGTGACAAGAATATTTGCATTAATAAAAGACTCCCACAATATTGTGCCTGCAGATCCAACAAATAGACGTGAAAAATGGCGAATGTATCCATGTTGCACAAAAATTGTTAAAAAAGAAGCAGGAAAGAAACATGAGTCCTACGGAATGTATGGTCTCTGCTTTACTGCTGTCGAGTTGTTCGACCGAATGTACGAAGATCATATGTTAGATATGTTACTTTGTGTCAGTTTGCCACGAAGAATATATATAGAGCGAAGTTAAGACGGGCCTGTGTAGCGCCCATATATCCAATTACATAACATAGCACTTGAAACTCATGGGTCCCGCACTTACATGCGTCTCTTTGTACAAACTTTATATTTGCAGAGCGTGGTAGAGCTGAAATAAATGTTCAAATTTGTCAAATATTTCAGAAGGACAGACGGGTGCTAGAGTTTGCAAGTTTCATAGCGTTATACAGCATAAGAACGAAGAAAGACTCAGTTGGTGGTTGGTATGGTGTGCCTTGGTGCGTGGTTTTCAAAATTATGAAGTTGTACATGTGATATGTGATGACGCTATGGTGGAGGACGCTGGATTAACTTCGAGTATACCTTGGCTTCATTAACGTGCACTGACTTCGCACAGCACGCAGATATGTTTTAAATACTTTTCGCCTCCATAGAATTTCCAGCTCTCTCGTGTTGAATTCTATTCCTCGAATAAAGTCTCAGCAGCTGTCCACCGTGTGCGCCGGGCACGTCTTGTGTGTTGATATCAGTGTGAAGGAAGGGACGAAGAAGGGAGAGAGAAGGGGGGAAAAACTGTCACACTACTGATAGGAAACCCACACAAGTGTGCTGATCACCGAGTTTAACGCGATGACGTTAAGGGCAGTTGGCATCGGCGTTGTTAGCAAAAAATCACGAACATGACTGGCAGGTGGTGCCCAGAGTGCAGCCTAGGAGGCAGGTGGAGCAAAAAATCACGAACGTGACTGGCAGGTGGTGCCCAGAGTGCAGCCTAGGAGGCAGGTGGAGCAAAAAATCACGAACATGACTGGCAGGTGGTGCCCAGAGTGCAGCCTAGGAGGCAGGTGGGCCATTTTGGTCACGTGAACATGGGGAGTGATCGCGACCTACCCACCGGATAGTGAACAAACTTCCTACAGTGGCAGGTGGCTGTTAAATTAATTATTTGTCGCTCGGTAAGGGTAACTTGCTGCGCACAAGGCCCATCGCTGGGAGCACCTGTCTTCGCAGGCCACTGGCGCATCGGTTAACCGCAGCATCGCTCTTCTAGGAGGAGTGTGACGACTCCCAGGGATCTATGAATATAGATAATGGCCTTCTGCATACATGGGAATAAACCCATTACGCTATCGCATCATCATCATCACCAGCCCAACTACACCCACTGCAGGGCAATTGACTCTCCCATAACATTCCAATTAACCCAACCTTTTTGCCAGCTGCGCCCACCCTATGCCTGCAAACTTCCTAATCTCATCCGCCCACCTAACCTTCTGCCGCACCCCGCTACGCTTTCCTTCGCTTGGAATCCACTCCGCTACCCTTAACGACCAGCGGTTATCTTGCCTTCGCATCACATGCCCTGCCCAAGCCCATTTCTTCCTCTTGATATTGACTAGGATGTCGCTAACCCGCGTTAGTTCCCTCACCCACTCTGCCCGCTTCCGGTCTCTTAACGTTACACCTATCATTTTCCTTTCCATGGCTCGCTGTGTTGTCCTTAACTTAAGCTTAACCCTTTTCGTTAGCCTCCACGTTTCTGCCCCGTAGGCGAGTACCGGTAAGGTGCAGCTCTTGTACACTTTTATATTGACGGATATTGGTAAGCTGCCATTCACTGTTTGAGAGAACCTGCCATATGCTATCGCGTCATACCCTTAAGGTGGAGCTTAATTAAGTGTCCCCTCAAATTTTTCATCCTCTGCTGTGTTGTTCGTTCGCTCTGCCGATTACGCCGAGGCCGATGGCGAGGGACGCCCCTCGACGCATGAACGACGGGCGCTTAAGAACAGCGCTCTAAATATTCCCCCCCCCTCTTTCTTCTTGTACGTGTTTTTGTCCTCCTCCTAATGTCCGTCTTCATGTTAGTGCTCATTCTCCTCCCATTGTCCTTCCCCTGCTTGTCCTTGTCTTTGTCCTCCTCCTAATGTCCGTCTTCATGTTAGTGCTCATTCTCCTCCTATTGTCCTTCCCCTGCTTGTCCGTGTCTTTGTCCTCCTCGTAATGTCCGTCTTCATGTTAGTGCTCATTCTCCTCCTATCGTCCTTATCCTGCTTGTCCGTGTCTGTTCAACTCCTATTGTCCATATCTTTTTGCGCTATAGTTACTATATTTGGATCAAGTAAGCGTCTAAACATCTAGCCTTATTTGAAAACTTTGCTCTTTCTACTTCTGCACATATTCATACTTCTCAATACCAGACTGAGGGCTTCTGACTGATAACGTTTGCTTCTATTACTTCGACGAAGGACGCCAAAACTAAACATTTATTGAAAAGCGTGACCCTGCAGCCTCTAACCATACCTCAATGTCTTGGCAGTGTGCGATTTCAGTGCACATAAAAGAACCCCAGGTGGTCGAAATTTCCGGAGCCCTCCACTACGACATCCCTCGTCCCTCATAGCGTGAGTCGCTTTGGGACGTTAAATCCCCGTAAACCATACCTCGATGTCATATGAAAGATGATGTCGCGACTGCACGCGCCAGATGATGCGGGGAGCGCTGTGCTACGCCCTGTTCTCTGGGCACCGTGGTACAGTTTCATTACATGTATCACTGATTGGGTTTTACTTATAACTCAGGTTTCTGTCTGCTATTCAGTTATATTCTTAAATTATCAGTTTTCCGTTTTTGTGTGACCTTTTTTGAGGCCTTCATTTAGTTTCGGAGCACCTGCTTCTATAAAAAAAATTCTGTTGACTTTGGCGTACAGGGTTTAATGACCCAAAGCGACTCAGGTTATAAGGGACGCCGTAGAAGAGGGCTTTGGATAATTTTAACCACCTGGAGTTCTGTTCCTTAACGTGCGCTGACATCGCACAGTAGAAGGGCCTCTGGCATTTTACCTCCATCGGAATGCGACCGCCACGGTCGGAATCACACCCGCGTCTTTCGGGTCCGCTGCCGAGCACCATAACCACTGGGCCACCGCGCCGGCTACTTCTAACAATAATGTTCCTTTCACATCGCCGAATGGTTCTGAAGGATTTCGCCTGCAGGTAGAGAGAGCGCAGACCACTGATAGCGCAAGATACCCCTAACCCTCATTTTAATGAATGAATGAATGAATGAATCAATCAATCAATCAATCAATCAATCAATCAATAGATCAATCAATCAATAGATCAATCAATCAATAAATCAATCGGTCGGTCAGTCGGTCTGTCGGTCGGCACTCAATCAGTCGGTCAGTGGGTGAGTAGATCAGTCGGTCAATTTTCGGAACAGTATAAACAGTACGTGCTTTGTCCCCTCTGAGTCAAAAAACGGAATATGGTATTGCGCCACGATATGTTTTAGGCATTTTGTTTCTTAAGCTTGTCTATGAGGTTGCGGGTATGCATTCAACACGATATGCTCATTCCTCGGCGGTTTTCTCTCTAGAACTCGAGACGATCGCACGTGTTCTCGAAAAATCGTAGGAGTAAGCGTCTCGGTTGCACAAGGCTTTGAGCACTCACAACTCATAACGGATCTGTCTCTTGAGACGCCAACGGAAAACGATCTCTCCCGCCAGTGCGAGTGACGAGATGACGCAGCCAGCCAGGTGAGCGGCAAAGTACAAATGAAACGGCTCTGCTGCTGCCACCTGGTGAGCGCTGTCGGGAACCACTCGTTTTCGGTGAGGTACAGTCAGTCCCCCTTCTGCGATGGCCAGCAGTACACGGCGGTGTTGGTACCTGGAAAGACATTGTGGGGGATTCATTTCATTTCCAATCCAGGGTCCGTTTGTTGTGTTTCTGATTCGTTCGTTTAAATTATTATTGTTTCTTGATATCCTCTGTGTCACCACGCATTTAAGGCAACCTCTTGGCAACCTAGTGACTGTGGATACGGATCACGAGAGTGAAATGGCCAAACGAATGGGTAGAACGCTTTGGCAGATTCCCCCCAAGTTTTCAATGGCTGTTTGCCGCAGTTCCAGAAGAAGGAATATTATATAACTGTTCCGTCTTGCATAACTCGCGTATACCCAGAAATTGCGGAGAAGCGCATTTTTCTAACGGGAAATTTTTTGTGATAAAAAGTTTTGTAATAGATCGTAAGATTCCACTATAAATTCAATACATTAGGAGATAACCCTTTGGCACGCTTGATATTTTGCTATTATGATTATTGCTACTTTTAAAAACGCTCCGTTTCGGTTTTCTATGGTAGTCTTAACTACTCTATGCGGTTGATGATCAAACACGAAAAGAAATATTTCGATGCACATCGAAAGAAAGCACCATTACCTGCAATATTTCCATTAAAGCAGCATGCAATATTCTACAGTTCCACTGTGGCCTCACAATAAAAATTGATGTCAAGGAATCCGGACGCATAAGGGGCGAGAACATCGAGGCTAACGCAAAGACGTGAAATTAGTTTCACGAGAGCGCTGAGAGCTTTGGAAGTTGGTCTAGTTTGAGAGAGAGAAAGACAGCGTAATGAATTATGGAACAAACACGACTTATTGGTGAGTTGATATCAAGCAGACGAAATGGGAATAAGCAGGGTATCGCATGTAATGCGAAATCAAGATAACGGGTGGTTACTTACGGTACGGATTGCAAGTGTAGGCCAGCGTAGCAGGATGAGAAGGGGGGAGGGGTGCTCAGAGACACAGCTGAGTGGATGAGATTATGACATTTTTTGCGAAAAAATGGCTATTGTCCTCAGGTGGACGTAGATAGGACGGTGAACATAATAGAGCTCGCGACCCGCACTCTAGATCACACTTTGCGGTCTCTATGTCCCTTTAAAGCCCTCTCTAACCACTTTCGGAACACTGTACACAATCGAGTTTATCCTAGCAGCTGACGACATACACCGATGCATTTCCTTGGGGAGCGAGTCGACATGGGAGACCCCTGCTACGACATACTAATACGTAACACAATGACGTAATTACTGCTATACTAGGACCGAGCATTACTATGACTATCGACTGTTTTTATCATAAAAGTTCCACTCTCCTGCTTTTTATGTGAAAGCAACGACTGCACGCTCCGAAGAGCCGTGGCCTTCAATACAGATGACTGAAAAGGGATAAATACATACCTACCTCAGAGGGTTGAAGACGTGCATGGCCGATATCTGGAGCATTGTGGAGAATCTCTCGCCAGGGACAAGACCCCAACGTGACGCTACGGACTCCTCTTCGTTGGTGCAAGTTGAGAATGCAACGTGTGTCCCTCCTTGCGTTCTTTCATAGCATTCCAGCATAGTTCTTGGCCTATGCTGGCGCCTCCTAATTGTATCGAGTACAATGCGAATGGCCAAAACATATCGGTCTGGTGACTTCAGAGCAAGGTACAGCCAGTCATCGCTGAAGCATACTGTGAGGTCACCTCTTTTGATGTGAGGTTCCAACTCTGCGAAAGACTTGGCTCCGCTCGTTACGCCCGTGACACTGCGAATGGCGGTGATGCTGGACTGAACGTAAATCCCCAGAGTAAGCATGCACAGTGACCAGCACCCTATTTCAAGGTTTTGGAATGTTTTATCACTGCCTGCTGGCGTTGGAGGACTCCTGCCCAAAAATATGCTGACAAGAAAGAGAGTCAGATGGGACAAGTTGACCTGGTGGCGTCCGAATGACAGAAGACGGCACCTAAGGACCTGGATCATAGCAACCAGAATGGTTGTGGACGTGAGCACAATCACAAACCAAAAGAGGGAAAGCCAAGAGTCGATGAATGCAGTCTGCACTGAGTGTTTCTGAGGAACGAAGACGCACAACGATGTAGGGGAAAACTGTGCATCGATATAGATGTCTTCAAGCGAATACATTGCATTTGTTATTGGGTCCAGGACAAGATCGACGCGTTTGCTAATCAGGTCTCTGAGCTCCAATTTTTTTTTGGCAATGCTTATCGTGTTGTTTAGGTGCGTGTATGCGTCTAACAAGGCCAGGACCTCCGGCTTCGACATGGCACTTACAGTCGGCTTATATTTTGCGGACAACATCGCGGAATATTTTCCATCTCTTGGAAAACTCCCCTTTGACCTTCCTTCTTTGGTAAACAACCGTGGTGGTGGCACCATCTGGCGGTTGGTGCATTTGCGAAAGCGGTCCTCGGGCGCATTGACCTCCTCTGCTGTCACGCTTACCACTTGGCAAAGCTTACGCTCGAACATTCCTGGGCCTTGTTGGTGTGACTTAACAGAAACGAACCAAAGAGCTCTCCACGGAGTTATCATTGTTTCCAGTGGCCTCCTTTCAATACTTGACCATGTCCCATAGAAGGGAACGAAAATTAGCCTCGGTTGACTGTTGAAAATGAGGACATTGTTTGGTGAAATGCCACATCCACGACCGAAAATTACATGTTCAGAACTCATTAGCTCGCAAAGTAGGTAACTGCTTTTGGAGCTCACAAATTTGAGAGGAACGGGCAGGTCTTGAAATGTAGCGCGAAGAATATCTGCGTCCGACTCGGCGAATACCAGTAGTGTTCTGGCTGACGTTCCTTTCGTGGAGGCCATGACATCGATCATCAGAGGATACACCTCACACGACGACATCGTGATGAGGAAAACTTCAAGCACCAAAGCTGATTTCATAAAGAAGCATGTAAACGCGCTCGCAGTCTTCATTTCTTGGACTCGCGCAGTGCTGACTGGGTCTCTCCAAGAAGGTAAGCAAACACTAGTAGAAAAGCTAGTCGACCTGACTTACTGGTGCGCCCGCCCACTCAGAGAATAAGAATCTGCTTTTGGCCGTTCGGCTACTTCAATGCTTACTGACTCCTCCGAGGAGGTCACGAAGCAATCGAAAGTGTATGCCTGATAATTTATGACAGTCACGCTATATCGAACCGATAGCTGTCAAGAAGAAGAGTGTAACAACAGCGCTGACAAAAGAGAAACTTGTGCTTCGTCATGAGGCCTCGACGCAAATAAGGTGTTTATGGGGCGCATTCGCTCATAATTACAAAGGCGCGCGAGAATATCGAATTCTGCAACGCAGGCATGTTTCAGGGCTCGTCGACTGGGGAGAAGCTTATAAATAACGAATGTTTTCGTGGTGAATTCTCGGTGGAAATGAGAATAAAAGAAGGCTGCATGCTAGTGCACTTAAGCGCTATTCAGGCGAGCAAGATATTGACGAAGCCGCTGCGGTGGCTGAGTGGTTTTGGCCTGCTGGTCCGAAAGACGCGGGTTCGATCCCAGCCGCGGCGGCCGAATTTCAATAGAGGCGAAATTCTAGACGCCCGTGTACTGTGCGATGCCAGTGCACTTTAAAGAACCCCATGTGGTCAAAATTTCCGGAGCCCTTCACTACGGCGTCTCTCATAGCATGAGCCGGTTTGGGACGTTAACCCCCCCTTAACCCTTAGCCCTAAGATATTGACGAATAAGTGCCATTGTTACTTTTTGTTAAGAAAAAATTGGAGTACTTTTGCTCCCATTATACACAGTGAGAGCTTTTTAAGGTTTCGTTCAGCAGTAAATTGGAAATTGATTTTTCGGGAATAAATAGGGGCACTTTTTAATATACTTTTTGTTTTCGTGTTTCTCTGCATGCTTTTTTGCGAAAGTGATATTTTGTTTGCCCTTTCTCAGTTGCTGTGCTATAAAACAAAATGAGACAGGGCATCTTTCAAGCATTTGAGTTTAGTATACTGCCTCCTCGACTATATTACAGAAATTAAATATCAGTTGTCTGAATTAATCAACCTCACCGGTGATGCTTCGCGTATGTTGCTTCGCAAAGTAAAAATCATTGTCAAAAAAATTTACCTTCAGGCTTCTTCGAAGCTTCCGTGGAAAAGTCATGAATATTTAACGTTGCTATGGGTGAGCTCTGATTTGGCGCTCAGTGATACGTACAAGATCTCTCTTATTGATCTTCTCCGCCGAGATTTTGTCCGGAATATGATAAGATATCGCGTTTGCCAGCCTCATCGTTGATTCATGTGTGCCACCGGCAACAGTGTTTAAATTATGCAGGTTGCATTGTTATAGTTTCGTTTCTTTGTTTTTGAGCGTGCGCATAGATGCTCCCCTCGCATCGGTAATGTTTTCATCCTTCTGTAAAAGCTTCACCGGCGTACTAGGAATGATTTTACGCGCCTTGCTGAAACTGTGGCCTTATTGACAATCCAGTATGCAACATATACAATATACCAGCCGTTTCAGTAAAGATTTTAGGTAATTCTCAGAAATAGTTTTTTGAGGTAAAAGTATTGCTCATTCAGCATAGTATTACCAGTGTTTGCAGACAACAGAAAACTGGTGAATCATCTGAAGTATGAAGCTGGTTTAGTAATTTTTATAATTAACTTTTCAGGTATTACTGTTAGTCACCATTTTGCAAATAGAGATTTGTAACAGGTCGTTAGGAGCAGCGTTATCAATGTTAATAATGTAGCAAACGCGATAACCCTACGCGCTGTGTCTCTAATATATTTAGCTTTTTTGAGCAGTTACGTGCACTGGAAACGTTGCTTTGCCTGCTTCCTTTACATAATCGCATGTGTTTTGGCGCGATGTAGCCAAAGTTATGTCGATACTCAGCGCTGAGGATAATTTCGTTTTCGGAATTCTAGTAAATGATATGGCTATTACAAACGACCGGCTACAAATCTCGAATTGAAGCCAGTTGTCTAGCTATGATAGTTAAAAGTTAATCGTCAGAAATTAGTTAACCAGCTGAATACTTAAGACAATTCACAGGATTTCATGTGTCCGGCAAGAGTGGTAATAAAATTCCTCAAGAGCCGCATTTTTTTGTCCCGAAAAGCGAATTTTTTAATATTAATTTAAATATTCCATGAAACACGTGGTATACAGGGTTTATCGCATGTCATTCCCAGACAGACTGCGTGCCGGATACAAACACACAGTGGGCTGCCCGCGCGCAAGAGAACCTGTAGGCAACTCCTCTCACAACTTCAGGAAGGCTTCTACCGTAGACCTTGTTATAAGTGTTTCTCACCACTGACACATCTCTTACCATACTTCTTACGGCCACATGATCCACAGCTATTCAGAACACTTCAGTCCAGCACGTCCATTGCGTGCCTAGTGAGGAGAAATGGGCGGATCGAAATAACCTGCCACTCGGGAGTAGAGATGAAAGTTCCTTTTTTCGTGGCTGTTTGGCTGTTAGTAGTCGCTGTCTATTGGAGTCTATGTATTAGTATCACTGATCTTTCTGGCAACAGATAAAGGTGATCACAAGCAGCACGTATGTGAAATGCTGGCGGCTTTGAGATTTAAGTATTTCAGAGGATGGCTGATGCAAAAGGATGCGGTTTAGGAGATGTTCCCAAGAGATAACGGGAGGCACCGGCGTAGTGATCCGAGCACCCAAATGATTACACCTCTGCTTTAGGGCAGGACTTCAAGGAAGAAACTCTAGCTAAGCGTGCCGCGACTCGGAGCATTTTTATTCTATTGGCTAAGTAAATATTCCCGTGCAATTAAAAATTATTTCGCTCTTGCAATGAGGGCGCTACTTTCAAATAGAGGCCTGTAAAGAAAGTTAAAACGCCTCTCGTTCACTAACATTGATCTCATTGTCGGTTGGCAAGGAAAGTAGAGGCAAAACCAGAAAGAAAACTTTCGGGACTTCTTAACCACGCTCATGAAGAAGAAAATGTGATAGCATTTTTAAGTTAGCCCAACATGAAAGTTCCAATTGACGCCAGATTCTTGGAAGTAGACCGAGCCCAGAAGTAGCATTAAGGTGGATTATTGTGACGTATGGGTGGATTGCATTTAATTAGGGAAGATTAAGGTGGATTAGAGAAAAAGTAGAAGGATAAACGAAGATTAGTGGAGCTACATGGCGCATCAAGGTTAATTAGTGAGGATTAGTGGCGGCTTAAGATCGATTATTTGGTTGGATTAGTGCATTTTTTTATGATAATGCCATAGAAGGCAATCGAAAATTCAAGACCTCAGATTTTCAAATTTGCAGGTGCCGATGGCGTCACCACTGTCAAGACCTTTCACGCCATTTCGTTATGGAGTTAAACGGTCATTTTGGTTGACGACAAGCTAAGTGCTATCGCATTGAAAAATGTATTTAGATGCTTGCATTTCTAAATGAATTTATTTAAATTGAAGTGTGTCTTACATTGGAGAAAGCAGGTACAAATAGCAGGCAGCACCGGTTGTACGCGGCGTCAACAATTAACCCTGCCATCAAGCTTTACATGACCTACGCTGGCATCTGTTGGGTCTTTTTGCCTATTTCTCCTGCTCTGCAAAACAGAAAAAGCCATAACAAGCGCAGCAGATGAAATGAAATTTAAGATAATAATGTTTAGGATAAATGAGATGCGCATCCAGTAATAGCTCTCGCCGTGAGAACGAAGGAATGAATGAGTGATATGCCTGCCGTTTTTTGCAGTTCCGCGTATCTGTTTTCTGCTGTTAATGCGAACTACAGCGGCGCTTTTATTACCGTAGGCAAACGGGCCGGAAGCTATCAGAACAGTGGCGAAATCCTATGCTTACGTCAGAAAGTGGTACTATGAAACGCACTTTCGACTTTCACATGTCATGAAGACCGTTTTCAGCGTTTTAATTTTTGGTTTCCCGCTTATTCAGAGAGCAAACGCACATGCTGCACAGTTGAATTTTAGTTTATTGATATCATTACAAACGAACACACAGTCCATGGTGACTGTGTTGCTCAAGGTGGTTCTATCGGAGACATCCTCTCAATAAGTGCAGTAGAAGTCGGATAGTGGGGAAAGCTATATCGTACAACAAGCGCTTTAGCAACAACATAAGGGGACAAAGAACACAGACAAAGGTACTGCAGCAAGTAACCGATTTCTCTGAGAAAAATGTCCCCAAATTGTAGTAACAATTTAGTATAGAAGTATGTTAAAGTAATGTAAAAGGTGAAGAAAATCCAAGTAAACATGAACACCGTGACACTGAAAAGATTAAATTACAATGCAGAAAATACAGAATACTACTTGCAGTATAACACTGTACGGTGGATATGGATGAAAAATAAAAAAGATGCAAGGGTGAAGAGTGAAGACGTAGTCCACTTTCTAGTATTCGTCCACGCAATGCAAACACTGCGAGAAATAAAAAAATGAATGTGGTTTAGCTCTGGTTAAACGTCGAGGGACGCGATAGCTACAGCTGGCCGAGTGAAACTCGCTCAGACGAATTCCAAAGTGACGTCTTTCGCCGCTCCGTTTAGCTGGGTGTTCCTTCTTCATCTTCGTGCCACTTAACACGGCGCATGCGCACAGCTGTTGCGGCTGTTGTGCGCCGCGCCGCCGGCAGCAGTAGCTGCTCCGCACCACGAGACCAACGGCCGCACCATGTGATCAACCCACGTGACCAACCACGTTAGCAACGGCGCCGCCACGGTGGCCACGGGGTGGCCACGTTGAAGGCACGAAACGATAGCGTATTGTAGTTATCGCTAGAAATTACAGATACAGCACTCGTTTTAGACCAAGTGCTTTTGTTTAACCGTTACTCTGGACTGACCGACGGACCGACGAACCGACCGACCGGTAGGTCGGGTCGGGTCGGGTCGGTCGGTCAGTCACAGTACGTGCTTAGGCCCCTCTGAGGTAGACAACGCAATATGCTATTACACCACGGTATGTTTTAAGCGTTTTCTTAAGCTTGTCTATGGGGTGGCAAGTATGCATTCACCACTCTAGGGTCATTTTTCTTAGCCTTTCTCTCCAGAACTCGAGAAGGTCCCACGTGTTCTCGAAAATCGTGGCGGTAGTAGTAAGTGTCTCGGTCGCACAAGCCTTCGAGCACTCACAACTCATAACGGATCTGTCTCTTGAGACGCCAACGGAAAACGATCTCTCCCGCCAGTGCGAGTGACGAGATGAGGCAGCCAGGCAGGTAAGCGGCAAAGTACAAATGAAACGGCTCTGCTGCTGCCACCTGGTGAGCGCTGTCGGGAACCACTCGTTTTCGGTGAGGTACAGCCAGTCCCCCTTCTGCGATGGCCAGCAGTACACGGCGGTGTTGGTACCTGGAAAGACATTGTGGGGGATTCATTTCATTTCCAATCCAGGGTCCGTTTGTTGTGTTTCTGATTCGTTCGTTTACATTATTATTATTTCTTGATATCCCCAGTGACACCACGCTTTTATGGCAACCACTTCTTGGCAACCGGCTTAGGCATGTGTGCAAGCATTGAGCGATACCGAAGAGGCCAATTAAGGCAAAACTGGAGAGGATCATCATCACAGTAACGATAATTTTACCATTATGTGTTGAATTTCGAATTATTCATACCTGCAGGTGCGGCTGCACTGTCATTAATATTCAGTGGCTCTATAAAAGCGCGCAAACATCAGTCTCAAATGATTCGTGGAAGTCCAGAAAAGTTCACTCTCTTTCCTAGTCTTTCCCGAATGAATGTGAGTTCCGATGACGCAGCTAATCTTTGTGTGGTCTGTTATTAAACACGCCTTCCTTGCACTCCAAAAGGTCACTAGGATGCAAAACTATGAAGATGTTCTTTATTATTTCCTTAACAGTATTTACCTCTTGTAACCCTACACGAAAATGTGAAGTCAACAAAGAGGAGAAAATGTCCCACGAAGACAAGACACTGTTAGTCAAGAGGAAAATACAGAAACTAACCGCAGCAGAATTATAAATCACGAGTGTCGACAGCGCATTTTGTCTTTCATTTCTTTTCATTCGTTTTCTCACTATTCAAGTGGATGGCCGTCCGCTTTATATCCGCGGCCATCAGCATGGTATGCGTAACCGACCACATAGGTTTCAGCTCATACCCATGGGGATGCCATTTACGTGACGACGCCGAAGTGAGCGTGTACGAGGGTTAGCCACTTGTGGTCACGTTATCGAAACATACTTAGGGCTACGGGTAGAATGGAGGTTAGAGGACCAATATTTAAAGGGGGACGCTTAGGGTAGCTTCACTCACTCTTAGATCTTAGCTTAATTTCTTTATTTGGCTCTTTCGGCCATATTTACGGCGACACAGTAGCGAAAATATTTTGAATGCCAAAAAATTAGTGTTAAATGTATTTTCAATCACCTGTCTCGAATGAAACTCTTAATGCAGTGACACTACTAACTGGAAGCAGATGGTTTGGTTTGGTTTACGGGTGACGTCCCAAAGCGACACAGGCTGTGAGGGACGCCTTAGCTAAGGGGTCCGGAAATTTCCACCACCTGGGGCTGTTTAACGTGCACTGACGTCGCTCAGTACACGGGCCTCTAGAATTTCGCCTCCATGAAGCAGATGGAGATGCGGTGTATCCTCAGTGGTCTGTCTACATATGGTGAGTTATCACAGTCTGATTGTGAAAACTGTGCATGACGACGGTGCGTATTATATTTCAGCCTTTTATTTTCTATTTGTCTTTTGGCAATAACTGGTCTGTGTGCGTGTGTCAAGCATCGGAGGGAATCGGGACACCTTCCAGGGACTCTTTTCGCACCCTGAAGATGCCACCTCCTGTGTACCCTCTTAAGGGTGCCTATCCAGGCTACCTCGAAAGTGGGTACGAATATTAGCCGTGCTTACTGTTTAGATTGAGCGATATCAGGTAGCTGTATGAGGCGCGTTTCAAGCATAGATCTGAGCTCATATCTAAGCAGTGTTTAGTGTAGAGGCCCACCTCAAAAGCTAGAAAATTCAGAACAATGGGCAGATCTTGAATGCTGGCGCAGAAAACACCTTAGTACGAAATAGCGTAGACCAGGACTGCCCTGGCGTCAAATGGGTTTGATGCTGCTGTGACTTCGAGCATAAAAAAATGCAGGTGGCTCAGTGAAAAGAAAACAAAAGAAACAACACCACAGCGGATTTAATGAGAACTCCAAAACGTGCTGAAAGGAGCAGTTGCTCGGAATGAGCTTCTCATCTTAACGGCGATGTCAACAAATTAATCTGGGACAAAAATGTAAGATTTCGGTAGCACAAATGTTTGCATGCGAGATAGCTGAGTTAGGGATGCAAATATATCGAATAGTGGAGCAAGGCGCATTGTGACATGTTTGTCTGCTTGTAGACTATCTGTTTGATCAGACAACAACGACAGGAGAATCGAGAAGACTGTGTCTCAAACTCTGCCTACGCTGTAGTCAGCAGTAAATAAGGTAAGAACAGGAAAGGCGGAGCCTTAAACAGAATCCCCGTACATGTGGCATTGTGTTCAGGGCTTGAGCTGTGGGGAGACACAGATAAGAACAAAGAATAAAGCAGAAAAGTGATGGCAGATTGTTTACGGTGCTAGAAAGTTAGAAATATTCATGGCATCGGAAGAACTCCGTGCTTGTCGCCACCAAGCAAGCCGTCGATAAAAACGGTGCGCTGCACGATTTCAGGCGTAAAAATTCAATGTTTTTCTCACTGAAAACACATGAGCAAAGGTAGAATACGAGAGAGTCCTGGCCTTACGGGAACTATAATGAGGGAACATCATATATAGGACACCCGTACTTGTCCATCACTTGTCAATGCTACTTGCATCGTGTGCAGCACACTCGTAGACATGGCAAGAAAAGGGAAGCATAAAGAAAAACAAGGAATTGAAGAAACTAACAAGACAAAATGGAAATTGTGGAAACTTCGTAAGCTCTTCCACGTGGCCGGGCTACATTGTACGGAATATTAGGCACATAAAAAGGCCATATACTAATTTCCTAAAGAAGTTTCTTCAACTGTTTATACCAAAATATGCGGAGAATTATATGTAATTTTCCTAGAGTGACTTTTGTATGCACAGCCATCTGATGTCGAAAGGTACCCAACGTGAGCACGGCGATGATCATGGCGTATGTGTTTGTAGCGAACGAGTAAAACTGTGCGAAGAGAACGGAACGAAATACCAGACAAGGTGCAGACGTTCATCTGATTTTATTTATTAAAACAGGTGGCATATAAGGCCTATGAACTCAACAAGATATACGCTAGCGCCGAAAGGGCTCAACGTAACGACAACAGGACTACAAAGGCACAAGTGTATATATCAGATCCAGCCACGCCATCTGGCGATACAATGAGAGGCAGTTAGTGAGTTACCTGGAAGCAGCGAGCCACGAGCATTTCGCGGAACGCTCAGGTCAAGAGCACATACTGTCCCATCTCAAGATGTCGTCTGATATTTACATCCGCAGTGCAGGTGCCCCTCAAAGCTCGGGCCACGATGATCGGCCCTACGTAATGTGTCCCTGATGTTTCCTCTTTGTACTCCTTAACCTAACCAGTTCCGTCAAGTGACAGCAGGGCGAAATCGATTTGATCAACAATTCGAGTTTTAAAGGTGTTCGTTCGATATTTGTAAAAAAAGGAGTAAATGATGATTATGATAATGAATTTTTAGTGCGCTCATCTGCGGTCAAAGAGCGCCATAGCACAAGGTTTCTTTGTCTAATCAAGGTAGGCTCATAGACCTGTTTTCAAAGCGTGTCGCCTTAAAGAAGTAATGCGCCAGGCAAGGGAAAGAATGTACCTATTGTATCACCGGTGGGTGCCCGGCGGCATTGGGGATCGAACTTTGCATATCGCGCTGACGAGGCGGATGCTCCTAACGACTAGGCCACAGCTGCGGTTCAACCGAAGCGCTGCCTAACGGCTACGGAGAAAATCTATGCAGCTTTCACGTATAATTACTAGCCGGTGGAAAATATGCCCAGGTCCGGGGCTAGAACCCGAGTGCACCGTTTATCCGGGGAAGCCACTCCACCGACTAAGCTCGCCAGGATGGCTGACAGAGATAGGGCGAGAGGCTGTCGATCTTGAATTTGATCTCACGACAGTCTTGTTGTAATAATTAAGGGCAAACCGACGTGGTGAATGGTTTATATTTTATGAAGGCTTAACGTCCCAAAGGGACCAGGCTATGAGGGAGGACGCCGTAGCGGACTCGAGAAATTTCGACGCACCTGGAGTGCTTTGACGTGCACTGGCATCGCACGGTATACGGTCGTCTAGAATTTCGCCTGCGCTAAAATGCAGCCTCCGCGGTCGGGAGCGAACCCGCGTCTATTGGGTTAGCAGCCGATCATCATGACCATTGAACCACTGTTCAATTTCAAGTTTATTGTTATTGCATGTACAAGAAACGGGCTTATATATTATATACAGCAACAGGAGGTCCCAGAGTAAGAACCTGCCAGAGGGACCTCCTATAATTAGTGGGTGCATAAGACTATTAGAGCAGCAAGTAGAGGGCGAACAAACAAAACAAAAGAAAAAGAAAAAATACGCGTCAAGAAATACAATTCATAGGGAACAAGTGCAAATAAATAGAAGACAATTAGATATATACTAAAAACAGCAGCGTTATACAGTAATATCACAATAAATACTCATAAGCAGGAATATCTAGTAATCCGTAAAAAAATTTGGCTCTTCTGCATATTACGAACAAAGAAAACTACAAAGTGTTTTACAGAAACATGAAGCCTAACGATACAATAACAGAAAAATTGTAAAAAAAATTTATTAATCTATTTATGACAAATGAAAAGATGGTTCTGATAACAGAATTCTTTTCATATTGTGTTTAAAAAACTGCAATGAAAGAGATGACTTTATATTAACAGGGATGCGATTCCAAAGTGAAATACCATAGAAACGAAGTGTAAATTTACCATAGTTAGATCTGATTTTATGTAATAGAAGGTTTTAGCGTTCTGAAAACCTAGTATTATTTTTGTTCATGAGCTTATCAAAAGGAAGACTGTCTAAGGTTACTGTGGCGGCTATCGCCGTGGAGATTTCCAATAAGGGTAACTACTTGTTGGCATCATGCTGACTAGTTAGATAATGAGAGAATAATGGATGCCAAAATATCACAGCAGCTACGCGTGCTTACCTAACATCCGAAGAACTGCTCTTCGATAGTTCCTATCATGTAATTTTCTAGCTTACCAAACACTATTTTCGATAAACATGACTAATTCTTTCACATAACTGCAGCGCGAAAAAAGACGAACGCAATGAAAGGAAAACATTCACGATACGGACAATCGCTGCTCCGTGTCGCAACTAATTACGACATCGAAAAGTAGTTTTTCCCTCTAGCTTGAAATGACGTTCAATAGAGACGCCTATAATGGGACAAATATGTGCCTACCTCACAGGGTTGAAGACGTGCATAGCCGATATCTGGAGCATTGTGGAGAATCTCTCGCCAGGGACAAGACCCCAACGCGAAGCTACGGACTCCTCTTCATTGCTGCAAGTTGAGAAGGCAACGTGTGTCCCTTCTTGTGTTCTTTTATAGCATTCCAGCATAGTTTCTGGCAAATGCTGGCCCCGTTCATTATACAAGGCCATGGTATCGAGTACAATGCGAATGGCCAAAACATTTCGGTCTGGTGACTTCAGAGCAAGATACAGCCAATCATCGCTGAAGCAGGCTGTGAGGTCACCTCTTTTGATGTGAGGTTCCAACTCTGCGAAAGACTTGGCTCCGCTCGTTACGCCCGTGACACTGCGAATGGCGGTGATGCTGGACTGAACGTAAATCCCCAGAGTAAGCATGCACAGTGACCAGCACCCTATTGCAAGGTTTTGGAATGTTTTAGCACTGCCTGCTGGCGTTGGAGGACTCCTGCCCAAAAATGTGCTGACAAGAAACAGAGCCAGATGGGACAAGTTGACCTGGTGTCGTCCGAATGACAGAAGACGGCACCTGAGGACCTGGATCATAGCAACCAGAATGGTTGTGGACGTGAGCACAATCACAAACCAAAAGACGGAAAGCCAAGAGTCGATGAATGCAGTCTGCACTGAGTGTTCCTGAGGAACGAAGACGCACAACGATGTAGGGGAAAACTGGGCATCGATATAGATGTCGTCCAGCGAATACATTGCATTTGTTATTGGGTCCAGGACAAGATCGACGCGTTTATTGATGAGGTCTATGAGCTTCAATCTTTTTTTGGCAATGCTTATCGTGTTGTTTAGGTGCCTGTATGCGTGTAACAAGGCCAGGACCTCCGGCTTCGACATGACACTTACAGTGGGCTGATATTTTGCGGACAACATGGCGGAATATATTCCATCTCTTGGAAAACTCCCCTTTGACCTTCCTTCTTTGGTAAACAACCATGGTGGTGGCACCATTTGGCGGCTGGTGCATTTGCGAAAGCGGTCCTCGGGTGCATTGACGTCGTGTGCTGTCACGGTTACTACTTGGCAAGGCTTTTGCTGGAACATTCCTGGCACTTGTTGGTGTGACTTAACGGAAACGAACCAAAGAGCTCTCAACGGAGTTAAGATCATTGTTGGAACTGACACACTTACAATACTTGACCATGTTCCGTAGAAGGGAACGAAAATTAGCCTCGGTTGACTGTTGAATATGAGGGCATTGTTTGGTGAAATGCCGCATCGGTGAGCGAAAAGTACATGGTCAGAACTCATTAGCTCGCATCGTAGGTTACTGCTTGAGGAGCTCACAAACTTGAGAGGAACCGGCAGGTCTTGAAATGTAGCGCGAAGAATATCTGCGTCCGACTCGGCGAATACCAGTAGTGTTCTGGCTGACGTTCCTTTCGTGGAAGCCATGACATCGATCATCAGAGGATGCACCTCACACGACGACATCGTGATGAGAAAAACTTCAAGCACCAAAGCTGATTTCATAAAGAAGCATCCAAACGCGCTCGCAGTCTTCATTTCTTGGACTCGCGAAGTGCTGACTGGGTCTCTCCAAGAAGGTAAGCAAACACTAGTAGAAAAACTACTCGACCTGACGTCACTGGTGCACCCGCCGACTCAGAGAATGAGGATCTGCTTTTGGCCGTTCGGCTACTTCAATGCTTACTGACTCCTCCGAGGAGGTCACGAAGCAATCGAAAGTGTATGCCTGAAAATTTATGACAGTCACGCTATATCGAACCGATAGCTGTCAAGAAGAAGAGTGTGAGAACAGCGCTGAGAAAAGAGAAACTTGTGCTTCGTCATGAGGCCTCGACGCAAATAAGGTGTTAATGGGGCGCTTTCGCTCATAATTACAACGGCGCGCGAGAATATCGAATACTGCAACGCAGGGGTGTTTCAGGGCTCGTCGACTGGGGAGAAGCTTATAAATAATGAATGTTTTCGTGGTGAACTCTCGCTGGAATTGAGAAGAAAAGAAGGCTGCATGCTAGTGCACTTAAGCGCTATTCAGGCGAGCAAGATATTGACGAAGCCGCCGCGGTGGCTGAGTGGTTTTGGCCTGCTGGTCCGAAAGATGCGGGTTGGATCCTGGCCGCGGCGGTCGAATTTCGATGGAGGCGAAATTCTAGAGGCCCGTGTACTGTGCGATGCCAGTGCACTTTAAAGAACCCCATGTGGTCAAAATTTCCGGAGCCCTTCACTACGGCGTCTCTCATAGCATGAGTCGGTTTGGGACGTTAACCCCCCTCCGCCCCCCCCCCCTTAACCCTTAGCCCTAAGATATTGACGAATAAGTGCCATTGTTACTTTTTGTTAAGAAAAAATTGGAGTACTTTTGCTCCCATATTACACAGTGAGAGCTTTTTAAGGTTTCGTTCAGAAGTAAATTGGAAATGATTTTTCGGGAATAAATAGGGGCACTTTTTTACTATACTTTGTGTTTTCGTGTTTCTATGCACGCTTTTTTGCGACAATGATATTTTGTTTGCCCTTTCTCAGTTGCTGTGCTATAAAACAAAATGAGACAGGGCATCTTTCAAGCATATGAGTTTATGTATACTGCCTCCTCGACTATATTACAGAAATTAAATATCAGTTGTCTGAATTAATCAACCTCACCGGTGATGCTTCGCGTATGTTGTTTCGCAAAGGAAAAATCATTGTCAAAAAATTTACCTACAGGCTTCTTCGAAGCTTCCGTGGAAAAGTAATTAATATATAACATATATACCATTGCTATCGGTAAGCTCAGATTTAGCAGTCTGTGATACGTACAAGATCTCTCATTTTGATTTTCTCCGCCGATATTTTGTCGGAAATATAAGATATCGCGTTTGCCAGCCTCGTCGTTGATTCATGTTTGCCACCGGCAACAGTGTTTAAATTATGCAGGTTCCATTGTTGAATTTTCGTTTCTTTGTTTTTGAGCGTTCGCATAGATGCTCCCCTCGCCTCGGTGATGTTTTCATCCTTCTGTAAAAGCTTCACCGGCGTACCAGGAATGATTTTACGCGCCTTGCTGAAACTGTGGCCTTATTGACACTCCAGTATGCAACATATACAATATACCAGCCGTTTCAGTAAAGGTTTTAGGTAATTCTCAAAAATAGTTTTTTTTAGGTAAAAGTATTGCGTATTCAGCATAGTATTACCAGTGTTTGCGGCCACCAGAAAGCTGGTGAATCACCTGAAGTCGGAAGCTGGTTTAGTAATTTTTTATAATTAACTTTTCAGCATTTAAAGTTAGGCACCATTTTGCGAATAGAGATTTGTTACATGCCGTTAGGAGCAGCGTTATCAATGTTAATAATGTAGCAAACTCGATAACCCTACGCGCTGTGTCTCGAATATATTTAGCTTTTTTGACCTGTTACGTGCATTGGAAAAGTTGCTTTGCCTACTTCCTTTTCGAAATCGAATGGGTTTTGGCACGACGTAGCGAAAGTTGTGTCGATACTCAGCGCTGAGGATAATTTCGTTTTCGGAATTCTAGTAAATGATATCGCTATTACTAACGACCGGCTACAAATCTCTTATTGCAACTAGCTATGATAGTTAAGAAGTTAATCGTCAAATTAGTTAACCGGCTTAATACTTAAGACAATTCACGGGCTTTCATGTGTCCGGCAAGAGTGGTAATAAAATTCAGCAAAAGCCATATTTTTGTTCCAAAAAGTGAGTTTTTTAAAATTACTTAAAGTATTCCATGAAACATGTGGTATGCAGGGTTTATCTCTTGTCACAACCAGACTCACTGCTTGCCGGATACACACAGTGGGCTGCCCGCGCGCAAGAGAACCTGTAGGCAACTCCTCTCACAACTTCAGGAAGGCTTCTACCGTAGACCTTGTTAGAAGTGTCGCTCACCACTGACACATCTCTTACCATACTTCTTACGGCCACATGATCCGCAGCTATTCTTAACACTTCAGTCCAGCACGTCCATGGCGTGCCTAGTGAGGAGAAATGGGCGCATCGAAATAACCTGGCACTCGGGACTAGAGATGAAAGTTCTTTTTTCGTGCCGCGGCGGTCGAATTTCGATGGAGGCGAAATTCTAGAGGCCCGTGTACTGTGCGATGTCAGTGCACGTTAAAGAACCCCAGGTGGTCGAAATTTCCGGAGCCTTTCACTACGGCGTCTCTCATAGCCTGAGCCGCTTTTGGACGTTAAACCCTCATAAACCAAACCAACCCTTTTTTCGTGGCTGTTTGGCTGTTAGCAGTCGCTGTCTATTGCAATGTATGAATTAGTGGCGCTGATCTTTCTGGCGACAGATAAATCTGATCACAAGCAGCACGGATAAGAAATGCTAGCGGCTTTGAGATTTGAGTATTTCAGAGGATGGCGGATGCAAAAGGATGCGGTTTAGGAGATGTTCCCAAGAGATAACGGGAGGCACCGGCGTAGTGATCCGAGCACCCAAATCATTACACCTCTGTTTTAGGGCAGGACTTCAAAGAAGAAACTCTAGCTAAGCGTGCCGCGACTCTGAGCATTTTTATTCTATTGGTAACTAAATATTCCCGTGCAATTAAAAATTATTTCGCTCTTGCAATGAGGGCGCTACTTTCAAATAGAGGCCTGTAAAGAAAGTTAAAACGCCTCTCGTTCACTAACATTGATCTCATTGTCGGTTGGCAAGGAAAGTACAGGCACAACCAGAAATAAAACTTTCGGGACTTCTTAACCACGCTCGTAAAGAAGAAAATGCGAGAGCATTTTCAACTGAGCCCAACATGAAAGTTCCAATTGATCGCATATTTTTGGAAGTTGATCGAGCTCAGAAATTGCATTAAGGTGGATTATTGTGAAATATGGGTGGATTGCATTTCATTAGGGAAGATTAAGGTGGATTAGAGAAAAAGTAGAAGGATAAAGGAAGATTAGTGGAGTTACACGGCGCATCAAGGTTAATTAGTGAGGATTAGTGGCGGCTTATGATTGCTTATTGGGTTGGATTAGTGCATTTTCTTATGATAATGCAATAGAAGGCAATCGAAAATTCTAGACCTCAGATTTAAAAATTTCAAGGTGCCGATGGTGTCACCACCGTCAAGACCTTTCACGGGATTTCGTTATGGAGTTAACAGGGCCATTTTTGTTGACGACAAGCTTAGTGCTATCGCATTGAAAAATGTATTTGGATGCTTGCATTTGTTAATGAAATTATTTAAAATCAAGTGTGTCTTACATTGGAGAAAGCAGATACAAATAGCAGGCAGCGCCGGTTGTACGCGGCGTCAACAATTAACCCTGCCATCAAGCTTTACATGACCTACTCTCCTGTCGATCGGGGCTTTTTACCTATGTCTCCTGCTCTGCAAAACAGATAAAGCTAAAACACGGCAGCAGATGACATCACATTTAAGATAATAATGTTTAGGATAAATGAGATGCGCATCCAGTAATAGCTCTCGCCGTGAGAACGAAGAAATGAATGAGTGATATGCCTGCCGTTTTTTGCAGTTCCGCGTAGCTATTTTCTGCCTTTAATGCGAACTACAGGGGCGCATTTGTTACCGTAGGCAAACGGGCGGGAAGCTATCACAACAGTGGCGAAATCCTATGCGTATCTCAGAAATTGGTACTATGAAATCCACTTTCGATTTTCACATGTCATGAAGACCGTTTTCAGTGTTTTAATTTTTGGTTTTCCGTTTATGCAGAGGGCAAACGCACATGCTACACAGTTGAATTTTAGTTTATTGATATCATTACAATCGAACACACAGTCCATGGTGACTGTGTCGCTCAAGGCGGTTCTATCGGAGACACCCTCTTACTAAGTACATGTAGAAGTCGCATAGTGCAGGAAGGTATGTGATACAACAAACACTTTAGCAACAGCATAAGGGAAGAGAGAACACAGACAAAGGTGGAACAGCAAATAACCGATTTTTCAGAGAAAAATGTCCAAAAATTATAGTAACAATTTAGTATAGAAGTATGTGAAAGTAATGTAAAAGGTGAAGAAAATTCAAGTAAACATGAACACCATGACACTGAAAAGATTAAATTACAATGCAGAGAATGCAGAATACTTCTTGAAGTATAACACTGTATGGTGGATATGGAAGAAAAATAAAAAAGATGCAAGGGTGAAGAGTGAAGACGTAGTCCACTTTCTAGTATTCGTCCACGCAATGCAAACACTGCGAGAAATAAAAAAATGAATGTGGTTTAGCTCTGGTTAAACGTGGTGCGACGCGATAGCTAGAGCTGGCCGAGTGAAACTCGCTCAGACGAATTTCAAAGTCACGTCTTTCGCCGCTCCGTTTAGCTGGGCGTTCCTTCTTCATCTTCGTCCCACTTAACACGGCGCATGCGCACAGCTGTTGCGGCTGTTGCGCGCCGCGCTGCCGGCAGCAGTAGCTGCTCCGCACCACGTGACCAGCCCACGTGACCAACGGCCGCACCATGTGATCAACCCACGTGACCAACCACGTGAGCAACGGCGCCGCCACGGTGGCCACGTTGAAGGCACGAAACGATAGCGTAATGTAGTTATCGCTACAAAATACAGACACAGCACTCGTTTTAGACCAAGTGCTTTTGACCAACCGTTACGCTCGACTGACCGACGGACCGACGAAACGACCGACCGGTCGGTTCGGGTCGGGTCGGTCGGTCAGTCACTGTACGTGCTTAGGCCCCTCTGAGGTAGACAACGCAATATGCTATTACACCACGGTATGTTTTAAGCGTTTTGTGAAGCTTGTCTATGGGGTGGCAAGTATGCATTCACCACTATAGGCTCATTTTTATTAGCCTTTCTCTCCAGAACTTGAGAAGATCGTATGTGTTCTCGAAAATCGTGGCGGTAGTAGTAAGTGTCTCGGTCGCACAAGCCTTCGTGCACTCACAACTCAACACGGACCTGTCTCTTGAGACGCCAACGGAAAACGATCTCTCCCGCCAGTGCGAGTGGCGAGATGAGGCAGCCAACCAGGTAGGCGGCAAAGTACAAATGAAATGGTTCTGCTGCTGCCACCTGGTGAGCGCTGTCGGGAACCACTCGTCTTCGGTGAGGTACAGCCAGTCCCCCTTCTGCGATGGCCAGCAGTACACGACGGTGTTGGTACCTGGAAAGACATTGTGGGGGATTCATATCATTTCCAATCCAGGGTCCGTTTGTTGTGTTTCTGATTCGTTCGTTTGCATTATAATTATTTCTTGATATCCTCTGTTACACTACGCATTTAAGGCAACCACTTCTTTGCAACCGGCTTAGGCATGTGGGCGAGGAATGAGCGATACCGAAGAGGCCAATAAAAGCAAACCCGGAGAGGATCATCATCAAAGTAACGATAATTTTCCCATTATGTTTTGAATTTCGAATTATTCATACCTGCAGGTGCGGCTGCAGTGTCATTAATATTCAGTGCCTCTATAAAAGCGCGCCAACATCAGTCTCAAATCATTCGTGGAAGTCCAGAAAAGTTCACTCTCTTTCCTAGTCTTTCCCGAATGAATGTGAGTTCCGATGACGCAGCTAACCTCTGTGTGGCCTGTTATAAAACACGCCTTCCTTGCACTCCCAAAGATCACTAGGGTGCAAAACTATGGTGTTGTTCTTTATTATTTCCTTAACAGCATTTACCTCTTTGTAACCCTACACGAAAATGTGAAGTCAACAAAGAGGAGAAAATGTCCCACGACGACAACACGCTGTTAGTCAAGAGGAAAATACAGAAACTAACCGCAGCAGAATTATAAATCACGACTGTCGACAGTGTGTTTTAACACAACAGCGTTAATTAGCTCGTGTCGCACAAAAGCCGGTGTCGTCGGCGTCGGCGTCTTTGGCCGTGAGCGAAAAATGGCTCATCAAGGTGGACACCTGAACCGCGCCGTAAGAGAAAAGATTTTAACGCGGCAGCGTTAAGGATTGATTGATTGATGAATTGATTAATTAATTGATCGATCGATTGAATAATTATTATATGTTTGGTTGATTGATTGATTGATTGATCGATAGATCGATTTTTCCTTCCCTTACGGCACGATATGAGTGTCCAGCGAGAAATGTGAGACAGGCTTCATTTCATTTCCTTAAAAGCAATTGTTCATTTTCCTTCCCTTACGGCCCGGTTCGGGTGTCCGCCGAGATATATGAGACAGGCGTCCCTTCCCTAAATTGTCCACCAGGCCACGCGTCGCGCCGAACGGGCGATGGCGTTCCGTGTACTCCTCGGCAACGCTGCGACACGCTGTCGCGTCTCACTCTCAAAGACGAAGCTTAAGCGTCCTCCAATTTTTGTCTTTTCTTTCTTTTCATTCGTTTTCTAACATTTCAAGTTTACTGCAGTCCGCTTTATATCCGCAGCCATCAGCATGGTATGCGTAACCGACCACAGAGGGTTCAGCTCATACCCATGGGGATGCCATTTATGTGACGTTGTGGAAGGGGTATTTAAGGGCATCCAGTGAGCGTTTACGAGGATGAGCCACATGTGGTCACAATATCGAGGCATTCCTAGGGATACGGGTAGAATGGAGGTCAGAGTACCTATTTTTAAAGGGACGTTTAGGGTAACTTCAGCCACTCTTAGATCTTAGTTGAATTTCATTATTGGTATGTTTCGGCCATATTTACGTTCACACTGTAGCGAAAGTATTTTGAATGCTAACAACTCTAGTGTTCAATGCATTTTCATTCACTTACCTCGAATGAAACTCTTTATGCAGTGACACTACTAAATGGAAGCGGATGGAGATGCGGTGTAGCCTCAGTGGTCTGTCTACAAATGGTGAGTTATCACAGTCTGATTGTGAAAACTGCGCATGACGACGATGCGTATTATATTTCAGCCTTTTATTTTCTATTTTTATTTTGGCAATAAGTGGTCTGTGTGCGTGTGTCAAGCATCGGAGGGAATCGGGACACCTTCCAGAGACTCTTTTCGCACCCTGAAGATGCCACCTCCTGTGTACCCTCTTAAGGGTGCCTATCCAGGCTACCTCGAAAGTGGGTACGAATATTAACCGTGCTTACTGTTTAGATTAAGCGATATCAGGTAGCTGTATGAGGAGCGGTTCAAGCATAGATATGAGCTCATATCTAAGAAATGTTTAGTGTAGAGGCGCACCTCAAAAGCTAAAAAATTGAGAAGACTGGGCAGATCTTGAATGCTGGCGCAGATAACACCTTAGTACGAAATAGCGTAGACCAGGACTGCCCTGGCGTCAAATGGGTTTGATGCTGCTGTGACATCGAGCATTAAAGAATGGAGGTGGCTCAGTGAAAAGAAAACAAAAGAAACAACACCACAGCGGATTTAATGAGAACTCCAAAACGTGCTGAAAGGAGCAGTTGCTCGGAATGAGCCTCTCATATTAACGGCGATGTCATCAAATCACTCTGGGACAAAAATGTAAGATTTCGGTGGCACAAATGTTTGCAGGCGAGATAGCTGAGTTAGGGATGCAAATATATCGAATAGTGGAGCAAGGCGCACTGTAACATGTTTGTCCGCTTGTAGACTATCTGTTTGATCACACGACATCGACAGAACAATCTAAAAGACTGTCTCAAACTTTGCCTATGCTGTAGTCAGCAGTATTTAAACTAAGAACAGGAAAGGCGGAGCCTTAAACAGAATCACCGTACATGTGGCATTAAGTTGAGGGCTTGAGATGTGGGGAGACACAGATAAGAACAAAGAATAAAGCAGAAAAGTGATGGCATATTGTTTACGGTGCTAGAAAGTTTGAAATATTCATGGCAACGGAAGAACTCCGTGCTTGTCGCCACCAAGCAAGCCGTCGATAAAAACGGTGCGCTGCACGATTTCAGGCGTAAAAATTCAATGTTTTTCTCACTGAAAACACATGAGCAAAGGTAGAATACGAAAGAGTCCTGGCCTTATGGGAACTATAATGAGGGAACATCATATATAGGACACCCGTACTTGTCCATCACTTGTCAATGCTACTTGCATCGTGTGCAGCACACTCGTAGACACGGCAAGAAAAGGGAAGCATAAAGAAAAACAAGTAATTGAAGAAACTAACAAGACAAAATGGAAATTGTGGAAACTTCGTAAGCTCTTCCACGTGGCCGGGCTACATTGTACGGAATATTAGGCACATAAAAAGGCCAGATACTAATTTCCTAAAGAAGTTTCTTCAACTGTTTATACCAAAATATGCGGAGAATTATATGTAATTTTCCTAGAGCGACTTTTGTATGCACAGCCATCTGATGTCGAAAGGTACCCAACGTGAGCACGGCGATGATCATGGCGTATGTGTTTGTAGCGAACGAGTAAAACTGTGCGAAGAGAACGGAACGAAATACCAGACAAGGTGCAGACGTTCATCTGATTTTATTTATTAAAACAGGTGGCATATAAGGCCTATGAACTCAACAAGATATACGCTAGCGCCGAAAGGGCTCAACGTAACGACAACAGGAGTACAAAAGCACTAGTGTATATATCAGATCCTGCCAGGCCATCTGGCGATACACTGAGAGGCACTTAGTGAGTTACCTGGAAGCAGCGTGCCACGAGCACTTCGCGGAACGGTCAGGTCAAGAGCACATACTGCCCCATCTCAAGATGTCGTCTGATATTTACATCCGCAGTGCAGGTGCCCCTCAAAGCTCGGGCCACGATGATCGGCCCTACGTAATGTGTCCCTGATGTTTCCTCTTTGTACTCCTTAACCTAACCAGTTCCGTCAAGTGACAGCAGGGCGAAATCGATTTGATCAACAATTCGAGTTTGAAAGGTGTTCGTTCGATATTTGTAAAAAAAGGAGTAAATGATGATAATGATAATGAATTTTTATTGCGCTCATCTGTGGTCAAAGAACGCCATAGCACAAGGTTTCTTTGTCTAATCAAGGTAGGGTCAAAGACATGTTTTCAAAGCATGCCACCTTAAAGAAGTAGAGCACCAGGCAAGGAAAAGATTGTGCCTATTTTATCACCGGTGGCTACCCGGCGGCATTGGGGATCGAACTTCGCATATCGCGCTGGTGAGGCGGATGCTCCTAACGACTAGGCCACCGCTGCGGTTCAACCGAAGGGCTGCCTAACGGCTGCGATGAGAATCTATGCAGCTTCCACGTATAATTACTAACTGGTGGAAAATATGCCTAGGTCCGGGGCTGGAACCCGAATGCACCGTTTATCCGGGGCAGCCACTCCACCGACTAAGCTCGCCAGGATGGCTGACAGAGATAGGGCGAGAGGCTGTCGATCTTGAATTCGATCTCACGACAGTCTTGTTGTAATAATTAAGGGCAAACCGACGTAGGGAGTGGTTTATATTTAAAGAAGGTTTAACGTCCCAAAGGGACCAGGCTATGAGGGAGGACGCCGTAGCGGACTCGAGATATTTCTACGCACCTGGAGTGCTTTAACGTGCACTGGCATCGCACGGTATACGGTCGTCTAGAATTTCGCCTGCGCTGAAATGCAGCCTCCTCGGTCGGGAGCGAAGCCGCGTCTATCGGGTTAGCAGCCGATCATCGTGACCATTGAACCACTGTTCAAGTTCAAGTTCAAGTTTATTGTTTTGCATGTACAAGAAACGGGCTTACATATTATATGCAGCATCAGGAGGTCCCAGAGTGAGAAACTGCCAGGGGGACCTCCTATAATTTGTGGGTGCATAAGAGTATTTGAGCAGCAAGTAGAGGGCGATCAAACAAAACAAAAGAAAAAGAAATAAAACGCGTCAAGAAATACAGTTCATAGGGAACAAGTGCAAATAAATAGATTACAATTAGATATATAGTAAAAACAGCGTTATACAGTAATATCACAATAAATAATCATAAGCAGGAATATCTAGTAATCTGTAATAAAAATTTGGCTCTTCTGCATATTACGAACAAAGAAAACTACAAAGTGTTTTACAGAAACATGAAGCCTAACGATACAATAACAGAAATAATGTAAAGAAAATTTAATAAATGTATTTATGACAAATGAAAAGATGGTTCTGCTAACAGTATTCTTTTAATACTGTGTTTAAAAAACTGCAATGAAAGAGATGACTTTATATTAACAGGGATGCGACTCCAAAGTGAAATACCATAGAAACGAAGTGTAAATTTACCATACTTAGATCTGATTTTAGGTAACAGAAGGTTTTAGCGTTCTCAAAACCTAGTATTATTTTTGTTCATGAGGTTATCAAAAGGAAGACTGTCTAAGGTTACTGTGGCGGCTATCGCCGTGGAGATTTCCAATAAAGGTAACTACTTTTTGGCATCATGCTGACTAGTTAGATAATGAGAGAATAATGGATGCCAAATTATCACAGCAGCTAGGCGTGCTTACCTAACATCCGAAGAACTGCTCTTCGATAGTTCCCTATCATGTAAGTTTCTAGCTTACCAAACACCATCTTCGATAAACATGACTAATTCTTTCACATAACTGCAGCGCGAAAAAAGACGAATGCAATGAAAGGAAAACATTCACGATACGGACAATCGCTGCTCCGTGTCGCAACTAATTACAACATCGGAAAATAGTTTTTCCACCTAGTTTGAAATGACGTTCAACAGAGACGCCTATAATGGGACAAATATGTACCTACCTCACAGGATTGAAGACGTGCATAGCTGATATCTGGAGCATTGTGGAGAATCTCTCGCCAGGGACAAGACCCCAACGCGAAGCTACGGACTCCTCTTCATTGGTGCAAGTTGAGAAGGCAACGTGTGTTCCTTCTTGTGTTCTTTTATAACATTCCAGCATAGTTTCTGGCAAATGCTGGGCCCGTTCATAATAAATGGGCATGGTATCGAGTACAATGCGAATGGCCAAAACATTTCGGTCTGGTGACTTCAGAGCAAGATACAGCCAGTCATCGCTGAAGCATACTGTGAGGTCACCTCTTTTGATCTGAGGTTCCAACTCTGCGAAAGACTTGGCTCCGCTCGTTACGCCCGTGACACTGCGAATGGCGGTGATGCTGGACTGAACGTAAATCCCCAAAGTAAGGATGCACAGTGACCAGCACCCTATTGCAAGGTTTTGGAATGTTTTTTCACTGCCTGCTGGCGTTGGAGGACTCCTGCCCAAAAATGTGCTGACAAAAAAGAGAACCAGATGGCACAAGTGGACCTGGTGGCGTCCGAATGACAGAAGACGGCACCTGAGGACCTGGATCATAGCAACCAGAATGGTTGTGGACGTGAGCACAATCACAAACCAAAAGACGGAAAGCCAAGAGTCGATGAATGCAGTCTGCACTGAGTGTCTCTGGGGAACGAAGACGCACAACGACGTAGGGGAAAACTGCGCATGGATATAGATGTCTTCCAGCGAATACATTGCATTTGTTATTGGGTCCAGGACAAGATCGACGTGTTTTTTAATGAGGTCTATGAGCTTCAATTTTTTTTTGGCAATGCTTATCGTGTTGTTTAGGTGTGTGTATGCGTCTAACAAGGCCAGGACCTCCGGCTTCGACATGGCACTTACAGTCGGCTGATATGTTGCGGACAACATTGCGGAATATTTTCCATCTCTTGGAAAACTCCCCTTTGACCTTCCTTCTTCGGTAAACAGCCATGGTGGCGGCACCATCTGGCGGGTGGCGCATTTGCGAAAGCGGTCCTCGGGCGCATTGACGTCCTCTGCTGTCACGCTTACCACTTGGCAAAGCTTACGCTCGAACATTCCTGGGCATTGTTGGTGTGACATAACAGAAACGAACCAAAGAGCTCTCCACGGAGTTAATATCATTGTTTCCAGTGGCCTCCTTTCAATACTTGACCATGTCCCATAGAAGGGAACGAAAATTAGCCTCGGTTGACTGTTGAATATGAGGACATTGTTTGGTGAGATGCCGCATCCACGACCCAAAGGTACATGTTCAGAACTCATTAGCTCGCAAAGTAGGTAACTGCTTTTGGAGCTCACAAATTTGAGAGGAACGGGCAGGTCTTGAAATGTAGCGCGAAGAATATCTGCGTCCGACTCTGCGAATACCAGTAGTGTTCTGGCTGACGTTCCTTTCGTCGAGGCCATGACATCGATCATCAGAGGATACACCTCACACGACGACATCGTGATGAGAAAAACTTGAAGCACCAAAGCTGATTTCATAAAGAAGCACGTAAACACGCTCGCAGTCTTCATTTCTTGGACTCGCGCAGTGCTGACTGGGTCTCTCCAAGAAGGTAAGCAAACACTAGTAGAGAAGCTAGTGGATCTGACGTCGGTGGTGCGCCCGCTCACTCAGAGAATAAGAACCTTCTTTTGGCCGTTCGGCTACTTCAATGCTTACTGACTCCTCCGAGGAGGTCACGAAGCAAACGAAAGTGTATGCCTGAAAATTTATGGCAGTCACGCTATATCGAACCGATAGCTGTCAAGAAGAAGAGTGTAAGAACAGCGCTGAGAAAAGAGAAACTTGTGCTTCGTCATGAGGCCTCGGCACAAATAATGGGTGAACGAGGCGTATTCGCTCATAATAATAAAGGCGCGCGAGAATATCGAATACTGCAACGCAGGGATGTCTCAGCGCTCGTCGACAGGGGAGAAGCTTATAAATAACTAATGTTTTCATGATGAATTCTCGCTGGAAATGAGAATAAAATAAGGCTGCATACTAGTGCACTTAATCGCTATTCAGGCGAGCAGGATATTGACGAACCCGCCGCGGTGGCTGAGTGGTTTTGGCCTGCTGGTCCAAAAGACGCGGGTTCGATCCCAGCCGGGGCGGTCGAATTTCGATGGAGGCGAAATTCTAGAGGCCCATGTACTTGCGATGCCAGTGCATTTTAAAGAACCCCATGTGGTCAAAATTTCCGGAGCCCTTCACTACGGCGTCTCTCATAGCATGAGTCGGTTTGGGACGTTAATCCCCCCCTTAACCCTTAGCCCTAAGATATTGACGAATAAGTGCCATTGTTACTTTTAGTTAAGAAAAAATTGGAGTACTTTTGCTCCCATATTACACAGTGAGAGCTTTTTAAGCTTTCGTTCAGCAGTAAATTGGAAATTGATTTTTCGGGAATAAATAGGGGCACTTTTTAGTATACTTTGTGTTTTCGTGTTTCTATGCATGCTTTTTTGCGAGTGATATTTTGTTTGCCCTTTCTCATTTGCTGTGCTATAAAACAAAATGAGACAGGGCATCTTTCAAGCATATGAGATTATGTATACTGCCTCCTCGACTATATACAGAAATTAAATATCAGTTGTCTGAATTAATCAACCTCACGGGTGATGCTTCGCGTATGTTGTTTCGCAAAGGAAAAATCATTGTCAAAAAAATTTACCTACAGGCTTCCTCGAATCTTCCGTGGAAAAGTAATAAATATATAACATTGCTATCGGTAAGCTCAGATTTGGCAGTCAGTGGTACGTACAAGATCTCTGATATTGATTTTCTCCGCGGAGATTTTGTCGGAAATGTAAGATATCGCGTTTGCCAGCCTTATCGTTAATTCATGTTTGCCACCGGCAACAGTGTTTAAATTATGCAGGTTCCATTGTTGAATTTTCGTTTCTTTGTTTTTGAGCGTTCGCATAGATGCTCCCCTCGCCTCGGTGATGTTTTCTTCCTTCTGTAAAAGCTTCACCGGCGTACTAGGAATGATTTTACGCGCCTTGCTGAAACTGTGGCCTTATTGACACTCCAGTATGCAACATATACAGTATACCAGGCGTTTCAGTAAAGGTTTTAGGTAGTTCTCAAAAATAGTTTTTTTAGGTAAAAGTATTGCGTATTCAGCATAGTATTACAAGTGTTTGCGGCCACCAGAAAGCTGGTGAATCACCTGATGTCGGAAGCTGGTTTAGTAATTTTTTCCAATTAACTTTTCAGCATTTAAAGTTAGGCACCATTTTGCGAATAGAGATTTGTAACATGCCGTTAGGAGCAGCGTTATCAATGTTAATAATGTAGCAAACGCGATAACCCTACGCGCTGTGTCTCGAATATATTTAGCTTTTTTGACCTGTTACGTGCATTGGAAAAGTGGCTTTGCCTACTTCCTTTTCGAAATCGAATGGGTTTTGGCACGACGTAGCAAAAGTTGTGTCGATACTCAGCGCTGAGGATAATTTCGTTTTCGGAATTCTAGTAAATGATATCGCTATTACTAACGACCGGCTACAAATCTCTAATTGCAACTAGTTGTCTAGCTATGATAGTTAAGAAGTTAATCGTCAAAATTAGTTAACCGGCTTAATACTTAAGACAATGCACGGGCTTTCATGTGTCCGGCAAGAGTGGTAATAAAATTCAGCAAAAGTCATATTTTTGTTCCAAAAAGTGAGTTTTTTAAAATTACTTAAAGTATTCCATGAAACACGTGGTATGCAGGGTTTATCGCTTGTCACCACCGGACTCACTGCTTGCCGGATACACACAGTGGGCTGCCCGCGCGCAAGAGAACCTGTAGGCAACTCTTCTCACAACTTCAGGTAGACTTCTACCGTAGACCTTGTTAGAAGTGTCTCTCACCACTGACACACCTCTTACCATACTTCTTACGGCCACATGATCCACAGCTATTCAGAACACTTCAGTCCATGGCGTGCCTTGTGAGGAGAAATGGGCGCATCGAAATAACCTGGCACTCGGCACTAGAGATGAAAGTTCTTTTTTCGTGGCTGTTTGGCTGTTAGTAGTCGCTGTCTATTGGAGTCTATGAATTAGTATCACTGATCTTTCTGGCAACAGATAAAGGTGATTACAAGCAGCACGTATATGAAATGCTGGCGGCTTTGAGATTTAAGTATTTCAGAGGATGGCTGATGCAAAAAGATGCGGTTTAGGAGATGTTCCCAAGAGATAACGGGAGGTACCGGCGTAGTGATCCGAGCACCGAAATGATTACACCTCTGTTTTAGGGCAGGACTTCAAGAAAGAAACTCTAGCTAAGCGTGCCGCGACTCGGAGCCCCCTTCGGGGAAGACTGGACAAAACTCCCCCACCTGGCATCGATGTCACCATTGATGCCACCCGCATACCAGAGGTAGACAAAGTTCGCATCCTGGAAATGGTTCTCCAGAACAATGGCAAGAACACTGCCACAATCACCAAGCTCACTGCTACCGTTCAACAAAACGTTCGCCTCATCAGACGAATCGCTAACAAACACCGAGGCATGCGGGAACACGACCTCCGCCGCCTGATCCAGGCTTTCGTCCTTAGCCGGGTTGTGTACTCCCTGCCCTATCTCTTCCTCTCCCTGGTAGAAGAGAACAAAGTCAACTGCATCATCCGTCAGGCGTACTAGACGGCCCTCAACCTCCCCCAGCACACGTCGAATGAACGCCTCCTTATGATGGGCGTACACAACACCCTCGCCGAGCTCACCGAGGCCCATCGATCTGCCCAACTTGATCGGCTCTCCTTCACCCTAGCCGGCCGTCACATTCTTGACGCCATTGGCCTACACCCCCCTGGCTATTATACCCGCACCTTCTCCCTCCCACACCGCACACGGGACCTCATCACCATTCACCCCCCTCCCCAAGAACATGCATCCCGAGCATCACGCGGCTCGTCATGCTGCTCGGGCTGCAGCCCTACACAAACACTATGGCGCACAGCCGGAGAGCGTCTACGTCGACGCAGCCTCTTACACCTCCTCTTCCGCCTTTGCCCTTGCGGTAGTGTCCAATTCGTACACCCCTATTTCGGCAGGCACTGTTATTGTCTCCACTCCTACGGAAGCGGAGGAGGCAGCTGTAGCCTTAGCCATCGCTACTACATCGGCGACCCACATTTTCAGCGACTCAAAAACCGCGGTCCGTAACTTTGCGAAAGGCCGCATCTCCGAACCCGCTTTCCGGCTTCTAAGCCGGTCTCCCGCCCCTACCCGACCTATTCAGCTTCTCTGGGTCCCGGCCCACGCCGGCCAACCAGGTAACGAGGCGGCTCATTCTTTAGCTCGAGGTTTCCTCAGCCGACCAGGAGCCGCCGACGCCTGGGGAGACGCTCGAGTTCGAATGGTCGCGTATCACGAGATCACTATACACTACCGTGAGCAACGGCTAACGTATCCCCCTCCGCACAAGTCTCTCACTAAATTGCAGCAGGTGACGTGGCGACAGCTACAATCCCGCACCTTCCTCTCCCCTGCCCACTTAGCCCTGGTTCACCCGGGACTGTTCACGCAAGTATGCACCCTCTGCGGCGCTCCGAAAGCGGATTTTGCACACATTCTTTATTCTTGCTCTGAGCTCCTTCCACCAGCCGATTGGCAACTCACAGACTTTGAGCGATCGGAGGCTGCGGTGTCCAGTTCTGACCCGGCTGCCCAACAACAGCTAGTGGACTGGGCTTAGGAAGTCGCTGAGAAGCATCACCTTACGGCCACGACACGCATCCAAGAGCAATCCCATCACTAGGATGTAACAATTAAGGCTTGCTCTACTTTATAAAGTTTTTCACCACCACCACTCTGAGCATTTTTATTCTGTTGGCTAACTAAATATTCCCGTGCAATTAAAAAGTATTTCGCTCTTGCAATGAGGGCGCTACTTTCAAATAGAGGCCTGTAAAGAAAGTTAAAACGCCTCTCGTTAACTAACTTTGATCTCATTGTCGCTTGGCAAGGAAAGTAGAGGCACAAACAGAAATAAAACTTTCGGGACTTCTTAACCACGCTCGTAAGGAAGAAAATGCGATAGCATTTTGAAGTTAGCCCAACATGAAAGTCCCAATTGACCCCAAATTTTTGGAAGTAGACCAAGCACAGAAATTGCATTAAGGTGGATTATTGTGACGTATGGGTGGATTGCATTTAATTAGGGAAGATTAAGGTGGATTAGAGAAAAAGTAGAAGGATAAACGAAGATTAGTGAAGCTACATGGCGCATCAAGGTTAATTAGTGAGGATTAGTGGCGGCTTAAGATCGATTATTTGGTTGGATTAGTGCATTTTCTTATGATAATGCCATAGAAGGCAATCGAAAATTCAAGACCTCAGATTTTCAGATTTGAAGGTGCCGATGGCGTCACCACCGTCAAGACCTTTCACGCCATTTCGTTATAGAGTTAACAGGGCCATTTTGGTTGACGACAAGCTAAGTGCTATCGCATTGAAAAATGTATTTAGATGCTTGCATTTCTAAATGAATTTATTTAAATTGAAGTGTGTCTTACATTGGAGAAAGCAGATACAAATAGCAGGCAGCGCCGGTTGTACGAGGCGTCAACAATTAACCCTGCCATCAAGCTTTACATGACCTACGCTGGCATCTATTGGGGCTTTTTACCTATTTCTCCTGCTCTGCAAAACAAAGCCATAACAAGCGTGGTAGATGAAATGAAATTTAAGATAATAATGTTTAGGATAAATGAGATGCGCATCCAGTAATAGCTCTCGCCGTGAGAACGAAGGAATGAATCAGTGATATGCCTGCCGTTTTTTGCAGTTCCGCGTATCTGTTTTCTGATGTTAATGCGAACTACAGGGGCGCATTTATTACCGTAGGCAAACGGGCCGGAAGCTATCAGAACAGTGGCGAAATCCTATGCTTACGTCAGAAAGTGGTACTATGAAACGCACTTTCGACTTTCACATGTCATGAAGACCGTTTTCAGCGTTTAAATTTTTTGGTTTTTTGTTTATTCAGAGAGCAAACGCACATGCTGCACAGTTGAATTTTAGTTTATTGATATCATTACAAACGAACACACAGTTCATGGTGACTGTGTCGCTCAATGTGGTTCTATCGGAGACATCCTCTCAATAAGTGCAGTAGAAGTCGCATAGTGGGGAAAGCTATATCGTACAACAAGCACTTTAGCAACAACATAACGGGACAACGAACACAGACAAAGGTACAGCAGCAAACAACCGATTTCTCAGAGAAAAATGTCCCCAAATTATAGTAACAATTTAGTATAGAAGTATGTTAAGTAATGTAAAAGGTGAACAAAATCCAAATAAATATGAACACCGTGACACTGAAAAGATTAAATTACAATTCAGAATATACAGATTACTACTTGCAGTATAACACGGTACGGTGCAAGGGTGACAAGATGCAAGGGTGAAGAGTGAAGACATTGTCCACTTTCTAGTGTTATTCCACGCAATGCAAACACTGCTAGAAATAAAAAAGTGGCTGTGGTTTAGCTCTCGTTAAACGTCGAGTGACGCGATAGCTACAGCTGGCCGAGTGAAACTCGCTCAGACGAATTGCAAAGTCACGTCTGGTCACGTGGTGCGGAGCAGCTACTGCTGCCGGCGGCGCGGCGCGCAACAGCCGCGACAGCTGTGCGCATGCGCCTTGTCAAGTGGGACGAAGATGAAGAAGGAACGCCCAGCGAAACGAAGCGGCGAAAGATAATGATAATAATAATTGGTTTTTTCCCCCAAAAGCCAATTATTATTATTGTTATCTTTCGCCGCTCCGTTTCGCTGGGCGTTCCTTCTTCATCTTCGTCCCACTTGACAAGGCGCATGCGCACAGCTGTTGCGGCTGTTGCGCGCCCCGCCGCCGGCAGCAGTAGCTGCTCCGCACCACGTGACCAGCCCACGTGACCAACCACGGGAGCAACGGCGCCGCCACGGTAGCCACGGGGTGGCCACGTTGAATGC
The DNA here is from genome assembly GCF_052857255.1 of Amblyomma americanum. Classification (NCBI taxonomy): domain Eukaryota; kingdom Metazoa; phylum Arthropoda; class Arachnida; order Ixodida; family Ixodidae; genus Amblyomma; species Amblyomma americanum. The sequence continues at coordinate 139,634,104 of NC_135505.1, read as the reverse complement.
ACGAAACGACAGCGTAATGTAGTTATCGCTACAAAATACAGACACAGCACTCGTTTTAGACCAAGTGCTTTTGACCAACAGTTACTCTCGTCTGACCGACGGACCGACGAACTGACCGACCGGTCGGTTCGGGTCGGGTCGGTCGGTCAGTCACAGTACGTGCTTAGGCCCCTCTGAGGTAGACAACGCAATATGCTATTACACCACGGTATGTTTTAAGTGTTTTCTTAAGCTTGTCTATGGGGTGACAAGTAAGCATTCACCACTATAGGGTCATTTTTCTTAGCCTTTCTCTCCAGAACACGAGAAGATCGCACGTGTTCTCGAAAATCGTGGCGGTAGTAGTAAGTGTCTTGGTCGCGCAAGCTTTCGAGCACTCACAACTCATAACGGATCTGTCTCTTGAGACGCCAACGGAAAACGATCTCTCCCGCCAGTGCGAGTGACGAGATGACGCAGCCAGCCAGGTAAGCGGCAAAGTACAAATGAAACGGCTCTGCTGCTGCCACCTGGTGAGCGCTGTCGGGAACCACTCGTTTTCGGTGAGGTACAGCCAGTCCCCCTTCTGCGATGGCCAGCAGTACACGGCGATGTTGGTACCTGGAAAGACATTGTGGGGGATTCATTTCATTTCCAATCAAGGGTCCGTTTATTGAGTTTCTGATTCGTTCGTTTACATTATTATCATTTCTTGATATCCTCTGTGACACCACGCATTTAAGCCAACCACTTCTTGGCAACCGGCTTAGGCATGTTGGCGAGGAATGAGCATAAAGAAAAACAAGGAATTGAAGAAACTAACAGGACAAAATAGAAATTGTGGAAACTTCGTAAGCCCTTCCACGTGGCCGGGCTACTTTGTAGGGAATATTAGGCACATAAAATGGCCAGTTGCTAATATCCTAAAGAAGTTTCTTCAACTGTTTATAGCGAAAATATGCGGAGAATTATATGTAATTTTCCTAGAGCGACTTTTGTATGCACAGCCATATGATGTCGAAAGGTACCCATTGTGAGCACGGCGACGATCATGGCGTATGTGTTTGTAGCGAACGAGTAAAACTGTGCAAAGAGAACGGAACGAAATACAAGCTGCAGACGTTCATCTGATTTTATTTATTAAAACAGGTGGCATATAAGGCCTATGAACTCAACAAGATATACGCTAGCGCCGAAAGGGCTCAACGTAACGACAACAGGAGTACAAAGGCACAAGTGTATATATCAGATCCAGCCAGGCCATCTGGCGATACACTGAGAGGCACTTAGTGAGTTACCTGGAAGCAGCGTGCCACGAGCATTTCGCGGAACGCTCAGGTCAAGAGCACATACTGTCCCACCTCAAGATGTCGTCTGATATTTACATCCGCAGTGCAGGTGCCCCTCAAAGCTCGGGCCACGATGATCGACCCTACGTAATGTGTCCCTGAAGTTTCCTCTTTGTTCTCCTTAACCTAACCAGTTCCGTCAAGTGACAGCAGGGCGAAATTGATTCGATCAACAATTCGAGTTTGAAAGGTGTTCGTTCGCTATTTGTAAAAAAAGAAGTAAATGATGATGATGATAATGAATTTTTATTGCGCTCATCTGTGGTCAAAGAGCGCCATAGCACAAGGTTTCTTTGTCTAATCAAGGTAGGCTCAAAGACCTGTTTTCAAAGCGTGTCGTCTTAAAGAAGTAGTGCACCATGCAAGGGAAAGAATGTACCTATTGTAGCACCGGTGGGTACCCGGCGGCACTGGGGATCGAACTCCGCACATCGCTCTTGGGAGGCGGATGCTTTAACGACTAGGCCACAGCTGCGGTTCAACCGAAGCGCTGCCTAACGGCTGCGGAGAACATCTATGCAGCTTTCACGTATAATTACTATCTGGTGGAAAATATGCCCAGGTCCGGGGCTAGAACCCGAGTGCACCGTTTATCCGGGGCAGCCACTCCACCGACTAAGCTCGCCAGGATGGCTGACAGAGATAGGGCGAGAGGCTGTCGATCTTGAATTTGATCTCACGACAGTCTTCTTTTAATAATTAAGGGCAAACCGACGTGGGGAATGGTTTATATTTTAAGAAGGCTTAACGTCCAAAAGCGATCAGGCTATGAGGGACGCCGTAGCGGACTCGAGAAATTTCGACGCACCTGGAGTGCTTTAACGTGCACTGGCATCGCACGGTATACTGTCGTCTAGAATTTCGCCTGCGCTAAAATGCAGCCTCCGCGGTCGGGAGCGAACCCGCGTCTATTGGGTTAGCAGCCGATCATCGTGACCATTGAACCACTGTGGCGGCTATCGCCGTGGAGATTTCCAATAAGGGTAACTACTCGTTGGCATCATGCTGACTAGGAAGATAATGAGAGAATAATGGATGCCAAAATATCACAGCAGCTAGGCGTGCTTACCTAACATCCGAAGAACTGCTCTTCGATAGTTCCCTATGATGTAATTTTCTAGCTTATAAAACACTATTTTCGATAAACACAGCCGCCGCAATGGCTCAGTGGTTATGGCGCTCGGCTGCTGGCCCGAAAGACGCGGGATCGATCCCTGCCGCGGCGGTCGAATTTCGATGGAGGCAAAATTCTACAGGCCCGTGTGCTGTGCGATGTCAGTGCACGTTAAAGAACCCCAGGTGGTCGAAATTTCCGGAGCCCTTCACTACGGCGTCTCTCATAGCCTGAGTTAATTTGGGACGTAAAACGCCTACAAACCAAACCATTTTCGATAAACATGACTAATTCTTTCACTTAACTGCAGCGCGAAAAAAGACGAACGCGATGAAAGGAAAACACTCACGACACGGACAATCGCTGCTCCGTGTCGTGACTAATTACGACATCGAAAAGTAGTTTTTCCCTCTATCTATTAATGACGTTCAACAGAGATGCCTATAATGGGACAAATATGTGCCTACCTCACAGGGTTGAAGACGTGCATAGCCGATATCTGGAGCATTGTGGAGAATTTCTCGCCAGGGACAAGACCCCAACGCGAAGCTACGGACTCCTCTTCATTGCTGCAAGTTGAGAAGGCAACGTGTGTTCCTTCTTGTGTTCTTTTATAGCATTCCGGCATAGTTTCTGGCAAGTGCTGGCCCGGCTCTATATACAAGGGCATGTTATCGAGTACAATGCGAATGGCCAGAACATTTCGGTCTTGTGACTTGAGAGCAAGAAACAGCCAGTCATCGCTGAAGCATACTGTGAGGTCACCTCTTTTGATGTGAGGTTCCAACTCTGCGAAAGACTTGGCTCCGCTCGTTACGCCCGTGACACTGCGAATGGCGGTGATGCTGGACTGAACGTAAATCCCCAGAGTAAGCATGCACAGTGACCAGCACCCTATTGCAAGGTTTTGGAATGTTTTAGCACTGCCTGCTGGCGTTGGAGGACTCCTGCCCAAAAATGTGCTGACAAGAAAGAGAGCCAGATGGGACAAGTTGACCTGGTGGCGTCCGAATGACAGAAGACGACACCTGAGGACCTGGATCATAGCAACCAGAATGGTTGTGGACGTGAGCACAATCACAAACCAAAAGACGGAAAGCCAAGAGTCGATGAATGCAGTCTGCACTGAGTGTTTCTGAGAAACGAAGACGCACAACGATGTAGGGGAAAACTGTGCATCGATATAGATGTTTTCAAGAGAATACATTGCATTTGTTATTGGGTCCATGACAAGATCGACGCGTTTGCTAATCAGGTCTCTGAGCTCCAAGTTTTTTTTGGCAATGCTTATCGTGTTGTTTAGGTGCGTGTATGCGTCTAACAAGGCCAGGACCTCCGGCTTCGACATGGCACTTACAGTCGGCTGATATTTTGCGGACAACATTGCGGAATATTTTCCATTTCTTGGAAAACTCCCCTTTGACCTTCCTTCTTTTGTAAACAACCATGGTGGTGGCACCATATGGCGGTTGGTGCATTTGCGAAAGCGGTCCTCGGGCGCATTGACCTCTTCTGCTGTCACGCTTACCACTTGGCAAAGCTTACGCTCGAACATTCCTGGGCCTTGTTGGTGTGACATAACAGAAACGAACCAAAGAGCTCTCCACGGAGTTAATATAATTCTTTCCAGTGGCCTCCTTTCAATACTTGACCATTTCCCATAGAAGGGAACGAAAATTAGCCTCGGTTGACTGTTGAAAATGAGGACATTGTTTGGTGAGATGCCACATCCACGACCGAAAATTACATGTTCAGAACTCATTAGCTCGCAAAGTAGGTAACTGCTTTTGGAGCTCACAAATTTGAGAGGAACGGGCAGGTCTTGAAATGTAGCGCGAAGAATATCTGCGTCCGACTCTGCGAATACCAGTAGTGTTCTGGCTGACGTTCCTTTCGTGGAGGCCATGACATCGATCATCAGAGGATACACCTCACACGACGACATCGTGATGAGGAAAACTTCAAGCACCAAAGCTGATTTCATAAAGAAGCATGCAAACGCGCTCGCAGTCTTCATTTCTTGGACTCGCGCAGTGCTGACTGGGTCTCTCCAAGAAGGTAAGCAAACACTAGTAGAAAAGCTAGTCGACCTGACGTACTGGTGCGCCCGCCCACTCAGAGAATAAGAATCTGCTTTTGGCCGTTCGGCTACTTCAATGCTTACTGACTCCTCCGAGGAGGTCACGAAGCAATCGAAAGTGTATGCCTGAAAATTTATGACAGTCACGCTATATCGAACCGATAGCTGTCAAGAAGAAGAGTGTAAGAACAGCGCTGAGAAAAGAGAAACTTGTGCTTCGTCATGAGGCCTCGACGCAAATAAGGTGTTAATGTGGCGCATTCGCTCATAATTACAAAGAAGCGCCAGAATATCGAATACTGCAACGCAGGGGTGTTTCAGGGCTCGTCGACTGGGGAGAAGCTTATAAATAACTAATGTTTTCGTGGTGAATTCTCGCTTGAAATGAGAATAAAAGAAGGCTGCATGCTAGTGCACTAAAGCGCTATTCAGGCGAGCAAGATATTGACGAAGCTGCCGCGGTGGCTGTGTGGTTTTGCATGCTGGTCCGAAAGACGGGTGTTCGATCCCGGCCGCGGCGGTCAAATTTCAATAGAGGCGAAATTCTAGACGCCCGTGCACTGTGCGATGCCAGTGCACTTTAAAGAACCCCATGTGGTCAAAATTTCCGGAGCCCTTCACTACGGCGTCTCTCATAGCATGAGTCGGTTTGGGACGTTAATCCCCCCCTTAACCCTTAGCCCTAAGATATTGACGAATAAGTGCCATTGTTACTTTTTGTTAAGAAAAATTTGAGTACTTTTGCTCCCACTTTACACAGTGAGAGCTTTTTAAGGTTTCGTTCAGAAGTAAATTGGAAATTGATTTTTCGGGAATAAATAGGATCACTTTTTTAGTATACTTTGTGTTTTCGTGTTTCTCTGCATGCTTTTTTGCGAAAATGATATTTTGTTTGCCCTTTCTCAGTTGCTGTGCTATAAAACAAAATGAGACAGGGCATCTTTCAAGCATTTGAGTTTAGTATACTGCCTCCTCGACTATATTACAGAAATTAAATATCAGTTGTCTGAATTAATCAACCTCACCGGTGATGCTTCGCGTATGTTGTTTCGCAAAAGAAAAATCATTGTCAAAAAGATTTACTACAGGCTTCTTCGAAGCTTCCGTGCAAAAGTAATTAATATATAACATTGCTATCGGTAAGCTCAGATTTGGCAGTCAGTGATACGTACAAGATCTCTCTTATTGATCTTCTCCGCCGATATTTTGTCCGGAATATGATAAGACGTCGCGTTTGCCAGCCTTAATCGTTATACATGTTTGCCACCGGCAACAGTGTTTAAATTATGCAGGTTGCATTGTTGAATTTTAATTTCTTTGTTTTCGAGCCTGCGCATAGATGCTCCCCTCGCCTCGGTGATGTTTTCATCCTTCTGTAAAAGCTTCACCGGCGTACTAGGAATGATTTTACGCGCCTTGCTGAAACTGTAGCCTTATTGACACTCCAGTATGCAACATATACAATATACCAGCCATTTCAGTGAAGATTTTAGGTAATTCTCAAAAATAGTTTTTTTTTGACGTAAAAGTATTGCTTATTCAGCATAGTATTACCAGTGTTTGCGGACACCAGGAAGCTGGTGAATCATCTGAAGTATGGAGCTGGTTTAGTAATTTTTTATAATTAACTTTTCAGCTATTATACTTAGGCACCATTTTGCAAATAGGGATTTGTAACATGTCGTTAGGAGCAGCGTTATAAATGTTAATAATGTAGCAAACGCGATAACCCTACGCGCTGTGTCTCGAATATATTAGCTTTTTTGACCAGTTACGTCCAGTGGAAAAGTGGCTTTGCCTGCTTCCTTTTCGAAATCGAATGGGTTTTGGCACGACGTAGCAAAAGTTATGTCGATACTCAGCGCTGAGGATAATTTCGTTCTCGGAATTCTAGTTCATGATATGGCTATTACAAACGACCGGCTACAAATCCCTAATTGCAGCCATTTGTCTAGCTATGATAGTTAAGAGGTTAATCGTCAGAAATTAGTTAATCAGCTAAATACTTAAGACAATTCACGGGCTTTCATGTGTCCGGCAAGAGTGGTAATAAAATTCAGCAAAAGCCGTAATTTTGCTCCAAGAAGTGAGTTTTTTAAAATTACTTAAAGTATTCCATGAAACACGTGGTATGCAGGGTTTATCTCTTGTCACAACCAGACTCACTGCTTACCGGATACACACAGTGGGCTGCCCGCACGCAAGAGAACCTGTAGGCAACTCTTCTCACAACTTCAGGTAGACTTCTACCGTAGACCTTGTTAGAAGTGTCTCTCACCACTGACACATCTCTTACCATACTTCTTACGGCCACATGATCCACAGCTATTCAGAACACTTCAGTCCAGCACGTCCATGGCGTGCCTAGTGAGGAGAAATGGGCGGATCGAAATAAGCTGCCACTCGGGAGTAGTTCCTTTTTTCGTGGCTACTTGGCTGTTAGTAGTCGCTGTCTATTGCAATGTATGAATTAGTGGCACTGATCTTTCTGGCAACAGATAAAGCTGATCACAAGCAGCACGGACAGGAAATGCTGGCGGCTTTGAGTTTTAGTATGTCAGAGGATGTCTGATGCAACAGTATGCGGTTTAGGAGATGTTCCCAAGAGATGACGGGAGGCACCGGCGTAGTGATCCGAGCACCCAAATGATTACACCTCTGTTTTAGGGCAGGACTTCAAAGAAGAAACTCTAGCTAAGCGTGCCGCGACTCGGAGCCTTCTTATTCTATTGGCTAACTAAATATTCCCGTGCAATTAAAAATTATTTCGCTCTTGCAATGGGGTTGCTACTTTCAAATAGAGGCCTGTAAAGAAAGGTAAAACGGCTCTCGTTCACCAACATTGATCTCATTGTCGGTTGGCAAGGAAAGTAGAGGCACAACCAGAAATTAAACTTTCGGGACTTCTTAAACACGCTTGTAAAGGAGAAATTGCGATAGCATTTTCAACTTAGCCCAGCATGAAAGTTCCAATTGATCGCATATTTTTGGAAGTAGACCGAGCACAGAAATTGCATTAAGGTGGATTATTGTGACGTGTTGGTGGATTGCATTTAATTAGGGAAGATTAAGGTGGATTACGGAAAAAGTAGAAGGATAAAGGAAGATTAGTGGAGTTACATGGCGCATCAAGGTTTATTAGTGAGAATTAGTGGCGGCTTAAGATGGATTATTGGGTTGGATTAGGGCATTGTCTTCTGATAATGCAATAGAAGGCAATCGAAAATTCTAGACCTCAGATTTTCTAATTTGAAGGTGCCGATAACGTCACCACCGTCAAGACCTTTCACGGGATTTCGTTATGGAGTTAACAGGGTCATTTTGGTTGACGACAAGCTAAGTGCTATCGCATTGAGAAATGTATTGGGATGCTTGCATTTCTAGATGAAATTATTTAAAATCAAGTGGGTCTTACATTGGAGAAAGCAGATAAAAATAGCAGGCAGCGCCGGTTGTACGCGGCGTCAACAATTAACGCTGCCATCAAGCTTTACATGACCTACGCTGGCATCTATTGTTTCTTTTTACCTATTTCCCCTGCTCTGCAAAACAGATAAAGCTAAAACCACCGCAGCAGATGAAATGAAATTTAAGATAATAATGCTTAGGATAAATGAGATGCGCATCCAGTAATAGCTCTCGCCGTGAGAACGAAGAAATGAATGAGTGATATGCCTGCCGTTTTTTGCAGTTCCGCGTATCTGTTTTCTGCTGTTAATGCGAACTACAGGGGCGCATTAATTACCGTAGGCAAACGGGCCGGAAGCTATTACAACAGTGGCGAACTCCTATGCTTACGTCAGAAAGTGGCACTATGAAATGCACTTTCGACTTTCACATGTCATGAAAACAGTTTTCAGCGTTTTAATTTTTTAGTTTTTCGTTTATTCAGAGAGCAAACGCACATGCTGCACAGTTGAATTTGAGGTTATTGATATCATTACAAACGAACACACAGTTCATGGTGACTGTGTTGGTCAATGTGGTTCTATCGGAGACATCCTCTCAATAAGTGCAGTAGAAGTCGCATAGTGCGGAAAGCTATATCGTACAACAAGCACTTTAGCAACAACATAACGGGACAAAGAACACAGACAAAGGTACAGCAGCAAACAACCGATTTCTCAGAGAAAAATGTCCCCAAATTATAGTAACAATTTAGTATAGAAGTATGTTAAGTAATGTTAAAGGTGAAGAAAATCCAAGTAAATATGAACACCGTGACACTGAAAAGATTAAATTACAATGGAGAAAATACAGAATACTACTTGCAGTATAACACGGTACGGTGCAAGGGTGACAAGATGCAATGGTGAAGAGTGAAGACATTGTCCACTTTCTAGTGTTATTCCACGCAATGCAAACACTGCTAGAAATAAAAAAGTGGCTGTGGTTTAGCTCTCGTTAAACGTCGAGTGACGCGATAGCTACAGCTGGCCGAGTGAAGCTCGCTCAGACGAATTGCAAAGTCACGTCTGGTCACGTGGTGCGGAGCAGCTACTGCTGCCGGCGGCGCGGCGCGCAACAGCCGCGACAGCTGTGCGCATGCGCCTTGTCAAGTGGGACGAAGATGAAGAAGGAACGGCCAGCGAAACGAAGCGGCGAAAGATGATATAATAATAATTGGTTTTTGCCCCCAAAAGCCAATAATTATTATTATTATCTTTCGCCGCTCCGTTTCGCTGGGCGTTCCTTCTTCATCTTCGTCCCACTTGACAAGGCGCATGCGCACAGCTGTTGCGGCTGTTGCGCGCCCCGTCGCCGGCAGCAGTAGCTGCTCCGCACCACGTGACCCGCCCACGTGACCAACCACGTGAGCAACGGCGCCGCCACGGTAGCCACGGGGTGGCCACGTTGAAGGCACGAAACGACAGCGTAATGTAGTTATAGCTACAAAATACAGAAAGAGCACTCGTTTTAGACCAAGTGCTTTTGACCAACAGGTACTCTCGTCTGACCGACGGACCGACGAACTGACCGACCGGTCGGTTCGGGTCGGGTCGGTCGGTCACTCACAGTACGTGCTTAGGCCCCTCTGACGTAGACAACGCAATATGTTATTACACCATGGTATGTTTTAAGTGTTTTGTTAAGCTTGTCTATGGGGTGACAAGTATGCATGCACCACTATAGGCTCATTTTTCTTAGCCTTTCTCTCCAGAACACGAGGAGATCGCACGTGTTCTCGAAAATCGTGGCGGTAGTAGTAAGTGTCTCGGTCGCGCAAGCCTTCGAGCACTCACAACTCATAAGGGATCTGTCTCTTGAGACGCCAACGGAAAACGATCTCTCCCGCCAGTGCGAGTGACGAGATGAGGCAGCCAGCCAGGTAAGCGGCAAAGTACAAATGAAACGGCTCTTTTGCTGCCACCTGGTGAGCGCTGTCGGGAACCACTCGTTTTCGGTGACGTACAGCCAGTCCCCCTTCTGCGATGGCCAGCAGTACACGGCGGTGTTGGTACCTGGAAAGATATTGTGGGGGATTCATTTCATTTCCAATCCAGGGTCCGTTTGTTGTGTTTCTGATTCGTTCGTTTACATTATTATTATTTCTTAATATCCTCTGTTACACCTTGCATTTAAGGCAACCTCTTCTTGGCAACCGGCTTAGGCATGTGGGCGAGGAATGAGCGATACCGAAGAGGCCAATTAAAGCAAACCCGGAGAGGATCATCATCAAAGTAACGATAATTTTCCCATTATGTGTTGAATTTCGAATTATTCATATCTGCAGGTGCGGCTGCACTGTCCTTAATATTCAGTGCCTCTATAAAAGCGCGCAAACATCAGTCTCTATTCATTCGTGAAAGTCCAGAAAAGTTCACTCTCTTTCCTTGTCTTTCCCGAATGAATGTGAATTCCGATGACGCAGCTAACCTTAGTGTGGCGTGTCATAAAGCCCGCCTTCCGTGCTCCCCCAAAGGCCACTAGGATGCAAAACTATGAAGATGTTCTTCATTATTTCCTTAACAGCATTTACCTCTTGTAACCCTACACGAAAATGTGAAGTCAACAAAGAGGAGAAAATGTCCCACGAAGACAAGACATGTTAGTCAAGAGGAAAATACAGAAACTAACCGCAGCAGAATTATAAATCACGAGTGTCTACAGTGCTTTTTAACACGATAACATTAATTAGTTCGTGTCGCACAATAGCCGGTGTCGTCGGCGTCGGCGTCTTTGGCCGTGAGCGAAAAATGGCGTATCTAGGTGGACACCTGAACCGCGCCGTAAGAGAAAAGATTTTAACGCGTTAGCGTTAAGGATTGATTGATTGATGAATTGATTGATTGATCGATCGATTGAATAATTAATAATTGTTTGTTTGAATAACTGATTGATCGATAGATCGATTTCTCCTTCTTTTACGGCGGGATCCGGGTGTCCAGCGAGAAATGTGAGACAGGCGTCATTTCCTTTCCTTAAACGCAGTTGTTCATTTCCCTTCCCTTACGGCCCGGTTCGTGTGTCCGCCGATATATTTCAGACAGGCGTCCTTTCCCTAAATTGTCCAAAGGGCCACGCGTCGCGCCGAACGGGCGATGGCGTTCCGTGTACTCCTCGGCAACACTGCGACACGCTGTCGCGTCTCACTCTCAAAGACGAAGCTTAAGCGTCCTCCAATTTTTGGCTTTTCTTTCTTTTCATTCGTTTTCTAACATTTCAAGTTTACTGCAGTCCGCTTTATATCCGCAGCCATCAGCACGGTATGCGTAACCGACCACAGAAGGTTCAGCTCATACCCATGGGGATGATATTTACGTGACGTTGTGGAAGCGGTGTTTAAGGGCATCCAGTGAGCGTTTACGAGGATGAGCCACATGTGGTCACAATATCGAGGCATTCCTAGGGCTACGGGTAGAATGGAGGTCAGAGTACCTATTTTTAAAGGGACGCTTAGTGTAACTGTAGCCATACTTAGAACTTAGTGAAATTTAATTATTTGGCTCTTTCGGCCGGAATTACATTCACACAGTAGCGAAAATATTTTGAATATCAACAAACCTAGCGTTAAATGCATTTTAATTCACCTGCCCCGAATTAAACTCTTAATGCAGTGACACTAATAAATGGAAGCAGATGGAGATGCGGTCTAGCCTCAGTGGTCTGTCTACAAATGGTGAGTTATCACAGTCTGATCGTCGAAACTGTGCATGACGGCGATGCCTGTTATATTTCAGCCTTTTATTTTCTATTTTTTTTGGCAATAACTGGTCTGTGTGCGTGTGTAAAACATCGGAGGGAATCGGGACACCTTCCAGGGACTCTTTTCGCACCCTGAAGATGCCACCTCCTGTGTAGCCTCTAAAGGGTGCCTATCCAGGCTACCCCGAAAGTGGGTACGAATATTAACTGTGCTTACTGTTTAGATTAAGCGATATCAGGTAGCTGTATGAGGAGCGGTTCAAGCATAGATCTGAGCTCATATATAAGGAGTGTTTAGTGTAGAGGCGCACCTCAAAAGCTAAAAAATTCAGAAGAATGGGCAGATCTTGAATGCTGGCTCAGATATCTTAGTACGAAGTAGCGTAGACCAGGACTGCCCTGTCGTCAAATGGGTTTGATGCTGCTGTGACATCGAGCATTAAAGAATGCAGGTGGCTCAGCGAAAAAAAAACAAAAGAAACAACACTACAGCGAATTTAATGAGAACTCGAAAACGTGCTGAAAGGAGCAGTTGCTCGGAATGAGCTTCTCATATTAACGGCGATGTCATCAAATTACTCTGGGACAAAAATGTAAGATTTTGGTAGCACAAATGTTTCCAGGCGAGATAGCTGAGTTAGGGATGCAAATATATCGAATAGTGGAGCAAGGCGAATTGTGACATGTTTGTCTGCTTGTAGACTATCTGTATGATACGACAACATCGACAGGAGAATCGGGAAGACTGTGTCTCAAACACTGCCTACGCTGTAGTCAGCAGTAAATAAGGTAAGAACAGGAAAGGCGGAGCCTTAAACCGAATCCCCGTACATGTGGCATTAAGTTGAGGGATTGAGATGTGGGGAGACACAGATAAGAACAAAGAATAAAGCAGAAAAGTGATGGCAGGTTGTTTACGGTGCTAGAAAGTTTGAAATATTCATGGCCTCGAAAGAACTCCGTGCTTGTCGCCACTAAGCAAGCCGTCGATAAAAACAGTGCGCTGCACAATTTCAGGTGTAAAAAATCAATGTTTTTCTCACTGAAAACACATGAGTAATATTAGAATACGAAAGATTCCTGGCCTTATGGGAACTATAATGAGGGAACATCTTATAAAGGACACCCGTACTTGTCCATCACTTATCAATGTTACTTGCATCGTGTGCAGCACACTCGTAGACACAGCAAGAAAAGGGAAGCATAAAAAAACAAGGAATTGAAGAAACTAACAAGACAAAATAGAAATTGTGGAAACTTCGTAAGCCCTTCCACTTGGCCGGGCTACATTGTAGGGAATATTAGGCACATAAAAAGGCCAGATACTAATTTCCTAAAGAAGTTTCTTCAACTGTTTATAGCAAAAATATGCGGACAATTATATGTAATTTTCCTAGAGCAACTTTTGTATGCACAGCCATCTGATGTCGAAAGGTACCTAGTGTGAGCACGGCGTATGTGTTTGTAGCGAAGGAGTAAAACAGTGCAAAGAGAACGGAACGAAAGGCCAGACAAGGTGCAGACGTTCATCTGATTTTATTTATTAAAACAGGTGGCATATAAGGCCTATGAACGCAACAAGAAATACACTAGCGCCGAAAGGGCTCAACGTAACGACAACAGGAGTACAAAAGACACAAGTGTATGTATCAGGTTCAGCCAGGCCATCTGGTGATACAGTGAGAGGCACTTAGCGAGTTACCTTGAAGCGGCGTGCCACAAGCATTTCACGGAACGCTCAGGTCAAGAGCACATACTGTCCCATATCAAGATGTCATCCGATATTTACATACGCAGTGCAGGTGCCCTCAAAGCTCGGGCCACGATGATCGACCCTACGTAATGTGTTCCTGATGCTTCCTTTGTGTGCTCCTTAACCTAACCAGTTCCGTCAAGGGAGAGCAGGGCGGAATCAATTTGATCAACACTTCAAATTTAAAAGGTGTTCGATATTTGTAAAAAAGGAGTAAATGATGATGCTGATAATGAATTTTTATTGCGCCCATCTGCAGTCAAAGAGCGCCATAGCACAAGGTTTCTTTGTCTAATCAAGGTAGGGTCAAAGACCTATTTTCAAAGCATGTCACCTTAAAGAAGTAGAGCACCAGGCAAGGGAAATATTGTGCCTATTGTATCACCGATGGGTACCCGGCGGCACTAGGGATGAACTTCGCATATCGCGCTTGCGAGGCGGATGCTCTAACGACTCGACCACAGCTGCGGTTCAACCGAAGCGCTGCCTAACGGCTGCGGAGAGCATCTATGCAGCTTTCACGTATAATTACTAACTGGTGGAAAATATGCCCAGGTCCGGGGCTGGAACCCGAATGCACCGTTTATCCGGGGCAGCCACTCCACGACTAAGCTTGCCAGGATGGCTGACAGAGATAGGGCGAGAGGCTGTCGATCTTGAATTCGATCTCACGACAGTCTTGTTTTAATAATTAAGGGCAAACCAGCGTGGACAATGGTTTATATGTTAAGAAGGTTTAACGTCCCAAAGCGACTCAGGCTATGAGGGACGCCTTAGCGAAGGACTCGAGAAACTTCGACGCACCTGGAGTGCTTTAACGTGCACTGCCATCGCACAATATACGGCCGTCTAGAATTTCGCCTGCGCTGAAATGCAGCCGCCGGGGTCGGGAGCGAACACGCGTCTATCGGGTTAGCAGCCATTCATCATAACCACTGAACCACTGTGGCGGCTACCGCCGTGGAGATTTCCAATAAGGGCAACTACTCGTTGGCATCATGCTGACTAGGAGGATAATGAGAGAATAATGGATGCCAAAATATCACAGCAGCTGGGCGTGCTTACCTAACATCCGAAGAACTGCTCTTCGATAGTTCCTATCATGTAATTTTCTAGCTTACCAAACACTATTTTCGATAAACATGACTAATTCTTTCACATAACTGCTGCGCGAAAAAAGACGAACGCAATGAAAGGAAAACATTCACGATACGGACAATCGCTGCTCCGTGTCGCAACTAATTACGACATCGAAAAGTAGTTTTTCCATCTAGTTTGAAATGAGGTTCAACAGAGACGCCTATAATGGGACAAATATGTACCTACCTCACAGGGTTGAAGACGTGCATAGCTGATATCTGGAGCATTGTGGAGAATCTCTCGCCAGGGACAAGACCCCAACGCGAAGCTACGGACTCCTCTTCATTGGTGCAAGTTGAGAAGGCAACGTGTGTTCCTTCTTGTGTTCTTTTATAGCATTCCGGCATAGTTTCTGGCAAATGCTGGCCCCGTTCATAATAAATGGGCATGGTATCGAGTACAATGCGAATGGCCAAAACATTTCGGTCTGGTGACTTCAGAGCAAGATACAGCCAATCATCGCTGAAGCATACTGTGAGGTCACCTGTTTTGATGTGAGGTTCCAACTCTGCGAAAGACTTGGCTCCGCTCGTTACGCCCGTGACACTGCGAATGGCGGTGATGCTGGACTGAACGTAAATCCCCAAAGTAAGGATGCACAGTGACCAGCACCCTATTGCAAGGTTTTGGAATGTTTTATCACTGCCTGCTGGCGTTGGAGGGCTCCTGCCCAAAAATGTGCTGACAAAAAAGAGAGCCAGATGGCACAAGTGGACCTGGTGGCGTCCGAATGACAGAAGACGGCACCTGAGGACCTGGATCATAGCAACCAGAATGGTTGTGGACGTGAGCACAATCACAAACCAAAAGACGGAAAGCCAAGAGTCGATGAATGCAGTCTGCACTGAGTGTCTCTGGGGAACGAAGACGCACAACGACGTAGGGGAAAACTGCGCATGGATATAGATGTCTTCCAGCGAATACATTGCATTTGTTATTGGGTCCAGGACGAGATCGACGCGTTTTTTAATGAGGTCTATAAGCTTCAATCTTTTTTTGGCAATGCTTATCGTGTTGTTTAGGTGCATGTATGCGTCTAACAAGGCCATGACGTCCGGCTTCGACATGGCACTTACAGTCGGCTGATATGTTGCGGACAACATTGCGGAATATTTTCCATCTCTTGGAAAACTCCCCTTTGACCTTCCTTCTTCGGTAAACAGCCATGGTGGCGGCACCATCTGGCGGGTGGCGCATTTGCGAAAGCGGTCCTCGGGCGCATTGACGTCCTCTGCTGTCACGCTTACCAATTGGCATAGCTTACGCTCGAACATTCCTGAGCCTTGTTGGTGTGACTTAACAGAAACGAACCAAAGAGCTCTCCACGGAGTTAATATCATTGTTTCCAATGGCCTCCTTTCAATACCTGACCATTTCGCATAGAAGGGAACGAAAATTAGCCTCGGTTGACTGTTGAAAATGAGGACATTGTTTGGTGAGATGCCACATCCACGACCCGAAGGTACATGTTCAGAATTCATCAGCTCGCAAAGTAGGTAACTGCTTTTGGAGCTCACAAATTTGAGAGGAACGGGCAGGTCTTGAAATATAGCGCGAAGATTATCTGCGTCCGACTCGGCGAATACCAGTAGTGTTCTGGCTGATGTTCCTTTCGTGGAGGCCATGACATCGATCATCAGAGGATACACCTCACACGACGACATCGTGATGAGGAAAACTTCAAGCACCAAAGCTGATTTCATAAAGAAGCATGCAAACGCGCTCGCAGTCTTCATTTCTTGGACTCGCGCAGTACTGACTGGGTCTCTCCAAGAAGGTAAGCAAACACTAGTAGAGAAGCCAGTGGATCTGACGTCGCTGGTGCGCCCGCCCACTCAGGGAATAAGTATCTGCTTTTGCCCGTTCGGCTACTTCAATGCTTACTGACTCCTCCGAGGAGGTCACGAAGCAATCGAAAGTGTATGCTTGAAAATTTATGACAGTCACGCTATATCGAACCGATAGCTGTCAAGAAGAAGAGTGTAATAACAGCGCTGAGAAAAGAGAATCTTGTGCTTCGTCATGAGGCCTCGACGCAAATAAGGTGCGAATTGGGCGCATTCGCTCATAATAACAAAGGCGCGCGAGAATATCGAATACTTGAACGCAGGCATGTTTCAGGGCTCGTCGACTGGGGAGAAGCTTATAAATAACTAATGTTTTCGTGATGAATTCTCGCTGGAAATGAGAATAAAATAAGGCTGCATACTAGTGCACTTAACCACTATTCAGGCGAGCAGGATATTGACGAACCCGCCTCGGTGGCTGAGTGGTTTTGGCCTGCTGGTCCGAAAGACGCGGGTTCGATCCCAGCCGCGGCGGTCGAATTTCGATGGAGGCGAAATTCTAGAGGCCCATGTACTTGCGATGCCAGTGCACTTTAAAGAACCCCATGTGGTCAAAATTTCCGGAGGCCTTCACTACGGCGTCACTCATAGCATGAGTCGGTTTGGGACGTTAACCCCCCCCCCTCCCCCCACTTAACCCTTAGCCCTAAGATATTGACGAATAAGTGCCATTGTTACTTTTTGTTAAGAAAAAATTGGAGTACTTTTGCTCCCATATTACACAGTGAGAGCTTTTTAAGGTTTCGTTCAGAAGTAAATTGGAAATTGATTTTTCGGGAATAAATAGGGGCACTTTTTTATTATACTTTGTGTTTTCGTGTTTCTCTGCATGCTTTTTTGCGAAAATGATATTTTGTTTGCCCTTTGTCAGTTGCTGTGTTATAAAACAAAATGAGACAGGGCATCTTTCAAGCATTTGAGTTTAGGTATACTGCCTCCTCGACTATATTACAGAAATTAAATATCAGTTGTCTGAATTAATCAACTTCACCGGTGATGCTTCGCGTATGTTGTTTCGCAAAGGAAAAATCATTGTCAAAAAAATTTACCTACAGGCTTCGTCGAAGCTTCCGTGGAAAAGTAATGAATATATAACGTTGCTATCGGTGAGCTCTGATTTGGCGCTCAGTGATAAGTACAAGATCTCTCTTATTGATCTTCTGCGCCGAGATTTTGTCGGGAATATGATAAGACATCGGGTTTGCCAGCCTTATCGTTAATTCATGTTTGCCACCGGCAACAGTGTTTAAATTATGCAGGTTCCATTGTTGAATTTTCGTTTCTTTGTTTTTGAGCGTTCGCATAGATGCTCCCCTCGCCTCGGTGATGTTTTCATCCTTCTGTAAAAGCTTCACCGGCGTACTAGGAATGATTTTACGCGCCTTGCTGAAACTGTGGCCTTATTGACACTCCAGTATGCAACATATACAATATACCAGGCGTTTCAGTAAAGATTTTAGGTAATTCTCAGAGATAGTTTTTTGAGTTAAAAGTATTGCTCATTCAGCGTAGTATTACCAGTGTTTGTGGACACCCGAAATCTGATGAATCATCTGAAGTATGAAGCTGGTTTAGTAATTTTTTATAATTAACTTTTCAGGTATTGTTGTGTGTCACCATTTTGCAAATAGAGATTTGTAACTTGTCGTTAGGAGCAGCGTTATCACAGTTAATAATGTAGCAAACGCGATAACGCTACGCGCTGTGTCTCGAATATATTAGCTTTTTTGACCAGATACGTGCAGTGGAAAAGTGGCTTTGCCGGCTTCCTTTTCGAAATCGCATGGGTTTTCGCACGATGTAGCCAAAGTTATGTCGATACTCAGCGCTGAGGATAATTTCGTTTTAGGAATTCTAGTAAATGATATCGCTATTACTAACGACCGGCTACAAATCTCTTATTGAAACCAGTTGTCTTGCTATGATAGTGAAAAGTTAATTATCAGAAATTAGTTAACCGGCTTAGTACTTAAGGCAATTCATGGGCTTTCATGTGTCCGGCAAGAGCGGTAATAAAATTCAGCAAAAGCCATATTTTTTGCTCCAAGAATTGAATTTTTTAAAATTACTTAAAGTATTCCATGAAACACGTGGTATACAGGGTGTATCTCATGTCATACCCAGACAGACTGCGTGCCGGATACAAACACACAATGGGCTGCCCGCGCGCGAGAGAACCTGTAGGCAACTCCTCTCACAACTTCTGGAAGCCTTCTACCGTAGACCTTGTTAGAAGTGTCTCTCACCACTGACACATCTCTTGCCATACTTCTTACGGCCACATGATCCACAGCTATTCTGAACACTTCAATCCAGCACGTCCATGGAGTGCCTAGTGAGGAGAAATGGGCACATCGAAATAACCTGCCACTCGGGACTACAGATGAAAGTTCCTCTTTTAGTGGCTGTTTGGCATTTTGTAGTCGCTGTCTATTGGAGTCTATGAATTAGTGGCACTGATCTTTCTGGCAACAGATAAAGCTGATCACAAGCAGCACGGATATGAAATGCTGGCGGCTTTGAGATTTAAGTATTTCAAAGGATGGCTGATGCAAAAGGATGCGGTTTAGGAGATGATCCCAAGAGATAACGGGAGGCACCGGCGTAGTGATCCGAGCACCCAAATCATTACACCTCTGTTTTAGGGCAGGACTTCAAAGAAGAAACTCTAGCTAAGCGTGCCTCGACTCGGAGCATTTTTATTCTATTGGCTAACGAAATATTCCCGTGCAATTATAAATTGTTTCGCTCTTGCAATGAGGGCGCTACTTTCAAATAGAGGCCTGTAAAGAAAGTTAAAACGCCTCTCGTTCACTAACATTGATCTCGTTGTCGGTTGGCAAGGAAAGTAGAGGCACAACCAGAAATAAAACTTTCGGGACTTCTTAACCACGCTCGTAAAGAAGAAATTGTGATAGCATTTTGAAGTTAGCCCAACATGAAAGTTCCAATTGATCGCATATTTTTGGAAGTTGATCGAGCTCAGAAATTGCATTAAGGTGGATTATTGTGAAGTATGGGTGGATTGCGTTTAATTAGGGAAGATTAAGGTGGATTAGGGAAAAAGTAGGATAAAGGAAGATTAGTGGAGTTACACGGCGCATTAAGGTTAATTAGTGAGGATTAGTGGCGGCTTATGATTGCTTATTGGGTTGGATTAGTGCATTTTCTTATGATAATGCAATAGAAAGCAATCGAAAATTCTAGACCTCAGATTTAAAAATTTCAAGGTGCCGATGGTGTCACCACCGTCAAGACCTTTCACGGGATTTCGTTATGGAGGGCCCTGTTACCACCGGCCGACCTCTCCGCCTTTCTTTCATTAAAATTCCCTTCTCTTCTTCTTCTCGTTATGGAGTTAACAGGGCCATTTTGGTTGACGACAAGCTAAGTGCTATCGCATTGAAAAATGTATTTAGATGCTTGCATTTGTTAATGAAATTATTTAAAATCAAGTGTGTCTTACATTGGAGAAAGCAGATACAAATAGCAGGCAGCGCCGGTTGTACGCGGCGTCAACAATTAATCCTGCCATCAAGCTTTACATGACCTACTCTCCTGTCGATCGGGGCTTTTTACCTATTTCTCCTGCTCTGCAAAACAGATAAAGCCATAACAAGCGCAGCAGATGAAATGAAATTTAAGATAATAATGTTTAGGATAAATGAGATGCGCATCCAGTAATAGCTCTCGCCGTGAGAACGAAGGAATGAATGAGTGATATGCCTGCCGTTTTTTGCAGTTCCGCGTATCTGTTTTCTGCTGTTAATGCGAACTACAGGGGCGCATTTATTACCGTAGGCAAACGGGCTGGAAGCTATCAGAACAGTGGCGAAATCCTATGCTTACGTAAGAAAGTGGTACTATGAAACGCACTTTCGACTTTCACATGTCATGAAAACAGTTTTCAGCGTTTTAATTTTTTGGTTTTTTGTTTATTCAGAGAGCAAACGCACATGCTGCACAGTTGAATTTTAGTTTATTGATATCATTACAAACGAACACACAGTTCATGGTGACAGTGTTGCTCAATGTGGTTCTATCGGAGACATCCTCTCAATAAGTGTAGTAGAAGTCGCATAGTGGAGAAAGCTATGTCGTACAACAAGCACTTTAGCAACAACATAAAGGGACAAAGAACACAGACAAAGGTACAGCAGCAAACAACCGATTTCTCAGAGAAAAATGTCCCCAAAATATAGCAACAATTTAGTATAGAAGTATGTTAAGTAATGTAAAAGGTGAAGAAAGTCCAAGTAAATATGAACACCGTGACATTGAAAAGATTAAATTACAATGCAGAAAATACAGAATACTACTTGCAGTATAACACGGTACGGTGCAAGGGTGAAAAGATGCAAGGGTGAAGAGTGAAGACATTGTCCACTTTCTAGTGTTATTCCACGCAATGCAAACACTGCTAGAAATAAAAAAGTGGCTGTGGTTTAGCTATCGTTAAACGTCGAGTGACGCGATAGCTACAGTTGGCCGAGTGAAACTCGCTCAGACGAATTGCAAAGTCACGTCTGGTCACGTGGTGCGGAGCAGCTACTGCTGCCGGCGTCGCGGCGTGCAACAGCCGCGACAGCTGTGCGCATGCGCCTTGTCAAGTGGTACGAAGATGAAGAAGGAACGCCCAGCGAAACGAAGCGGCGAAAGATAATAATAATAATAATTGGTTTTTTTCCCCCAAAAGCCAATTATTATTATTATTATCGTTCGCCGCTCCGTTTCGCGGGGCGTTCCTTCTTCATCTTCATCCCACTTGACAAGGCGCATGCGCACAGCTGTTGCGGCTGTTGAGCGCCCCGCCGCCGGCAGCAGTAGCTGCTCCGCACCACGTGACCAGCCCACGTGACCAACCACGTGAGTAACGGCGCCGCCACGGTAGCCACGGGGTGGCCACGTTGAAGGCACGAAACGACAGCGTAATGTAGTTATCGCTACAAAATACAGCCACAGCACTCGTTTTAGACCAAGTGCTTTTGACCAACAGTTTCTCTCGTCTGACCGACGGACCGACGAACTGACCGACCGGTCGGTTCGGGTCGGGTCGGTCGGTCAGTCACAGTACGTGCTTAGACCCCTCTGAGGTAGACAACGCAATATGCTATTACACCACGGTATGTTTTAAGTGTTTTGTTAAGCTTGTCTATGGGGTGACAAGTATGCATGCACCACTATAGGCTCATTTTTCTTAGCCTTTCTCTCCAGAACTCGAGAAGATCGCACGTGTTCTCGAAAATCGTGGCGGTAGTAGTGTCTTGGTCGCACAAGCCTTCGAGCATTCACAACTCATAACGGATCTCTCTCTTGAGACGCCAACGGAAAACGATCTCTCCCGCTAGTGCGAGTGACGAGATGACGCAGCCAGCCACGTAAGCCGCAAAGTACAAATGAAACGGCTCTGCTGCTGCCACCTGGTGAGCGGTGTCGGGAACCACTCGTTTTCGGTGAGGTACAGCCAGTCCCCCTTCTGCGATGGCCAGCAGTACATGGCGGTGTTGGTACCTGGAAAGACATTGTGGGTGATCCATTTCATTTCCAATCCAGGGTCCGTTTGTTGTGTTTCTGATTCGTTCGTTTACATTATTATTATTTCTTAATATCCTCTGTTACACCATGCATTTAAGGCAACCTCTTCTTGGCAACCGGCGTAGGCATGTGGGCGAGGAATGAGCGATACCGAAGAGGCCAATAAAAGCAAACCCGGAGAGGATCATCATCAAAGTAACGATAATTTTCCCATTATGTTTTGAATTTCGAATTATTCATACCTGCAGGTGCGGCTGCACTGTCATTAATATTCAGTGCCTCTATAAAAGCGCGCAAACATCAGTCTCAAATCATTCGTGGAAGTCCAGAAAAGTTCACTCTCTTTCCTAGTCTTTCCCGAATGAATGTGAGTTCCGATGACGCAGCTAACCTCTGTGTGGCCTGTTATAAAACACGCCTTCCTTGCACTCCCAAAAGTCACTAGGATGCAAAACTATGATGTTGTTCTTTATTTCCTTAACAGCATTTACCTCTTGTGACCCTACACGAAAATGCGATTTCAACAAAGATTAGAAAATGTCCCACGACGACAACACACTGTTAGTCAAGAGGAAAATACAGAAACTAACCGCAGCAGAATAATAAATCTCGAGTGTCGACACTGCGTTTTAACACGACAGCGTTAATTAGCTCCTGTCGCACAAAAGCCGGTGTCGTTGGCGTCGGCGTCTTTGGCCGTGAGCGAAAAATGGTGCATCTGGGTGGACACCTGAACCGCGCCGTAAGAGAAAAGATTTTAACGCGGCAGCGTTAAGGAATGATTGAATGATGAATTGATTGATTGATCGATTGAATAATTAATAAATGGTTGGTTGATTGATTGATTGATCGATAGATCGACTTTTCCTTCCCTTACGGCGCGATATGAGTGTCCAACGAGAAATGTGAGACAGTCGAGGGTTTGACGGCATACCGTCTGGTCAGGAATCTTGTTGATGCAGATTGCTGGTCACTGGCCAAAGTCAAAAGATGAAAAGACGTTTCGGGAGCACTACGGCTCCCTTGTTCACTATGAAGCAATCGGCGCACGGATTCGTCCTTTTGTAGCACCCAGTAGCGTTTTTAATGATTTAGCATAGATAGGATGTAGAGTTCCGTCGTTCCTGTTTAATGTGTTAGACGATGTCTGTATGATAAGGGACTCAAGATTCTGCCGTGCTGATGTGTTCTTTTCTGTTGTCAATATCTTTACTTGATCCCAGTTAATCTCGTGGCCGGATTCTTGCACATGCTCGGCGATGGCGTTAGATGCTGCTTTCCGGTTTCGGACGTCGTTCTGGTGCTCTCTCAGGCGTCTCCTGAAGTCCTTTGTTTCACCGATATATATTGATGAGCAATCGGCGCAGTCTATCTCATATACAACACCTGGGAATCTTTCACGAGGGAGCTTGTCCTTCACATTCACCAGTTCTGTTCGCACCTTGCCAGCGGGGACGTGCGCGATGTTGACGCCATGCTTGCGGAAAATACGTGCAAGCGCTTCGCTAATTCCCGCCACGTATGGGACAGCAGCTCGTTTTTCTTTTGTTTTTTCTGTGCTCTCGCGTTCTTCGGAGGTAGGCTGATTCGCTGTCATTCTTCTTTCGGTGTTCCTGATGAAGGAAAGAGGGTAGCCGTTTCTGCGAAGATCCGACTCTATTCTTTTCATTTCGCTCTTTAGATCGGCATCTTGACTGCAGACCTGTCTGGCACGGTTGATCAGGGAGACAACCACAGACCGTTTGTGAGCGACTGGGTGCACAGAACTGAAATTTAAATATCTTCCAGTGTGCGTAGGTTTGCGGTAAACATTAAATACGAGGCCAGTCGGAGTACGGGTTACCGTGGTGTCCAGGAATGGGAGGCAGCCGTCGGTTTCTTCCTCAAAAGTGAACTTGATTGAGGGTTCAATGGAGTTCAGGTGGTCTAGAAAAAGGGCCATGTGCTTGCGCTCTAGGACACAGAAACAGTCGTCCACATACCTTAGAAATATTTTTGGTCGCGGCTGGAAAGTGGTTAGGGCTTTGTTTTCGATGACTTCCATCGTGATGTTCGCCGCTGTCACCGAGATTGCTGCGCCCATTGCTGTTCCGAAGGTCTGTTGGTAAAAGGTGCCATTGTAAGTAAAATAGGTGTTAGCGAGACAGAAGCGCAATAGCTCGCAAAGCTCTGCTGCGTCGAAAGGGGTCCGATCTTGCCATGAGTCCTCATCTTCGAGACGTTGCCTGCAAGCTTCAACGGCCAGATTGACAGGAACGCTGGTGAACAGTGAACAGACGTCGAAAGACACGAGCATGTCGTTGTCTTCAGGGACAATGGCTTTTACCTTGTCGATGAAATCGGACGAGTTCTTGACGTTCGTTTCTGTCTTTCCAACCAGTGGAGCCAAAACACCGTGGAGGTACTACGACAGAGAGTGCACAGGAGACCTTCTGAAGTCTACTATTGGGCGTAGAGGGGTGCCTTCTTTATGAACCTTTGGAAGCCCGTATATGGCGGGTGCCGAGCCGTTCGTGCAAAGCAGCTGATAGTAGAGGCGCTTCATGGATGGTGGAAGGCCCTCGAAGATTTTTGCGAGCATTTTCTGAAGAGACGTCTGCACCTTTGACGTGGGGTCTTTTGGTAGTCGGCGATAGGTATTCTGGTCCTGTAGCAAGGCTTCCATTTTTCTTGGTACGAAGAGCGGTCAAGGATTACCGTGACATTGCCTTTATCCGCAGGAAGGATTGCAATTTCATCATTAGCCTGTAGGCTACGAATTGCCTTGCGTTCGTCTTGAGGCAGGGAGTAGTCTGGTGACGTCTTCTTCATACGAGACAGCACACCTATCGCCTTCGTCCTTACTTCGTCTTGAACGTCTCGGTCCAGGAGTCGCACCGCTCCTTCGACGGCACAAGCAACCTTTCGTGGGTTCGGAAATTTCCCTTGGTTGAAGTTCAAACCTCGGCTGAGTAGCTTGGCCTCAGCAGGTTTCAGACTGTAGGATGACAGGTTCTTTACTTCGAAGATCGTTGTTGACCTAGTGCCTGTTTCTTTTTCAGCAAGTAACGCTTGTATCTTCTGTTCTTGCGATTTCGAGTGCTTATCCATTCTTCTGCGCATTTCCTGGTTGGCGACTAATTGAACGCTGGCGAGAATTTCCGGAGCGATGAACTCCAGCTGACGTTTCGCGAAGAACAAGTTCGTCTCCAGGCGTTTCTTTGTTAGCTTGCATTCTTCTATCCGTGCCTGAAGCAGTTGACGTTCGGCCTTTGCGACGACCTGGATACCGAAGCGGGTTTTCACGGGTTTCTTCAGACGCAATGATTTCGGTATAACTTGAGAAGACTTGCAATTGAGGTTGAAGTGCAAATGTGTGCGAAATGCAGCGAGGCTGCCGGAGATGCTTACAAAACGACGAATTCCGGTGATGACCGGTTGTCCAAACTGATGGCGCAGATTGATGTAGTCGAGGGTTTGACGGCATACCGTCTGGTCAGGAATCATGTTGATGCAGATTGCTGGTCACTGGCCAAAGTCAAAAGATGAAAAGACGTTTCGGGAGCACTACGGCTCCCTTGTTCACTATGAAGCAATCGGCGCACGGATTCGTCCTTTTGTAGCACCCAGTAGCGTTTTTAATGATTTAGCATAGATAGGATGTAGAGTTCCGTCGTTCGTGTTTAATGTGTTAGACGATGTCGTTTTGATAAGGGACTCAAGATTCTGCCATGCTGATGTGTTCTTTTCTGTTGTCAATATCTTTACTTGATCCCAGTTAATCTCGTGGCCGGATTCTTGCACATGCTCGGCGATCGATCCCTGCCGCGGTGGTCGAATTTCGATGGAGGCAAAATTCTACAGGCCCGTGTACTGTGCGATGTCAGTGCACGTTAAAGAACCCCAGGTAATCGAAATTTGCGCAGCCCTTCACTACGGCGTCTCTCATAGCCTGAGTTACTTTGGGACGCTAAACTCCTACAAACCAAACCATTTTCGGTAAACATGACTAATTCTTTCACATAACTGCAGCGCGAAAAAAGACGAACACGATGAAAGCAAAACACTCACGACACGGACAATCGCTGCTCCGTGTCGTGACTAATTACAACATCGAAAAGTAGTTTTTCCCTCTATCTTTTAATGACGTTCAACAGAGACGCCTATAATGGGACAAATATGTGCCTACCTCACAGGGTTGAAGACGTGCATAGCCGATATCTGGAGCATTGTGGAGAATTTCTCGCCAGGGACAAGACCCCAACGCGAAGCTACGGACTCCTCTTCATTGGTGCAAGTTGAGAAGGCAACGTGTGTTCCTTCTTGTGTTCTTTTATAGCATTCCGGCATAGTTTCTGGCAAGTGCTGGCCCCGCTCTTTATACAAGGGCATAGTATCGAGTACAATGCGAATGGCTAGAACATTTCGGTCTTGTGACTTGAGAGCAAGATACAGCCAGTCATCGCTGAAGCATACTGTGAGGTCACCTCTTTTGATGTGAGGTTCCAACTCTGCGAAAGACTTGGCTCCGCTCGTTACGCCCGTGACACTGCGAATGGCGGTGATGCTGGACTGAACGTAAATCCCCAGAGTAAGCATGCACAGTAACCAGCATCCTATTGCAAGGTTTTGGAATGTTTTATGACTGCTTGCTGGCGTTGGAGGACTCCTGCCCAAAAATGTGCTTACAAGAAAGAGAGCCAGATGGGACAAGTTGACCTGGTGGTGTCCGAATGACAGAAGACGGCACCTGAGGACCTGGATCATAGCAACCAGAATGGTCGTGGACGTGAGCACAATCACAAACCAAAAGACGGAAAGCCAAGAGTCGATGAATGCAGTCTGCACTGAGTGTTTCTGAGGAACGAAGACGCACAATGATATAGGGGAAAACTGTGCATGGATAAAGATTTCTTCCAGCGAATACATGGCATTTGTTATTGGGTCCAGGACAAGATCTACGCGTTTCTTAATGAGGTCTATGAACTTCAATCTTTTTTTGGCAATGCTTATCGTGTTGTTTAGGTGCGTGTATGCGTCTAACAAGGCCAGGACCTCCGGCTTCGACATGGCACTTACAGTCGGCTGATATGTTGCGGACAACATTGCGGAATATTTTCCATCTCTTGGAAAACTCTCCTTTGACCTTCCTTCTTTGGTAAACAACCGTGGTGGTGGCACCATCTGGCGGTTGGTGCATTTGCGAAAGCGGTCCTCGGGCGCATTGACGTCCTCTGCTGTCACGCTTACCACTTGGCATATCTTACGCTCGAACATTCCTGGGCCTTGTTGGTGTGACTTAACGGAAACGATCCAAAGAGCTCTCCGCGGAGTGTAGATGATTGTTAGCAGTGGCCCTCTTTCAATACGTGACCATGTCCCGTAGAAGGGAATGAAAATTAGCCTCGGTTGACTGTTGAATATGAGGGCGTTGTTTGGGGAAATGCCGCATTGTGGAGTGAAAATTACATGGTCAGAAGTCAATAGCTCGCATCCTAGGTAACTGCTTGAGGAGCTCACAAATTTGAAAGGAACGGGTAGGTCTTGAAATGTAGTGCGAAGAATATCTGCGTCCGACTCGGCGAATACCAGTAGTGTTCTGGCTGACGTTCCTTTCGTCGACGCCATCAGATCGATCATCAGAGGATACAGCTCACACGACGACGTGGCGATGAAGAAAGCTTCAAACACCAAAGCTGATTTCATAAAGAAGCACGTAAACGCGCTCGCAGTCTTCATTTCTTGGACTCGCGCAGTGCTGACTGGTTCTCTTCAAGAAGGTAAGCAAACACTAGTAGAAAAGGTAGTGGATCTGACGTCGGTGGTGCGGCCGCCCACTTAGAGAATAAGAATCTGCTTTCGGCCGTTCGGCTACTTCGATGTTTACTGATTCCTCGGAGTACGCCACGAAGCAATCGAAAGTGTGTGCCTGAAATTTCATTAGGGTCACGCTATATAGAACCAATAGCTGTCAAGGTGAAGAGTGTAAGAACAGCGCTGAGAAAAGAGAAACTTTTGCTTCGTCATGAGGCCTCGGTGCAAATAAGGTGTGAATGGGGCGCATTCGCTCATAATAACAAATGCAGGCGAGAATATTGAATACTGCAACGTAGACATGTTTCAGGGCTCATCGACTGGAGAGAAGCTTATAAATAACTAATGTTTTCGTGTTTTGCATGATAGTGTATTTAAGCTCTATTCAGGCGAGCCAGATATTGACGAATAAGTGCTACTGATACTTTCTGTTGAGAAAAAAATTGGAGTGCTTTTGCTCGCATTTTACACAGTGAGAGCTCTAAGATTTCTTAATCAGTAAAATGGAAATTGATTGTTCTGGAATAAAATGGGCACTTTCTTGTATACTTTGTGTTTTCGTGCTTCTCTGAGTAGTTTTTTGTGAAAATGATGTTTTGTTTGCACTTTCTCAGGTGCTGTGCTATAATACAAAATGAGAGAGGGCATCCTTCAAGCATCTGAGATTAAGTATACGGCTTCCTCCACTATTTTACAGAAATTAAATAGCAGTTGCCTTAATTAATCAACCTCACCTGTGATATTTCACGTATGTTGTTTCGCAAATGAAAAGTCATTGTGAAAAAAATTTACCTACAGGCTTCTTCGAAGCTTCCGTGGAAAAGTAATGAATGTATAACATTGCTATCGGTGAGCTCAGATTTGGCAGTCAGTGATACGTACAAGATCTCTCATATTGATTTTCTCCGCCGAGATTTTGTCCGGACTATGATAAGGTATCTCGTTTTCCAGCCTCACCGTTGATTCATGTTTGCCACCGGCAACAGTGTTTAGATTATGCAGGTGTCATTGCGCTCCCTTAGACTCGGTGATGTTTTCATCCTTCTTTAAAAGCTTCGGGGGCGAACAAGGAATGATTTTACGCGCCTTGCTGAAACTCCAGCCTTATTGACCCTCTAGTATGCAACATGTACAATATACCAGGCGTTTCAGTAAAGATTTTAGTTGATAATCAAAAATAGTTTTTTTTAGTTAAAAGTATGGCTTATTCAGCATATTATTACAAGTGTTTGCGGACGGCCGAAAACTGGTGAATCATCTGATGTCAGAAGCTGGTTTAGTAATTTTTTATAATTAACTTTTCAGCTATTGAAGTTAGGCACCATTTTGAAAATAGAGATTTGTAACATGTCGTTAGGAGCAGCGTTATCAATGTTAATA
Source organism: Amblyomma americanum (assembly GCF_052857255.1). Classification (NCBI taxonomy): domain Eukaryota; kingdom Metazoa; phylum Arthropoda; class Arachnida; order Ixodida; family Ixodidae; genus Amblyomma; species Amblyomma americanum. The sequence goes on along the minus strand of NC_135505.1, from coordinate 139,604,988 downwards.
ATGTAGCAAACGCGATAACCCTATGCACTGTGTCTCGAATATATTTAGCTTTTTTGACCTGTTACGTGCATAAAAGTTGCATTGCCCGCTTGCTTTTCGAAAGCGCCTGTGTTTGGCGCGATGTAGCCAAAATTATGTCGATACACAGCGCTGAGGATAATTTAGTTTTTGGAATTCTAGTAAATTATATGGCTATAACTAACGACCGGCTACAAATCTCTAATCGCAACCAGTTATCTAGCTATGATAGTTAAAAGTTAATTATCAGAAATTAGTTAACCGGCTTAATACTTAAGACAATTCATGGGTTTTCCTGTGTCCGGCAAGATTGGTAATAAAATTCAGCAAAAGCCACATTTTTTGCTCCAAAAAGTGAGTTTTTTAAAATTGCTTTAAGTATTTCGTGAAACACGAGGTATACAGGGTTTATCTCTTGTCATACCCAGGCTCACTGCTTGCCGGATACAAACACACTATGGGCTGCCCGCGCGCAAGAGAACCTGTAGGCAACTCTTCTCACAACTTCAGGAAGCCTTATTCCGTAGACCTTGTTAGAAGTGTTTCTCACCAATGACACATCTCTTACCATACTTCTTACGGCCACATGATCCACAGCTATTCAGAACACTTCATTCCAGCACGTCCATGGCGTGGCTAGTGAGGAGAAATGGGCGCATCGAAATAACCTGGCACTGGGGACTAGATCTGAAAGTTCCTCTTTTAGTGGCTGTTTGGCATTTTGTAGTCGCTGTCTATTGGAGTCTATGAATTAGTGGCACTGATCTTTCTGGCAACAGATAAAGCTGATCACAAGCAGCACGGATATGAAATGCTGGCGGCTTTGAGATTTAAGTATTTCAAAGGATGGCTGATGCAAAAGGATGCGGTTTAGGAGATGTTCCCAAGAGATAACGGGAGGCACCGGCGTAGTGATCCGAGCACCCAAATCATTACACCTCTGTTTTAGGGCAGGACTTCAAAGAAGAAACTCTAGCTAAGCGTGCCTCGACTCGGAGCATTTTTATTCTATTGGCTAACGAAATATTCCCGTGCAATTATAAATTGTTTCACTCTTGCAATCAGGGCGCTACTTTCAAATAGAGGCCTGTAAAGAAAGTTAAAACGCCTCTCGTTCACTAACTTTGATCTCATTGTCGGTTGGCAAGGAAAGTAGAGGCACATCCAGAAACATACTTTCGGACCTTCTTAACCATGCTCTTAAAGAAAAAAATGTGATAGCACTTTGAAGTTAGCTTACCACATAAAGTTCCAAATAACCCCAAAAGTTTCTGAGTAGTCCGAGCCCAGATATAGAATTAAGGTGGATTATTGTGACGTATGGGTGGATTACATTACATTTGGGGAGATTAAGGTGGATTAGGGGAATAGTAGAGGGATAAAGAGAGTTTAGTGGAACTACACTGTGCATTATGGTGGATTAGTGAGAATTGTTGGCGGCTTAAGGAGACTTATTATGTTGGATTAGTACATTCCCGTATGATAATTCAACAGAAAGCACTCGAAATATCTTGTTCTCAGATTTTAAAAGTTGACGGTGCTGATGACGTCACGACGATTATTTATTTGCGTGAACAGTGAGGAGGTGAATCTAGAGGCAACGACGAATTGCGGGCGTTGACATATTAATAAAATAAAAAGGGATGTTAATTAGAGCAGTCAGTTTCTAGAATACGCGATGGTTTATTCTTTCCTTGTGCTCGATGTGATGATGGCTGCTTAGTTTGTTTTACAGAGTTTGATGATTCGCTTAGAGGATATCGTTTACAGCAGTTGAAGACAGACTTTTAGCTTAGAGTACGCCATTGACTTAGAATTGCGATACTTATAAGGTGCTTCCACGCATTTTCAACTGAGCAAGAGAAATGCTCACGTATTCTGAGTCCACTCGTTTCAATGTGTGGCCTCTCAACAGAAGGGTCTCTCGTTTTCGAGTGTTCAGATTTTATAATTACGGGCTAATTTCGAGAAGATGTGTGCATATATCCACTAAAGAAAGCATTGCCCTCACACACGCAAGATTCCTCAAGGGCAAGTATTAAATGAAATATTAAGCTCTGCCCTAAGTGTATGGTGTGACAGCGTTGTTGGTTATTTGTCACTTTCCAACTTAGTGCTTTTAAATTACACACACTCATTAGCATACATCAGTAAGCATATAGGCCCCGTGATACGCCTCAAGACTCACAATGTGCCCCTTTAACCAGGTCGAACGAATGGGCCTAAATGGGCTAGGAGTAGCCTGTCTGGATCGCAACCGAAGGGTATTGGTTCAATTCCCAATGAATAATAATAATAATTGGTTTCGGGGGAAAGGAAATGGCACAGTATCTGTCTCATATATAGTTGGACACCTGAACCGCGCCGTAAGGGAAGGGATAAAGGAGGGAGCGAAAGAAGAAAGGAAGAAAGAGGTGCCGTAGTGGAGGGCTCCGGAATAATTTCGACCACCTGGGGATCTTTAACGTGCATTGACATCGCACAGCACCCGGGTGCCTTAGCGTTTCGCCTCCATAAAGACTTAGACGCCGTGGTCGGGTTCGAACCCGGTAACTCCGCATCAGTAGCCGAGCGCCCTAACTACTGAGCCACCGCGGCGGGTTTCAAAATTAATTAATCCAATTTTTCAGCATAAGTAATATACACTACATCCTTACATGACATAATGACATTTTAGACATCCTACGACGTCACAATCACAATCAAACTGAAGTTTTCGTCATTTTCGTTCCACAGCTAAGCATGTGACGTCACGACCCTTTCAAACAATCCAGATTTTCTCGACATGGCAACGCCAGCGTAGACAACCATGGTACGGCGGTTTCTATGTGTCTCTATACCGCTGGAACTAGAATGGGTGCTCAGTATAGCTCGGCTCGAGCATGCGGTAGCCTTAGTACATATTTTCAATTGAAGTGGCGGCGTGGCGAGTGATTATTTCACTGTACTCGTCCTGGTTTAAACTGCGCGAAAGAAAGGCGAGATGTGCTGAAAGCAACGCGCCATTACTCGCTTGATACAAATATTTACCTACCTTAGGGGGTTCAGCACGTGCATGGCCGATATTCGGAGCATGGCGGAGAATTTTCCACCCGGAACAAGGCCCCACCGCGAAACTGCCGACTCCAGTTCTTCTGCGCAAGTCGAGAAAGCCACGTGTGTCTCTTCCAGCGTTCTCTTGTAGCATTCTAACATATTTATTACATACGGGCACCCGGCTTCGAGACCTCCGAGTATGGCTCCAAAGAGCGATATATGAAAGCGGTGGAGTTCTTCCAGCCCTGCTTTTACAATCAGCTGTTGCCAGTCGTAGTTCATGCAGGGACACAGGTCGACTCTTCCAACTTGGCGTTCCAACTCTGTGAAAGATTTCACCGAGCCTGTCACACTGATGACGCTGCGAATGGCCGTGATGCTTGACTGAATGTAAGTGCTTAGTGTCAGCATGCACAGCGTCCAGAATGCAATAGAAAGATTTCGGTAAGCAAGAGGGCTGTTTTCTAGGCTAGGAGGACTCCTCCCCAGGAGAATTCCGAACATGAATAGAACAAGGCGCGAGAAGTCGAAAGGTTCTCTTCTGCAGGAGAGAAGGCGGAACTTCAGGAGAGAAAATATGGCCACCATCGATGCTGTGGCTGTCAGAGCCGTTATTAACCACAACAGTGAATCCAGGCTGTCAATGAATGCAATGCGCATATTGTGTCTTCGAGGAACGAGGAAACAATAAGATGCCGGCGAATACTGGGCGTATATAAAAATGCGGTCATCCCAAACGATCGAGCTGCCCACTGGGTCGAGGACCATATCTACGCGTTTGTGAATAAGCGCTCCGACGCCATGATATTTCAAAACGAAAATGGTGTTGTTCAGGAATGTGTACGCGTCGACCAGAGCCAAAACCTCTGGGTTGGACATCACAGTGTTTAGAGAACGGCGCTGAATCGACGGAGTGGCCAGATATCGCTTATTCTTAGGGAACCTCCTTGTAGTTTCTTCATGGGCAAACAAGTGTGATGGCCGAACTGTTCGCCTGGTGTTGCACCTGTGAAAGTTGTCCAAAGGCGCACTGATGTCCGCTTGTGTCACGCTAACCACCCGGCAATTCTCGGTTAGAAACATTCGCGTTGCATTTTCGTGTGAAGGGGTGGAGATGATCCAGTGGACTCTTTGCGTACGTGCTATTATGGCTGCCAAGATGGGCATTTTTTCCTTTGGCCAAGTCCAGAAATAGGGTACAAACACTACCCTCGGTTGGCGATTAAATTGGAGGACATCCATTAATGGTACACCACAGTATTCGGGTTGAGTTGCGGCTGCAAGGCTTAGGAATTCGCAGAGTAAGGAACGGTCCGATGAGCTAACGAATTTCAGTGGAATCGGCAGCTTTTGAACACTGCCGCGGAGGGCATCTGTGTGCGTTGTAGGATACAAGAGCACGGTTCTTGCGGGTGATGCTGTCGAGGCTGCCATGACATCGAGCATAAGAGAATAGAGCTGACCCGACGATGAAGGAAAGAAGAAAAATAGGAGCACCAAAGGTGTCACAGAAGAGTATCTGGACGCGTCGGCACACGTCATTGCCTTGACTTCGGGCATGGTGCTTATGATGGATGCGTCGAGTAGTTGGGCAGAAAATTAGCGGAGCGTTAATCGGTAAAAAGAGACCACGGTGGAATGCCGTAGTAGCTGCGCCAAAATTAGCACTCGCGCGGCATCCTGCTGTATCTGAGAATTACTACCAATTCCTGCCTTGCTGCTACGGGTCACGAGTGTAATATTCTTTCGCGCAAAGCGTCAGAGCTCTACAAAAAATTCTTGTGGGTCCTCTGCCCCGCAGTCATTTACATCGTTAGAATTTTCCGAAAACAATCGAACAATCTGCGAAGCCGAAATTGGATCGCGTTGGAAGGAAAGGCAGGATAAAAAAAGAAAAGGCTTGAGAAAAAAGAGGAAACAATCTCTGTGCCTGTCACCGTCAAACCTCGTCGCAGGCCGCAAGATAAAATCAGAAAGTATCTCACGTAAAAACAAACTGAGAGGCGAGGAGCAAGAGTTCAAATGTGCAACGCGAAAATGATTCGCCTTAATAAGACTTATCTGAAACCTTAAATGTGACCCCGAACTTGTCGAGATGACGTTTTGGGGTCACATAGAGATAAGGGGAACAAAGTATGTGCCTCTTGTAAAGGCAAGCAAATATTGAGATATGCGAGAAATAAAGAAAATAGTCGCGTAAAAGTCCTCGCGGAAAACTTAAATTGGATTGCTTTTCGGGCACCCTGTGTACTAAGAGGTGGCACTTGCAACTTAATATTTTTGCTCCCAAGATTTAAATTAGGGTATTGTTGTGAAGGCCTTTCTAAAAAATTACGTTGTACAGGAAGAAATGGCGAATTTTAGATCCGGGCGGGCAAGGCCGAAAGAAGTAATCGGCAAGACGTGGAGTACATGCTGGAAATCAGTTTCTTAGCAATTTATCTGATGTCGAATGATAGGTCTCGATTGCTGATATTGAAGATGTTGGTCGCCGACGCTTCAGGGTCTCGATTGAGTAACTAGCTAGAACTAGGAAGTTGCCTTTTTACAACTATGCTTTTTTCCTCTAAATGTACACAATGCATGTTGCACAGCACTATGATTCATCATGCTGAGATAAGGATCTAGTTTTCAGGCTGAATTTGCGGCTAGTAACGATGTGCAAGTGGCACAAATTGTATGAATTGCGTACGTGTTATCAACAATTCTTGACTACACTGCTGTAATAAAGTGTTTCGGTGTGAGCGAGCTGTGCCGTTAGAAGAGAACACACAAAACTCCCACAAATCACGTGGGCACCAATAACATGTAAAATTCGCTGGTTTTTCGTATGCTGCGAGAGCACTTGAGTTGTGTCAACCTTCTGTATTTTTTTTTTGAGGTCACGAAGAGCAACACAAAACATAACTCGAAATGAAAGCAGGGGTAATTATTAGTTTTCTTTTGTAGCTGTTTGTCAACAAGTCTCAAATGCTTTTCACTCCTTGTACATTTCACTGGTTCAGGACAATTTTGCTGTTAATTTGCGATACCTTTCTCGTAACCTATCGTAATTTTTTTGAAACTCATTTCTGTTTAGATTTCTCTTGTACATATTCACACGTCACACGTCATCTAGCATCCAGGCAGCCTTGTGTTTTGTGCCTTCTAGTGCGCGTGCGACCCGGCAGAACCATCCATTAAACATTGCTGCTTTCAGACCAAATGCAGATTGTTTTAAATTTTCTTTTTCCAACTAACTGTTGAAATTTGGAACAGATTGGACGGCTCACTTCGCTCATTGCCATTCGAAGAGTTCGTTCTTCAGCTTCCTAACGTTATGACCTGTTAATATGTTTTGAATATTTGTGTATTATTTCTATGCTACTGATGTTATTTGTTTTTACCACATGTCCCCATTCCTGATATGTCTTTCCTCCGAGACAGCAGTATTAGTAAATAATAATAATAAGTAAATGGATACGTAGAGGAGTTCAATAGTGTTAACGAAAGGGTGGCAGCTATCGTAATTAGGCTTAATAAGCGGTACAAGCTGAAGGTTGTGGAGGCCTACACGCCTACATCTGGTCATGATGAACAGACTGTTGAAAGCTTCTGTGAAGAAGTGGTATTGGCAATGAACAAAGTAAAATCACACTACACTGTACTGATGGGCGAGTTCAATGCGAAGGTGGACAAGAAGCAGGCTGGCGGCCAGGTGGTAGGCGACTATGGGATATGTTCTAGGAATAGCAGGAGAGAGTTATTAGGAGAGTTTGCAGATAGAAATAATTTCCGCATTATGAATACCTTCTTCCGCAAACGAGTGAACAGGAAGTGGAGCTGGAAGAGCCCTAATGGTGAGACTAAAAATGAAATTGACTTCATACTATGCGCTCAACCTGGCATCGTGCAGGATGTGGAGGTCCTCGGAAAGGTGCGTTGTAGCGACCACAGGATGGTAAGCTCTGAAATTAGCTTAGACTTGAAGAAAAAACGGAAGAAGCAAGTAAAGAGGAAGTCTACACAGAGTCTTCAATCAGCCAAATGATCAGGCAGGCTTTCGTAAAGGATATTTCACAATAGATCAATCATGTGATAGAGAAATGCTCAGAATGTAACCAGCCCCTATATATAGCCTTCATTGACAACGAGAAAGCATTCGACTCAGTGCAAACCTCAGCAGTCATACAGGCATAGCGGAATCAGGGGGTAGAAGAGGCTTGTGTCAAAATACTAGAAGATAGAGGTATATAGCAACTGCACAGCTACCATAGTCCTCCATAAAGTCAGCAATAAAATTCCAATAAGAAAGGGCGTCAGGCAAGGAGACACGATCTCGCCAATGCTATTCACCGCCTGTTTACAGGAGGTATCCCGAGGCCTGAATTGGGAACAGTTGGGGATAACATTTTATAGAGAATACTTAAATAATCTGCGATTCGCTGATGACATGGCCTTGCTGAGTCACTCAGGAGATGAACTGCAAATCAGGATCAATGAGTTAGGCCGACAGATCAGTACGGTGGGGTCTAAGAATTAACATGCAGAAAACCAAAGTAATGTTCAGTAGTCTAGGAAGGGAACAGCAATTCACAATTGGCAATGAGGTGCAGGAAGTGGTAAATGAATTCGTCTAATTAGGGCAGGTAGTGACAGCTGATCCGGATCATGAGGAGGAAATTACTAGAAGGATAAGAATCGGGTGGAGCGCATATGGCAGGTTCTCTCAGATCATGAATAGCAGGTTACCAATATCCCTCGAGAGAAAAGTACAACAGCTGTATCTTACCGGTACTCACCTACGGGGCAGAAACGTGGAGGCTAACGAAAAGGGTTCAGCTTAAGTTAAGGACAACTCAGCGAGCCATGGAAAGGAAAATGATAGGTGTAACGTTAAGGGACCGAAAGCGGGCACAGTGGGTGAGGGAACAAACGCGTGTTAATGGCATCCTAGTCGAAATCAAGAGGAAGAAATGGGCTTGGGCAGGACATGTACTGCGAAGGCAAGATAACCGCTGGTCCTTAAGGATAACTGAGTGAATTCCAAGAGAATACAAGCGTAGCAGGGGGTGGCAGAAAGTTAGGTGGGCGGGTGAGATTAGGAAGTTTGCAGGCATAGGGTGGGCGCAGCTGGCAAAGGACAGGGTTAATTGGAGAGACATGGGAGAGGCCTTTGCCCTGCAGTGGGTGCAGTCAGGCTGATGATGATGTTTGTTTTTACCACATGTACCCACTCCTGCTATGTCTGTCCTCCGAGACAGCAGTATTTGTAAATAATAATAATAATAATAATAATAATAATAATAATAATAATAATAATAATAATAATAATAATAATAATAATAATAATAATAATAATAATAATAATAATAATAATAATTTTATCTGTTATGCACGTACCCCGCTCCCATCTTTAATCCCCTCGTTCCCTGAAAGTAATGAAATAATATACATGCTGCAGTACGGTGATCTTACTTCCAGCACAACGTTTGCAGTGAGAGCAACCGAACTAATAAGCTTGGTGATCCTACTGCTTTTAGGTCCACACTGAATACAAAGTGATACACATGTCGCACGGCAACTCCAATCTTCCTTGAGCAATGTGCCAGAAACCATTCAGCACTTTTTAATTAAAGGATACGATTTTATTTTGGAATGTGTTGCCGAGGTCACTAAAGAGAGACTTTCTTATAAATTCCTGCAGTGTTCGTTACCTTGCGGCTACTCAACCTGATTACGAAACATAAGACATGTTTTTCCCCGTTGAATTTCATATCCTGCCGAAAACGCGCATGCTTAGAACGCAACGCTGAACATCTTGTTTCAGACAGAAGCCATTTCAGTCGAATGATGCTCGAACTCGGGGACATATGTGATGAGAGCGACTTCCTACCGGACTGCTTTCCGCCGTCGATGCGGTGTGTATCTTTGCCGCCCCTTTAGCTGCGTTGTGTTCTGTCAAGCTAGTGCAGTGCAGTCACTAGCTGAGCACTTATCAATTAATCTGTATATAGCCCCTTTCTGTACATACATAATCTCGTGTAGTAAATACCATGCGGGGAAAAAAATGCGGCGATAGCCTAGTGCTCGTGCGCAGCGGCCAGTGAAGCTAAACTGTGCGCGGGAATATTTATTTGATTCATTTTTATTTATGCGTTTCACTTTTGCATTAATGCTTTATCTAGAGGCCCGTGTACTGTGCGATGTCAGTGCACGTTAAAGAACCCCAGGTGGTCGAAATTTCCGTAGCCCTTCACTACAGCGTCTCTCATAGCCTGAGTCGCTTTGGGACGTTAAACCCCTATAAACCATTAATGCTTGCAAAAGCTTGAAGGAACATATAACAGTATACACATTCACTGCAAGCTCATTGTTTTCTTTATTATTATTCTTACAATTATGAAATCAAAACACTCATCCCTTTTCTGTTCATGAGGAAGAACTCACCGGTGTTGCGCTCCCACGTGCTTTTCCTTTTTGTTAACTGCGTTCAGCTGAACAGCCACCCGATTCTTGGCCGATCCCTCAGTGTGGGTATGTGCCATCTTTTGATAGGCTAACAACAACAACAAAGTGCACCGAACCACACTGGGAATGAAGCGGTCGTGTCGAACAGGTGGCGCCACCTAAAAGACCGGGATGCCAATACGCCCTCGCAAGGGAGGCCGGGTGTAGCATATCAAAGCAGCACCTGCGTTGTGAGAGACGCCTTTGTTACGTGCATTTCCCCTGCATCGAGATTCGGCTACCTTAGCCGTGACTGATTAACGCGACCACTTGCTCAGCTGCTCAAAACCAAGGCCTCTAAGCCACACTGGAGGCTTGCAAGCCTCCGAGCATTTGTCAACTCAGAACATTGCAGCGGTAGATATATACAGTGTCTCAATAGCTTAGAAGACACCGGCCCTTCAGCAACTACGTCTTCCTCGCAACACCTTACTTCCGAAGCGCAATGGCAGCGGCCGTCGTGGTGGCTGAGTGGTTATGGCGCTCGGCTGCTGGCCCGAAAGACGCGGGTTCGATCCCGGCCGCGGCGGTTGAATTTCGATGGAGGCGAAATTCTAGAGGCCCGTGTGCTGTGCGATGTCAGTGTACGCTAAAGAACCCCAGGTGGTCGAAATTTCCGGAGCCCTTCACTATGGCGTCTCTCATAGCCTGAGTCGCTTTGAGACGTTAAACTCACATAAACCTCAGCAATGGCAGCGCGCCTCGAGCAGAGCAGTACCTTTTTTCCCCCTTCGGAGGGTTTCCTCGGTCTTGCTGTGTTGCCTATCCTCTCTTTTACCACCTTCCTATCCGGCTCGCCAGTTCAAAAGGCTTGCCTCAACTGTTACAGCCTCAAAATCGAAGCCTGGCGTCCATGGGCCGCTATGACCTCTTTCTCTGTTTACCTCCGGACTCCCCTCGGGACCGTCCATGCGCATCACCCGTGCAGAGATCAGCATGAAACGGTGAGTCCCAACGAGACCAATGTAACTTTTTTACATGCTGCGATGAATATTTTCTGCCATATATGCATATGCAAGCTCAGGAGCATGTTGACAATTGTTCGCAGCATGTACGTCAGCCACTGAAACAAGTTTATTCCAGATATAACGCCTGTAACTACGCTATCTTTACTCACTCAAACTTGGTTCACTCACCTGGCTTCCGTGCGAAGCCGCAGAAGTTGCCCACAGTATTTCTCGTTACATTTGGTGGCAACCCAAGCATACTTCCGCAAAAACAAAACGCGTATGCCTCCGCTGGCCTTTTCCTGCATACTTTCAGCCTGCCTACTGATCGACAGGTCCGCCTAGTTGCAAGGCCGTGTTCTGTTTTCAGAGGGCGCTGTGCCTGTGCGGTAATCTGTTACTTCGCCACATTCTGTTTAGGTGCATCTTTCTTTTTATAGCCACCCACAATCTTTCTTTCTTTTTATAACCACCCAAGTGGTACAATCTCTCCGTTGAAATCCCTAACTTTCCTGAATATCTTTCGCCTCTTCGAAGCTACGTTGGCATTGAAGCTAGCAACACAGCAGCAGGTATTCGCCCCATACGTAGTTGTTGCGCGACCCACATACAATTTAAGTGCATCTGGTTCCAAATCAAGATTAAGACGATTGATACTCCTCTTGGTTTCTCCTCGACCCTTGATTATTGTTTCGTGTTGTCACACACCCTAAGCCTACTTCCAACCTCCACTTACGCTCATTACCAGAGTCTCTTTTCCTACGACGTTGTCTTTTCATTTTACACTATTTAGTAGCTACATTGACTAGCTGCCTTGGCACAAATGATCCAAATGATTTTCCAGTATGCCATTACAGCGTATTAAACTTCGCCTTTGCATCTACCATCTACTTCCTCAAAGGCTTGCGTAATTTACTGATTTGGTATTCAAAATGAATGAGGGCCACCTTACACATAAGTGGGATCTCTTTTCGCCACAATTCTTAGCATAACGACTGCTGAACACCAAGCCCCCATCCTTTATCGCACCTTTCAGTCTCTCGTCCGACGGCGCTTGGCCTGCCGCAGACACCGCAACAATCGTTTCAGCCGGTACACTTTTTAGAGCAGCCAGGCCTTCACACGCGAACGCGCAAAAAGCTCGCCCGCTAATGCGACCAGCGATACGGCACAGCCAAAGAGATAGAGGTACGCTGCAAAATACAAATGAAACTGCTCCGCTTCTGTGGCGTCGAATAGGGTTGCACTTGCAACTGGTCTTCGGTGACGTAGGTTAAGTCCGTCTTCTGGGACAGCCAGTAGTACGCGACGGTGGTGGCACGTGAGATGAGAAAAAAAAAAGTGCGAATTCCAATTACCCCAGGTACGTATAGTTTTTTATGACAGTCAGTGACAAGGAGCAACTCCCTGTACTAACGTCAGGGCTCACAGCTAATAGTGAATGTCAACAGGCGGCAACTTGACCAAAAGGAAAGAAGTTAAAAATAAATCGAGAATAAATGTTTCCACAGATTACGGTTATGGCCAATCCCCCTTGTGGGTATGTGCCATTGTGTGAGGTCAACAACAACAACAACAGATTACGGTCGCGGCGTACTGGCACCTCAGTGAAAGGCAAGAGCTTTAAAAAAAGCGTTGGAACATCAAACTGCTGCTAGAAATTAAAGAAAGGATGCATTCTGTTTTTCTTATGTGCATCTATCAAAACACTTCAGGTGTGATGATTATGCTTGTTGGATCCGACATTTTTGCGTGCCCTGCTTTGATACACACACTCTCTGTTCGGGAAGAAAAAAAATTGCCAATGCTATGCGAAAGCATGGGATCCAGAGCCATGGTATGATGCGCTGGTAAGTTGCCACTAGCGATATTTACGTTTGGTAGGCAACAGGACTCCAGTACGCCGCAAATCCGCGTCGCTCGGAAGTGCCCATGTAAGATACACACGTTCGATGTTGTTTAGAAACGCTGTAGTGGCCTTCAGCTGAATCAGTGCAACGTGCTTGAGCATTGTCATTTTAGGCATCCCGAACAATGGCGGCCTGAAAGTGTCTTCACGTTAAAACTGGGCCTTGAACCGCAGCTTTGGACGAAGTCCACTTTTACTGACCTAATCTGTCCTACCATAATCAAACGAGAAAACGGCAGCTTGTACTTTTAAAGTCCACCATATAATCAGAAGGAAAGAAAGATTTAAAGTCCACCATATAATCAGAAGGAAAGAAAGATTTACCTACCTGAGTGGGTTCAGCGCATGCATAGCCGATATCCGGAGCATGATGGCGAATCTCTCACCGGGAACAAGACTCCAAAGCGAAGCTGCTGACACGTCTTCGTCGGTGCAAGTAGAGAACGCAATGTGCGTTCTTTTTCGCGTCTGTCTGTAGCATTCCAATCTAACAGTTGTTGTTATGAGCCATTCTTTTTGTACGCTCCGAAATATGTCTCGAAAAAACGGTATGAAAAAACGCGAGCCTTTCCCGGGCAGCGTTATCAATTCATCGTTCATGCAAGGACATAGGTGAGCTACTTTCAAGTGAACCTGCAGCTGCGTGAAAGATTTGACGGGGACCGTGATGGTCATGACACTAGACGATTTTAGCCTACCGGAGACGTACTACCGAAGACATATACCGGTTTACCGGACCCCTCCTGCGCATGCACAGTGGCATTGTTGGTGTGAGGGGGAGCCACTGTGCATGCGCAAGAGGGGTCCGGTAAACCGGTATACGTCTCGGGTAGTACGTCTCCGGTATGCTTCAACGTCTACTATGTGTGGCAGTGATGGCCGACTGGGCGTTAATGGCCAGTGCCACCATGCACAGAGCCCAGAATGCTGTGGCCAGGTTACTGTACCACTCAGAACTAGCTCCCGAGGTGGAGGACTTCAACCCAGGAGTGCGCTGACAAGAAATAAAAGTACGCGGGAGAAACGAGGCCGCTATCTTCCGGGTGAGGTGGCCGCCGACGAGCGGGAACGCCGCGACCATAAATTCTGTGGACGTGGGAGCCGTTGTTAACCATAACAGTGAAGACAATTAGTCAATGAGGTTGAGTAGCCAAGAGACACCAGGACGCCGGCTAATATTGGCCGTACAGGAAAATGTCCCCCTCAAATACGAGTACCACATCAACATGTTTAGACATTATGCCCCCACAACGCAGTGTTTTAGCAAGAATAAAGGTTTTGTTTAGGGCTCTGTATGAGTATAGCGAGACCGCCACCTCTGCATTCAACACATCTTCGTTGGAACGGGGCGTAATTGATGCCGTGACCACGTACTGCGCACCCCTAGGAAAACTCCTGCACTGACCTCCTTATCCCTCATGCTATATACACTTCACACATCGCGTCCGCCAACAGCCCTAGAGCCTTCTGGTGGGATTTGGTGGAGATGAATCATAGGACTTGGCGGAGATGAATCATCATAGATGAATCATTATCCACGTGTGAGTGACTTGGTTCATATTCCACTCAACGAGTACAGTACACGTTGAGTGGCATATGAACCAAAGCATTCAAACGTGGATAATCTAGCCCGGAGAAAATGTTGCTTATTTCGCACGAAACGCGACGACAGAATGGAAAAAGCCAATTCAGCAGCGAGAAGAGGTAATCGATGCGTTGTGGGTGTGAAAAATGAGACCCATGCATGGGAGCAGAATGCCGAAAAAAACTCCGGACCATAATCAGCTCGACATTCTTTCTGGATTTCCGCAGCAGCGCCTCGCGGAAAGTAAACTTCAGGCGACCGCATGTTCCCTTTAACAGTGTACAATACTGTACATAAAGCAAGAACCGTGGTATGTCCTACATATGGAAACAGTCGCGCACAAGAAAAAAAAGGGCATGAAAAGGGACGCACGTACGTACCAGCAAATTCCTAACGGATTTTGCTATGATCGCCAGAAATAAACTGCACATATGCTTAACTTGGTTTCAATAATTGTTGTAATCTTCCATATCTGCTCACATTAACGTCCCTCATAGCGCATGACTTCTTTCGGGATGTTTCACACAGCAATTTGCAATTAAAATTGCGCTAGATCAGTTTTTGTTCAGAACGGCTGTACAAAGAAATCTTAGGCTTTTCTCATAGATAAATACTCAGTTTAATTCCAACCATATGCTAGCGCTGCCTTTATCGCGAATGCAACGCCGTCATCTACGACTTGAAAAGGAACTCCCGAAGAGAAGACATTGTCTCGAATGCACACCTGAAACAAGGACAAAACTTGATTTCAGTGATTGCGTTACAAGAAACATCTACTTCAAATATGTACGACCCGCCGCGGTGGCTCAGTGGTAAGGGCGCTCGGCTACTGATCCGGCGTTCCGGGTTCGAACCCGACCGCGGCGGCTGCGTTTTTATGGAGGAAAAACGCTAAGGCGCCCGTGTGCTGTGCGATGTCAGTGAACGTTAAAGATCCCCAGGTGGTCGAAATTATTCCGGAGCCCTCCACTACGGCACCTCTTCTTCCTTTCTTCTTTCACTCCCTCCTTTATCCCTTCCCTTACGGCGCGGTTCAGGTGTCCAACGATATATGAGACAGTTACTGCGTCATTTCCTTTCCCCCAAAACCTTTTATTATTATTATTATTATTATTAATTTGTACGAGACCATTTCTACAGAAGCAACTAATAACCGCCGCGGTGGCTTAGTGGTTACGGCACTCGGTTGCGGGTTCGAACCCGGCCGCGGCGGCCGAACTACGACGCAGGCGAAATTCTATGGGCACGTGTATACTGTGCGATGTCAGTGCTCGTTAAAGAACCCCAGGTGGTCGAATTTCCGGAGCCCTTTACTACGGCGTCCCTCATAGCCTGAGTTGCTTTGGGACGTTAAACCCCCCCATAAACCGTACACCATTCGTCACCTAGGCAAGGTTTCCAGTTCTTTGAAAATGAGGAAAATCCGCGTACCTTCAGTAAGCATGAATATATTGCCAAAATTGTTTGTAATGTCTGGTTTTATTTTTTTCTGCCGCCTTGGGAATGCGAAATTATCACTTGTATTCTCGTCGAGAGACGACCACAGCGCTCGGGAAATATATTAGTCACTCGCGACAGCTCCTGCGATGTTCGGGGAATTTGTTCGGTGGTTTAGACGCCTTAGGTAGAAAATTCGCAGTGAAACGGCGGACGGCGGAAAGTGAAGGTCGGGTACACTCGCTCTCATCGCCTCCGCCGATTTGGTTGTGTTGCATGTTGTTCCAACCAAATGATAATATTGTCGTTTCAGCACTAAGTAGACACGAAACTCAGATGTGAACATCGCGTGAAGTTTTATATGTTTTGAATGTGCTGTTGACCTCGCCGTTATCATCAGACAGAGAGACAGACGTCTATTTTGAGAAATGCAGACGACTTGGCCTGAAGAATCGTTATATGGCCCACTATTCTGCACTAGTGCACGTGCAGAGAAGAAAGTGTTATGAAACAAGAGTCACCTTCAGTTCAGTGGTTATCAAAAGATAGCTACTGCCTGCCTTCGATCTGCATATCTATTCTCACTCGCACCTTGAACAAAATGGAAACTTACATTGATTGATACAGTGTCCGTGACACTACCACTATTATGTCAGTCTGCACTCCAGACAAAGTGCATGGTCTATGTTCATTAATTGGCCAAGTATTAAAGCGTAACATCCCTATCTCCCAGGCACGGGAGTTCACCTAGCCGAACCTGACAGCTTCAACGCCAGTTTCAATTTCAGCGCACGGAACACTTTTCTTTGCAGAATATTGAGGGTAGTGGCAGTACACACGGAGGCCCTACAGTTAAACTGTCTCGTAGAACTCCTATTATAAACTGCATGAAGTAGTGGCGTCAGGGCAAATAAGAACTTAAGGAAATATGCGTGAAAAGAGCAGACTAACAAAAACATGTCAGAACACAACAGCACACAAATTCAGTATAAGGTTATTAGTGTCAGCAAATGTTAAAGAACAGAAAGGCAAATTATATATTTGTAGTTTTGGTGTTGCAATCGTATTCTGAGTATATGTATTTCCAGGGCTGTTTGAAGAAATGTTCTCATCGTGTTGATGTACTGAATATTGGCAGAGTACTTCTAAATGACTGAGTAGTAAAAAATTCGGCGCATTTGCCGTAATCGGTGTTTACACCCGGAAAGCGTAGGTGCTGCTTTGAGGTTTGGAATGTAGAGAAAGCCATGCATGTGATTTTATTATGAGAACGATGGATAAGCATGCCTAATTTTGATTTCATTACAGATTCTAATGGCATGATGTCAAGATTTTTGACAAACATAGAAGATTAGGTGCGGAATAAATGCAATGGTCCGAGCTTCCTAGTTTTGAACATGTCTTGCAATTGTAGGTTTTGAACGGATGTGTTGCCCCACGATGATACTGAATAATCATGTCAGTATAAATGAGAGCATAATAATATGGTCTGAGTACATGTTGTAGAAAGTAGCTGTTTTTGCAGTTTACAAAAGTATTTGAAAGCCAAATTGATTTAGCGATGCATAAAACGATTATATTTTAAATGCGAATATAGTTCAGTGTCAATGCATGCACCAGAGGTAGATTAATAATTACGTGTTTGTCAAAATTTTATTTCGTACATTCACGATGGATTTTTATGGTGCAAGGGCGTTTGTAGCGAAAGAGCGCCATGGCACAAGGTATTTTCTTCTACTCAAGGTGGGGTCAAAGACCCATTTCAAAAGCGTTTCACGCTAAATAAGCCGAGCACCAGATCAGGGAAAAGCTTGTACCCATTGTGTCACTGGTGGATACCCGCCCGCACTGGGGAACGGAACCCCGCACCTCCCGCATGTGAGGCAGATGCTCACACCACTAGGCCAGTGTTGCGGCATTTCCTATAGCAATGGGCCGACCGTGATAGCAGTGCAATATTATGAGCTTAGTTGCTGTTGGATTGGAATTATCTGTACATCTCAAGGAAACAGTTTTAAGAGGGCCATTTTGTTTGTAGAGTTGGTTGTCAAGCAATTTAGATAGAGCAACGTACGGCTGGTTCATCCTCGCTTAAAATGCACTTAGTTTAGAGTAGAGGAAGAAGTCACGTGACCTTACCGTGAGGCCCTCAAAGGCGTGCCCGAAGGAACGTGGAACAAGCCGCCCCGTGTAAACAAGAGCACTCTGTAATATACAAAAACGTGACAATACTTCAGTAAAGATTTCTGTTTCCTTCCACACTCTCGTGTATTTTGCAGCGATTATATCAGCCAGAGTTCTTTGAGCACACAAATAACTAAACCCCTGTTTGAAATCCGGCTGTTCGCCCTGGAAGAAAGATGGACAGCTGGCCGAATTGGTTATAGTAGCACATTGTGGCTGGTACACCGCGAAAAAGACGAACGACAATGTAGAAGACCACCCGGACGTGTGCTATCCCCAGCTCTTGACAGTCGGCGGCGCCACCTATGTGCTGGGCTGGCAGGTATTAATAATTGGTTTTTGGTGGAAAGGAAATGGCGCAGTATCTGTCTCATATATCGTTGGACACCTGAACCGCGCCGTAAGGGAAGGTATAAAGGAGGGAGTGAAAGAAGAGAGGAACAAAAGTCCGTAGTGGAGGGCTCCGGAATAATTTCGACCACCTGGGGATCTTTAACGTGCACTGACATCGCACAGCACACGGGCGCCTTAGCGTTTTTCCTCCATAAAAACGCAGCCGCCGCGGTCGGGTTCGAACCCGGGAACTCCGGATCAGTAGTCGAGCGCCCTAACCACTGAGCCACCGCGGCGGGGCGGAGGTATTAATGGCGCGTTGCACTTTTCGCTTCCCCACTACTATTTGCCACTACAAATAGCTTGAGCAAAACCAAAAATGCCAGTTTTCTAGCTATTTTGCTTAGAGACTTTGCAGGTCGCTTTGCAGGTGATTTGCATGTTTATTGCTGTGCTGGCTGTTCAAGCTGAAACAGCTAAGGCGTAGATAGAGGCGTGTTAGATGGGTGGCTGCGGTGGTTTGCTTTGTGGAAAAGTCCACCACGGTAGCTCAGTGGACTCGGAGCTGGGCTTCTGTACCCGAAGACGCGGGTTCAATCCAGGCCGCGATGGCGCAGTTTCGTTGGAAACGAAACGCCCAGTGCACCCGTGGGCTGTGCAATTTCAGTGCCCGTTAAAGACACCCAGGTAATCAAAATAAACCGGAGCCCTCCACTGGGAGACTTGTTTCTTTCTCTTTCATTCCCTCCTTCATTCCTTCCCTACTTGCGCGGTTCGGACATTCATCGAGAAATGACGAAGTTACTGCGCCCTTTCCTATTCTCAAAATCACTTTTCATATTTTTTATCTTTATGAACAAACACTGCGTATAGCATTATTTGGGCACAGCACCTAATATCCGTCAGTTTTGTTGGAAGTCTGTGCAGTATGCTCGCTACATAAGCCAGCTTCAATCAATTACTTAAGCCTGATCAAATTCTTTAGCCAGAGGTGGGGCCACAAAGTAACGAGGTATAGCTTTTTTCTCGACCAACAAGCAAATACTTTGCTCAAAAGCACTGCCTCCAGTTCAGTCCAATTCCAAGTTATTAACGCTTTCAACCAGTGCCTGTACAAATGAAATCCAAGGAGGTTAATAGTAAGATGAAATTTAAGTAATATTCTCTCCCTTACGGTGTTCTGCATGTGTCCTGAAACGCAGTCCATCACCTGAAATGTGGAGGAAGACATCAAATAGGTATGCATCTTAACTCGATGAACGCGCAAAACAAGTTGGCATGATCAAAATTTCGGTTACAGTGAATGCTGCAGTGCCGGCCCTAGTACAGCAATTTCACGACGTTTCTGGAACCACCAGTTTTACGGTGTTGAGCGTCACATTTGCATTAACTGCTGTGTCCTTAGTACAATATAACTCAGAATGATCCGGCATGAACACTCAAAATAACTTATGGCACAAGACAGCTGGTTCAGTCATTTAGCAGTTGCATGAACGTATCTTCATTACGCTGTCCAAGTCATATAAGCACTAAGCACTTGAGCAGAATCTCCAGTTATCGTTTTATTTTCTCTACGGTGTTATTTCTAGAATTGAAATCGACAATTATTTCATACATGCAACGCGCTGTGCACTTTACTGGCGACTATGGAGACTAATGACACGACACAGCCCTGTACGCAAAGACAATTCAGTTTACAGAACGACACGTGTTGCGTTGTTAAAACCATAGTGTGAATTATGAAAAACTGAGAGGGCTGAAAGATAAAGGCGCTGAAGAAAGACTATTGAAACGCAACCCAAAGAAACCAAACACTGATGATGTCAAACATCCATCATAATATGGGTCCCACATCTCGACATGCCACCTCGACATCCTCTGCAGTTCCTATTCACTGTCTGATAATGACAGTGAAACATTGCTGACACATTGCTCGCAACCTTCAGGTCTAATCGTTAGCACTTCACTGATTTCTCTTTCTGTTTTCTTTTTGTGCGTGAGCAATGATAGCGGTCCTATCAAACAGAGGCCTACTGTTTTTACAACAGTTACAATGTGTTGCCAGCTTGGCCGGGTGGTTGATTAGAACCTGCCTTTTGTTCACACGTCTACCTGTTTGACTAACATACTATGTTCTACAAGACAGTGCGATGCAGTATACAACTTCGCTGTCAGACTCAATGAAGTGTTTCTGCTGCTTCACGGTACAGGTGGGACGTTTTTGTTTAAAATTGGTCTTTGTGAAAAGGAACTGGCGCAGTATCTGTCTCATATAGCGTTGGACACCCGAACCGCGCCGTAAGGGAAGGGGTAAAGGTGGGCGGATGAGATTAAGAAGTTTGCAGGCAAAGGGTGGATGCAGCTAGCAAAGGACAGGGTTAATTGGATAGACATGGGAGAGGCCTTTGCCCTGCAGTGGGTGTAGTAAGGCTGATGCTGATGATGATGATGAAAGAAGAAAGGACGAAAGAGGTGCCGTGGTGGAGGGCTCCGGAACACTTTAGACCACCTGGGGATCTTTAACGTGCACTGACATCGCAGTGCACGTTAAAGATCCCCAGGTGGTCGAAATTGTTTCAATTTCACTTCATTCATCTGGCGGCTTCATTTTCAATGTTCACTTTAATACACAAGCCTGAAAGTTTATTAGGTCCTATGAAGACGACGGGTACACGTGTCTACAGGCAATATATGATTTACAACAAACTGTGCCCAGTTCTCGCACGTTTCAAATATTTTAGTTTTGTGAAGAGCCTATTTTCATTATCCGACTTTCCGTGTTCTGTACACTTTGACTGTGCGTCAAGGACTGTGTTTTTTACCCTGGTTTATGCGTTGCGAGTTTAGTTCATGAATTCTTTCTCAGTAAGCTAAAGATCTCCATTTTTGCTGCAGTGCACTATGTGCGGAATGTGCTACTTACCACTTGACTGTCTTTTTCTTGAACGGAGTCTTTGCAGGCGTTCACCATATGACAAAGAATAATTAGTGTCTGCGGATAAATGAAGAGATAAAATGTTTTTCATGCGCATAAAAATGAGCATGCGTGATGCGGACATATAGCGGATATCACGCGTCTAAGGAATTCCACTCGCTAGTGGCCGCTTCTGACACATTTAATATGTTGAGCTTCCCTCAGGCAGCGTACACGTGCTCCTATTAAACTGTGTACCTACCCCCTTCCCCCCAACCTATCACGGGTGGAGGATGTCTCTCTGAGGCGGCTGCGGGTCGGAGTTGCCCTTACGCCTGCAGTTCGCCGCCAGTGGCAAATGCAGACGATTCATGCGCCGGAAAAATGCCCTCACTGCGGAGGACCCGTTTCCGACACCATTGTCCATTACCTATTGTGGACGGGCCCAGGGACTTCGCTGGTGCGAGCTCCTGTTCTCCAAGAGGCAGGCCTGTCTTCAAACAATGATTATTCCGGAGCCCTCCACTGCGCCGCCTCTTTCTTTCTTCCTTCTTTCACTCCCTCATTAATCCCTTCCCTTACGGCGCGGTTCAGGTGTCCGCTGAGATGTGAGACAGATACTGCCTCATTTCATTTCGGCGAAAAATAATTTTCAGTTTTCAATTTACAAACCGCTAATGCTATACAAATTACCGGGTGTTTAAATGAATAGAATAAATAAATGGATTGAAGTTGGGAGCATATTCTTTGAAACGAAGTGGTGGCGTTGCCGCCATGCTCGTTTTTTTTATATTTCTTTGAGCAATTCGCCGAATTCAAAGGTGTAATCTAAATATTCGCATTTTTTAAATACAATTTTCAGTCCTGAACTTGTAAGTTTACGCTATTGCCCTGCTTCTGAGCCAGCAACCTTCCAATCACCTTCTTGCTAACTTCTCGCACAGATTCATTCACATTACCTTTGTTATCTCTGAACTCTAGGGCCTCAGGGAGAGTGACTGTGCCTGCATCGATATCCGGATGGATACTTCTACATTCTAGTATAAGATTTTAAATTGGTTCTACACATTTACTACATACTGCGCATGTGTCATATCCTT
Source organism: Amblyomma americanum (assembly GCF_052857255.1). Lineage (NCBI taxonomy): Eukaryota > Metazoa > Arthropoda > Arachnida > Ixodida > Ixodidae > Amblyomma > Amblyomma americanum. The sequence continues at coordinate 139,583,036 of NC_135505.1, read as the reverse complement.
GGTTAAATTTCTTTCTGTAGATTCGCACTCCTAGATGCCCTGGTATAGCTTCAAACATTCGGGCGACGCCACTTGAGTTATCATAAAACGATTCCTTCCTGATCTGCCTTTTCCAGTATCGATATAGTTCTACATTATGGTTCTTTTTCACTGAATTAATTCAGTTCTTACCTTCTGCGTTTTTTACCTGTAGTTTAGAGCTCTTTATACCTCCGTCCTTGTGTTCTGCACACTTACTAGTTTGTTTCCTTCTCCTGTTACCATGTCAGCGCTCTTTATAAGTATTTAAACAGATTAGCCGCCGACTTGTTATCGCCCAATTTCCTTTTGTCGTTCTTGATTATATATTTCACTCCGAGCTTCCAAATTTACGAACGATGGCCAGCCCATACCCCCCTCACACCGCGTGATCACCGCCAATTGGTTCGCGACATAATGAACACAGGAGAAAACGCCAGCAATACCGGTGAAGCAATTATTCCTCTTCATATAAGCTTCTTTATTGGTTCAGCCGCAAGGGCCGATGGAAATTCTAGGCATTCAACGCGTTTTTAGGAGGTGCCAAGAGACGACCAGATTTTCCAGGACTGCTCTGCTTACCTTTCGGAAATTTGCGGAAGGTATCGACTTTATCAACACAAGCAGTTCCTTCATACAATGTTTCATCACGTTTCCATAAAACGTTTTGGCCTTGAAGAGTCTCGGTCCCATGGCTGTGCAAGGGAAGCGGTAGGTATGAAATGACTTCGAAATGCCCTTCTCCTATCTGTCAGTGTGAATTTTTAATTTTCGCGGGCTAAAAAGGAAATCCTTCTACAGTTAACGTTAGGCGAGTTGAAAATCAACATGAAAATGATCGCCCTTCGCAAAGGACATATCACAAAATGCCAGATGTGTGCCCGACGCGCTATTTAATGTTTACAATATTTGTGAAGCTATACAAAATTACTACCTTGTGCATTCGATGGATCAGGACAAAAGTTAATGGTGCAACTTTTATCTCATATTTTTATCTCATCCTCCATGCTACACATCCTTCCAAGGTCCTTGAAACTTTCGCATAGGGATGTATCAAGTTTTGCCAAAGAGCACACCTGAGAAATAATTCGACTAAGTGGAAAAGTTTTGGGTGATTTGTCAGTAAGCACACTGTGTTCAGGATCGGAACTACGCCCATGGCAACAAAAAGCGTGACACGTCGAAATCCTTGCGTGAAAACTTCCTAAGGTCTGTGATTTGTTTGAATTTTCAGTACAGGGACGATTATATCTTAAGTTTTGTAAGTGTAATATCGCTTAAAATGTATTAGGCAATCAACTACAGAAGAATGAAACCCAGCAATTTAATTAAATTTCTCAATAACGTGAAATAGTAAACCTTCGCTGACGTATTTGGTACACGCAACGAATCAACACTGCATGAAAGATTCATTGAATGACCTTCTAGTAGTTTACTATCACAGTTTTCAACCCCCCTCCCCTCCCGTTATCCCATCTCAAGAATTAGATTTGCGACTCATGTGCATCTGGGTCGTGTCAGCAGGTATTTCGGCCACATAGGGGGAAAGACGACACGAGTAAAGCGGAACATTTCAAATAGTTTTGCGCAATGTGAGAACAATATTTCACATTTTGCTTTATGTGAAAGAGAACCGTGAGAAGTGCGCAGAAGAATTACCATGAAATGAGGCTTCGTGTGTTCAGTTACAAAAGATAGTTTATTACAGCAGGCATAGCGGTACTGGTGTGGAACCCATTTCTGTGCCCCAGATACAGGCAAGAGACGAAATTTTTTATTTTTGAGAGAGTGCTTCGCAGATGACCCGACAGCAATATGCAAAAATGCTTGCAGGTAGAGAGACGCGCCATTTCTTGCATAGCATCTTGTAAAGAAAGAAGGTACTTACTATAAATGGCACCTTTTCGTAACAAAGCTTTAAGGCTGATGCCGAAGAAAGTACTGGATATGCTGCTAGATATCCTGGGCATGGATGCAAGATGTGGAAGTTCAGCCTTTTTTTTTTAAATGCACTAATAAGAGATCTGATAGTAACAGAAGAACCAAGGGCATAATAGAGGGAGAAGTTCTCGGAAAAGAGAAGGAAAACTTGAGTAAAATGGATTGTGCCAGTCGAATCTTAAAGGAAATTGTTGACTGCCCGAATAAGCATGAGTTTTCAACTCTTCCTCAGAACGGAAAGCAGTCCTATTATGCGTATCCAGAAATTCTCTGTACCGAAGATCTGCACAGCTTGCTCCGCCTGTATTTGTTTACATTTTTAGCGTGCATTAGTGACCATGAAGCGTAAATCGTGAATTAAGTTTTTTTTTTCTTTGTTAAGGGTCTCAAACACAGAGGTTACGCTTTGACTGCAGGTTGTATTTTGTACTCGTATTTTGCCCATGTTCCGCAAATGAAGTAGGGTATTCAGATATTCAACCAGCTTTTAGCGCGCCCAAAAAAAAAAATCTTTTGTGTAATTTACAGTTAAAAGAGCGGAACAATCCGAGTTAAGCCTTAGTGAACCTCATCGGTCTTTTATGCAGAAGGGGCTGTCTGCATGCATTTTTACAACATAAAAAAATCATGCATTACTTGGAAGTGCTGAAGGACAGCAGCTGGGCCCACGAGAATAAACGTAGAATTTTGAGACTGGCATAAATAAATGTCCGAGGAATATGGTGCTTTTCATCAGTAGTCTTCTATAACACAAACTCGATGTTAAATGCGTTTTTACCTCCTCGGGCTTAAACTTTCGATGTATATTGACACATTTAAATGTTTTTAGTAATTGAGCTTTGCCATCGCAGCAGAGTCTGGCGCTGTGTGTTGTAATTTGTATATAACATTTTGATGGGAGCTAAACTGTCGTCAGCTTTTCTTCGTTAGTTCAACGCTCCCAAATGCTTTGCCGAAGTAGTTTTGGCACCTTGGCCATGCAAAAGAGCTAGGCGTGTCAGCACATTGGAAGGCTTGCTTATGTCGTCCACGGCACCTTTACGCAGTGCACACGAAGGTTTCCGGCCAACCAAGCCTACCGAATGCGTCGCTATAATATCGGTGAAAAGAATGTGAGGGCCATGTTGTGTGACGAAGTAACCAGTGTTCGATGTTGGATCGCACTTCGGTGGCCAAGCAAGATAAGCGACTGAAAGCTCAGCCACATAACGACCAGAAGCAACGCGGGACGCCGATAGTGCTGTTTGCCGTTGGAAGATGAGCGGCTGGTAGCATTGGCTCCTCCACCATCATCAATAGTCCATCGTAGCGTCAATAGTTGGTCGTGGTGTGAATGGTTAATCCCAGTAATTAACCTCGTCCTGCATTAGATTTCATACTTACTGCTGCTCTTAACAGCGTGATAGAGGGCAAATTTTTTCGCGCTTTCTCACAAGTAAATTATAATTATTGCGCCGATCCGTTAGATAACGGAAGGGTGTGCACAGGCCAAGAAATAACCATAACATCATGTACTTCATTAAAAAGGCTAATGGAAGACATTTTGCCATGACTTCAAATCCAACGCGTCAATATATATCAAACAAGAGTATCGGCGTTTGGGGCATCTTGATACAGATCCTAGTTTAATTTCCGGTAAACTAACTGCATAACCTACGAGCACACGACTGCGCGTTTTCAGGTGAAGCGACGTCGTGACTGCTGTGCTCGGTGCTGTTTCCCAGCTTTACTTCAAAGTTCATAGGAAAGCACGCATGACGTGAAAGTAGGAGACTCAGTTAATCGTCCACGGTAGCACTCGCGGAGCGTTCGGTCACTGCGTGTAACTACCTGGCGGAGAACAGACGTCCCGTCTACTCTCCGCCAGGTAGTTACACGCAGTGACCGAACGCTCCGCGAGTTCTACCTTGGACGATTAACAACTGGACGCCCCACTGCAGTTGTAGCCAACACAGTGCTGTGCGCGTGTGTTTTAATTCCTCTAAAAGGAACAAATCAGGCGCACGACCTGGACACATTTCTTATTGTGTAAATAGTTTGTATATACTTCTCCCCCTGGACACAACCTGGACACATTTCTTATTGTGTAAATAGTTTGTATATACTTCTTCTCCCCCTGGACACAACCTGGACACATTTCTTATTGTGTAAATAGTTTGTATATACTTCTTCTCGCCCTGGACACAACCTGGATACATTTCTTATTGTGTAAATAGTTTGTATATACTTCTTCTCCCCCTGGACACGACCTGGACACATTTCTTATTGTGTAAATAGTTTGTATATACTTCTTCTCCCCCTGGACACAACCTGGACACATTTCTTATTGTGTAAATAGTAAATCGTTTGTATATTACTTCTCCCCGTATCCTCTCTTCCTGTCCCCTCACCTCTTTCAATTCATTTCTCCATTCTGCCTGCTGTCCTTTATTTCCGCTGCCCCAGCTCAGGTGCTTCAGTATCGATGGCAGATGCCAGAGCTAGCAAAAATCTTTTCCTTCCTTTTTTATTATTATTTTAATAAAAAAATCACTGCTTTGTGACGGGCACGTTGCCCGTATTCGTGATTAACGGCGTAACTGAGTTTCACGAGCTCATACTGTCCGGCAGCTGGGACGACGCTGGAAGGCGGCAGCAGCTGAAGCGATGCGACCGCGCTCGCGCTTTCCGTTTACATCGCGTAGCGGCGAAAAAGATGAACATTGCAAACTTAAAATGGTATATCCTCCTCGCAAACGTATTCCACGAATTCATCATCTTAGTGAAAAACAGCGCACAAGCAGACACAGACAGAAAGAAGGGGACAAGCGCTGACCCCTTCTTTCTGTCTGTGTCTGCTTGTGCGCTGTTTTTCACTAAGATGCAAAACCAACTAGCCCATTCAGCTGCTTTACTGAATTCATCATGACTGACGCAAAATTCACTTGGCGACAATGCCGGTTCTACCAGCTGAGATGATGGAAAACATCGTATCGTTAGCCATCAGGCGCCTTTATGATACCGTGGAAAATATTACCGTTACCTTTAGCGGAGTACCGGCAGCGCACCAGTGCGCATGCGCTCTTTGGTCGCGGTGTGGCAGGCGAGCGCTCAGCTGCCGTCCTGTGCCGTCCGGGTTCGAACCCGACCGCGACGGCTGCGTTTTTATGGAGGCAATACGCTAAGGCGCCCGTGTGCTGTGCGATGTCAGTGCACGTTAAAGATCCCCGGGTGGTCGAAATTATTCCGGAGCCCTCCACTACGGCACCTCTTCCTTCCTTTCTGCTTTCACTCCCTCCTTTATCCCTTCCCTTACGGCGCGGTTCAGGTGTCCAACGATGTATGAGACAGATACTGCGCCATTTCCTTTTCCCCCCAAAAAACAATTATTATTATTGCCGTCCTGTGCATGAGGCCATGAGATGTGCATGAGATGTTCAAGCAAGGTTAGAAATCAAACAACGAGGCGTAGGGAGGCTAGCTTTGGGAGCACGTGACAATACACCAAATCAGGGGGCACAGGGTGATATTGGATGGGCGTCGTTCGAGATCAGAGAAGCTCGCAGTAAGATCGCATTTAAGATGGCGCGCAAAACTGCCCGAGTGAATGCGAACGTCAGGAACAGCGGGAGGAATACTTACGGGGCAACTGAGTGTTGCATGCAGAATCGGCGCTCCACATTACGGCCATTGTGCAGCTGAACAGCAACATTCCCGCTTGCGAGAACAGGGCCATCACAACTGTGGTTTTCACAGTTCAAATGCTTTGGTGTAACGAGAGGCAGGCCCTGTGGCAGAAGTAGGCAGAAACTACATAAGTGCAATCAGTCTTATCAAAAAATTCTTTTCTTAATTTCAGTGTGAAAGAGTTTTAGTGGATCCCAGCAATGGTCACTAGAGGAAAACAAAGTGTGACATCTTTGACTGCGATCCAAACTAAGGGATTAAAAGATTACGGTGATTAAGCAGGACGGCATAGAAAGGAAAAAAAGGCTGTATTGCACCAGTGCTTGTTTCGGGAGTCAAGTTTCTAAAACAAAACTGCCAAATAAGTAGTATTAAAATGGTACTGATTATCCGTTTTAACAGGTTGCTGATAGGTGCCATTGAAAGAAATATCGCAATATTTATTATAGTGTCATCTATAACATCACCGTATCGATGGCCTACAAGTTATTCCTGTCGTGTAGTGGCGCAGTGACCGCATTGTGTGTACAGGGTTCGATTTGCAGTATTTACAGGAACGAGCAACCTCTGGCCACTTAGGCTTTTACAGAGGGTAAAACAACTTCCAAACATTTTGTCCCTTAGACGGCCGAGTACTTTGCCAGGGGACGCTTCCGGCCATCGCAAATTACAATAGATGCCCGGCTGTATATACACTCGGACACAGAACGTCCAGGATACGAGGCCAAAACTGCAACTATAATGCCTGTTAAGCGGCCGAGTTCGCAAGCTGCGCAGAGAGCCAGACTGCTGTTTTAAGTAAAGTCTGTTTTTAAAACACAAAGCACAGATCGTCAAAGCTTAGAAACACGAACCTCGCACTGCACCTACCAGTGTGACAATAACATTTTGAGCGCGAACTTGACTCCAGTAATTTCGCTTAATAATCGACTTAATTCGCAACCCTTGCCGCACAAAAGTAGTCCAGGATTTGTTTAGTTAGTTGATATGCCACCCAAAAATCTAAAAATCTATCCTTTGAGATACATTATAAGTAAAATACGTGTAATTGACATGGATATACAACGTATACATCTCTGCCGTCATGACATGCTTGCCACAAGCGCTAGAAATCATTGTACGTGCTTGCATTCATGTGTTACACTGTATTGCTGGCTGCTGTATAGCTCTTTTACCGGTGGCGCTGCGGGTTGGCGTCATGATGGAAGCAATAACATCGGCGTTTCAAACACTCGGTTTCAATCCTAGGTAGTCGAAAAACGAAACTTTAAGTGTTTTTCAATTAAGTAGTCGAAAAACGAAACTTTAGGTGTTGGTCGCGGTGTAGGCAAGTATGTTGCCAACTACATTATGGGTCGTAATCCATTAGCAAACAACTTTTTGAGGAATATTCTAAAAAAAAATGGCAGAAACTCTTAAGACTGCTTGCGTAATTTAGTTTTAGCTGCAAAAGACCGCAGCGACAAACATTCAGCTAAAGAATAGCTCACAGATGGCAATAAAGGAATCAAAGAATATTAAGCCGTTCATTTCTCAATATGTCAAGACGCACTAAACTTGAGTGCGCGAAGAACAGGTGCAAACACCATTCTGAGCTTAAGCATGGTAGGTCTTAGCCCAAGGACCAGGCAGTCTAGGTCACCTTCTGCTCATGAAATGCCCTGCATTTTTTTATACCTATGACTATGGTTTATAGTGGCTATACAATCCAAGGAGGTACATCAAAAGGCGTTTCAGTGCGTCTAAAACCTGCCCTCTTAATACGCGAAAAAAAAAAAATCTTGCATTTCACAGCTGGCGACTGAAAACACAATATGCAAGATGGGATAAAAATAGGATGTACAAAAAGGCTAACAGTAAAAATTAAATACTTGTTTTACAACACGATACATTGCAATAACAAGAACATACAAATACCACGGTATAAGAAGAAAGCATGTCATGCGCGAACATGTCATAGACGTGGTCAGTTCGGCTTTCCATGTCATGGAAAGTAGCTGGGAGTAAGCATTTAGAGCGCGGTATTTCGAACATCAACATCTAGTGGCGCGAAGTCGTTACTGTCATAGAAGACTGGAAAAGCAGCATTAGCGATAAAAGCGAAAATACTATTTAGAATCGAAATATATTTTGCCCACGTTTCCACCTGCAGGTGTCCGCCTGCAAGTGTCCGCCTGCAAAATCCTGCTTGCGCACTGCATTTCGTGGTTGCCAATCCTAGACAGCCAGCAATTTCTTAAACGTTGCTTCTTATTGTGGGCATATTAGCTCTAAAAATGTGGCAGTTGAGGTTTTTTTCCTTGACTGTTTCATAATTTCATCATCAGAAAGATAATGAATGAATATCAGTTTGGTTTCAGACAAAACTTGCAGTAGAAAGCATTTGCCGAACGATAAGAAAAATTGTTTATACACTCCGCTAAAATTATTGCATACACACACATTTGTCTCAATTCCGCATTCATACATTTGTTCTTCTGTCTTTCCACGAGGAAATTAAATTCTGGATTGTGCATTTTCAGACAATAAATGATCGTTTTCTTTTGCCTGAAGAAGTGTTTGATCGACATTTTCTTGGTATTCATGTTCACGCTCGCTGCCGATTTACAAAAAAAAAACAACCTTTCTGAAGCATTCTTTAAATATAGAAGAAGCTGTCTGATTGGGGATGTTGCTCTTAGCATTGCCGATCATTCCGTTTACTCTTTTTCATTGCTAAGCTCTTTCTTGTGTCTAAACATACGTCTGTAATTCATCTCTTTGCTCGTCGAGCATTTTAATTTGTTTATCTTTTTGGCATGGCACGAAATTCCCCTTGCTCTGGTATCCATTCGCAAACATCTACTCAAGTACTTCATTGATAACGCTTAGCACGTCATTTATATACTCACGATTCATATAACTTCGTTTTCAGCTCCTTGAGACTATTACCTCTTTGGTTCTGTTGATGCTCAGCTTTCCTCATGTATGCCTGATATACTTTATTTTGCTTTTGTATAACTTTTTGTGCATTTCCCCTATATTTGTTACATGACGCATTGTTGTTTTTTAATATTATCACGTTTTGTGAATATCGATATCGTATCTGAACTCACCTGTTTTTTCTGTTTTGCTGCACTTTACTGTGCTTTTTTTTATTTCTAACCTATTTTACACAAACTTCTGTATTTGACCCCCATTACACATTGCCTCCCTGGAGGCCTGTAAGGTATCTGTAAATAAATAGCTGACGCTGTCACTTCCCTAAAAGCAAAAAACATGATTTAGACGTAGCGCTGTTTCTTTGCATTGTGTACTTCCAAGTAGAATTCTTGAAGGCAGGAGTTTCGTGAGAAAACTCAGTCGTTTTGATGATTAGGTATAAAGCCTATACCATAATTGTGCCGGCCGCGACCAATTTCTGGAAGCGCACAATGTTAATCAGCCGCCGGGTATTGGCACCACTTCGGCAGATGTTGGAAGAGAAACCGAAGATACCTTTTTGAAAGAGTAGGTACAGTCGCCCACACAACTGTGTAGAGCGCTCGAACGGAGCACCGGGGAGTACATTTGAGTCAGTTTGCTGCAGACCTGGGGTCCGATACAAGACCTTGTCTAGTGAGGATAATCACATTGACCGTGTTTCACTCATGTCTTGAAAATGCCGTACCGGACCTGACAGTCAGCGGCAATGGTCATTAATGCACAGTAGAGCGTGCCGTTCAAGCGCTCTACTCTCTTCATCGTTTTTTGTGAGGCCAGACATAATATATTTTCTAGTGGAGCATGTGACCGGAATTGGGCTGACGGTCTCATGAGAACCGGGAGACGGTCTCGCTAATCGACGGGAAATTTGACGCACTGAGCACCAAATTTCAACCAGATTTTTTTTTGGCACATTCGCGCCGAATTCATTACACTTTATATAAGAATAGCCATGCTAGAAGGGTCATTATTGCTGTTCATTCAAAAGAAAGATTCCAGCTTTGCTTCATTATTCGTGGTGTGCTATGTGCGTCACGGCATGGATAGACCAACACTGCCTGCACGGCCAGAATAACCTGCGTCTAATGAAATAGGAGTTCACGATGCAGCACCACAGATTTTCTGAAGGTCTTGTATACCTATGTCGCGTACCAATCCTCTGTTAAGTTTCGTTGACCTCTTCAAGCAAAACAGCCTATATTGGAAAACCGCTCAACTCTACAGTGATCAAGGAGCCTGAATTTAAACCTCCGCTCCACAATGAGAATAGACGTAATGTTTAAGCTGTTTAATGCATGCGCCATTGAATTAAGGAATTTCTCACTTGGCAGTCAAGGTTCTACCTTGAGGCTGATTGCTGGTTTTTGGCTTATCAGCTGCAGAGTCACTCGTCGCCTGTGTAGGAGCTCCACGAAGTTCGAGGCGTCGTTCTTGTCACGATTTTTGGTGTTCACGAACGGCAGCGATGCCAACTATACGGATATCTTCAGAAATGTCACATTAAGTCATTTGTGGGCTGCTTTCATAGCCCAACGTGCTACCAAAAACTCTGGCGGCAGCACTCTGTTCGCTGTATTTCACCTCTGATGCGGCACGTCTTCTCGAGGAGAGCACCCGTAAATAAACTCATAGCGATGTTTCCGCCTAGTGTCCGTGTCATGTTATGATGAATGAAGCGCTAATGGCGGGACAGCTGCGTCGCCATTTTCCGCGCCAGAAATACGCCTGTGAAGGAACCTGTGCTCCCCCTCTTCGCAAGGCATCTAATACGTTTTAATACGGAGGAACAGGCCGATTTTGGCAAACTTTGCAGCATCAACCACAATGTACAATCAACGAAAACGTCTCCGTGCCTCCAATGTTTAAGGCAAAGGAAGGCTATCACAGCGCGAAGTAGCGACATGTATTCTTATCAGTATAGATAACGTCCAATGTACAAACCTGGTGTGAAAAATGGCGCATGTGTTTAAATGCTAAGAAATCAACTCTTACCTTCCATCGCAGACTGTCCCACCCGATCCGGAGTTGCACTCTCTGACCTCAGCTCAGTAGCTACTTAAAGATACTCAGGAATTTACTTATCTGCCGTCGTTTCATGGACCGATCACATAACGAAACTGACTTGCGAAACTAAATATCTCCTCAGCTATTTACGCCGCAACCTTGAAATAGCCCTTCCTTCCGTAAAATTACTAGCATGATAAGCCTTTGTTCGTCCTAAACTCTATCTAATACACATACGCTGTCTGGGACCCTTACCAGACTAACCACATTAACACACTAGCACGTACAGAACCGTGCTGTGCTTGTCATCCTTTCTTATTACGCATATATGTATAAAGCAGACAAGGAAAGGGGAAATAGTGGTTCGTTATGACGTAGATGACGGAAGCCAACTGTCACCAAAACCGATGAGCAGGGTATTTTTTAAAATTTCTGGTATTCAGCAGTGGGAGATGAATAGGCTAATTATTTAAAAATAATTTATTATGGTTTAGGGGGTTTAACTTCCCAAAGCCGCTCAGGCTAAGAGGGACGCCGTAGTGAAGGGCTCCGGAAATTTCGACCACCTGGGGTTCTTTAGAAAGCAGAAGAAAAAACAACCAGATGCTTCCAGTGGGATCCGATCGAACGAAATTCGGAGGTCGTGGAATACCACCGCCGGCATGTGACTTTTTTTTTTCTTTTGCTCCCTTGGCTGAAAACCACAAATTAAAAAAAAAGACGCTTCTTGGTTCCGTTGACTATTGGCTTCCGTAATGTATACATCATAACGAGGCCCTCTTTTCTCTTCCCTTGGCTGCTCAGTACCTTAACGAGGGCCTCGGTTCTGGAAGTCTTGATGGCATAGGTAACATACGAGGGTTCTCGCACAGCTTCCGCCCTCGCCGGTAGATGACGTTCCACCTAGCACCCGCGGTAATACAGGACGTTCTGTATGCCCCTCTGTGGACGAGGGTGGTGCTGGTGAACACTCTCAAGGTTCGCTCGCACAACAAACACAAATACCCCAGAAAGCAGAAGAATATACAGCCATCGCCGTAGCACAGTTGGTAGAGCACCGAACACAAAATTCGGAGGTCGTGGTTTTGAATCCCACCGCCTGCATGTAAGTGTTTGATCTTCCGGTTTGTAATCAATCATCTGAAAATAATTACCCGAATTATCCCCTATTGCTGAACACCACAAATTGTCTTCCTTCATACTACTAAACTAAATGCACTTGCCAACCTTCTATATCGCCGCAAAATCACTCACCCCTCATTCTTCCATAAATAGTATAATGAATCTCCACGTAACCTTGCCATTTTACTAGCACACGGCCACTTCTGCCGCCTCAGCCATGACGAGGCCGTGTACCAACTTTCATCCCGTTCATCAATAATAATAATAATTGGTTTTTGGGGAAAGTAAATGGCGCAGTATCTGTCTCATATATATCGTTGGACACCTGAACCGCGCCGTAAGGGAAGGGATAAAGGAGAGAGTGAAAGAAGAAAGGAAGAAAGAGGTGCCATACTGGAGGGCTCCGGAATAATTTCGACCACCTGGGGATCTTTAACGTGCACTGACATCGCACAGCACACGGGCGCCTTAGCGTTTTTCCTCCATAAAAACGCAGCCGCCGCGGTCGGGTTCGAAACCGTTCATCAGCACAACTTTCCTTATTCTTCGTACAGACGCGCAAGGTCTAGGATGACATTCCTGCTACTGCTGTCATCCACTGCATTCACGGCCACTCCAATCGTTTCATTGAAGAACTGTTCTGCAGTTACTAATGTCCACCCTTCGTGTAAAACCCCTTCACAGTGGCATTTCAGGTATTGAAAATAAATAAATAAACGTAGTTTTACGGTTCGTTCGTTGCAGATATGAATATGCCTAGCGTGTCCCGTTTGTGTAGGACAAATCAAGGTTTCACCAGTGCGTTGTCGCTGAGAAGAGCTCTCCTACTGAGTTCTAAGTAGGTTTTACAGCATGAACTGCTTTTTTATTTATTTCCTTTTTGCAATCAGATCGTAGTTGAGCTTTTGTGACAATTTCGTGTGAGCATCTTGTTTCTTCTGCGCACTGCCAACTTGATTCTCAGAGCCAATTTTATTATTTGGTGTCCAACAGCAAAAGAATTCAGCTTTCAGGACACGTGCTAACGTACTGTTTAGATATCTCAACTCTGCTTTTTGCAAGGATAGCTGGAGTCGGATTTCCTCTGCGGAGAACGGCATTCCAATTCACCTCAGAGTAGCATGTCGCAAACAAAAGCAGTCCTGTCCTGTCTTGAGTGTGCTTGTCTTCGTCTTTTAGCGCCTGTACGCGTTTTGCGTAAACCATGTCAAAAAACAGTAAGCTTCTCACGTTGCCCAGTAGGATGATCATCCAGCTGTGCCCGAGCCAAAAGCGCAATGTGGACCTAGAAGGAGGAGTTCTCCAGAACCTGCTTTCTGGAATCAGACTATTCAGGCTGGCTATAGTGTAAGGGGCTGCTGTGGAGATGGGGTAATGATTATTTTAATGCAGACTCTCATTAAAACTCCAAAACATGATTACAAATAGTTCCGACACTTACCAGAGGGACTTCTTCCACCCTAACTTTTCCTACTACAGCAAAAGTATGAATAGAGGATTTGGGCAATCCAGCTGAACAGCCTTATACCTTAATGCTACTTATTAGTACTGCTATGACCCGTCTTGCCCCAAATGCCTCTCTCTTGTTCGCCGCTCTGCAATCCCTTCACTATATTGATCAATCTCCAACCAGCCTGCTGCCGAGTCTTCTTAGCGTCGATGCCTCTTCCGTACCAGGTTCCCATGGTCCTCCAGGCGGACGAATAGCTATAGGTGTTACTGTTATGTTCAATGAAGTAATTCTCTTGCCATACCATTGTCATTTTCCGCCTCAATGGAAAGTTAATTCTGCAATTTAATATTAACACTTATCATCAGACTGTAGAATAAACGGCTCTCTCATATCTCTCCTATTAACCCCCCTCCTGTGCCAGCTGCGCGGCCACCCTATCCCCGCAGACTTTTTAATCTCATCCGACCACCTAACTTTCTTCCGTCTCCTGCTGCGCTTGCCCTCTCTTGGAATCCACTCCGTTACCCGTAAGGACCAGCGGTTATCTTGCCTTCGCATTACATGCCCTTCTCAAGCCCATTTTTCCTCTTGATTTCGACTAGGATGTCATTAACCCGCGTTTCTTCCCTCACCCACTCTGCCCGCTTCCGGTCTCTTAACGTTACACCTATCATTTTCCTCTTCATAGCTCGGTGCATTGTCCTCAGTTTAAGTTGAACCCTTTTCGTTAGCCTCACGTTTCTGCCCCGTAGGTGAGCATCGGTAAGATTCAGATGAATACTTTTTTCTTGAGGGATATTGGTAAACTGCTATTCATGGTCTGAGAAAATCTGTCGAATGCACTCTCCTGTTTCATAGAAATCTCTCCTCCTCCTCCTCCTTTTCCTGCCGAATGCACTCCATCCCAATCTTACTCTTCTCGGCATTTAACTCTCCTGATCCGGATGTGTGGTCAACGTGTCCTAAGTAGAAGTAGCCCCTTAGCACTACATGCCCCTCGCCACGAACTGTGAACTGCTGTTTTCTTGCGATACTGTTAAACATTACTTCGGTTTTCTGCATGTCAGTTTTGTAGCGATAGGTACATTACGGTCGCATTTCGAGCCTTCAGCGTGGCGGCGCGCCACCCTGTGGCTCCGCCGCCACGCTGTCACGTGATTGGCCACGTGCTGCGAAGCAGCTGCCGGTGGCGCGGCGCCGTGGCTGATCACGTGGTTGGTCACGTGACCAAGTTCCACTCGGCCAGCTGTAGCTATCGCGTCACTCCAGGTTTAACCAGAGCTAAACCACCGCCAATTTTTTTTACCCACCGTTCGGCTCTGCCTGTCCAAGTCATTGATCATGCTTTGCAATTCATTCCCTCAGTGACATAGCAAGGCAATGCCATCAGCGAATCGCAAATTACTCAGGAATTCTTCATTCAGTCTTGTTCCCGAGTGTTCCCAATCCTGCGCTCTGATTATATCCTGTAAACAAGCTGTGAATAGTACTACCGAGATCGCGTCTACGTTCCTGACACCCTTCTTTATTGGAATTTTATTGCTGTTTGTATAGAGGGCAATGGTGGCTGCGCAGCCGTTATAGATTTTGTATTATTTGTGAGTTAGCAGGCCGTTGAGCAGAGGGCCGTCAGGCAGCTCACAAGTACTCCGACGCCGGCTGAAATGCGTCCGCTAAGGTATCGTACTCGAATAATATGGTATCGCAAAAAGGACGGGCACATAAGGAAGGCACCATAGGCGTATCATATAGGTGGCTTTTTTACTGGAGTTAAAAGAATATCCGCAAAATTCCAAAGCAACCATGTGACAGCAGTGCTACTTGAGCCTCTCAAGTGTCTGACAGAACAAAATACAGTTTTCTCCGGAGCGCTGTCCTCGACTAGGATTTCCATGTGAGCTAGGCAGGGATGTTCGTGAGAAGTTGTCACTTGGAAGCGTTTGTATTTCGCTGGCTTTCATTTATTGGCGGCGGCGGTAAAAATTTTTCTTGGCACCAGAGGCGGATTTACCCCCCCCCCCCCCCTTTATATCCGCCCTTGGTGCTTTGGCAACTCCCCCCCCCCCCCCCCCCCCTCCGCCTCCAAAGTGAGAAATTTTACATAAGAAAATAATACCGATCCACAACTTTCCGGCCAAAAAAGCCTAATAAATGCATAGTTCAAATGGGGCCACCCTTCAACCGCCCCTCCAACTGTGACCCATAAATCCACTCCTTATTCGTAAGTTTGGAAGGGAGAGGGGTTGACTTGGTCGGGGTCCCTATTCCGGAAGCCCGTTTCGGGTGCTGCTACCCTTGCTCGGTCCAGAAGCTGGACTTCGTCTTCGAGCTGCGAACTGACCAGAGCTGCTTCCAACCCATCGGGCGTTGGCTGAGAAATGCGCGCTTAATTTTTTACGATTGTTGTCAATTCTGATCGTAACAAAGTCGATGTCACTGCTAACTATTTTTTTAAATCTTTCGTCTGATGTCTACAGAAAGAATAATCTTTGTAACTGTGCATTACTTGTACTTAGCTGTACCATGCCGTGTTGTTGTATGTTCCTCACTCTGAGCAACGTTTATATCAACATTTTATTCAATATTTGTTAAAAATATTTTTTTCCTTTCTTGGCGTGAGGACCACTTATGTATATCGCTGGCTGCCAGTGCCGCACAAAAGAACAATGTGGTCAAGCGGAGCAGGACTGAGAAAATGTGAATTAGTGGCAATAAAGCAATTACAGCTATATTTGAAATTTTGGATTGACCATATGACAATACTGAAGATCTCGCCACAAAAGGGGTATTCCTGATCGGAGGACTCCGGGTCTATGGCGTGTAACTTGTATGGATATGAGTATGTCTGTGTTTGTAGGCATCCGAAGTGTAGCGAATATTTCCTGCTTGCTCGTTTATAGTGTTGTTCATTAATATAAAAAAAGCTGTGTAAATGGTATCAGGGTGCAAACGTTTGAACCGCCTGTTTTTCAAGGTGGTGGTCTGCATCTGAATTGATGATTTATTCCTGAAATCAGATTTAAAAAAGTTTGCTACTGTGTCTCGGTAATAAAATTTGGCGCACGATCAGGAAGCCGACGGGACGTGAAAAGCAACGCGCTTGGACGCCTTGGAAGGATCGAGAATGATCGAAAGAAATCTACTCATGACCCGTGGAGAGCGCGTAATGTTGTGCATGCTCTGTGGCGCCCTCACCAGTTCGCTTGGAAGCGGTGGCACCGGGTCGGAAAGAAGCGCCTGAAATCTTTTGGTGCTTGTCTTAACGATTGTTAACTTTGTCCTATAGAGAATATCTTGCTCCCGAAACGAACGAATTTCGATGGAGTTGAAATTCTAGTGCTGGGCGATGTCAGTGCACGTTATAGAAACCCCAGGTGGTAGAAATTTCCGGAGTCCTTCACTACGGCGTCTCTCGTAGCCTGAGTCGCTTTGGGACATTAAACCCCCATAAACTAAACCGAACCAAATAATAATAATAATAATAATAATAATAATAATAATAATAATAATAATTGGTTTCGGGGTACAAAAAATGGCGCAGTGTCTGTCTCATATATCGGCGGACACCTGAACCGCGCCGTAAGGGAAAGGATAAAGGAGGGAGTGAATAGAAATTCTTTTTTCGGGTAAATTTTTGCGCATTTTCTTGTTAATTTCATCCAACCATGCAAGTCTGCAATGTTTTATCCCAGTATTTTGTTTTACTTTTTTTGCAACGTATCTGTCATGCGAGAATATTTAATGTTCCGAGAATAATAAAAATAATCGAAAATTGCTTGTGGTTTAGAATTGCTAACCACAATATATTGCGCGAAAGCACTTTCTTCCAGGTTGACATCTACGCCACTTACCTGAAAGCGCGGTTGTAAGCACGTTTCCTTTCCTTCGGTTACTTTTGCGCACAGATGGAAGTTGATGAATACGATGTGCCATCGCTTCTGCGGCAACAACAACGACGACAAGAAATTGATCCAGATAACACTATCATTATAAAAGGACTTTTTTTTCATTTTATTCATTAGTTTTGTGGTATGGGTTTCTCATACAGATCCTGAGTAGTCGTTTCGTGATTTCTTCTCCTCAAGGCGATGCTTTATCTGGTGTCGCTGTCATGTTTTCGCCCTTGTGTACGCTCCATTGCTCGCATCTTGATATTCCAAGGCCTGTGGTTGCTTTGACCTTCCAGTACAAAGCCGATTGAGGGTTTTAAGTTTTATAAATGTATAATTACGTAAACTGCAATACGAAATTTCTTACAGACTGATAAGACCAAGCAATTTAATCTAATTTCCCAATAACCTGAAAGAGTAAGCCTTCGCTGTCACATAGTGGTGCAAGCTGGGAATCAACATTGCATGAGTGATCAATTGAATGACCTGCTAGTTTACTATCATGATATTTCAATCCTGGGCTACGGCATCCCAAGTATTAGGTTTTTGCATCATGCTCCCTGCATTATGCGAGCAGGTACCTCGGTCACATTTCGAGAAGGACGAGTACATACTCGACGCGAGTCAAGCTCAGCACTTGAAAGGGTTTTGCACAACACGAAACCAATAATTGACATTTTGCTTCATGAGAGGCAGAACCAATAGAAATAAGTATCAGAATGAATGAAAAATGACACTTAGTGTATTTAGTGAAGGAAATTGTTTATTACAGGGGCATAGCAGTATTGGTATCGAACCAATGTGTGTGCCTCATATACAACGGTGTAAAAGTTTCTGTGACACTGTTCTACCGATGTCCCCCGCAACACTGCGTTAAATTTTCAGTCAATGAGAGCCCGCCAAATTCAGCGTAGTATCGACTAGAGAGAGAAGGTACTTATTATAAGCGGGATCTTTTATTATCAAAGCTATAAGGCTGATGTCGAGTGTAGTACTCACTCCGTTGCTAGATATTCAGTGCTTGAACGCAAGGTGGGGAAGTGAAGCCTTTGGTTTTGACGTACTAATAACGCGTCTATCAATAATAGATGAACCAAAGGCATTATGAAGGCAGATAAAGTCCAAGCAAGAGAAGAAACAGTTGACTCTCCAGCATTCGTGTACAAAAATTTTCACTTTTGGAATATTATAAGGTACTTTAGTGGAAATATTGAAGGTAATTGTTCATTCTTTCGATGCGTGGCAAAACCTTTCTTTTAAATTTTTTTTATTGCTCGGCAGTTAGGAGTGCCATAGAAAACCACTGCGGAATGTTTAAAGAATAGAAAACCGTTAATAGTAAAAAAAATGGAAGCCTGTCGACGGAATATCTACGCTTATAATGATGGTTATACTGAAATCTTACAGTATATGAAAAAAATTGCAGTCATAAGGACTTTGCCGATGCAAATGCCTTTGTCCAGAATTACTCGGCATGTTGCTAGCCGAAGCTTCATAAAATCATTGACTGCCCAAATGAGCACGCACTGCTAAGTCGTCTTCAGATTGGATGGAACTCCATTTCTATATATTCAGATGTAGTATTTACCAGAGGTCTACGGTTTGCTTCGCTTCTTTTTTTTACTGTTTGATCATCTTTTAATGACCGTGAAGCGTAAATCGCGAATTTCTTTCAGCTCTTTCCTTCTTTGTCAAATGCTTCAGACACGAAGGTGGCGCTGAGTACGTGCGTAGGCAATTCCGACATCGGAGTAAGGATTTTTTACTTGCGTGAGGCATTGCTAAGGAAATAATGTTGTAATCTTCCCTGCTTTAAGCACAATAGACACGTTAATCCCCAGTGAAAGATTAGTTTTATGGTTTTAAGGATTTTTAACGTCCTAAAGCTACTCAGCCTATGAGAGAAGAATTCGTAGAGGGCTCTGGATAATTTCGACAGCCTGGGGTTGTTTAACGTATACTGACATCGCACAGCACACGAGCCTCTAGAACTTCGCCTCCATCGAAATGCGACTGCCTCAGCTGGGATCTAACCCGCGTATTTCGGGTCAGCAGCCGAGCGCCATGATCAATCAGCCTCCGCGGAGGCTTTGAGTAAAAGAGTACGCAAGGAACAACGGAAGCAACACTTACGAGGCAACTGGGTGTTGCATGCAGAGTCGAGGCTCCACATTAACGCCATAGTGCAGCCGAACAGCAGAAGTTCCGCCCGCAAAAAGAAGGCAATAACAACCATGGTTTTCACAGCTGAACTGTTTTGTTATGACTACAGGCAGGGCCTGTGGCTGAAATAGAGAGTTCTACTGGGGTAAACGGAATAACCACACGAGGAAGATAACGTTGCACATTTTCTGCTTTGATGCGAACCCATGGGTCAGAACTAGGGCTACTGCGCAGGACGAAAGAGATAATATATTAGAGTAATGTGTTTTCAGGAGTCGAAACATTTCCAAAACAAAATTGTGTATGAAGTCGTAGTGGACTGGTACCAATTACCCGTTTGAAAATGTTGCTACTAGGTGCCTTGTTTATTGTGGTGTCATCCAGAACCAAACAATCACCGTAGCGATGTCCTACAAAGCATATCGCTTCCGCAAAATGACAGTGCCATCTTCGTGTGCCAGGCTATTTGGTTAGAATTCCAGCATCGCCAGGATCCATCAGCTTTCTTGTAGGTATCAACAACCCCTGGCCAGTTAAGGCTTTAGTACGGGGCATACATCTTACTAGTGTTATGTCCCTGCGAAGGACGAGTCGGGGGAAACGTGCAGAGTGAACAGGCGAAACAGGGGACTGTTCCGTTTCTGTACCACGTTACTCTTTCACTACATTTTGTGACTTCAATTGTGCCGACGACGTTGCTGTCACTGATAGTCTTGCTGCTGCCTTCGAACCGTTTATCTCGCTTAGCACAGGGGTGACATCGGCATTTTAGTCTGCTGCCTTGAAAACATCGTTAAAAACTGCATACAGCGTTGTTCCTTTAAAAACAAAGAAGAAAAATCCCAAGACCCCTTGAATGTCTCGTGAAATCCTGCATGCATCACGCCGTGTCCGCCGCTTGAGGCGCACAAAACGCTTAAACGATCCTCTCAGCATTTTCAGGTTGAACAGAGCAAAGGACGATCTTCGATCAATAACTAATCTAGCGAACGATCGTTTTTTCATCTGCCAGCTTGGCAGTCTTCTTAAAAGCAATCCCTGCAAATTTTGGAAATCAGTTTTACCAAAACAGTCGGCATCTTCGTCTTTCACCATCCGTAACGAAGCCACTAATGAGCCAGTAAAAATATCTAATGCCTTCAATGCCTACCACGATTCTTGTGTTTTTATCTGACACCTACAAAGTTCCAGCCTTTGATCCTCCTGGCGTGTCGAAATTAATTGGTGATATCATAATTATTGAAGAGGGTGTGCTTAACCTGATAACTGAAATTGGACACAAAAAAATTGAGCGGGCCACTGATAAACCAAGCTCATTTCTTGTTCGCAATTCATTATGCACTGCTCGATATCTAACAATCATCATTCCTGAGTCGCTAACCTCTGGTGCGGTACCATCCTCCTGGAAGATAGCGAAGGTTCTTCCATTGTTCACATCCGGTAACAAACAATTTCTATCTAATTACAGACCAATCTCATTAACATCGTATTGGTGTAATATATTTGAATACATAATCCATAAACATATAGTAGAATTCTTGGACTATCAATGTTCTCTCAAGTTTTCAGCATGAATTTAGGCAAGGTTTCAGCACCGTAACACAACTAATTGAATTTGTGCACGACCTTTCCTCCACCTTCGATATTGGAGCCCAGGTGGGCGCCATATTTATAGATTTCTCTAAAGACTGTAATCACATTCTAATCTCCTGTACAAACTAAACGCCATTCTAAAAAAATCCTTGCTTGGTTAACTGTACAGCTATTTTCTTTCCCACCGCTCACAGTTTTCCTATAATTCTGGTAATTCCTCTCCGGTTGATGTATTATCTGGTGTTCCCCAAGGGTCAGTGCCTGCCCCTTTATTATTATAATATACATCAACGAGTTACCTCGCCATATCACATCACAAATAGGCCTCTATGCGGATGACTGTGTATTATATCAAGTAATTAACACAAGAGATGATCACTTGCAACTTAACGCCTCACTTACTAGTTTCTGCACTTGGTGTAATAGATAGCGAATGAAAATAAATTTCACGAAAACGTGGTGATGTCTTTCACTAACTGCACGTCTCCACTGTTTAATTATGAATTCAATAATTTACCATTGAATAGAACTTTCGAATATAACTATCTCGGCATTATATTCGCCACTAACATGTTTTGGGCGCAAGATATTAATTTCATTTGTACTAAAGCACTTAAAACACTTTGGTATTCGAGGAGAACGTTCACTAATGCACCAAAATAAACTAAGCTATTACTGTACAGTCCTTAATTCGTCCCGTAATTGAATACGCCTCTCCTGTCTGGAATCCTCATAAACAATGTGAACTTGATCAAATCGAGAGCTTTCAAAGGAAAGCCATCAGGTTCATATATCGTCGATGTGGTCGCTATTTTTGACCTTCTTGTGTCTTGTCCGCTTTGAATCTAACCCCCTTGTCCGTTCGCCGTCAGGTGGATTCACTGAAGTTCTTGCACTACATCGTCGATTCACTTTATCATGTCACGTCTAATATCTATCTTACCCCTGATATTCTCCGATCAACCAGGAGTCATCCAAGCCTTAATGTTAAGCCATACTTCGCCCGTACTAGTAACTTCAAACACAGCTTTTTTCCTCGTACTATTGAACACTGGAACTTATGCCTGGCATAACGCGGTCTCTTTCATTAAACTCATTTTTAACAGCTATTGGTGGAACATGATGTTTTCTTTGTGTTGTGTTCATTGTGCATTGCTTCAATTTATTGGTTCGAGGCCGTTACATTGTTCGCGATATGTATTCAAACATGCTAGATGTAATCTTTTTTGTGTGTATATGCTTTACGTGGCCATTTTTACACAAATTCTCAACCCCATTCCTGCAATAGCCCCAATAGCGGATGCAGTATGTAAAAATAAATAAACACAAAAATCAACGGTAATTACTGCCACTGTGGAACGACAGGGGTCTATCTTGCGTTGAGCAGGCACTACTGCAAGGAACTCTGCTTGAAAAATAGGGGTGAAATCCTGAAGGCGCAGTGAAAAGGACCAATCTAAAGGTGGACAAAATCTTCCCACACGTTTTAGTTGCATTGCGAGGCACCGATTGTTATCGCAATGATTGCAGTAAGGGTCGTTGAATGATTTTCTAGTATTGTATTAAGAATACGGGGCGAAAAAAGATTTGTATTTTGGGGAAAATGCTATCGAAGTCAAATTGAATAAAGGGCTCACTGCGTAGCGCTGGACGGATGTTATAAATTTGTACATTTAAAGGCTCAAGAAGGCTTTGCACTTACATAACCTGTTGGGTATGGAAATGAGGCGATTGGACACTAAAAAAGGAGGACTGCTGGCAACAGAAAATGATTTGCAAATGCTGTAAATGTGGTTCATAGATTCTGAGCTAAGTCTGCACAGTTAGAAAGTGAAGTCTAGATAAGAGAGGGGGAATGCGGTCTTCATAGTAGAGTACATTGGTAGCCACAAATTTGGGGTGACCAAGGCACATACGGAGTGCTTCCCGCTCCAAAACTCCAAAAGGACGAGAGCCAGTGAGCTCTTGGCTTCGGGTAATTTCTTTCAGCAAAACAACCTGCAGTGTCAATCACTCAACTCTACACGCAGCAGAAAGCCTAAATTTAAAACTACCACGCGGAAAAATAGGAAAAAAAACGCCTGAAGCTTTGAGCTGTTCACAAAAAAGTAATTGAAGCTTCTCGTGAAGCTTCTTCGCTGCTGCTTGCTTACTTTCTGCTTGTGAGCTTCCAAGTCACTGGTCGCCTGCGTAGCAGCTGGACGAGATTTCAGACGGCGTTCTTGCAAACAGATTAGTGTTCACGAACGGCAGTGGTGCCCACTACAGGAATATCTTCCGGGCTCGATTTGTCGTCGATGGGCAGTCTTCTCGTGTTAACATGCTACCGAAACACTGGAAGTTGCCCTTCGTCTTCTGTGTCTGTGTTCGGATCTGCCGCGTGCTTCCGAGGAGCGCGCCGTGATTGATATCATAGCCCTGCTTCCGCGTAGTGTCCGGGTCACGTTATGATGAATGTAACTTTAATGGTGGTGCAGCTGTGTCTATTCTGACGCGCCAGACGTATGTCCATGGAACCATGGAAGCTTTTTGTTGTTGAAGAAAATCTTTGTAAATGTCCGAATTTAAAGGGGGTAAGCGGAAAACTTAATGCGTACTCTCTTACCTGACGGCATCTGAGACAGCGTTGGAATGGAGAAAGAGAGTCGTTTTGACGAAGCCGAAGCTTCAAAAAGAATATTTTGTCATGAAAAACTTTGGAGTGCCTGCGTATGCACTGTTTTAAGCAAGGAGCGGAAATTAAAATATCAAGTGCAGAGGAAATTTTGCACCTGTATTTTAGACCCCAATGAAAACTCTCAAGTAACAGAACAGATAGTTCCGGCACTTATAAGCTTCTCCCATCCAAAACTTCCGTACAGTACAATGGACCACATTAAAATGGACCTTCTGAGCCATCCAGCTGAACACTTTCGCTGCTCCAGCGCGTGGCATCGTCTGCCACTATGACTGAAGTGTTGCACTGCCTTTGTAGCGAGAGCTATACTGGGCTACCAGTCGAGCATTTCGCGGTAGATGGGAGAGGCCAGTTGTGCGCATGCGCCGTTACCATGCCAACCGAAGAGGAGCGAAGTGGGGCGTGCGCTTCGCCGTCGCCGCGCGCCCGCTCCGCCATCGGAGCCGCGCGCTTCGTCGTAGATTCGCCGCCTCGCCGCACAATCACCCGAACCGCCCGTTGCATCCTCAACGCTGCGTATAAAAGGCAGAGATTTAATGGGCGGCTGTATCACAACGTCTGACATGCACGCAGCGAAGGAGAGTCCAACCGCTACTAAAGGGCGGTAGAAACAAAAGAATATTAACTATTCCGACCCCGAGGTTGTCACCTGGCACTTGGCTACTAAACAAAAAGAGAATGAGCGTCTGAAGGCGAAGAGAGCAGCGCAGACGCCCGAACAACACAGAGGAACGGCTTGCCAAACGGAGATTCCAGCTAGACTGCCGAGCATAACAGACGGCGGATAGGCGCCCAGATGGAGCCCAATGTCTCTCATTGCTAAACATACAGTGACCACAACAAGCTCAGCCAGGGAAACGTACCTCTCGCTACGTATATATCCTGGCATAGCCGAGCTAAGCCACTGCCATTTTTTTTTATTTTCATTCTAGATGTATTTTGTATATCGCATCGCATGTCTGCGGTCTATGTTCCATGCCTTCTCCCTAATGCCCAGAACGGCGCTGTAGGAACCTATAAGAATACATGAATACATAAGTAAACGCGTTAGCGCTAAGGGTCCCGTGTAGCTGATAAGTCGGCGTTAAGCGAAAAATTCCTACGGAAGCGAAGAATAAAACTCATGAAGAGGGCAAACAATATTCGGATTGACGCCAAATGTCTCAGAGAAGTTCCTGTAACGAAATGAAAGCAACCTAGATGAAAAGAAAATTGTTTTATTTTGGGCTTGGGTGGGAATCGAACCTACGAACGTTGTATTGCATGCCGGGCACGCTACCCGTAGGCCACTAAGACTTTTTTTGAACATGGTTTTAAGGCTCGTTGATTCGAGCTGGATAAATGTGGACCTAGCGAATGCGTTCTGGTCTTCGAATCAGTCAACAGTCCTAGAGATGTGTACTGATGCGCACATGAGTAATTGTGAGTATGTTTATTACGAGTTAGGTCATTGTTTCAGTGTTGAGCAGGCAAAACTCGATAAGCCTATCACGTTAAACACTTAAAGGCGAAGCTTAAACGTCCCCGAAGTTTATTTTTTTTCGAGTTCCACCGCACAGCAATCCCTTCTATGCACTGCAAACCCTCTCGCCGACCAGCTGACCATAGTCCTTCTGGCGGAAGCGTACCTAGAGGTGTTATTTCGACCTTCAGTAGTTTTTTTTTTGCCTTATCATGCTCGCTTTTCGCCTCGTGGGAAGGTAGAATTCTTGAATTTTGTATCATCAATATTTGAAGTAACAAACGTTTTTTGCTACACTGTCTCAGCTAAGTCCTAATGACGGTCTATTTGCGTAGTTAGGCAATATGCGAATTAATAGTCCTAGCACTAATTGGCCCTTGTTTTCCGTTGTTTATATTGGTTTTGTATTGTTTATCACTGTTATGCTTTGTTATTCGTGATATGTGATTAAAGTGGTATATGAAGTGTATTCCGTGTGTGTTTGCATGGCATGTATGGAGTAAATGCATGACAAAGTGTTTATTACTGTCATTCTATGCATTAATATCACTCACGGCTTCCATTACGCAGAAAATCCGGTGTCGTCGGCCACGTTGTAAGCAGGAAAGCAGGTTGCCCACCTGCAACCCTGGTCACCTGCCATTCTTACGTCACCACAACCTACCTACTGCGACAGGTGGCAGGCATAGCAGCCCTATTCCCCGGAGTAACCAGATGCAAATTACACGTGGCGACCATGATGCGTTATAACGATAACTTTTGGCAAAGTGTCATGAACTTTGCTCAGATATAGAGGGTCTTGTACCCTCAGCTACAAATTCTGTTTCTTTCGCAAATTATAACGCTGCACTATTCCATATATTTAGCAGAAAAAATAAGACCGGTCGTCGCCAGTGCAAACGTTCCACGACTGAAAACGGAGAGATAATATAAATGGTTTTTATTTATCGCTCTTTCGCGCCTTTGCCTCATTGCTTTCGGCTTTGGAAAGGTTGAAAACGCTGCTTAAAAGTTTCGTTTATTTTCATTTCGTTGAACGAGGAGGGGCACCTTTTTAGTCGCCAGCATGGCAGCGCCTGTAACACGAAGCCAAAATCAAAAGAGGTGATTATTATTCCGGCATGGGTGGAAAACTGTGATGGATATTAACCATGATATCCCAAGCGTCTTCTTAGAGAAGAAAACTTGTGAGCGGGAGAGAAAAAAATACAAGAATAAATATAGCTGATTTACATTTAATGTAGAAGTGGATTACAGCCGTGAAACGTAAAAATTGCTTCTGTTTAACGCTCCTAAGGACTTTCTGGTGTCGAATTCAACTCGTTTTTGATATGAAAGTTTCAGAATCATACAGACACGTACGCCCCTCAGATGGTTGTTTTGGAGGATCTTCTCTTTCCCTATCTTAGCCTCATGCGCTGCTTAAGGGATGATCTGTGGGGTGGCTTCCGGCGGTTCGCATTATCCTAAAGTTTTAGTCAGCGCTTTTGTTTTCTCAAAAGAATAGCATGCTCCGAGTGTACGGGTTAGGTCTTTCTGTAAATGAGCGCTGATTTTAGCATTTTATTTTCTAACTATCGATTTCATTTGAGGTATTTCGTGCTTTACAAGCAACTTGCAGAGTCACATTCTTCCTTTCCTGCTGTCTTTGCTCTTTTGTTTTGTGCGCGTGTGAGTGAGCACACACGCAAGCAAAACACCCTTGTAGAACCGCAGTGTAATCTGAACGTCGATATGGGGAGCTTTGAAAGTGTTTACCCAATAGGAGCGCTGGAACGGTAGCCAAGATCTGGTTCTCTTTTAATCTTTGGCTTAAATATTCGTTACTTTGTTTCGTGACGGGCAGTCTTTTCGAATACAACTTCGACAAAAAATGCATATTTTTTGTTCTTTCTGTCCTTTATTTCAACAAGCGTCGGGTACTCCTCAGAATATCTCAAGCGATGAGTACCCAAAAGCAGCACATTTCCGTGTGGATGGCGCATATAAAAGGCTTGGAAGCTAATTAACGCAATTGGTAAAATATTCTGCGGCATGAAATGTAGTAGGATATTCCTATAGGCAATAAGTACCTTCTTTCGGTCCTCTCAGGGCAACTCCCAGTGATGCTCATGCATTCCTCGAAGCTATCATGTACACTTTAAATACACCAATGCTCCACCGTTAACCTTGAGGTGGGCTCCCACTTAAGCCGATGTATTACACCGGTAATTGCATCAGTGATTTCGGCCCGTTCCATAAAGTGCGGCGTCGACACAGGCGCACGCCTCTCCAAAAGGTAAATCCACCCCTCTTTTCGGCGCATGAGGTTATCCTGAGTGCGATTGCAGCGCTGTGGACGCACAGGTGCTCAAAAACCAGGGGTCGTGTGAGAAAGGACACGAGAATGGCAAACTATAAGCTCATAATGCATTTAATAGCTCTAATCTAATTACGTGTGTGTATGTGGAGGATGGGAAGGGGGGTGAGAGAGCAACAGAGATAGGATATTCCAAGCAATGCAAAAAGAAGCAAACATGTAAGAGTCGTACCATGGGGTCCTAATAGCCATTGAGGTGAACCTCTGCGACTACATGGCCTTCAGGGATGCCACATATAAGGCATCGCAAACTGATTTTCCATTCAAAAACATGCACATACATCAGCGCGGTTCCCTCCCGAGCTCTCAAGCAAAGTGATGATCGTCGATCTTTGATTAATAGCCGTCCTTGCTGGAGAGGTACGTTGCTCGTCACATAAGCTGGTGTTACTCAAAGCTTTACACCACACTCATTTCAGGATCATTTCAAAGCGCCAACTGTTTTGTCAGCCCCAAACGTGCTTTTGTTACGCACATTACTCGATGAAATTAGTCCTGAATAAGAAAATAATGTATGACTTGGAGTAGCGAGAAAGCTTCTGCTAACTTTGTTAAAAGTTTCTGGCTGCTTGGGCTTTGGAAGGCTTTGCGCAGCTCTTACAACCTTTTGTCCTTAAAGTTCCGAGACTGAGTCCATTAAAAAAATATGTTTAACGTTGAAATCATTTGTGCAGCACCCCTTCGAAATAGTCTCCTTTGCAGTTTTATACAGAGCTTCCAACGCTTCTTGAGGTCTGGGAAACAGTTGGAAAACGCTTCTTTTGGCAGCACTGTCAGCTCCTTTTTCGTGGCGTCTAGAATGGCCTCCACGCTCCCCATCCAGCGACCTTTTAGGGCTCTCTTCACAAGAGGAAACAGGAAAAAATCGCATGGGGAGAGGTCAGGCTAGTATGGTGGATTGGGAAGTGCAGTAATGCTGTGCTTGGCGAGAAATTCTGTCACGCTGGGAGCAGCGTGCGACCATGCGTTATCGTGGAGAAGGCTCCATTTTCCAGATGCCCACAAGTCAGGGCGACGGTGTCGCAGCCCATCACGCATGTGTTGGAGCACGCGGGTATAAAATTCCTGATTCATCGTCTGCCCTTGTGGGACGAACTCGTGGTGTATGACACCTCTTGCATCAGAAAAAACTATCAGCATCGTCTTTGTTTTGGTCTTCTGTCGCCGCACCTTTCTCGACGCCGGAGAGCTTGTGGGCCGCCATTCGGCGCTCTGCCTCTTTGTTTGAGGACCGTGTTGAAAGCACCATGTTTCGTCTTCAGCAATGATGCTGTCAACGAATGCAGCATCCTTCTCTGCCTCGGAGAGGAAATCAGCGTTCACTGATGCCCGCGTGTCCTTCTGGTCCTGTGTGAGGGAGTGTGGCACAAGTCTAGCATTCAGCTTTCGTTTCCCCAAGTTCTCATGCAAAATTTGGTGGAATGGTGTCTTACTAATGTCGAGAGCATCTGGTAGCACGCGGACTCTAATGGTGTGGTCTTGCTGTATGATTTTCCTGATCCGAGCCACGTTGTTTTCTTTCCGTGAGGTTGAAGAGCGCCCCTGCCTTGTGTCGTCTTCCACCGACGTTCTCCCCGAAACGAACCTCTTGTGCCACTCGAAAACTCGCGCCAGCGATAATGTCTGGTTGTCGTAAGCGTCACGAAGAAGCTCATACGTCTGTGTGGTTGTCTTGCCAAGCTTCACACAGAATGTTATGTTTACACGCTGTTCGAGGTGGACGCCCATCTCCACATTCACTCCCAGCAGAATGCGCAGACGACTTGTGACAATGTATTTTTCTACATGTAGTGCCATCTAGCGGCTGTCACAGCAATTAACATAAATAGCTCAGGTTAGCCCGAAGAGACGGCGCTACACCCACGCAGCAACATTAGTTTTGGAGGGTCATTTCTAGAGAGGAGAATAAATTAGTCTCGAAACTTTACGGACAAAGGTTGTATTTGTGTGATTATGTTCAGTGTTTCTTTTTATCCTCTTTGCTGCTATGAAGCTATATTTTTAATAATATGCATTCAATCTCTACCTAAAGCACATCATAGTGAACTGATTGAATGAAAGTTTACGACAAAATATAAAAACGTTACCAAGTTCTCAATGAACAGGGTTTGAAGTTTTACATACCTAAAGGTCTCTTTCATTGTGTCAAGGTCATGTCTCAAAAAACGGCTGTACCGTGAAACGCCAAAACTGGAACAGAAGTACCGCGCTATTCTTAATTCTATGACACACAAGAATGAACACAGTAAGTATTGTACATATTCATAGGCTTTACTCTTGTATGCAATCAAGGTGGCATACGCTTCAATTACGTTAAGAGGATTTGAACAGCGCTCTCTGACAAGGCGAATATTCTCAGGAAATGCGCACTAGTGTTTGTATTTGTCGCAAAAAAGCGTCTTCGATCATGTTACCAACCCTCGCACATGGGTAGCGGCTCTCGGACCGTGGTAACCTGTTATCAGATGGGCGCTCGGTTGCAACGAAAAGGCCTCAAGCGTTGGAATGGCCCTCAAGATAACATCCTGAAAGGACCAAATGGCGCTGTCTCCTGTGCACCTGCGCATCTTGGAAGTCACCAGCTCGACGTGCCACATCAGTTGTGCGGCGGAAGGACCAATGACGTAGCCAAGGCGGAGCGTAGTGCTCTGAACGCTTCCCGTAACACGTATGCGTGAGGCCGGAACGGCAAAATTGAGGCGGGTCGAACGAACATCTTGACACAAGACCTGAGCGTTTCCTCCTCTCCTTGAGGCAAGGAGCCTCCTCTCTATAAGGCAAGGAGCGGGTCGAAAGGGAAATAATAGAGGCTTATCATATACAGAAAGCTGGGCCCACGTCGTCGGTCAGACACAGCGACCAAGAACCGGGTTTTTTAGACGGACTCATGTAGAACGTGATATGTCATTGAATTGTGATTCTGTATTTTTTCCTCATACGTTGTTTTTGGCGGCGTTAATGTACTGGCGTATAAAAAAAAAAGGCCGCTACCGTCTGGAAGACGAAGTAACGAGTGATTCTGCATTTTTTACTGATACGTTGTTTTTAGCTGCGTTAATGTACTGGCATATAAAAAAAGGCCGCCACCGTCTGGAAGACGTTGAAGTAACGAGCGTCAGCTTTATTGGCCACGCGCAAAACGAAAGTCTTTCCGCATCCAGCAGGGCCAGTGAAGAAAACCCTGAGCGGTTCGGAAGAGTAACATAAATTTTCCGCCTAGCGGAGCGATTAGGGTGCCTCAATGCCAGCGCCGGGGTGGAGACAACTACAGCGGCGCCGCCATATTGAATCACACGGGATCAGCGGCGCTAGCGTTTGTAACGACGCCGTTCATGCTCTCGGCGCGCTTCAAAGTGCTTTAACTTGAACAGCCTTTTGTAGCGAGAGCTACACTGGGCTACCAGTCGAGCATTTCGCGGGACATGGGACAGGCCACTTGTGGTTCGATATGGCGGCGTGGCTTAAGTTGTCTTCACCCGGCGCTGGCATCGAGGCTTCCTAGGAGCAATCGACGCCCAGCGCCATCTATCAGAGAAATTACGATGCACGTCTACCCGTTGTCGACTACACCCCCTCAGGATACGCACCAAACGGAATTTGCTTCGTTTGGGGGTTCATGGTGGACCTAGAATTCGGCTTGCGGTGCGATATGGTAACGCTTCAATTCGTAACATAGCAACATAATTTTTCCACCTAGCGGAGTGATCGACGCCTAGCGCCAACTATCAGAGAAATTACGATGCACATCTACCAGTTGTCGACTACACCCCCTCAGGATTCGTACCAAAGGGAATCTGCTTTGTTTGGGGGTAACGTACCAATTCAATTAGTAATTGCACGTATACACCGTTTACTTATTATTTAAATGTGGTTTTATTTCTATACCACAACTCGTAGGGCTTTATTTTCCTACCAAATTCGGTACACAACTGTCCCCGGATGGGTGCCCCTTGTTGTCAGAGTATATATAGTGATCCCGTAACGGGACAGTTATCCTGCTTGTTATAGGATATTTCTTGGCTGTGAGGGGGGAAAGGGAAGCGCGGGCACAACCAATTTTAGTGGCCCCCATCTTGAATTCGAGAAACCAAAACTTGCCGCCATTTCCTCCCCTGACGTCATACTGAAAAGGGGGTTAGGAGGGGCGAAAGAGATGGGTGGGCGCTGCCAATTTTAATCGCCGCCATCTTAGATTCGAGAAACCGAAACTATGCCAACATTTTGTCCCCTGCCGTCATACTCACATAGTTTCGCCTCTATACACTATATTGGACCGTGACACCATCATTGGCACGCGGCATGTGGTTGTTTCCACAATGCTATTGTAGATGGCGCTAGAAGTCTCAATGCGAGATGTGCTGTTTTCTAGTTGCTGCCACAGATGGCACTGTGATCCCTGGGTGGTAGCAGACCCCACGATATCTCGAAACGTGATGAGTAAGAGCTCACGCTCTTAAAAGATGTTTTCCGCAGTAAGCTCAGTTGGTAGTAGCCGCTCTTTCTATCCAACCTTTATTTCCTCTGTGCGTGCCCTTTGTGTCGTTCAAATTGATAGCATGAACCAGCTAGCCCTACAGCAAGT
Organism: Amblyomma americanum; assembly: GCF_052857255.1. Taxonomy (NCBI): domain Eukaryota; kingdom Metazoa; phylum Arthropoda; class Arachnida; order Ixodida; family Ixodidae; genus Amblyomma; species Amblyomma americanum. The sequence continues at coordinate 139,551,142 of NC_135505.1, read as the reverse complement.
ACTACTGCGCTGTATTCGAGAAGCGATCCAAACAAAACATTGTAGACCTTGTCAGTTTGTTGTCAGTTCAGTTGTCAGTGTGTTATCAGTTTGGTGCCTGAATATAATAATAATAATTGGTTTTTTGGGGAAAGGAAATGGCGCAGTATCTGTCTCATATATTTTTGGACACCTGAACCGCGCCGTAAGGGAAGGGATATAGGAGGGAGTGAAAGAAGAAAGGAAGAAGGAGGTGCCGTAGTGGAGGGCTCCGGAATAATTTCGACCACCTCGGGATCTTTAGCGTGCACTGACATCGCACAGCACACGGGCGCCTTAGCGTTTTTCCTCCATAAAAACGCAGCCGCCGCGGTCGGGTTCGAACCCGGGAACTCCGGATCAGTAGTCGAGCGCCCTAACCACTGAGCCACCGCGGCGGGGCAGCCTGAATATGCATTCCTGATTTCTGCGTTGTAATTTCTGCATTTTGCGTTGTTCGTCACGTCAATGGCTTGTTTTAAGTTGTGTGAAACGAGGAGGTGCAGCATGGCGTTTTTGCTGCCTTTCCGGCTGTCACCTAGTAGTCGCCTCAGCAGTGAGGGATGTTGTGAATTGTGCCTGTTTGATGAGGGACAGAATGAAAAAGCTACTCTACTCTCCTGCCATCGGGTGAGTGTACTACGGATGACCACTTGAGCGCCCTCTCAGCGACTGAGCGCAGCGGGCCATAAAATGCACTGCTGTACCGGTCTTTAATGGGAAGGCCACATAAAATGCTAACCCCATCGCGGGAGCACGCACTCAAGGAACACGGAAGAGACGGCGCAATATCATATACGAGAACCAAAAAGCCTATTGCGTTGAGAGTGGTATAAGAGCCTATGTTGATTCGAATCCAGGAGAGGGCTTGGCTGTCAATTTTTTGTGGATTCGCAGTCTTTCTGTGAAGAAAGGAAGATTGCACATACAAACAGAACAATTGCCTCATCGACTGTGTCACATCACTTGGAGCGATGCAGAAATAAAAAAAAAAGCGTCAAAGCAATTAGTATTTGTGCATGACCCCTCAGGGACATACTGGATCTTAATGCTTGTTGCATTTATTTTTCTGGAAGCAAGGAGTAACATTGGAAGACAATTTGACGTTAACTTGGTCGAGTGCAGAACCATTGTACGACACGCCTAATTATGCAAGAGCTCTTTCCACTGTTTTCCACTGTACAAAGACCATCCATAATTTTGTCAATAACCAAAATTCTGCTGTAATTGCTGTATTCTTTGCAGAGCTGACGTTTACAAATTACAACTTTCTCATAAGAGATCCCAATATAGCTCTCCGCTCTGGGACTGACATACTGCAATGAGTGCACTGCAATGCTGTATATAGTTTGTTTTATCCCTTCCCTTACGGCGCGTTCAGGTGTCCAACGATATACGAGACAGATACTGCGCCGTTTTCTTTCCCCAAAAACCAATTATTATTAACCCAAATTCTGCCGTCGCAGTTAAGTTCCAAAGGGGGCACGTGACCAGTATTAGCATACTTGGAACGCGTCTGTGAGTCGGGCGACTAGAGGACTTAAGCTGATTGCTAGAGATCAATGATTCAAGCACTAGCAAGTGTTCATAATCTAGAAGTGTTCATTATCTAGCCCGGGTCTGACGCCGATGCATAGAAGCACTATAAGCTGGTCATAAACGGTAGCATTGTGAGGCCACTTGATATCGCCAGAAGCGGACCTAAGGCATCTCTAAGGCTGAACAAAAACCGAAGAACGCTGGCCTAAACACATGGCCGAGACCGACTCGAAGAATGCTTCTGGCAGAATTTATGAGCTACTCCGAAACAAACCGTGTGAAAAATGTCATTTGATGATAAGACCCTCAACGGAGTTCAATAGCTATCGCGGTAGAGCACCAGATTATACATAGAGTTGACAGTTTTTTTTTGCCTATTCATAGAGCGCGCTTTGGGACGCATTTTCAATATTACTTAGGTTATTCAGAATCTGTAGAGCATAACGATATGCTTTCTGACGCGTTTCATCGATATTTTCTATTGTGAATTGGTTTGAATCTTTTTATTTCTATTAGAAATGGGACGAATCATTTTACTTACGTGTTCGCCAACGCTTCGACTGCGTTCAAATAACTCCACCATGAGGAACTATCTTTGACCACTGCTACGCTTACGTAATTCGTACAAAACGTCCCGTAGGTTGCGATATCTGGAAGACACAGTGTGCAGCACATTTCGCTTTAAGGCCGACATTTCTGAAATGAAACTAATGTTAACGTACATATAGGACATCTAACGTACGCTCCACCTCCAACCCAGGTTAGGGGCACCTGTATTTTCTTTTTACTATGACTGTCGTACTATAGTGATTATTTGCTACGAGTCGTAAACCACCTTTAGGGGACAAGGTAGGCGTCTGTCTTGTATTTTCGCCGATGTTCGAGACCCCTTATCTCTGCTTCTAAATGGGTTAAAGCAATATCAATAGTATTGTTGCATTCAACTTTCTGTGCTGTTTTTACTCAACTACAATTTTGTTTAATAAACATTGTTTATTTTGTTCGTTTCTTCACTGGACTCTCCCAATTCTAGTTCAGTAGACGCTGCCTTGTATTTGTTAGGTACTGGGTAGTTCCTGAGAAAAAAGGTCAGTTGGCACAAAATTTACATTACGCATTACGCAAATTTACATTACGGAAGTTTACATAACATTACACCATGATAGATAATTTCCCATTAAATAAGCGAAAATTCGCACAGTTGTAAGCACGAGAATCAATAATTTCTCTAAGAAAAGGTTCAAGGAAGCGCAAATCTCTGTACAGCGCAAGGCTCATAATCCAGCTGCGCCAATATATAGTCACTTGTTTACCGGCCCAGAACATCAATTCAACTACCAAGCATCCAGTTTTCTTAAACGCCGTTTATACTCAGATCCCAACCCGCAATGCCATTTGAAGAGGAACCGTCTGATATCTATAAAACAGATACCCTTCTTCGCTGTAGTTAGCGGAACAGCCCTTCGTTGATTCACTCGATAATTGGAAACCTGAGTAAATGCACGTAAAACACCCGACTCCGCATTGCAATACATTATATAACATTGACGAATTCCGCACCTGATACAGCTAAAGGCACACGGTCTCCACGGTCATTCTCTTTATATATGTTGCTTCTGCAAAAGAAAAACAAAGCAGAGCTACATATACTTCCTTCACATGATTCCAAGAGCTACACACATTGAGTAAAACCGAAAGTTGGGCGAGTTGCTATACATTTATGATGAAAAAATAGCTCGAAGTTTATTGCGCTTCTTTGCATCGTCCTGTCCGTCCTTCGTGTTCCCTTCGCGATGTTTTTTCCTCATGAAGCTACGCACATGAATGACTTCGTGTTCAGTTTCCTAAAAGAGAAAGAGAGCTTTATGACAGGAAAATGCAGCGAGTTGGATGTAAAGCGATTTACTGCAACCTCCCACTGTATTGTGGGAATAGGGAAACAACAGAAAGTGGTTCATGATATTCGTCTGCTAGAAGGCGTTTTGTGCTGAAATTTGTACCCGCTGGCGTAGTACATCATGGAAAGCGACAGCGCGAAGCAGCAACGACGAAAGAGGGACGCGAGACATAGGACAAGCGCTTGTCCTGTGGCTCGCGTCCCTCTTTCGTCGTTGCTGCTTCGCGCTGTGGCTTTCCATGAGGTACCACGTAGTTAGCAGCCAGGTCGCTGACGTGTTGTTAAGGACCTCTCCAAACACACAATGCTTCAAGGACGCAGTGATATACTTGCGAAACCTGCGTTCTTTGCATTTGTTTAATTATGATTTCTGATGACTCTGGGCTTTTTCAAACAAACTGACATTCTTTAATATTTTTTTAGCGAAATGAATAAGGAAAACTGTAAAAACTGTCTGGGCTGTGGCAGCCAAGGTTGGTATTGGCCTATTCCTCTCACATTCTTTCTGTAGAGAAAGAATTTTAGAACATAAAACTTGAACAGGACTAATGATTGTGGTTTAGTTACATAGCCGTTACGATGACAAGAAAAATCCAGTACTGATCAAAAATCATGTCAAACAGACACTCCAATTTTTGAAAAGCAGAAACCTTGGATAGCAAATGGAGATTTATGAGCCATTTTTATTTCCAATGGTATTAAGTTTCAGGATCTCGCGCCACTGCTGTGAAAAACATGCGGTCTGTATGCGTTAACAGTGCAAGCAATTTTAAATTTGTATTGCTTGAACTTTTATTCTTGTTTTAGCAATGCAAAGCGATTTTTTGACATCAGGTAATCATTTCATTCTCTTTAATTTACTACCTCGACAAAATATGACTGCATCGTGCGAAAATGCACGCGCTTTCGAAAGCATGCAGGCAAAGCAACCCCTCCAGTGCATGTAACTCGTTGAAAAAGTCAAATTTTGTAGAGCAACAGCGGCGAGGGTAATGGCGTTTTCGAAAATCTAAAAACTGTTATGGCTATTAATGACGACCGGCTTCAAATCTTTACTGGCAACTAGGTGCCTAACTATAATAGGTAAAATGTTAATTATTAAAAAATTAGTTAACCAGCGTACTACTGAAGACGATTTACTGGTTTTCTGGTGTCCGCCGACAATGGTAATCCTATTATTATTATTATTATTATTATTATTATTATTATTATTATTATTATTATTATTATTATTATTATTATTATTATTATTATTATTATTATTATTATTATTATAGCATAAGGGAATTCAGACCATTCCAAGTTTCTGCACTCCTGCACTCCCTCTCCCCTCTGGACAGAATGCAAAAGTTGTTTAATTCTCTTGGTCCTCACCTTGATATATTCGAAAATTCTCTCCCTTCCTTTATATTGAATGTCCGTGACTTCCACTTTGAGCACTCTTTTTCTCATACATAACTTCCCCTTTCATGCATTTTGTCTTTACTACACTTGTGCGTTTGCACCGGTATTATATTGCTTTTTCTCTCCTTAATTGTACATCACGTATACTTGTTTTCATTAATATTATTTCTTTAATACTGTGTACTCACGCCTGATTGTCTGTAACGCGTTCCCTAATTACATTTCTTATTGTGTATGATTGTATTTCTAGCTTGTATTTCAGAGATCTCTTATTCGTTCATATTAGTATTGGCTTTATTCTTGTTTGTATTTTGATATATGCTGTACTTAGCTGTTATCGGTCGTTCTTGTGTTCATTCTCTTTGTTTATTGTTTTATTAGATATTTCTATGTATGTTGCCTGTTCTAGCTGTTTTCATTTACCGTTGTTCTCGCTGTTTCCTTGTTCTCGCTTTTTTGCTTCATGCTTGCTGTCACGCCTAGTTTTTGTGTCTTTTTTTTTCTATCGCCTTTACTGCTGCATTACCTCCCCTGAGTGTCTTCCTTTGTAGTGAAATAAATGTACATTTTGTGCGTGTGAATGGTGTACCAGCACCAAGACCTTTGGGTTGTTCCTGGGCACCGAAAAAAATAAATATTGATTGATTGATTGATTGATTGATTGATTATTATTATTATTATTAATTGGTTTTTGGGGAAAGGAAATGGCGCAGTATCTGTCTCATATATCTTTGGACACCTGAACCGCGCCGTAAGGGAAGGGATAAAGGAGGGAGTGAAAGAAAGGAAGAATAGGTGCCGTAGTGGAGGGCTCCGGAATAATTTCGACCACTTGGGGCTTGGGGATCGTTAACGTGCACTGACATCGCACAGCACACGGGCGCCTTAGCGTTTTTCCTCCATAAAAACGCAGCCGCCGCGGTCGGGTTCGAACCCGGGAACTCCGGATCAGTAGTCGAGCGCCCTAACCACTGAGCCACCGCGGCGGGGCATAATCCTATGACGGATTTTTTTTTTGTTTCCAACCAAAATCGTGAATGGTTCCTGAAAGCATTAATCCCTTGAGTTGTTTCTAACAAAACTGTGATACGTTTATGTCTTGGCGGAGGGCGTTCATGTCGTCTAGGTTGATTACGTCGCTGTAAACGACGCAGTAGCCAGCGGTGGATCTGAACTTGAATATGATGCTATAGATTTTTGGGACACAGATATACCGGATGTTTCAGCGAAAATTTTCGTAAATTTTCAAAGATAGTCTTTTTGGGGTAATCCTATGCCGCAAAACCCATATTTTACCCCAAAAAGCCTATCTTCGAAAATTTACGAAAATTTTCGCTGAAACATCCGGTATATCTGTGTCCCAAAAATCTGTAGCATCATATTCAAGTTCAGATCCACCGTTGGCTACTGCGTCGTTTACAGCGACGTAATCAACCTAGACGACATGAACGCCCTCCGCCAAGACATAAACGTATCACAGTTTTGTTAGAAACAACTCAAGGGATTAATGCTTTCAGGAACCATTCACGATTTTGGTTGGAAACAAAAAAAAATTCCGTGTATATAGAATATCCAGGCCTCCAGAACGGCAATTCGGTATTTTTCAAACTTAAACACATTAGTGAATAATTTCTTACCGGCATGTAAAAATTTTTTATAAACTCTTAAAATTGTATGAAATCATAATTATAAAATACTGGTTGTGTAAATTAGCACCAAAAGAATCGTGGAATCCTTTTCTTCTTCTGCCTTTGGCATGAAACTAGATATTGGAAAAAAATGAACTGACGTTAGTATTGGTGCCAAAATATGTCTTGCGATAGAATGCCGGCAGACGTGCTGCCGCCCTGAATCTTCTGGAAATGTTATTTGCTCCGTACGCTAGTTGGCACAAGAAAGAACCTTATTTGCTTTGTGAGGTGGGCTAAATTCGCTCGAAAGCAAGAAATTCAAATCAGTGCTAGGTAGAGCATACTTATAGAAAAAAAACCTTCGAGTTGACGATGCACTCTAAAGGGTTAAACTTAACGAAATGCAAAACCATGGCGTTTTTCTCTGTCACGCGGGAGGTCCGCACCAGCCACTATACCTGAACTCAGCCCCTGATATGTACAAGTCATAATGTAACTCTTTTCAATTGCACATTGTGAAGAGAAGGCTAAGGAGATGAGGAGCTGAAGGAAGCCAAGAATCCCCGAAGCCAGGAGACGAATACGGGGAATGAGTTTTTTTTCTCAGGTTGACCAACTGGAAATTAGGTGCGTAATTAATTTTTATCTGAAATGCAATGAATTAAAAACGAGCAGAAAAAAACCAGCTGCTCCAATAGAATCCGAGCCCAGGACTTCTGTGTGTATCTGATTCGGATCCCTGCTGCGGCAAGTGGTTGTTTTTCTCTGTGTTCATGCGCCAGAACATAGCCCTATGTATAGCTTGTGTTCACGTGCGTGAACCTAGTTTCGGGTAAACGTTTCCTGGAGCTCTAGTTCGTGCTACACTCGCCTGCTGAAACTAAGTGGTTGATATCTTGCACGCTGTGTGCGACATTAGCCTTTCGTGATTTCTAGCGCTTTAGGAGCGCGAAAACAGCGTTAAATCTTTCTGTGCCTTAAGTTCGTCGCAGTCAGTGCCATTGCACAATGGAAAACTCTGAACGAATACCGGTCGCATGGTTTCGAATGCAGACGCCAGGATTTTGTACTTTCCAGCAGAGGCATAGAGGCGGCGTTTTAGTATCATTTCCGAGGCGCGGCCAGGTCGTCGGCAGAAGAAACATAGTGACGCGAACTTCTCGACGCCTATTATGACGCCGAGCCTCGGGTCCTTGATGAGACGAGTAATGAACTCAGCACTCCGCGAGCAGACCTGGCTATCTGGACAGCCAAGAACATTGATCCTGTGCCCAGCGCTTGTTGACCAAGGTCATGCCGAGTTTGTGAAAAACATCACACCTCAACAACAATCCTGGGAGGCTTAGATAAACCAGTTTGTACTTAACTGATTTTGAGGCTTTCGGTCATGATGAACCGGTAAATCGTAAAGCGAATGGGCCTATATTGCATTGAATTGCTTTAATTTGATGCTTTTTCATCAACAAAAGTAGCGGAACCGGGTGTCCGCAACCTCGTTGGGATGCTACGAGTTTGCTGCGCAGCTTGTCTAGCTACAGATATTATATAACACGAGGTTTTATGTCAGAAAACAAAATGCCGTCGTATTTAATTAATGCATGTTTCAACTTTATGCGCGCTATTGCCCAAGATACCCCATAATCCTTTCTTTTCAGTACCAGCATGCTGAAAAGGCGGACATGTATTACTTACAATGTAAATAGAAAGTACACAGTGTTATTTGATGCGCCCAGGTGCATCGAGTAATTCCTTAGGTTATCAAATGTCTGTGTACCATTTATTGAAAGTTTGCTCCCTTCGTATGGGTCCGAAAGGTTGTTTATCTGGGGAAAGAAAGAGAAGCGCCGAGCACACGAAGCATTCAGGCCCTTCAGCATAAGCGCATAGCACTGGAACGCATTTTCGCGTGGCGGTGAACTTGCCCACGTTGATGAGATACAAAATGAAGACTGACCACTTCAAACGCATTTTCTACCACTACATTTAACACAGAATGCGTTGTGTGACAGTTTCGCTAGGATTTTTTCTACGTCACTGAAATCCTGGACCAGTGCAAGAAACTAATGAAACATGTACGCGCACAGTGTGTGCGAGAAGCGTTTGGCTGAGTCTTAACATCACGCATCGAACCCGATTGTCAATCCCTTCCTTAACGGTACATACCTATGCGAGACAGTTTCCGTGCATTTCATTATAACTATTCTTATCCCCTACACAGACTAGTATTGGCTCCTTGCTGCATTGTCATGAGCTTATGTCGCATGCTAATCGCAGGCGTATTTCTCTTATCTCACCTGCGCTACTTGCCTTTCAATTTCCATTTAGCTGTGCGATTGTACGAAACTAAAGCCTACCGCACAACTTTGTAACCAAACTACACTTAGCAGTTTTGTGGGCGTTATGGTTCACACAAAAATTCTCGCAATTTTAACAGCTGTGCAAAGGCGCCAGCGCGAGATACCCAAGAACCTAGCCGATTGCCGGACTGATGAATGGTTACACAAGGAGGGCTATCGCTCAGCGAGGGTTCGAGCGGAGAGGGTCGACGATGCCGCACGACTTAGAGATATCAAGCTACCCTTACAGATATGGTCTATAGACAGTCTATAGACTTCCTATAGACTCTATTGTCTTCCAACAGTTATTTCTTTTTGTCTATTCATACTCTATAGAGTGTCTATAGACAAAAGTCTATTAAAGTGTATGGCCATAAATCTTTACATTGTCTACAGACGGTCTATAGGATTTGTATTGCCTATATGGTATCTGTAGGATTTGTCTGTAGACTTCATAGACAGAAGTCTATGGAAAGTATATAGGGTGTCTAAAGATATTTTTTATGGGTAGCACCGTCTTATGTAGCAGCCGACAGGGAGTTAACAAAAAGAATAATAGAAGATCGCTTTTGTACAGCGTGTTATCTGTGCTAGCGACTAAGGTTCGAGAAGTATGTGCGGTAACAACCTTATCGCACGCATAGTCGCACCCATCAGGAAAGAGTTACTTCCAACGCCTTCGCACTGCATGCGCTCAGCCTGCTGGCAGTCGTTGATCGAACACGAACAGCATTCTTGCCTTTCCTATGCTGTTTTCAGGTATTTCGAGCATCCAAGAAACTTTGCCCAACTAGAAGGCATAACAGAGCCGCTGTTGATTCCAAGACTGTACTTTACTCTGTCTTTACGGCAGGTATTCAAAGCGTTCAACTTGAACAAGGAAGCGAAATGTCCCATTTTGCGTGATCCCCGCTGTTTGTGCACAAGGAACGCCTTTTGAGTGTGTTGCATAAAAACTTTATTTCATGTTTGGAGTATTTTTAAACTTCTCGTGAAGCACGCCAACATGCAGCGACCACGGCGAACATGACGTCCAAGGTGCTGCCCCCTCTCGCACCGACCCTGCTCAGAAACGGCGGCGATATCGTGATTCCGCTGCATTTAAATTTCACTTTATAAATGCAAGCGACAGCTTTGTGCGAAAAGATGTCGTCCATTCGTCTTATTTTAACTCGAAAAAGGGTGACTGCTCCGAAGCATCCCTACTAGCGACAGGTGCCATCTGTAACTTTTATTTTCACCACTGCCAAGGAGCCTCGCTGCTTCTTGAGCCTCTCTGAATGTACCGGACATGTTCTGAAATATTCCCTGCCGCTGGCAGTGATAATAATTGATAATTGGTTTTTGGGGAAAGGAAATGGCGCAGTATCTGTCTCATATATCGTTGGACACCTGAACCGCGCCGTAAGGGAAGGGATAAAGGAGGGAGTGAAAGAAGGAGGGAAGAATAGGTACCGTAGTGGAGGGCTCCGGAATAATTTCGACCACCTGGGGATCTTTAACGTGCACTGACATCGCACAGCACACGGGCGCCTCAGCGTTTTTCCTCCATAAAAACGCAGCCGCCGCAGATCGAGTTTTCTCCAAGACCGCTCGGGGTCGACGTTGGTACTCTCCACCGCGGAGTAGCCCAAAGCAATTGGAGGGAGAAATTATTTTCATTTTTTTTACTGATCCTGTAGTACTGAATACTCGTTTTTGAGATACTAACGCATAAAACCACGTCTCTAGTTTTTCTATTCGTCCATTTTCTGGCCGAATTTTTTGTTTTTATGCATTTTTGTGCAAGTCTGTCAAATTTTACCGATAGAATATTTTCTTCCTCGTAAGCAACACACATGCTTTTTCCTTGTCATTACAAGGAAAGCTGTATTAGCTACGCTATGTTATGTGCTGCAATGAAGCAAGTCTTTAAATTTATGGGTGAGTAATTGTCTTAAGCTAAACACTGTTAAATTGACTTTCTTCCTGTGATAAGGAAAAAGATTATGGAGATAATACTATAGTACGCAATGTCGTCGGCAGTTCCAGCATCGTGGTATAGCAGACACGCACATCCCCTTTGTCCACACTTATATTACCTGCTTCACTGATTCCATCGAAAACCGGCCTTTCCCACAATTCTTCAAGTAAGTCAGATCATTTAGCAGCTTCATAACGCTGCATGTGACCTCTCTGCGGGCCCTAAAGGATGCACCTAATTATCCCTTTTACTCGAAGGTTAGCTTTTCAGTGAAATACACTCATAGCAGTTCTTTGAACATGTGGTCACAAAGCCCACCCACTCCTAGCCTTCCTCAAAAATTGTCTGATCTAATGAGACCAATGAGACAGTACTCTCTTTCAAATATTTTGACGAATGTAAAATGTCCTAGCTTTCACTTCCGCCAGGCTTGATCTACGGGCAAAGGAAGCCAGTGCCACTTACCTGAGTAACATTTGTGACGTTAATAGTTATTGATACGTTTTGTTTGTTAAAACGATGTTTAACCTGCATGACAAAAAAGAATAAACAATACTTTGAATAGTGTTGCCTTTTGGTAGGACTATCATTGAATTAAGCATTGTTCTAATGAAACTTGTGAAATAAGAGTGACATTTGAAATCTCTTTTCATTTCTTCATTCTCGCAAAGTACGCGACGAGCTGGTGTTGGTGCGGATCCACAGCGGATGTGCAACGTACCATTGCGCACACGACTCGATGCATGTATCGTTGTTCCTTGGCTCCAGTGATAACCACTAAGCAGGCTAAACGAGCGCTGATACGGGCGTTTACTTTCAGGAGCAGCTACAGGAGAATTTTTTTCATGATTGAAGTGTGGCGTAGGGGTAACGACGATTCGAATTTAAAAGCAGACGTTAAGTGCAAAAGAAATTTTCAAAAAAAATAGAAAGGATATGGACACTCAATGCAACAGACAGGTGGGAGATCATTATCTTTACTTATCCTTTGTATCCTTATTTCGTTCCAAATAAACCCTCTACCCTATTTGCAAAAGTACGTCTTCCATACGTGTCATCTTTAATGGGACATTGGGATATCAGATTGGCTTATAAATACAGCAGCTTAGCAGCCGAGTGGAAATCGAGTTGAACAGAGAAGCTTCATTTTCGAATATATAGGAATGGATCATGGATGCAATATTTGGGCAGTGAATGAATGTTCCAACGTGTTCACGCCACCTTTAGCGTGCTGCAAAATTGAGAAAAGTACTGTTCTCGGAAACATCATTTGTTAATACTTTCAGGCGCGCACTGCTGCGTGAAGCTGAAGTAGAAGATACGTTCTTCATTGATAAACAAAAAAATGGGAGCAAACCAATGCCTACTGCCTTGCATTAGTAGGGCAGAAATTTTTTAGGAGTTGCTTCGCTTGTTTCATCGTTTCGCCTATTTGCCTATTTATTATCATCATCAGAAGCAGCAGTCTAATTACGCCACTGCAGGAAAAAGGCCTTTTCCATATTTCATCCAATTAACCGCGTTTTGTGGCAGCTGAAGCCACCTTCTTCGAATGTCTCCAAAACCCTGAATGTTATCCGCCGGCCTGACTCTTTGACAACTCCTTCCACGCTTGCCTTCTCCTAGAAATCACCTTTACTTTAAGAGACCATCGGTTATCATATCTATTTATTCTTCGTGATTTCGAATAAAATGTAAAAATCTCACAGGTATTCCCGGACCTATTCTTCTCTCTTCCTATCTTTTAAGGTTAGTCTAATAATATTCATATACAGAGGTCACTGCGCTGGCCTAAATTTAAGTTCAACACGTTTAATTAGCCTCAACTTTTCTGCCCAATGGGTTAGTTGCGGTGAGATGCAACTGTTATATTCTTTTCTTTTAAGGGTTACTGATCAATTGCTATTCAACACCTTGGAGTACCTGCCAAATGCACACCACCTCGTTCCAAATTTTCTAGTTATTTTGCTCTCAGGGTCAGCGGTTACTTCTGCCCTATGAAGACGTATTTTCTTACAACTTTCAACACTTCGCTGCCTATCATAAACTGATTTTTACTTCTCAGACTGCCGAACATTACTGTAGGTTCCTTCACGTTCATTTTTAGGGTCACCGCTCTTCTTTGAATGTCTAGGTCCACGATCGTGTTTGCAATCCGGCCGCTGAGTTACTCAGCAAGGCGATGTCACCAGCAAATCAGATTTCTAAGCTATTCTCCATTATACCTTATTCCTAGTTCTTCCCAATTTGCTTCTCTGGACACCTTCTGTAAACAAGCGGTGAATAGCATTAGATAGATCGTGTTTCTCTGCCTGATAACCTTCACGATTGGTATTTTACATCTTTCATTATGAGGGACATTGCTAGCTGTGCAGCCGGTACAGATATCTTCCAGTACTTACACATATGTATCATCTATACTCTGGTTACGCGATGCCTGCATGACGGATTAGGTTTCTACAGAGTCAAACGGTTTCTCGTAATCTATAAAGGGTAATATGGAGGCTGGTTATATATTGCACATTTCTCTATCATCTTACTGATGGTGAGAATTCAGTCTATTCTCGAGCAGGCTTAACGAGAGCCGGCCTTGGTTGACTGAAGCCAAGGCTGCTATAAATTTGTTTGTGATTAATTGAACAAGCACCTCATAACGCAGAATAATCTTATCAGTACAATTTTTCAAGTATTTGACATCCCCTTTCTTATGGATTAAGACGATATCATTCTTAAAACTCCGATATTCTTTGTGTGTGTCGTCACGATGACAAGGAGGGAAGTATTCCGAGCACAATTGACCTACTGTCCTTTAAGAAATTTGCTGTTAGCTGAGGCGCAGCTGCCGCTTTTCCGCTTTGCATTGTTTGCAAATCTCTCTCTATATACTTCCGCGTTCGTTACCTGTGTAGTGTCTAAATTGTGCTCACCACTGGTTTCATCATTTGAATCCTGATCATTATGGTTGCTGTAAAGATCTGTGTAGTTTTTTTTTCGGCCACATTACCTATCTTTTCAATATTGGTAATGACGTGTCCATCGTATTAAGTCAATTTCATTTTTAGGTTTGTTTTTATGGTTCTTCGAATCCACTTCCGGTTTTCTCGTTTGCAGAAGAGGATATTAATGACCCGTAAACTATTTCGTTCTCTGAACTGCACTAGTAACTCCCCCCTTCTGCTTTCAATACTCCCCAAACAAAAACTTTTCCTTTCAACCGAGCGCAAGTTGCGGAGCGGAAAACACGCTCCCTTTTCTAACGCAGAGGAATATGTGGTCTGATTTTTTAAACCTTGACAGATTTCTATTTTAAAAGCTGCGAGAGATACATCGGTGCGGTCTATCGAGCTGAATTGTACTTCAAGGGGGACGTGTTGCACCTCATAAGAATCATTATTTGAACAATTATTTAACTAAATTTAACTAATAAACTGTTTACTTTCGATTTCAGGGGCAAGGTTAAATTGCGGAAATAGATTGTCGTCAACGCTGAAAGTGAGCCCAATTTTAAAATTTGCCTATTTAAAATTTGCCTACTAGGCAATGTGATTCCAAGTATCGAACGTCAAAAATACGCATTTGAAAGCTTGTCGAGCTGGGTTTTCCGCATCACCTAAATATAAAATGCCATCACTGCGCATGGTATCGTCGCCGAAATCAATTTAACTTCTCGCACATAATAAAATGCACAAGAAATTGGACAGATGCAATTTTATAAATGCACAATGCGCGAAAGTCAAGTCAACGAGCTTTCAATTGCATATGTTTGACGTTCGATATCTCGAGCCAAATTGTCAATTAATAAAATTCAAAAACGCAGCGGACCTTCGATGTCAATGGGCATCATTTTGGCAATATAACCTTTCCCCCTAAGATCAAAAATAAAAGGCTTATTACTTCATCAATTTTTCCGTTTTAACCCACATGAGGAACATTGTGTTCGCCTTGCTGTACAACCCAGCTCAACAGACGACAACAACGTATCTGTCGCAGTTCTTAAAATAAAATCCCGCAAAGGTTAAAAAAGCTGCCTTTAGTTTCGGCTCGCGAGTATAAGTTTGTTTTTAAGACTTCGAATATTGTCGGTAACGGTTACTTAGGGCACCATTTTAACGCAACTGGATGTTAGAAATTGTAACGAATAAAAATTGGCGTAGGCTTAGCTAAGGTTAAGCCTGGATCTCTCGAAGCGAAAAGGTTCGGTGATGCTTGTGGTTTAGCTTATGGTTATGCCTTATGATTTAGCCTATGGTTATGCTTACGGTTTAGCTTTTCATTCTCCCTTCGCAACTGCTCAGCAATTCCCGAACTTTCACCATCTTGGCAACTCTCAGCTGGCATGGCCGAACGTCGCTGTTCAGCTTTGTTTTCACGCCGTTTAGCGAGACGTGCCTTCCGTACTTCTGGCGTTTCAGACTCGGCTCTGCTGCGTCGTTTAGCGAGACGTTCTTCTCGTTATTCGGGTGTCTCGGACGCTCGTTGAGCTTTCAGCCTTGCATTTCTTCGCTCCTTTTCAGCCAACTCCCGTGGTAGCACTTCTCTATCGGTAGTATCACTCTCTTCTCCTTCCATGTTGAATGCGCACGCCTATTCTCTGGCAAGCGGTTACATAGTCGGCCTCTACGATAAACACGCGCTTGCGGCGAACGTCAAACTATGACGCATAGCACGCGGCAGTGGCCACCTGCGCCGCGCGTGACGTCACGCGCGGCAGCGGCGAAAGGTCAGGCGACGGAGTCGGCAGCGGCGGCCACCAGCGCCTAAAGTCACTGGAACGGGAAAAGTACCGCAACCATCGCCGCAGCCGGTGACCCGCCGCCATATTTGGTCAAGCGCCACTGAAGCGGCGGCCGCGCGCTGTGTCTTTTACACAATAAATTAGGCTTTGCGAATTGTGCGTGTTTTTACAGCAATGAATGAAGCATGCGGTTGTTCACTTGCTAATTAGGCGAAAAAAGGCTGCAATTATTAGGACGGAAGCGTTATTAGGACGGATTGTGTCCTCGGCTCTCTGACCGGATATGTCACTCGTACATTAGAAGGCATGTAAGGAGGGAAATTTGATCTTGGCTGATATGGGCGAAAACCGATGTCCAACCTAATTTCACTGCAGCGAACACGATGATGAGCTCCAAATTTGGCCCGAGCAACTTCCAAACTTGGTCCACCCACCCCTGAAATTTGACCTCGGCCGATTTGGGCCAAAATCGATGTGCAACCTAATCCGACTGCGGAAAACGCGATGGTGACCTCCAAATTTTGCCTGGGCCGCTTAAAAGAATCACAAATAACGCATAGGAAGGCACAAATGCTTTCGCAATATCGCACGTGAGGAGACGTAATTGCTGCCTTGAATTTTTGCTTGAGTATGCATCACGCGTACTGTCGCGAAAAAAACTAAAACATGCGAACAGCGTGGTGCGTGTCCTCTCCACTCTTCGCATTTATTAAGGCGAAAGCCTTTCTTGCCTTATGAGCGGCGTAGACAGAAGTTATAGAAAGACCGTGCGCCCAAAAGTACGCACATGAACTGTCGATTCTGTGCAGCCATATAGCTCGTCGCTTGAGGTTTTTTTTTTTCCCCGCTGGAAATGAAATACAGCGTTTTTCCCGATTCCCGCCGATTGCTGCACGCAAAAGCGCAGTACCCAGGCATTCTTCGATGTCTTTTTCAGGCATCAAATGCACAAGCGTCAATACGCGGCAGGAAATTCTGTGCACGCTTATCTCAGGCTATAAGAGCAAGTGCTATACGTAATGCTCCGGACGGTCTGTGTGCCGGCGGCCGCGAGAAAGAAGCGAGCGGACCATTTATGGCGGGGAATGACCACGTGACCACGGATAACGAATCGGGAGCTCGCGCGCGCTGTCGCGGCGGTGCGGCGGCGAGAAAAAAGGAATGCGGTACTTTTCCAGTTCCAGTGACTTCCTGCGCCGTGCATGACGTCACTCGTGTTCCGACATACGCCGGCTCGTGCGAAGCGCGGTGTTGACTGGCGTAGTGAAGCTTTTCGCTTCAAAACGGTTCTTCTGGTTGCCATGGATTTCCTATATACACATTGGTAGTACAAGAAGCTTCCGCACATGGCTCTACCTGCACCAGCCATGGAGTGAAAGTGCTTCTGAGAGAGCAACGCGCCAGATGGCCAGGCGCACTGTTATGCGCCAGTAATTATTTGTGGAATGACAGTTATTAAGTCTCGGCCCCTGTAGCCATTTCTTATTTGCGAAGAAAAGCTTTCGCCAAGTATAGAACTTATGCCGTAACCCACAATGCCTGGACCCTTGCCTGCTTCTCGCCTGCCTTGGCATTGAAGGCGCCCATCAGAACAGTACTGGGATTTTAGTGTAGCCATTGCCGATTCCATGCCGGCATGACACCTTCACCTACCTCATCATCATTACTTGATCTTAGTGTGTACGCCTGTAAAACCTTCAGTTTCTTCCTGTTAATGAAGTTTATTACAGTAAGGACGACCCTCTCGTTATTTCTGCAGAGTTAGTTTAACAGTTATGTGCTTATTGATCAGGAATCCCACACCTAGCTCTCGCCGCTCAGCTAAACCGCAATAGCATAGCACGCGCCCGCCTTTTAACACCGTATATGTTTCATCTCTTGCCGTGACATAAGCCCTATGATATGCCATTTAATATCCGTTAGTTCCTCGAACAGTAATGCTAATGTAACCTCTATGGATGGGGTTCTAGCGCTATACGTTGAAATGTCCAGTTTCTAATGTAACCCTACCCAAAGCCAGAAATCATTAGCGCCATCTGCTGAATCACAGGTCTGGCCTTCGCCTTGGTCAGCGGCTCTGCAGCCGGGACTGGAGACTGAGGGCCAGGGGTTTATTGGTGTATTTATACAGCAGGTGATGGCCAAGCACTATACCGGGGTTGCCTAATCCTGTTCTGGTGAGAGGGTGCCCTGTCGACTCTGGTCACCGGGATTAGGACGCACGCCAGGCTTGGCTATTCAATTCCATCAACACCCGAATTTTGTTTTCTTTTTATGCGGTGGGTTTAAAGCCATAGTTCTCTTGAACGCGAGGCGGATGCTTCACCGTTATGCCATCGGTTCACTCATTCACACTTGCATATTCACATAACTTTAACCCATTTGATGTTATTAGCAAATTTGCATATCAAACGTTAGATAGCAAATTTTAAGAAACTTAATACGCTTAGTCATTACTTATTGGGAGCGCTGTCATGTCATCCTAGTTTTGAATGCCATTCTGGTAAGTTTTTTAGTGCTAAGAAATAAGCGGTTTTAAAATTATTAAAATTGCCATCACTCCCCTCTGATAGTATTATTTGTAATGTGAAGTGCATTAGTGGATCACCCTCCCCAAAAATCTGTCTGTTACACAAGTGCTATTCCTAACAGGCCCCACGGACCGGGAAAGGAGTAAAACTACACCTTCAAAGTAGCGACCCAACAGAGGGATACAATTCACAACGTAGCTTCGCAACATTTAAATACTTATTAACATAATGCCTGATAGCAAGATGAGAGCACGACGCTTTTACTGTTCTATAATTATGGTGATGGGACCTAACAAAGCGAGATATGTATAAAAGTTCAAGGAGTTCAGTAGTTTAGCGCTGTGTTCTGTACCGTCATACGTCAGAACTACAATTTCACTAGACCATCTCCATCTGCACTCTGCGTGCTGTAACCGTTTAACACATATCGCTCCACTGGTTGGTCCAGTGGCTCGACTCAAGACCTTCTGTCGGGTGGAATATTGCTGAAGATATTGGTAGTTTGCAGCAGTGCTCTTCCGGTAATTAAAGCTAGCGAATTACTTTATTGGAAATTCGATTCAGGGCGGTTTCATGCTTCGCAGTCCATTTAACACACTTACAAAGTAACATAAAACAATTTTACCTTTTTAAACAGGATGTCAAAATGATGCTTAGAAGGATCTTGGCTGCTGTTGCTTTTTCCTTCTTCAGAATCAGTTAGCTTAAATTTCTCATTGTACGACGAATCATAATAGACTGTGGCCAAAACAGTTATACCTTCGCCAATTTTCTTTCTGTCATCTGAAACATAACGCGGATCATTGCCAAATATCAAGGCAGTCCTTAAACTTTTCAGTGAAAATTGTGTCGCAGTATCAGTCTTCACGCAGTGAACAACAGGTTAAAAAGTGATGATCACCAGGGCAGCCAGGGGCTATAAGGAAAAAACGTTTCTTTAGGGAAAAATAATATCTATGTGGTGTGCAAACTATGACAGAGGACTTCAAATAATGACACACTTTAATCGAGTGACCGTAGCCTAGGGCAGACGAACGCGCAAGTTGTCAGTCACCAAATATGAACACATCTTTAGGTGCCAAAGCAAGACTCGAGCGTTAAGGCCTGCCGTATACTATAAGCCTGATCTGAACACAGGCCTTTGCTTATGCTGCTCGTCTGACTGGTACTGCCACCTTATTTATACTCTTCCCAAAAAACAAATCCTCTCTATATGAAACAGGCATAAAATAGGCGGCTACATAGTTGTTTGCTAGCACTGCGGTGAGTCTATGCTCTGCTCTTGAGAAGAATTAAATGTTTCTTAGACGCCACCTATTTATTACCTTGGTGCTTAATGGGGGGTGGAATGTCGTGTCTAGTTTTCATGTTAGTTATACTGGCTGCTTTGTCATACTTTATTAGGAAAACAGTAGTTTTGTGTAATAAATTCGATGCAATTTATTCCTCGTTGTACGGATCCCCAACAGGCGTCCGTAGTCCAATTTCAACGAAATTTTCATTTTGTGCGGTAGTAAATTCGAATAAGACCTTGGAAAAGTTTTGTCGTAAATACTGTAGCATGCGATTGGCATTGTTTGCTATGTTTCGAATATGAAGGGACTTTGTTAGGACAGCAGTTATATGGGCGCCGGAAGTTTCCGGGATGCGAGTTCTAGGAAGAACGTTTATTGCATCTTCACCTCGCTACCCAGTCGCCTTATATTGGGAAGAGAGGAAGGAGCATTCAGGCCTTCAACGCCTTCATACAGTATCAGGCGACTCGGTCGTGAGGTGGAGCTGCAATAAACGTTCTTCCTAGAACTCGCGTGCCGGAAACTTTCGGCCCCGATAGTACCTCCAGATATTTGTGCGAATTCACTAATTCCAAGGCAGTGCTACTCCAATAAATTTAATTCTGAATATTAGCTATTCTTCAGACTCGCATAATTTTGCATTTATTTGCATTCAGCTTCATTACCCACGTATTACACGAAGTTGATTAACTTTTAAGGTCATCAGTATAAATAAGTTACAGAAGTAGGCCAATGACTGTACTTTGTGGTAAGACAGAGTGCGCATCGTTCAATGAATTACAGCGGCTAGCAAGAAAGCACGCAGCTCATTGTGTTCTATGCTTAAATGCTTTAGTTCGTGAAGTAGTAGTTTACGGCGTACCTTATCATTTGGCAAAGCCTCCGAAAAACAGTCAGCATAGAATGAGTGATCGAGCATACCGT
The DNA here is from genome assembly GCF_052857255.1 of Amblyomma americanum. Taxonomy (NCBI): domain Eukaryota; kingdom Metazoa; phylum Arthropoda; class Arachnida; order Ixodida; family Ixodidae; genus Amblyomma; species Amblyomma americanum. The sequence continues at coordinate 139,530,869 of NC_135505.1, read as the reverse complement.
GTAATGCGTGCGTCAGTGGTGATCGTTGGGTCTTTTAGGAGAAACCCCCAGATCGAAGTTGATGTTAGTAATGTTTGTTTTGGCATACCCGCGCTGGGATATTTTTCATTGATGTTTATTTTCATGTTCACTCCCGGAATCTATACGATATCTTGGTTAACTATTCGTTTTTTCGTTTTACAAGATAATATCGGGCCCTGTCAACAAAATTACATCCTGGGGATGCGTTATAGGGCTGAAGCCGCCTCTGTCTCCTCTCCATAAAACCACCTGACTTGTCTCAGGTAAGCCAGGTTGCATTTTGGCAACCCACACACTGTTTTACTTGGAAACAAGATTTATTAGCAATGAAAACAAAAGTAGAGGTGCGGAGCGCTGCAACTGTGTCAATACGCCAATAGTTCAGCCGCAGGAAAGCTGGCTGACGCGTTGCTCGTTGTTCGGTTACTTCGCTCCGTCTGTGGTGTAGCTGGCGACATCTATGGGTGCTTGTTCTAACCGGGCGTACCAGAAATATTTGTTGTCGTCAATAAAGATGTTTTCTCTATCCCACTCTAAAGTTTAAATTGTATAGCTATGTAATAATTATGCCTTAAATAACGAGCTTTACCAGTACACTCCGCTTTATGAGGAAACTATGAACTTCCACCATATATTTGCAGAAAGAAGATCCGTGGTTCGCGTTTGTCGCTTTCGCAACATTTCCAGGAAAAAGTTTCATGGAGCGTAGAAAATACTGCGGTTTGAAATATTTGGGTGCTACAAAAAAAGCGTAGTGTAAGACTGCAGAATCGGCCACGAGCATTCCAATTATGACCAGTAACAGCAGCTCCTGAAAGTTAAGAAGCGCATATAAGAAATTGTGCACCGCCTGCAGGGCGTAAAGCCATATGTTTAGGGCTTCAAATCAAGATGGCCAGGAGGGAAAGATTATGAAGAGAGGAAAGCCGTGGTAACTCTACCGTTCACAGTAGGCCCCTATTTCACACCATTCGTAAAAAGGCGAACAGTTTCAAATGAAACTGGGATATATATATATATTGATGAAGAAGCGAAAAATGGGCATCGGGGCGCAAGCGCCTTCTCAATCTTATTTATTGCAGTCCTAGCTGGTGCCCCAACATACCCTACCAGCTAGGAAACCGCAGACGCCGTTTCAGGCTCAGAAAATGATGGAAGAAAGCTTACCAGTCGTATCAATTGTCGCATCACTGGCCACTGTGTTAAGCTGCACGCCGAGGGAAAGAATAACGAAAAAGATTCGACGCATCGCTGAGACTTCAGAGAGAACTAAATGGGCTCACAACGCGGGACTCGTCGCACGCATCCTTTATACTTTTATCCAGGTCAATGCTCTTCAGAGTCCTAAATGTCAGCAACGCATTTCTCGATGCGCCTAAGCGTCAGAGACTTTTTTAAATCCTAGATTTAAAGCGCACAAAAACTTTTCAATCTCACAATGGTAAGCAAAACATAATTCTTCGAAATGTCAATCAAAGGGCAGTATACCATCTTTTCTGTGCAATCATTCGCTTTTGTTTTTCGCAGGGTCTTGTGCAGCATGCATCTACGCGTGTGGCGTGTTGAGATTCTTTCGTCCCGAACCTCGTTAACTGCAGCAAAATCATTTACATTGTACCATTGAACCTTGTACTAAGTTCAACTGGACCACTCTGTTCAAGTCTTGAACGCTGCCTGGTAGGTACATGCAATTTATCGCTCTGCCTAGCATATTAAACCCCCTCCATTCCTTCCCTGATGACGTGGTTCATGTGTTCACACAAAGCCAGACGGTTATCACATCTTTTATGATACCGTTAAGTTTTTCACTGCATATTTTCTTACCTCTTTTATGTCGTGTACAGCGCGTTTTTTTTTTCTCTTCTAATGTCTCTTTCCTGCTTTCGTTATGCAAACTTGAGCGAAGGTAAACGACGAGTACTTGAAATCTAAAGAACCAGTGCAAATTTCTTGATCGTCTATTCATTAGCCAAAATTTTTGTTTCCGTCTCCTCATTAAAATTCACATTTCTAATGACGAAAAGGGTGCCGATTATTTCGAGTCATTTAGTCATTTTTAATGGATATCAGTGCCTTTGTTTTCTCATTATGTTTTGGTCATAAATTTTGCAACATCTATCAGTAATAGCGCGCCGCAGAATAAGTTGTGGTGCACCGTATAATGTCTTTTACAAAAGGTAGCAGGTATCCAAAGCGCTGCTTAGTATAGTTTTCGCTCCGGTGCCCACGAAAGGGTTAGTCGTTGCGTGGAACTATAGCACCCTTACCACATCATAAATAAAAATCGTCGTGGTTAACTTGGAGTAAACTAATACCACATTCCTTCCCTTGCACGATCCTTAAAGATGAACTTTAGCAAGCTCCGTAACTCTCAGCCGATTCCGACTAATGCTTCAGATTTTCCTCTTCATTACTGCATCCGTTTATACAGCCCAGCTATCAAAAACAGTGCTGCCATTTTCTTCACAGTCGTCGCAGAAATAATTGTTAAATGGGTTGTATTCCACAACTGCAAATGTGGCTGCGGAATGTTTCATCGTCGCCTGGTAATCATAGCGGAATTCATAACGAGGTCAAGTCAAGTCAAGTTTATTTTTCTTTTCGTCGAAAAGAAAGGGGCCAGGACTAAAAGCTGTGAAAGACAGCTTGACAAGGCCCTGGCCCCCACAATAATTGGCAGAGCAACAGCTAGGAGAAAGATCAGTTTGCATTATTTTATACATCGAAGAGTTTCATATTATTACTTTTGTCCGTATGAAAATAATACACACAGTAAAGCACAAAAACAGAAAATTAGACACATCCTAAAAACACAGTCTTAAAATTAGAGTTTTATTTTAGAAGGCAGCAAGTATCTTGTCCGGGCGATTGCGCCAACTGCTGATGCAACTTTTGAATGCAAGTAACCTATGTGGTCGTTCCATGTAAGGTGTCTTGAAAAGACCACTCCGAGTACTTTCACAGAGTTCACAATTTCAACTTTTTCTGTTCCTAATCGTACGCTCAAGATATCTGGTAATTCCTTCCCTTTTGGAATGTATAGGACTGCTTTTGTTTGCTTGTGTTTATTTTTAAGTGGTTTGCTTTGACCCAAGAGTCCAAGTCCAGAAGCGCCATATTTGCTCGCTCCTCTACATCTGCTTGCGTACTTCCGGTAACGAAAATGGTGGTGTCGTCCGCATAGGAATTAAACTTTACGTCCTGAGTGCAGTGCACCATATCATTAATATAAATAAGGAAGAGTAGCGGTCCGAGTATGCTTCCCTGTGGCACGCCGGCATGAACGGACTGCAAAGAAGATTTAATGTTATTTATTTCGACATGTTGTGTTCTGTTGCTAAGTTATGATGTAAGAAGCGCATGTGGTGTTCCACGAACGCCGTATCTGTGCAATTTTGAAAGAAGGATAGTGTGATTGACAAGATCAAATGCTTTTGAAAAATCGACATAGATGCCCAGTACCATACGTTTCTTGGTGAATTCTTTTTGCGTTAAAAGTGCTGTTTCTGTTGATTGATGCTTCCTGAAACCATGCTGATAATCGAGCAGAAGATTATTACGCGATAGAAACGATACAATTTTGGTGTGTAGTATTTTTTCAATACCTTTAGAAAATACTGGTAGCATCGGGATTGGGCGATAGTTAATGAAAAGACTACGATCTCCAGATTTAAATATAGGAACCACACGTGCAGTATGCATTGCTTGGGGAAATACGCCCGTGGACAAAATCAAGTTATATATAAAAGTAATGACTGGACAAATTACGTCAAGAACGTGCTTCACAGGAAGTACCTGCATACCACATAGTTCCTCTGATTTACTATTTTTGATGGAATTGATACAAAGGCATTCTTCTGTGCAGTCCGTCAGAGAAAAGAACAGTGAATGGCATGTAGCAGTCTGACAGAGGAAGCGTTCAGCATGGGATGTATTGTTTGCACCGAAGTAATCACTGGGATCGGCCAGCTGTACGAAAAAACTATTTAAGGCGTCAGCTAATTGGCTGCCATTTAGCCGTTTCCCTTCATGTATAAGTGCATCGGGTATAACTCCTTGAGTGCCAGAATGCATTAGTGAGTTCAGTTTTCGCCAGAGTACATCAGAACGTTTTATGCTCTCATCAGAAAATATATCTGCAAAATAGGCGTTCTTTGCTGCACGTAGTCTAGACGTAAGCTTATTTCGGTACGCTTTAAATTCGCAAAAGGCATGCGTACCTTTGTCTTTTACAAACTTTGCATAGAGGCCATTTTTATGTTTAATCGAATCTAGCAATTCCCGCGTTAGCCAAGGCTTCCGAGCATTTTTCGGTTTTCTTCTTGGACGTAATGGAAAATGTGTATCGTACAGTGCTTTGAAGAGGTCAATGAATTTGCAGTATGCTGTGTCACTATCTTGAGTTGCGTAGACAGGGTTCCAGTCCTGCTTACTAACGAAACTACGAAACGAATCAAGTGTAGCAGGGGTGATTTCTCGTAAGAATTTGGTTTTCTGGTTTTATTAGCTACGACATAAGATTTTCGAACCGACATTACTATTCCAAAGTAGTCACTGAGGCCAGTGCATACAGTATTTGCAGTCGTTAAATCTGTATTAATATTTGTGATAAATATATCTAGTAATGAGGAACTATCTGTAGTGACACGAGTGGGTTCTGAAATGGCATTCCAAAAGCCATTTGCATCCATAATATCACAGAGCTTCTTTTGTGTGTTCGTCCGTAAAAGCATATTCAAATTTATATCGCCCCCTAAATAAAGATCTAACTTATTGTCTGTCACATAACCAAATATATCCCCCAAAAAATTAAAAAAATATTTTGAAATCACCGGAGGGCGGCCGGTATACGACGCAAAAAAGATTTATTTCAGAGCGCTTAGTAAGTACCTCGTAGTCTGGAGTAACCGCACAAAATTCAGATTCTTCTTCGCAGGTTATGTTTTCTTTGGTTAAAATGGAGACGCCACCGCCTCGCTTATCCGAACGATATCGAAAAAATGACTGGTAACCAGGCAGATTGAACACGTGTGATTCTTGGGTGTACCATGTTTCTGTGAGCATGATAACAGAAAATACTATGCCGAACATCTCAAGTACAAGCATCAGTTCGTCTTCCTTATTTGCAACAGAGCGCACATTTTGGTGGAAAACACATAATGCCGGGTATTTTGATTTTACTGTAGTTTTAAAATCACATGGCTGAAGAATCATTTGAAAGAAAGAAGTCTAAAGTACGACTGCCACTACGACTAAACCAACTTTGTCAGGTCATCAATGAGCTCGACACAGACGACTGACGAGGCATCTGCTTTTCGGGCAAATACTTCCAGCCAACTGCTTTTCGCTTCTTGTTTGCTGCGCCAAACAGCCGTTTTGTTGCCGGGGAAAGGTGCTCATTCACAAAGATGGGGACCTTTGGTTTGAGGTTTAAGTCCTCTGACGTAAGGTTTTGTTTCTTCGCCTTTTCAAGAAAGGCGTCGCGCTTTCCCCTGCGCGTAAACTGGACGACAATGTTAGGGGCAGTATTGTTACCGGCTGTTCGGACTCGGTGGCATGCCTCAATGTCAGTATTTTCAAGAGGAACACCAATAACTACGCCAAGTTTCTTGGTGATTTCAAGAATGCTTTCATCCACAGTTTGCGGCACGGCCGAGATTTCAACGTTGAAACATCGGGAGTGCTGTTCATTTTGGCCAAGACGAATTTCATGATCTTTTAACTGTGAGCGCAGGGCATCACGTTCCTCCTGCAAACTAGTGACACATTTTCTGAGCTCTTCATTTTCTTTTTCAACGGTCTTAACTGAGGTTTTCATTTCTTCATAGCTTTGGTTTATGTATGTCAAGCTGCTCTTAATTTCTCGGATATCTTTTCTTAGTTCCCGCTCGAATCCTTCTTTGAATTCTTTGAATTCTTGCTTTAGTTCATGCTTGAAATCTTCAAACAGTTTCACAAGTTCTTTCGACATTTCGGACAATTGTGCTCAAGTGGTATTCCCAGGGTATTCAGTATTGTATACATGCCTCCGTTGTCATGGGCAGTGCTTAGCATGCCTTTGCTATTGTGAAGGTCTTGCAGCGCACATGAGATGATCTCTGAAATAACCGCGTGGCGGAAAAAAGATGTCCTCTTCGTAAACATGACGCCGTCGTGTCGGCAGAGCCTCTGCAGGAAAGAAGTAGGCGAAGAAGTCTTTCATCAGCGACGAAAGCCACAACGTAACTAACAGCTTCTGATTTTGAGCGACGTTCTAAGGTGTAAATGAAGCGAAGATCGTGTGGAAACGAAAGTGATAAGCGTCATTTTTTTTAAGTCACCGCGAAAAGTTTTCGGCTCCCCTTAACTTTCCAGTTCTACAATAAAATCTGCAATCCAAATCGGCCTCCCTGTAACCCCCCCCCCCCCCCCCCCCCCCGTGAAGTTCTTCAACGATGACCAGTTTAGAAATTTGAAAACAGTGGCCATCGTCTTCAGGACCTCACATTAATGGTTCTTGTGAAAAGCAGGATCTAAGTCAAAGAAATGAATGTAGCCTTTCGTTCCTATGATGGTTCTAAAGAGTAACCAGAGTTCGCAAGGCCTCTCCACTGAATATATGAAGAAGTTTAATAGGGTTGAAATGTGATGTTCGGCTCGCCTTTCCTTAGAGCGGCATCCAACTGCGCACCCATGTGCCAGTAATCTCGTCTTTTTTCCCTCGCCCTGTACGAAACTCATTTTATTAATGCTGTGTGCAGCGCGTCTTCGCCACTAAATTTGCTGATCGATATGATGCTCCTGTCACCCACCCCAGTCCATAGTTGGTTATCTGGAACAACATTACCCCACGTGGATATATAAGCGCATTTGGGGAGCCTGATATACCGCACTGCCAATTTCTGGATGTTGGAATAGCCAATCACTGAATGTAAAACAAGGAGAAAACTCACAAGACGGTTACGACTATGCAACGCGAGATTCAGCGATAGCCGTTCAGGCATTTATTTTTGGGGATATGATATTTCCCTGGTGCACTGGTGCAGTGTTCAAGAGATGCACCCCTACACTGCAGGCGGCTGTTCCAAACTGAGCCACCCGGAGGCTTATGCGACCCAGGTTGACCGTGACTTAAGGTGCCATCCACCCCGCACCACATGGGTGGTGGGTGGAGCCTGCCGCTAAGCCTGCGCTAGGGCGGATGTGTTTCACAGCAGCCGCCGTGGATTTAGCGTACTGTACGGTTCGGCTCTCGCCATAGCCTCTTCAACCCACGGTAACGATCCTCCGGGTGGTTCCCGTGCCACTCACACTCCAGCTACGCCTTCGTCCGCACTAATCATACCCTCTTCTTTCTACGGCAACGCTGCTCCAAATGCGTGGTTACCACGCTCCGGTTACGCTGACTACTACTGGTAGTGCTAGTTCTATGACCTAAACCAGGGAAAGCGGCCTTTCTCAGCAGTCGCTATAAAAGTTCGGCAGCAAATAACGTGGCCTTCAAAAGGTTCACACAAAGAAGCTGTTGTTCCTGCTGCATTTCATATGACAATATTTTAAACATTTTTTGCTATTTCTTCAACCATCGCATGAAACGGGAAGTGTATAAAAGCTTGGTCAACCTCTAGAGCAAAACAGGAGTCCCGGAACAAAAGCATGTGTGGACGAAGGCAGCGAACTTCATGTTAAAGAATGTCTATGATAGGTCGTCTTGTACGTAAATAACCTTTAGCGCCATCATGACGTTTCAAGAGTCGAGCAGATGCGAACACTGCGGTTGTTGCCGATACAACAGTGAAAACTGCGCCTGCGTTTAGTAGGTGCACTGCCTGCTTATGTGATGGGATTCGCTGATTTGGAAGGTTATGCATGGTTAAGAAGTTCCAACTGAACATCGACTTCAAGGCCCCTATGAGCATGTTTAAGAAATGGCATATAGGATTCAGCGCATAGTTCTAAAGGAGTTCAAGAGCATGTAATTTAACGCATCCGACTTGTTCTTCGCCAAATTATACATCTTTTTGGCTTCCTAAGTAGCCTAGAACGCGTATTACAAAGTGGTTATCGCAGTAAACATCAAATTGTCGATAATCAGTATGTTAATAATACTGGTCGGCATCCACACACCGCATATAAAGTCAGAGCTAATCTGAGCCTACAATACTGCTGGGCAGTTTTGTGTGATTACTGACATCATAGGTACTATTGGGGACATAAGTAAACTTTCCAAGTACGTGGGTTCTATTTCTGGGACAGGCCACTTCATTTTATTATCGTGCATTAAAGTGCGCGAGTCCTATGTTCTCCCCCACAAGTCTAGTCTGAAACCATGGTCGAACAGCAGAGATATCAGCTTCAATTGTCACTAAAACGTAAGGACAACGTTTTTGCTGCAATCACAGACTTTACATGACAACACTATAGCGTTTCTTGTTCTTGACATCATACCGCACGCTGCTCTTCCGAGCAGAAATATCGAAGTCAAGGTACTGTTTCTGCCAGGGCACCGTGTAAGAGCTTTCGCTGTTTCACGGAAAAGCTGGTCTTTCAGTGTAAAGAAGCTTTATTGATCGACGGTGAAGGGTTTTTGTGTAATTTTGATCGCCAGGTATTCTTGGGCCAAATCTCTCAGTTAATGAACCTGCTAGCCTTTCACCTGCATTCAAATGCTCCTGCCCCGGCCGAGAATGGAAGTCGGCCCCTAGTGCTTAGTGGCGAAATGTCATTCACTTTGACATCACGGCGAGCACCTGAATACTATACATCAAACGGAATCCTTCATATCAATCATCTGATTTGACAAGAACGTGGTTTATAGTTTCTCAATGTTGTTTTCACGTGACGCTGAAAATAGCATTTTTGGAGACGTAAAAAATATGCACGTTGCGGGCATTGACTTCGGGCGATGAATCTTAGGATAACGGTGATAAACCATTTTATTCAATGTAACAAGATTCAAATTGTTAGCCATCGTACAGCGTGTCCATGGTGCGTATGATCATGTATTGTCCAAGAAAGTGTTTTTTATTGCTTGCTCCAGTATTACAATACATGAAGACTGTAAAATGTACAGTGAGGTATTACTTGCATGCCCCGCCGTGGTGGCTCAGTGGTTAGGGCGTTCGACTACTGATCCGGAGTTCCCGGGTTCGAACCCGACCACGGCGGCTGCGTTTTTATGGAGGAAAAACGCTAAGGCGCCCGTGTGCTGTGCGATGTCAGTGCACGTTAAAGATGCCCAGGTGGTAGAAATTATTCCGAAGCCCTCCACTACGGCACCTCTTCTTCCTTTCTTCTTTCACTCCCTCCTTTATCCCTTCCCTTACGGCGCGGTTCAGGTGTCCAACGATATATGAGACAGATACTGCGCCATTTCCTTTCACCCCAAAACCAATTATTATTATTATTATTATTATTATTATTATTATTATTACTTGCATGGCATTTGCGGACGGTGGTTGGTGGCTTTGACCTCGTGACTTCGACTGAAAACGTAAAAAGATCACGCTATGATTTGGGAAGGAATAGGCGTAGTAAAAGGCTACAATTTAAAGTGAAATACATGCTTAAGAAGGGCACAGTTGGTAATGCTAGAAATTTATAATAAAGCAGCGCTTTGGGTTTTAGATCTGTGCACTGACGTCTATTTTTCTATGATTGATTGCACCAGATTAGCAGGCTGAAAATGCTGCTAAAGGATGGAGTCTGCACGCAAAAATTAGCGACGCGTAGCTGATGCAACTTGGCGTTTATATTTGTCTTAGAATCAATATGAACACCACTCAAAATAAGCGCCTCTTTAGGCGCCACTTTTTAGACGCAGTGGCCTTGTAACGGCCAGACAATCAAAGTATAGCACGAAAGACTAAACTTACAGAAGTTACTCTTTTCAGGCCTGTATACTCAGGTAGGCTTCAGGGAGAAATTGTTGCTCTGTGATTGTGAAACTACAAAATTAGGGTAATTGCTTAATGCCTCATACCCACAAAAAATGCGTGCGCCTACACACCTCATTGATCCAACCCAAATTATAATTGGTTTTTTGGGGGGAAAGGAAATGGCGCAGTATCTGTCTCATATATCGTTGGACACCTGAACCGTGCCGTAAGGGAAGGGTAAAGGAGGGAGTGAAAGAAGAAAGGAAGAGAGAGGTGCCGTAGTGGAGGGCGCCGGAATAATTTCGACCACCTGGGGATCTTTAACGTGCACTGACATCGCACAGCACACTGGCGCCTTAGCGTTTTTCCCCCATAAAAACGCAGCCGCCGCGGTCGGGTTCCAACCCAAAGCAAAACTCAGAACCGTACCATCGCACGCTGACAGCCTGCAGAGCAGCGCAGCGAACAAGTACGACCGGAGGGAAGACAACACGCGCTGGTTTGCCTCTTGTTGATCGATGAACAAACTAAAACTAGGCCAAGTCTCCACTCTACATCTCAAGTACCAATATGGTCGCTGAAATCCAAAGTCGCTTCACCAGCGTAGCTATCATGTGAAGTGAGTTACGCGCAGTATGGTTTTACCACTTCTCATAGCACATACTTCAATGTTTTGTTTGAGCAAAACTTATTGCAGGAACTTATCACTAATTGCTTTGGATATTCTTTTTGTGCCTAAGAGGAAACCATTTTCTTTAGTGCAGCCTGCATCGGGCAGGAAACGGAATACTGTTTTTAACGGACACTGCCCTAATGCAACAGACGTCAGAGTCAGGCGTCACAGCCGCATTTTACTCACAGATTTAAAGCGAAAAAAACAGATTTTTTCAGCTTTAGGACAATATTTGTAATTTTTTTCAAATGTCAGTTTAATGGCAACATATCTTCAGTGCGCATTTACTTGCTTTTGTTATTGGCTGGGGATTGTGCACCGCGAATATATGAGTTTGGTATGTTGCCACCCTTTGGACGCGAGTAAAGATGGCTCAACCAGCACCGCTTGCGCTTTTATGGCTCTGCCCCCCCCCCCCCCGTCCCCATATTTGGCTCCCTTAATCCCTTGACTGATGGCGTGGTTCAGGTCCCCTCATAAAACAAGACGTTTGCCGCGCACACAATACCTCCGTATTGTCTGTATGCGCGTTTTTCGGTGTCTTGTATCGCGTCTTTTCTCTTTTCTTACCACTATTTCCTCCTTTCGTTATGTATCATTGTACGAATGTAGAGTGTTAACGCTTGATATACAACCGACCAGTGACCTTTTTGCACACATTTTCAATCACCAAAAATTTTTGTGTCCGTCCACTCATTATACTTGACATACCTAATGTGGAACGAGGCTGGAATCCATTCCGAAGGCCGTCAGGCAGCTTTACTATTGAGTCGTGGAATGTTTTCGCATAATATATTGGTGATTTGTTTTGCATCATTCATCACTAATCTCACGTTGAAAAACAAGTCGTGGTGTATTATGGCTTCGCTTTGAAAAAAGGTCGCAGAAACCCTAACCGATACTATAAACTAGCGTTCACTCGGAGGTTACTGAAAGGTTAGCGGCAGCTTCGAGTCATAGCATCTTCAACAGCAGCGATAAAATTCCTCGTGCTTCACTTGTAAGAAACGAATGCCACATTCCTTCTCTTTCACAAGCATGAAACATCATCTTAAACGAGCGCGATTCCGATCGATCCATCAGAGTTTTCTCTTATAATTACTTCATCAGCGCTCAGTAGGAAGCGATCATAAACAACGCAGCCTTTTTCTTCGCAATTGCCGAAGAAACAATAGTGAAAGGTGCTGCCACGGTGGCTTAGTGTGTATGGCGCTCGGCTACTGACCCGAAACACTCGTTTTCGATCCCGCCCGCAGCAGTTGAATTTTGATGGAGGCGAATTTATTAAGTCGCGTGCGGTGTACGATGTCAGTACATGTTAAAGAACCCGAGGTGGTGGAAATTTCTGGAGCCCTTCACTAAGGCGTTCCTCATTGCCTGATTCGCTTTGGGAGGTTAAACATCCATAAACCATAAAACAATAGGGAAGTGGGCGGTATTTCACAACAGCGAATGTGGTAGTGGATGCTGCGTTACTTTCGCAAAATTTATTACGCAGTCTGCGTCGTTATACATAGTCGTTGCCAAAGTCTGTGCTTAGCAGGCGATGGCCAGCGCGAACGCCTTGCCACACACGTGACGATGGTCTTTATGCGGGAGTCGTGTTGCCAAACAAAATAATAATAATAATAATTGGTTTTGAGGGAAAGGAAATGGCGCAGTATCTGTCTCATATATCGTTGGACACCTGAACCGCGCCGTAAGGGAAGGGATAAAGGAGGGAGTGAAAGAAGAAAGGAAGAGAGAGGTGCCGTAGTGGAGGGCTCCGGAATAATTTCGACCACCTGGGGATCTTTAACGTGCACTGACATCGCACAGCACACGGGCGCCTTAGCGTTTTTCCTCCATAAAGACGCAGCCGCCGCGGTCGGGTTCGAACCCGGGAACTCCGGATCAGTAGTCGAGCGCCCTAACCACTGAGCCACCGCGGCGGGGCCCAAACAAAATGCTGTTTCCGTATTCATGGCGTCATCCTGTCGGCGGCTACGTCCTCTGCTGAAACGTTCGGTATCTAGCACACATTAAATTATGGTATAAAGAGTGCACGCAAAGTTAGAGAAATGTAAACATTTACGAGATTTCCACATGCTTTCCGTATTGATTTCCATATACCCTTCGTGTTTTCTGCTCGATATTCATGCGTATGGAATGCGCATGAATTTCGGCTTCCTCCCGAAAACCATTGTAGAATTTAACGAACTGGATCAGCGCGTAATTCAGGACACAAAATCAGCTGACATTTTTCAGAAAAAGTTGGAGTTGTGCTTGTTGTAGCCACGCTTATTTTTTGTGTATTCGTTTTTCCTCCCACCCTGTAACAGCCATTGAAGGGCTTACAGTACTGTAAAAAAAAAAAGTATGCGTCGTCCGCATGGACTGTTATGTACTGCGTATTTTTCATGTGATTGTCTTATGGGCTAAGTGGAAATCATGGGAAATATTACGAGAGTCATAGGGAACGTTTCGCTAAGGTTGAAAAGCCAGCTAAATCACACGGGCTAAAAAAAATTCTTCCAGCCCAGCTAAGAGTGGCAATGCAACTATACAGCTTCTGCTTGAAAGTGACATTCTATCGATGCCTGTGAGAGCACAGGAGGGCCGCGACGAGGATCATGGGAGTGACTCCGTGCATCACTGCCAAAATTTTGGCCTTTTCACAACCTTGAGGTCCTCGAAACGGTCTTGAATCCGAAATCAAGGCCTGAATTTCCCACCAACGCCTGACGTTCTTGTACGTGGCGCTTAATTTTGAAATTTAGAAAAATTCGCTGAAGTCTGAAGTCGATTGCTGTGAGGTTTTAGGCCACAGACAGCATGGGAACCCAAAAACTATGAATGGAACTCTTCGTCTCTATGGTTGTTCTAGAGATTAGGCCAGGATTGCGAGACTTCCCTCCAAGGTATTTGACCAGGTTTATTGCCTTTAAAACGTGATGCTCAGCTCTCATTGAATGATATGCGCTGCGCAGACTTCGCCACTAAATTTTCTTACCAGCTTCATGATTCTCTCATTCATCACTATTGTAGTCGGTTCTACGGAACACCTGGCATGACCTAGGGACTAACTATCGTTTTGGCAAACCATATGTAACGCATTTACAATCTCTGCGTTGAAACTTCGGGGAAAGGCACAGATTGCCCATTTTCTTTCGCTTTCTTTTTTAGGGTAGCAAGGTAAGGTAGCTATTTGGAAGAATAAAACCAGCGGGAAGGACACACACAGAGTGAACATGCAAAGTCGACGTGACGTCTACTGTGTATGTGTCCTTCCCGCTGGTCTGACTTCTCCAAATACATACAAACTCGGCCAGGTCTCCACTCTACTGTAAGCAACTATGTGGCGTGGTATCAACGATTCGTCGTTTAGTCTCGTGTTTTGTTAGGATATTACGCGAAAGATGATTTATTTTTGATGGCTTTATGTGAAGGCGTGCATACTTCAACTTCTCACAGCACGACATATTGACGCTAGCGCTGTAAGATTGAAATTAGTAAAATAAACTTGATCACAAATACAAGATGGGCAATATAAAATACTTGCGGTGTTAATTACCCATATATCTTGCTAGGCCTACTCACGTTTCAGTTTTTCTTCGTATGTTGCTGCAATGTTGCGTCATAATTTTAAAACTACAGTGTAATTTGATTTTTGTGCAGCATAAGCTGAGCAATCAACGATAATACAGTTCTACCAGCACAGTATCGTTCCGATTTGGTAAAATGGTCAGTTCTTACACAGTCGTCTCTTATGGGGATTAGCGAAGTGTTTTGGTATGGAAAAAGATGGAATAACAAGGACATGGCCAGTGTAGGGGTCTGCCAAAGCGGCTACTGTTCCGACTGCATTTCATATGACGAGCTTCCAAGAATTTTAGCCCGCCCGTTAAACACATGCATACAACGTGACGTTTGAAAGATTGATCATGCTCGGAGAGCAAGAAAAGAGGTGTTGCAGAAAAGCCAATTTAGAGCACAGCCGTTGAACTTCTTCCTAACAAATGTCGATGAAATGCAGTCCTATGCGCAAGGAATCTTCAAAGCGTCAGTGATGTTTCCTAGAATTTTCCAGATGCGAACACTGCGTTTGCGACAAATACAGCTAAGAAAAACTGTACGTGCCTGTGGTAGATGCACTAGCTGGTTCAGTGGAAGGGTTTGCCGATATTAAAGGCTGTTAATGACTAACAGTTACAGCTGAAGATCTTCTGAAAGGCACCTATGGAAATGATTAAGGATTAGAATATGTAATGCAGCGTATACCTTTAAACGAATTCAACCCACGGAGTAGATAGCATACGACCCGATCAACATCTTCAGCTTCTAAAGAGCATTATTACAAACTGGCTCTGCAGTACACTTCAAAGTGATGATAATAATCACCTTGATAATACTGGTCCGCAGACATTAAAAACCAGCCTATTTATTTAACTGTACAGTGGCCACTGCGCCTGCCCTGGGACATTACTGTACAGGGGAATATCACATACCGAAAACGATGCATAGTATTTATTAGGTTATGCACGTGATGCTATGTAAGAAGTACTAAAGAAGTATCCATGCTCAATAATAGGCTTTTTTTCAAGCAAAAGGTCGAAGAACAACAACAGAGTAATTGAATGCTAAGAAACTAATCAGGCGCAGAAGAGAAAAAAAGGATGTCAATATACAAACTGTTTACACATGGAGGAAAACTGGAAATCAGCAAGGAATAGCAAAAAGCACACTTAGAAATACAGGGCATAAAATACAGCAATCATTTTAACTGCAAGTTTTTCAGAGTTGTTGCGAAGGATGTGGGAAGGGCGGTAGCGATTTCAGCAGTCAAACTGTTTCAATCCCGTGTTTTTTGTGGAAGAAAAACTTTATTTGTATATTTTTACTCGGCCGTAGCGCTCACGCACTTTCACTGGGTTCAGTGCGAGGACCAATGCAGTTGGATTCTTTTATGTATTAGTGTTTCAGTGCCGTTATTATCATTAAGAACACTGTAAAATAATGTAAGAGTAAAAGAATTTGCACATGTATTCAAGTAAGGGGCACCGCATCACTGCAGCACGCTAAGCCACGAAGAAAACTGTGATCGCGTAGTTTACTGCTGCATGTGAATCATCATCAGCCTGACTACGCCCACCGCAGGGAAAATTCCTCTCCCATGTCTCTCCAGTTAACCCTGTCCTTTGCCAGGTGCGCCCACCGTATGCCCGCAAACTTCTTAATCTCATCCGCCACCTAACT
Source organism: Amblyomma americanum (assembly GCF_052857255.1). Taxonomy (NCBI): domain Eukaryota; kingdom Metazoa; phylum Arthropoda; class Arachnida; order Ixodida; family Ixodidae; genus Amblyomma; species Amblyomma americanum. The sequence continues at coordinate 139,515,083 of NC_135505.1, read as the reverse complement.
TTCTGCCGCCCCCTGCTACGCTAGCCTTCTCTTGTAATTTACTCCGTTACCCTTAAGGACCAGCGGTTATCTTGCCTTCGCATTACATGCCCTGCCCAAGCCCATTTCTTCCTCTTGATTTCGACTATAGGATGTCATTAACCCGCGTTTGTTCCCTCACCCACTCTGCCCGCTTCCGGTCACTTAACGTTACCCCTATACCATTTTTATTTCCATGGCTTGCTGCATTGCCCTTAACTTAAGCTGAACCCTTTTCGTAGCCTCCACGTTTCTGCCCCGTAGGTGAGTACCGGTAAGATACAGCTGTTGTACACTTTTCTCCTGAGGGATATTGGTGAACTGCCATTCATGATCTGAGAGAACATGCCATATGCGCTCCACCCCATTCTTACGCTTCTGGTTATTTCCCTCTCATGACCTGGATCAGCGGCCACTGCCTGCCCTAAGTAGACGTATTCCCTTACCACATCTAGCACCACGCTACCAATTGTTGTGAGCTAACTACTGTTTCCTTGCGAGACTTGGAACAGTACTTTGGTATTTCTGCTTGTTAATTTTAAGACCTACCGCTCTGTTCTGCCTGTCTAACTCATTGATCATGCTTTGCACCTCATGTGAATAACATGCTTGTGAATAACATTCGTCATCTCGTTGTAGGTCTCGAGAGCAGACACTGCCGGAAAATTACCTCATAACGAAGCCCATCAGAAGCTGAACTAGTATGCGTCATATCTGTTCTCTGCAGCACGGTTGCAGGTGTTCCTCGTTTTAATGCTTGCGCGCTCTTGCCAATGCACTGCTTTCATTTGTCGTGTCATCTTTCTCAACAGTTAAGAAATATGTCTGCGTAAAAAAGTTGTTTAGTGATAAAACACTTGAATTATCACTTCCTACCAGGGCACCGCTGCATTATTTCGTGAGGCTCTGAAAACCTTTTTAACATTGTAACATGGGTCGGTGCGAAATACCACTGTGATGGAGTTGGTAGGCAAAACAAAATGCTGAAAAATTGGCAACGTTGACTTCTCATATGGATAGAAATGGTGGTTACATCCAGTCACGTTTGTTTAAGAAACAAGGAGTGTAGACGTCCGACATTGTTGTGAGCAACGCGTTAGCTTTATGTAGGTGATTCCGTGCTTGCCTTGTAATTTTAGGCGGAGCCAAAAAACGCATTCGTACAGACAGCAGTCCCCGCCGCGGTGGCTCAGTGGTTAGGGTGCTCGACTACTGATCCGGAGTTCCCGGGTTCGAACCCGACCGCAGCGGCTGCGTTTTTATGGAGGAAAAACGCTAAGGCGCCCGTGTGCTGTGCGATGTCAGTGCACGTTAAAGATCCCCAGGTGGTCGAAATCATTCCGGAGCCCTCCACTACGGACCTATTTGTTCCTCTCTTCTTTCACTCACTCCTTTATCCCTCCCCTTACGGCGCGGTTCAGGTGTCCAACGATATATGAGACAGATACTGCGCCATTTCCTTTCCACCAAAAACCAATTATTATTATTATTAGACAGCAGTCCTCGTATTAGCTGCATGCTGTGTCTCTAGCGCTTAAAAATTAGCGTTTGCTGTTGGCTTGCTGAAGTCCGTCGCCGGCATTTTATATAGTTCTTTAAGCATAACCTTTGCAGCAGATTGAACTTGACGGCAGCTTCGCACACTTCTTGCTTTTTGTGACTGTTGGGCCGGCGACAGTCACTTCGTTATAGCTCTTCACAAGACCGTGTGACCCAAGGGCACTCAGAGGTGAAGTACGAGAAAACGACAGCTTGTACGAGGATTCCGAGAGCAAGAAACTTGTGACCTTTCTGCTCCTACTGTCTGCAAGTCTCCATTAGTTGGCTGCAGACGAGCTTCGAGCAAAGCGCTAAATGTCACGCTCCATTTCAAATCAAACAGCATTACGAGCACTGTAGGTCTTAATGGCTGCAACGAGCCCACACTCCGAATTTCACGGCGACAGGGAAAACTTGCCAGACGGCACAAATATTTATGCAAGTAATGCTTTATATCTCAGAGGATACTGGATCGCTGTTACACGTGATATGATTACGAAAAAGAAATGCTTCTAAGAATAATAGCCACATGTCACTTTGTATTAGCACAAACCCAAGGGTCTCACTTCTGCCGCGGTGTGTCTTCCTGTAATACTTTAAATTTGTTTGAGGCCTTGGTACATCCCTGGCTAATGCCCTTTGCTAAAAATAAAACCTGGGTCTTCATTCTCGCCGCTTTTTGATGCGTGGAAAAACACGGACATGAAGAAAACGCATGCTAATGCGATGAATTGTACTTTCGAATGTTTATTGCTGAAAAAAACCTGACAAAGAAGAAACTTTTCATGTTTTGGTTGTTGTGCTGTCCTCGCCCGCATTGAGGGCTGTGTGTTGCATATGTTAGACTTCTTTGTTTGTTTTCGTGCTGCAATAAAAAGTTGAGCACTTCTTCCTGTGTGCATGGGTCAGCGTTTTTGCGCGCATTAAACAACTATGAAAGAGCACCAATTCGCCTTGCTTTCGATTATAAATCCCCCTCATTGCACTGTAAATAAATAAGCTCAATGGAGGCCCTAAGCATATAATAAACCATGTGAAAAAAGGGAATAATAGGTTTAAATAAAACAAATCTGAAAATAGTAATGCAGAATGCCATGATTGTACTGTCATTAGCCACGGTAACAACATACGCCCGGCGCTCCGCTACTAATGGGGCAGAGTAAATGCATTGACTAAGTGAACATGCATTCAAGGAGGCCAAACAAAATGATGGGCGCTTAGCCGAACATTACGGCTGCTAGTGAACAGCTCTAGCTGGTTCGCGAATTGATCGTCGAAACGATGACACGATACGTAACGACTCTGGTGATAAATAATTAAATATTTGGTTTTTGGGGAAAGGAAATGGCGCATTATCTGTCTCATATATTTTTGGACACCTGAACCGCGCCGTAAGGGAAGGGATATAGGAGGGAGTGAAAGAAGAAAGGAAGAATAGGTGCCGTAGTGGAGGGCTCCGGCATAATTTCGACCACCTGGGGATCTTTAACGTGCACTGACATCGCACAGCACACGGGCGCCTTAGCGTTTTTCCTCCATAAGAACGCAGCCGCCGCGGTCGGGTTCGAACCCGGGAACTCCGGATCAGTAGTCGAGCGCCCTAACCACTGAGCCACCGCGGCGGGGCAAACACAAAACAAATTGAACGAGGGGAGTGAGGGGAGGGGTACTTTGCAAGCATTCCGGCAAGAAGATTTGGCTTTTAGAAATATTGGCTAAGCACCCAGAGGCTACCCTATTATTGCGCACTTTGTTTTGCGCGGTCAAGAAACCCGCCTCCCTGCCCGATCTCTAAGATGGAGTCGTCTCAGGAATCAAGGCGAAAAATATTGGCTTCGGCATCTCTATGAAGCGTCCACCTGAAACTTGGTGTTTTGGGGGATTTGCCTCTGCCCATCGCCTTAGGGTGGTCGTCCGGCACGTTTTTTTTTTTTCATTCCGCCATTCGACCCCACAGACCAGTAGGCCATAGGATCATGACCCAGGACGATGTCTCTTTCTTTTTTTTTGAAAAAAAAAGATTCTCTTTCGCTTTCTGCCTCTAACGGCGCCAAATGCAAAAGCGAATTTTCTTTTCTGCGCTTTGCACAAGATAGATGTTTAACGGATGCTTAAAAATAAAAATATCTTGCAATGTGCCCCTATCAGTCTTGTGAACGATTGCTATCAGAAGTGCGCGGCGCGCTCAATTGCAGACTAACTACTGCATGATAGCTTGTAAAATGAAGAAGAGAGGCCTGCCTTGTAAATAAGTGAAGCAAAGCTGGCGGTGTTCAGGTCTTTTTTTTTTTTTGTCGCTTGTACACAAAGAAGCGTATGCCGGCCGCTCCATTAGACGTCGCGTGTTTTCGCCTCCCATCTTGTTTTGGGTTGCGCTCTCAGCCTCTCGAAGAGCTTGTTATTTCTTACACATACTCACGGAAAAAAGCACAGCTATTTGCAAGTGTAGGCATTTGTTCATTGCAGCTAACAAGTCAGTGCATTCCAACATCTCGCCCTTTCCAACATAAATGTTGAACTACCGCTTGGAACACTGCGTTCCTTGGAAAGAGGTATCAGAAAACCAAAACAAGATAAAGGTTGCGCAGAGCAGGCTTCTAGGAATAAATACCCATCATTTCTAAGTTTATTTTTGTCGTTTTCTTGACGATGCATCATGGGAAATATGGCGAACACGGCGTCGTAAATATTCTCCTTATGGCCGTCTCTTTTACTCATATTTGCCGCTCAGCAAAAAAAAAAAATCAGAATAAATGTTAGACCGTATTCTTCGTCCATGGTATGTCTCTATAACAAGGAACCATTTATTGTTGTGTTACTTCTGTGACTTGTCGCCAGCATTTTTAACATATTTCTCCAGCAGTGACCTTCGCAATAGTTTGAAATTTTAGTGCGACAAAACGCTAACCACGCGTTACGAAAAGAGCCAGGAAGAACTATTTACTCTTTTGAAGAAGCCGTCAGCATGGCGCGATCATCAGCCTGTCTGCATTAAGTGAACGACGAAGAGAAGGTCGCTAAGGAGGCATAAAATACCAGAATAGTTGTGACACCGTATTATATTACAGTGCGCAGCAAATGTTATACTAAAGGGCCCACCACCATCACACACATCGCGGTATAATGCCAGCAATGCGAGAACTGGAGCTTGTTAGAACAGCGTTTGAACCTGAATGCGCTTGGTGTAGGAAAAATGGACGAAGGCGTACAGTGTGTCAAAGGTTCATAGCGCTGCGGCTGTTACTGCCGCATTGCTAAGCCTACTGTCACACTGCTTCTGTTGAGACCGGTAACAAAAAATAGCCTACTGTAACACTGCTTTCGTTACTGCTTGTGGTTTCCTAAAGTGCATAAGGTAGGGCTTTGGGATTTGCAGTAGTGAAAATAGACCTGTAACAACAAATGACGTGTACAAAAAGCGGCACAATGCCCAGCCCTGCGTCATGGGTGACATTTCTTACCGCCCTCTCTTTTGCTGCTTTTTCCACGAGGAAATTTTCCACGAAATTAACAGTGCGGTGGAGTACATTGGGCCGGTACCCTCAAGTAATGAACAGCCGCATGCCAGTATCGCTTCCAAAGAAAGCACACGTGAGTTGTATCTCGCCAGTAGTTATCTATGGAGAAGAAACTAGGAGGCTAAAGAAAAGACAGAGTTTGCCCGGAAAAGCAAACTACCAGTAAGAATAAACAGGAGGCGAAACAAACTGTCAAGCACTAGTGCAGCCTACGCCTTAGCGATGTGCGGCGACACTCAAATTTGGGCAAAACTCTGAAGTTAGCATTCTACAAAGAATAAAGCTTCTTTCTAGTTGCATGTAACTTTCTAAAGTAAGTAAAAGTGTTTTAATCACGTATGTTTAACCTTCGCGAAGAAATATCGCATTCAATCTGTGCAAAGCTTTTCAGAAACGCCGACATACAGGGAACAAAAAGAAAACTTCGCAGTCTCTTCTGCTGTGGTGATCATCATTCAGTTTTCAGAGCCGTTTGCTGTTTCTTGGCAAGGTGACGAATGGCACATGTTCGCGCTGTCCCAAAAAGGCTCGGTAAAAAGTATATTGGCGAAAATGTCCGGCATAAATCGGCGCAATCACACACAGCATTCTGCACTCACCACACAGGATTTAATGCAGAAATTGTCATTTATCCATCTATACACCAAAGCGTGAGATCACTCCATAAAGCGAGCGTGTTCCATAATATATGCCGTGTGCTTGAATATGCCGGTTGGGAAAACCTTGTGACATGAATGTTCCGCATTAAATACACCGAATATTATCTTGTTTACCTGTATTAATGCCACAGCTTCGTGTGGGTGACTGCCAACACTCGAAACAGAGAAAGTATTCGATAAACAAAAAAAAACTTGTGAGACGCTTAAGCTCTGCCTTAAGGCTGGAACGCGATAGCGTCAGTTCCTTATACTCTCCACATGACGGCATCACTCCGCACTGCTTCCAGAGGCACCCGTGCGCAATGGAAACTTTCGACTCCACCTCATCAAGGACGAACAGTGACGTCAGACTCACTTACAGCGCCCCTGGTGGCCTCCGCGAGAAGTGAAAAGCTTGCGCAAGGTTTTACTTGCACTGACGACGCGACGGAGCCACGGCAGCAGTTGCAGCCTTAGACTATGACGACGCTGGCTTTTCCACCTCACGAGCTCCTTAACGCTCTCGTGTTAGAAATGGAGCTCATAGCTTTGTTATGAATCCACAAAGGGCTACAACTGTTGGCTATCGCGAGGCCACAGTGGAGCGCCAGTAAAGGAGAACCACCGCAGCAAGCTTCTGGAATTGAACTGCCGGTACTGTGCTCGCGCACACACGGACACAACAGGCGCCACTCATCTGCAGTCTTCTCTTCAAGATCTCAGCGCCATCTTTGAGCGCCGATCTTAGCGCTTCTGCGGTGCGGCATAAGAGGGCGCTATACATAGCTTCCTCAAGGCGTCTGGAGCAAAGCAAATCTTAAACACAACAAACGATAAAAAGTTAATGACGGACTTCCTCCAACATATGGGATGACAAAGCCAAAATAAAGGTGCCATTAACTCCAAATCCAGTTCTATAGCGACCTTGCAACACATAAACATGGCCAGTGGCGTAGCCAGAAATTTTGTTCGGTGGGGGGGGGGGGGGGGGGGGGGCGGCTCATGCTGCAGGGCGGCCTCCGCATAGAATGTGTGGAGGAATCAAACGGAAGAATAATAACTGCATTGCCATTGACAATGCCATTGTGCATTAGATAGCGCTACGCACTGTCTAGACGAGTGAAATATCTATTATTTAAATAAAAGAATGTAGTCGTATGTATTAAAAATCGTGGCAGACAAAACTGATACGAATTGTTCAATATTTTTGCGTATTTAATTAGTAAAGAAAATATCACTCGACAAAAAGTCGAAAACTATATCAGTCCGAAACCAGCAAAGCAGTGCATGGGGCTGATGTGAAAGACGTAAAGGCCATGAAATTAGCAAGTAGAGGACAAACATTTTAATGAATCTTTGTCGTTCAAGAACCATTAGATTTTTGTACATATCCAACGGCCAGGGAAAAATCTCAATGACGCTGTTCTTCGTTCCAGTGTGCTGCGCAGCAACAGCTGTCACCGCTCATGTATTGCGAGTAATTGCACAGAAATTTTATTCTCAACAGCGAGCACATGTATAAACGAGGAGTTCTGCAAAATATGCATTATAAGTGCGAAGATAAAATGGAGTATTGGAACTGCGAAGATACAACTTGATAAAGGACAAGAAAGTGTCACTGGAAACAAAGTCGCTTTATGCATGCGCAAAACCTCGCATCAAGATATATAAATACACGTATGTATCCATTAAATGTACGTATCTAAGCAAAAGTCACTGCATACAATGCGTCAAACAGGGCAAATAAACATCTTGCGCAATCGCAGATAGTAAACTTTACACGCGGAAAGACAGACGATCCAGGCAAGAACGAAACTATGATAGCAGAAGTCGCGATATGTACTTGGGCCTTGCTGCGGTCGCGACAGCACCATATGGTTAGAATAATAGAGGAAGAATGCAGAAATCAATACGAAAGTATGTATTTTTTAACTGCCCGCTTGGCGACCATTATTCTGCACCCATAATAAAGAAGGGTATTCCTTTGATTCAAAGAACAAATAAAAGCAGGTAGATAAAAAGGAAAGAAAAGGACAAACGGAAGCCACGAATGATGCCGCAAGTTGAAATAACCAATATCCGAGAGTGCAGCTTGGGAAACACAGCGTGGGCAGGGCTTTCAATGAGCAAGGTCAATCAAAATCGGTTATTGATGTCCTCAAAATTTTCGTATTCGCATGGTAATTTTGATCATGATGCTAACTGTTACAATGAAGCGCACAAATTTCTGCGCTATGAACAGTCATACATTTTCGTAATTGCCCGTTCGCGCCAGAATGAGAAAAAGGCATTGTAGGTGACAAAATCCAGAATAACTTCCGGCGCCGGTGGTTGCTTTGGTGAGCGGTGCGTGACAGTTCGAAAAAATTTCGGGTGGGGGTGGGGGGGCTTGTTATGCCCAGACTGATCTTCTCCAGTGACCAATCATTAATTAACTGCTACCTGCAACAGTGGTCAGTTTGCTCACTATCCGATGGGCAGGTTGTGATGACGTCAGAAGGTCACATGACCCAGGTGGCTCACCTGGCACCTTAAGGGGCCATCTAGATGCCAGGTAGGATTCCAAGGGCAGGTTGCCCACATTCCTGTGGGCACATAAAGGGTCCCTGCAGACAACTAAGCGGCTGACTGGAAGCTCTAAATGTAGCACACTAAAAAAGCAAGAGGACCTAATAATGATTAATATGCACACTTGGGGAAGCTGGTATGATTAATACCAGCTTACGCAAGTTCTGAAGCCTTATCAGCGGGTATGAGAAGTGCCATAGTAGAGAGCCTCTGATTTATCTGGAACAACTTGTTTTTTTTAATGCTAATCTCTGTAAACAGACCTTCCTGCAAATCTGCTGGTGAGATCGCATAATTGACACCAGCTTACCACAGTTCCGATGCCAAAGCAGCAGGTATGAAACACGTCATAATAGAGAGTTTGAGACCAATTTGTGGCAGTTGGTATTTTTTGATGTTTGTCTTTGTATCCTGCTGACACCAGAGCCGGCGGTGGAATCAGCTAAGTCGAGCTCAGTACTAAAATAAAATAGACACTCAGCCACTACAGCAGGAACGAGAGAAATTTCTCGAACAGACGCTCAATATTCCTCATCATACATTATGGTGGCCTTATGATAGTTTCCTTTTGCGATTTCTTTTAAGATGTTTTGACGTGAAGTTGAAAAGAGCAGACAGGGCTAAATATAAAGAAAACCAGACGCCCGTTGTGGACATTGACTCCTTCCATGAACCCTTCATATGATGACCGTTATCTTTTATGTTGAAAGCGTCAAGCCGGCAGACACGTCAACCCTGTGAACAGGCTTTTATGTTTATACGAGCTCACCCAATGGTAAACGCAAAAGCTGTGCGTATAGGACACGCCATAGTAATGTGTGTGTGACTGATTTGCATTACCCAGTATTTTTTTATGGTAATCGCTATATACGCCTCTCCCTGCAGACTCCAGAGCCGGTGGCGTAACCGCTACCTCGAGCTCAGGAGCAAAATAAAATAGACTCTGCCACCCCGGCACGAACCGGAAGATTTCATGATTTATGATTTATGATTATTATGATTTTATGAGAAGACCTTATGCTTGGTTCTCTTTTGCTATTTCTTCTAAGTTGTGTTGACGTGACGTTGAAAAGAGCAGACAGAACAAAATAAAAAGAAATCCAGACGTCTATAGTGGACATTGACTCCTTCCAAGAACCCTTCGTGTGTTCACCGTTATCTTGTGTGTGAAAAGCGTCAAACTGGCGGACATATAACCCCTGTGAACAGACCTCCTTTCAGATTACTTCATGTGGTGTTATTTTTATACCAGCTCACCTAAGTGTAAAAGCAAAAGCTGCGAGTATGAGACACGCAACAGTAGAGTTTGTCGGTATGTTTCATCTGGTATTTTTTTTTTGGGGGGGGGGGATAATTGCTGTGTAGGGCTCCTCCTGCAGACTCCAGAGCTGGTGGTCTAACCGCTACATTGAGCTCACGACCAAAATATAATAGGCACTTAGTGACCTCAGCAGAAACCATATTTTCTACAACGGACACTCAACATTGCTCATTAGACCTTACGATGACCTTATGATAGTTTCCTTTTGCTATTTCCTCAAAGTTGTCTTGAGTGAGGTTGAAAATAGCAGACAGGGCTAAATGAAAAGAAGGGCTTGGCACCCATTATAGACATTGACTCCGCCCCAGGGCTGTTAGCGTGGTTAGCGTTAGGTTACATGTAAAAAGGATCAAAGCAGCGGACATCTTACCACTTGTCTTTTACATTGACGTGTACTTTAGCTAGTGTTAGGCATTACTGGGTTTGCAATGATAACAAATTCAGGCTCTGTATTTCTCTCTTTAGAAGGCCATGCTCGCATGGGTCTTTCTGGACACACGAAGGATTAACCGCGTGGTCTTAGCAGATGGCGACTGAGATCTCGTCAGGGTTTGTAAAAAAACATGTAAAAGCGCTTGAATTCTAGGAGAGAACTCATGTGCAATAAAAAAGCGTCGAACTTAAAGCTAATAATCCTGACAAAGCGCATCGCTGTCCATCGTAGATCTTTGCAGTGAGCTTTATGTTTCCTAGTCTCTCAAATGCGAAAACTGATTGCCTAACAAATATACAATCGGCTTCTTTCTACACCACATTAATTAATTTAATCTTTACTTGAGAAATATGTCGTAAAAAGTATAGTTCTGTGGGAACCGAATATTGTAATGCTCGCAACAAAGTAGGTTGTGACTGTTAGTAACGTTTGTATCGTGCACTGTACGCAGGACTATACGTAGTAACAGACCTGGGCAACCGGAAATGACGCCATTTCTTTTCTTGTGACCGCTGTTTCTAACAGACATCGATATACGAGCCAGGCCGTTTCATGTACGAACTCCCAGCATATCGCCATCTGTAGCCAAAAAAGCAAAACGCCAGCCATGAGGCGGAGCCCCGCCGCGGTGGCTCAGTGGTTAGGGCGCTCGACTACTGATCCGGAGTTCCCGGGTTCGAACCCGACCGCGGCGGCTGCGTTTTTATGGAGGAAAAACGCTAAGGCGCCCGTGTGCTGTGCGATGTCAGTGCACGTTAAAGATCCCCAGGTGGTCGAAATTATTCCGGAGCCCTCCACTACGGACCTATTCGTTCCTATCTTCTTTCACTCCTTCCTTTATCCCTTCCCTTACGGCGCGGTTCAGGTGTCCAACGATATATGAGACAGATACTGCGCCATTTCCATTCCACCAAAAACCAATTATTATTATTATTATTATGAGGCGGGAGTTCAGGGTCTGATGGAGTTCGGATGTTTTTGGTATACGTTGAATCACGTGGTTTAAAGTACTCAGGACTGAGCGCACGTTTGTTATCTATCAGTGTGTGCCCTGTGTACCCAGTAAGTACTGGCCAACGGCCATGTGGAAAAGTCATCTCCCTTTGCTCCCTCCTCTTTGTATCTCTCCCTCCGTTCCCTTTCCCACGTGTAAGGTAGCATACCGGGCGTCGCCTAGTTAACCTCCCTGCCCTTCCTTTTTTCTTTCTCTCTCTCTCTCTAGAATCACGTAAGGTCGCCGCTCTTTGACTGCAAACTTTTTTTTTTGGTGGGGGCGGGGGGTGGGAGAGGTTAGGTAATGTCTGGCAATGTTGAAATTGAAATGGTTTTTGGGGAAAGGAAATGGCGCAGTATCTGTCTCGCATCTCGGCGGACACCCGAACCGCGTCATAGGGGAGGGGAAAAAGGAGGGAGTGAAAGAAGAAAGAAAGGAAGATAGGTGGTGCCGTAGTGGAGGGCTCCGGAATAATTTCGACCACCTGGGGATCTTTAACGTGCATTGACATCGCACAGCACACGGGCGCGTTAGCGTTTTGCCTCGACCGAAACGCGGAGCCGATGAGGGATTGTATTTTATTGCGCAGGGAGCTGAGCTGACAAAAGCCACGAAAAGATGTAAGATTAGACGAAGTTGAACAAATATCGAGTCGCCTTTTTTTCTGGCAACCGGAACCGGGATACAAGCAGGTTCAGTTGCACGCCTTCACGTATCGTTGATAAAAGCAAATGACGAATGGTTTCAGTACAGCATGAACCACGATTTAAACGTTTACATTCGCTGACTTTTTTTTTTTAGATAGAAAGAAGGATATGGTTCAGATCGGAAGACATACTCATCCGCAAATCGAACGCATCTGGCTATGCCGTTACTGCGTATTGTCCTGTGTACAGTGCAGGGCACAAACGTTACTAACAGCCGTAATTAACTTTGTTGCGAGCAATAAAATATCCACTTCCCACAGTATTATACGAACTACTTACCACGACATATCTATATTGAGCTACGCATATATTACATAGTTTTTTAATACTTTTTAGCAATATGTTCACACGTAATCACACCTCAGCGAATAATAATAATAATAATAATAATAATAATAATAATAATAATTGGTTTTGGGGGGAAAGGAAATGGCGCAGTATCTGTCTCATATATCGTTGGGCACCTGAACCGCGCCGTAAGGGAAGGGTAAAGGAGGGAGTGAAAGAAGAAAGGAAGAGAGAGGTGCCGTAGTGGAGGGCTCCGGAATAATTTCGACCACCTGGGGATCTTTAACGTGCACGGACATCGCACAGCACACGGGCGCCTTAGCGTTTTTCCTCCATAAAAACGCAGCCGCCGCGGTCGGGTTCGAACCCGGGAACTCCCAGTCAGTAGTCGAGCGCCCTAACCACTGAGCCACCGCGGCGAATAAGCACGGCCACATTTCCTAGGCGTCTAAAACTTTCCGACTGAAGTGTTTCTATCGCTCGCTTCGAGTAGCTAAGACTGTCTTAGAAAACCAATGGGGAACGTTTTTGTTGATAATAAAAACGTAAGTCGCAGAAAAAAAGCAAGCCTGCTGATATACAAATTGTTATAGTTAAATCTTGTAATATATAACAAAATTGCGTTCATAAACTATTTCCCGTTGAAAAATGGTTTTGTCCAGAATCGTTGGGTATTACTGTGCGACGTGCGAGTACATGCCCCCGACGGCTACCCACGGCTTTGGCATGATAACGGCACCTGAAATTTCTAAAAAACTTCACCACAGTGTACCAAACTAGGGACAATCCAGCGGCATTTTATTCTCCTGTCTTTCACTGCACATAGTCCGCAGTCCGTTCACTTCCAGGGGGTGCGGCTTGAAGGGAGCTCTCAATTCAGCCTCACGAATGTTATATCCGGTAACTTGGCTAACTGGGCCAAACGGTGCTGGGCACACGCTTCATTTGCTACAGAGCTTTTTAAACGCCTGCAACAAAGCTACCAGTTTTCTACAAAGCATGCAACTCTGTCGCGATTAGTTTCACGACATACTCAGCCGGATTGGAAGCATTCTAGGCAAAGTAAAATTGCGTTGCAGTAGTACTTGGAGTTTAAAGTAACGATTTATTTTGCAGTTTAAACTACGAAATTTGAGCCTTGGCTGACTTGTACCTCGTTAGGACTGATGCTTGGGCGAGTTTGTACGCCAATTTCAAGGACAGTGTGAATTCGATAACGACTTTGTGTTTGTCTTCCTTTAGTCCTGGTCTAATTCGCGCTGTTTTTAAAAATTTTGTCCCACCTAGGAATTTCCCCCTCGACCTATGCGCGAATGATGCAGTTTTCGCGCCGTCAAGGTGACCCTGAAGACATCTCCTGTACAACACAAAACAGCAAAGCTTCCAAAATTTCTCGCTAAGGAGGTGAAGAAAAAATACCTTGCCAATTTTATTCTGAGGGTATGTTTCGGTGTTTCAGTTGCTACTCAGAAAAAAAATCCACATTCATGTAAAAACTAGTTTTCTTATGCTGGTTTTGAGAACTATTTGGTTCCCGTTGTCTTGTTGTCTTCACGATTTGTGGACGTGTTGACGTGACACCGTCTGAAATACAATTAATAGAGGTATTACTTCCTAAGAACCTGATTGCCTTTGAGGTCAGAAAACCTCGAGGAAGGAATTCGGAGACTCTTTACGGAGTCACCAATGTTAAGAATAAATTGGTTTACTGGTGACCTCAGTCCGAAAGACTTTTCCAGAAAGTACACCAATAATGTTTACTGCACATAGTGGACAACTTACGAAGCCGCGAAGACATGACTCTACTGCGATTATCAAGACTAAGCTGTTTTCTATAATTATTGCTCGTGATTATTTTTGTGTGGTCTCCCAGCAAACTATTACTTTGCATAGACATGATCAAGTATCAGCTCAACAGGCCAGAAAACTGAGCTAGTGGGTATACGTTCATTATAAAAAAAATCCAGGCGCTCACAAAAAAGGGCTGTGTCCCATCTGGGTCGTTGTTTGTTAGCGCCTGGATTTTTCAGAATGCAGGCATTAGCGGGTCTCGCTGCTATAATATTCTCGTTGATACTGCAGCAAAAACATTTCAATCAACCATGTTCTTAGTCATTTCTGCATTTACGTTCTGCGTCGCACAAGCCACTCTTAGAAGTCATTTTATTCACTGCATGACCATGCTAACGTGTAACCTCAGAATTATATTGCAATCGGTTATTTTTGATTTATCTTCGATGTATTCTACGTGCAATCAAAGCAGGATTTATAAACCACCTTTCTGGACAGAATTGCCAGAGGCGAAAGCAAAATTAATACTTACGAGAAGGTTTGTTTCATGATCCTTTTGTCTGACGGAAGAAAGTTTGGATACGTGCTTGAGCCGAAGCTGCGGACAACAAAGAAAAATGGTTTCCGAGTGTTTCTCGTGCATAAAAAGTCGCATGCACACTAAATGTGCACAGTGGATTTGGTCAGTAGCAGGAAAATTTGTTTTCAGCCTTTCTAGCACTCGGGAGGCTTTTCGCAGGGTACTTTAGCTCTCTTCTCTGCATTCTAAGCAAAGCTCGCCTCTTCAACGTAGCAAATACCTATCAAATATTCGTGGCTATAATCTGTTAATCACATATTAGGCTAATTGTTATTTTATTTGACGAAGCTAATTCCAAAGAACCATCACTATGTGTGTAAAAATACAGCTCGCCGCTGGCGCTCAGCATGAAATCTCTCGTGTGTGGCATTCATTCTTTTTCTGTTTTTTTTTTGTTCATAAGAACAAGTAAAGATTAATTAGTACAACGCACTTACATTTTCGCAATTGCATGGGGAAGTGTGTCCTGACGAGAAATTCCCGGGAAATATTTGACAACGGCTGCACTTGCGCTGGCACTGCAGAATGTACCATGGGTTTCAATTGCTGTGAAAAAGAGTAGTTATTACCTCTAACTGCCCATGTTTTGAACCACATTTTACTAAAGTTGCCCAAAATAATAGCTGAATGCAGCACGGTATGTGAGCCAGAAGCAACCCTGTGAGAGCTAGAGCAACCGCAGTCTTCTTTACTTGCACCATATGCAAAATGTGCTGCCGCGAATGCTGAATCAAGCGGTGAAGCCTGAGTTAGCACAGTAAGTTCAAAGAGCCTGCTGAAAGCACACATGCATGGTGACTGTTGACATCCGGTTCAAATATGCTGATTTGCCATTGGCTCGCTGGCGGTCACACCACACCAAAAAAAGATTTAGGGGTGGCCCACCGACTGGCCACGAGCACAGAGATTAGGACTGCGAAAACCACAGCCACACACCTTCTGTACCAAACGTAACCGGTCAATTAGTTTTGCTTCTTAGCTGTATAAGAGGACACTTATCGCAGGTCTTGAGCTCTAAATGTGTATAATAAAAACCCCTGTCCTCAACTTTCGGGACCTCTTGGTCCGTAGGAGGGCCGTAAGATCTAAGTAATACGTCTCAGAAGCAAACCCTATTGCTCCGTTGCTTTTGACAAAGGTGGTAGATGTTACTTCAAGCACGAAGAGGCATCATTCCGCAAATGTTTAAAGGTTTTAAAGCGCATATAGAGTCGTTCTAGAAAGACAGGCGTAGACTCAGGGCCTTTTACAGTGATATATTCAAACTACGAAACGGCGGGAGTGGGGGTGGGTGGGGTGAGAACAGAATAAACTGTGTGCGCTCAGGAGGTATATAGAGAAAGGAGCGTGAAGAAAATTTTGCTATTTCACTGTCTTCGTATGGGGCAGGAGCCGGGAGCGCATGATGTCCGACAGCCCGACGAAAGTGGTGAGGCTGGCCAACACATAACTGAATGTGCGGTTCCCTCTGAATGTGGTTAAGAAACGGCTGCGGTATAACACTTCTAAACCTAGTTATACAGATCGAAAGCTCCGGCAGCCAGTGTCTGTATCTCGGCCACACACATGGTAGACCGCAAAGACTGCGAGAGTGCACGACACGGGTATAGTCCCAGCATCACCCTTTTCATTCTTTCCTAGCAATATGCCCTTCAATGAGGCGTGATTTTCCTGTAGAATTATCAGTCTCATTCTTTTCCGTCGAATGGCCGCGATATATAGGCATTTTTATTGCTGCATTTTGTTGTCTAATAAAATTGTTTATATTACTTTATACAACAAGGAGTTATAAAAGCATAGGTCGGTCGCAATCACTGAACTTAAGAAAGAAATAGCATTAAAGCTTTAACGCCACAACTAAAGATCCTTTGAAGCATGAGATACTAGGCTAATGAAACAGCTGAGAAAGCTGTCAGCCGTTTTGTGTTAAACATCCTGTCTATCAATCTATCTTTTTATTTTTATTTTCGAACAGCAAGCTTCCAAAATGACGTGTCGTTCAAAGTGTAATGGGTAATATTATAAATGCTCACAGAATAACTCGACTGGAATATTGTCGCCCTCGTTGGTTGCTTTAAGCATCGTCCTCCTGCAATAAAGTAGAGCGGTAGTGTGTTATCATCTATGCTCAACAAAGCTTGCTGCCCACAATAATGCGTAAAGAAATATTGCCGCCATTGGCGGTCTACAAACGACTAAAACAAAAACAGGCATGCGTTTAGCATTGGATGGCTCTCCCGGCAGCAGTTTCTTTCCACCATCGTTGCCGCTCAAAACCACGGTAGTGACGTCATCTCCTACATCTGTAGGAGCGTATCTTTACTTCTTGAAGTGTGCGGCACAGAATAGAGAGTACGCCGCACACCTGATCAACCTTATGCGAGGCACCATGGCACTCCAGTAATTTTCAGGCGAACCCATATAGAGGCTATTAAACATCTATGACGTGAAGGGTAGAGCAAATTAAGACGTCGGGCAAAGAACAGATACACGCATCACAAGCGCTACCCCTTGTGCCAAGAATCACCGATATCAACATGTCCAAGTTTCTGCCCTTGTCTGTTGAAAAGAATCCGGCGATATGTTTCAAGTGGTAATCAATAAATTTTCTTAGCGTGATTAACGCTGAAACCGTTTTCACAGCGAGAATACTTCTCGCTATTTATGACGGGTGGCATACGAGCTGTAACATCCATGTGATATTCAAACGTTTCGATTGCCTCCAAGCTAATTTCCTTTTTCAGGGTGCCAAATCATAGTATAATCGCCACAAGCCTTTACACTTATTTCTGGTCAAGATAAAGCAGAGAAAAATGATAATAAATAGCAAATAGCGAAGGAATATTAGACAGTTATAGCCTACCGCGATCTTCGATCCTCTACCCTGATCCGCTTCAGCGCCCCGCCAGTGGGCACGCGCTGATTGGTTCCGACGCGATAGGGATGCGCGCAGCTGGCCAGGTACATGGCGCCATCTGGCGCCCTCAAGGCGATCTACGCATTCGCAGTGGTGCCCTACAAAAGAGGATCACGGTATCGGATCGCGCTATGCTATAACTTATAATGCCATGATCGAGAGCTTAACAACTAACTGCGTTGTTCACCTTTGGTATCCTAGGTAGGTGGCTGACCAGTGAAAATTAAGCGAAAAGAAATCTTAATATAATACTCGCAAAATAGTTTGTTCCTTAATTTATAGCAGCCCTGTTTCCTAACACAAGATAACCTGGAGTGTCCAAAAATTTGAATATCTTTTCATGAAACTCTTTACGTTTACGGTTATGGACGTTACATTTTATGATAATTTGCCATGAAAATAACCCAAGTGCAGCATATACTTACGCAGTGAAAAGGAAGAAAACAGTGTCATTCGTTGCAGCTTGCTGCTGTCCGTACTTTTTGAGCTTTTCCAGCGTCTTTGGACCATCAAGATAATTTCTCGATCCATCGAACATGACAGAAAGATTTCCGTTCTAAAAAACGTCCGAAGCATGCGCATGTTCACATCTCCAATGAGCATGATTTTTTAAATGATATTTCAGCATTCATTGTTCCACTGTTCGCACATGATCAAACTTCAAGTGTCTGTGGATGGTGTTTGGATCGTCCTGTCAGAATACTGTTGCAGTATAGCTCAACTTATATTTTGTGCCTGAACAGATAACTGTCGCATCCGAGCCAGTCTCCTTACGCACAGCCTTATGCAACACGTTCGTCAAGTTACAGCTGCCGGTATCTCACATTTATCCGCCACCATTTTTTTATCAATCATGATGTGCGCTCTTTATGCCACTAACTTTGCGTGCAAGGCGACTATAACCGTATGGTTTAATGTTATTCTCTAGCTTATTGATGCGTGTTTTTTTTTTGCAAAGCCCTACACCAGGTACGCGCGCTGGCGAATGCAGTCATTGAAGGCTATCGATCAGTTCCTTTTATTTTCATGTTTGGCTTTTGCATGTCTTCATCTCACGTACGGTTCTAATTTCCGTGCGTTATAAAAAAAAACTTATCTATAAGAGATGTACAAAAGCGGCATATCGTGTACACGAATGCAATGCCGTAACCCTGAAGGCAGCGCAGCGATTATAGGAAATCAGTCCTCACCTTAGTAACGTTCTCAACGGTAATTTTAGCCATCACCGAGTACCTCTTAAAAGTTTCTTCAACCTAAATGAAAAAGGAAAGGTTGTGACTCAGGGCGTCACCCTAATAGCAGTTTCATAACATACATTTACAGATTTTGAGGATGTGCGGCACTATCTACACACACCTTAATTACAACTGTAATGTATATAAGCACCGCAATGTAGATAGCATATCGTTACGAGAAACCGACATAAACATCGCGTTTACTGTCTTTAGTCCACGCACGTATAAATTTTGAGCGCCCCTGCCCGTAAAAAATAAAGATCGTTGTTATCACACCGCTACAGAAGAAAATAAGAACAATCAGTATACTTCCGGTCGGTAAGTAGTTGTCGGGCCTTACATACCAACTTCCCCCTCTTTCTGGCCTGCACTTAAAGTAAGGCTTTTGAATAATACCTTATTTATACGTATATGAGGTTGGGGAAAGCTAAAAATATTGAAAAATAATAAGCCTCTGCCTGCACCACAGGCTTATTTATACAGGCATAACAAGTAAATACAGGCAAGAAAAGTAAATAAAAGAGAAAAATATCTTTCGCGCCGCTTAATGCTGATCGGTGTGTGTCGTTTCATCTTAACTTTCTCGCCAACATCGAAGTAGAAGCGTTGCCTGGCGGAAAGTCGTTTAGGAAAAGCCTCGTGCAGTTAAACTAGATATGCACGGGAGCAATCATAAGCAAAAGGAATAACGTAAATCTTAAACTCTTAAACTTACGTAAAAAGTGATAAGAAACTGCATGTGGAGTTGAAAATAAGGGAAGAGCCACACCATCCCCGTTATGTAACGGCAGCTTAGGGTGTCAGTCACAAAAATGTACTGTCGCGATGGAAAGAAACGCGAACAACGCGGCGCCTATGAGTTCCAGTGTCCGAGTTTTTTTTTTTTATCGCGCTTTCCTGAATGACAAAAACGTACAGACATCTCTGTCACTCTCTCCTGTGCACTAGCGGTGGCTGACGATCCCAACAGATTATAATTTTTCTGGGTTGCAGAATAGTTTTAGGGCATTGCAGTTCGTCGGGCCAAATGTTTAAAAAGCGAAGAGCAATGATATTTTGGTTATCATAAGAAGGAGGCACTGTTAAGTATTTTTCCGTACAGTAACCTTGACAAGAGGTAATACACATCAAGACACATCTTACCTTTTGGAATAACTCTTTCAAGTCTTCTAAACTCGGAGTTTGCATAAGCCCTCCATTTTCAACGCCTGAATTTTCCCGTTGCGGAAACGTGTCATCGTATAGGACCTTTGCGTGGACAGTAACGCCTGTGCCTATTCCTTTGGATCGTCGATCCGCTCCTAAAAAAAAAAAAGAAGAAAAGGACGTGTTCTTAAAGTGGCAGTGGTCGCAAATTTTTGTTGCTGAGCACAAAGCCGCGGGTTCGAATCGCCTTCACGGCGGAAGCATTTCGATGGAGGCGAAATGCACAAACATTTATGTGCTGTGGTATGTCAGTGTTCATTGCAGGCGCAAGCTCAAATTAACTGCACGCACTCATGTTCGTTCCAGATTGTAGTTGTTCTGCGCATGCACCAACTTATCTCGCTGCTCATTCACTAAATGCTGTCACTCAAATCAAGCGTTCATATATTAAATGCATCCCGACCGCGGCGGCCGCATTGCGATGTGGGAGAAACGCAAAAAAGCCTGTGGTTTGTGCGATATCAGTTCACGTTAAAGAGCCCCAAGTGATCTGAAATTATCCGAAGCGCATTAAAACCGTGTCAGTGCACTACGGCCTCTCGTGTGTTGTTGGACTATGGCGCAGAGGTATAGGAGACGGCTGCGGTGTCTGATTGAACATAAAAGGAAAGACTTCTAGAGAGAGAGAGAGAACGAAATGAACGGAAAGGCAGGGAGGTTAACTATGCGACGCCCAGTATGCTGCGCTAGGGGTGGGGAGGGGAACTGAGAGAGAGAGATAGAAAGGGGAGAGCGCCCTGCGACTGCACAGCCAGCAACACGCAACCTTCCTGGGCTCCTCCATCACGGCGGAGTTGATGGGGATCCGGCTCGGGCTGGACCTGCTGCTCACCCTCGGCCCTCCGCCGCCCAGGAGAGAGAGGAAAGGGTTTGGTTCGGTTTTTTCGGGGAAAGGAAATGGCGAAGTACCTGTCTTACATCGTTGGACAGCTGAACCGTGCCGTAAGGGAAGGGATAAGAGAGGGAGTGAAAGAAGAAAGGAACAATGAGGTGCCGTAGTGGAGGGCTCCGGAATAATTTCGACCACCTGAGGATCTTTAACGTTCACTGACATCGCACAGCACACGGGTGCCTTAGCGCTTCGCCTCCATCGAAACGCAGCCGCCGCGGTCGGGTTCGAACCCGGGAACTCCGGCTCAGTAGCCGAGCGCCCTAACCACTGAGCCACCGCGGCGGGTAGAAAACGTGTCTTGCAATAGTTTTTCAGTCGAAAACATCTGATCTGCATGTTCGCGACTTTACCTGTACACTTTCGAAACACTCTTGTTAGTGGTCTGACCCTGCCTTAGGGCATACACTGCGTTAGTGGTGCGTGTTAGGGAATAAAGAAGGCTAGTAGGAATCGCTTTTGCAGGAGCACAAGAGACAAAGGACGAGACAAACGCACAGACACGTCGCTGAACTTACAACTGGTATTATTGAGGCCATTTTCAATCCTTAAATACAGTGTCAACCAATCTCAAATGAAAAAAGAGAGATACATAAAATAGATACACAAAATGGCGAGAATGACAATTCCTGAGCACAGGGCTACAGTGGCACAAGACCAGCCGCCGCCCTGTGGCTGCGCCACCACGTTGCTACGTGTTTGGTCACGTGGTTCGGAGCATCTGCTGGCCACGCGGCGCCATGGCTGATCACGTGGTTCGTCACGTGGTTGGTCCCGTGACCAAGTTAAACTTGGCAAGCTGTAGCTATCGCGTCACTCCAGGTTTAACCAGAGCTAAACCACCGCCAATTTTTTATATTCTCATCAAGAAAACGCAGTTCTTTTACCCGACCGCGGCGGCTGCGTTTTTATGGAGGAAAAACGCTAAGGCGCCCGTGTGCTGTGCTATGTCAGTGCACGTTAAAGATCCCCAGGTGGTCGAAATTATTCCGGAGCCCTCCACTATGGCACCTCCTTCTTCCTTTCCTCTTTCACTCCCTGCCTTATCCCTTCCCTTACGGCGCGGTTCAGGTGTCCAACGATATATGAGACAGATACTGCGCCATATCCTTTCCCCAAAAAAACAATTAATATTATTATTTTGCAGACAGAGCTATTGAAGCAACGCTTACGCATTAATGGATTTCATGGGCTTGAATGATTTCACGAGTGATTTTTGTTCGATTATCTCACAGCACGCGGCACTGACTGAAAATTGGATAACACGGCGCTTTCATGTTCTTTTTTTCTTTCCTCTGTGCAGTCTTTGCAATGAATGCCAAGGTGACGGGATGCGGTGTTGCTCACGTTGTTATGTTCACGCAGCCGGTCGTTGAGGCAACGACCAGTTTGTCCCGTGTAGTGCTTGCCACACGATGGCGGAAACCTGCGTCTGTGCACTTGCCTCGTCCTTTGTCCCTTGCGCTACTGAAAAAGCAATGTCACACCAGCTTGCCCAAACTTCTACAGTAGGAATCACCGACAACCGTTTCGCACGAAAAAAAAAACGATAATAATTGCTTGCAGACGATGACGGTCATTCGAACTACACTCAAGATTGATGGCTGGGAATGTCCTGGTCCTCTCGTTATGTTTTTGTTCATGAGTCGCAGCGCCCAAGTTGCCACTCCGCCGCTCTAGGGATCGGTTATTTGAGCTAATTTTTCTCCACTGTAATTACTCAGTAGCGCACAGAAAATCAAGTTCACTGCGAAGTGAAGATGTGCAATTCTTCCTCCCGTCAACCTGCGCAGTTGCGTCTACACTCTGCTAGCGTTGGTATATTATGACACCTCCCACCGCGAGCAGCTGTGCGGTGAATTTAGTTAGTAGATTGCTCCGTTAAACTGACCCACTTTACTAAACGTTACCATGTCCGCCATTCTCCTCATACAACTTTTCTCGACTTATGCACCTTTTTCCCTTCTTTGCTGGCTGACAGTTCAGGTGCCAGTGGTTTTCTATGACAACTAGAGGCCAGTTCACTTTTTCACTCTAGTTGTTATCATGCACGTACAGGCGTGGACAGAATATTATGGACCACGCTTCGGCATTCCGAACGTTGCGGAACGGGAACAGAAAAGTTTAATACCTTTATACTCAAGCACACCAGCTCCCTCTGAAAGCACGAGTATCAAACAACGATTACCTCTCACTAAGTAACGCATCAGAAGAGTTTGATCGCCAAAGCATAGGCTTTGTTATCCTACCTGTGACTGTACACAGGCAACAAGGCAAGGTTCTAGACAAACAACATTTTCTTCTCAACGAGCAACCATTGTATTCTTTTCAGGAGCAGTGACTTTCAAAGCCTTTTTATTCACCTCTTCCTTTATGACCACCAGTTTGGCCGCTGCTGCCTACTCTTCCACTTCCTTCCGTCAAACGCAATAATAATAATAATAATAATAATAATAATAATAATAATAATAATAATAATAATAATAATAATAATAATAATTGGTTTTGCGCGGAACGGAAATGGCGCAGTATCTGTCTCATATGTCGTTGGACACCTGAACCGCGCCGTAAGGAAAGGCATAAAGGAGGGAGTGAAAGAAGAAAGGAAGAGAGAGGTGCCGTAGTGGAGGGCTCCGGAATAATTTTGACCACCTGGGGATCATTAACGTGCACTGACATCGCACAGCACACGGGCGCCTTAGCGTTTTTCCTCTATAAAAACGCAGCCGCCGCGGTCGGGTTCGAACCCGGGCAAACGCAATGCTCCATCTACCGTTTTCTAGGCTCCCGCTGCAGGACAAACATCAACATAACCAGAGAAACCCATAGAAGCGCTCTTTACACAGCAAAATAGTGCACGAATTGGTTCTCAGCGCCTTTAAGTTACAATTAGTTCCTGAAGCTTAAACCAAAGCTTATTTGTTTTTTTTTTTTTGCCCTTCTTAAGAAAACATTACGGCGTCGTGCGCAGAACTTACTTTTTTGGCCAAAAGTACTGACGCTGCTCGCAATAACCCAGAGGCACAAGGCTATATGACTGAATACAGGCATTGCGGAAAACTAGAAGAGGACTGCCTTAGCACTTTTGTAAATTCCCAATCTCGTTTGGTTCAAATAAAGCTCCAAAAAGGGCATCAACACCGCTTGCTAAGGACTTTCTTGCTTTGCATTTCCGTCAGAAAATTGATAACACTCATATGTTCTCATTATTTCACGATACATTGGGATGTAATAGCCAAGCCGGCCTTTCTTCTTTGTCGAGCACCTTGTGCACAAAGTAAAAGTGATTAAATGCAAACACCTCATGTCCTTTCCATAAAGAGCACAAGCCGCCAGTCCACTCTGCAGCATCATTTGGAGCTCAAAATCAAAAGGTTCGTGAACTGCTCACTAGGGGTCAACATGGCGGTTGTTGTCGTTAAACAGCCAGAGTAAATTAAGATTGTTTTTCTGATTGCCTATTTTCCGAGAGCTACACCTAACAACCCAGAGTTCTTTAAAAAAAGACATGTGGCAATTGACTTGGAAAAATTGATGCAAGAAAAATTCACGCAGAGAAACTTCCAGACAATTTGCCTTCACTAATTTTGTTCAAATGGCAACAAGAGCTGCTTGCTTTTTCCATTTGAACTGTTGCTACTGCTCCGAGAGCTTTTTGATTAGTTTCTCGATAGAAGTATAAAAAAAAACGGCAGTGGCTTAGCTCGGCTATGCCAGGATATATCTAGCGAAAGCAAGTGTGAAACTCCCCGGTTGGCCTTGTTCACATATTCCACAACATCTGAAGCACATTCATAAACGTCCAGTATGACCTGTAGGTCCATGTTTGGTTTCAGCGCCGAGGCTATCCAAGGATTGAAGGGGTCGCGTCACTCTTACGCATATTCTCTAGGTTAACGGCACGTTGATCTTTGGTTTCTTGAGCCCGCCGCTAAGTCTCTTGGTCGCATTCCATCGTTCATCACGGGACGTCTTCAGTGAAGCAGCACTCAGGTCTCCTCCGGCTGCTATCGCTGCTGCTAGCGGTCCAGACACCAGACGTTAAACGTGCCTGTCTCGCGGCGGCATATTCGCAGCGGCGTTTAGCCAGTCGTTCGGAGCGCTGTTCGTCTGTTTCTTACGCGATTCGTTTCCTCTTAATCTCTTTCCGCTGTCGATTACAGGCCTCCTCCTGCTTAACAGAATTGTCGCCGTCCATACTGTCGCCTCAACTGTGGTTGCGGCGCACGCCAGCTCTCCTTTTCAATCATGTGACACCTTATCACGCATGCGACGCAGCTGTCGAAGCGAGAGAAGGCGAGGGAAACGACGAGGAACGCGGTGTCACGTCCTACCAAACGGCGGCGGCGGCGAGCGGTGTGACGTCATGCCAGATGGCGCGGCGAGCGCGCGAAGCGCAGTAACCTTCCGCGGAGAGGCGCGCGTTGTGACGTCACGTGCCTCCATGGAGTACCGCCATGGCGAAATCGCGAGTTTACGGGCAATAAAGCTTTCGCTTTAAACATTGATGCAAAAAAATTCACACAGAGAAAGTTCCAGACAATTTGCCTTCACTAATTTTGTTCAAATGGCAACAAGAGCTGCTTGCTTTTTTTCATTTGAACTGTTGCTACTGCTCTCAGAGCTTTTTGATTAGTTTCTCGATAATAATATTAATTGGTTTTGTGGGGAAAGGAAATGGCGCAGTATCTGTCTCATATATCTTTGGACACCTGAACCGCGCCGTAAGGGAAGGGATAAAGGAGGGAGTGAAAGACGAAAGGAAGAAAGCTGCCGTAGTGGAGGGCTCCGGAATAATTTCGACCACCTGGGGATCATTAACGTGCACTGACTTCGCGCAGCACACGGGCGCCTTAGCGTTTTGACTCCATAAAAACGCAGCCGCCGTGGTCGGGTTCGAACCCTGGTTTTGAGGAAAGGAAATGGGGCAGTAATTCTCACACATATGTCGGTGGACACCCGAACCGCGCCGCAAAGAGGGATAATAGTTGGGCTGAAGGTCGTTCAAGGTCATCCTGCGGCCTGCGCTGCGACTGCTTTACCTAGCGTAGTGAAGCTGTTTGCTTCAAAATATTACTTCCGCATGCCAGTGACGTTCAGCCTGTTAAAAAAATCTGAAATTATTCAGAGGAAGTTGATCCTCACTGGGACGGAACGAAGTGCTGCGAGGCTCGCTACATGTTTTGGTTGCAAGAGCGGGAGCACTGCCTCATGTCAGAGCGCAGACTTTTGCAACTGCGGCTTTAATGGCGATCGCGTCGCACGCAATATCAGTGACAGTCTGCGGTGTCTGATTAGTTTCTGCGACATTTACTTTAATGTACCGCCTTAGAACTTTGATGCTGAAACAATTGAACGAAG
Organism: Amblyomma americanum; assembly: GCF_052857255.1. Taxonomy (NCBI): domain Eukaryota; kingdom Metazoa; phylum Arthropoda; class Arachnida; order Ixodida; family Ixodidae; genus Amblyomma; species Amblyomma americanum. The sequence continues at coordinate 139,489,080 of NC_135505.1, read as the reverse complement.
AACTCGTCGTGCTGGGTGAGGAGGCCTTCCTCCACCGCTGGTCAACAAGGTTCATTGTTGTTAGCGATAGAGGGGTGTCCACGCCCATCCTTCCGTATTAGGAAGTTTGGCGAATGTTGCTCATTTTTTCCTTCCTTATATTCCACTTAAGCGCATAATGAAGCTGCTTTAAGCCAGCTCGTGTAATAATTGGTTTTTTGTGTAAAGGAAATGGCGCAGTGTAGAAACCACGACTTGTTCACTGAAATGTCATTTGCATATATGTGATACCTGTACAATGATGGTTCATTGTGATGTCCTTGGAAGCCAGACCACTTGTGTAGAGACCTTAGCACTCTAGATATTTTCGGAAAAATAAAACTTAAAATTTTCCGCAACATTCACTTGTGACATGTAGAGTGTGTTAAAAATAAGGTCACTGTATATTTTTTTCGGTGGCCTCCCGTTCTGTATGCATTTGTTGTGCCCTCAACCATGAGTGTGTATATACATCGTTTTGTTTGTTTACACTGTACAATAAACTTCCCTTTACAAGTCAATGAAAGTTCGCAGCGCATCTTAGTAACAAATACGCCAGTAGGCTCCGTCAACATATACATTAATGTCTTCCGAGCAAAGTTATATGAAGCGCGCTAAACTAAATATCTGCTTTAGCGATGCTGCAAAATACTGTATGCAAAAGACCATTTAAGACTTCTAATCATGCTTTAAAGCATACCTTTTAATTTTCGTCACATACAATCCTTGATGCACTGTGGACTCGTGTAACCTACAACGCGTAAGAACTGCATTAAAGAAGGACACGAAAAAAACTCGTACACGCACAAGGCCTTAGTCGCTTTGTTACAATGTGGCCCCAAACTGGCCATATTTTGGGTAGCTATGGAGGTCGCCCAACTCATAGTTACTCGAGATCATCGACAACGGCATGGCGTTTGGGCCCCGCCACGGTGGCTCAGTGGTTAGGGCGCTCGGCTACTAATCCGGAGCACCCGGGTTCGAACCCGACCGCGGCGGCTGCGTTTTTATGGAGGAAAAACGCTAAGGCGCCCGTGTGCTGTGCGATGTCAGTGCACGTTAAAGACCCCCAGGTGGTCGATATTATTCCGGAGCCCTCCACTACGGCACCTCTCTCTTCCTTTCTTCTTTCACTCCCTCCTTTACCCTTCCCTTACGGCGCCGTTCAGGTGTCCAACGATATATGAGACAGATACTGCGTCATTTCCTTTCCCCCCCAAAAAATTATTATTATTATTATTATTATTATTATTATTATTATTATTATTATTATTATTATTATTATTAGTAGTAGTAGTAGTAGTAGTAGTAGTAGTAGTAGTAGTAGTAGTAGTAGTATTATTCATGGCGTTTGGAAGGAGTGCAGTTGATGTACAGGCCCCGTGCTCTCATGAATATGGCAGATAAAAGTTAATAGAAAAAAACAGATGGTCACCACAAGACAGGCTCATAACTGTTGAAGGATCTCCAGGCTTTTTTTATTTTCTGCTCATCTAACGCACCCAGCATTATAAGCTTCGGCAACCAAAAATATCGTGAAAGGCTTAGAGTTCACTAAAGGACATCTGTGAATACACCTCAGCACATAGACGCACCTTCGAATGATTGAACTAAAATAATTTTGCGTGTACCAGCACACACATTATTATTGGGAGAAGACCTGTGTTATTTTAGTTTCCAAAACAGGTGGCTTTACTTGTCAGCTAAGATTAACTTGCTTCAGGTTGAACATACGTAAAGAACGAACGATCTCCTCGGCAGTGTTAGTAACTTGGACAGTGACAAACGTTTCAAATTAGATCGCATGGCCACAGGAAGCCATCGTTTTATTTTCATGAATATCACTTTCGTATAAGCCTACACGATCGAATGCAACGAGAGCGGTACAGCACTGTTCATCAATTACATCTAGTTTCAGAGATCACCTACTTACCTAGATTGAGTAACCATCTTTACTCTAATTTGTAATCAACCAGGCGCGTCTGCAAGCCGTCAAACCATTCTGTGTCAATAATGATGATTTTTGCGCGTTTCTGGATGAAAACTTATGCGATTTAAAAGGGTGAAGCAGCAGAAATAATAGGGCACTGTTGAATAAAATTACTGACGGAATTCTAACACATCTCCTTACTGGCGTCGTCATATTTAACTATAACGCGCTTTGGTAAATTAGTAACACCAATTTCTTATTTGACAAAAAAATGAATTGGTTTATAATTGTTTTTTTTTTTGGGAGGGGTGGGGGGAAGGAAATGACGCAGTATCTGTCTCATCGTTGGACACCTGGACCGCGCCGTAAGGGAAGGGATAAAGGAGGGAGTGAAAGAAGAAAGGAAGAGAGAGGTGCCGTAGTGGAGGGCTCCGGAATAAAAAAAAATGAATCTGCAGATCACCTAAGAGCCTTAAGCGACTCTCGCTCTCACGCTCGTAAGTTAGTTTCTGAAGCATACTTAATGGCACTAGAGAATGCAATGAAAATTTTTTTGCTTAGCATAGCCGGTAAAATTCATTAGCATCGATTTTACTGTCGTTGCTAATAAATAATTCTTCGCCAGTTTCATCGTGCGGCGACTTCTACCGCACACCCTTTCAGTACGTTCGTTATCGACGCATACTGAAATTTCGAATGCACCCACCATACAGCGCCTCTGCCAAACTCCTCGACAGAACGCACACACGCTGTATGTATGGTTCAGATTCTTTTTTAACCGCAAATCGAGGCACTGGCGTTCTTTTTCATGAGGACCTCATTCTTGAACTCCCCGATTCCAGATCCACTCGCCTGATATCAGAAAGCTGCACAGGATCAGCTACTGTGCATCCGAATGCTAGAAGCCAATACTTTCTGATCTTTTGAGGGCGCTCGTGTGATAAGTTCTTTCTTGCGGACCAGCTCCCCATTACTGGCGAACACACCCTAAAAACTGAGATCACTGCGGAGGCTCCATTGGAGAAATGCGAAAGCATTAGCGCTTGCAGCGATGTTGGTGGCTCCTAGTCGACGCCTTTCTACGCATACTCTCACCCACTCCGTTAAGATCCGACCTCCACTCTTTGATCTTCGATGCTACCACTCGACGATGTGTGCTTTTTAATGTTGCTGCACACTGATTGCTTGTTGGCGTGACGTCATCAGACGTATGGATGACGTCGCACTTTTATGACGTCACGAGGTCTCACTAATTAACCCATAAATCCACCAAACTATTTATCCGCATTTATTAAAATCGTTAATTAGTGCAGTTAATTAGTACCACCGGCAGTGCTAATTAATTACGGTTATTAGCGATTGCTGTTAATTCACGGTGGCTAATGACTCTGAATAGATTTTGTTTAGTCGATGACTTTATATACTTCATCACATCACTGTTTAGAATATGACTGATGACGTAACTAACTGATGACGTCACATCCGGCGACACATTTTGGGGACACTTCTGGTGCCGACTTAGCGTAGTAATGCTCTCGCATTATTAATGCTGCTTAGGCTCGAAGCTATCGCATCCCGCCGTAGCATGCACCATTTCATGTACAGTCATGGCGCTGCTTGTTAAGCGGGGATGATGAAGTTTATTGGAACATTATTCGTGTCGCACATCAACATGACATTCCGTACACACGTTACATTTGTTTTATGGACGATAAATTTCCTTGTTGTTGTACAGGTATTTATTTGTTTAGAATGAACTACTGATTCTGAAGAGAGACCGACGTTCTAAGTGGATTAGGTAATACTGGGCAGAGCGCCCCCCACCAGAAGGTAGCTCAAGAATGCTTGGCAGAAACAAAAAAGAAACAGCAGGGTCATTCTCTAATAAATTAACAGGTCTAAAGGAGAAATAGCAGTCGTGGAAACTTTACAGTAAGCAACTCTTCCCTATTTTAAGAAAGGACTGTAATCACAATTTCGAGCGCTGTCTCGTAGCATTTACTTGTTTATCATCATGCCGACGTTGCTGTCTTCGGGCCTGTCATACAGCAACACCGCTGATAAAAGTGGCGTCCACAACTATCTCTGAAAAACACCTAGTTTTCTCTTCAAGCGCGCACACAAAATATCTGGGTAATTTTATTTCGGTGCAATGTTTTCATTCCTACTGATATAAATCTCCGGTATCGATGAGCTTTCAGACTCTGGTTGGAACAACTGTTTCGTTTCCCTTTGCTTTTTTATTTTTCGAAGGAGTGACTGGACACCGTCTGAAATGTCATAAAACACAGACATTATTTGCTGAAAAGTCCAGCACACGCGCACGCGATAAATCTCGATGGGTGCAGTGAGCGGATCATAAGGAGCTATCCTGATATAATCTACTTGTGTAATGTCGGATCCGACGGATTTTATTCGGAAATTCGCAAGTTTTTCGCAACAATGGAGCGTAACCTGATGTACATAAAAAGTGCATTCGGCAGCAACGCTACTGTATACAACGTGGAAGCTTACGCAGATTGCATCAGACCGCCACATTCTATAGCAGCGCCTGCTATTGGAACAGGTGAGGAGATGACCGTTTCATCCACAGACATGACAGTTCCCTTTTTCTTATTCACAGCGCGAACGCCTGGAAAGACGTCGTAAGACAGCAACTCATGCAAAATCCCGCTTTTTAATAAATTTTTATTGAAACCAACAATTGGATGAAGTTCACTGTTTCTTTAAAGATCGGGCATAGCATTTTTGAGCATGTTTCTCGACCTGAATCAGACATAACCAAGAGACGAAGGGAACATTCCCTGCCTAAGTCGCATAGTGTGGGATCGTCTTTGGCATATTCGAATTTATGACCAATTACGAGCGGTTTATTAATTACTTCATGCCCTAGCTTCAGGATAAATCAATCAAAATGCAAGCGCGAAATCACAGTAATATTCAAAGTAGCCATTCTCGAAAACATTGAAGGAGACAAAATCAAGAAAATTACTTACGAAAACGTTTCGTTCATGTGCTTTCTGTCTGACCAAGAAAACCTTCTGTACGTGTTTGAACCAAATCTGCGTGAACAAGAAAATAAAACTTATACCTTCACCTGCTAGAGAAAAACATCAGTTTCTGTAGGGCGGCACGCAGTCAGTCGATATATATTTCGATTTCTAAAATGATTTTTCTCAGTGTGCACGCCTCTTTCCTCGTAGGACTGATGCACTTTTCTAACCTGACTAAATCTGTTGTATTCAGAAGATTAGTCAGCCTTAGAAAAATTAACGTCGCTTTCATGGTCACTGTATTAGTGAGACACTAGCTTAGCTGACATGACTGCGCCGCAGGTATGAGAATATTAGCAACATTTGAGTGATCAGAAAAACGTCCTGAAAATTGTTCTGCACTACGCTCATTCATTTATCTGTTCTTGCTCTTCAGAAAATTCGAGGCGACACTTAAGCTTCGCCTTAAGGGTATGACGCGACAGTGTGAATGGGTTAATGCCCCAATGTGGGAATTTGTCATTCTCTACTTTACAGTAGCAGATCGATGGGAGTCCTCGTGCTATCCCTGGCGCCGTGGCGCAGGAGTTAAGCGATGCCCTGCGATGACAGGTGCTGCCACCTGTGAGACTGTGCGACACAGGTTGCTCTTCCTGAGAAACCTTGATCTCACGACCATTTATTAATTCAACTGCCACCTGCTACGGGGGTCAGTTCGTTCACAATCCGGTGGGCAGGCTGTGATGACGCGACAAGGTCACGTGACCTAGGTGGCCAACTAGGTTGCTTCTCTGGGGATTTCTCGCTCTCAACGCCGACGCGACCACGACAACGACGTTGGATTTCTGTAGAACAGGAGCCTTGACTCTATCGCGTTAAACTGAAACCAAACACTCAAACTTCACACTTACATTTCGGCTGTCGCTTGCACAGCGAATTCATAAGCGTAATTGGCAGGTACATAGGTCACGACGGCTGCGCTTATATTGGTACTGCAGAAAGTTCCGTGTGTTTGAATCGCTATGAAAAAAAAAGTTGTAGTTATGATTCATTGTCAGAAACAGAAAATTCCTGCCTAGTTCAACTGCCTTAGTGTGCTACTTCCACCACGCACGTACAGAACTAAAGCGGGGCAGGTCAGCTCGAAATGAACAGCCTAGTACAATCGCGGTCAACTTTCTGTGGCACTGCAGTAGAAGCTAGGCTGCAAAGTGAAGGGAGGGTAACGGGCCTTTGGTCCTCTGCCATGGGGAGAGGTTGTTCACTTTTCCGGCTATGGGGGCGGAGGGGTGAAGAGAGAAAATTTTAGAGGCGGTGCAAGGCTCGCTAAGGGGGCTGAGGGAGGAGCACTCCTTGAAGTACGGGGACAAAGGCTCGTCTGCTTCGCTTTCCCGCCTTGCCTCTGCTGAACTTGCACTTGCTGCACTTGCATAGCGAGCGGGCGAGCGCGGCCAACACCCTCTAAATACTTTCTTCAGGCCTCTCCAGGCCCTCCTTTCCACACGCGCTACGTCACGCCAAGTGTCCGGTCAGGCTGCTCACCAAGCGCGGCTCCGCTCCGCTCGGTTGTCTCCCTCGATGTGCTCGCGCTTGCCCGGGCAAGCACAGACACGAACGCAGTCTTGCAGTGAGCGTCTAGCTGCTGCTTGAGTCTTTCAGCCTGGCGTTGGGTGCATTTCCGTTCGCTCCTCGCACGGCTGTGTCTGTTTCGTGTGGCCGTTTCTTGTGTGGCGTGCGTACCTGTGCTAGCGCACGAATGGGAAACTGATTGCCTGCCGTGTAGCGAGTGCAACTTCGTGAAACATGGGCCGGTGCTGTGTTCCCGGGTGCCGCGGGAACTACCGGAATGGTCCCAAAGTACGTGTTTATTGCTTCCCAAGAGACGAAGTACGAAGAAAAGCCTGGTTGCGAGCCATTCCACGGAAGGATTTCACACCTACAGAGCATTCGAGGGTAAGACTCTGAAATATTGCTTAATAGGCGCTGGTAATTATCTTAGTTGTGAGCTGTCGCTCCCGGAAAGGCATGCTGTCTTTGTAGGCAATGATATCACTTCTTACACTTATGTATGAATTGTCCAGGAAGCATTTAGTTCTGTGGATGTGCATAAGGCTTGTGTAAAAGCTGTGTAAATATGTAAAAGCTGTTCACTATTCAGACTCTTTTTACTTAGTGTTTTAGGCAATGGAGAGTCATGGCGAATGGCCTTGCTTCATTTTCTCGTGCAGGTGTGTGAACTGCACTTCCACGCAGGCGACTTCATTACGACGTTGTCACACCAAGATGAACTGACAGGGAAAATAATAGAGGTGAAGCGTGACAGGCTACAGTTGAAGATTGATGCTGCGCCTTCTGTTTTTCCAAACTGCCCAAAATACTTGTCCTCAACGCCTGGACGGAGTGAATCGCCAGAGACGAAAAAAGCAAGAAGGGAAAACGCTGCTTTGCAGGAGGCTATGAGGAAGTCACTTCAGTCTAATGAGCTTGAACAGAAAAGAAACAAAGTTTCATCTTACGAGGAGTTCAAATCTAAGTTGCCTGGAATCTGCAACACGAAATTCTGGACCGTTTCTGTCGATGAGCAGTGCGTTAGGTTCCTTCTCATCGAGAATGATCCTTCACCTAATGTGAAATGCGCCTTGGTAGTTCTCCCTGATCTGTCACTTTCTGTTTTCTTGAATGGAGTGAAGCTTCTGTCGCTTCCTTCAGGCAGGATTCTGCCAGCTCAAGTATGCGACACCTCCAGCCTGTCCTTGCTGCTAGAAGAACTCGAGATAGGCTTGCATAATATACCTGAGGTGACGAAAGAGTCGAAACATACTAAAGTATTGCAGTTTGTCGGTTCACTGCTTGCAGACCTCATTGAGGACAGTGATACGACGAAAGAACAGTCTTCTTTGCTGAAATTTCTGGTTGAGCAGATAGAGCTTCTCCTCGCGAAACAGCATGTGTATAGCGCAGAGCTGCTGGTATTCGCCAGTATTTTGAATTCAATTTCTCCTCACGCATATCACTTCACAAGAGCTGCATCAAGAATCATTCTGCCCCATCCTTCCACACTGCGCCGTGTTTGCTCAAATTACAAAGCTGACCCTCTTGTGGAGCAAAATCAACCGCACTGTCTCTCCTACATCCGAGAACGAGTCAAATCAATGAAAGACCACGAGAAGACAGTGACCCTGATGATCGATGAGATCCACATAAAACCATACTTCGACTACAAAGGGGGCACAATAGTAGGATCGTCGGTTCATTCAACGGAACCAGCAACAACAGCCCATGTGTTCATGGTACAATCACTCCTTTCTGCAAACAAGGACGTCATTCACATATTACCTGTGAGCAAACTGAGCGCAGAAATTTTGCACGAGCATGCTAAGAACATAATCATTAATGTTGAGAAAATGGGGCTCAAAATTATCGCTGTGATAACGGACAACAATGCTCTGAACCGCAAGATGATGTCGTTATTTGCTACAAGTCCTCAGGTGAGCATTGTCTATCCCCATCCAGCCGATAACGCTCGCCCTCTTTTCTACGTGGTCGATCCTGTGCATCTCTTGAAGTGCATTAGGAACAATTGGATTAACCAGAAAAACCCTGGAACATGCCTCTATTTCCCTGAAATGGACTTGAGTGGAGCAATGCCCGAAGGGCCTCCTCGTATGAAAGCTGCTTCTTTCGCAGCTGTGCGGCAGCTTTATTCTTCAGAGAAGACGTCGCTTGTGAAGGCTGCTTACAGACTGAACGCAAAAGCCGTGAATCCAACCTCAATGGAGCGGCAAAATGTAAAGCTCGCTCTCGACGTCATTAATCAGTTTGTTTCAAATGCCCTCAGGACACATGGTTCCGCGTTCAAGATTCCTCAAGCTGAGTCGACTGCTCTTTTCATTGACGTTATCCTCACATGGTGGCAAATAGTCAATGTTAAGACCCCTTGCAAAGGCCAGAGGCTAAGGGACAGCATGCAAGACCCTGTAAGGTCTGTTGATGACACACAGTTAGCTTTCCTGAGCGGCGTTGTGGACTGGTTGGACGCTTGGGCAAGAATAAACATCACCAGTGGCTCGCTGACGAAAGAGACTCACAGTGCTTTGCGACTGACATGCTATTCTCTGGTAGAACTCTCGCGCTACTGCTTAGAAGAACTTCACTTCAAGTACGTACTGCTGGGCAAATTTCAGACGGATGCGCTAGAAGACCGGTTCGGCCGTTACCGCCAGCTGGCAGGATCACAGTACCACATTTCCGTGCGTCAGCTCTACGAATGTGAGAAGAAGCTTCGTCTTCAAAAACTTTTGACATTTCCACGCGAGGAAACAGAGTTTAAAGACGTAAGTGAGGATCTTGTCCCATGCAACTTTTCTGTGGCTGTCAGCGACGACGATATTACACACGCCCACTCTGACATGGATGCTATTGTCTACATTGCAGGATACGCTGCTCATGCTGCTTTAAAGAAGCTTTCATGTTCTGCTTGCTTCAGCACATTGGTGATTGAAAATCGAGAGATCGAAGCGGAAAATACTGCCATGATAGCTAACCTGTCGAGAGGAGGGCTGAAGTTTCCCCAGCCATGCACAGTTCACATGGTACTGATGACTAAACTAGTTGCAGAGAAGTTGTCTTTTGGAGCAACCGCGGAAGATTTTCTCTCCTGTAGAAATCAACGTGGTGTCGTGATTTCACAGACGATTTCCCTCCTGGACGAACACGACATTGAGACATGTGAAAATGGCCACACTGCACAAACTCTCCTGCGCTTGGTAGTACGCGTTGCAACCAACGTTGTTCTAAACAACTTTTGCAAACTAAGAAATGATGCCATACAAGACAATGCGCAGCAGAAGGCCGCAGCCCGGAAAGCAGCAACGCTTAAGAAGAAGTAAGTTTTATTCCCAAGCAATAAAAATGCTTTGCGCACACTTCATTGCTGGTGTCTCGTCGTTTTTTATTGTAAGGGTCAGATTAGCTGTACAAATACTCAACAGCGCAACATTATTGTGAGTGTCATTATTGCTGTGTGTGAAAGCTTTAAGCAAAACACAATACAGAATAAAACTAACACAATGCGCAGTAGACGGTGTTTTTTTTTTCAATGTTCACGAACTTCTACTTTAACAACTAGATATACGCATGTGCGGTCTGTGCGGATGGATTTTACCGCACGGCAGACATCATGTACGTGATAGAACCTAATAATTAGATGATTAATTGAAATTAACTAATCAATTTTTTATTGTAATGACCAATAATGCGAAATTGGCGGCCGTATGCTAAATTGTTTATTATAAAAAACTGTATTAGCAGCTCGAACTTTCTTGACAATAAGGTGTTCTGCAATAAAAAAAATATATAAAGCAGATAAAATGATAGCCTAAGGCGCGCACAAACTAGCGAATTTCTTTTCTGCAGCAACGACAAAAATGAAAATGAAGGAATCACTTATAAGGCAGCTACGTACGGCAGTACCCGAATAGTGCAGACGGGCGCGGCGCGCTGAAATCGCGGAGCGCGGGGCCTGCACGGTCCCTTGGCGTGACGTCACGCGGCCGGTGGAGAGGCCTTAGCATTGAGAGGGTGTTGGCGCGGCACACGTGATTCTCTGAACGTGAAGGATGTTTAGGGGAGAGGTGTGAAAGGAAAAATACGAGACGGTAGAGGGAGAGACAGGGCGGGAAGTGACGGGTGGCCAGATCACGTTTCACTGATTTGCATCATCAATCTTCCGCCTCACCATGTAGATTCCCCCGCCAAATGCAGTGCTGAACGGCTAAATCAAAGCTGTGATAGCTTTCTCAAGCCGAAAGCCTTTAATGGCTCATCGTTGTCCGTCCCTCCGTCCGCGAAATCTGTCACACTATGACGTCATCAGTGGCATAATTGCTATAGCCCATACACTCTTAGCAATTACTGAGTAATGTGGAATCAGTAATTAGTAATTGGTAAAAAATGAAAATGAAAAAAAATAAAACTAAAAGAATTTAAAAATGAAAATAAAATTTAATAAATTAAAAATAAAAGAATCAAAATAAATAAAACTAAAAATAAAAATATATTTAAAATTTAAATAAAAATTTCAGTGGCTACAGGCGCCAAGCAAGCAAAACCGCGTTGTAGAAAGTACCATGCTTCCGCATTCCTGAACGTAAGCAGACTTAAGTGCCCTCAGAATTTTTTTTTCTGGTTAGTGCTCCAAGCCGGTAAGCTTAGCTCTACAAATGTTTTTAATGTTTTCCGACAGAATTTCCCGCGGTATTCCCCTACGACGTGCAGCTCATAGCAATTTTAAGAATGCTCACACGATAGCTGGAGTGGGATTTTGTCGCCCCTTTCCGTTGCCCGAAGGATCTCTTTCCTGCAATGAGGTGCAACGTAAGTGCGTTAGAAGAACCTACGTTTTGTGAATTACGATTCAGAAAAAAGAATAGTTCTTCACTTTCCCTACAGGTTTTAGTTATTATAGGTAGCAGATATATCAAAATTGTTACGATACTTCATTTCCATGGTTGTGGCTCACAGTGCATGTAGCCGTGGTAAATGATCGTAAGCAGCATAGAACAACTGTTATAGAACAGCTGCCTAAATTTAGAGGATCTGCCTCTTCAGAAGGAAATACCGGTTTTTAAACTTGATACAGCTGGCGATCTACAGCCCTCTGAAAGGTACAAGCTAAGTAGTTCGCTCTCTCAGCACTTCCAGCAGGCACTAGATCGTAGCTTATTTCCGGTCATATATAGCTTGTCGCTTTGCGTCTCACGCAAAGGAACTGCGAGCGGCGTGCTTGACTGGCATGGATAGAGTAATTTGCTACAGAGTAACGGAAAATTTTCGCAAAGGTTGGGGTTGCTCCAAAGAAGCGTGCTAGCATTACTCGGGCTGCTCTTGTTGGGATATTGCAGACGATATAACTGTACTGCCCGCAAGCTTGGCTCCGGCTAAGCTGGTACAGTGTCATGCTGATGCATGATGATATTTAGGAGTGAGCACATAGAGAGCCAAATGTTCATTATGAAGGAGTTCTCTGCGATACCGCAGCTGTGGTCTAGCGGTTGAGGATTCGCCTCGCATGCGGGAGGATCGGGGTTCGATCGCCAACTCCGCCTGTGATACAATGGGTATATGCTTTCCCGCGGCCTGCTGATCAGCTTCTTTGATGTGAACTACTTGGAAAATTGGTCTTTGGTCCCACCTTCAGTACACGCAAACACTTTGTGCTACGGCGCTCTTTGTCCACAGATGCCCTTGCGCCCAAAATTGCAATCATCGTCATCAGTTTTATGTGAGCACTCAAGAGCATCCGCGCGATAATGGTTAACGTCACTTTCGTACCGTTCATTCTCCATTAGTTCCTAATTATCAACGCTAAATGTCAATGCCTGACATGCTAACCATCATTTGTCGTGCCTGAAGAACATATAAGTATGTAAGAAAACTGGTAGCATTAGCACATGTTATAATACCTTGTAGCATGCCGGGTTAATAACCAGACACACCTCTTCTGTGTTCATTAAAACCTTGCACTCTCCCCAGGGAAATGAACCGTGTACAAGCTTCTCGTGTTGTTGAACGTATCATGCACAAATAGCGATGTAATTCAGTTATCTTCGGCGTGCACATGTTCTTACACTTTGCATTCGTACCACGTGTTTGGAATAATACGCTCTCGACAGGTACAGACATGACAATAAATGAAGCTTGTTTTGTTTGTTTTCCGTTATTGTCTTCAAGGTAACACCCAACAGTACGGAAGTAAAGGTGCGCGTGTGATTTTCTTTGTTTCGGAATTTACATTTTGCCGGCAAGGTGATCTGAACAAGAACCAAAGCAATAGCGTTGTCTTGGTTGTTCGTTACTCTTGCCCCGCTGCAATATGGCGGCCAACTAGCGCACAGCTATGGTGCGTACGTGCTGGATATTTGGTGTGAGAGGTAATCTGCTTGATGTGTTCGGTGTGCTTGAGGTTTTTTGGATCTTACTGCGGGTGCATCGCGCGCCCATGTGTGCACACCATTATCAATATTGGACCTTTAAAAATTATCCTAATTATACGTTTTAATTATGTAGTCCTCGTACTTGTGTCAAAAATCTACCAGTTTTTTTCGCGCTTCTGCAATGCAAGTATATCTAACAAAGCAATACTTTTCTCCGAAGTTAACATTGTGTTTGATCCATCACACTGAGCAAAAGGTTACGAGAAATGAATAAATTATCTGGAACTTCGCCGGAAACATGGGTTCTCCGAACAAGAATTTAGAGAAAAGTTCAAGAACCTTGCTGCCATTTTAAATTAATGCTCAGGCCTTTGTTTCATTTGTCCGCGCTTAAACGCAAAATTTTTGTGCGATTTCTGCTAGGACAGATACGAATGCACTTGCTGCATAGCAACCCGTTTTATATGTACTCCTGCCCGCAGATGTACAACGAGCATAAACATGCTTCAAGCCTTCTACAGCAACCCGCTAGGTGTGCCAATAAATGTCCTCGCATGTACTAATACAGCATGTACTTACGCAGTGAAAAGATAGAAAACAGTGTCATTCGATGCATATCTCTGTTTTCCGTACTCTTCGAGCTTTTCAAGTGTCTTAGGACCATCTAGGGGATTTCGCATTCCTTCGAATATGACGGAAAGGTTTTCGTTCTGTAGAAGGCGGGAAAAAAGGCACATATTCACGCCTTCTATTCGTGTAGGTGACCGCAAGACACGCAAACATTTGGCCTCTCACACTTTAGGCTTTTTGTTAACACGTTATCAAAATTCTAGTGTTTGAAAATGGTGTTTGCGATGCACGGGCTGGCTCGTGTTCGAGTATAGTGTAACGACAAAAAGTTTTAACGAGTTCAACTGTCAACTGAATAAGCAGTGCATTCGAGCCAGTCCTGCTAGCTTTATGCAAAGAAAAAATGCTACAAGTGCTATGTACAGCATTTTTCTGCCTCTGTTTCTTTTTTTAAGGATCATTAAATTCTTGCCTTATGTCAGTTTTTACGTCCATGTTAACTATTTTCCTTACAGTTAACTGTTTTCTGTGGAACCCATTCACCTGGATGCAGTAACGGAAATCTCTCCGTCAGTTCAAACTAATTAGTATCTTACGTTCTTGAATGCGTTCAGAAAACTCCTTCCACGATCGCTTATTTTGCGTCTGTATCCGAAGTGTACGAAACTGGCAACGTTGAGCGCATGAATGCAAAGACATATATACTAAACCACCGCAATGCAGATGTGAAATGAGTACTTACCTTTGTAGCATTCTCTACTTTTATTTATTCATTACTATATGAAACCACCGCTATGGAGATGCGAAATGAGTACTTACCTTTGTAACATTCTCAACTTTTATTTTAATCATTACTGAATAGTTACGGAAATGATCTCGGGCCTAAAGGGAAAGGAATACAAAAATGTACAATGCAAGTCTTTGGGCACTTTAGTAAAATGAATACATTTATTGAATTTGGCTACGTGCGCCATTATATGTACGCATCGTGATTAGAAATATGCTTATAACGCCACATTCTACTTGAAAGTATCTATGATGGGAAGAAACGCAAATCTAAACCTTTGGAATATGCTCCTTGTGCACGGAAAATCGGCATGAACTAAGGATGTCTGGCATGCAAGTTGTGGTGATGACTGTAACTACAATGTTTTAACGTCGCTATTGTCTCACGGGACCCTTGAATGCTACTTTGAATTTAACTCACAATCGTCACAGGGTTATTAAAAGTGAAAAACTGTTTTTTTAGTGTTTCTAACACATAAGCGTCATTGTTTTTGCTATCACCCTTGTTGTGTCCCACTGACAATTATTGATTTTGGCTGATTCGCAGACTTTTAAGCTGAAGAAATAATGTGGACATACAGCAATTGTCCGCCTCGCATGAGAGAGGTGCGGGGTTAGATCCCCAGTGCCACCGGGTATCCACCGGTGGTACCATAAGTACAAGCTTTCCCCTGGTCTGGTGCTCGGCTTATTTAGGGTGAAATGCTTGGGAAATGGGTCTTTGACCCCACCTTGAGTAATCGAAAATACCTTGTGTCATGGCGCTCTTTGGCCATAGATGCCCTTGCGCCATAAAAATCCATAATCATCATCTTCACATACAGCAATTTGTTGTTATTTATTTTATTTTTATTTTGCGGGAAAACTGCTTGGCGAATGTTGAAAAATCGTTAAATTCTCTGCATTCTCGTACAGTCAGAGGAACAGCTGCTAACAGAGCAAAACTGGCATATCTTACCTTCCGGAATAATGCCTTAAAATCGCTTAAAGTTGGACTTCTCACTCCAGGCACAGGATTTCTACCCTGCGCCACTGTTTCATCATATAGCACCTGCGCATGCACAATGACGCCTTTGCCGATTCTTTCTTGCAGCCGAGGATCTACTTAAAAAAGAGAAAAAAGAACCACTTGTAAAGCTCTAAGACTCATTTGAAGTGTACTTCTCATGAGCTGCGATTTGCACAATTAAACCCAAGTGCTTTGGGCTTACCTACGCATGTTCTGTACCACGACTGCTTGCATGCACAGCCTTTTTCAAAAGTAAGGCGCCCAAAGGGCTCCCTTTGAAGTCGTGTTGTGGAGCTCTTGAAGTATCCGTGGAAGTTCTAACTTTTTAAATGGTTTGAAAGTGTGTCCCTTTTCTTCTCCGAATACCGGGAGCACTGGCCATATAAAATAAGCCACACAGAATGGTCCAAAAGACAAACCCTTGGGCTCTAAGCTTCTGAAAACGTTGCACCTATATTCTTTACAGCGACAGCTGTTACTGCCTTAACTTCCGTGGTCGGGGTCTCCCCGCTCCTCGTCGTGGCGAGAGAGGAGGTGAATGTTGTGAGCGGGACGTTGGGAGACAGGAAGCGTCTCGCTCGGCGCCCCAGCTCTTTCTGCGATGTGGCGTAGGAAGCTGGTACATGAAGAAAAAAAAAGTCACGCCTTCCCTCCGAGATTCTGAAATTTTGGTTAGAGCTGCCCTGCGTGTGATCCCTTGTGGTTGAGCAACGGTCGCAAATAATTAACACGTTAGAGAATTTTAGCATAGCGTACACCGTTACCGCTGAGCGCGTACTGCGCACCGCCATTGCGCACGGGCTAATTGGTCCCGACGCTGCAGCTGTGCGCGCAGCTGACCGGCGCCCGGAACCATCTGGCTTCCTCAAAGCGATCTGTGCATTCACACTGGCGGCAGCGCTCCGTGGTAATCTATAGCGGTATGCGCTATGCTAAAATTCTTTATTAACAAAATCTTGCCGCTCTATTTTTGCGACCGTTTCCTACCGCAAACCTAACTACGTACCAGTTGTACACCAGCTATCACTAAATTCGGCGGTGAATTCCCGTAATGTAGAGTCAGTTTTCTGTCTTTCATATCTTTTGCTCAGTTCGTCCCTTCTATTGTCGAGCGGTTCACGTGTCCACCCACAGCGACAGTTACCGCGCCATTCACTTTTTTATAACACACCCTTAGCTTCCTCAATGCTGATTACAACTCACTTCTGCAATCGCCTAGGTTTTATCAACGCCATTCATGCCGCTTAACATCGTTCACTTACAGTCAGTCGCAAAGCATGCGCACCAAACTAGCAGCCACAACCCGAAGTATTTTATCAAATACAGTTTGAAATTCCGACTTGTGAGACCTTTCCAACGTCCATGAAATATCACGCGCAAGCGGCAGTTAGGAAGAGGGGGAGGGACTTTAAAGGAACAGGAGAGCAAGCGGTGGTGAGATAACATTCGCTGATTACTTCGTGTGCAGCGTATTCGGCGCAACAGTTTTCTAGGAAAAACCGATCCTGTATCTTGTATAAAAGACGATACCTAATGACGCCTGTATAACTTATTTAGCGTTGCTACGGTAGGGTCCGCTTTCGCAGCTTGTTCTTGGGGATGAAATCGAGGGTATACTCTTTTTTTAGCTCCGCTCAGAGGCCAAGTTGCATGTGCAAAAGTAGACGCTGCCGCCGCACCACACGCGGACACCGTGAAACGAGAGAACGAGAGAGAGAGAGAGAGAACTTTATTGCCGGAAAAGAAGGGTTCCTAGATTCTTAGCAAAAGGGCCAGGTGCCCGTCAGCTGACAACTGGCGGCGACCTCTTCGGAGCGCTCGATGGCTCCCGCCTGGACGGCGGGGTCCGAGCTGCACAGGACTTCCTCCCAGGCTTCTGGTGAGGGAGCTTCTATAAGAGCTTCCGGAGGAGGATCCTCCGGGCAGTCCTACAGCATATGATCGAGGGTGGCAGTGCTACCGCAGTGGATTCAGGTGGGGTCTATGAGGTCGGGGTAGATGTGGGCGTAAATGTACGGGTTCGGGTAAGAATGGGTTAAAAGTCTTCTCCAAGCCACCTTTTGGTCTTTGGAGAGTGGCTTGTCTGGGGGAAGATAGATTCTTCTAGAGAAGTTGTAGAATTGGGTAATGTCGTGATATGAAATCGCTGCCTCCATCTCGGGTCCTCCTGGACGAGACCCTCACCGCTCGTCCGACAAAACATCAAGCGTCTTGGTGGGCTGCTTCGTTCCCTGGGTTCCCCGAATGGGCAGGAGTCCATACCAGTTCTATGCCTCGTTCTATTATAATATTTGTGCAAATGTTTCTAGCAGTTAGAGATATTCCACCGCGTGAGAAGTTGCGTATGGCAGTCTTTCAATCACTGACAATGGTGTCAGCGTCAGTATTGGCTATGGCCAAGTCTATGGCCGTTTCTTCTGCTTGATCCGATTCCTTGACCGCGACCGAAACCGCAGAGATGCACTCGCTTCTTCCTGCCATGAATTTGGAAGTGCAAATGGCGAAGGCCCCTGGGTTGAAACTATAATCGGCTGCGTCTGTGTACAATGCTCTAGGATGGTTGAGGTATGCTATGCAGGGCCCGCGCTCTGGCTCGTCTTCTGCCATCGTGGAAGCCCGGTAGCATATTTTAGGCGACCGGTTTAATGACTAGTTTGTCGCGCACTCCTTGTAGTAGAGGGCCCGGTCCGTTAGACATGGGATTAACGTTTACGCCAATTCGATTTAGAATCTCTCTCACCGCTGTTGTGTCGGCCAGTCTTTGCATGTGCATCGCCTTCTGCGCAGTGATAGTGTTGAGTATACCCAAGAATAAAAATCTCTTCTCGAATGTGTTTCTAGGAAGCCCTAGACCAGCTTTACGAGCTTGTCTGAGTAACCTGTTTAATCTGTCGATGTCCGCCTTAAATAGATTCAAGTATTGTAGAGAGTAAGTGAATGTGCTAATGACGAATGCATGTATAAGTCTACAGATGTCTGCCTCCTTTATACCTGTCTTTCTAACGGTGATTCTCCGAGTGAGCCTGACTATCTGGCTGACCGTTGTTTCCAGACGGCTGACTGGAATGTTGCTCCTACAATTATTTTCAGTGAAGACACCTCGTACTCGAGTGGTTTCGACCTCCTGTATCGGGCCACCTTGAAGGTTCACCTTTATCTCTCTGTTTCTTCTGTCTGATTAGGAAGAGTTCAGACTTGGGTTGAGAACATTTGCTACTCGCGTGCACTTGGACTACTTGTACCGCTTTCTGAAGAGTTTCTTCTATGTGAGCGTCGGAACCATTCGCCAACCATGGGGTAACGTCGTCCGCATAGAGTGTACGACGTAAGTCCTCTATGACGTTGAGCTTGCTAGGCAGCGATGTGAGTGATAGGTTAAAGAGAAAGGGTGACAGGACGGAGCCTTGCGGCGTGCCTCTGTCCCACAGTTCTATCCTATCCGACCTGATTCCCGCGATTAAGAGTTCCGCCGTACTCCCCGATAGGAAAAAGCTCACATACTTGTAGGTTCTGGCACCTAAATTTATGCTCGAAAGGCCTCCTAGAATTGCGCCATGCGATACGTAGTTACAGGCCTTTTGTAAGTCAAGTCCAAGAACGACTTTGGTGCCTGTTTTATCCGGGGGATCTATGACGTCGTTATACAACTGAAGCATGACGTCTTGGGTTGATAGTCGGCTCCTGAAACCTACCATAATACTGGATATTAAGTCATTATCCTCAGCATAGCCTTGCATTCTGATCAAGATCACATGCTTCGTGAAACGAACTTCTTTAAGTGCGAGGAGGAGGGAAGAAGGGCTCTTTATGACATACATGAATGAAGCCAGCATTCAACGAAACCAAGAAGCATGGGGGATGTTTTTTCTAATTTGTGGTGCTCATCAACGGGAGATTAATAGGGTAATTATCTTAAAGATATTTTATTAGAAAGCAGAAGAAAAAACAACCACATGCTGCCGATGGGATCCGAACCATTTGGTTTCCGTGACTGCTGGCTTCCGTCATGTATGTCATTAACGAGCCGATCTTTCCCTTCACCTCTCTACTTAATAGGTATAACAAGAGCCTCAATTCTGGCAGCCTTGATGCCATAGGTAGCATAAGAGGGTTCTCGCTTTGCTTCCGCCCTCACCATTCGATCACGTTCCTACGTGGCACTCGCGGTAATACAGCACATACTACGTGCGCCGCTATGGACGAGGGTGGCGCTAGTGTACACTCTCAAGGTTCGCTTACGCCCCACACAAATACCCCAGAGAGCAGGAGATTGGACAGCCCTCGGCGTTGCTTAGAGCACCGGACGCGAAATTCGGAGGCCGTTGGTTCGGATACCACCAGCGACATGTGGTTGTGTTTTCTTCTGCTTTCTGATCGATTATCTTTAAATGAATTATCCTCTTAGTCTCCAAGTGATTAACATCGCAACTAAAAAAAATAAATGAACACCCCCTACGCTCCTTGGTTTCGGTGACTGTTGGTTTCAAATTGTTTTGTTGATTAAGCATAGAACAACGCACTTTTCTTCGATTGTCAACTGCAAGCAATTTTTTTTCAGTTCACTTTCAGTTCGGTTTTTTACCATTGCCACGTCTTATCACCGTATGTTTAATGTTCATTATTTCATTTCAAAATTTGCTGTTCACCTGCTCAGGTTATCAGTATTTCTAGCGTTCACTCAACAAATGCGAATGGTATACTATATTTAAATAAAAGTTATACTGATCGCACAGAAAACTTACTCATTAGGTCATAAGAGCCGACACTGTTCACGTAAGGCAGAGCCACAGCGCCGTGAAACTAAATCCCGGCATCGCAGAAGAGTAGGTATGGTCTGTCTTTGCAGGAAAGGCGTCTGAAATTGACTCGAGTATTCTGTTGGATTAAAGCCCCGAGAAAGTCATAAAATCCTCTTTTTTAGTGATGCCTCGCTTCGCATTTGCGTCAGACACATGGCAACAAAACTCATTATGTTTTCTTGTTTTTTTTTCGCGAGAATGTTAGATGTGACAGAAGAGACGAATTTGGTTTTTTGCCGGGAAGCCACTGCGTAAAGTAAAAATTTGACGAAATGTAAGCACAATGCATCTTTTCCGCGAAGATCTCAAAGCATCAGCCATCTCTACTCCAATCAGAGCTCAAGACTAAAATGCCTGTGAACTGTTCGTCACAGCTGGACACGACAGCGGTGATTTCGCAATACGCTGAGTAAAGTAGACGCTGCTTGCCTCAAAGCTGGCTATCAACGAGCAGTGGCGAATGACCCGCACGCCAGATTAAGAAATGTCAAACAATACTTACCAGAGGGGAAATTATAAAATATATCTAAACAAGCTTGCAGGCATTTACCCTGACTAGGGTCGTCGAAAGGGCACTGACAGCTATCTCTTTTTTCCCTGAACTTAAAGCAGTTGCTGTCGCAGTCATAAACGCCGTCTCCTCTCCTTGCATGCTATATAACGTTATTCATCGCTCCAAGAAAACGAGAATGGCCTAAATCAAATATATTCACTCACTTCAGGAACCGTATCTTGACCCATCTTGCACATGCAAATTGTAGATACGCTTTCCTCGACTGATGCTCGCTGGTACGCAATAAAATTTGTCTAGGTTTGTAATCGTTTCTTTCCTTCACAGCTGATTGGAAAATTGCCTTGCATCTCAAGGCTACCGTTTGACAGCTGTGGCTCAGCTGCGCTTGTGGCGCATCGAACTTGTGTGGCAGTGAAAGAGAAAGTGACCTTCCGCATCTTCCAAAGAAATGCTGCAGCTCTTCACTGTAACAAAGACGTCATAGAGGCCAATGACAGTACATTAATGTGCTCGGAGAGAATAGACGTACTGCTGCCCTTAAAGCATAATGCGAACGTGCGTCGTGTGGCGTGGGTTGACATTAGCGCCACAGAGAATGTGCCACCGGGTCCGAGGTCATACTGGGGTGGCTGGAGCGCATCCAGTATCGACAGCTGCCTCGAAAATACCATGCAGCACGGTCTCAAAACCAGCGGCCAAAGCTCCACAGTGTAAATGTCAGGCCAAACCACAGTTATATTTGCGGGTGGCGATACGTTACGCAGAATCTGCATTACAGGTTCACGTTGTTGAATATGTTCTGCAAACTGTGCAACATATTCGGCCCTGGTTAAGAGCTGTAATTTCAGAATTCGAGAGCAGTCATGGAAAATCGCTTTCCACTCTTGGGAAATACATTATACTAATCACATTAGACGGGAGGCGAGAAGGCTAAAGAACTGAAATTCTTCTACAGTGTGGGCTGCTACTATAGCATTTACCCCGGTATTATGTCGTCGTGGTCGTTGCCGTCCGCAGTTCAAGAATCAGACGCCGCGGCAGGAGACGGACGGGCTTATACAGCGAACAAAATAATGGAAGGGTTTTAACGTAGTTAAACCGCATAAACTTGCGAAAGCAAGAGGTTCTTTCGCACCCCTTGTTTGAAAGGTGGGAAAGCAGGGGACATTGAGGGTAGTAAAATCACCCTCACGATCACCCTCCCACTGGCTACAACTGGCGCGACGCTCCTCCCAACTTAGCCGGGCTTACCCGAGTTACTCCGAGACTTCAGACAAGATTTTATGTTGTAACCGTGTTAAGTAGTGAACTTTTAGGCGACCCTCGGTGGATCGTTTGAATACGTTAGCGACCAAACGTTCCTTATACCCGAGCTTGACACATTAAAATTCGCTATAGCTTAGTACATTTAGGTTCGTTATACCCGAGGTAAACGCAATACGGTCGTTGTATGCGGGGTCCAGACATGAAAGTTCGTATACCTAATGCGCATAGGTAGCTTACTAACTTCAAGTTTCAAGTTTCAAGTTTATTTTATTTACATCGTAGATGTGGGTAGGTCCGGGTAAAAAGGGATCGCAGATCACTTGAGGGACCTCCGGACAGCATATGGTTGTTTTTCTCCTGCTGTAACCTATTAATCTTCCATTCACGAAGTTAACACATTAGAAAAAAAAACACCATATATGCCCCTTGGTTTCGGGGGCTATTAGGTTCCGTCATGCCATAACCAGCCCCTGATTTGCCTTCTCTTTTCTGCTCAATAGCAGACGAGGGCCTCGATTTTGGCAGTCTTGATGTCAGAGGTGTACATAAGAGGGTTCTCGCACAGCTTCTGCCTTCACCGTCCGACCCCGTTCCTGCGACGCACTCGCGGTAATACAGGACGTACTAAGTCCACCGGTATGGACGAGGGTGGCGCTGGTGAACATTCTCAGGGTTCGGTAACACTGTTCATAAATACCCCCGAAAGCTCCTTGGTTTTGGTGACTGTTAGGTTCCGTTATGTATGTCATAATGAGCCCCTCTTTTCCCTTCCCTTGTCTGCTCACATTATGCATACTCATACCGGACAATTCTGGACAAGAGAAATTTTGAACTGGAAAGAGGTTATGAGCGGAATTTTTTTCATATATTGTAACATTTCAGTATAAAAATCAATATACCCGCAGATCACCCGACGGTAGTCTTGAATTTCTTTCTATTAACGTTTTTGCTACCGTCAAAAACGTTCCCCAGTGGTTTCCTATGGTAGTCTTAACTGTTCGATGCGACTGATTGAAACACTATAAAAAATATTTTGTTACATAGCAGAATAATGGACCATTACCTTTAATGTTTCCATAACAGTACCTTACAATTTTCCAATATATTCACCATTTTTGCCCAGAAATGTTGGACATGATTTCAAGGGAATTAACAAAATAGTACCCCGAAGCTTGAAGTCCAGCAGTCGTGGAAAATTTGTCTGTTCAGGTAACAGATTCTGGCAACATCAAACACACAGGGCATTGCACCAGGTCTCTAATACTAGGCGTTCACTTGGTGCGTGATGTATTTATTGTTTTCTAAAAAGAATCATTCGACGCGTCATGCTAAGTAAGCGGGTAATATGTCCTTCTTAAAACATCCTGCAATAACGCCATTTCTGTTTTTACCTCAATGAGTATCCTTTTAAGTGTACGTGCTAATCCCACGCGGAGGCAGTTATCAGAGTAGTAGGCCTCGTGGGTTTATCATGGAAAAGATCAGCGAATTTATTAAACAGTTCCTCGTGCACTATGCGCAATATGAGTGAGGCGCATGGCACCCACACAGAAAATACATTACTATCATTGTGAAACACGCTTATGACACATCTTGTCAGTGTTACTCGAAATTTTACACTTTATTGCCAAACTCTAAAGATCTGCTGAAGAAATAAACAACTATCCAATTTGTATTTCCATTTTTCTCTCATTTTCATGGCGTTCGCTTTTTTTTCTCAGCTCGGTGTTCCGCTGTGGCATCGTCTGAAACATATAGGAAAGGAGAATACCACTTATATTAACCGCCATATAAGCGCTGAATATGGTGGTGTAATTGAACTGCCCATAAAATATTATCTAGTATTGCCTTTCGATGAAATTATACCTGTACTGGCTACATCGAGTGCTACCGGCTTTTTATGAAAAAGTTTTATAATTCAGTATTATAAGAATATACAATTCGGAAGCCGCTACATCCTGATGAATAGTTCAAATTCTCTCTTTCGTCGCAGTGCATTACTTTTTGTTATACTTTTTGGTATAACAACCCACTCCATGCGCGACTTCGTTGCCGGACGCGGAGCGTGTTTAGGCGTTCCTTCACTCTTGGAACAGCAATAATTGCGCATAGTTGGTGCATGATATAATTTTCCTAACCAAAAAAATATCATTTTTGTGCGACTGCTAAACGCGTATTCATTGACCTAACTAAAGCGTTTGCTTCGATTAGGCAGAGAAACGTTATTTGCCAAGCATTATCATCATGAGCTGCGTTTCATCGCTAGTCAAGTATTTCTGCTCTACAGGCAACAACTTCTGTGCATCTCGGGCGCATCTCCAAACTTGAGGTTCACTGACGATGGAGCACCGAAAGGACCAATGCTTAGGCGACTGTAATTCCTAGTTTCCGTACCATTTCCGTACAATTTCCTTGTTCTGCAGACACTTCTGTACTATACTATACAAAGTTTAATCCAGCCGGCCATCAGCCGGCCATATATATATAGTTGCGAAAACATAAGGTACTTGACTGCTTAAAATAATATACATTGAAGTATACGCTTCATTTAAGGAAACATGTTTATTTTACTCGACGATTCGATCGGTCGAGTAAAATAAAAATGTTTCCTTAAATGAAGCGTATATTTCGATATATATATATATATATATATATATATATATATATATATATATATATATATATATATATATATATATATATATATATATATATATATATATATATATATATATTCTATGAAGGGAGCTAACAGTCACCGAAACCAATGTGCATAGGGGAACGTTATTTTTTTAATGTGTTATGCTTATCAGTGGGATAATAATACTTAGATTAATAAATCGCTTAAAGAAAATTACTTATAAAGCAGCAGAAAAAACAACCATGCCGCCGGTGGGATCCGAACCCACGACCTCCGAATATCGCGTCCGGTGCTCTTACCAACTGAGCTACGGCGACGGCTGTCCAATCTGCTAATAGCTTAACGAGGGTCTCGGTTCTGGCAGTCTTGATGCCATAGGTAGCATAAGAGGGCTCTCGCACAGTTTCCGCCCTCGCCGTTAGATGACGTTCTACGTCACGCTCGCGGTATTACAGGACGTGCTACGTCCGCCGCTATGGTCGAGGGTGGCGCTGGTGAACACTCTCAAGGCTCGCTTACACCCAGTAAACATAAATACCCACGAGAGCAGCAGATTGGACAGCCGTCGCCGTAGCTCAGTTGGTAAGAGCACCGGACGCGGTATTCGGAGGTCGTGGGTTCGGATCCCACCGGCGGCATGGTTGTTTTTTCTACTGCTTTGTAAGTAATTTTCTTTAAGCGATTTATTAATCTAAGTATTATTATCCCACTGATAAGCATAACACATTACAAAAATAACGTTCCCCTATGCACATTGGTTTCGGTGACTGTTAGCTCCCTTCATAGAATTTGTCAAACGGGCCCCTCATTTCCTTTAACTTGTCTGCTAATATATATATATATATATATATATATATATATATATATATATATATATATATATATATATATATATATATATATATATATATATATATATATATATATATATGTGTGTGTGTGTGTGTGTGTGTGTGTGTGTGTGTGTGTGTGTGTGAACTTTCTTTATCTTTAATAAGGGAGTAATTATAGACAAAGGAAGAGGAGCGAGTTTTATTCTAAACACACGAGATCTAAACATGCTGAAAAATCCCTTGATCGATGGCACCGCTACCTCTGCTGCGGCATCAAATTATTGTTAATGCTTCTCGCACGATTAATTCTGAAAGCCTTGAGACTGTAGAAAATACCTCTGTTCGTATTTATGTTGCCATCTTCTTCGTTCTGTTTCTATAACTCTTTTTTCGCCCGATAGGGCTCTGCTTGGATTTGTACATTACGCGCAATTAAAGAGAAAGAAAATGGTACGAAAGCTGATGTGATTTCCCGTTTCTCGGGTGCATTCTAAACATGCTTGTTTTTCATATTATTTATAAAGTGGCGCTCTTAAGCAAACATATTGTTTCACTTTGGCATCTCAAGGCATTGCAACAAACAATCGTCCGGTTATTTATTATGTACCAGCACCATTGCCACCATCATCATCGCTGCGAAAAGGAGAAACGGCGACAATGCAATCGTCTGTGTGTTTTTACTTGGCATTAAGCACCAGTCTCCAACCAGTCCCCCAACGTGGGTATATGCCACGCGTACTGAGGTCAACGACAACAATCGGCCATCGGCGGTTTACATGGCAGAGAATTCAGTTTTTGGAACTGCCGTTTACTCTTCCCGTCCTCCTCTCCTAGGTGCAACCGTCAAAGGGCATACCATTATAGGCAGGTGTGTGAGCTTCTTCACAAGTATGTCATTGAAACCGGGAGATTTTTGTGTTAACTTCTCGATGCCTTTACTTTCCTCTCAAAATTATTTCTTTCTGATGAATTCTTAAAATATAGTTCTTCTACTCCCACCGCTTTGTTTCCTTGATTTTCATTCCGATTTCTTCAAGCTCTCTCAAAATTCATGGTTTTCTTTTTCTCTCAGAGTCCTCTCTATTTATGAGCTGCTTCAGATAAAACTGGATGAGATTTTCCCTGTTTGAATCTGCACCAAACCCTGGCCAATACCCCACCGTGGATATGTGCCATCGTATTTGAGGCAACAACAACAACAATCAGCTGCTGCCTCGTGTGCGCCGTTCCGGCCTAGAGCGTGCTGTTCGCTCTCAGTGTTCAGTTAGTGCAATGTCGGCCCATGTCTCTAATGGATCTGTGTCCCTTATTTGTTTCCGGTGAACGCGAACCCCTTCATCGTCCAAAAGTGGTGGCTCGTGCCTTCCGCATCCCGGTGACACTTTGCTGCCTCCACCCTATAATAGAATCCACCAGCAACACAAGGCAAGCCTCCTCCAACCATGGGGCGTCCCATGAGGTCTCTGCAGTCTCACTCCGTTCCGAAGTCTCGAAGTTATGGCCTTCCCTATGGCTCGTGCAAGCCAACAGCCAGTTCCTGACGGCTCGTATCATATCGCAAGCTTCCAAGGTTTACCATGTTATCTGCCTTACCTCCGGGGATTGCTGGCGAGATCCGTGACTTCATTCTTGTATCGCACGAGACAAACACCTATGGTACATTGACGGCCGAGCTCCTCAGCGGACTTCGTCATCGTAAAGGCATGGACTCCAGCAGCTGGTTTCATCCGAAGGGCTTAGCGACCGGAAGCCTTCAGACCTTTGCGCCGCCTTTCAGCAGCTTTTTGGAGATACAGCCTCCTCTTGCGACGAAGGCCTACTCAGGAAGCTCTTCTTGAAGTTTCTCCCTTCCTCCGTTCGCTTGGTGCTCACTGCTGCCGCTGGTTTGTCCTTGGAGAATCTTGTGCAGCTTGCAGACTCCGTCATCGACGTCGCCTCGCCGTCCATTTCTGCTCTTGCGCTTTTCTTCTGGAACAAGCGAGGCATTCCGTCCGACCCCACCAGACAGACCTGCAGGCCCTTCGCGACGAGTTTCGTAGCCATTTGGAGCACCTGTTAGCGCAGGTTGCGTCCCTGTCGACCGGCTCCCTATTTCCGGCACGCCACCGCTCCTCTTCCCGTCGGAGCTGTTGATGTCCAACGTCACGCCCTGCTGGATGGCTGTTATCTCAGCACCTTTGGTGCGGCCACCCGGAAGTGCACGTCTCTGCATATTCACAGGTAACGACGTCGCTCACCGCTAAAGGCGTTGAGCGGCGGGTGGCCGCGGCGAAGTAAGCAGCCACTTATTAATGAAAGCATTAGATGGCTCATCGACCACGAAACCCGGCCTCGCCTAAGATGTGGCGCTTCAAAGCGTCGTAATAATTAGCTGGTTGATTAAGTCCAATAAGGTAGATTGGTCGTTAGATTAAGTCAAATGAAGATAAATTATTTGGTGATCAAACCGGATTAGGGTGGATTATTGGCGGTTTAAGGCAGATTAGTTCGTGACTTTAGATGGTTTAGTGGGTGGACTATGTAGGATCAGTGAGTTAAGTTGAATTAAGATAAATTAGCGGGTGCATTAAGGTGGATTAGTGGGCTCTGCATTCTGTCCCAAAGGATACCTCGAGCGTGTACCGAGGCACAACCAGAACCAACCATGAGAAACGCATCTTTGAGCGCAGCTCCAACTTCTAAAGGTTGTGGTTTGCTGGACGACGTACACCAGCACCGTAGACAGCATAAGTAGATTATGCACAAACTTTCAATGCAACTGCAGATGAGCCATCATTCCTTTCGCATTACTAGCACGTGAGTCCCATAAGTGCCCCTTTAACTTTTTCTCTTCCTGGACAAGGTGCTCGGCCTGTTTCCTCGACTTTAGACGGGAAACGAAGTTAGCGTTTTTTAACCCTCAGCTATTCTTCCGAAGAATCGCTGATCAGCAATTGTCTTGCAAGTCACAAACGAAACTATCATCGTGACCTACGATGAACGTGCCCTAACCCTCAACAATGGACTGCGGCGTCTTTGCTGATGGGTTTTCCCCATAGCGTCCGTAGCTAGCCCTAACTTTCTAATACGCTTGACCTGCACCTCGCTGTTCAAGGTTCGCTGTTTGACAGCAGCGGTTAGCACTCTTGTCAGCAGGCCGCCTTCTTCAATCTGAGAAGAGCTACGTAAGGAATTCGCAAGCTTGCTGTGCCCATCCAAACCTCTTATGGCCTGTCAAGAACAATGTTACCCTACAGGACCGCCTATCCATGCTCGTCTAAGACGCCTAGCGCCTAATGGGCTTATGACTGCACGCGCCGAATTTCAGTATACATTTGAGCTAGGAATTGTGCAATCACCGTCAAATTCTTGGCCATTTCCCCTCCTCATAGTTCCCCAAAAAGTCCCGAGGTTACTGCTGGCCCAGCGGAGACTTACGTGCATTGAACAACGCCACTGTTCAAGACCATATATCTCCTGACTATAGCATCGCGAATTTCACCGCACCCTTCCACACAGCGACCATCTTTTCGAAGACTACAGCCTCGCCCAAGCATATCACTACATACTTGTCAAGCTCTCATACATTCCCCAAGGTTTCCATTATCACACCTTAAGGCCTTTTTTAATAACTGCGGACGAAATGCCGTCCGAACTTCCCAACGTTTCGTTGATGCACTCAGCCGAGGTTTTCAGTTCTGCTTGGCCTATATTGATGACCTCATATTTAGCCTTTCCAACGGTTGGCAGAGTACAGACCGATCGTCAACGAGGCCAAGTGCAAGTTCGGAGTGCCCAAACTTGGTTTTCTTTGACACCACGTTGATCGCCGCGACATCTGGCAACTCCTGACCTAAGTGTAAGCCATTCGTGACTTTCCGCAACCCACTTCCATTCATGAGCGGTGGTAGTTCCTGGGACTGCTGAACTTCTATGGGTGTTTTGTTCCTCTCTCATCAAACACTCAGTGTGTCCACTGAGGGATGTGTTCACACTTAAGTACATTGACGCGTATTACTCAGGCTTCCTCATCCAATCGTGCTCCTTCGTTGCCAGAAGAGAGCAAAATAAAAAAACGGGGGGGGGGGGGGGGGGGCGATTGGCGCGGCGTGAAGTGGCGATGATTAACTGCTCCAGCATTGTGAGCGCCGCTTGTGCCTAACGCGCGCTGTTCACTTCCGGTCTTCGGTTCCAGCAGTGTCGGCCTATGTCGCCTTGCAGCCTTTTTGAGCTGTAATATATGTTAATGATATAAGATATATCTTAGTGTATCTGCATCCCCGATTCTTTTCATGTGAACGTGGCACCCTCATTATCAAAATATTACATGGGTACCTCCTGTACACAATTAACCTGTTCATAGGTATCATAACAGCATGAAAACATTATTGCGTCTCTACAGACAATTGCATGATTAGTCTATAGCACGCATAATTTTCGCAAAGCAAATGTCTTGAGTATGACATGTATCTTCAAAACACATGCCTGATATGAAATCAGCTAGAAAAGAAAATACAACAGTTACTCACGAAAATGATTCCTTCATGAGGTCTCTGTCCGTCTTCTGAAAGTGGCTGTACCTAGTAGAGCCAAAGCTGTTTAAAAGATAAATCGAAAGCCATCATTCGTGACAGTGCGGCCACCAGTTAGGAGTAAACATCAAGAAAAGTTGCCATATTCTTTAGGCCAAAATCAAAACATCTAAATTTAAACATATATCCTACGTAAGTTAGCACAAAAACAGACGCAGTAAAAAGTATTAAATTCTTGTTGTTACTTTTCACAAAATATGATTTGGAATCCTTATGTAGATTCGTTTTCTCTAAACAATTGAGAGTTGTCGTTATATCGGGATGTAGGATGATATTACCATTTAGCATGAAAATGCTTATCTGTAATTCTGTATCTTACTCCAACTTCTCTTATTACTTTTTTTGTATGAAGGTCTACCTGAGGAACAAACCTACAAAAGGTGGTCATCCTGCAAATATATATATATATATATATATATATATATATATATATATATATATATATATATATATATATATATATATATATATATATATATATATATATATATATATATATATATATATATATATATATATATATATATATATATATAGTTTGGCTTCTTTTCGATGCTACTTATAATTCTCACGCTCTCGATCTGTTTCTTCAAGGACACATAAAGAACTGTCAGGAAAATAACTTTGTTTAGAATATCGCTTCTGCTACCGAACCTTTTACACTTACAGTCTATAGGAAAGTACCGCGACATTACATGTGCTGACGCTTCTCCTGGACTTCCAGAAAACTCGAGGGCTGTGATTTCGCAGTGTGTATTCACCGACCGCGGAATTCGCCTCTAGTTTCTCGAGGGCATTACAAAGTACGCGCGTCGTGTCGCAAAGCATGACAGACATTTGGACACCCTTCTTGGAGCTGGACGACCTAGAAGAGGAATCTGTGAGACCACGTGGAATTATGGAAAACACAGCCGACATCAGCGAATGAGACGTTGCCACATTTGCGCGCGCACTTGCCGGTACGTCGTAGCGCCACGCCGAGTACCTGACAAAATTTTAGAAACAGTAATTTTCGTGGGCACAGATACTTCCAGTGAAACGCTGAGATATTTATTGGGCCTCGTTTTTGCAAGAAGCGATATTGACCCTCTTTTTAGCGAAACGAACAAAACAAGAAGAAAAATGACAGTGCAAGAATTACTCTGCGATAGTTAGTGGATTCAAAGCTAAGAGCAAAAACAGCGACTGCGTTTTAAAAGCTTACAAGAAAGTTAGGCGCAGGATAATTTGTTGCAGCCTGCGTCCTTGAACTTTTGCTGGTCGGCGAGGTAACTGTCATGAACTACAAAACTAGAATTTGAGCTTGCATGTAGAACAAACCTCTAATCATTCTTTTCTCGCGTACGCTGTTCAATTTCTTTTTTCTTTGCTGCCAGTGCACGATTCATGGTTCTCTTTGAGACGAATGCACGGGCAGTTACTGTCGACAGCTCGAATATTTAAGTCTGACGTTTAGCTGTTGTCAGAAGGAAAGAGGGAAAGGTTATGGAATCAGCTTTCCAGTGTAAGGAAAATCACTTAGCTCAAACCTCTCCCATTAATACGCCTTGTGTATTAGTAACGAATATGAAATCGCAACTGCGTGAGATATGCCCTTCATGTGCCCTTTCTTTCTTTTCGCAACCTCTGGGTGCGCGTATAATCTGGGACAGTCTATAGTAATGAGTAAAGACACCGCAATAGTTACACACCCAAAAATTGCTGCTTTTATGGTGGTAGCAGTAAAATTAAGAATTTAGGCATGAACGTCATTGGTGCATGTTGTTCGTGTCTTCGCTCGGCGAAAAGCTAAACTAAGATGTAGATTGAGGGAGACGAATTTATTAACCGCCAAGTTTTCTGTGAGACCAGGGAAAATGCAAAATCGTTGTGCGTTTCACGTGCAATGTAATACTTTTTGTACTCTTTGTCCAGGTATCGGTCTGCGGTGGGTTACTTTTCTGGAGACAAAAACTGTGCGCCTAAGTACTATCAAACTTTCTTTGATATACCTCCGTAATATTTACATCCCTGAACAGCTGCTGCTATGCTTCAAGGCAGTGTGGAACGATGGGCTTTTAGTTCCTGCATAAAAATAATCTTCACTTTTCCACACGGTTATTTGCTTGTTTTTTTTCTGTTTTCGTTTAAACATAGGCAAATACAAAAATTCATGCTCACATGAAGGCCATCGCTTGCTCTGCAAAATCGTAGTCCTTATAATATGTAATGATGGCGGCACTTGCCTTTGCACTGCAGAAGGTTCCAGCAGTTTGAATACCTACAATGCAAAAGTTATTGAGTATTGCTGTCTTCATACGACTTGCTTACATTCCAGTCTTACATACCAGCGCCCCGCTGCGGGTCGTATAACATGGCATAGTAGCGAGCAAAAGAAAACTTGTATTATGCTATTAATTAATTATCTCAAATAATTAAATACTGTTTTGTGAGTTAATGGATAATTATTTATCTAATTTTTAAATTGATTATTTATTAATTAGCTGTATAACCAATTAGATCAAAACACCGATTAATTTACGAAGCAATTGAATAATTCAAATAATTATAGAGATCGTCCAATCGTTGAATTACTTGTATAGTTAATCATTTCAGCGACTGAATTATCCATTCATGCTAATTACACAATAATTTGATAACTTGTATTAATTATCCCTGTAATGGATTATTGACAGTTCGTGCAGGCGCGCTCTGATGACACGTTCTCCCGACAGGTCCTGTACACGCCGCTCACGAGACAAATGCTTTCGCATTAACACCACCAGCGTGTCACGCTGTTGCGCTTCGTTCTGCTGCGCCTGCACAGCCGAAATGTCTTCATTCGGTCAGCGAAATTAATACTTGATTATTGCTTACTACGCCGTCTGGTGCCCGACACAAACGTTATAGCGAAATGACAGAGAAAGTCCAAACGGTTTCAGGTAAATAATGTTAAAATTGTATCCAACTTGCGAAGTTTCTTAAGTTCATAAATTCGTACTGTATTTCTCAGTGAAGATATCTGCTTCGGGATTTTTTTGGAGTATCTTTCTCCTGAAAAGAAAAAAAAGGAACATAATGTGCGAATGACAAGTTAACGTATAACAGGTGCGAATGGCAGTTGTAAGTGCTCAAGTTGCTTGTTATTCTCAATGGCGTCTTACTTTCCCCGACTGCTAAAAGGCGCTGATTGCTGTAGCTTCTTCTACTTTGTCTGCAAAACCCTGAAAGCCGCTTTTACATTTGACACCCGTAACCGTGGTCGGAACCTTCGTAATTTCATCAGAATGAATTCAACCCAATGAAAATCTAAGCCCTAATTGTTAAAGTCAAAAAGCGGAACTCGACATAACAGACTGCTATAAGCATATGGCCAAAAGCACGATAGCAACCATGGAACAAGTGGCAAAATACAAATGACATGTAAGAACAACAGCTGATTTAACCGCTTTTTGTGTGCTTTTGGTTGCTTTTAATTTTAAATATTCCCTGAAGGAACTCTTTGCTCAACACGTGAAATACTGTGGAGTCGGTAGGACCCATTCATTATACGCTAAAGCATTCCAACGCACAAGACTCGACACAATATGGATGCCATATATAACTTGTGTTCTTTTCATAAACTGCAGTTCTGTCCTCGGATTTCTTTTTACTTGGTCCGCGGGAGCGAAGGTCGCCGCCGTACTGTTGTCGTTCCTCATGAAAGCCCTGCTCCGGCTCCACTGTAGAGGGGCGTCCTCGGTAGCGACACGGAGCAGCACGGGTGCTGACGTCACACGAATTACGCTCTCTGAAGGCGTGAGAGCTGGACGGAAGAGAATCTCAAGAAATAAAGGGAACCTAGACCTAGCACCGAGTCACTTGCGCAAGATTTTTTAGTTGACATCGTTTTAAAACAGCACGCAGCGATTTCTTCCTTGTATTTTGTTTATTGAAGAAATAAAAAAACTATGGCTCGCACCAGGTTGCTGCCACCGACAAGTAAACGCGAATTTATGGCGAAATTCAAAAACAACCACGGTACCACATAAGCTGACCCAGGGAGCAGTCCTCGGTGAACTGCCATATTGTATTTATAATGTGCGCAATCTAGGTCACGAAAATCGTCAACACAAAGACTAGTCAAGCGCGCATCACCACACTGCTTTTTGTGACGCTGAGACCATTCCTGAGGGTTACTTCTATATGGTCGACAATGCTTCTTCTGGCTAGATAATGCTTGCAGCATATCATTAGGTGTCTCTTCTTATCATTACATTCTTCATACGGCAGTGGACGCGCAGATTAGTATGCGACGAGACACATCTTGTTTACTCAAAGCGCAAATAGATTCTCGGCATTACCCTTCGGCGTGCGCATTCTTCTAAGGCAGGAGACTTCATGCATGGCCTGCTATTTCCCGCGGCCGCGGCGATGACTCGATTGACATAATTTCCGAACAGAATAAAAGCGCTACAGACGACATCAGAAGCAAGGCAACAGTAGAGCGCTTCCTTATATGCGATAGTTTCCATGCGCACAAAACCATGCAGGCCTGGAGAGCGCATATAAACGGCGTTTTGCTCAGCGCTGACGAAGGTTTTCCTCGCCTTTGAGATTTCTATATGACAATCGTAAGAATTCATCAAAAGCTCTCGTAACGAAAACATGCAAGCTTGTTCATCATCAATAATGCATGATTTTTAATCAAACCAGCTTTCTAATAGCATCCCGATAATTTATTGTCAGTTGACAAACATTGACCCTTCGGATAAAATGTTGTTTATTTGTCTTGGGTTCGAGGCTACTGCCATATCAACTGAATAGCATTGCATAAGTGATCTAAGTGCACAAAATACTTACTGGGTAAAAAGACAAAAAATAGTATTATTTGGCGCGTCCTTTTTTTTCTGCGCAAATTTCTGAAATTTTTCTAATGTCCTCGGGCCGTCTAGCGACGTCTTGGAGCCGTTGAACAGAGTTGTGAAGTTCTCCATCTGAACAAAATAAATGCCAAATTCACAACGGAGCTACAATCCAAAAATCTCATTAGTCGTGTAAAATACTCAAAAACTCACTACATGGCCCCTTTCAACCCTTGCAGTCGTGTAGCATACTACATCAAGTGTTTCTCACCTGCGTCTGATGTTTCGAATTTCGTTCACCAGAACCATAAAATTTTGCCTCTTCCAGCAACTTCTCGATATATTTTGGCGTTGTTATACCCGCTGAAGCTGCTCTACCGCCTCATATCAACACCAATGTAAAAAAAGTAAATATTACAAGACAAAAGGGGCCGACTACTCGTCTTCGCGTCACATATAATAAAAGCCCGGTGTTTATTGTTATTTGCATATGTTTTTCTACTGCTTTCAAAAGACAAGCAAGTAGAAATTACAAGAAAGTAATGATATAAAAAATGCTGGAAACACCAAATTTTTTCTGCAATTCATAATATAAAAATATCTAGAAGGTCACCAAACGTTTTGCTTGCGCTCGCTGTATAGATTCACTATGAGTGCCTTCTCTGGACACCGTCAAAAGTCACACAACGCCCTTAAGTAAGCGCATATATAAAGCAGGGCACATGGAGTGAAACATTTTGACAAGGCCACGAACCAATATTTAATTATGTTAACGGTCTAGCAGCAAGGCCAGAAGCTGGTTAGTCTTATAGAAGCGGTATTATGGACATGTAGCAGGATCCTGTGAGCGCTTTGTATTTTTCATTGACAGAGCACTTTTCCATCAAGAACACAGAAGCGACTACAGTTTCTGGCTGTGTATGAGGTGGCTCCATCACAGAATCACGCTTAAAAATTTTTTTATTTGGTGCAAGGAAGCTTGTGCAGACCTTGCCAAGATCGTCTGTTTTCCTGTACGAATGCAATGGTTGGCTTCGATTCAAACCATTCACTGAATGTCTGCCTCGAATTGAATTAACTGGCCTTTAAACAGTAATTCTGAAGCAATCTAGCAAGTTTTATTCTGGGCCGAGCACATAACTTTTTTGGCACAAAAACCAAAAGACAAATCGGAATGGGAGGGTTTGTCAACGATTATTTGTCGGCTATATGCATGGTGTGCAGAGTGGCCTCAGCTCGATTGCAACGCACTAAATCGAAATGTGATTGTGGGCCTTCATTGCTATTTGATAAATTACGTTTACCTGTCGTAGTAATGAATGCTGTCATATATGCACAGGCCGATATGTTTCATTGAAAAATGCGCCTTGTTTTTATGTTCACTGCTCTGATATCAAAAATGCAGATCTTCCTGCGCGCCGGCCATTGACACGCGCGTACCGTATACGTGTTTTTTGGGTGTGATAAGAAGCTGTTTTTAGCCAGGGATTTCTGACATATTCGGAAAAATCCAACAGACGTCTACGCTTTTGAAGTTCTAGAACATCGCTTTTGACACAAAGATTGTGGGGATTGAAAGATATGACTCTTACCAATCTACTCAAAGCCGTCCAAAATAAAGGAACTCCATCCTACTCGGTTTCAAAGCGTTTCTTCTCAGAAGGAAACGCTCAACACACCGTGCTTCACAATGCGCAGAAAATTTGCTAATATTTTTTTTCACTCACATTTTACCGCCGCCTCATAACTCACATCACATCGGTTATGCCTACAAAGTTAACCTTGTCTTCTTCCGCATGGAAAAGTAGGAAGGATTCATCTTTAACCTTATAAAAAAACAATTAGCTGCGGTTTAACTATACTGCTGAACATGGTTAGAGAGCTAAGGCTGTTGTGTGTCGGGCAAGTAGACGCGGCTTGGCGCCTGTAACGCTGAGTGCGTTCCGCACACTACATAATCAGCGTGCCCACCCTACCATCCTGGCAGGTGGCAGTTAAAGGTTCATCGCGAAACGTTGTTCACCCAATGAAAGCTGCGGCCTATGGCTGCAGTGCCCCCGTGTCTGCCACAACGCTGTCAGCGCTGATGCATGCAACCCACGTGTCTCCCCCACAAACGCCGCGTACCTCAAAGCGCGATTGAGGCGTCCACATGTCCTAGGGAGCCAGTTATGCGCCCTTCCTTTCCTCAAAATCATCGGAGTCTAGAACGCTGTCAACGCCAACGATAAAGAACACAATGAACGTCGACGCCCCATAAAAACAGGCGCGCGCTCGGTTTCAGCGTCGGCGTCGGCGGTAGCTGAGTGACGTCCATAGCTGCCACGTGGTTCAAGGGCAGTTCAAGGTCAAACACGTGCACTCGGCGCACACGGCGAAATAGGCCGCAGCGTTCATTGGGTGACCAACCTCTCGCGATAAACCATTAACTGCTACCTGCCATGGTGATAGGGTGGGCGCGCTACCTATCCAGTGTGCGGAACGCACACAACGTCACAGGCGCCAAGCCACGTCTATAGTTGGCCGATTGAAGGTCGTTGAAGGTCATTCTCCGGCCTACCCGACGACTGCTTTACCTAGCGTAGTGAAGCTTTCCGCTTCAAAAGAACATAATGAGTTACTCTTCAGGATCGCCAAGATAACATACTTTCGTTATATCATTCAGCGTTACTAATTTATATAGAATCCTAGCACTTGCTGTAATGAAAATTACTTTTGTCAGATTCACAACCATTTTTTCTTTTTTGTTTTTTGTTCCCCCCCCCCCTCCCATGTAATGCCCACAGGGGACCCTTAGAGTATTTGAATAAATTAGTAAACAAAATGAATAAATTGTCCTTCATTTGCAGGCTCCAACAGTTATCAAAGGCGCCGCGCCGCTTTATTAATTTATCAGAAGGCAGTAAACGATTACTTGGCCAGTGCATGAGTAAAACAAATTCTTTACCTTTGCTCCAAGTAGTCTCCTTTTCTAAGTCTCCTTTTTTTAGATAAATCATTTATAGCTTTTCAACATACACATAGTTGTAAAATTAAAATTGGTTCCTAGATGACAATCAGGTGTTAAATTTTTGTAATACTAGTATTCTTACTTGAGTCAAATCTTTTTCTGGAAGTGCCTGGCAGATGGCATGGTTGGCACATCAAATGGGAAATATAACCACAGTCGTAATACCGGAGGGAGCTACTGTGAGAGAGCAAGCAGCTCTTGTGCAGATACAGCCGCCGCGGTGGCTCAGTGGTTACGGCGCTCGGCTGCTGGCCCGGAAGACGCAGGTTCGATCCTGGCCGCGGTGGTCGCATTTAGTTGGAGGCCCGTGTGCTATGCCTTGTCAGTGCACGTTAAAAAGGAGTGGAAATTATCTAGCGCCCTCCACTTTCACGTCCCTCATTGCCTGAGTCGCTTTGCGACGTTAAACCAAAACAAAATCAGCCGCGTGCAGAAACTGAGTACACAGTGCGACGTCTGGGGAGCCCTCCACTACGACACTTCTTTCTTCCTTTCTTCTTTCACTCCCTTCTTTATCCCTTCCCTTACAGCGCGTTTCAGGTGTCCAACGATGTATGAGACAGATAATGCGCCATTTCCTTTCCTCAAAAATCAATTATTATTATTATTATTACGACGTCTGCAACTGCTACCGAAGGTGCCTCTGCGCACTTTCCACGAATTCGTGTGGTCGAGGTATGCTGGCAGATTTTTCCAACGCATTCTAAACAGCTTTCTTCTATTCTGCTATTCGCCTCAAACTAGCCAGATAATTGCAAGAACGCTGCATCGAATCGAGCAGCCAGTTTGGTATGTTTGCCTCCAGGCGCATGCCCGGTAACGCAAAGATGCCAATTTCCGAGAGGTTTCACAACCTCGCCTCACTTAACAGCGCACCGGTAGTTAACATTCAAGCCCAAGTGAAAACATGAGAGCGGGTGTGGTGAGAAATTATAATATCACAGATACTATTCGTTCAACTTGCGCCTTTGCGCCTTCTACGCGAGCGCACACTCGAACCTAGGCGGCGAACAAGTTTTGTTACCGTACATTTCTTCTGCAGCAGATTTTGACTCCGTTCTAAAATAAATCCAGAGAATTTGTGTTTTAGGTGCTTCAGTTTGACAGCACTACTACGCACGTACCAACACCGCGCAAAAATCTTGTCTTGTGCTTCTTGTCTTGTGACCTTGTCGCATCAGCACAACCTGCCCACCGAACTGTGAGCAAACTGACCACCGTGGCAGGCGACAGTAATATTACTGATTGGTCGCGAGAGGTTGTTCGGGAAGAGCAACATCGGTCGTACAATCCCTACGGGTGGCTGTGATAGGAGCAGCCACCTGCCAGTGCAGTGGCGCATATCTTAACCGCTGCACCACTGCGCTGGTATAGTGGTATGAGGACTGGCCGCGACCTGTGGATGTTAAGTAGAGAGAGACCAATCCTGCATATATGGGAATTAACCCACTAATTCCCTTAAGGGGGAGCTCAAGTGTACCCTGCTTTCGCGTGCGTACTCGGTTTAGCTACGTTGAACCCCTACTACTTTTTCCTCTTGTAAAAATATGGCTGCATAAAATAAGGATGTATGACAAATTGCAGTTATTTTCTATCCATACGTTTTGTTTTTTTACTGTTACGCTTTCCTGAGAAACTATCCTAAACAGGCCGGAGTGTGCGCAAAGAACAGTCGCCTGAAAAATACCCAGGAATCGCAATACGGCAACATTTAGCACAAGTGGCGTAACGCGCTGCCGTAAACTAAGCACCACGGTGAAATTACAAGCCGTACAGGCGTCATGTGCTTTGTAGATACCATGACTACGAGCAAAGAAGTATGACATAAATTTATAAAATATATTTCTAGATGTTTCAGAGGACTATTAGGATCGTCTCTAATCTTCATAGCCCGCAAGTAACTCACTGATTTTGCCGTCTCCTGCAGCACTCGGAAGTTTTTTGCCGCATGATCTTTTTCTCACTCTGCTATTCCATTTATAGCTATATTGCTTCACTTTCACAAACCTTATAATGGTGCACACTACTCGTATGTAACTGTAACACTTACCTTTCTAACTTTATGTATATTGTGCAAAGTAATATTTATCGTCACGTTGTTTTCGTTGAAGAAGTTTTGAACCTAAAACAGAAACGAAAATGAAGTGCTCTGCCTCCGGAAAAAAACCACTCGCATTATATCAAGCCAAGCGTTCCTCAAAACTCATTCGCTGTGGAGGGGAAGCCACGAATGCCAGGCGCAATCTTTCATACTTGTATTTTTGGGTCACGATCGTTTGAGAACAGATTTGGGGAATCAGAAGCCTGCACTTCTAGGCTTCTATCTTCTACTCCACTGAGAACAAGTTATGAGGCTCAGTATCAGTAAACTTTACAGTATATCAGGGCGTGCTGCTTACTGGTCGGAAGAAATAAAATTGCCTCGAGGATGCAATGTTTTTACACAACGGATCAAAAACCTTTCAACAACAGAGAGTCGTGTCCGGGCTTCGCCATTAGCCGAGAATCATTGTGTATAAAGGTAGGCTCTCAAATATATGCCCCATCTCTCTGCAGGCAGTACCAATAAGACATTTCACCCAGCATGAGCATCTTAATAAGTCCATGGAGCTTAATTAACACTCTGCACTGGAGTGCCACAGGATATCGAACCTTTAGAGGGCAATTAGCGAATATCATAACGTTGTTGACAAGAATTTTTAATACATTTATTTACTCTGCTGCTCGTTTCTGCAAAGCTTGCAAATTGTTTCATTTTGATTAAAATTGATGTATAACAACCCTACACTATCAGCATATATTGGCCACTAAAAGTGGAATGTATAAATAAGACATCCATTCAACTGTGGTTGCAAGGTTACCATGAGAACTTCACCATACGAAACGGTGCGCTTCATATATTTCCATGCGTACATAAAAACTGACAGAAATACAGCAAATGTCCTTAGCATTAAGACCCATGAAAACTGGACGAGCGCTGAAGTGGCGATCTAATGTTTTGACTGCTTAGCTATGAGCACTCAACTGCATTGGCAGCCACTAGACGCTGAGACTCAAGCAAGGCTGCCAAAAAATCTCACGTTCTGCTTCGTTGCGCCTTTTTAGAGATCATGGCTACCGTAAAGTTACATACACGACGTTTTTGCTACCCTATAACGGCCCAGAAACACAGAAGGAGGAAAGCGGGCCTCGTTCAGACACTCAACCCAACAACCACCACAGATTCAAGCAAAGCACAGAGCACTAGCCTCGCAGTCCTTCACGTGATATTTACTTCTACTAGCCAACTAGCGTAGAGAGCCGCCGCGGTGGCTTAGTGGTTATGGCGCTCGGCTGCCGGCCTGAAAGACGCGGGTTCGATCCCAGCCGCGGCGGTTGAATTTCGATGGAGGCGAAATTCTAGAGGCCCGTGCACTATGCTATGTCAGTGCACGTTAAAGAACCCGAGGTGATCGAAATTTCCAGAGCCCTTCACTACGGTGTCCCTCATAGCCTGAGTCGCTTTGGTACGTTAAAACCCCATAAACCAAACCAACTTGCGTAGACACAACCGATTTACAACCGGGCTGGTATCG
This sequence comes from Amblyomma americanum, assembly GCF_052857255.1. Lineage (NCBI taxonomy): Eukaryota > Metazoa > Arthropoda > Arachnida > Ixodida > Ixodidae > Amblyomma > Amblyomma americanum. Next base: position 139,447,808 of record NC_135505.1, on the reverse strand, counting down.
AAGTTTGCATCCGTGAGCCACAGCAAAGTGGATTGGCCGTGCGCCTCAGACTTGTAAGGCAAGTTTCGTGTAGGTGAGCAATGTCATGCTAGCGAAACACTAAACTGCACGTTCGAAGCAGTTAAGAAGTCACAAATCTAATATGAGTAACTTGGTTACTACTTATGAACTTCTTTCGTTCCCATAGAGGACCAACGACTTGTCCACCGCATTGTACTTTAGCGATGAACGTATAAAGCTGTGTGACTAACCCATTCCTTCACACAAACTCCCATCCTCGCATTATCTACCTCCTCGCAGCGAGGCGAGGAGAGTAAATCATTCAAGACAAGAAAAAAGCAAATAAGCATGCAGTTACCGATGGAAAATTTTCGTTATCTGATGTCCTCAAAAAGGTCAGATATCTAGATATTTGTGCTGTAATTCGAAAGAATCTGTTGTTTTGGACTGGAGCTTTGACTCGGAACTAACTACGACTAAATTTGACCTGAGTGTAGCCAAAACGCTGCAAAGTAAAAAAATATAAATCGTTCTCATGTCTTCGCAGTTGGTGAAAAGGAAATTTTGTTTCATCTACAAAAGAATTTTTTCTAGTAAGATTTAGCAGATCTTCCTTGTGTTAAGAACCTTCATATCATGGCGTTGCATTCGTAGCATTTGAGACCTGTATAAGAGAGTACAAATACGCAGAAAAACTAGGCTGCCCAGTGCGAAGTGCAGAAAATGTTCCTCAAAACGGCCCATTTTTTTCATAATTGCCGGTGACATTGTTAATTGAGCGATTTTCGAAAAAAAAAACATTGTTTACAAGGAAGCCCTCACGAGAGCATTATTTCTCGCTGCTCGAACCCATTAGCTGAGGACCTCCACTCAATAATCAATCCTGCTAACATAAAACTACTGCGTCCCTCATCCCACAGCAGGCGAAAATGGGGAAATATTGAGTGACCATAGTGAAAAATTATCAGTTAGTGATCTATGCGCGTGGTCATGTTCATTTCTTTTTGCTATTGTTTGATGTTTAATGGTCGACTTCTGTACTCGTCAGCAGGTTTCCTGAGCAAAATGGCAGCATTCAAAAAAGCTCACAATAACATGTAATGGTACATTGTGGAAGGCTGTGCAAAAGCAAAAGTAGCCGTGAAGAAAGGAAGATAAAATAAAAATAAGAATTTCTAGAAAAAAGCGCCGCTAAAGGTTTCATAACGCGTTAACATGTTAGGCATGTATCCACAGGGAACTGCTAATAATATTGCTCTCATGAAATCAACGAGCCTGCCGTATCACTAAGTTTGTCTGTACTTTCAGTCAACACCCTTTCCAATCGCGTAAACGCAGTAAAACTTTCCTGATCAGTTACAGAGTCCTCAACAATTTGTGGTAAGAGCACAAGTTCGCGCCGAAAAGTCGCAATGAATAAATTCTTTGAATAAAAGTATATCAGATCATATCCCCAGAGTGCATCCACTCGAATATGTTTGATTGCATTTTCTTTGTATCCTATCCTATTGTTTCGTTTGTATTCTTTCTGTGGCGTCAAAGGTATAATGAAGAATGCCGCAGCCTTACTGCCACTCGGCATCCGTAATTTACCTTCTCAAATATCGATTTATAATCTTCCAAGGAAGGTTCCCCGGCCTTTCTTCCTCTTCCAGTTCCTTCAGCGACAGTGATGCTCGCGTCGTGAAAGACACGTACAAGCACAGTGATTCCTTCGCCGATCGGCTCCAACAATTTTTCTGTTTTTCAAATAAGAGGCGAACAATTATTAAATAAGTTATTTTTCTGCCTATATACCTTAGTTTTATATTAACTTATCTCCTATGTTATTTATTATTGTAACTTCTCGTGATAACAAATTCATTACCGATCCTGTTCGTGTTTTGGCCGTTTTGCTCTCCTGTCCCCCCTTATTTAATGCGCAGCTAGTCGTGTTGGGCATCTGTTATAGTGATAAATTAATAAAAAAAGATTCAGCCTCACTTGAGCTTACTTAACAAATTTCACTTCACACGTAATATAAGCACTTTAGTGCTTATGTTCGTGCTTAGGATAGGCAAAATTACTAGAGCCTCAACCCTTATAAAAATTCTCTTTTTATACAATCTATTGACCATCATTTAGACCTTTCCTTTTATCTGCAGAATATATATAAACTATCTGCAGACAAAACTCTATAACAGCCTTAATTTCCTTTGGTTGGTAGAAAATCATTAGACAGGTTTACAACAGCCTTAATTTCCTTTTGCCTTTAGACAGTCTGTAGACTTTCTATAGACTAAAGTTTACAATAGCCTTAATTTCTTTTCACATGTAGAGAGAGTCTATACTGTATATAAATACCAAAGTCTAAAACAATTACAATTTCCTTTGACTCTAGGTAATCAATAGACTGTCTTAAGAAAAAGTCTATAACAGTTAAATTTCATTTTAACTACAGAAAATCTATACACTTCCTTTTCACTACAGTCGGTAACAATTGCAATTTTGTTTTCTCTATCGACTATCTATAGACTGCTTTTCGACTAAAGTTTATGACAGCTTCAACTTAATTTTGTCTATTTGAGGTCTATGAATAGTATATAGATTCAAGTCGTTAAAAAGGCTAATTGGATGAGTAACTGGCACTGTCTCTTCCAGCTGTTTTGAGGTATAATATGTGACAGTTGCATTGTGCTAGCGTCCGCTGGCTTCCATGTCAGCAGCAAATTTACTCGATCCCTTGTAAAATATGTATCCGCCGCGCTGGCTCAGTGGTTACGGCGCTCGGCTGCTGACCCGAAAGACGCGGCCTCGATCCCGGCCGCGGCGGTCGAATTTCTTTGTAGGCGAAATTCCAGAGGCCCGTGTACTGTGCGATGTCAGTGCACGTTAAAGAACCCCAGGTAGTCGAACTTTCCGGAGCCCTCCACTACGGCGTCTCTCATAGCCTGAATCGCTTTGGGACATTTAAATCCCACAAGCCACAAACCTTGTAGAGTACGAGCACCTGCGCGGTGTCAATTGCTCAAGACGTAGACAAAACGGTTTACTGTCGCATGTATTAAAAAAGCCACCATATTTTAGCCAGTGTTATTGCCTTAGTCGTTCAGGTTGGTGGCGTTGTTGCCTTGCGTAGACACAAATTATTAATAGCGCGGGAAATGTGGGCACCATCTTTACGACCGCTTTTGTCCAACCTGGGAGGGTCTAGCGCAACATGGCGTTTCGCGCCTGCGAACGTGCCCGATTCTTCAGGTGTCCACATGTTGAATAAGCTGATCATTCAGCACTGAGTGCAGAGGGCACCTCTGCAGCGGCTGACCGCAGCTATGGCTAGATCTCTACACCTCCCCCGCTATTTCGGGAATTTAAAAAGATATATATTCGTAGAGGACAATGCAACGATCTCCAATATATTGTTTTTCAAAAACCCTGAAAGTCTTCTTTTCGTTATACCGTGACGTATATTGTGCTCAGACATAAACAATGTTTAATGCTAACAGTTAAAGTGAGGAAAGGCAGTCATTCGTGAAGTCGAGGTACCTGCAAACTGCACTGCAAAAGTTGAAAACGCTCTCCCTTAAAAAAATCGCCCGAGACAATTCTATTTTTTCTTTCGATCGTTAACTGGCCAACGCACTTAACTCAAAAACGTTTCGTCAGTGGTTCCCCATTCTTCTAAACATTCCTGAAAATAAAGGGGGGAAGACGGGTGTGAAAATTGAGGAATGTGCCCATCTATTACAAGCACCGTGAAAGGACTCAAAGAGCATTGTTCTGTTCGCGATTAACAACTACCTTTTACGCCTTTGCAGTTTGTATTCACGTGTAAAAGTACTGCGACGCAACAATCAGCCAGTATTTTTTCGTTCCTCTCCACATAACTGCTGCTTCGCAGCCGATGACCGACTGTTGTCGCCCATACCAGTTTTCTAAACAAAAACACGCAAAATACTATGCTATGCAACTTTTTCTATTATTATTCATAAAGTACCACATAGTGGTTTGTCGGGGAGAGGCGGTGCTTATGGGCAAAGGAATAAGGTTTCGGGTTTCTTTTCGCGAAAACAATATTGTTATAAAATTTGAGCGGAGTATTTAAACTTAAAAACAAATTGCCCACTGTGGTCTACGATACCAGAACAAGATGCACAAGGCAAGCGTGCGAATGGTAAAGATACGCCCATGAAATGGGTTTTTGTTTCACATTTTGCGGTGAAATGGCGGAAAGCCATTTAGGCTGCTGGCAACTTTGTGTCCTTTTACGCAAGACTTTAATGTGCGGGCTTGTGTCGGTGTCTTCTCTCGTGTACTATACGCTTCCGTCGAAACCCAACTTAATCGTCCCCTCATGGTAAGTCTACACGATGTTTTATTGATTTCGTGCCCGAGACTACCGTAAGGAGAGCTGTGGGTGTTGAACAGATTATCTGCGCAGCGACAAATTTATTATTGTTTGCTAGCGGCGTATTTATGTATTTATGGCGCACACTTGCCATAAATACATAATTTGGTTTTGCTGTATACAATATGGAATCATGTAAAGTTTTTTCGTGCAGCAACTGGAGAAGGCTCGTACCCTCAGCTACTGGGAGAAATCCTTCTTTCTTGTCGCTGTTACTCCCCTGTAAAGTTCGTGTCGTTGATCAAAGCCCTTGTCCCTGCAAAAGTCCACAGCAGGTGGCGAACATCCACATCTGCACCCATGATGTGGAACACCTCGGGCAAGTGGTGGGTCCTGCTTCTTCTTCAGAACTCCATCGGTACGTGACCGACGGGGCAGCCCTGATCCTTCTAAGGGATACCTCCCCCAATCTCGTTAGGTTATGAGGGAGGGAGAACGTGCACGAGGGAATGAGGGCACGTGTACTTTTCCCTATAGAGGATGCTAAAATTATAAGAGCTGAATGGGTGCAAAAAGTGTGTCTGGTGCGGGATGCAATAGTGTTTGGAACTTGGTGTATAAGGTAACAATAAGAATGGGGTGGAAAGCATATGGCAGGTTCTCTCAGATCATGAATAGCAGTTTCCCAATATCCTTCAAGAGAAAAGCGTACAACAGCTGCATCTTCCCGGTACACACCTACGGGGCAGAAACGTGGAGGCTAACGAATAGGTGTCAGCTTAAGTTAAGGGTAGAGCTTAAGCTAAGAGTGAGTGAGGGAACACAGGCAGGTCAATGAGATCCTAGTCGAAATGGGCTTGGGCAAGGCATGTAATGCGAAAGATAACCGCTGGTCCTTAAGGGTAACGGAGAAGGTTTCAAGAGAAGGCATGCGAAGCAGGGGGCAGCAGAAAGGCAGGTGGTCGGATCAGATTAGGAACCTATAGGTTATAACTAGACATATAGAAAGAAAAGGCACGGTAGCTATCTTTTAGTGGCGGCGTACCTCTGGACTGTGTCGCGAAACAAGCCATTTAGCAAGAAGTGAATATAGGCTGCGATTTAAGAAATTGGCAATTTCGCTCCAACTGTCCCTGAATTTTCCAGTTTACGTAAAACGCATGAACGTTGTCATTTTTTTAAAATCATCCGCGCTTCGCTCAAGACATAATTAGTCGTATCGCTTTAGTCAGTCCACTAGTTCGGTTTTGTGTTCATGGTTCATGCGGGTCATTTCTTTCTGCTCCCCCTTTCGTCCTCTTTTAACAATCAGTTGTATATTTTTGCCAACGTCGCTACAATAAACGGTACACTACCGCATTACATGTCTGCGTCTCCTTACCGCTGTGGCGATGCAACAGTTACACAAAAAGACAGTCGCATTTGGTTCTCCGAATTACTTGTCCCGCCAGGGTTCCCTTCCACTTCTTCACTACTGCTAGTTTGCTGATTACATGAGTTCGTGTTCTCATAAGGATCCTCTCTTCCTGTCCTTGAATTATCATAGGTAACATGTTACCCTCTTATTTTCCTTACCATAGCTCGTTGCACTGTCCTCTATTTGATATTAATCTTTTCTTTGTATCCAATTTTTGCCCGCAGAGATAAGAAATATTTTCATAAACATTTTGGTTTGTTAACCTGACTATTCATTTCCAACATTCATGATGAAAATTTTTAATATTGGAAAACTAAGTTACTGGTATAGAAATATTGAAGGTAATGGTCCCTTCTTTTAACGAGTAGCAAAATATTTCTTTTATAGTAACTTTATCGTTCGCATCGAGCACTTAAGACAGCTATAAAAAAACAATGCGGAAGGCTTTTGACGATAGCAAACCGTTAATAGCAAAACAATTTAAACCTGGCGACGGGAGATCTGCAGATATATTGTTATAGAGAAATCTAACTATATATGAAAAAATTGCGCTCATAAACTATGTCCCGTCCAAAAATGCTTTTGTCCAGAATTGTGGGTATGTAATACAAAATACACTGGTCCTCAACGTCCTGGTAATCTTTGCCTTGCTTGTTACCTACTGTGATTTAAACGATCACATTTACAGAAGTGCAATGTCAGAATAGAGTATCTTGAAGTCAAAGTAACCGCACAAATGCCTGTAGACAATCAAAGCCTGTGTCAGGGCATTGAATTCCATTATGCGAGAACCTCAGAACCAGCTTCCAGTTTTTTTGCTGTGGTACACACTCTGTATTAGTCATGCTATGATCAAATTACGTGTATTGATATTTCAGGCTTTAAAGTAAATGTCATTCTCTGACTTACACATGGAGAGCTTGGTGGGCTGGAGCGTGTTTTTTCTCTCAGAAAAATTAGACGGGGAGAAAATGCATGGCTTATCACATGCTTTTGTCGATAAAAATATGAGCTGTGAAAGAATCGCAGCCATTTCTTCCTTCGACCCCAATGTGCGTGCCTGGTGTTTCGTTTGCACACATTAGTCTATCAACTACCAAAAACATTTTTGGCAAGAAAAATTCTCGTTCACTTTTCGTTTCATCCAAAGTGAAACTTTAGGGAAAACTCTCAGAAAAAGATCAATCGACTCTATAGGAGCACAGACTGACGCAATGAATTCTTTGCGTGCTACTTGGCATGCGGCGCGGGTGTAAGACACGTGCAAAACCTTACTTAGATATTATCCGCACTTGTGAGATTGTGAAACCCTCATGCGCCGAGAGTATGTTCTAAGTCGAACAGCCGGCGGGCTAGCGAAATACTTCCTGAATATAATGAGCGCCGCATGCAGAACATTTCGCAATATGTGACGTCAGAAGTCACGTGAACTAACAGCTGACGCCTGAGGCCATCTAGCGGAGCAAGCTGCCAATAGATGTCGCTGTAAAACAGACGCTTCTGTTCTGATTATTACCACAGCTAAGATAGTCTCGCCCACTATTGCATGACTTTTTCAGCTGTCATCCAAAAAGAAGCTCTGATTTCATATTCGTGGCGTATCAAGAACAAGATCGTACACATCTGCGCAGGTCAGGAATCGAAACGCAAGACTTTGAATTATTAATTCAGAAGAGAGCGATTCTAGCGTACCACACTTTCACAATGTGCCCCTTCTACTTTGCTTTAGCGTTTCCTAAACAATTCACTTTTCGCCCGCCTAGAAGTTTTCTTAGGCGACGTGTATTCTAGTACATAAAGAATAGGCACTTACACTCTCATGTGCTCAGGGAATTGGTTATACGCCTAAGGATAAATCACAGTTGCGTACTCAACAGTGAAGGACGCAACGAATATGGCGCAACCGAGAATTACTATAAAAGATACAATTCCGCACTGCACGACAGGCCGCTGTAAGGCAAATCCCGCCTGTACATTTACACAACCACTTCTATTCTAGCGATATGAGGTCTGCCAAATATAAAGCAGGTCATATAGCACGCAACAACTGTTCAAAATTGTCTCCTCAGTTTAACATATATTTTGCACCAGGCATTCTCTGTGGCATTCAAAAGCACCTCTCCCAAATAAACATATATTTGGCTCCGGCTCAAAGAAACCAACCAAATCATTTGAAAACGTTGTACATTAAAGTAAACTTGGGATGCGAGTGCGATTCCCTGCAACGAAGCCGATCAACAACGTCTCTTTCCTAAGATCTGTAACGAATCGTATGATATAGTCTTAGATGTGTGATTTCGGAAAACCTTTTAAAAGAGAGAGCAGCATTAAACTGCGCAATACTTCCCTAGTGGCTTCAGCAGAGAAAACTAAGTTAGCATGAGTGTACTTTTACAATAATTAGCTCTCTATAGGGAGGCTCACCATATTCGCGAATTTATTAACGCGATTGCCTTAAAGGCCCCTTTACGCAGAAAATACGGCGTCGCGTCGGCGTTGTGAGCGACAAATCACAGGCATGGCTCTGACAGGTGGTACCCAGAGGGCAACCTAGGAGGCAGGTGGACCACCTAGGTCACGTGACCTTGCGGCTTCATCACAACCTGCCCATTGGATAGTGAGCAAACTGCCAACCGTGGCAGGTGGCAGTAAAATTAATGACTGGTCGCTCAGGAAGAGCAACCAGGGCCGCACAAGGCCCACCGGTGGTAGCACCCGCCGCCGCAGGGTAGTGGCGCATCGCCTACCCGCTGCACAACTGTGCCAGGAGTGTTATGAGGACTCCCAGCGATCTATGAATGTAAAGTAGAGAACGACCTTCTGCATATATGGGAATTAACGCTTTACGCTATAGCGTCATACGCTTAAGGTGGAGCTTAAGTGTTCCGTCCAATTTTTTACCCGCTTACCAGCAAAGGGACAAATTCTGAACGCAGTACATACCCGTCACTTGCTTCGTCTTACGGCCAGTTTAAAATGTAAATTACTGGCAAAACCGCCAGCTCTACACTTGTTTCTGCCACCATAAACGGCACATCAACCACAAGATGGTAATCTTTCCTCGCTCGTCTCCAACAGTAGGCTTACCATTTAAGAAAAGAAGCTGAATCAGGTAATTATAGGCGAACTAAGAAAACGAAACTGCCTTTCTGAGCTCTATCTAACGAATTCGTCGTAAATATTGTTCAAGGACCTTACTTCTCTGAGCATGAGCTCCATCGTTGTTCGCCGCGATGCAGAGGAGAAGAACCAAGTGACAAATGCTATGCATCGTTGCCGACTACTGGAAGGTTGACCTGAAGTCAACGCTTTATAAGCTCATTATAGGGCTTTTCCTGAATAAAGTTTACGTGTCGTCTGTTGCTGTCTTTCGAAAGCCCATGCGTTACTTTTGCTCCATAGTCGTCCAATGACAGTCAAAACCACTAGCATTTCTTCCTTTCTCAACAGCTGCAGCAAAAAGCAAAATTGGAGGAGAGAAAACCTAGCAGTCGCTCTCCCTCGCTTTGCTCAAAGTCTACAGAGCTTTTTCTAAGCTTCTGAGGGCACCGCGACCACAATTCGCTGACTAAAAGCGATGGCTTAAGGCCAAGGTGTCACGGACTTATAATGGACTTTTGACTTTCTCCTGTATACAAGCCGTCACAGTTCCAGGAAAATGCTTTGTCGAATATCACTGTTGCTCTTTGTGGCCACTGACGAATTAGCAAGCCGACTACTATGACGCTGTGTCTGTAACAGGCAGTCATGAGGTCAGGTCACTGCAGTTCGGCACAAACTGGACAGCTGGGCACAGCATGACCTTCGTTTCGAATCCTGTACCCCATAGTTTAACTTTTAGACCTGAATACACCCAATAACTGAGCCCCTTTACTCTTTCATAAAAAAATGGTGTGTAGAATCCCTTAAACCAGTTAAGAAGCATGGTTGGGATGCCTGCAAAGATTAACAACTGTGCAGTCCTTCCAGGAAACTATTTACGGTTACTCGAGTATCCTGATGTGCGCCGCTTCGCAGTCACAATCAAAGGTAATAACTACAATATGGTACATACTTATTACTTTCCTTTTACTAGAGATATTTTGGTGGCAGGCATTGCTTGATTGTTAATCATCTCAGTCATGTGAGCCCTGGAGGTAGACTGCGGAAACGGGTTTGCTTCAAATAATTGTTTCAAGGCGACAGTTTTTAAGGCCGCGTTGCCGCTTCTGTGACGTCGTTGGCTCAACACGGCAGGTACCGTGATGAGGAACGTCATTGCAACGCGACACACTGATTGGTCCAAGCCCAATAACTGACAGTGTCATGACAGTGCCTGTCGTTTTACGCCAATGGCACCGCAGAAACAGGAAACGTGGTCTGCTAGCTGTCGCTGAAGAAACGGTCGCGGTAGCTCAGTGGCTTTGACGTTCGGCTACCGATCCCAAAGGTCGCGGGATCGAATCCTGGCCCTGGCAGCCATATTTCGATGGAGGCGTAATGCAAAAACGCCCCATTGCTATGCAATTCTAGCGCACGGTAAAGAACGTCGGGTAGGGTAAATTAATCCGGAACCGTCAACGACAGCGTCCTTCATAGCCCACGTGTCGCTTTATGACGCTAAATCTAACATAATAGTACCATATACATATCACAATGACATCACTCGTGACGTCAGGAGAACTCATTAAAACCAGGCGCCAGAGGTTCTTGCTCAGTACTCTATTTGCTGTGCTGTGTCCTAGTGAGTAGAACCGTTGACTAGAAGATTCAGCCTTTAGGGTCGCCGTAGCCCAAACCCGTTGATTTGATCCTCACCTCGTTGTACCTTATGGATGCTTGCTGAACCTGGACTCTCCAACACTGCCGACGCCACACTTCTCCACCTCACCCTCCCTCGCTGCGTCTGTAGCGCCGCAGGCCCTCCTTATACAGACTGACTGGCCATAGTATGGGACTGTGCTTGATGCATGGTCGTACATGCATCAAGCATAACCTTCGCCCCTACGCAGAGTTTCAAACAGAACGACTAAAATTTGACAGCATTTCACACCACGGCGGTTGTAACTGAAATTCGCATCATGACAAGTGAACGTTTCAGTTATTAACAGTTTAATATCTACATTAGAGATGGTGTCACTTGATAAGCTCCAGCATGTTGATCGTTAGCAGCGGGCCGGAGTAACGGACCATACTTAAAGGTCGATGTTGGGGAAAAAGCCATACAATGTATGCATTTCACGAACATTTTTTTTGCAGAAAAAGACATTGTGGGTGTAGTTCTTGGAAAATAAACTTTATAATGCAAGAGTCGTTTTATCAGGGGGGCTAGCGATGGGAGGCGATTCCCCCCCCCCCCCCATAACCCCCGCACCCCTGCTCTGTAAATCCGCTCATGCATCAGCATAAATTTCTGGAATTTAAGTGCGAAGCTGAAATGTATAACTTATTCTCCCTTTATTTTTACGAAGGCAGTCAAGATTCTACAACAATATCTCTCCGGGGGCAATTATCGTCGTGGACAACAAAACACTTGCGGCAGCTTTTCTACACCATTTGAATGGATTCGTTTTCGTTCCTAACACTTCGTTGAAATTCTGCTATTTTTTGTTGAACTTTCTTTTCATGCAGCATGTGCTCTTTTGTTCACCTTTGTAAACTTCCTCTTCACATTTTTAATATACCACAAGTAATGAAGTCAAGAGGACTGCAGCATTAGCGGCCAGCGTTTTCAGTGACATTAAAAACATAAATTTCCTCAGTTTTTCTGAGTGCTTGACACTACATTTGCTTAAACCACAGCCGAATGCTTGTCCTCAGGTGGCGGCTGACGGCATATGCACTTTTTTTATAGAGGGCGCCTGTGTCTTCCTAGAACGCGTCAACTATCTGTGTTAGCTGAGCATTTAGGTATACAAGCGTTAACACCATCTGCAGCTTCATATGCAGTGCACCACTAAAAGTTATTGGGCTATAGATTACACGCAGTCTCTAATACGGTTCTTGCTTTACGTAAAATGAAAAAAAAATGCAATGCCAGGTCGCCTGCTACCAGCGGTACTTTACATAGCAGACCCACAATGCACAGATACAAATGAGTCCTAAACTATACAAAACAGCTAACAGAATAAGAAACATAACAAAATACATGCTTTCTATAACGCATCAATGCATATACGACCAACAAGGCGCGAACAGTCGCCCTGATTAGTTACATTACGCTTAAAATTGAAATGACATCAACAGTGCACTTAAAAGAATTTTTGTGGGAAACTATACATGAAAATAAAAAGAATGAGGCGGCAAGCATGACACGTCACGTATGCGTGCATTTTTCTTGCCCAGTTAAAAGATCATGAAATGCAACCCTTTCCACTGTAGGAATAATACTTATGCTAATGCTGTCTTGAAACGAAAACATGATGCAACGACCAAATCTTTATCGTGGCAGATTTCTTTGCTCAAAAAAATTTATGTTTTCAGGCCGCGCCAAACGACCTGAGATCAGGTTCACGGTTCTTCAATTTGACTTTCTTTTTTTATTCCAAGTTTTAAATTTTTATATTTTACATTTCCCTTGCAGCACCCGCGTCTGACGAGCAAATGTGTAGTTACAGAGTATAATGAACACGAGTGCATCATTTGTGAACACTCATATGACAGGTGGAGAACCTGATTCAAGGTGCGCCGTAATGGGAGGACTCTGGATTAATTTGCTACCTGGTGTTTTTGAGCGCAGACCAAAATCTCAGTACTCGGTGCCTCAGCACTTTGCCTACATGAAAATGCACGCACCGTGGCAAGGAATCGAACTCGCGACCTCGTGCTCAATAGCAAATCTCTACAGCCGCTCAGTCACCATGGGGAATGTAAAAAGTTCCGCATGGAATATTTATTGGTTATAATTGAGCGCCTTGGAAAAATTACCCCATATATCTTGCAATGTTTCGTTTCATTTTAACGTCCTTTAATCGTCTATCATGACGTCATCCACCAGGGCCTACGTCATCGGCGAGAACCGACCAATGACAGAGAACCAAAAGAAAGAAAAACGAAACTTTACAGATAATGGCGATTGTCCAACTTAATTATAGGCTATATATATTCGTCAGCTTTTTGCTTTAATAACCACTGCTTACAAATAAGATGAGGGAGCAGAAACATTTTCATGCGAGCTTATTTTTATTCGCTTGCCGTATGCGGCAATGAGAGACAAAAACTGTCGCATTCAAATGCATCGGTAAAAATTAAGGAGGCGCAGGAGCTCGGCTGACAGATATACGCTCTGTAAATCGGGTCTGCGTACGCCATTTGCAAGCTTTCCCCCACACAAGGTGAAAATTATCACTGCAGAGGCTGCAGTCAAGCCCTTAGTCAAATGTAATTTGTGTTGAAGACCTAAAAATGACCTAATGGCAAGGCATGGCATGCCTTGAATTATGCTTTAGTACGAAGTTCTTGATGGTTAGTTTATTAATTATTAGTTTATTAGAATTATTAATTTCTCCTGGTCTGGTGCTCGGCTTACTTGGGGTGAAATGCTTGGGAAATGGGTCTTCGACCCCACCTTGAGAATTTGAAAATACCTTGTGCCATGGCGCTCTTTGGCCATAGATGCCCTTGCGCCATAAAAATCCATCATCCATCTATCCATCCTCGATTATTAATTTCAAAGAAAGTTAAGACTGCGCGAATAAGATGTGGACAACAGTCAACGAAAATAAATAACTGCGCCCTTGGTGGTATATTCGTTTTTCTGACACATCTATTCGCGCAGTCCTAACTTTCCTTGAAATGCCAAGAAAAAAGAACAAAGGCCCTTACTTTCGGCAGGACACCTCCGGTTACTCCACTTTCCTAGGTGTACGCAGCTTTGAACTTGAAATTAATATTCGTCACTACGACATGGTGTAAAAGACTTCGTTCAATAATATTTTTTTTCTTGGGGGGGGGGGGAGGAAATTGTGCAGTATCTGTCTCATATATCGTTCGACACCTGAACCACGCCGTAAGGGAAGGGATAAAGGAGGGACTGAGAGAAGAAAGGAAGAAAGAGCTGCCATATAGCGGAGGGATCCGGAATAATTTCGACCACCTGGGGGTCCTTAACGTGCACTGACATCGCACAGCGCACGGGCGCCTTAGCGTTTTTCCTGCATAAAAATGTGTCAACGTTTCAGCGTTTCGTTTTCCGTGGATGACTTAAAGTTCGAAGTCCAGTCGCTATCTGAGAATGTGTTTTGTTGATCATGAGGAGAGGGCGAGATGCATGCGTGACACTTGGAGGATGCGGTTAGGGAGGAGGAATGGACCAACATAAGCTATGCATTTTTCGAACTTCGCAGAAACATTCAAAACAAAATCTACTGCCTGCAGAAAAGTCAGTGGTCATCTCCCTTTGCCCCGCTCAGTGCTTATAACCTTCCATGCATGAACAGAGTATAGAAATTCGAGTGCAGAGTTGCATTGTAAAAATCACTTCTCTTTCCGAAGACTGCCAGTATTCGGAAGGATCTCTCTTCTGTGGCAGTTAGCTCTGTACAAAGTGAAACGTTTGCAGCACTTTTGTAACACCAAGGTAACGTTCTCATTTGCGCTCCTTAGACTTTTCTATATTTTTGCATTTTCGTAGACACCGTTTTCTGAGGCTCTTTCATATTTTCTTAACTTTATGACCTTCCCCTTCAATAATTTTAATCTCTGAAATGACGCGTACCCTAGATAAAAAATTTTACAATAATGTTAACAGCCTAGCAACATTAGCAACCAACATTTCCAATTAGATTGAAGCAAAATCTTGACTTATGCACGAGACCTTGTCACTGCCCTTCTGCTGAGGTGACAGCCAAGTGGTAGCGTTTTTTTTTTACTTTGGTGGATTCGAAATGCATCAGCGACTATAGTATTTCTGGTATGCTCTGTTTTTTTTTTCTTGGAGTCGCAGAAGCCTGTGACTGTACCTCCCTAGCACTTCTCGGCTATCTCTGCCCACTTGGCACTCGTAAAGCGCTAGCGTGAGTCACGGCTCTGTTTACAGCTCAGGATTAAACGCTTGCCGAGCTATGGATTACATAGGGTGCATGTTTCTTGCTAAATGTAAAAACTTAATGTTAAAAAGCTCGCAAACCATTAGTGACAAATGCGGAGAGTGCGTTTCAACGAGATACACAAAAAAAATACAGGAAGAAGCTAAACAAAGAAAAAGATACAAGACTAATGTTTGCTATCTTCAACGCCCCACTGAATCATTAATCGACAAACTACAAGCAGCGACGTTAATAATGACGCGCTCAAAATTTAAGATATATCAGCAGAGATCACTTGAAATCATCCCTACAAATAAAAAAAACGCGTGTATAAATATAAACAAATTATGAGATAGAAAGCATTGCACATTATGTATCTATGCATTTCTCATGGACACTAAAAGTAATGTACAAAATGCGATCTTGATGCCATTAAGAATAAAATTTACATAATTACCTCCTTGAAACAAGAAAAAATTTTCAAATCGAAAAAATTGATCGCGTCGGATTTCTTGCCATCACAGATATGTTCTCAGGGCACCGCAGATGACCCCATTCTGCGTTCCGCATTTATCAACTTTTAATTATAATTTCTATAGTTTCCACTTCGATAGGAGAGGCCACGTCCGGAAGGCAGCGGATATGTAGCCTGAGAGAGCAATCAACACATATTCTAGGACACCCCGACTTCCGTACTAAAGTTAAAATTGACTCCTGCATTAGGGTCCATGGTACAGAGAGCTTGGGTAGATTGCTCTTGATAATCACAAAGTAAACAAGGGACGGAAAACCTCAGGGTGCTTGCCTGACATATCGACAGGAGGATTTGTCGTCGTATTCGACAAGTCCTCTTGTCTAATTATTGGCAAGCACCCTGAGGTTTCCCCTTCCTTGTTCACTTTGTGATTTTGATTAAGGGGAAGGGCTCGGGCTACTTGGTGACTCACGTCAAAGTATTGCTGCGCAGGACAAATTAACCGACACACAGAAGCAAGATGACACAAGAGCGCTGTGTGTCAGCTCTGTGTCGTGTGTTTCGCAGCAATACTTCGTAATTTGACTTTTGGACAATATAGGCGAAGACGAAAGCTAGTTAGGAAAAAAAATAAGCTTATAACAGAATTGTAGACTAATCCACATTTCAGTGCTCAAACATTCGTCTCTCTCATATCGGAGGATCCTGTACATGATTTAGAGACCTCCATGCCAAAACCGAAAAGGCAGCTCTGAGACACGCCGTAATGGGACGATTCCGGAGTCGTTTTGACCACCCGGTGCTTATCAACGGCTACCGGAATATCGGCACACGGATGGTTTTGCTGATGCGGCCGCAGTGGCCGTGGATCGAACCCACTGCGCCGTGCTCAAAGCAGAAAGCAAAAGCCGCCAAGAAAGCAAGGATGGTGTCAAGACTCGTGTACAGATTAGCTATTGGATACATTACATCGCCATTGAAAAATTACCCCATGGCCATATCTTGCAATGTTTCGTTTCATTTTCCTTTTTGTCATGTGTCGTCGCGTTGTTCTGCAGGGCCTACGCCACCGGAAAGCAACGAGCAGTCACAGGGAACCGCAAGAAAGGAAAACGGAACATTGCAAAATATTCCCCCCTGTAGCCATTTCTGTTACTTTTATTCATAAACTTTTTTCTTCATTAACGACTTGTCACAAATCAAATCAGGGTGCAGAAAAACTGGCATGCGAGTTCACAATTTTACGCGCGGCATAAATGGGAAAGGACGGGAGAAACTGTGGCATTCAAATGCATCGTTAAAAAGCAGATGGACCCTGGATCTTGGCTCACAGATGATCGCTCGGGAAGTGGGGGTCAGTGCACGCTATTTGCAATCTTTTATCGCGCACGAGGTTAAAATAAATGGCGTTAACCTTTTGCGAGATCCGAAGCCTCGATGATGGCATTAAAGCAACCGACATCTTGAGGAGAGCCATAAATTGAGGGTCTGCCTGCGGTGTAGACAGTATATAAAACTATTTACGTGATCCAGACGGTGACAGTCAGTAAACCGTGATTATGAAGTTAGATTAATAAAGTCTCCCTAAGATGATTTTTAGCCCCGGGCAGCAAGATCATGTGATGTTATAGTTCATAGCTAGCAACAACCGCTGTCTGGTGGCTCTGGCTTCAAAGGCATGCCTGATCACTGACAAATGACAAAGTAACAGTCCTTTAAAATGACGTCATCCGTACTGCTTTTAATTTGTGCAATTTTTCGTGGTCTTAGAACTTCTGGTTTATAAAGCATCACGCTGCGAACAGATGGCACTAATAGCATTCCTCTTTCTAGACGGGAACAAATGCAGTTATCTAATTACAGACTTCGCAATTATTCAAGCACCCAACATTGCTATCAAGCTCTTCATACTTATAGCAACTGAATACTAAACTTCATTGCCTCCGAATGTTTAATACTGCGACCACGGATACGGTATCGCCTAGGTTAGAGCAGTAGCACACGAAAACACGGCATTTGGTTAAGAATTAAACAAAAGAATTTAAACAATGCAAGGTAATGTTTGGTGTTAAGCACCTCTGTGCACTCGGGCACCTGCAACAGGATGAAGATATATTTTCTACATTCCATCAAAGGCGGCAATCATTTCCTCAGGAAACAGCTATTAAGACTAGCAAATCCAACTAACTGCCTTCTTGTAGAAGTTCTTTCAAGTGAACTTTAAATTCCCACATGAAAGCGACTCTCCCGAGTGTCTGGAAGACCTGTAGATATGGGCATATTCTGGCGCCATCAAACAATGCAGAGTGCGATTGACGGCGATTAGCTGTGGCATTTCCTCTGCAGGGGGCGACCGAAGTCACTGAGGGGGGTTCGCGAACTCTCTAAGGCGCCATAGATACTGCCACGCCTCTTGCATACGCCGCTTTCTGCTGACGAGCAGACTGTTTATTTCTGTGAGCACATCATTAAAATGCATGAGGATGTCCGTGACTTTCCACAACGTTATCAAGCACAAAGGGCTTATCATTGTTATTTGTTCTGGCTTTCTTCTCTTTTCCGCGGCTGTTTCTGAAGTTTCGAAAACACTCAACTTCGTGTGTTTCCTATAATAAAGCTAGCTTTCTTTTGCTTTTGGTCAGTTTTCTAGAGTGTGTAATTGTGGACACGTGCAGAACGTCATCATGTGCAGCAATAAACATCTTCATAGGGCACCTACCATAGCTTACGTGTCCAACTTTCTTGGACAAAAATTTTGAATATTACAAATGTATAACGTACTGGTATAAAAATATTGAAGGTAACCGTCCATTCTTCCGATATGTGGAAAAATCTTTCTTTTAAACTTTTTCAGTTGCTCGCATGGAGCAGTTAAGTCTGCCATAGAAAACCAAAAGGGAACGCTTTTGACGATAGCAAAAACGTTAATAGCAAAAAAAAAATGCAAGCCTGCTGAAGGGAAATCTGCGGATACATTGATTGTTATAGTGAAATCTTACAATATATGAAAAATTGTGTTCGTGAACTCTTTCCCGTTTAACAATGTTTTTGTACAGAATTAATGGGTATGTTAACGTAATTTGTCTAGAAGGTGCTCAGATGTACACTGCTTGCGTATTTGCGTAATAAATGCTTCGGTTGTCCAATTGCGCCTGAGCATCCTGAAGTGAATTCATGCTGACCTCGATTCGTGCTTAACTTAAAGCTTTAAAATTCAATAAACAAAAACCACATTCATATTCCATTCTTTGTGCATGCAGTGGAATTCATAAAGCGGTGTTTTATCGGCACCAGAAAATGACTTTCAGGCTTGGCCAGAGTGGACATCTAGATCATTGATCAACAAGCTCGCTATCTGACATTGCCACTATGGATCACGAAAACCATAATACACTTCTGCAGAGCACACCCAGAAGTTTTGTACTGTATTCACTGTTGAACACCTGCGCGGCATTTTCACAGCACAAAAATGGATCCTCAAAGGTATATCATTCAAAATGAAGGGCGAATTCATCGTAAAAGGCGCCTTGAGCTAAGCCTTTTTCATACTTGGAAAGCTTTCGGTTTATTATTATTTCGGTATCACCGGCACCCTCGTAAAGTGGAGCTGCGAGAACAAAACCAGTATGTTTCTGTTTCCGTCAGAATAGGGCTTGCGTCAACGCATTCGGTCCGATGAATGACGTTGCTGTGCGCAGTCACAGACGATTTAATAACAGGGATGGGCGCTCATATTGACCAGAATTCAAAAAGCGGAGACACTCCTTCAATGCGCTAAGGGCATATTTTGTCATTTGACGACTACTTTCTCGGCTTTATTTATTTATTGACCGCAGAATATGTCGCATTCAAATGCTTCGGCGGAGAGGAGTAGGGAAGAGATCAGCTCATAAATAATTTCTCTTGAAGAGCGGTCAATGTACGCATATAACTGTTAAGCTGACAGATGGTGAAGCTGAAACGGCATTTGCCTTTATAAAGGTCCGTATATTGTTTACGTTGCAGTTATGCCGCTGACAATAAGGTCACTTAATACCAGAATGGACGGTTGATTTTCAATGCTGCTGCTCTTAAACCCCTAGAGCGAGCGATGCCGAAGATTGTCCCAAAAGGTGCAGTATAGAGGAAACCAGAGTGAGATTGTGTCCGCAAGATGATATGCATATCTCAATGGCTGTAATTGGCTCTATATGTGAAGGCGTGAGGATGAAATATACCTGCCGTTTTTTTTTTTCCTAGGTCGCTATCTCTGAACTACGTTGCTCACAACCCGGTGGGCAGGTTGTGATGACATCACAGGGTCAGGTGACCTCTCTTGACAAATCATTAGTTTAATTACCACCTGCCACCATGGAAAGATCTCACAATCCCGTGGCCAGGCTGCTACTTCACACTATGGGCAGGCTCTCATGACGTCACAAGGTCACGTGGCCCGTATTGACCAATCAGCGAGTTTCATGACATACGACGAATTTTCCTCATGTCGTGAACCCTGACGCTATCGAATTAAAAAAAGTACGGTCTTTTCCTTTATTCTTTTATTCAAACTGGATATACGCTCAAGCCGAGGAACACCAGAGGACAAAATTGGGGGAACGATGCGGCAACTGCTGAAGCTGCGAAGTGTGATCGTCCCCGATATCCGACCTTGCGTGGGTTCCGGAGGAGACTGACTTAAAATCTGACCCTTCTGGAGTATTTACTGGCCGTTGAAAGGCTTTTCATTACCGGGCCTCAAGTCCGTCCGTCCGTCCGTCCGTCCGTCCGTCAGTCCGTCCATGAAATCGAGCCGCTAATGGCAAGGTGCTGGGAACATGCGGAGACCCCCTCCCCCTAGCTGCACTGTTCATTGTAGCGAAGCAGTCATCGCGGCGGGTGCCACGTGTATTGGCTTTTTTTTTGTTAAGGATAACTGATACACAAATGCAAACAATTCCTTTATTGAAATGCGAATTTCTAGTTAGCGCTGTGTCCGCTTTCTGATACATGCAAGCGCTCTGCGAAAAATATCTGGCGCACCGACTATCGCATGTGCCAATGGGAACTTATGGAGCATAGGGCGACTTGATGCTGCAGGTTTAATTGCTGTGCACAGAAACCGCGTCGAGTTGACAGCGCAACGCCATGTTGACGAAACTTTCAAACAATAAGTAACAGGTTTATTATTTACATTCAAAATTAAATCGCAACGTATGAAACATATTTTCTCTCAACGACTGTAATCAAGGACAAAGCTCTGATCCCATGTTGATTGGCATCTTCTGCAAAGGGAGTGGGCGTCCACGGCGAAAGAAGGCTTCCGGACCAAGCAGTGTCACCTGAAAGCAATAACAAGTATTTGTCTTGTATTACTCGCCAGCAATCCTATTAGATAGCAATTATACGTTAATGGAATATCATGGAAGAAGAAGATACCTAAACGGATACCTAGCTACACACAGGCGCCATCTGTGAAGGGCTTCCACATCGATAGCCGAGTAACTATCTTTGGAAGCCATGCTTTACGTTTTCCTATGAAGTTACCGTAACTGTGAGTTATAAAAGAACACTACATGTTGACGCCTGAAAGCTAGTAGTAATAGGAAAAACGCCGAAGTAGAGGTACGCCGTTAACTATTTTTACAACTTACGTCCTTGTTTTACACGCAACCGCATTGGCGGTGGCATGTCTGTCACTGACATCCAAAACTACCTTCAAGCTTTCACTGGCTGATAAAGAGCAGGCTCTTCGAAGTTTGTACATAATTCATGCAGTGACACTGTGCCTAGCTTTGTCACTAAATTCTGTTCCGTAACGCGGAAGTCTGTATTTGTTCTTTCCAAACCAGGGTGGAATATGAGTATTACACTGACGTGCTAATATGCTGTACAGTGTGATACACATTGTGAGTACCCTCGTAACTCACTCCCTGCATGGGCCTGTCAGGGCTCACAGTATTGCTAAATAAATGAATAAAATTAAATATTTCAATTTCAAGTGTAACACCTCTCCGGTTTGGTCATATCTTCAGATGACTTCTACTGAAACTGCATGAGTTCGACGTATTTCTATGCCTCAAAATGTTTCTCTGCTCCTCAAAAACAATTTTTAAAAACTAGCGGCCGCCTTGGTCAAATGTTTAGGGGAATCCCCCAAGGTGGAGTAGATTTGCAATAAGGAACTAATTACTCATTGACATCTACCAGAGCGCAGCCATACGGCTACAGAGGAAAGCTAACAGCTTTCTCAGAAACTTTGTAGTTTAAAAAGAAAAATTCGTCCTGGTCCGGGATTCGAACCCGGGACCACCGCTTCACCGCAGCAGTCGCTCTAGCTTTCCTTAAAAGCCGTATGGGTGCGCTCGGGTGGATGTTAAAGTGTAATAACTCCCTTATTAGTGGCCGCCTTCCCTGAAACACCTTTTACATAAGAATAGTCTCCGCTTTTGCTCCGTTAGATCAAATGGGGGCGCTTAGCGTCGCACAGATCTACTCACATAGTGGGACGCAGCTCTTGAGCGAGGCGCGGCCTGGGGGCCGGTGGCTCTGGATTGGCGGCGGGCTCCCTGCCTCCACCCCGGTAGAGCGACGACACCAGGCCGCCGATGTATGTCACCATCTCACCGCCAGGGTGCGTCGAACTTTGCTGCGCGAATGAAAAGACGCGTTCCTCAGACCCCGTGTGCAACTTAATGCTAACTAGTTGTCTCAAGAATAACAATAAGAGGCCTTAAAGTAAGGTTTAGTTTATGGTTTATGGGGGTTCAACGTCCCAAAGCGACTCAGGCTATGAGAGCCGCCGTATTGAAGGGCTCCGGAAATTTCGACCTCCTGGTGTTCTTGAACGTGCACTGACATTGCACAGTACACGGGCCTCTAGAATTTCGCCTCCATCGAAATTCGACCGCCGCGGCTGGGATCCTTAAAGTAAGGTGAAACAAGTTTATGCGTCAGCTGTGTTTGTAATAGGGACGTGGGCGCCCAAACGCCCAAATAGGGCTCCCAAACGACGCTGGTGATGTAATATTTAAATAAATTTATGGGTTATTTTGTTGGTTATAGGGGACATTTAAGTGGAGTCTTACCTCGCCATTCGTGCCAAAGTCGGCGGCCGTCATGCAGCGGCACACCAGCGCACACGTCGCCATGGTCCAGCACAGCACGATGAGCCACACGAAGATCTGCGAGGGATGATTGAGTACACGCATCAGTGGAAAAGAATCGAGAACAGTGAGAAGCGGAGATTGAACTGGCTGTAATAGCACATCTTCAGAGGATACAATATAGGCTGTATTTAGGCAGTGCACGTTTGTGTACGTGAGACCATATGCTTTTCAGTACAATTGTTCGGTAGACAGGTCAACAAAAAATAACTGGAGGCCATCTGGAGAGACCTTTTTTCTAATGCTGATGATGATAGCATTAATCTAAAGAGACGATAGAGAGAGCGAGGATCTGCATTGAACCTGTCCTGCGAGCAAAAGGGTTCGACCGTTAGGCATATAGATACAGAAGAGCGTATAGATACAGATACTCCGAGGAAAGTTCGCTAAGTTCGATAAAGCAACGACAATGAGTTCTATTTAGAACCGACGAGATGGATTCAAATACCTGCCGAAAGAGCGAGGCTGAAAGCATACCAAGTTTCGGCAATGCTTTGCATTTAAAGTAAAAAAATTCAACGACTAAGCCGCCGCGGTGGCTCAGTGGTTATGGCGCTCGGCTGCCAACCCGAAAAACATGGGTTCGATCCCGGCCGCAGCGGTCGAATTTCAATGGAGGCGAAATTCTACAGGCTCGTGTACTGTGCGATGTCACTGCACGTTAGAGGCTGGTCGAAACTTCCGGAGACCTTCACTGCGGCGTCCCTCATAGCCTAAATCGCTTGGGGACTTTAAACCCCTATAAACCACAAACCAAACTATAAACCAATCAAATACCAGCTGCCAGCGAGTGCATATGACAGCAAACTTTTAGCAACAGAACGCCATATTTTCCTATACATGAGTGTGTCAATCATGAACAAAGTGTCATTTTGCTATTAACAAACGCTCATCACTTTCCTCATTTTCATTAACCAGCGCAACAACTACGGCTAGTTAGAATCCGGTTCTTCTTGCGAACGTGCAGGAAAAGCTTTGTGAACCTTGCTTCTCGATCTGCGGATGGCTCACCTGCGTGGTGAGCCTCTCGTTGTACAGCGTGGCCACGCTGTCGTTCTCCCAAGCCGCGGGTCCGCCGGCTCGGGTCGTGCAGCTGTGCAAAAGGCAGAGGGGACGATAAAGGTTTTAGGGAACGCTTCAGACGTGGTCTGTCAACGTAATTCTCGGGTCGTGCAGCTGTGCAAAAGGCAGAGGAGACGGTAAAGACTTTAGGGAACGCTTCAGACGTGGTCTGTCAACGTAATTCTCGGGTCGTGCAGCTGTGCAAAAGGTAGAGGGGACGATAATGACTTTAGGGAACGCTTCAGACGTGGTCTGTCAACGTAATTCTCGGGTCGTGCAACTGTGCAAAAGGCAGAGGGGACGATAAAGGCTTTAGGGACCGCTTCAGACGTGGTCTGTCAATGTAATTCTCGGGTCGTGCAGCTGTGCAAAAGGCAGAGGGGACGATAAAGACCTTAGGAAATGCTTCAGACATGGTCTGTCAACGTAATTCTCGGGTCGTGCAGCTGTGCAAAAGGCAGAGGGGACGATAAATGCTTTAGGGAACGCTTCAGACGTGGTCTGTCAACGTAATTCTCGGGTCGTGCAGCAAAAGGCAGAGGAGACGATAAAGACTTTAGGGGACGCTTCAGACGTGGTCTGTCAACGTAATTCTCGGGTCGTGCAGCTGTGCAAAAGGTAGAGGGGACGATAATGACTTTAGGGAACGCTTCAGACGTGGTCTGTCAACGTAATTCTCGGGTCGTGCAGCTGTGCAAAAGGTAGAGAGGACGGTAAAGACTTTAGGGAACGCTTCAGACGTGGTCTGTCAACGTAATTCTCGGGTCGTGCAACTGTGCAAAATGCAGAGGGGACGATAAAGGCTTTAGGGACCGCTTCAGACGTGGTCTGTCAGTGTAATTCTCGGGTCGTGCAGCTGTGCAAAAGGTAGAGGGGACGATAATGACTTTAGGGAACGCTTCAGACGTGGTCTGTCAACGTAATTCTCGGGTCGTGCAACTGTGCAAAATGCAGAGGGGACGATAAAGGCTTTAGGGACCGCTTCAGACGTGGTCTGTCAGTGTAATTCTCGGGTCGTGCAGCTGTGCAAAAGGCAGAGGGGACGATAAATGCTTTAGGGAACGCTTCAGACGTGGTCTGTCAACGTAATTCTCGGGTCGTGCAGCAAAAGGCAGAGGAGACGATAAATACTTTAGGGGACGCTTCAGACGTGGTCTGTCAACGTAATTCTCGGTCGTGCAACTGTGCAAAAGGTAGAGGGGACGATAATGACTTCAGGGAACGCTTCAGACGTGGTCTGTCAACGTAATTCTCGGGTCGTGCAGCTGTGCAAAAGGCAGAGGGGACGATAAAGACCTTAGGAAATGCTTCAGACATGGTCTGTCAACGTAATTCTCGGGTCGTGCAGCTGTGCAAAAGGTAGAGGGGACGATAATGACTTTAGGGAACGCTTCAGACGTGGTCTGTCAACGTAATTCTCGGGTCGTGCAACTGTGCAAAATGCAGAGGGGACGATAAAGGCTTTAGGGACCGCTTCAGACGTGGTCTGTCAGTGTAATTCTCGGGTCGTGCAGCTGTGCAAAAGGCAGAGGGGACGATAAATGCTTTAGGGAACGCTTCAGACGTGGTCTGTCAACGTAATTCTCGGGTCGTGCAGCAAAAGGCAGAGGAGACGATAAATACTTTAGGGGACGCTTCAGACGTGGTCTGTCAACGTAATTCTCGGTCGTGCAGCTGTGCAAAAGGTAGAGGGGACGATAATGACTTCAGGGAACGCTTCAGACGTGGTCTGTCAACGTAATTCTCGGGTCGTGCAGCTGTGCAAAAGGTAGAGGGGACGGTAAAGACTATAGGGAACGCTTCAGACGTGGTCTGTCAACGTAATTCTCGGGTCGTGCAGCTGTGCAAAAGGTAGAGGGGACGATAATGACTTTAGGGAACGCTTCAGACGTGGTCTGTCAACGTAATTCTCGGGTCGTGCAACTGTGCAAAATGCAGAGGGGACGATAAAGGCTTTAGGGACCGCTTCAGACGTGGTCTGTCAATGTAATTCTCGGGTCGTGCAGCTGTGCAAAAGGCAGAGGGGACGATAAAGACCTTAGGAAATGCTTCAGACATGGTCTGTCAACGTAATTCTCGGGTCGTGCAGCTGTGCAAAAGGCAGAGGGGACGATAAATGCTTTAGGGAACGCTTCAGACGTGGTCTGTCAACGTAATTCTCGGGTCGTGCAGCAAAAGGCAGAGGAGACGATAAAGACTTTAGGGGACGCTTCAGACGTGGTCTGTCAACGTAATTCTCGGGTCGTGCAGCTGTGCAAAAGGCAGAGGGGACGATAAAGACCTTAGGAAACGCTTCAGACATGGTCTGTCAACGTAATTCTCGGGTCGTGCAGCTGTGCAAAAGGCAGAGGGGACGATAAAGACTTTAGGGAACACTTCAGACATGGTCTGTCAACGTAATTCTCGGGTCGTGCAGCTGTGCAAAAGGAAGAGGGGACGATAAAGACTAGGGAACGCTTCAGACGTGGTCTGTCAACGTAATTCTCGGGTCGTGCAGCTGTGCAAAAGGCAGAGGGGACAATAAAGTCTTTAGGGAACGCTTCACACGTGGTCTGTCAACGTAGTTCTTTTTATTTTTTCACCTCTGTGACTTTGGTCACAACCGGTGTCAACCATTTCATAGCTCATCAAGTGCAGACGAATTATACACACAAGAAGGGCCAGCCAGGCACCAGCACAAGACACGGTATAGGGCCAGCGCAGGTGGCCATTTTCAGCAGAATTCATAGACCATGGTAAAGTCTTAGTGTACTCACTTCCTCTGGACGCGAGCTTCTAGCTCGTGGAAGAAGGTGTTGACGCCGCTGGTCACCAGCCAGGCCATGATGAAGGTGAGCAACGCGAGCAGCGTGCTCAGCGCCGTGGCTGGTGGGACGATCTTCCACACGTGCACGATACTGAGCGAAGTAAGAGAACCCATCGTTACTAAAGAAAGAGGCTATAATTATTTCCACCACAACACCGCGACTAATTCGTGGCATTCGGGGAGAAAAGTGGCTTTCCAAGAATAACCACATTTTCCTTCCATTCCCTTTACCGTTGACGAAAACAGATTGCCCGCAAGGACATGATTTGTGCCATCTAAAATAGCGACGAAAGCTTATTCATGAACGGTGTTCAACCTATTTCATACTGACTCAGAACAATGCGACGGTAAGGCATTATAAGAAACAGCCTAAATTTAGTCGCACTAACTCGACGCATTTCAGCAGAAAACTTTTTTCACTAAATCATGGATATCTACTATGGTGTAAATTTGTAGAGAATATTCTATTTGCTTCTGTTTCGCACCCCGGTTATGTAACCCCCCCTCACATAATACCCCTGTCGGAGCCCGTGGGGTATTTGAATAAATAAATAAATGAATAAATAAATAAATAAATAAATAAATAAATAAATAAATAAATAAATAAAAGAGTGACCTTCCGCATATTTCGGAATTAACCCATTACGCTATCGCGTCATACCCTTCAGGCGGAGCTTTATTATCCCCTCCAATTTTTTCTAGTCAGAAAGGACCAAAAGGAGCAAAGGGAATCTCCGTTGAAGATTCCCTGCTCTGCCGCAACCAATAATGCCCCAAGGATCAAATATGGCTCCCTTAGAAATTAGACGCGCAAAAACGCCAGCGAGTCGCTGACGTCGCGCGATTGTCGTTGTCATCATCAGCAGCCTGACTACGCCTACTGCAGAGCAAAGGCCTCTCCCATTTTGCCAGCTGCGCCCACCCTGTGCCCGCAAACTTCCTAATCTCATCCGCCCACCTAACCTTCTGCCGCCCCCTGCTACGCTTGCCTTCTCTTCCAATAGACTCCGTTACCCTCAAGGACCTTGCCTAATTCGCACTACATATCCTGCCCAAGCCCGTTTTTTTCCTCTTGATTTCGACTATAGATTGTCATATAAAGTCGCGTTTGTTCCCTCACCCACTCTGATCGATTTGCTCAATTTGTCACGGCCGCGGCATGCCCGAGCAACTAGCGAGAAACCGTAACGAATCGTCCAAAGCCGGCAGCGCGACGTCCGCAATTAACTTGGCGCGATCAATGTTAGTCGATCTTTTACGATGCCTGCGACTTGTTTGGTGCTCCGTGAGCTTTACGCAAAGAATAGATTAAAATTGGCCATGCGACTACCGCGATGTGCTGCTCTGAGTGTTCAAGTCCGAATGACTAGTCTTTCATCACAAGGACCAAGAACAAAATTTAGCCCTACCCTACCCATTTTGACCAGGAACGTACTACTCTTCCACATTAGTTGAAAGGTTTGTGAAGTTTCTGAAAATTCATTTCCTCCTGCCGGACGCGAACTCTAGAGGGACTGCGGTGGCGATGCACTCACCTGTCGTCCTCTGGCACGCTCCGGCTGGGCGCGCACATGATGAAGAACCAGACGGAGATGATGCCGTACACGAACGAGGCGAGCAGGGCGAAGAGCACGAAGTTGCACAGCCCGTCGCCGCCCCACTCGGTGCGCGCCAGGTCGATGCGACAGTTGCCCGTCTTGACGTTCAGCTCGACCCAGGGATGCGTGTAGAGCATGCACTTGCCCATGGTCGTCTCCAGGCTCGAGTTCATGTTGCGGTAGCTGAGCAGCGCGCCCAGCGACGTGCCGATCGAGCAGACGTAGATGAGCACGTGCGTGGCCCGCCACACGCTCAGGTTCCGGTGCTCGGGCATGCTGCGCGGATGGAGGCGGCCGGGTCAACATCGAGGGCCTGGGGCTGCCGCCGACGATGGCTTCTCCCCTGCTTCTTCTTCTTCTTCTTTGGTGGTAGCTTCCGCTCCGCGTGACATCTGTCATCCTTGATGGTGGTGTTCGTTGTCTTGAGCATCAGGGCGTCGTCGCCCCAGGCCATGGCCATTCCCCAGAGTGTGTACATGCGCAATTTTCCTTCCACATCTGGGAAACAACAGTAACCCTCACTACGGTAGTAATATGGCAGCTAGAACTGAATAATTAAACAAAATTTACGATTGTTTTCTTCGCCGTTGTCTAATACCAATGGTGGAGCTGATGGTGGTGGTTTCAGGGCAAGTGCTATTAGCCCTTTTTACCAATGGAAGCACTAATTTTGACAGAGCCAGACGACGAAGCAGAACGAGCGCCTACTTTTGGTTGTTTCACTTTTACAGGCAGGAAAAATTTTTGTAGGTTTATTGCCATTAGCCAGAAATATGAACTCCAACCACAGGCTGGAGTTCATATTGGAGGTCTGCCTGGTTGTTGCCAGGCCAACAACCAGGCAGACCTCTCCTGCTTCATTAAAGTGTCTCTCCTCCTCCAATAATAGCAATATTAATTGTTTTGGGGGGAAAGGAAATGGCGCAGTATCTGTCTCGCATATCGGTGGACACCTGGACGGCGCCGTAAGGGAAGGGATAAAGGAGGGAGTGAAAGAAGAATGGAAGAGGTAGGTGCCGTAGTGGAGGGCTCCGCAATAATTTCGACCACCTGGGGATCTTTAACGTGCACCGACATCGCACAGCACACGGGCGCCTTAGCGTTTTGCCTCCATAAAAACGCAGCCGCCACGGTCGGGTTCGAACCCGGGAACACCGGATAAGTAGCCGAGCACTCTAACCCCTGAGCCACCGCGGCGGGACGCAGAATGCCTCGTGCGAAGGACGCAGAATGGCTGTCTGCATTACCACTCGCGCGTACCCCTAGCTGGTACGTGCGAATCAGTCTGAAGACAGGTCTTCACTCGAAACGAATAATATTTAGAATAATCTGTCGCGTTAGAGGCGATTATAACCAGAAGAAAAACAACATTGTCACCGTTGGGATCCGAACCAATGACCTCCGAATTTCGCGTCCGCAGTTCGGAGGTCATGGGCTCAGATCCAACCGGCGGCATGGCTGTTTTTTCTTCTGCTTTATAATTAATTGTCTTCAAGTGACAGATTAATGTGACTATTATTATCCCATTGATTAACATCACTAATTAAAAAATGCGGCTTGGTTTCGGGGGCTGTTTCCTTCGTATATATGTGTGCCCGCGTGCGTGTGTGTGCGTGGGTGCGTGCGTATAGTGAGGAAGCTAGAAGACGAAGTTGGCAGTGGCGTGCGACGGGGCATCAACAACAACAACAACACTCGCGCTTGGCCAGCGGCCATTAAGTCACCTCTTGTCCATCGTTCATCGCGCCTCATTCCTCGGCTGGCCGCCACGTATGTAACATTTGGTGGAGCATGCGGGGTACCACGCAACTCTCATATATCCTCCTGGCCATCGTTCTTCGGAGCCCTGCTGTACGTCTGCATCCTTCCGTCGGTTGCGGGTTCATGGTCCGTGTCATCCATGCCCCAGCCTGCCAGACTCGAACAGACCTCGCTGTTGCTCCCCCGCCCCATCCCCTCATACGTACAAAATAAAAAGGCTTTTTGGCGTGGCTGTGCACAAAATATCGTGCACTGTACGGTGGGCACTTAAAAGGACACTGAGGACAAAGGTATCAAATTTTTTTGTTCGTAAAATCTTATAGTTCGGCATTTTGTGGCTTTGTTGCCACTTGTCCGGCAGCGATAGGTGCATTTATTGCTAAGAGATTTGGATTCGAAGTTGCAAAACTTTTTCCGGCGCTAGCATTGAAACTCTGGACTCTCTGATGACGTACTAGGACATAACCTAGGATAAGGGCGACGTAAAGCGGCAGAAAAGGAAATGCGGACTACGTGATTCATGCTGTGGTTGCTGGCGGCGGCCGCATGCGCTCCCGCCTAGCAGCGGCAGCCGAGATGAAAACTACTGCCAGCCGGATGTTGAAGACCTCTGTCAGCCGTCATCGCTTCGTTTACGTTTGCACCAATGTTACGATGAATCCCGTTCCCGATTCCGACAAAGAAGTTCTCGGAAAGAACTGCAGCCTGCATTCGATCGGCGACCTCAACCCCACACAGCGTGCGATGCTATTGAGGGCTGAGACGGCGGGTCTTACAAGAAAGTCTAGCGCCAAGGGGTCGGCAGCGTCGCTCTCACCACCGTCACGACTGATGTGAGCGACTGGTACATGCGGATATGTTTAAATTATGTAATAATGGACCTCGTAGGGCTGGTTACGCAGCCCAGCGTCTTGGTACGTTAACGATGTGAACACGCCGAGCGGCCCGTTTGCTAACGCGGAGGCGCGTTGAACATTGGCTATACACAGCTTTTCCTTGTCGCAGTTGCGCGCCGTTGCGCGAATTTCTTCCACGGAGCACTTAGAAAGGCACTTGGAGGTCATCTGCTGCTCTGCCCCTGTAAATCGAGGCGCATAACGAAACCACGCGGGCAAGCAGAACGCATAGCCCCGAAGCACCCCATAACATACCGAAACTCAGCTGGCCGCCTGTTGCTCCGCCAACTGCACG
Organism: Amblyomma americanum; assembly: GCF_052857255.1. NCBI lineage: Eukaryota > Metazoa > Arthropoda > Arachnida > Ixodida > Ixodidae > Amblyomma > Amblyomma americanum. The sequence continues at coordinate 139,417,024 of NC_135505.1, read as the reverse complement.
TTTTCTCTGACTTCCAACATTCAAGTTTTGTTTTGTCCGTCTTCCTCGTGTGACAAAAGTGCACTAGTGGTTTCGAGACAAAACTTTTATACTGTAATATCGATCAAACATGTAACCTTCAGCCACCTTTGTCAGCCTCAGAGGTCTGTAGTTACGTCTCTCCTATTTCATCAACATCACGCTTGTACCTGCGAGATTATCCGGTGGCGGCGATACCTGTATTTTAGTTCTTGCTCTTTTCTACCTTACAAGAGGCTGGTTTACAAGAGGAGCTTGTATTCTGTAGCGATCGATACAAGCCAACTTTAATTTCTCCTTAGTTTCCCTTTAAGGTCGTTACGTGCAAAGGCATTTCACGTAAAGGCGTTTAACCGGCAGGCATTTACCATGAAGGCTTTCACTCCAACGTCTTTGCCCTAAAGGCCTTTTATCCTGAATGCATTGGCCACACACCTGGCAGGTTGCCCACAACCCGGTGGAGAGGTTGGCCGCCTGCCACAAAGCAGGCTTCAGGGACTTACATACCCAAAATCGGAAAATGTGCCTAGTGGTGCTTGTGCACTAAAAAATTGCTGACGGTTTAGCATTTCTAGCCACAAGATAAAAATAATACTAATAATAATTGGTTTTTGGGGAAAGGAAATGGAGCAGTATCTGTCTCAAATATCATTGGACACCTGGTCAGCGTCGTAAGGGAAGGGATAAAGGAGGGAGTGAAAGAAGAAAGGAAGAAAGAGGTTCCGTAGTGGAGAGCTCAGGAATAATTTCGACCACCCAGCGATCTTTAAACGTGCACTGACATCGCACAGCACACTCTGCCTACATACAAACGCAGCAAAATCAGGTTTTTGCAGGTTGACACCAACACCACTTACCTGAAAGCACATTTTCTTTCCTTTCGTAACTTGCACACAGATGGAAGTTGATGAAGATGACGATGTGCAATGCACAGCACAAGAGTGTCTTACAGTATAACACAAGGTGTGATCGACAGCAGCGTTAATATAGTGATCTTGTGCAATGGGAGGCAGTGATTAGAAACCTAGTTGCGGCAATATTTATTTTATTTCTCCAGGTTGGCCAAGGTCAACCTCATTCAAAGTCTCGTTTAATTTTCGTCATCACCCGCATCACATGACTAACTTCTGAGGCTTCACCACACACCAGCATTTTCCAGGTTAGGAGGACAATAGTGCTTTTGCACTAAAAGATTACTCTGCCTACAGCAGAACTATGCAGCTAGCCGAGCGCAAATTAAGAGCTGCTGTTGCGCATTATTTTACAGCTTCATGAAACCCATGGGCCTTTAGTGCTCATTGCAGCAAAGAGGGCTGCCCCCTTAGCTACCAAATGCATTCAGAGAAGTAGCCCTTGGAAAAGCTCTCGTCAACAAGACAGCAACCATTTCTTGCAGGCAAAGCCTTGGAAGTTTGTTTCCAATTTTTTTCTGTTAACAATAAGAACTCTAACTCTCTTCCAGTAATGTCAGGCGTTCCTCAGGGGTCTGTACTCGGCCCGCTATTTTTCCTAATATACTTTAATGATTTGCCATCACAAGTCACCTCTAATATACGCATGTTTTCTGACGACTGTGTAATTTATCGTGCAGTTACTAAACCCTCTAATCAAGCATCTCTTCAAAGTTATCTTAATGCTGTCCAAAACTGGTGTAACCAATGGCTAATGGAACTCAGCCCTCATAAGTGCACGCTTTTATCTGTCCACCGCCGTCGTAACCCTCTTATTCGTTCCTACGTAATCTCTGATGTGTCCATGGAACCAGTTCAGTCCTACTAGTATCTAGGTGTAACACTTTGTAGTGATCTTTCCTGGAGTTTGCATGTCACTAACACAATATCATTAGCCAATAGAGTGTAAGGCTTCTTAAAACACCATCTACATCATGGTCCTCAGCATGTTAAGTTACTAGCCTATAAGTCGTTTGTCAGGTCGAAGTTGGAATTCGCACCACCAGTTTGGAGTCCTAATCAAGCTTATCTCATTAATTCTCTTGAGTCCTTTTATAATCATGCGGCCAGGTTTATTCACGCATCCTATGCAAATAACATTAGTGTTTCCGCCTTGAAAACTGCATCTGGTTTACCGCCCTTATCACTCCGTCGTCGCACTTCCAGCTTATCTTTATTTCATAAAATCTTCAATAGTCCCATGCGCACCTCTCCTTACATTCTTCCTCCCCTAGCACGCATATCACTCCGCACCAGTCATCATTTTCATGTGGCTCGTCCACTCTCGCGCAATGTCACCTTTGCCAATTCCTTTTTTCGTCGCACAGCTGCAGACTGGAATGGCCTCCCAAGCGATATTGTCACCATCACCTGCTCATCCAAGTTCAATGAAAATATAACAAATTATGCACAATTGTAAGAATGCTTTCTTTATTAGTTCCCACCCCTTATGTAATACCCCAGTCATGGGGCCTTTAAGGCAATAAAATAAAATGAAATGAAGAAAGCAAATCCAGAAAACACCGTGATAATGGAAAAACAGTTTATTCTACTAAGCAGGGTGCAGCTTACAAAGGCAGTGTTACAAAAACTCCAAAGTATATACACATACACTTTAATGTGCATACTGCTACAATGCCTTTTATAACAATCAAATATAATATAACACCACTACTAACTGGCCCCCCTCTCTAAACACAAAACACAATCTTAGCGATCAGTGCACATTTTCAGGAAAGACAACATAAAAACAGTAAAGAACTGTTCCGTATATTCTGTTGAACAGATGCTACAACTGCATTTGTAAACAGTAGTATGACCTGGATATGGTCTACTCAAGCACCTGTACAAGTTTCTACATGTATCAACAACACCTCAATGGATTCTGCTGTCTTTCCCTTCAAATGGGGAAAGGCATTTCTCATGACTTGGAGACACTGAGAAACGAAGGGGCCCAAAAATGTCCTCTGAAATATATTGTTCATTTGTTGATGCACTTTCTAAGCATACCGCTATGGATAACTGATCCTCATAATGCATGTTTGAGGACAAAAGCCTTCCAAAAGTGCAAAGAAATGAAAACATTAGAATCTCAAACTTTTTCTTTTTATAATTCATGGCACAGTATTTGGCTGCCCTGCAGTTGCTATAAGTGAACAGCCAACTACTGCAATCAAGTACACCACAAAGAAGTGTGGATGTGCCATTTGGGTTTGTATACTACACGTTGGGCGAAACAACTGCAAAAGCTTATCATCTTTTGTAACATATTGTGTTAGTAGTTCATACTGCATTGACGCTTCCATTTTTATTTTAAAGGAACCCTGAAATGATTTAGATGGGCATATTCTAGTGCAACAGATCTGTAGAGGTGGTCTTTGTGGGTATTGGAGTCAAATTTGAAAGCCATGCATGGAGCATATCGCCAAATTGCCAACTGACTGGGGTGGGGACACATGGCAGTGAGGTGTCGCAAATCAGCTGTGAGCTTCTGCAAGCAGCGATTTTTAAAAATTATTTCAAAATTATGGGGTCCATGCAGAGCTTTAAAATTTGACTTGAATACCCACAAAGACCACCTCTACAGATCTGTTGCACTAGAATATGCCCATCAAAATCATTTCAAGGTCCCATTAAAGGCCAGATACACATCCATAAATGGCGTTGAAAGTTTAAGAGCAGTGCTAGAATAGCCTCGAAGTGATATCACACAGTTAACGGCTCACAACAATCACAGTTAATGGCTCATAACTCTGTCTAAACAGTAAGTAGTCAAAGGTGATCGGTGACGAACATTACACTTGGTCATGACCTGCAGAGAAAGTCACTATGAGCAATCTTTATGAAAGCAGAAAGAACGCAAATGTGAGACTGTGGAGTCTTTCAAAGGCTCAAAGACCATCACAAAAGCAGCCAGAAAAAATTCCATTCAGTTGCACAAACTTTGTAAAAGTAATCCCACTGGGACTGTGGCCGAAGCAGAGTACTGCTGCGTGGTGGCGCTGTTATTGACGGTGACACTCCCGCTCTGGTCACAGTATCAGTCCAAATTTTGACAATAACAGTCCATGTCTGAAACTGGGTGTTCCGCACAAAATATTAAATCACCGTTCTCCGTACATTGCTATACTCAGGTCTAACTCAAGAATGAAGTGGCAAATCCTCTAAAAGGAATCTGTCCACTACAATGTCACTGACCTATTGTCCTGGCATTGCTGCCAACTGCCTTGCACCTGCTAGTGTCGCATTGCAGGTGGCCAGCAGGTGCAAGGTTGTTGACTACAATGCTACGACAGTAGATGAATGCCATTGGTTGGCGGGCAACCTTTGAAGGACATTTGCCGCTTTGTTCGAGTTGTTGCCACTGTCAGGCCTGAACCTTAGCTGCATTTCTGAAGAAAAGCAATTCTGGCAATGATACACGCTTATTGTAATTGCCCCTTGAGGTTCCATAAATAATAACATCCATTAACAACTGCAAAGAAGTTCCATCAGCTGTTGATAAACAGGCAACTACGTACAAGTGAAATACGTTTTCTTGAAAGGTTTCTTTAATGAGCTTTAGCAGACAGGCAGTCTTTGTAATGCCACAAAAACCTGTAAACACCACTCATTTGTACCCCGCAGTCAACATCAGAGTGAGTGTAGTCAGTCAGCAAGTCACAAGCTCATTTTTTCAAAGGCTCTTTATCTGCGAGTTTCATGTGAAGAAATTATAAAAGGTAGTCTCTGTGAGGACATATTTTTGTACTGAAAAACTGAGCTGGTGATTAGTGAGCTATAGACCGATATGCATTAGGTATAATAATCTGCACTTGCCTGAGCATGATGGTACTAACTATGGATGACAAAGCAGCAAAACAGCTGTCAACTTTTTTTGTTAATCGTTACACAGCTTCCTCCCTCACAAAATGGTGTAATATTGTTTGCATTCTTATGAATATGTCTCCACATGCACCTCCTGCAGTGTTTTATTTTTACCTAGGTCATGTGGTATGTGATTTTAAAAGTACAGCCATCTCGTCAACAATGGAGCAATATCACAAACTGCAATGTTCATTTGCCGACAGTACATTAAGTTAGCTGCTTTAAGAAGTGTTATGACTCTACAGAGCAAAAGGATAATATGTCTGCAACAATAAATAATAATGTTGATTAAGTCCCTTGGACTCCTAAGGGCAGGGTGCTTTGCAACTATGGAAGAATGAACAGAACTCATCCTTGAGGTCCACTTAAGCTTAAGAAAAGCATGATAAGTTATCGTATTTCAAACACTCAAGGGAAAATTTTCTGTTGAAGTACCTTGTTACCCAAATCAATGCTTCTGTAAGGATCTATCAAGCTATCACTGATTAGGACAAAAGCCCTTTAGTGAGATTAGGTATACACAATGCCTGCGCTCCACGGAAAAAAATGTAGTCATGGAAAGTGAGCAGATAATTTGAGCCTTGTGAAGTTTGATATCCCACATTTCTTTCATCAACATGGTATGAGCACTGTAGTGAGCTAGTACAGTAAACTACGTCTTAAATCACCAAATGCCAGCTGAAGTAAGCAAATATGCCAGACGATAGGTCTACAACACCAGGAATGGAAATCTCTAATTCATCACAGCACCTTTCTGCAGCCCTCTGAAAGATACAAGGAGTATCGATCCACTACAAAATATGTAGTTTACAATCCGCTTACATTGCATATGTTACATTGCTTACATTGCATCAGTTAAACTGACTAAACACTGGCCTCAATGGTTTGTTTAGAATAATTGTAGATTAGTCATATACAACTTTGGGTCAACAATACAATACATTTTCATGTAACTGATTACTCATTATACTAGAGCTGTACAGCAAATTCGTCACTAATATACAGTAGAAATAGCATGTCATTAATTAAATAGGTGCTATCTGTCCATGCTGCAAGTCAGTGTACGAGTTTCATCAAACCATTCTGTTACTAGTTAGGTGCAATTCATTCACTCACATAGACTTGTAGATAGTTCTGGTGCTTGTTTTGTTTCATGAAGCATAAAATGCCTAAACCTCGCTAGGAAAGCAGTCTAGTTTATGTGCAGCAAACTCGATAATTGAAACTCAAAAGAGACCAAAAATTTGTTTGAATTATGTGGGATTCAAATGTAAAGGAAGGCTCTTCAATACACTTGATGTTGATGGGTGCAAAGTGCGAGTTTGAATTAAGAGAGTTAAGTTTTTGATTCCAGACGGAGCCAAGCAATGTTTGCTTGCAAGGAGCAGAGGCTGACATGCCAAAGAGGGCCACCGAGCAAATGAACTTTCGCTTTCTGACCGGCTGACCAACCGGTAGTTTTCCCTCCACCGAAAAAAATGCGCTAAGCTGGAGAAGGGTGTGAGCATACTCACAGCATAAATGGAAAATTACGAATGCCTGGAGTGCCATATTTTCCCTCTAGGTTCATTCCTTAAGAAGTATGAGCAACACGTCATTTTCGGTTTCAGTACAGACAAGACAAAAGCACATTAATCCATAACGTCGTACAGTTCATGTGACTCTGCTTTTGCTTTGGTGTTTTAGTGCTGTATTCAGTGCTTTTTCATGCTTGCGCGCCATGCTATTTAAGTTGAAACTGCCCATCAGCCTTACTATTGTTAACCGTGTACATAAAAAAAACCGTACTTGTTTTCAACTTTTTTGCTCCTTTTTAACTTTTGCTTCAGGATGCCTTTTTTGGCCCCTGCTTGCCACATAGTCTGTATTATTCAAATTAACATATTACGTACCTACACAGACTACGCTCGTAATTGCCTTTGATGCACCATTATTATATAAAAATCTATGACAAATCACACAGACCATCTGGACAGTGATGATCACAGGCAATGCTGCTTCATGATATTACAATATTAAACAATTCTGGGATGTGTTTGTCACCACCAAACTGCACCATTTATAAATAAAATAAAGAAGAAATTAAACCATTCCAGAATTACAGTGCCTTCCCTAAGAATAACCTATCTTTCATTCTGAAAACACAATGCAAAAAATGATGTACAGCTGGTCCAACACAAAGAGCTACACCATTAATTTGCTAAAACAGGAACTTGAACATGACATATGGTTGATGCCACAGTACAAATGACCACAGAAAAAAAAAAAAAACAGACTGTAAGCCACTTTCATTGGCTACAACAAACAGGAAGATCATGGAGTAAGTAAAGGAAGCACACTTCGATAACCTCATTTTTCTTTTTTGCCCGAGTTATAACAGTCAAAGAGAAATCGAAGGAATTGAGGAAGGAAGACAAATCCTGTAAGCCAATCCCACCCATACATGACTCAATAGTAACTCATATCCACTCACTTGCTCGCTCAGTCAATCAAACAAACAATCAATCAGTTGGACAATCACTCGGTCAATCAATTTATCAACCAATCATTCATTCCCTCACTTAAAGCACCAGTCACTGACATTTCAAAGGCTTCGCCTAAGTGCTCTCTTGCTTCAAAGACTTTATGTTTTGAACTCTAACAGCTTTCAAGCAATTGCACTAGTTTTTTGCCACAAACACAAAATGTGAACTGAGCAATTCATTTTGCAAAATTATCTGTATGCAAACCATGACTCATAGGCTCCTCACACATGAAACTCTAGGAGCAGTAGCCTTCAAGTACTATATGCCACTGCTCTCTGATACAGGCAAAAAGGCCCAACATTAATGCTGATGAGCACTGGCTTGATTGACATTAGTGTTCATGTTTTAATACATGTGAACAGTGGTAAAAGCATGCCTCAAAATCATATCTGTCTACTCTTGCTTTTATAAAAGTTCAGACTCAAGCTAGTATTTCAAGTTTCATCTGAGGTGCCTCAAATTTCATTAAAGAAAAGACCAGTGTTGAATAGATGCAAGCAACGTGCTGAGATGTTCAAGGTAGAAGATACTATCAGTTGAAATGAACTTCAAAAGGAAAAGTACGAAACGAGAAAGCGCTTTATGCATTATTGTCTAAGTTAAAAATGTAGCTGCATCTGTGTGTGATGCATCAAATCAAAATGTGGATTATGGCACATTTTATGCTTATCGATTTACAGATCGACAGAGTAGCAGTTAAATTCCAAACACATCCGATTTATTTCGGCAAAAACGCCCGGCCTGATCATGATGCAAATTTAGACTTTATGCATAAAAGAAAACTGATGTAAAATGTTCAAGATCATGCTCAATCTTAATTGATCAGAGAAGTTAATCACATCATGATGACCGGCAGCCATAATATCATTTGACTCTCTTCGTTTAGCAGTGATGGCACATCACTGGTGTAACACAATACATAAATATCAGTGCAACGTGAACATCTCAGCAGAGATCCGCCAGGTAGAGATGCAAATTAGTGAGAAAAGAATGCCATATTCTGGATAAAGTGTCACGAGGAGAAACTCAAGTGTTTCAGTATGGACACGGCACCTTCCTCACGATTGACTGGGTGAGTGAGTAATGGTTTTCAACATGCATGAAAATATCAGTCTATAAGCATTTCTGGATTTGACATCCACTAATACGTCGTCACTGTGGCTGGATTTGAACCTGAGACATTGTGCTCGGTAGCAGAATGCCATAGCCACTAAGCCTATGTGGCACAAAACAAAGGATACAAGCCCAAAACTAAAACATCCGTTGTCATCAGTTATCAAATACCAAATAAACTGCAATAAGAAAAAAAATGTCAAAACAATTTGCAAACTATGCCAACTTTTTTAAATATATGACATATTAAACATTTTGATCGTTTTTCCACCAGCATCACAGTTTGAACATAAAACAGAATTTGCTTAGTTGAAACATTCCATGTCTATTTCAACTCTAACAAAGGCATGAAAAAAAAAAGACTCCCAAAGACAACCACACAATCCAAGCAGTCTGAGCATTCTATCATAAGTTGCCTAATCCAAGATCGAGCAACAACTGCAGACAGACAGTCTAGGTGAGCTTTTAAGTCCTTAAGCAGTATGGGTATAAATCAGGTTTAAGCAAAGTTATTTAAGAAATATTCTTACATAACTACACACAACCTTCATACAGTAAATAAAGGTCATTTAAATGAAACACAAATATGACCGGCCGACCAGCGGCGTATGTATAGAAGCCATTGACAAATCTACAAAATAATCAAGCTCTCAACTGAGCACAAATGCAGCCTAATCTCAGAGTGACCAACAATTGGCCACAGTGTCAAAAAGAAGCACAGATAACTTTTAACAACCTGTCAATGCTGTCTTCGCATAGACATCACCTCAACTTTCATGACTCCCACGGACAACGTGCATGGCCTTTGCACCTTATTAAGATAAAGCGAAAAGCGAACTGTACAAACTCAAAGGACATTTTCCCACGAAGGAGCAAAGAGTCCGCAATAAGTAGACTAGAAGGATATCCATTCAAAGAAGACAGAAAAGATGAAACCAGTCTGACTGGACAACGAGAAGACACAGGGCTCATAGATTAAACTGGCAAAAATCGAAGGACATTTGTTGACGAAGAAGTAAGCAGTTCGCAATAAGTAGATTAGAACAATATCCGTGCAAAGAAGACAGAAAAGATGACACCAGTCTGACTGGACAAAGATAAGACACAGGACTCATAGACTGGACTCCACGCATAATTCAGTGGGAGAGCAGTCTGGCTTAGGTGTGCTGTGGGCTTGATTCGCTGAGGGAGGTTTGGTATGTGGAGCTACTCGCGGCTTCATCACCGATAGGTTCGTACTGCAAGAGAAAAACAATCAAACAAATGACTACCCAAAGTAGTAAAAGGCAGTTTTTTAATCTAGCATTCTGCAAATCAGTGACATGTATCTAACTTAATTTTCAGCCAAAACAGGTTGAAAGAATATACAGGTGAGGAAATACTCCATGGGCTGTGAGGAAACAACAAGCTAATGTCACATAAAATGAGACGCCCCAGTAAAGGCGCACGCAGTGGTGACACCTTCCGGCGTAGCCTGAAAGTTCCCAGCTGGTACATTGCTGTATGACTGAGGGCAACACTGAACACCAGGCAAACTTCACAGTTCTTTGCACACTTGGAAATGCTGATTTTCCCGATAAAAACTTCCACTGAAAATCCCCCATGACAAAAAATAGCAACACTGTTAACAAGATGGTTGTCTGTTTGGCCACCAGATGGTGCCAGTCTGAAAGTGACTCTGAATTGTGACATTATTGCACCATACCGAAGAAGTTTCCACTCCTCTACATTTGTAACAACGGCAAAAAAAAATTTAGTTGGATGTCAGCCCTGTAAAAATTGCACTGTGAGTATATGTGGCTGCAAGAGTTTTCAGAACACAGATGTTGTCACAGATCTATAATATGAGCGGTTAAAGAATGCCGTTCGCTACTTCCCTGCATACCTACCTTAACTCTCTTTTTGGCTCAACAACTTACACAGAAGAACCAAAAAAGACTGGTTTTAGTGCTTGCAATGCTTTCTGTAGCTACTCCACAGTATTTTCAATGCTGCATCTCGTGAAAGCTACAGTCAAAGCAATCAAAACATGTTTTGACAGCTGTTTGAATGGGTTTCAAAACAGATGTTAAAGACAGTGCCCTCACGATTATTAAAACTGCTTCCATTAGAAATTAAAGTGACCATTACAAGAACTGAAAGACAGCAGCGGCCTCTGTGTGCAATACACTTAACAATTAGATGATTTCAGTCTACTTTCAAGGAATACCGAACGCTATGCACTCAACCAGCTTTCACAACAGCACTCCATTCAAGCACTTGTTTGTAAGCAACAACTTCTTCTTGAACGAGAAGATACAAGTTAAAAGCCTGGCTCACTTGTGCTGTTCCCTGTAGTTCTGGAAATCAAGGTGACAAAGCAACCATGACAAAGAGACTGGCTGTGTCTTTGCATCGGATTAAGTACTCCTCAAACTTATGTACAACTCGTGTGCAGCTGCAGGAAGAGGTAAAGAAAGCATTGTTCACCTTTCTAAATCTATTGACGTGTTGAGTAGCTCAACTAGGCAGGTATGCCATTTGCATGTGGGAAAGAATGCCTAATTATGCCAGGACAGGCACGAGACAGCTTCTTTTTTATCAGAACAAGCCTGAATGCACTGTGTAGGACCCTACCATTTCATGACCTGCAAAGCTTTTCATGCTTTCGTTCCTGCTTCAGAACTTGAAAAAAGGTCTGTAAATTTTTTCCAAAACTTTTGTAGCCACTAGTATGTAAGGAATAATAAGAAAGTTAAAAAATTAGATGCACCCAGGACACCAGCACTTGGTGCCTTTAAGTCTTAACAATATGCATTCAAACAGACAACTTCATAATACTCAGTCGTTTAACCTTCCTTTTAATGCCCTTAGACACCTCAAGAAATTCAGCCATGCGATTATTCGCACACTGCACTGCACACAGGAATAGCAGAACTTGGTTACTTGAAGGAAAAAAATACTTGATTACACTTGGATGCTTGAAAAAATACTTGGCTGAACTTGGTTAATCAAAGGAAACAAAGAACTCAGCAGAAAAAAGAGAAATATTTGAATTGGTCAGTGGCAGTTAAAATAAGTTGCAGTTAGGGATCGCACGACAGCCTGAGCTGCCTGCACCGTACCGTTCAATACTGACCTCCTCCATTCCAATGCATTCATAATGCCACTGCAATAGACACGAAATGAATTGAACAGATGCGACTATGCTGCAGCAAAATAACACAAAACTTATGAACAGCGGCAAGTGCCCATGGGCACACTTGCATAAAATAGTACCTCACCAACAGTTAAAATGCCCTTTCATGAGAGACCACCTCTTTAAGACACGAAGTGATTTTTGCCGCCTATCAAGGAAAATGTAGGCCATGACATCTGCTATAGTTTACCACAACTGAGAAGCCCCGCCCACATCCATGACCACTATTGACTGTTCCTCCAAGACAAAGTAGTAGTCCATTGTTAAAGCTTTTCGTGTTACCAGAACAAAAAATCTAATCACAACATTTTTGATGCCTCTCATTTGTTTAATACCAGTGTAAAAAATTTTAATGTAGATTTCATTTGCTGCCATGATTGGTCAGTGCTTTAAAACAGCACCCTGGGGGCCATAGCCTGTTCTTGCTAACTGCTGTGTTTATAGGTTGTGTCCTACTTTAGACATTGCTAATGCCTTGAATTCAAGTAAGAATCTCTCAATGCTCTAGTTCCCTAAACTCTCAAGGAAACCTACATAATTATGAACTGGAATAAATTTAAATCAATCAATCAATCAATCAATCAATCAATCAATCAATCAATCAAATGACTAGGTAAATTGCATACAAGCTAAAAAAATTTCATCTTCAGATTCCCTCCACATTATCTGGGCTCTGCAAAGTCAAGCTTTCATTCCACATTTACAAGAACCGATTGCCTCGACTGTCACAATATCCAAGTATCCTAAGCACAACAGTGGTCATGGCAACAGCGTAACAGATGGCAGACAAGCAGGCATGGCACTGCATGCAATCAAGGCTATTGATTAGCAGTGTGGTGTACGGCTTATTCAACAGTTGTACGATGACTATATCAGAGTGCTAGAACCCATGATAAGTTCTGTTCCTGTGACTGTTCACAGAAGAGCACTAGGGAATTTAGAATTCCCTAGAATTTAACATACTATCTAGTTTTTTGAGATTCCCTAGGCTTAAGTGTAGTCTTGTCGTGTCTTAGCCATGCCATTAGTCGTAACAGCAGTAAACAGACTTCTGCACCACTGCGGACTGCTTTGCTGTTAATTTTCAGTTTACCTCTGCATTCTCTTTTGGTCTCTCCATTTTGCTCTTTTTCTACGACAGATCTGACCAGGGTTCCCTGGTTGAGCAAACTAAAACAACGCTGTGAAGACACTCCAGAGAAGGTTGCATTGCACTGTGATATTTTCCAGGCCCCTAACGTATCCTTTAATGGCACATTCACACTGGGGTTAAAAGTCGCTTCTGTGGCCAGCATTCTGGCAGAAAGCCTAATGCTACATGAGATCTGTCCCAGATGATTTCTGCAGCCAAAAGAAAAAAAAAATGCTGCATTTTCCACAAGCCAAAGGAATGTGAACTGAACTGGAAGTTGTGTTCGTGCATTGACATCTGGTACAACCATGCAACATGGTAGGTTACAAAGGCTTTTTCCAGAAAATGACAAAATACTGCACTGGTGAAACCCGATTATTTTTTCCAGAGTTCCGAGAGCTCACAGTTGTGACCACAGTGGGGGATTCATAAGATGTGAGCAAAAGAACACATGGGCGCCAAAACATTTCGCTCGCAACTCACAAGGAACAATCCACTGTGAACAAAGAAGCTTAAGCCGAAAGAATGAGGACAGTATGGTGGTGTGACCTTTTACTGCTCTGTTTTCCTTGAAGAAGTGAGCAAGAAAGAAATAAAGAAAGAAAGGAACCAATGTCATTGCTCCATCACACAACTCTTCAGAATTTCCCTAATTAGCCATATGTACTAACTGGAGACCACTGTCACTGCATTTCAAATAACCCACTAAATATTTCCATTTGTGCAGTTCAGATAAGAGAATGCTAGTCTAATTTACCTCAGGGAATTCCCTACACAGTACCAGATTTCAATAAGGGAGCAAATACTCCCTAATGGCCACCCTCCTGTGGATGCCAACACTTATTTGCTCCCTAAATTCGTCCCTAATTCGAATAAGACATTGGCAAACTTAAAACCAGGCACCAAACTTGAATAAAGCAAACTAGTAGCAACGGTTTACTCTGCATGTAAGCAACTGCTGTTCTTCGGCACTGTACATAAAGCAAGTGTACAGTCTAATGGACTTAAGGCAATCACTTCAGGCTTAACAAACTCAGATTAAACTGCTCTAATACGGTTTTGTTTTGCAAGAATGCTGCAACATAAACATGAGCTTAGTTCACCGAAGGATTCCTGTGTCCTGCACCATCATGTTTGTTGTGGACTAAGTGACCGTCGTGTCAGGAAAAATCTCTTGGTCCGTTTTAGCCAGAACGAATATAATAACCATCAAACCACACCAAAAGTGTACTGCTTTGTTAATGTTGTGACCCGCAAGCAACACGCCTCCTGTGCAATCACCGGCACGCACTTTTAAGCCAGCTGCTAGCTGTGGCGTACAGTGATTACCTAAGTGTGTTGAGTCGGAGGTGTGGGCGTTGGATGAGTACTATCTCGACCATGCAAAAACCATAGCGCCAAACTACATTCTGTAGACTGTCTAAGACTTTGTTGCCTTTGACAACTATATATTGCAACTTTTAGGCTTCTCCTTAACTTCACGCCACATAAATGCAGCTCACGTCATCACCAAATCTTCTTTTTCACAAGTTGAAACACTGCAAGTAGGCAACAGACTAAAAAACTAAGTATTCAAACGCTGTCCCATCCACTTCTTTCCTTGATACATGAACCACTTGCACTGTTTCTAACTGTCAAGCACACATCAACTACCTGGCCAAAAAGTTCTCACCAAGGTGTTTTTAAAATAGTACCCCAAAAAAGGACCACCTCAACAACGAAGACCTACTCATCCAAGCCAGAATTTTTGTTCTCACCGATTAATGTTATTTGCTGACAACCTGTACTGGACCTGTGATATACAGCTACTGAAATCCAGTAATGCTCCTTATTTCTGTTGCAAAGTAAGCCTAAATTTGGTTGATATGATGACTTAACTGATTACTAATGATAAATTAAGGTAGATTAGTACATTATGAGGTAGTTATACTAACTCGATTGGTCATAAAACGATGCACAGAAAACACAGTAAGGAAGGCTAGGCTGCCTGCTTAAACTGTTGTTGCAACCAGACTTGTGTCGCAAGAAATAATGTGATGCCATAAGCCAATGTTTCGGAGCCATTAGCATAACTTGTTCTGAATAAAAATCGACGAAAAAAAAATGTAAAATCGCATCCAGCAACATATAGAAGTAACTACTTACTTTGACAAATTTAATATACAGTAAAAATCATGATTTTATGACTTGGCTAACTGCTCATGTGTTCCTTCACAAAAACAAAAGAAGAAGAAAAAAACTGAAGGCAGAACATGTAAGGCTGCACATATATAGGTTTAACCCTGGGATGGTGAACTTAAGATTATCCTAGGTATAGTCAAATTACTTGCTGCATAAAGAAAATCTAAATGATAAAAAGGCCGAAAAGTTGAGTTCCTACAGAAAAAAAAGGGATGAACTTAAATAAAACTGTCACTCACCTTCCCTTGTAAAATGAAACACATAGCATTAAAAAAGAATGCCAATGATATCGTGAAGCAGTGGAATCAATGAAAGAAGTTGGATTCATAGCTGTACGCCCGAGGTTAAATATAATATATAGTATATGGTATACTATATGCTAACATAAGATATCTACACCTGAACCTTAAACAAGAAACTGAGCAATTGAGTAGCATCACCGATGGGCCAGTGATGAATATATAATAAATTATCAGGCTAGATATCAATAAAATAAAATATTGAATGAAAATTTCATCATTTGTTTGGCTTTGATTGCCTTAGGTTAGGTGCAGCATTCTAAAGAACTGAACATCTGAATGAGTCCTGCTTGCACCACTCTGCAGCTTTCAATGTTTACCATATAAAAAAAATTAGAGCCTATGATCTGCGTATCGCCTGCAATTCACAGATGCACACTAACCATGACTTTGTGCTACTGCAGTGTTCAAAAATTGAAGCTAAACCCAGCCAAGACCTCAACAATATTGTCATGGGCCGATGACAAAGACTGCTCTCCTGCTCGCTGCCAGGTGCTCGGCTGCCACTCTCTCTGTTCTACTCTCTTTAGGTATATACAATAGACTCCCTTTCAGAAGGACTTGAAGGGACCAGAAAATCTGTTCGTCTTTACCAGAAGTTTGTCTTAAAGGACAACTGCATAGATTTTAGAAATCGATGAGCTTAAAGGGGTCGAATTTAAGCAATGCGGAGTCCTTTTGGGCTAGCGTTTGAAATGGAGACGTAATCGCCAATTAAAATTTGTGATGGCCTTCAAGCTTCTCCGCAGCGCAGCGCAGTGCCAAGTAAGGGGCGCACGATAATGTCGACCAAGATACAGGTACATGAGCATTGCAGAGAGGCTTGGTTTGATGGAAAAAAAACCAACTCAACCAAAAAAGGCACAGCAGGTTGTGGCTGACAGCAGTGGAGATTTGAAATCTTGCCTTCCATGACGTCACACTAGGCTTCCCGGCACTCCTCCAGTGCTTTGAGGAGAAGCTTAAAATTTAATAGTTCATTATATCACTGTTTTAAATGCTAGCCCAAAAACACTTGGCATGCTTCACCTGGAGACTATATACATTTGAATCCTTGAACATCGCAGAATTCTCAAAAACCGGTGCTGTTTCCCTTTAAAGGATTAGACACACCAAATTTTTATATGCATATTTTTTTCTTTGGAGTTATGCACTGGACAGTGGCATACATAAGGCACGACGTGTAATTCACTTATGGCAGCCGAATAATATATATCTGAATTATTTTTCTTGTGTCGTTTTAGTTTCAAAAGCCGACCAGCGGTTGTGAAGTACAAGACGCATTCAGGTCACGTGAGGTGTGCAAAAACTGCAATATAGTTGCTGCTATAGTCGGACACAAGCAGTCAGACAAAAGCTGCTATAGTCGGAGTGAAGCAGCTTTTCCCCATCAAAGGACCCCTTTCCAGCCACTGGCATCGGCCGATTCTCATGAACCTGCTAGCGTGACAATGCAGGGAGTGTCAGATGAAAGGGGACAGTCCCCTCCCTCCGTGGTCAGGGATGGTGTCCCCCCCTGCACTGTCACGCTGCTCCTTGCATTGTCACGCTAGCAGGTTCACGAGAATCAGCCAACGCCATTGGCTGGAAGGTTGTCCTTTGATGGGGAAAAACCACTTCGTTCTTGAGTTGTATCTGACTATACTCGGCGATAGCAACAGCCATTCGTAGTACTTTGGTTCAGGTTCCGACATTTAGGGCGGCATTAAAGGAGAAATTGTGCTTATGAGAGCCCCTTCATGAACTTCGTTTGACAAGTATTTTGCCATAGAAATTCCTCTATGATGTTGTTGGTGGCGAAATACTTGTCGCTCTTCCTTCTTTAGCGACTCTTCTGTCCTCGTCCTTCCTTAGTTGTTTCGCGCTAAAAGTATTCCTTTTCCACGATGAAGCAACTCGTCCAACAGAATGCTTTATTGGATGCCGGACTATCACCGCTTTCATGATTCTGCCAATTTCCGCGACTCTCAGACCCACCCCTTCGCAACACCAACATTCGGGCTCCCGATTCAGCCACTCACTATCGACCCAGCGACACCAATCTTCCTTACGTTAACCTAATCGCACCCTTTTTCCGGCACCATAACAAACACATCCAGTCGATAAAACTGACGAATGCAGCGTCTGGAGGTGACGTTGCACTCAAGACCCGCCTCTAAATTCCTTTTCTAAATTTCCTCATTAGATAGAACTTGCTTGCCGTGCAAGTGGACAGTATACTTGTTCCAATGCCCCCTTAAGTAATGCTTGGCCATGATTCTTTTAGCAACCATTCAGCCCTCAATCGCTGTGCCTGGATGGACTGGAGCTGGAGTTTCTGCATCAATTAACAGCACCTCAACCACATCAAGCAAAAAAGACATCAATCTTCTTAAGAGAATTGATGAAGGAACAAAATACTTTTTTTCTATCTGCAGTTTGGGCACTGACAAATCCCTGTGGATGACAAAGACCACGAAAAGACCGCATTCGTTGCACCTGATAGCTTAGCTTATATCATTTTGAAATCAAGTCGTGCCGCCTCTGCCATGCAATGGACACCTTTGAACGAATGATGGCCTTCCTCCTTTGGGGCTCTAAATTTTATACCTCTCTGTGTCAGCTAGACGACGCGGCTTTCTCATCAACATTTTCCATGCACCTAAAAACACTCACAGTTATTCTCGCCACGTTCTGCCAAGCCAGCTTGCAACTCAAATTCTCAAAATGGCAATTCAGTTTGCACCAACTCAAGATTCCTGGCCACCTGGCTGATGTCTACAGCATACAACCAGACTGTGATAAAGTTCTAGGCCAGTTTCTTATTCCCTGCCCATCCAGGAAAGAAAGCAGCTTTGTTGGCCTGTGCTCATATTTTTGACATTTGATCAAAGATTTCACCAGCATAGCTGATCCTTTTGCTTAAAATGACACTACTTTTTTCTGGGGCCCTGCCCAAAAGAAGGCCTTTTCTTTAGTAATCGATTTCTTCACCTCACTACCATTACGGCCCATTTCAACCGGTTGGCACCGACCGAAATCTGCGCAGACCCTGCAGATTTGGGATCAGAGCCATGGTAGCACATCCTAACTATGGCATGGTCAAGACCATGTCTTTCTTATACCAGCCGACTTCTTTCCACCGTCAAGCGCAATTAATGAATTACTAAGCACGAGTGTCTTGCCCTTCTGTGGGCTGTCGCTAAGTTCAGAGCCTACCTGTTAGGCCGTTCTTTCTCAGCTGTGACTGGGAACCATGTTCTTTGTTGGCTCTCTTCACTGAAAGACCCCATTGGCGGTCTGGGTACCTCGGCATCGCGCATCCAAAAGGATTCGTACGCCATTGTACAAGTCAGGGAGTCTCCTCCACCAAGTTGCCCATGACTGCCTCTCTCGGCACCATGTGCGGTCACCTGATCCTGGTGAAAATGATATTGAACCTCGCCCCTTCACTATCTCGGATCAGCTCAACATCACAAACAAACAGCATCAGGGCTCCTCCTTACAAGCCCATATCCTTCACTCTGACTCTGTTCTCCAGCATAGCACAGCGGCTGCTACCACAATGGTCCTTACTACAATGTGGTTTCCAGGCGGTCACTGCAGTGGACCATTTATACATCATTCCATCCTTCGCTGACCCAGCAACCAAGGTACGCTGATGTTGTCCTTGTCACATAAGCAAGGACGACCTTGCAGGTGGCCTAGCTGTGGCAGCTGACATGTGCACGAGAAGAGCTCTAGGTTTCCTCCTCAAAAGGGGGCAAGGTACTCTGATGCACTTATGTTCTCTCTCGGTATAAGCGTAACATCGCGCCTACTTTTCAGCATTTCAGAACTGATGGAAACAAGCTGAGGACAGCCTAACAGGTGAAATTTAATACCCTGAATCTCTATGCCCTTAGACTGCCTCTCGCATCAACTTAATGCTGCAGCTGCAAAAACTACTGGGACAAAATGCTGTCACACTTATGTGATGCTTATTTGCTCATCATAGCCCCTTAATGAGTCTGCCTGACTGTGCACTGACTACAAGTGTGCACTGGCCTACGAACGCAACGGTGACTCTGCAGGAAAGTGAGTTTTTAATTACCGTTAATAAGATTCAAGTGATTTTCGTCCAAGCTTGGATGGCTCATAAACTCTCAAACACTCTTGACTCAAATGGACCAGCAGTGCCAGTGGAGGGCTACTCTACGGTTCTGCTCTGTCCTGGACTTCTGTTGGAATACAGTGTGTGCCACAAGAAATAAAAATGAATTCTTATTACGCGCTTAACTCGGTTCAACATTTAGCAGAGCGTAAAAATGGATCCAGCTACCCACACAGCAGATGAGAACGGAGCCTGTTGAAAAAGCAAGGAAGATAACCCGGTGATGAAAACGAAACTTGGACGGCCGTCTACTCCAAGTTCATGATGTAAGAGGAGGTTCTTGAAACATATGCATGGCCCATCATTGTTTAGCATGCTAAGATCCAGCAATGCTAAGTAATCAAGCCGATCTTTGTGATACCTCCTGTATGGCCAGTTTTCAGAACCTAACGGACATATAAGCCATCTGTAAGTTTCGGCATCAACTGTCAGCAATATCCAAAATGTTCTTAGCTGCTCTAAAAAATTCACTACAGTGCCGCATATGATGTGAAACATTGCAGAACCCCAAATCTTGGTAGCTGACATGGAAATTTTTTGAACACAAGACATCCAGGGCGTTGTGCGACCCTATAATTAGAGTGCTCGGCAGCTCAGACAGGCGACGTGCTGGTTCCAGGCACCTCTTGTACAGGGACCAATCACTGCTCTATTCCCAGCAGCGAAAAGCTGAATGTCGAAGCAAAATACAGTTTCTGAAACAGGATGACACCACTAACCAAACTGCATGATCGGATGTTACTAGCGCTCTAATAAATTCATTTTCTTTTCTCAAAAATTACTGGTGCTGATGTCAAGCATTTTTATTTTCTTCTGGTACTATTACTTTGTGCGTATAACTATACTGAAAAATTTCCCAGCAACTGACATTATCTCTAAATAAAAAAAAACATAACAGCTGATTCAAGCTGTTTCTTGCAAAATTCCTCAGGTTATCAGAATGGCCGGGAAACAAAGCCTTCCTACTAAAGAGAAAATCTGGAAATTTGAGAAGGATATGAATACAACAAAAGAATAGCAAGGATGGCATCAACAGTGCATGGTAACCCCTCACCTCTTTTTTGCTGTCACTGAAGTCGGCCGCCGTAGCGCAGCGAACCACAAGTGTTAGGGCTGCAAACATCCAGCAGAAGAACACGAGCCAGACAAAGATCTGTGAGGGTAAGAAACACACAGCAGCAAATACAGAATGAGGAGACTGTGCTATTTCTGAACGGTCCAGCTTCTCCACTGATACTCTGTTAACTGTATATAGGTTAGTGACTTGTGTCACCTGGCCATGCTGGTGCAGACATATCAGCCTGCAGATAACAAATGGTAGAGTCTCGATGCATGTATCGTGGCTGATTGAAATTTCGGTGCGAAACTAATTTGTAAAATTCCCGGGCCAAAGTGCATTGTCTACATGCAAAATTCAGGGTGTTCTGAAAACTCTTGCACACCACTGCGGACGATACAATCACAGGAGCCACAAAGCAGCCCGCAAGTACTAAGTGCTGTCCTTGCATCACCGAGGCTGCAATTGCGAGTCATGCAGTATGAACCGCGAGTACTAACCGGTGGCACGCAACTGCAAACAAATCCCATCAACCGTAAATGGATTCGCGTGAATGAATTTCCTAACCTTGACACACACGTTTTGTTCATATTTTAATGATACAAATTTGGGGTCAGGTGAACATTCTTTTGCAACCCTCTGGTGCTGGTCATATAGCTGAACACTACAAAATATGGTAGAAATACAATAAACGTCAGCCATAAATCTATGCCACGGTGGTCTGTGGAAAGGGGAGCAAACAACTGAATAGACAAGACTTCGGATGCCTACTGTTTCAAAAAACAAGGTCGTAACTGCATTAGAAGGAAACCGTTTTTTTATTTTCATGCCTGTTTGCATCGTGTACATGTGAGCTAGCCAGCCACTTACATTGACTTTCATCTGTTACCACGCCACATTGTCTTTCATTATATGTGCCTCTATCTGCGGTAAAAAAATTAGTTGATGTCCAGCAGTTGACCCGAGTGTTTCTTCTAAGTCTTTGTCCTCTGCCCCGAGTGCTATATTTCAATTATTGCTCATCAACTCACCCAACTCTCTGCATTACATTAACATTCTGCTGCACTTGTTGCATTAAATAATGCCAAATCATCCAGGTCGCAAGGCTAAAATTTATCTAGCTCGAAAACCACGTGAAATATGTTTACTGTTTTTGACTGTTAACAAGGGCCAAGGTATTATATCGGCACTTATCCCTACACAGGCTGCTTCCACGGCCATCTAGAAGTGCCTGTCAGTCATACAGAACCAATTCTGTCAAACTATTACACAACGCGCAGCGTGCCTGATAATAAACTTGACTGACCTTCGTGGGTACTCGATCAGCAAAGAGTAAGGCTGCAGTGTTGTCCTTCCAGCCCGAACTGGTGCTGCAACTAAGGATGAAAAGAAGAGAGCATTAGCGACATGTTAGAGTGGAGTCAGCATATTTCACTTTTGGATGCATGTTTGTGCGGCAAAAAAAGTGCGTTCTCTTGCAGCTACAATGGTATCATTCCAATGCGTAAGCAAATTACTCCCTACAATATTAACGAGACAGCATGATTAGGGCAGGGCTTCCCAATCTTTTGAGCCTCAGGGAATGCCAATGGCTTTCAAAGGGTGCTGAAGAGCTCAGCATGTCTTGGCTTCCGTCCTTTCGTGTCTGACATGCACGCAAAATAAAAAAAAGAGTATGCACATGCACAGCCCCTCAAAAGTTACCGAAATTCAGTAAATGATAACTGGCCATACGGTGAAAGATTCTGCTGTGAGCATTTACACTAAAAAAAAACTGGATGAAGGAAAGGCGGGAGGTCTAGACATGCAGAGGTTTACCTAAAAAGCACTCCAGGAAACCCAACGGTTCAATGGAACCCATTTTGAGAACCGCTGGCTCAAGGTCTTACTTTTTCTGGGCTCCTATCACGAGGTCATTGAAGAAGATGTTCATGCCACTGGAGACCTTGGAGGCCATGACAAGGGTGATGAGAGCCATGACACCGCTGAGAATCGAGGCTGGTGCCACAATCTTCCACACGTGCACGATACTGAGCCGAGTAGAGAATGATAACAATTGGAAAGGTGCAGAGAAAAAGACGCACACTTCAGCTTTCGAGTCTCCAAGAAGAGTTTCTGGGGAGCTTGCAGATCAACATCAAGCAATGCGTCGCACACAGCAGATGCCAAAGCATGAGACATGACTGGAAAAATCCAAATTAGCAGATTTACCATGATTATCATTAGAAGGCACTGCACACAACAGTGCAAAAGAGAACTTAATGTTGACGCACACTTTCCTGAAGCATCAACAGAAGTGTGCTCAACGAAAGTTGGCAGTAAGAGAATGTATTCAGCAATAGGGGTTAAGATGCAGAAAAACAGACTCCCGACACTATCTGTACAAGCAGATCAAGGGTGTAATAGCTTCACATGTTGAGTTACTGATGGCATCAATTAATTTTTACCGCTACTAAATTGATTGTCATTAAATGTACTGGTACTATTTCAAAAGAAAGAAAACAAAAGCATGACAACTTTGAAGTGCCTAAAACGTGCTAATTTGTTTATGCAATGACTTTACTTGGCTGAAATCAGTCAAAAAAAGTGTTACTGAAGCTTAGAAATCAGTGCTGAGTTGTGACATGGACATGTAAAGACCTAACAGAAACTGCATAATTAATCATCAGTGAGAGAGAGAACTATTTCAGTGCAATCCCTGCATAATATTCACAAAACTAAAATTTTAAAAATTCTTCCCCCTCTGGATAATAATTATTGCTTGATGGGGTTACTCTCTCCAAATGGCATAAAAAAAAATAATAAGGGAGCACCCAGTCATGTGAAGCAGTGGCTAAAATCAGCAAAACATACATCACACATTTAACACATGAAGTTTCTTTTTACCTCTGCAGGGTCAAGTGCCATAAAAAACACAAAATTTCAAAAAAATAATTTTTTATCTAATGTGCTGAGGGGAATGCTCGAAGTTGAAACATACTGAATTATGACAGTAATTACTCATAAGCATTCAATAAAATGCAACAATGCGTCTACAAAGGAAAACTATAGAGCTTTCGCAGTAGCTTCGTAGCTAAAGGAAAATTCATTCTAGCCGAAGGCTCTTTTTTGTAGCCTTACGGCGGTGCTTTGGTTAATTAGTAATTACTCCCTTATTTCAAATGGGTTTTATACATATCAGCACAATGAATACTAGAATCATAAAAAGAAATGACGGAAACACAACTGGCTTTTTTTAATATTAGAAAAAGCACAAGCATGGAACAACAAACAGAGATGCACAGAAAATCAGTGCTTGTTTTATAAAAAAACTGCACCCACTATACTCTGCAACAACTTATCTTGGCAATGCAACCATAGATACAAAGCTGAAACACCCTTTCTTCCTAAGCAGCAAAACAGTCCATGGTTGCAGTTAAAAGTTTCTCCCTAAAGAACACTATATTGGTAATATTCATTATGTAAAGCAAATTTCTAGCATAACTCCACATTTTCCATGTTACAGAGTCACAGCAAAAACAGTTTCTTTAATTACAATGAATTGGTTAGCAACGTCCGGTTACACAAGGGTCCCCAGATGACGTCAGCCACACCACCAACGGAATGAAGCATCCCCGCAGTTAGGAACGTGCCAGGCAGCCAAACTATCGGTGGAGTGACAATGTGAGATGCTCCGCCCCATTAGCTTTCTTATCATTGCCAAAAAAGTTGTCGACGAGTTTAGCTTAGTACTTCACTGTTAAGATTCGTTTGAGTTTAAGTAATTGTGGATCACTGCAAAAAATTGCATCTGTGCCAACAACGTCTTAGCAACAAGCAGTAATACAATGCAAGTCGAGACGAGACGAGACAAGCGGCAGGCACCACAAAAGACACCACATCTGGAGTCAATTCCTTTCTGCCCAATAATTTTATGCAATGGCTACCTCCGACGTGTAATAAATCGAATCAGCATTATCAAACTGAGAACAGATGAAAGGCACTAACACTAAGGAACTGACTCACATTGGAGATTTTAGTTCGTGTTTAGGGTACCATACAGTTCAGCATACAGCTTAAGAAAACTCATGCTGCAACTCTCATTCACTGAATAAGTGATACTGCCTTATATAAGCACACGTATTCTATTACCATTCCTGCAGCCCAAAAAGTTGTTGTGGAAGGCCCACAGATCCCGATAGCACATGCTTAAGACGTGGAATAGCCAGACTTTGCCCCGCATACAGCAAGGCAATCATGCAGTCTACTCATAGTCAGCTGCCACAGGTAACACTGTATGTCGTATTTAATTGTGGCTGAAATACAAATGACACTTCATCACTGCTTGCCACTGAAATGGCACAGTGGTCAACAAAGAAATAATTGGGATGATTAATAATACACGCAGGGAAAAACTCTCCACTGTCCTGTGAGCTCATCAGTCATCACTATCAAATTTCTTTTTCTCTTGTTCTGTTCTCCAACATACATATCTGTGATGACTGCATAGCTATTGTCTGCCAGCCAGACACAAATCTATTTTTCTGCATATGAATACAGTCTCTCAAGCATACGCATGTTGGAAAAAAAAGAAACTAACATTTGTCACATGAAGACGAGATGTATTCAAACCAGAACTGCTAGAAACTGAAATGACCACAATTGTCTGCTCATTTGTCACGACAAAGTTCTATTGATGCAAACGTCAAGTGGACAGCTCAATACTAAGCTAAAAAATAAAGCAAAGTGCAAAAAGCCCCCTTTCCCCAAGAAAACAACTTCATTCGTATGGAATAGGCCACCTGCGATGAAGTTTTCTATGTATGTGAATGGAGCAAGCAGTTTTTAGGTGAACCCGTTGTGCTCTTCCTCGCCACCTGCTTGTAATTCTGGGCATGAACTCCCGCACTGTCAAAGCCGTACGTGGTGTGCATCACCTAACTAGGCTTCACTGAGAGCAGCCAGGCAAGGACTGTTATCATTTAAATGAGTACTTTTAATCATTCAGGGTGTGGTTTCATGTATGTCACGACCAAAGCAGCTGATGGCAGCAATTTCTACGTATCTAGTGAAACAACTGCAGCACCACCTGGGCACTGCATGGCACCTGCAGCAAGTAAGGCTTAATGTCCCAAAGATGTACATGAGCTGTGAGGGACACTAGTGGAAGGCTCCGGATTAATTTCAAACCCCTGGGGTTCTTTACCACACACTTAACAAAGTCGTCTGAAGCTTGGGGGTCTACAGCAACGGAAGAGATTCAGATGAATACTCAAACATAGGCACCTGAATGAGCAAAGTATTAAAACATTACAATCACGAGCTCTATATGTACATACATCGATTACTAAATAAACTTGCAACATTACAAGGGTGCCTGCAGCTAATCTTCTAGAAGCTTGGTTCTGAATTCGAGCTCCTTCCATAAATACATACCCCATTCAGACACAAAAGGTGTGGACACCAAGTTGGGAGGCTGATGCAAGGCAGGAAGACAGAAAGCAAAAGCGAACAGAGAGATGCTGTTAGCCAACTTATGATAGAAAAAGCAAGATTTCAACAGAGACAGATGTAGGACAAAAGGCTTGAGGCAGCATGCTTGTTAAAGCTCCACTGTGACTTGCACAAAAGCAGGCAATGAGTGAGGATTACAATTTTCCGGTTTACCTCGTCATCTTGTGGCCATTTACTGCGTATGTCTCGCTGGAAGACAAAGGGGACATTTTTTTTTCCATTTTTTTCACTGCAGCATATACAATTTTCTTTCGATACTGCATATAAAATAAAAGGGAATGAGAACAAAATAAAACTGCAAAGCACTGAAAAAATATAAAGGACACGGGAAACACGGCAGGCTGACTCAGCATTGAAGTCTGGTTCATCGTATGCGTAGGAAAGTTCAAAGCCACACCAGCCATTCCTAGAATGAATGAATGAATGATATGTGGGGTTTAACATCCTGAAGTGGCACGCAAGCTATGAGGGGCACCATAGTGGAGGGCTCTGGACTAATTTAGACTGCCAAGGGTTCCTTAACATGCACTGCTATCGCACAGAAAACAGGCATCTTTTGCCTACATCAAAATGCGGCTACCGCAGGTGGGATTCGACCCCACAACCCTGAAATTAGCACCTGAACGCCAAAGCCACTGTGGCGGGCCATTCCTATAACTTGACTGAACCAAATGTATGAAGCAAATAACGTCAGGACTAGTAGACAGTTAAGCCTAAAGTGCCACCATAAATGAGGTGCTTTTACAGCGAAAAGCTGTTTTAGTGAGCTCACCCACACTCGTAGTTTGGTCCCATCACAGGCACACCTTTGCCTTGTCATTCTGCATGCCTTACGTGCCGAACTGCCAAGTGCGAAAGAGAGGGAACCGACATCGCAGTGACCGACACCCTAAACACAGACCTTCGCCCTAAATTAGCTGCTGTCATGGCTTTGGCCAGGCCGGCGTATCTCTGTATCCGCATTTCGAGCAACCCATTTAGAGTTAGTCAAACTGATGACGTGGACCATTCGGAGCTCTGTTGCATTTTTGCTTGTAGCATTCCGCAGACAGCATGCATATAATGTCTTCATTCACATAGGCTAGTACAGCTCCAGGCTATCTACTGTGACATTCGTATAGTGGGGTCTGTACAATGGCGCTTGAGCGAGGCAAATGCCATGATTCTTGTTTTGCTTGACATGGAAAGCACTAGTCTTGAAATAGTTTTCTGGGTTGTTTTCAGTTATATCATTCCTTGCATGCAACAACATTCAGTTCAGTCAAACCTTGAGAATGAATTAGCAGGCAACAGACCAAGCCATACACAGCCATGCCCCATTTACATGCTCACATGTGCCTCGTGATACGGAAAACATGTCTTGCCTTGTCTTTATTGTTCCAGGCCAGTTAATGTAAAAAATACCAAGGGTAGCAAAACTCAAAAGCTCAACATACTTCCTATATGGTTAGAGTCGTACATGCATATGCAGACTTTGTTTTACAAAAGGGTATTTGCATTCAAGGAATTTTTCATCCCATGAGGCACCAGAAAGCAGAGCAACGGTGATTTCTGATGCACAAAATACTCTTTACAAGTGTTTGCTTTATGTTCAGAACTCTGACGGTGCGGGCTGAAGTGACACCCACTAACAAATTATACTGGCCATATATTTACAATATGACGCCTTGGTGTTGAACAAATAAATAGGCCAATTTTTTTAGTATGCCAAAAAAGGGACTCACCACATTGCAAGGTGGCCAGCAAACATGGCTGCACAATCAGTGCTGATTTCTTCATAATAAACGAGCGTTTTGATCTATAATTAATGGCTCTAATCCACTGTTAACTGAGCAGCTCAATCATTCAATGTTTGATCCTTTATCAATGCAGTGTGTGCTTTAGTCTTCATGCTTGACCGAATATCGGTTAGCCATTGTTTTTTTCTGGAATAAGCATCTACATTGGAGGTTCGGTTTTTCGCCAGTATGCTCACTCGATCATTTGTTGCGATTTATCCTTTGCTTTGTGTCCCCATAACTTGCAACCAGCATTTAGCCGCCCCCGCCAAAGTCCAGAAATACATAACCGAATAGATAATGACATCAATGGACATTAACCAGCAACCGATGGTAGCGTTAATCAGCACGCATCAGCGTCCTTGATTTGTGAAACCCCTCCTCCCGTTCCGTCCGGGTGCAGTCATTTCACAACTATCGCTGCTCACAAGCATTCATAAGCTTATCGGCCACACCCTGCGACACTTCAGGAAGTTTGAGTAGGCCAGCAATTAGGTGACGCGACAATATCCGGAACTCCAACCAATGTAGCAATTGCCGGGCCTGTTTTTGAAGAATCGCGGCTAACCAGCCCGGCTTTACGACTACGCCACAGGCTTTCCCTCGCGACAGCTGCTGCTTAAAATAGCATGCGCTTGCCCGACTAGCCGTACTCACCTGTCATTCAGCTCCGATCCGCGACTCGGGGCGCACATTACGAAAAACCACACCGCTACGATACTGTACACGAACGAAGCGAGCAGGGCGAAGGTGACGTAGTTGCACACGCTATCGCTGCTCCACTCGATGCCGGTGTAGTCGATCTGGCACATCCCCGAGATGCTGGTGATCTTGGGCTTGGTGTAGAGCAGGCACTTGTCGACGGTCGTCTGAAGCCTCGAGTTCATGTTACGGTAGCACACCAGAGCGGCGATTGAAGACCCCAGCGACAGCAGGTATGCGAGGACGTGCGTCGCGCGCCAACCGGTGACTCTCCGCTGCTCTTCGGGCATGGTCTAAGCGACGCGACTCGCACCGGTCGAGCAGCGACGAGGTGACGGCGAATGCCAGCGCGATCGACGAACGCTCACGCGATGTAAACAAACACGCTGGCCAGTTGCGTGGGCTCAGTGCGGGCCGCCATAACACAGCTGATGGCAAGATCTGGATTGGATCGCGCTGGCGTGGCTTGACTTCCCAAACTTTCTCGTGGGCGCCTTGTTTTTAAAGAACGAGAGCGTTTTAAAATTTCTGAAGAACATAAACGCTAAACTCGCGTTGCATTTTTTTTATAATTCGAAATATATTACTATACAAACATTTTCATATCGTATTCACCTACAACAACTGTTTCAGTTTCGTTTTCATTTGTTTCAACAGCCATGGCGTCAAAAGTTTGTGTGGGGTATCAAAAAAAGAAACACACACTTCACACCGCTCTAGGTCGCGGTGGTTACAGTTTAGTCATGGTTATGTTCTAAGGTGGTCCCTCGCTGCTATCACGCGATCTTTTTTTTTTTTTTTTGGCTGGGCGTGATTGAGACGGTGGCGGCGGCGGAGACGTACGCGCATGCGTACGGGTGTCGTCTGCTTCCATGTTGCGCGCAACGTTTTTAAAGTTAATTTTAATACGTTGGCTGCGCGCTGCAACGCAGACTTCCTGCTTTGCGCCACCGGATATTCGAAATAACGACAGTTTCAGTATGTCCTGTTATTTTTTTATTTTTGCGTAAGCCTTTGACGGAGCACAAATGCGTCTCGAGCAGTTTAACAATTATTCTTTTCCAAGGCGAATTTAATTGCGTAGTTGAAATTAGTTTAAGGTTATTGTAGTGCAGGATTGAAGGTAGTTACGGCAAGGGACTAACTTTGATATAGTCTTTCTTTTTTTGACCAGCGGTTGCTTGTCAATAACAGTAATTTCAAGAAGAGTTTGCGTTATTTCAAAATTGCATGAAACATCCACCCGGCTGACAGCGCATTTTAGCAAAGAATAACTGAAGGCCAATTTTCAAGATTTCTGCCGCCTTATTTGGACCCTAAACTCAGACCTGCAGAAATATAGCTTCCTCAGTGCACGTTAAAGAACCCCAGGTGGTCGAATTTCCGGAGCCCTTCACTACGGCGTCCCTAATTGCCTGAGTAGCTTTGGGACGTTAAACTGCAATAAACCAGATTCTGATGTATTAACATATATAACTTATTTTACGCGCATATAAGATATTTATTCTTGATGTTCTGCTTTGCAAAGCTAGCGAAATGGCATTCTTTAGGTCTGGATACATTTAGGCGGAAAAATACTTGTTTTTAATCGAAATCAGCGGCGCTAGGAAGTGTTTTTGTGTGTGGGTATATATATATAAAGCAGGCATAAAAAAGAGTTTGTTGAAGACAAGAGTAAGAGCGAGGGATATACATCAATTTCGCGAATAGTTTCACAGCTGAGCTCTGGAAATTATTTTCTGCTTAACTGAAGATGCGCATGAATGTTCATGCGTTCAAGAATGTTCAAGAGGCGACAGTGGGTCAAAAGAGTATTTGTATGAGACCGGCACATGTCCAACATTCTCGGACAAGAATTTTGAAAATGGGAAACTTGTAAGATACTGTTGTGGAAATATTGGAGATAATCGTTCATTCATCTGATATGTGGCGCAATCTTTCTTTTAAAGTGTTTCCATCGATCGCATCAAGCAGTTAAGACTGCCATAGAAAGCCAGTGGGGGACACCTTTGACGATAGGAAAAACGTTAATATAATAAAAATGCAAGATTGCGTCAGGTGATCTAGGGACATATTGATTGTTTTAATGAAATCTTCTATTATATGAAAAAATTGCGTTCATAAGCGGTTTCTTCCTCGAAAATGCTTTTTGTCCAGAAATATTCGGTAAGCGTAACGGTTTTCGCATGCTGAGAGGCATATATTCGGTACCAGTGGTGTTTTCAAATCAACCATCCTCTCGTCTGTGTGTGCATACATTATAGCAGATATAACAGCTAGCTGACATACCATCTACAGGGCTGTCAACAGTTCTTGTGGGTGCTCCATTCCACCCACGGAGGAAAGGTTTCTTTTTGCTGGCGTGACAAATGATTACAAAATATATACACAATTGGCCTAGTTCAAGAGATCAGTCTTTATTGACTCTTTAGGCGCCTCTGGTGAGACTCTTTGGAATCAGGAACGGTGACGACGTAGTACGTTAAGATGGCGTCGTCTCTGGAAGTGAAAAAAAACAGCAAAATAATAAGAGAGCGAAATTATTGCTCCATGACTACTACTTCCTTAAATTTGTGCTCCAGTCAACTCCCCTCTCTCAAAGGTAAAATATAAGAATGATTAAAAGTATTCACGTTCTATGAAAGGTACGCATCTGTCGGCTTATTTCCAAAGTTTCGTTTGTAAGATAACATTCAGTTCTCTATGTTCGTATGCACCCGCCTGGCCTTCCTGAGGCAGTGGTTGGAGTAATATTTCGTTTAGGCTATGCGACACAGGCGGAGCAAATTCCGACGTGCTCAGAGTAAGGCGCTTTAACGCCATCACCACCCAACAACTACTGTACATTCTGCCTGCTGCCCTGGCTACCCGCCAAGTCATCTTGTCTTCTTTCGTGAATACCGAATGCTTCGTAACAAAAATACCTGTAGACTTTACGCTCCCCTTAGGAGCTAACAACTAACAACTTGCGATAGGTTTACAGCATTCTACATTTTCTCAGATATATTTGCACTACTCATAGACAGTGTATAGACAGTCTATGAACTGTCTTGAAAATTTCCTCAATGCATCTCCAGCCTTTAGAGTATGATGAGCCTCAGACCGACCTCAAACATAGGTGGGACACTAAAACGAACAGTACAATTAGTCTTGAGGACACTCAGACGTAAAGTGCGTACCTTTAGCCAAGGTAACCTCCACCGAAGCCAGCCCCGGCGGCCTTTCCAAACGACGACTGGCCGAAGCCAGCCTGGTGTCCAGCAGTGCCGCTACCGAAACCCGCGGAGCCCTGTTTGTGGCCGGAGCCGAAGCTCTTGCTGTCGCTGGCGGAGAAGCCAGAGCTGTGGCTGTAGCCCTGGTTGTTGCTGTAGGCGTTCACGTTCCTGTTGGAGGCACCTCCGGCATAGCCAGCGGATCCCTGGTTGTAGCCGGTGGCGCCGCCCAGGTATCCGCCCTGGTAGCCGCCAGCCGAGGATCCGTAACCGGACTGGTAGCCGCCTCCAATTCCTCCGAGACCGCCGTATCCGAGACCACCGTATCCGAGACGACCGTTTCTAAGGCCACCATAACCGAGGCCACCATACCCGGCACCGCCATAGCCGAGACCTCCATATCCAAGACGACCGTATCCAAGACCACCACTGCCAAGACCACCATATCCAAGACCTCCATAACCGATACGACCATTTCTAAGACCGCCATAGCCGAGGCCACCATATCCGGCACCTCCAAATCCAAGACCGCCATATCCCAGACGGCCATATCCAAGACCACCACTGCCAAGACCACCATATCCGAGGCCACCTGCTCCAACGAGTCCAGTGCCAACGACTCCGGGACCGACAAGACCAGCTCCACCGTAACCGGCACCGCCAACTACTCCGAATCCACGGCCGATCCCAGCGCCTCCGAGACCAGCTCCCACTCCGGCACCGATGCCACCGACTAAGAGGCCACCGCCGAGGATGCCTCCACGACCTTCGACCTCCTTGTCCTCCTTGGCAGCATCTTCAGCGAAGACGCTGCATGCCACAAGGGCGCAGACAGCAGCAGCTGTGAAGAACTGCGAAGAATGCAAGATTGTGAAGAATTTTAGATGGCGTCTTGATGGTCAGATCATCAAGCGTCCATCAGCTGAAGATGATTGACGCCTGATGTTTAGCCGTGAATATATATTTTGAAGTGATTCTGAAAAGAATCCCTCCTACGCCAGGACCACTTGCTTCCATTCATCGAACCGCACTTCATCACTCAGTCATTCATTTCCTCCAGCTCATTCAGTACTCGAGCCGAAGCACACACAGGCTTTTCTGGATCTGTTAAGTTCAAAGTGTAGCCTTCGCTAACTGGCACGTAACTACATAATCATTGGATCCCTCAGGAGTAGTAGCGAAACGTTTTTATTGATGTCCAAAAATTTTCTGCTTTTATGCTACTGTGCCAACCTTTATAAAGTTGCACCTCTGAAGTACAGAAATGACACAACAACGGGACAACTAGCGACCAGCAATATTGGTGCCTTTGAGTTGGGCCCTCGATTGCTAATGCTCGCGTCAAATGGACCTCACTAGAGGGGTTGGAAGTTTTTAAAAATCTGCGTGCTCGCGAAGTATGCAGCGCGAAATATGAATTTAGAGAAAGGAGAGGGACTTTATACGGGGTTCCCTCGTTATTGTCGGTTTGAAGTTGGCTTCGAAATTCACTGAACTTGCGAGACAGTATACGGTATATGTCTGACAGGAATGTTTTTTTCCTTGACAAGTTATTTCCTCTGATGATTCCCCGATCCCACGAGCGAGACACATTGAACTGCTGTCAAGATTAGTAACCGTGTTCTATTAAACCATTGGCAATATCGACATCATAAGTATGTTTACCAGCCCTGGCATCTTCGCCAATATTTAGGAAGGCAACATAATCGACAGTTTTTCTGTCTTCAGCGCATCCAGGGCGCAATAACACAGAGCTGTTCCTCCTCAGCGGTTTGAAAAGTTGTCCTGAGGCTTGCTAACATTTGTCTTAGACCCAAATCAGTATATGGGTAATTCGTAAGGACGATGACATTAAAATAGTTTATCGGGGTTTAATTTCCCGAAGCGACTCGGGCTATGAGGTACACCGCAGTTAAGGGCTTCAGAAATTTTGACCACCTGGGGTTCTTTAACGTGCACTGACATCGCACAGTACACACTAGCATTTCGCCTCCATCGAAATTCGACCGCCACGGCCGGGATCGAACCCGCGTCTACGGGACACCAGCCTAGCGCCATAACCACTGAGCCACTGCGACGGCCCACATTAAAATGAAAAATAGAAAGTAACTTAACGATGAACTGGACATTGTAATTCTGTAAAGTAAAAGGCGCAGAATATATATATATATATATATATATATATATATATATATATATATATATATATATATATATATATATATATATATATATATATATATATATATATATATATATATATATATTCATTCATTCGTCGTATGCTCTTGAGTGCAGAATAAGGTTAGGCCGTTTCATACAGATTTTAATGCCTAGACATTCTGCCACCTTTTGACATCAGAGAGATAGAATTACAGGGGGGGGGGGGGGGGGGGGGGGGGGGTGTTTACAATGGACTAGAGGACATTGCTGCATATATAAAAGCAGAGGTAGTATGCGCCTTTGCGCTTGGTCGCCGACACAGCAACATCGATACGATCAGCGGTTCATGATTATCGAGCATTAGGCGAGGTCCTCAAGATGGCTATAGAAAATACAGAGATGACAGCGTTATTATCAAATAGTGTTTAACTCAAGTTACCGAATTATACTCTCCATCGTCACTAACGCTGAAATCCGAGGCTAGTTTTAAGCTTCGTTTGAAGCTCGTTTGAAACAGTGTAAAGCCAGGGGGATGCTACCTTAGGAACATTCCTCGAAAGGTAATGCGATGGCAATAAGAGTGGTATTTGCATTTCTTGGGTAATATAATCCACGAATTAGGAATGTTTTAGATTCTTTTGAAAATGATGTTTTCTCCATTGTGGCTTGTTATCACGCAACTTTGCAAAAACAAAAAATTCTTCCTTAAAGTCTGGAAGAAAGGCGATGTAGGTCCGAATTCATCGGTAACAATATTCTCACAAAATTTCAACCCGCTAGGAACCCAGGATAAAATTATTAGCCCACAATACTAACTTATTGCATTGGTCATTTCTCAGGGAACCATTACGGTACTGTCCTGCTCCGTTGTAGAGATTATGTACTAAACAGCAGTGGTCGGGCAAACATTTAGGGCATGCTAGCCCTTGCTTCTTAGCTCCATAACCACAACACAACTGACTAAACTCTCACCTTCATTGGTGCAGGGGCGTTCGCCTTCAGTGGTGGGCCTTCTCTCTGTCCTGGGCACTCTGCTCCTTTGGCTTGGAACACCGATCTTTGGCAGGGACTGTGAATCGCCGTCCGCAGTGGCTGGCCTTTTATGCCGGGAGTGGTGAGAAGGTCACGCCGTTAGTGCGAATCGGAACGACACGAGTCCGCCGTATACAGGAAGTGACGCGCAATGCGTGCAATTCTAAAAGTCGTTCATCGTTGCAACTTACCTCTTGCGCAAGAAGAGAAAGGGTCAAGATGCAATGGGTGTCCTTATCTCTTACACTACACCGCCTCCGCACCAGAAGCGGCCTTCCCCGAAGTTCCACCTCAGGCTTCCTTTCTCCGGTTCTCCCCGCGCCTTTCCGTTAAGCACTCGGAGAGGCGAAATGCGATGAGTCGAATACGTCCGCGAGTGTTCGAGCGACCTCTGTGGTCGTGCAGATGAAGGATAGAGCCTTCGGCAAGTGTGAAAGCTCTCTTGTTATCGTAGCGTGAGAAAACCAAATAGAAGAAGATAATTGATAATTTGCGGGGTTTTTTTTTTTAGGGGGGGGGGGGGGAGGCAGAAAGGCAGCTTTCAGCGCCATGTGACTGCTATTCATTGTATTTGCGCTGCTTGTCTCAAGGCAAGAAGAAGTCGACTGAGGAAGGAAAGATATGTAGCGATGAAGACGAAGACCGAAAGCTAAACCCTTAATGGACCAAATAAAGTTTCTCTCTCTCTCCAAATATGATAGCTCACGCACTATAGAATCCTGGGAGGCTTTGCTCCGCAGCCCAGACCCCAACGTCCAGCAAGACATCATCGGTCAAGCCCTTGCTGCTGCTGTATCCCAAGGGATCCCGGACGACGGCTAGGGCCGACAGGGGAGATGGACTTCTCTCCTGGCGTTCATTGACTGGTGTTACAATAAAGTTGTTTCTCTCTCTCTCTCTCCAAAGAAACAAATAAATTTGTATTTGAAGGGAAAATGTACTCTGAGGCAGCTTAGGTCAGATGGAGCGACAAGCTAAATAAATTTCCTGGAACAAGCTCACGGCTGGCCCAGAACAGAAGTAATTGCAGCTCATTGGAAGGGGTATTTGTCCTGCATTGCACTGCACTTGGACGTTGATGATGATCATGATGAAAACTCAAAGTTCTGCACCCGCTGTCAACTAGCGGGGCAAGCATGCAAAGCAAAACAAAACAAAAAGAAATAAATGTAACATGAAATTCGTCTTTCAGTAAACTTTGGGTTGTCAGCCAGACCTCGTGTAGCCATCTCTCCTTGCCCTCATTGTTTTCCAAGGTGTAAGGGTGACATATATTTGCGAAGTCGTTAATTCTGCCAAGATCGAGCCTTCGAGAATAAATATAGCAAGCATACTTTACTGGATTTAGTTTGTGAATGCATCTCTGAACACAGTGTATCTTTATCTAGGACACACAACAGCGATCTCAACACGAAGAAGAGAAAAACAAAGGTGTGAGCAAACGATCCGCACTTTTTTTTATAAGCCTTGGTCATTAATGAGAATTAATTGCGCTTTGCGTGTTGTTAATAGCCTTATGGCAAGGCGCGACATGTAGTAAAGAACAGTATATGTCGAAGAAACGCGAATAACTTTATGCATCAAATAATTAGCCATTCGTCGCGGTGCCTTGCCGTCAGCTGCAGCGGCCACCTTTCGACGGGGAAAAATGAAAGAATAGTCATGAATTAATGACCCCTGTGTCCTCTACGGTATAATCATGCGCAGTGATAAGTACCACCGGGAGCATTTCACTAGTCCATATGCCTGGACTACAGATAATCGCAGTATGGCAGGATATCTACAGGATGTATACAGCCTGAGGGGCAGTACCCCGCGATAAGCTGGCAGTCATGATTAGATTTGCCTAATTGTTTGCATTAGGAAAGCAGCATTAGCAGGCAAGAGTGTTTACCTGACTACCGGCTTGGTGTCCCGATCTTAACAGGGGCTCTCAGGTCAGGACAACTGCATCCAATTTCAGCAAAAATCAATTCTGTGGCTGCTTTCGGTCATGATGTTTGTGCGGCAGCAAAAAAGACAACCTAAGTGCTGAGAAAGTTCTAATTAGAAAATTTCCCACTCCTCCATTTGAACTCGCCACGTCCGAACCGAAAAATTCAAAAAAGAAATACTGTACGGCTGTCGTTCGGAAGTTAATGACTGTGCAGGCTACCCTCAGAGATCCGCAACGCGTGAACAACTGTCCTTAGGTCAGCGCAGTTCACAGGCAAAAAAAAAAAAAAACGGCCCGCTGTGGCGACACTTGCATTTCGTTTTTTGACCTTTTCTAACTGACAAAAGCTATGTTTTTATTGAAAATGACAGCGTTGGCATTATGATACCGTAATTTATCGATGGAGGCGAACTTGAATTCGTCCTCAGTGTCCCAACAAAAATGCATTCTCGCACCGCTTGCTTTGCTTTGAGTCTATTGCATCACATTATCTGTATTATTGTTAACTCAAATGCAATATTTGTTAATTGTTCACGGTTCAGTTGTTTTTTTCCCATATGCTGTATCAACTCCATACTGAAACCGAGTGAGGATTTGCGCGGTGTAGAAATAAGTAACTAAATAAATAAAGAGATAAATGTCACCTTCGCTCGCTCTGACTGGTCTGTTAGAATAGTCAGCGTCGCAAGAAAGCCTCGAATGTGCGACGAATATCCACCACAGCTTGTTGATTGTTTCGAATTTTGTGTTGAACTGCGGGCCTGATTTTGCAGTGCCTGGTGATCCAGTCGCCAATAATTCCAGAGAGCCGGCGTCGCCCAATGCACTGCAAGTTTTTCATTCCTAAGAGTAACATTTTTCCTACAAAGTGAGTATATGTTCTTGATTTCACCGTAGCGTAAATAAAGTAAACTAAAATGTATACTCTTCAATATTCTGGAGCCCCGTGAACAAGGCTTCTTAGAAAGCTATATACGTTCTTAGGTTTTTCTTTTTTTTATTTATATCGAAATCTACCGCAATCACCCGCTGCGCATGCGTAGGATTATCTTGTAGCAACACAGCAAAGTGGGCGAGTTGGTATTGCATCTTAAGGTACGAAACAGCGCAACTAACACGAAGGACCAGAAAACGAATACACGGACACGCGCTGACTGTCTGCCAAAGAGGCAGGTGCCTCAATGATCGCCTGTTGGAACATGCTAATTCTTTGGGAGGCTCTTGTTCAGCAAAGTTGCTTCCACATTGCGAATCCTGCCTGTGCACACCGTACTTTGACAACACTGTGCTGCTGCATCGTCATAAAGACCAACTAGTACGAGAAGTAGTAGAGGCTTATCATATCTTCACACAAGCTGACTCGTGTGTGAGCAGCACTTCGATGGCCTTGTCTAAGCGCGAGATATGGCTGATGGAACAACGTGGGAGCCTGTAGGTGCTTACGTTTCAACAATTGTTATTTTTCTTTCTGTTTAGGTTGTAGTTTGTGATGATGACGTGAGGCTCTGACGCGGTGATTAGAGATTACAAATATGTGGTTTTCCGATTAAAACAGACAGTTGTAAGTAACAGCGCGTGTCCGTGTATTCTTCTTTTTCTCGTCCTTCGTGTTAGTTGCGCTGTTTCGTACCGTAGGAATATACCCTGCTGAACGATCTCATTTCGCCGTTTATCCGACCACGTAATTCAATCAATCAATCAATCAATCTTTATTTTGCATTTTTAGTACAAATAAAAATGCAGGGAGTGGGGACAAAAAGCTGCTCTAAGGCAAGCTTGACTGGGTCCCCACCCCCTTTACATGGCAGTTTGTGCAGCAGTTATGCATGAAATGTTGAATGTTTAAAAGAGAACAATTCACAGCACATGCGACTTTCGCGCAGGAAATGAATAATGTTACAAATGCAGTCTTGTTACAATATAAAAAAATACAACAAAAATGCAACAAACACTCGTGTGATAGCAGACCTGAAAAATGACAATGTTAATAAACAAACTCGCCTGAATATAAGGGAAAAGAAATAGTAAAGACAAATACACACAACTACAGTACTCTGGGATGAAATGACGTGTTACAAAAAGCTCTGTTTTTGGTTATGAAGATGGTTGACACTGTTAAACGCCATGAAACTGGTTGATGAAATGAAGTTTTATATTACATTTAGTGGCATTTAGTGGCCACCGATTTTACTGCTGAACATGTTGCACCACTTGGCGTTCACACGTGGCAAATGGAGGCTGACGGCACTTCATTAGGAACTGGGGAGGCTTGAGTATTTATTTATTTATTTATTTATTTATTTATTTATTTATTTATTTATTTATTTATTTATTTATGCAAGTACCTGCAGCACATCAAAGGCATTACTGAAAAGGGGGGGGGGGGGGGGGGTGACGACGGCCATATACCTGGCAGGGTATTCCAGATGGCAAGAGTGCAGGCTGATACGTGACACATGCACACGCTCCGAACACGTATTCACGGGCAATTCGCACGAACGCGCACACTCAGAACTGTTCTACTGGTCAGGCTGAGTCCTGTGTGTACGTGGGGGAAAACCAGAAGCAGCGATCAAGAGGTGACCGCGTGCATCGACGCTGGCGCAAGGTCTGGCCGGAGGCAAATTGCGGGCAGTGAACGGGAAACACCGGCGCCGCGAAATTGGAGCGTCGGATAAAAAAAAAAAAGAAAACCTCTCACAGCGTAGGTTTTCTCTTCGCGAAAGCACGTCGAATAGGTATGCGGTTCGTGGATGTTGCGCTGGCGCAAAGCAACGATTTCGACGCGGATGAGAGTTGGGGGCGGAGAGTGGGGAGGGGGGGAGGGGGGCGACTCTGGCGTCTCTTCAGACGCATCCGCCCGAACGAAAGACAGGAAACTAGACGCCATCGCATTCCAAGTTTAAGCTTATTAGCATTCACTACGCATTTAACTTCTAACTTGCGTGCTGTCAGTTTTGCTCGCAAAGACCGAAAGATTTTTGCTTCCAATGGTATAGTGTCAATGTTTGCGACGTCTTTGTGCGCCCTAGCAAGAAAAGGTGGTTATCTTCAGAGGATATTTTGAACTTAAATGCCTTCTTGGGGTTGTCTTCTGTGGTTGATGTCTTCTCGATGAAGCGTAAAAAATCAATGCCCGAGATTTAAAAAAAGAAGACATAACAGAATGATTACTCGAA
The DNA here is from genome assembly GCF_052857255.1 of Amblyomma americanum. Lineage (NCBI taxonomy): Eukaryota > Metazoa > Arthropoda > Arachnida > Ixodida > Ixodidae > Amblyomma > Amblyomma americanum. The sequence goes on along the minus strand of NC_135505.1, from coordinate 139,377,077 downwards.
ACATCCCAAAGATATTCTATCAGGACATTATGAAAATTCCCAGGAGGGTCTCGAAACCTGGCTTACATGTCCCTGCGTTTTTCGTCGGTGACATACTACGACGCTGACGGCGACAGGTTTTATCACAAAGATCTTTCAAGCAGCTAGCGGCGACTCTTTCGATCTCTCTCATTTCACATTCTCCTTCATCCCTTCTCTCACGGTGTTGTTCACGTCCTTTGCTTATAACCATCCCACCAGTACTGTCAAATATTATAAAGATGTTTTTGGAGATATTGATCATTGCTGTTCGAAAGCTCAGTGGGAGTTTGCACAGTTTAAAGAAAACATTTTCTAAGAGCGAATAACATAGTAAAGGGAGAACAGTAAAAGAGGATTTGCAGAGCGCTTATATATAATTATAATTGGTTTTTTTGGGGAAAAGGAAATGGCGCAGTATCTGTCTCATACATCGTTGGACACCTGAACCGCGCCGTAAGGGAAGGGATAAGGGAGGGAGTGAAAGAGGAAAGGAAGAAGGAGGTGCCGCAGTGGAGCGCTCCGGAATAATTTCGACCACCTGGGGATCTTTAACGTGCACTGACATCGCACAGCACACGGGCGCCTTAGCGTTTTTCCTCCATAAAAACGCAGCCGCCGCGGTCGGGTTCGAACCCGGGAACTCCGGATCAGCAGTCGAGCGCCCTAACCACTGAGCCACCGCGGCGGGGCAGCGCTTCGTGAGAAAAAACTGTTTCAAGATATGAGGACAAAAACGGCCGCTAAAGGCGCCACTGACCCCTTAGGGTACCAAGTGCAAGGAAGCAGCACCCGCACTCACTATTTGGCACACGTCGGGGCGGAGGTAGTTCATGATCTGTTCTCGACTGACATTACGTGCAAGTAATTTTTGTGAAACAGATATTTCCTTAAAGTCAGCGGCAGAATCCCAGTTTAGAGACAATCTTTTTGTGGCAACCGAAGTTAAGGTATTTCTGCGGTGCGATACAGTGGAGGCATTAATAGAGGTTTCTTCCGACTTTCATTGCGTATGGTAAAAATTTTGGCAGCTGTCATACACCCCAGTTAACACCAAGACGACAGCGGCCTCACTTAACTACTGCGGCTCTTCCATTTGCTCGCCCTTGTAGAATGAGAAATGAATGTACTCTTGAAGAAAGAGAGCAAGAGCGAAACTGCAATTAAATGCCCGCGGGGATTGTAGATGCAGCAAACAACTACGCATCATCATCATCATCAGCCTGACTACGCCCACTGCAGTGCTAAGGCGTCTCCATGTCTCTCCAATTAACCCTGCCCTTTTGCCAGCTGCGCCCACCATATGCCTGCAAACTTCCTAATCTCATCCGCCCACCTAACCTTCTGCCGCCCCCTGCTACGCTTGCCTTCTCTTGGAATCCACTCTGTAACCCTTAAGGACCAGTGGTTATATTGCCAACCATTAGGATGGCCAGAAAGCAGTCCATTCTTTCCCGAAAATAAATTCGGGCAGGTCGTGCGTCTTTATCACAATCCATCCAGAAAGCCACCCAGAAAGCCGCTGCGGAGCCTCCCGAGTGGCTCTCGAGGCTAGAACCGCTCTGTATGCTACGTGAATTCTAGTATGACGAAGCCAGACTCATGCTGGCTGACCACGACAGTGTCGTATGTACATAGCGTTTTGTGTGTTTTTTGTTGAATGTTTTTTGGTGAAATGTTATGGGCCAAAGCCAGGCAGTAAAGAAACAAAAAAATATTGCCAGCTATTATGAGAACATCTGGCCCATCTCAATACGCTGTGAAAGTGCATGCGGTCGCCTCTCTAGATCGCGTACATATTTGACGTCTCTCATCTCAAAAGCGGTTGTTTTTGAAGGGGTGTCTGTGTCAGAATCCGAACGACTCGAGGACAAGCATTCTCGTTTTATGCAAGGCTTTGTGACCGCGTTAGCGTTCTGCTCATCGCGTGGGTGGTTGTGTCCGGGCGGAATTTCACCGGCGATCTAAAGATTCAATTCGAAACTGACCTGAAGCGCTTCAGTTTTTATGCAACGACTGGAGCTGTTTAGTTTGGTTATATAGGTGGTCACTAATACG